>NC_090940.1:357647623-360047623 GCF_040938575.1 Ambystoma mexicanum
GATATTTGGGGCTTTGCAGTATTTTCTTACCGCCAAAATACCTTTAGCAATAATCACTCTCTGTATTCATATTGGGTCACACATAACAATAATACATTGCATTATTTCAGAATTCAGACCTATTTAGATAATGTGCGTGGTTGGTTGGTATAGTGGTTGGTTTATTTGTGGCCCCAATATCCAACATCCCTTGTTTTTTATCTAGATTGTTCTTGATCACTAGAGAGACCTCAGGCCTACATTTTAGGGATACCACATTTTCAGTGTTAGTGTTGTGTGCCACCATGGGCTATTGTGGTATTTTTGTGGTAATTTCCACTACCTTATATACGGTATGGAACTATGTCCAGAGAGTCTCTCTTCCCGTTGGCTCATGTACCTCCAACAAGCTATGCTACAAACAGTCACTCACAACTGTCCATACTGAATATAATCATGCACACATCTGCTTTAAAATGACTATTGCACTGTTTAAAAATCTACCCACGTTTAAACCTTTTCCCATGCAAAATGAAAGAGAGAAATAATACACACTAGCTATCTGTTTTCAGATATTTTTGTATTATAGAAATTTCCTTTAAACACAGTTTAACCTTTTTTTACAGAAATAAATGAAATGGTACAACATTATTTGTGATAAAATGAACAGAGATCTGCGAGAATATATTCAATTGGTAACATTAAATATGCTGATAAGGGACTGGGACTCCCTCGAATACACTGACTGAACAGTTTCGCACACTTTCGCACAGCTCCCACACGCTTCTGTAATTACCTTATCTGTTCAGCATGAGTTTTCTCCGACTATTCTCTTTCTGAATTTGGCTCCCTTGAAGATTAACCCCAGTGAAAACAAGCGTCTGCCGTTCTCAAACCGGGGTTATTGCCTGGAATTCTCAGCTTTTGCAGCAGGAATGCTTCAACCAGGAAACAGGTCCTTCTCCCAGCTCTGCAAGATCTCGATTCCTCTCCCCCTCTCTTCAAGCTTCCCCAGCAAAACTCTAATCACAGCCTCTAGCATGATACTTGCTATGACGCTGCTCCAATCAGAATCAATCATGTCATCTCCTCCCTCACTACACAATGGCTCATTTCTACAGTAAAAAGTGTAACAAACTGATTTCCTGTTCCTTCGAGCTCTTTGCTTCCTGTAGTTATGTGGACAGAGCAGCAGAGAAAAAAAATGAATGTGCGTTTAAAAGTTCACTTTCAGAGTAGACCTAATTCTGCAGTGGAGACACATTTTTATTAGTGGGTTATGTTAAATGAAGTTTTATTAGTCAGGTTAGCTATTAATAAGGTTAGTTATTAATTTTTCAAATGTGTCTCTTGCAACATAGGCATTTCAGGTGAAAAATAGTGTGCATTTATGAATGTGCACATGTGTGCTTTTAACTGTAAAAATAGATTTGCATCTTATATGTAAAAATCGTTTTTGGCTGAATAGCCTGTCTTTACTTATATGTCCATGTTACTCTGGCAACACATATAGCAATGCACCACACCCATGTGGTGGTGGTGCTGCATCAAAAAATAAAATGCTACCTGTGCAGTAGTGCTGTACTCTGTGCTGTAACACTCCAAATATCCTTACATACCTAAGTATAAGTTCCATATCAGTATAGAACTGTGAAGGAGAGTGATAGGGTACTTAACAGCAGGTGGGGCAACTAAGCCCTCCCCTTAAACTGACCATTATAAACATCACTAAATACACAAAGTTCCATTGGCTACACACTCTATAGGACCCTTAATTACGCGGTCCTCTATAATTGGTTGGCTTCTAACCCCCCTCAATACTTTTCCACCTACGTCTAGCAGCCTGCAGACTGAACGTCCAGGTCCTTGTGGGCTTGTCTTAACACTAGCTTTCCACCAATTAATGTATCAATCCATCATCACCTCAATGATCCAGTGTCAATTAGTGCTTTGAAGGTTGGTCTTGAGTTTGTTCTGTGTTCTGAGAAATTTAAGGAGTGCAGGCACATCAGGCCCTTTTGCGTGGGTGTGACCACCACGATCGGCCAACTTCTTTCTTCCACATGACTGGACACCATGTAATCGAGCCTTTTTGTTTATTTAATATTACTTTCTAATAGTCCTCTGATGTCTTTTGTTTTGCTCAAGCCTTCCGAACAGGAGTCTCTGTTCTTTCACATGATTTGTATCCAACGTCAGCCAATTCCAGTTCTGATAAGACCTTGGCTTCTTGGCTCATTAAACTCCTTCTTCTGAGATTCATTAGTAAATTCAATTAGCGTTTTAACTGCTTGTTGACGTTCAGCACTTCTTTTAATGCGTAGTGGAAATATCCATCTTTTACTCGTCCATATGTATCTATATAAATTGGTGCTTGCCGTAATCTATTTACTATAAAGCTTGAAGCTAACTTTCAAGATTACTTTGCTGCTTGTGTTTCTTTTGCATCTGCACATGTATAAACTAGCTTAATATCTGTATCTGTTTCTGTGGCATAAGCTTCTTCACCATGATCCCAAGATGTCACTTAACCATGATACTTTCTTGATGCCTTATAGAATGGCTGCATTCTCTGGTCTCTACATCTCTTCTGAGTGCGTCATCTCTTTCTGTGTGACGTCACCATTCATCTTTGCCACTCATCTTCTCTGCTTCTTCAAGAATCTCATTCAAATGGCCATCATATTGTCTTGTATGCAGGTACAGTTTTCTCAATGGATACCTTGCCTCCTAGATTTTCTTATGTATAGGTACTCTCACTGATACCACACAGAGTCCACACTCTACTCTTTGTCTTTTCAACTGTTCCGCATACATCACATACTCTGGTTTCCACTCAATAGATATTAGAGGTGGGGCAGTTGGAGTAGGGATACTTGGCTCGTCCTCTCCAGGGGTCATCTTCAACTGCACACTCTCCTTGTCTCTTCACATCTCTGAAGTCTCTAAGAAGTCACACTACCAGCTGCACCTCCTCAGAGCCATTTTTCCTTTCCTCTCCGCCCAGAACCTTACTGTCTCCAGAACTCTGATTCTCTTTAGGTTGGACTATTGCAACAGTCTCTTTCTAAATCTACCTGCTTCTACTCTCCAACCTCTGCAACTCATCCAGAACAGGACTGCAAGTCTTGTCCTTGACCTCAAGCCCAGGGATTGTGTTTCTTCAGGACTGAACTCTCTGCACTGGCTCCCAGTGGCTGCGAGGATCAAGTTCAAAACCCTCTGCATTGTCCACAAGGCCTTCTGGGACTGGGGCCTCAATACTTTCAACTCTCTCTTCCTAAATATCTTCCTTCTCGAGCTCTTCATTGGTTGCCAGACATTTCGTCGAAAAAAATTGGTCGACCAGACAAATGGTCGAACCAATTTGGTCGAAAACCAAATGGTCGAAATTTTTTTTTTTTTTATTTTAACCCTTTTTTTTTTTTTTTTTGGGGGGGTCCCCCCCAACCCCCTCTTTTTCTCTAAAAACCCCTTTTTTAACAAAACGAAAACCCGAAAAATAAATATATAAATAAATAAATAAAAAAAAAAATTCGACCATTTGGTTTTCGACCAAATTGCGTCGACCAAATTGCAGTCGACCAGTTTTTTTTCGACGAGTTGACTGGACACCCTCTTCATTCATCCGCCTGCAACTCCCTCCGGGTCAGTCGCTTCTTCTAGCAATGAGTTGGTGGTAGATCTCTTTCTTCGGCTGGGGCCTCCTTCTGGAACAGCCTCCCTGCCTCTGTGAAACTTGCGGAGAACCATCTCCAGTTCTGGAAACACCTCAAAACCTTCCTCTTTTCTTCTACTTTCTCTCCTCATCTCCCCTGCTGAATTCCTGGCTGAAGAAGTAAACCAAAGGGAAAGCCCTATGTAATGGGAAGGTCAGGTTAAGGGCATCAAAAAGACTGTTATACAAACAAGGAACTGACCTCATTCCAATAAAAAATATTCTTCTTATTATGGCACACACTATTACTTTCCGTGTGGTACTCTGCAAGCAGAAGGCTTAAGACTAATTCACCTATACAGCAATGAATGTTAAACCCAAGTGCTCTGGATATCTAATTAATTTGGTATCTCAGGCTACCCAGAAGCAACCAGTGTTTGTGCCTTCGAGCGAAAGACAATACATAAAGGAAAAATACTGTAATAGCGTGGTGGCTATTTATTAGTTTTACAGTTGTTGTCTAGCAAATGGACATGATCTCCCAAAGGAGCATTTACAAAGATGATACTTTCAAAAAAAGAAACAATGGTCATAAAAATGCACAATCAATTGCATCAAATAGTATAGAACATAAACTCTAGTGTTGGCAAGAAATAAACATTTACAAACAAAAACCATCCACAAGGTGTATAACTGAACAAGCAGTCTATCTAATGAAAGATAAAGCAAAACAACAGAACGGAAAAAAAAAATAAAAAAAAAATAAAACCAACACGTCCTGGTTGTGTATGATAGGGCAAAGCAACCAAATGCAACCCCCACCATAGTCTGGTGTGTTTGTGGCCACGGCCAAAGAACCAAATGTCAAGTCCTACGGTTTGGAGCCCAGGGCATGCGTGGTTCCAAACCAGTGCCAGCGGTCAAGTCCTCCTGGTGGCTTGGAGGATCAGCTGATGGGAGTTTACAAAGAGATAAATCCTAGGTCAACGTCGGTGGTTGTATTCCTGCTGATTTTGAAAAATGGGCCGTATAGCAATTACGTGTCCAATAAGACGTTTCGGCGGACAGTGACGGCTACCTTCATCTGGACCTGCGGATGTCGCTCTACGTGGGGAAACAGAGCAGAGGAAAAGGAGTCAGAAGATGGTGGAAAGGATGGTAGGAGCAATTAACCCCCAGTATCCCACCAATATGTGCAAGCATAATTAGAGGTGGAACACGTGAAGCAATAACAGTAAAAGGGGAGGGTTCATAAAGGACAAGACATAAAACTGATGGAAAGGGTTACCAAAAAGGAAAATATTTAGGCACCTACTGGCTGGCACCACCCACCTGAACAGAAAGGAAGGAGGGTGTAGAAAAGGAACTCCGATGATCAAAGTGACCTGTGAGTGGACCCTTGCAGGATGTGCATGGGTACTATGTGGAACTCTGGTTGCGAAGAACAGGTTCCTCCGTATGGGCCCGGGACCAGTAGAGCAGGGGGTGAATTGACACCCGATGGGTCAAAACTGGAAAGCCTGTCAATGGGGTACAGAGAGAAAAAGAGAGAGAGAGTGTGTAGGCATGAGAGATCTGAAAGAGTGCAGGAGCATCTCTATGCTGCAATAGTGCAGACCAAAGGTCCGGCAGCGCAAAAAGGAAAACACTTACTTCGGACAGGCTGAGAGTCATGTCAGAAGTCGGCGTGCGCATCAGTAGGTAAGGCCCAGGGGAGGGTGTGAAGATGATGTTAAGCCAGTGGATCATTCCAGAGCAAGTAGCGAGTCGTGGCTGGAGATCCTGTAATAAAGGCGGAGAAAAGTATTGGTGTGAATAGACCTGAGAGCGCCCATGTATGCGGGCTGGAAATTCGAGCAAAATTGACTTGCTCAGGAAAAAGAAAGAATTGGTGCGAGGACCGAAAGGTGCAGGGGGCATATTGAGGTGCCCATCACAACAAGTGGAAATGAATACACTATCCGTATAGGCGAGTGAAAATTGACGTCCCCTGGGGGGTGAGGATAGCAAATGAAACATGCAGGGCAGCTCCGGAGTGCGGTCACCCCGAATCTCATAAATAAAAATAATGGAAAGTTAAACCTGGTGAGGCACACAAAATATGTCCATGCAAAAGCCAAATAGCTGGGTAGATAAGGCTGGGGACATGCAGAATAAAGAAATCGAGTGGCGAACAAATCTGCATGTCCTGGGGGAATAAAACGTACCTGCGTCCCCGCTGGGGGACGATGGAAGCCTCCAGCCGTGTGGATGCACGGAGCGGGGATGGCCCGCTCCGAGTCTCCACACTGCTGGAGCCTGCTATCGTTCCCCAGCGGGGACGCAGGAGCAAAAAGGTAACTGGGGTGGGAGGGAAGGAGGGAGGGAGGGAGGGAAGGGGCAAACAAAATAAAAATAAGAAAAAGCTTACCCAAATCCCCAGCGGGGGGCGAAGGCAGCCTCTCAGCCGCGGGGAGCCTCGGAGCAGGGATGGCCCCGCTTCGAGCCTCCTCATTGGCTGATAGGCTGTCACGCCCCCCGCCGGGGACAAGGCGGCTGGAATCCCGGCCGAGAATCGAAGGATTTTCGGCCGGGTAATGACCCGGCGAGAGCCAATCAGAATAATTGTTGCATTCTGATTGTCTCTCGCCGGGTACTAATTATAATTGCTACCTAAGATATGCGCCCAGATGCCTTTGGGCCAGGCACGCTATACAAATAAACAAAATACAAATACAAATACCAGTCACAAACCAATCTGCTTGTGCTTAAGATGTTGGCTGTGCTCATGGTGATATTCCGATTCATAATAATGACATTTGTACCTTTAGGAATGTAGGCTCTGCATTTTAACATCCAGAATCCACATTTCATCATTCACATTTTAGCAAGGGTCTGGATTTTAACTAGGGCCAAGGGTATGAGACTCATAGACGGACTCAATGGTATGAGTCTAAGGCTGAATTTAAATAGATGTCAATGCACAGGACACATGCTAGAAAATGATCACTTTGCTTCATTTGCTATTTTAATGGGCTGAGTTGCACACAAAAAATTAAACTAACATGAAACTAGCATACTAATTTACCTCTACCAATTTAACATATAACTCCCATAATAACACATAGTGCAAATCAATTTATTATATAAACTGGATGCAGATTGACAGATAATGCATGGTGGTCTGGAAAGAAAAACAAACTTTAAACGTGCAGGCTTGAAATGGCACTGTGTTGTAAGATGAGAAATGTGAAGATCTGTTCTGCTAAATACATTACATTGGGCCTCATTAGGACTCCGGCGCTAAACCATGGTGGTATTAGCACCATGGTCCATGCCGGAGTCCGCCATGGCGGAATGGGGAATTACCTTCCCATTCCGAGGTTGGTGGAGCGGTAATTCCCCATGCTGCCATGGCCCTTCCCCATTCCCATTTTTGCCCCATAGGGCTCAATGGGAATGGGGAAGGTGCTAATTACGGTACTGCAAATTGCGGTACCATAATTAGCACCAAGGTCCTTTTGCGGGTCCCTACTTTAACGGCTGGTAAAACCAGCCGTTAAGGTCGGGTCCCGCAAAGGGACCTCGTAATTAGGTGCTAGGTGTTTAACGGCGCCGCAGCCTTTTACGGCGCCGTTAAACACTTAGCGCCTGGGTCATAATGAGGCCCATTGTCTGAGGGCACGAAGCGCAGGAGAGATGTAACATGTTCTATTCGGGTAAAGGCACATAGGAAACCACATGCTATTTTATTGGGATGATCTTGTCAAGGGGAGGTGCTTTTTGAGTAACAGGGGGTTTTGTGAAAAAGGTTTGAAGCAGAGAGGGCTGGGCAGTCCATCCACTCACTGATGAAGGAGGCAAACGTTATGGAAGGGAGCAAAAGACTGGTTCCTGAGAGACTGAGTCTTCAGTTCTTGGAAGCTGACTGTCTGGTGGGCAGAGGCTGCCCCTCTCCTGGGTTGGCAGTCCTTAGAAGAGCCATAAGGCCTCATTACATCGATGGCAGTAGGTATTTAACGTTACCGGTAATGGAATACCGGTAACGTTAAATGCCCATGCGGATTACGACCCGTCTCACCGCCATTAGCGGCACCGCTAATTACGGTGCCACTAATAACGGTCAGTCCGCGTGCGCGCGCCCCGCCAACCCGTAAATAACGACATGCCGCTAATAGCACACCATCACAAGGCCAGTGCACACGGCAATAGCGCCATGGTAAGTAGCCCAAAACCCCTTACCGGCATGGCGAAAATACCGCCATCGCGAACCACCCGTTAAAGGAACTAAGCAGTGTCAACACCTGCCACGGGTGGCCAAAATCAGCACAGGTGGAGGCAATGGAGACTGTGGCTGCTCAAAAGAAGCACACCACACCCCTTCCCACACCCCTTCCCACACCAAGATGGTTCCAATACTGGCAGCATTACATGGCCTGGAGGACCTGATGCAGCACTGCTGCTACAACAACAGGCTGCACAGAGGAGAGGCAGGAGGAGGAGGAGGGCCAGACAGGCACAGCAAGCACCACCACGCCACCTAATCATACCACAGAGGCACCCACCAATTCCCCGGATCAGAGCCAGTCCATTTAACCTAACATCTGAGCAGATACACACCCTGTACCGTCTGGACCGGGACACCATCACCAGCATCATGGACATGATACACAACGACATTGTGAGCCTTATAGATATCCGAACTGCCATCCCCCCTCTACTCAAGGTGGTGACAGTGCTCCACTTCCTGGCCACAGGAACCTACCAGCATACAGTGGGCCAGATACATGGCATCTCCCAACCAGTATTCTCACGCATACTGAACCAGGTACTCGATGCCCTCCTGAAGCATGCACCCGAACACATATCCATGCCACGGACTGCCCAGGAGATTGCAAACACCAAAGTTAGCTTCTATTCACTGGCAGGCATCCCAAGTTGCATTGGGGCCATCGACTGTACACATGTGGAATTGGTCGTCCCACATCACAATGAAGTAGTCTACCGAAACAGGAAGCAATTCCACTCCATCAATGTCCAAATGGTATGTGAAGCAAACAAGATAATCACACATTGCTGTGCCCGATTTCCAGGATCTACCCATGATTCCATGGTCCTGCGGAACTCAACTATCCCCCGCTACATGGAGCGACAAATGGGACAACGTTTGTGGCTACTTGGTGAGTTCCATGCTAAGCACATGGCAGTGTGATTGGGGGGGATAGATAGATACTCCAACTGGGTGTGCATTGGGGGGGTAGATAGATACTCCAACTGGGTGTGCATTGGGGGGTAGATAGATACTCCAACTGGGTGTGCATTGGGGGGGTAGATAGATACTCCAACTGGGTGTGCATTGGGGGTTAGATAGATATTCCAACTGGGTGTGCATTGGGGGGGTAGATAGATACTCCAACTGGGTGTGCATTGGGGGGGTAGATAGATACTCCAACTGGGTGTAGCCTGTAGTCCGTCGCCCAAATGCACGTACAGATGTACACCAATGGGCATCTGTGAGGGCAGCAACGTACTTGGGATTAACGGACATGCAAGTATATGCCACACAACAGAGCTGACAACCCAAATCTGGTGACATCAAACATCAATCCTCATCCACATTGCACGACACTCCACACCACGAAATACACAAATGTCATCCATGCCGCCAACATAGTCATGCAGCATTCCTACAGCACAACATCAACAATGCATTGTGCCCTTGGATGCATGCAAAGGTATACCCCCTAGCTATGGCAATGCACCACAAACCCATGGCACCACTGAAGCGTTGCCTCTCAGCATGGCAACAACAATGTCGGAAGGACAGTACACCACCAGTGTGGTACCAAATGTGCCTGCCCACAGGGACACCAATGACCTGGCCTCACCCAGGACATGGCAGTCACTGTTGGAGGCATCCATGGGACATGTCTACTTGCATGCTTGTGCTCAACTTTGCACAAAGCAGTCACACAGACCATATTAATTGATGCAGTTGAATGTGTACATGAATCAAAATGGTAGGCCAAAGTATGTGACATGAACAGGCCACACATGTGTCTAAAAGTAACAGGAACCCATTCCTCCCCCCATGTAGGTGATGCCGGCTATCCCCTGAAGAGGTGGCTCCTCACACCTGTATGGAACCCACAGAACAGGCACGAAGAAGAATACAATCATGCACATACCCGTACCCGGCTCGTCATCGAGCAGACTTTTGGACTGCTGAAGTCACGGTTTAGGTGCATTAGCAGGTCTGGTGGCGCCCTCCTTTATGCCCATGAGAAGGTTGCAAAGATCACCACAGCATATGTCATGCTGCACAATATGTGTATGAGATGGAATGTGCCACTGCCCCCTGACGTTGAAATGGAGGCACCTGTTGAGGATGATGATGGGGATGAGGATGGAGGTGAAGGGGATGCAGGTCATGCAAGAGGATATGGCCAGGAGGGACGTGCTGTGAGACAGCATTTGATCAAGCAAATATTCTGAGTGACATGTAGTCATACTGTCACCTGTATATGGCTGGCGATGCACTGGTGTCTGTTTGTTAGCTCACAATGGACCTTGCTGTCAATAAATTGATCATACACAATGAAGGAGTCAAGGCCTGTGTTTTGCTCAAACAACAGTGTATTAATGAACAGAAACAGGAAAATGTGCAAGGCCCCAACCATCCCGCCACCCTTCTCCCCCCAAAACTGTCCCATCACACCCTTCCCCCCACCCCCCACAACTGTCCCATCACACCCTTCCCCCCACCCCCACAACTGTCCCATCCCACCCTTCACCCCCCACAACTGTCCCATCCCACCCTTCCCCTCACCCCCCACAACTGTCCCATCACACCCCCCCCAACTGTCCCTCATGAGTCTCCCACAATGTATGTGTCCAGGCATGCACAGAGGTCAATGGACATTCACGCCCTATTGTTCATTGCCAGGGCCAGCATTTGGGGGCTGGCTGGAGGTGCGCCTGGTGGTGCGTGCAGAGCGTCTGATTGGACTTGTCTGCCGCAAACTGGTGGTCGAAGAGGTGGCAGACTGTCCTGGTGGAAATTGGCACTCCATAGCATCTGCGATGCGTGTTAGCACCTCCCGGGCGCGTATCAGCTCCCCACACAGCCTGTCTGTGCACGACTCCATTCCCTCCCTAGAGTGCCTGGCTCCCCGAAGTCAGCCCTGAGACAGGCAACCTCCTCCACATGTTGACCTACGAGGTCTGTGAGAGCCTGCTTGCTGTTAGGCGGAAACCTGTGCAGTTCCCTCTGGGACCACTGCAAAAGATTTAGGACTACAGGTGTTGCGATGAACCCACTTGGTAGCAGTCTGTACCACACAGATTCAATTGGTAGCTGTGACTGAGCAGTCAGACTTCTCTCAAGAAAAGTTGGTCAGTATAGGGAGCATACAAAATAGGGTAATTCTCTGCAGCAAAACGAGTAAACACGCAACCAGGCTTTAGTATAAAGATAGAAAGTTATTTATTGATAACAGCACGTCTACGAAAAATACTAAAGCGAAACACGGCAAATAATTCAAAATACAATTACTCTGCAGAATGGAATAAGCTCAATCCCCCGAAACACACTATCGACAACTCTAGGTTCTACGGCACCACTTATTTTCAGACAGAGGTGTATACCTCAACCCAGATGACACTCGAATATTTAGTGAGGAAGGGAGAGAAGAGAAAGGCAGGTAACGAAGTCAACACGGTTCGTACTGAAGCGGGTAAAAATGCAAGGCAAGAAAGCAGTAATCACACTAGATCATACAGTTCGGCGGCCAGGCCCACTCGGTGAGAGGCAAGGCACGATGTCCTGGAAAGTCTCTACGGGTGATGCATTCAAGTCTCGTTTAGCAAATTGGTTAGCGACAGGTGGAACCAGTTCAGAACAAAGAGTGAATACAGCTTGGAGGCAACCCAACAGAACGGAGAGGAATCAGATACCTCACACGAACCGATCGAAAAGGGAAGCCAGGCGGTTACGGTACCTTGTTGTGGAAGACAGCTCCGACGGGGGCAGTTGTTCCTGGTGGTGGATGCACGACGGGTCTTGGCCAAGAGAAGAGATGCTCTCGTCGTCGAAGAGAAGAGGTCCGGTGCACCACCAGGGAAGAAACCAGCCGCGGAGTGCTCCGTCACAAGGCACCACCTTTCGATCACGGTGCAGGAGTAGTGGCTATCCGGTTGCCAGGTGCTCTGCACGGGCAATTCGACCACTGCGTCCTAGGCGACCAAAAAGCACAAAGAAGAAGAAGACTGGTTGTTCCCACCAGCCAGGGAAAGAGCCTCTCCGGCAGGGAGATCTCTTCTGTCGTCGGGAGATTGTGAGACGATTCCGCAGGGCTCCACCGGAGGTGTCGTCGTGCAGGTCGAGTCAGCGTTACCCTCGTCGGATTCTTTAGGTCCAGTGGCGACTTCCTGAAGATCCAGTCCCCAAGGCCCTGCTTTTATGCAGACGTCCCCCATTCATTCAGCCTAGCTTGTCAATCACACATGCTAAGTGGTGAGCGGGAAGGCTCACCACCTGGGCCAATCACTTCAGAGTGCGACCTGAGTTGGCAAGGCAACTCGGTCAAGGGTGTCTAAACCCCCTCCCACACCCCTGAGGTAACCCAGACAGAATGGCGCCACCTTCGCGGGTCTCTGTCCAGAGGCCCGCCAAAAGTGGAACAAAGGGCTCAACCTTTGGTTTAGGAGTCACAGAGGAAAACACAGACGCCATTTTACAACCCGAGTTCTGGCAGAGAATACCACTCGATAAACCTATTTAAGATAAGTAGATCGGTGGTACGTTGGAGATTAACAAAAAAACAGTATCAATCTTCAACAATGGGACGAATCCCATAGGGTTATGCTCGGGGTCGAACATAACAAGTAGTTTCCACTGCCACCAGCCAAAACTCGACGAGGAGGGACGGGACAGTGCCCCCTCGAGTAACAGATCCAGGAGTAATCGTATTACCCCTACTAGCACGTCCACAATAAGATGGTTGGTACTAGTTCTGTTAGTAAATTTAGGTCTAGTAAAGCCAATGGTGACTTTACATGCCCGGGGAGACAGTAGTCAGTCCCCGGGTATGGAGTCTATGGTGGGGGGACCCGCTAGGGCGCCCCCGTGTCACGACACGTAGGGTGCAGAGTGACACACATAGAAAAACTTATGAGACCCTATGGAGTAAAAGACCCCATAGCCCATCGAACACATTGACATCTCAAAGGAATTACACACATACATGTCCAAGAGTGAGAGGAAAAGGGTCACACTCTTGGCAGGATGGGAAAAAACAAACTCCAGAAATCCAGCAAAGCTGCTGGGGGACTCACTAGGTTAGGAAATTCAGCCTAAACAGAGAATTCTCCCTAACACTTGCGCTGGATGACGCTGGCCAGGTCAGGGGAAGTGGCGGCCGCTGGTGGTGTGTCTGCAGCGCATCCTGATGCTAGCTGGTGTGCAGATGCCGCCTCTGTGGGGCTACTGAAGCCCTCCATAGACTCGTGAACGGTGACGTGCGAGCAAGGTGAGTGTAGGGGTGATTGCTCGGGGGTTACAGCAGGGCTTGGGGTGTGCATAGGCAGATCTATTTCCGTGGGCTCATCCACGTCGGACAATGGGGCAATGGCTGCTGCCTCCCCTGCCGAACTGGCAGCAGCTGAGGGTGGACCCTCGGTGGCGGTGATTTGGGGGGCGGAGTGGACCTTCAGAGGCGGGGCAGTAGGGTTTTGCGTGGCACTGGCAGTGGCGCCCAGGAGTTGTTTTGGGCGCTGCAATAGGGGCCTTGGCCTTTTTCCACCTGATGTTGTTGGTGCGTCCTCGCTGGGCTGTGGCCTTTTCTTCTTTTGCACAGGGGGTGCCTGGGGTGCTCCCTCGCTGTCTGTATGCGACCCTGTCAGGGACAAGAAGGGGGATGTCATTGGTTATGGTCGCATGTACTCAATGCAGGCTACATCATGAATTCATTTGGGGCCGTTTGAACTTCATTGTGGAGGAAGCAGGTGAGGTGTCATTTCAGTGCCTCATCCATGCAGTGTTGTGTGTGGCACTTGGCTCTGTTGATGTATGCATGTGTTTGTGTTGGGGTCTGGCGCTGACATGCGCAGGGTGGGATGCATGTGTGGATGCCGGGCCATCCATGCAGTGATCCA
Source organism: Ambystoma mexicanum (assembly GCF_040938575.1). Lineage (NCBI taxonomy): Eukaryota > Metazoa > Chordata > Amphibia > Caudata > Ambystomatidae > Ambystoma > Ambystoma mexicanum. The sequence continues at coordinate 357,661,395 of NC_090940.1, forward strand.
GGGCTGCCATTTGTGGGGACTTGTACATTCACATTGCATGCTTGCATCAGTGCACTTACCTCCATCAGAAGTGTCCGGCACGCCGTGCTCCATCCTCCCGACTCCCTCATAACATTCTACCCCAATGAGGTTTGCACATGTTTCCTCCCACTCCTTCAGCTTGATCGGTGACCCTGATCCTCCAGCGGTGGCAGTCTTGTGGTTCTCGGCCAGGATCATCCTGACCCGGAGTCTCAGGTCGTACCATCGTTTTCTGCACTCGCGTACAGTGCGCGTGCTGGTGCCTACAGCACTCACTTTTGTTGCCACTTCAGCCGAGATTGCTTTCTTCTTTAGGAGGGTCTCCCGCCGCATGTCATTTGCGAAGACCACTTCGGCATTGTCCGCTAAGGTTTGAGTCAGCATCACCAACTCCTTGATGGAGAACATCTCCTTTCGCTGGCGGTCTGTTGTTTCTTTTAATGCCTTGGGCATGGTGACAGTGTAGCAATGGGTCTCAGGCAGCAAGGTAACACAAACAGGTCCAGGGGGCAGAGGATGGCAATGGATTGTGTTTTTAAAGATGGCCGCCGTGCTCTTTCCCGTTCCTGTGCGATGATGCTATTTCCGGTTCCGGTATTTAACGGTCACCGCTATTAGCGATGGCCGCTATTTGCATGATGCGTCAAGGCGGAGTCGCTATCTGCACTGTCGTGGAAGGCGGTAAGTGAATTTTTTCGGGGAGATTAGCGGCAAGGCTGGAGGGGCATTACCAGCATGGCGCAAAGCTTGTGTCCGTGTACTCGTAATGGTACGCTATTAGCGCACTCCTACGAGGGCGGACACGTTAAGGGCGCCATACCGGTAATTTGCGGATTTTACCGCACAACATGTAATGAGGCCCATAGTCTCGAGCAACCTGCTCTGTGATTGGCCCTACGGCCCTGCCAAGCTGAGTCTGGGAATATCGCTGTTAATTTAGGGGTGTTTGAAGTGGCTGTTTAAAACCATTGAGCATAGGTTAAAAAATTCAGTTTGTTTTTTAGGCACTGCATATGTAATACAAATTTAAACGTGCATGTAAAACTGTGCCTATATTTATCCAAGGTTTGCTGTTATTCAGGGTGTATTTATTCTGCCAGCTTTGTTGTAAATTCAAGGGCGACCAGAGGCAGAGCTGTGTAACTTGCATATTTCTAATTTATGATAAAAAAACGATAATTTGAAAAGGTAACTTAGTCTCAGTGTATTTCTTCTGCATTCAGTCTCATTGATTTGGCATGCATAGGGAGATAGAACATGCAGTAAGAAACCTCAAAGCAAAGTTAGTACATTGGAGAGGCTGAATCAATGTTTTGTATTTCATTTGTATGATTTTTGTATTTTAAAACAAAGCCAAAAGGGCATAACAGTGATATTGTAGCTAAAATATCACAGGAGAGCATTAGCCAATTATTCAGATTGTAGTAAGTCCAGTATTTGTTTACCATTAGTGACCCTGCTGAAATAATTATTAGGCATTATTCTAAAATTATTCTCACCACCATAAAAATACCCCAATATGTTTATCACAATTAATTGCAACAAAATACCACAGAATGCTACGAGATACTAAATATAACCCAAAACTCTCCTGTCTTGGCCAGGAAATCTTAAAATAATTACTGGGCATGGCCTTGCATCCTAAAGAATAACCATATTTTGCACTCATTAATTGAATTAGTGCTGTGAGGTAGTTCAGTACTATGTGCTCACTTAACTCTTATTATAGTGTCATTGGCAACAGTGCCACCATGTCCCACATTCAGGCTGAGTATTCTGAATTGTCAGATTACCTCGAGGCAAAGCTTTATGCCCATGCAATTTGGTCCTCAGGAAATGTGACAACATGGAAAAGCAGGATTAGCGCAGAGGTGGAAAAGGTGGCATTTGAAAGTATTTTTGATGAAGGAAGCACTGTGAAATTGTGTCTCCTTAGGTTAATGCATGTGACAGAACACACAGAGACAAAAAACTGCATCATCAGACAGTGCACAAAACTTTGGTTTCTGCTACACAGATCCACAAAGTCAATATAAAATTACAACGCAGTTTGGACAAAGAATTATATCAGGTACAGCAATTAAAAGCAGAATTCAAGCAGAGGGAGCAAGACACGGAACTACAAACCAAATGTAGCGATCTTACTATTCGATTGGCTCAGAGAGAGAAACAATTTAATGAGAGTGAGCAAGAATTAACCCATTTTAAAGCAATATTAGATGATATAAGGGAAGATAAAGCTGAAGTTTCCAAAACGGAAACCCTTAGGGACGGTGGTAGAGAGAAAGAGAAAGAACTCCATGCTATGGAACAGGAGACATAAACGGGGTAATTCATAGATTTCAGTGCAGAGGCAGCGCACGCGAGCAGCGCAGAGAGGGAGTGTGGGCCAGCGTGTGCCAGCCGTGTGCGCTTTCTGCAACAGCATTCTGGCGCACCGTGTATTCATGTAATTGGCAAGCCATTTTGAGCGCTGGTACAGAGAACATCCCACAGCGCCAGTTGTGCCCCCAAGAATGCCCCTTGCGCAAGGAAAAAACATTGAAATCCCCAATGCAGCGCAAAGGGCCGCGCTAAGGCTGGACCAGCTAACAGGGCCGCTACACTGCAATCCCGCGAGCGGGGAACGAGTATCCCTGGGGTGCGCGGGTACTTTCACACGCGATATCACTTGCAGAGTGGGGTACGTGTATTCTGAGGGGTGCGTGGTACTTTCACACACGATTTCGCTTGCCGAGCGGGGTACGTGTATCCAGTGGGGTGCGCGGGGAGTCTCACACGTGATAGGCCTTGGGCGAGCGGGGTACGTGTATTTCTGGGGTGCGCGGGTACTTTCACACGCGATTTCGCTTGCAGAGTGGGGTACGTGTATCCAGTGGGGTGCGTGGGGAGTCTCACATGCGATAGGCCTTGGGCGAGCGGGGTACATGTATTTCTGGGTGCATGGGGACTTTCACATGCGATTCTGCTTGCAGAGTGGGGTATTTGTATTCTGAGGGGTGCGCGAGTACTTTCAAACGTAATTCGCTTGCAGAGCGGGGTACGTGTATCCAGTGGGGTGCGCGGGAGTCTCACATGTGATAGGCCTTGGGCGAGCAGGGTACGTGTATTTCTGGGGTGCGCAGGAGTTTCACACGCGATTCCACTTGCAGAGCCGGGTACGTGTATTCTGAGGGATGCGCCGATACTTTCACACGCAAATTCACTTGCAGAGTGGGGTACCTGAATCCAGTGGGGTGCACAGGGAGTCTCACACGCAATAGGCCTTAGGCGAGCGGGGTACGTGTATTTCTGGGGTGCGCAGGGAGTTTCATACGCGATTCCGCTTGCAGAGCGGGGTACGTGTATTCTGAGGGGTGCGCGGGTACTTTCACACGCGATTTCGCTTGCAGAGCGGGGTATGTGTATCCAGTGGGGTGCATGGGGAGTCTCACACGTGATAGGCCTTGGGCAAGCGGGGTACGTGTATTTCTGGGGTGTGCAGGGAGTTTCACACACGATTCCGCTTGCAGAGCGGGGTATGTGTATTCTGATGGGTGCGCGGGTACTTTCACACGTGATTTTGCTTGCAGAGCGGGGTACGTGAATTCAGTGGGGTGTGCGGGGTGTTTCACACGTGAATTGGCAGTGTGGGTCCTCCCAGGTGTGCCCTCTACCCCCTCCACAGCCCCTGCAGGCAGCCCACACCACAGGGGACTTCCCTGCACCACTGGTCATGTCCCGCAGGCAGCCATCCACCATGGGCATGCCCCCCAGCCAGGCCACATGTCACCTTGCACTAGTGATCACCAACTCATGTCCCTCTGCACCCCCACCCCCCTAGCATTGACAGGCACCTGCCAGCAGGCCCCGACTCATGTCCCCCTGCACCCCCACCCCCCCAGCATTGACGGGCACCTGCCAGCAGGCCCCGACACATATCTCCCTGCACCCCCATCCCCCCAGCATTGACGGGCACCTGCCAGTAGGCCCCGACTCATGTCCCCCTGCACCCCCATCCCCCAGCATTGACGAGCACCTGCCAGCAGGCCCCGACTCATGTCGCCCTGCACCCCCACCGCCCCAGCATTGGCGGGCACCTGCCAGCAGGCCCCGACTCATGTCCCCCTGCACCCCCACCCACCCAGCATTGACGGGCACCTGCCAGTAGGCCCCGACACATGTCCCCCTGCACCCCCAACCCCCAGAATTGGTGGGCACCTGCCAGCAGGCCCTGACTTATGTCCCCTGCACCCCCACCCACCCAGCATTGACGGGCACCTGCCAGCAGGCCCCGACTCATGTCCCCCTGCACCCCACCCCCCCAGCATTGAGGGGCACCTGCCAGCAGGCCCTGACTCATGTCATAAGCCACTCAGAATCTGAACCACCTTCCAAGAAGAAGAAGGGTGCTCTTGCACTACAGGCTCGGACCCCAGACATGGCTACACACTCTGGCACTTCAAGGAAGCCTAGCTTCAATGACGCAGAACTAGATGCACTTGTGGCCTATGTGTTGGCACATAGCCGCGAAATGGTGGTGACTGCAGGGTGCAAGACTACGCCTGCTCAACATAGGGCCCACTGGCAGACCATCGTGGACCACATTAGTGCCCTTGGATTTGTGAGGCGCACAGCTGATGATTGCTACAAGCGGTGGAATGATCTGAAACCCAGAGCAAAGAACAAGCTGGCTTCCAATCATGCCTCTACTCTGGTGACTGGCGGTGGGTCTCCCCAGAGGACGACCAACTCACTCAACATGAGTCTGTCGCTGGAACCTTCGTCACAGAGGAACAGATCCGAGGTGTGAGAGACCTACCAGATCTTGAAGCATTGTCCGGTGAGTGCCCATGCATATGTGTGTAATCCATGTGTATGTTGCTTGGGCGATGTGTTCTGATTGAGTGGCAGGTGAGGGTATGTAGTCATGACTGGTATGGGTCACCCATGTGCTTCCTCCAAACCATTCCCCGGACTTAGGTTTGGGTATGACAGTATCCCTTCTGACCACAGTTGCCAATTTGCACCATATTACTGCAGTGGCCCTTCAACTGTCATCTTGCAACAACATTGTTCGTAATGTTTTCCTGTTCATTCAGCCTGATTGTTTCAATCCTTGCCATTTTTTACGATGCATTTTTCTGCCCTACTGCCACATATATGACATGCTTCTGTCATAGATTACACCCCATAATGGCACACATTTATTACCTTGTTATGGGAATGATTTAACCATTCAGGCTGATTGAGTAATGGCCTGCTCACATTCATTTTTGGGCCCTGTTTGAATGTAGAACATGACTGTTGTCTTCTGTCATGTTGAAGTGACCAACCATTGATGTATCCATCTGCCTGCCATCACTGTATAATTGAACACTGGATGTGTTGCAGTGTGTGGCACATGCGTATTTTGTCACACTATTTTGCATGTTTCATTTCATCATGTCCATCTCACATGGATGGGTGACAGTACTCATTCACTAACATATGGCTGTAGTTGTCAAATGTACCATGGATATGCTACCTGACATCTGTGTGATGGCATGTGTCATGTATGTGTATTGAACATGCCACTCACAGGCTAATGTGTGCTGCCAGTGCAATCCAGCATGCTGCACATGTGTTGCTTTTCCATCTTGGAGTCCTCAATGTGTGCTTTTTGCCTCCCCTTCCAACTCATTGACAGTACATGCATGCCAGAGTTGTATTCATCATGGGACATGTGCAATTGATGTACTGGATCTCTGTCTCGTCAGGCCTATGTGTGTGCTATGGTGCTCATGCCTGTTTCCATTTGTTGTCTGTCATGTTTTTGCAGGTGATGAGGCACTTGATGCTGTTGAGGAGGAGGGGATGGTGCAGACCCAGGAGGGATCTCAGCCACAACCAGGCACCAGTGGAGGACGTGGGGTGGTGGTGGGTGAAAACCCATTCCTCCTGCAGACCATACTGTCCACGGGTGTCTCTGGGTACACCTCCGCAGACCTCTATGATTCAGGTGTTGTATCGGACAGTGAGACATATGTGCCATCGCAGGCAAGTGTTTCTGGCAGGGATGCTGTTCTGTCCAACCCACCTGCACCAGGGGTAGACCCCTCTATGGGGATCTCAGTGTTGGAAAGTCTGCCTGTGGCGGTTACGGATGCAGGGTCACACTCCACAATGTTTGCTCCTGTTCCTGGGCCAGCAGATCAAAGGAGGAATGCAGTCCTGCAGCCTCAGGCAGTGCCATCACAGCAACGTGCAGATCGCCTTGCCCCAAACAGGTGTGGTTCCGTCAACGCGGTGGCCGTGCGCCACCAGGCAATACAGTTTGGCACCAGACAATCCATGTACAGTATTGCAGCACAACAGGGAGCATCATGTGAAAGGATGGCTCAGGCAATGGATAGGGTGGCCACTTCCATTCTCCCTACTGAAAGGCAGATGGAGCTCCAGCAGCAGGCAACAGACTCCATTTGCCACTCACACAGGGAGGACATGTTGGCGTCCAACAGGGACCGACGGGCTGGACTGGAGGCTCTGCGCGAAGCCATATCTGTAGAGTCACAGGCCCACACGGAAGCCCTGAGGTTAGAAAACAGGTTCCTCAGAGATACTCTGAGTGAACTTGAGGCTTCCCGGAATTTTAGGTCACAATAGCAGTTGGAGCAGCTCACACGTTCACTCTCAGCTGAGCTCCAGGCAACCCGTGCGGAGATCCGGGCATCACGCAAGGCCATGCATGCAGAAATGCAGGCAACCCGTGAGGTGCTGCATGGGGATCTCCATACCATTATCCTGCAGAACCAAACGTTCCAGACCCGCATGCTTGCTGCCATGGAGGACCATACCAGGGCTTTGCGTGGGCTGCCTCCCATATCACGGCCACCTCCTGATGTAGCAGCAGAGGGCGAAGAGAGCGACGGCAGTTCTCCCACTATAGCATAGCCGTGCAGACCATGATATGATATGATATGATATGATATGATATGATATGGTATTTGTAACGCGCCTATACACAAGTGTTTCAAGGCGCGACGAGGCAGGGAGGGGGGGACAAGGGGAGACAGACAACGATCCTACTAGGCCAGGTGTCATTCAGATCGCGCAAGTGCAGGGGTAGGGGAGTGGGAAAAAGTGCAGGGGGAAGGGGAGGGGGAAAAGTGCAGTACAAGGTAAGTGGCGTACGTAATAATAAATAAATAGGACCAGCTGGTGGCAAGTGTGAGGTAAGTGCAGAACAAGTGCTGGGGGAGGGGGTGGCTGTAGGGATACAGAGACAGTCCCGCAGTGCAAAGGGGTTCCAGGGCATCAGTGCAAGTGGAGAGTGGCAGGGCCCAGGACCGAGGCCGTTTAGAGTGGTCCAGTTGCAGGATCAGTGCAGTTTCAGTGAAAATTAATTAGCAGTTCAGCAGGGGAGAGGGAGAGGGAAAGCAGAAGCAAAGAGGAAGGTTTTGAGGTGCTTCCGGAACCGGAGATGGTTCTCCTCAAGTTTCAGGGAGGCAGGAAGGCTGTTCCAGAGGGAGGCCCCTGCCGCGGAGAGAGATCTACCCCCAGCTCGTTGCTTCGAGAAGCAGCTAACCCTGAGGGAGTTGGAGGCGGATGAGCGAAGGGCTCGGGAAGGAAGATATTTGGGAAGAGAGAGTTGAAGGTATTTAGGACCCAGGCCCCAGAAGGCCTTGTGGACAATGCAGAGGGTTTTGAACTTTATCCTCGCAGCCACTGGGAGCCAGTGTAGAGATTTCAGTCCTGGAGAGATACGGTCCCCGGGCTTGAGGCCAAGGACAAGTCTCGCAGTTCTGTTCTGGATGAGTTGCAGAGGGCGGAGAGTGGAGGCAGGCAGATTAAGATAGAGGCTGTTACAGTAGTCCAGCTTCGAGAGAACCAGGGCTCGGGAGACAGTGAGCTTCTGGGGGAAGGAGAGGAAGGGAAGAATACCTCTGAGGAGGTGCAGCTGGTAGTGTGACCTCTTGGCGACGTCAGAAATATGAGGAGAGAAGGAGAGTGTGGAGTCGAAGATGACCCCAAGGTTTTTTGCCTTGCAGGTAGGAGCAGGGAGGGGGCCAAGGGAGGCAGGCCAGAGAGCTACAGGGAAGGAGGGAGTGGGAGTACCGATGAGTAGAATCTCAGTCTTACTGGCATTAAGGCAGAGGTCATTGGCGGCACACCATTCTTGGATAGCAGACAGACAGTCAGAGATGAGGGAAGGAGAGGGGGAGGCTGAGGGTAGCCTGAAAATGAGCTGGGTATCGTCCGCATAGCACTGGAAATTAGGGCAGAGAGCGGCGATGCGGTGGGCAAGGAGTGCCAGATACTGGTTGAACAGCCAGGGAGAGAGATTAGATCCCTGGGGGACACCACAGGTGGAGAAAAAGATGTCGGAGAGGAAGGACCCCAGTTGGACCATGAGCCCATGGAGGTATTTTCTTTTTCCAACATCCATGCATGTGGGTGTTGGGATGCACCCTGTACCTCATGCCTCCTGGGTGGCCTCCCCCTGGTCCACACATGGCCATTTTTTATTTTTTTTAAAAAATTTTTTTACAGTGTGTTGCTTTGTGTGGCTCCCATGGGCATCCACTGTGTATTCCAGCTGGGCACATGCAGGCTTGTCCTGTCTTTGGGTTAGATGCTTGGTTTCCTGACACACACACCCCTCCTGCTTCGCTTTCCATGGGCTTGCAAAGGGTGTGACCAAGTGACAGTAACTTACACAGTGACATTGGGCTCCCATGAGTTGTGTGGGCAGTCTGTAGTCAGAACTGTGTGTACATCCCTAGAGAGGCTTGTTTTTGGATTTTACAATGCATGGTGTATTGATATGTGCTTGTGCATGCATGTCTTTCTCCTTATTTACATGTAGGCTCTTCATGTCTTCACAAGGCTGTCTCATTTACAGATGCAGTTCATGTTGTAAGCAGTACACTGACATATTTGCCTGACAGCAACACTCTGCAGTTGGAAGGGGTAGATATGCCTCCTTGGTCAGGTTGTGATACTTGCACTACTTTGATTGTTTCCTGTCTTATATTGCCACGCTTTCTTCCTGTACTGATGTAATGTGTTGCTGGTAAGTATTTGTTCATGTGTGGTGTTTCTTATTGATTACTGAGAGCATATTGTCTGCGGACTGTTTACATTTGGAACATTGCACTTTGTGACACTTGTGTCATGTGTTGTGCATTCATTTAGTTGCTTTCACATTGCATGCCCTGCCATGGTGTGTTGGGTAGCTGAGATGGCGAGGGGTTGGGTGACATGGCAGTATTTTGATGTGGTATTTTGCAAGGGGGTAATCTTTCCTGCTGCATGAATGTGTGTCTTTTTGTGACACAGTATTGGGTGTCTTTGAGTAGGTAGGGATGCACACAATGTAACACTTCAAGGTGAACAATCTCAGGCTGGTATGGTTGTGACAGTTGACTGTCCCTTTTGCCATCATCATTGATTGTCAGCTGGTATGTGCCAGGGCTGTATGCACCCCGCAGTAATTGCCACAAGCTGGGTATGGGCTGCCTCACCATGTGCCCTTTCACCTCCCATGCACAGCGGGCGTGCATGTGGTTAGGGATGTGGGGGCACCACCATGTCCACCGGCACGCCCCGGCGTGTTGCAACGTTGTGCCGGACACATGCTGCCACTATAATCCTGCACACTACTGGGGCTGCGTATAGCAGCTGCCCACCAGAGCGGTCAAGGGGGCAAAAGCGTGACTTGAGCACTCCGAATGTGCGCTCCACTATGCCCCGGGTTGCAATATGGGCTGTGTTGTATCTTACCTCGGATGGTGTGGTGAGGTTCCAAATTGGTGTCATCATGTAGGTGCTCAGAGGGTAGGCACTGTCCCCTGGGGAGGTGATAATGCTTCTCATTAGTGAGGTTTTCCCTTTTCTCAGTTTCTAATATGCATGCATGTGCAGAGGCATTTATATTCACCAATTAGCCATGTGTCACCATGCCGGCCAGCTACCAGTCCCGGTTTAGGGGTGACATTCTGAAAATGAAACTATCATGGCTTGACCCTGGATAGTTGGCATATACTGAAGTGATTATTCCCTTGGCATCACATACAACCTGCACGTTGATTGAATGCCAGTGTTTTCAGTTTCGATATATGTGCTCAGTGGCCCTGGGAGGACGTAGAGCCACATGGGTACAATCAATTGCACCTAGCACTTTGGGGAAGTGTGCCACCCTGTAAAAGTCCTGGACCACGGCCTGCCTTTCTGCAGGTGTTCTGGGCATGTATATGTGCCTGCAGACTGAGGGGTGTGTAGTCATGATGGCCAACACCTGGTGTAGGCAGCGTGACTGCGTGGCCTGTGACACCCCCCCCCACTATGGCACTTGTCCGCTGAAATGACCCAGTATCCAAGAAGTGCAGTACATTGAGCAACTTCTCCAAGGGGCTCAGTGCTTGGTAGCACAGGGTGGGTGATGTGAGGTCATCCTCCCACTCCCTGACCAGTTCTAGGATTATGTGTGGTGGAAACCTGTACCTCCCATATACCTGCTCATCAGGCATCCCAAAAATGCTGGTCCTGGGTAATAAAATGCAGGGCCTGTCTATCCTCCTCCTCCTGCTGTGTCCCACGACCACTACTGCGAGGAACAGTATATTCATTGCAGCGTCTGAGCTTGTTTGTTGTTTGCGCACACTTTTATGCTGCGCAGGCCCGTGTTTCCGGATTAGCGCGTTTTTGGCGCACGCCTTTCCCCTGTTCGATTCCATGAATACGTGTTGTTGGCGCGCGTGTGGGCGTTGTAGGCATTTACCTCCTGTATTGCCCCCGTAACGCCCACATTTTCACGTGTTGATCCCCATTCCGCGTGTTACGCCCCGTGTTCTGCCCACTTTTGTTGTGTGCGCTGCGCTATGTGCGCTTTCCCTGTGCGCGTAGCGCACGCCGTTTAATCACGTGTGTGCTCACGTGCGCCAACCACGATTTTAGCGCACATTCCAGGATTTACACGCGCACGTAATTCCATGGATCGATGAGCGCAGCTTTGGCACGCGTGCGCTGTGATTTTTGCGTTTGCACTGCGATTTTCCCGCTTGCGCTCCCCTTTTCGGCGCACATTTATTCCATGAATCAGCCCGAAAGTTACTAGAAGAAAATTTAAAAAAGCAAAACACATAATCATTCTCAGACACTAATCAATTAATTGCAAGCAATAATCAATAAGGTCCGACACTTACCAGAATGCACCATGTAGTCCTATGAAAATTATGAAATCTATCAAGACTTTGATTAAACCATTTAAAAATGGAGGTTATTGTTGCATGTTAGACCATTTAGAGACCATTCATGATATATTCAAAGCCCTCTAGCTCCCTAGGGAACAATATAGACAGTACTTTCACCTCACTCTAGATGCAGCATCTGCTAGTATCATTCTTGGTCTCAGTGAAGAGGAACATTTGTCATGGGCAGATTTTGAGAGGTTGGTTAGACATCAATTCTCACCTTACCAGGCTGTATGGTATGCCAAGAAATGTGCTTATACTATGCCAGCAAAGCAGACTGAGTCACCTCACCAGATCTTTCAAAACTTAAAAAGAGCTTTTTCATGCGTTGATGTGACCAGTAATCCTAACTCTGTAGAATTTAAAAACTGCATACTTTTATGGGCTCCGAAAATAAATTGTCTCCCAGTTTATGTGTGAATTTGACAGGGAAAGCCCCCTAGAATGTTCTTACATTAGTCCTAGATATCCTGGTAGTTCTCCCAGAGTGTGATTTTACCACAATATGCCAGGATTAAATAACAATCAAAATCAAATGCACAAAGGACCATACCAGACACTAGGGGACCAGAGTAGATTTGACCCTGTTACAATGGTATATGGCCACAGAGAAAGACCAAGATATGTGGATAGATTCATCGAAAATGGAAAACAGCATAGGGAACAGTTCCCACCAAATGAAAGACAAAATATGAATTGTGTCCCTCACAAATATAATCCATCACCACCACTGGTCAACATGGTCAAAGGATGGTCACTCTGCGGGCTCCACCTCTTGTGTCACGTGAATTCAGAGGGAACACAAATAGAAATCAGTCTCCTGAGAGAAATCAAAAAAGGCCTAATGAGGGGGAGTTTGATAATTACCGACCCCGACAACAAAGAGAGAAATTTAGAGACATGGACAGGTTGCAATGCTTAGAGGCCTAAGTCAAAATGTTGCCTGAACAGATAGAAAAATTATGTGAAGTCCAAAAGTAATAGCCAAGTGAAGGTAAAGAAGGTCATAGGAGTGATCTTGGGTGTATCGACAAGTGACTAGCTAATCACCTCTTCACTGAAGAAAACACAGATGCCCATGAATTGCCCTTGAATAAAACTACTGAGGTCCTTGCTGATTTAAAAATTAGAAAACCTATAAATGAAAGTGAGACAGGAAAGTTCTACACACACAAAAAAGGAGTGTGGTTCAATTTAGAGTTGAAAAAACTAACAACCACAAAGCACACTGCAAGGATCTGGTCTTATCCTGCATCCTAATGGAATCTTGAGTGAGTGTCATGATTGACAATGGAATGTTACTGGTTAGAATGTTTATGTGTGACTGGTGTTCTCTTGAGGGAGTTGAGAGATGTAGCCTGAGAGAGAGGATGCTGGTGCTTGTCTATGAGATCTGGACTTTACCATCTGATGAATAATGACTCTAGAAACTGGATGTTATGCTTGGAAACTGATTAAAGAAGTTACTCATCCACACCTTGATGTCAGAGTCATTTTGCTAAAACACAGAACTCCACATTGGCGACAAGGATGCTGGCTGTGCTGGGGGGACAGCACAGAATAAGAGACAAGCACCGCCCCCCAAACCATGGAAGACCCTCTCTCTCAGGTAGGAAGAGCGCTTAATTCTATAGGAGCAGAAGGGCCCAGCGCAAAGGGCACAGGAGCAGAAAATAAGGAGATGTGCCAAAGCCATGGGCCAGCTGCTCTGTCAGTAGTTAGACAGGTCAAGCACAGAGAAAGTCAAGAGACGTTGGCAAGGCTGAGGGCCCAAAAACTGTTTTAAGGGGTTGGTAACCCAAGCTGCAACATGGAGGGCTTGGTGCCCAAGGCAGTAGCGATTTAAAGAGGCCTGGGGGTCTAAGTTATGCATGGATTATTAGGAAGCCATGCTGCACAGCTGGGGGCTTGGAGCCCAGGGCAGCAGCATCAGAAGAGGTTGTGAACCTAATCTGCGCCAAGAAGTGACAGGGAAGTTGTTTGAAGGAGTTTGGGCCAAGGTACAAAGCGCCTGGAGCAGAGGAGGGTCCTGGGGGTCATTCCAGTATTTGAGAGGGCTTGGAGCCCGTACCTGCACCTAAGGGACTTGTAGCCCGTGAATACACTTGAGGGCTTGGAGCCCATGCCACAGTTGATGGTATTCGGAGTCACAAATGTGCTTATGAAGGGGCTCAGAGCCAATATGCAGCAACACCATGAGGGAGTTAGAGCCCATTACAGCTCTGGAATTCTGGCTTTGCTGACGAGAAAAGGCTGCATATATCAGGCTTTGGAACTGGCTGTTTTTAGGCGGAGTGACACACTTGCAAAATGTGTGCTAGCGAGAAGTGCAAGGAGCGGCCTGCGCTGTGTAGGAGGTTTCCTTGTGCAGAACAGTGCAAAAAGGAGAAGTTGGAAGAATCTGTGCTTTCAAGTCTGCACTCTCAATTAGGGATCGGATTATGGTGTACTGCTGTCGCATTGTTATAAAAGCAATATCGCAAAGATGCAGAGCACTGGATCATTGAGCATGAAGATAGGCAGTGTACCCGAAGGTACTTTTAGTTTAAAAATGTGGACATGAGGAGGGGTCATGTCCTGAAGGTATTTTAGTTTAATGAGGTGGACACGAGGAGGGGCCGTGTTCCCAAAGGTACTGTTTGTTTAAAGATGTGGACACGAGGAGCAAGGAACAGAGTTATTCATTTTTCTTTTCTTTTGAGGATTTGTTTATTAGTGGAATAGCAGAAAAATGTATATTTGAATATTAATAGCATATTACAATACATATTATGTTCATACATCAATTCATCATATTTTTCCAAAGGCATATAGTAATACATTTTAAGTCTAGTGGCTCACTGTCTTGTTAAACTCAACTGGCCTAGATATGGCAGTGAACAAAAAGGAAGAGGCTAGACATTAAGGGGCCGATTCATGGAACAAACGTGCGCCAAAAATCTTCGCGCAAGCAGGCGCAAGCGGAAAAAAACCGATTCATGGAAGTCCCTGTGCGTGTTCACCTCGGGATGTGCGCCAAACCCGTGCATGGCGCACAAGTCACTGCAACATCCCGAAAGGCGTGCGCGACGCGCACAGTGAAAGCGCACAACCTCGGCGCATACACCAGAAAGTGGGCGGGACACGGGGCGTAACGCGCGGAATGGGGAACAACGTGCGAAAATAAGGGCGTAACTGGGGATGTACTGCAGGGAAGCATCCGGAACGCCCACACACACTCGAACCACACGTATTCATGGAATCGAATAGGGCAAAGCCACGCACAGCCAAAGACACGCACAAGCTGAAACACGTCCGCCACACGAAGGCAGGCAGTAGAGTCCCAGCGCATCACAAAAGTGGCAACATACAGCAATTGGGCCTGTGCGAGCGGGGCACGTGTATTGCGGGGGTGCGAAGGAAGCAACACACGCGATCAAGCGGGGTACGTGTATTTCGGGGGTGCGCGGGAAGTCACACACGCGATTGAGCGGGGTACGTGTATTTCGGGGGGGCGCAGGAATTTACACACGCGATTGAGAGGGGTATGTGTATTTCGGGGGTGCGCGGGAAGTTACACACGCGATTGAGCGGGGTACGTGTATTTCAGGGGTGCGCGGGAAGTTACACACGCGATTGAGCGGGGTACGTGTATTTCGGGGGTGCGCGGGAAGTTACACACACGATTGAGCGGGGTACGTGTATTTCGGGGGTGCGCGGGAAGTTACACACGCGATCACATCAGGGTACGTGTATTTCGGGGGTGCGCGGGTAGTTACACACGCAATCTCATCAGGGTACGTGTATTTCGGGGGTTTGCGGGAAGTTACACACGCGATCTCATCAGGGTACGTGTATTTCGGGGTGCGGGGGAAGTCTCCCACGCAACATCAGCAGGTTACGTGTATTCCAGGGGTGCGCGGGAAGTTCCACATGCAATTCCATCAGGGTACGTGTATTACAGAGGTGCGTGGGAAGTTCCACACGCAATCTCATCAGGGTACGTGTATTACAGAGGTGCGCGGGGAGCAGCACACGTGAATTGCACGTGTGGGTCCTCCCAGGTGTTCCCTCTACACCCTCCACGGCCCCTGCAGGTGGCTCACACCACAGGGGCCTACCCTGCACATGTCCTGCAGGCACCCCATCCACCATGGCCATGCCCCCCAGCCAACCCACATGTCAACTTGCACTACTGCCCACCAACGCATGTCCCCCTGCACCCCCAGCCACCAGGGGCACCCTCCACCAGGCCCACACCCATGTCTCCCACCACCCCCACCCCCAGCACTGTGGGGAACCTGCCAGAAGGCCCCCACCCATGTCCAACTCATGTTCCCCACCACTCCCACCCCCCAGCCACCAGGGGCAGCCTCCACCAGGCCCCCACCCATGTCTCCCACCCCCCCAGCAGTGGAGGGGCAGCCTCCACCAGGCCCCCACCCATGTCTCCCACCACCCCCACCCCACAGTCACCAGGGGCAGCCTCCAGCAGGCCCCCACCCATGTCTCCCACCACCCCCACCCCCCAGCCACCAGGGGCAGCATCCTCCAGGCCCCCACCCATGTCTCACAGCACCCCCACCCCCCAGCAGTGCAGGGGCATCCACCAACAGGCCCCCACCCATGTCTCCCACCACCCCCACCCCACAGTCACCAGGGGCAGCCTCCAGCAGACCCCCACCCATGTCTCCCACCACCCCCACCCCCCCGCCACCAGGGGCACCCACCACCAGGCCCCCACCCATGTCTCCCAGCACCCCCACCCCCCAGCCACCAGGGGCAGCATCCACCAGGACCCCACCCATGTCTCCCAGCACCCCCACCCCCCAGCAGTGCAGGGGCATCCACCAACAGGCCCCCACCCATGTCTCCCACCACCCCCACCCCCCAGCAGTGCAGGGGCAGCCTCCAGCAGGCCCCCACCCATGTCTCACACCACCCCCACCCCCCAGCCACCAGGGGCAGCCTCCAGCAGGCCCCCAACTCATGTCTCCCACCACCCCCAGCCACCAGGGGCAGCCTCCACCAGGCCCCCACCCATGTCTCCCACCACCCCCACCCCCCAGCCACCAGGGGCAGCCTCCACCAGGCCCCCACCCATGTCTCCCACCACCCCCACCCCCCAGCCACCAGGGGCACCCACCACCAGGCCCCCACCCATGTCTCCCAGCACCCCCACCCCCCAGCCACCAGGGGCACCCACCACCAGGCCCCCACCCATGTCTCCCACCACCCCCACCCCCCAGCACTGTGGGGCACTGTTAGGCGGAAACCTGTGCAGTTCCCTCTGGGACCACTGCAAAAGATTTAGGACTACAGGTGTTGCGATGAACCCACTTGGTAGCAGTCTGTACCACACAGATTCAATTGGTAGCTGTGGCTGAGCAGTCAGACTTCTCTCAAGAAAAGTTGGTCAGTATAGGGAGCATACAATATAGGGTAATTCTTCGCAGCAAAAACGAGTAAACACGCAACCAGGCTTTAGTATAAAGATAGTAAGTTATTTATTGATAACAGAACGTCTACGAAAAATACTAAAGCGAATCACGGCAAATAATTCAAAATACAATTACTCTGCAGAATGGAATAAAGCTCAATCCCCCGAAACACACTATCGACAACTCTAGGTTCTACGGCACCATTTATTTTCAGACAGAGGTGTATACCTCAACCCAGATGACACTCGAATATTTAGTGAGGAAGGGAGAGAAGAGAAAGGCAGGTAATGAAGTCAACACGGTTCGTACTGAAGCGGGTAAAAATGCAAGGCAAGAAAGCATTAATCACACTAGATCATACAGTTCGGCGGCCAGGCCCACTCGGTAAGAGGCAAGGCACGATGTCCTGGAAAGTCTCTACGGATGATGCATTCAAGTCTTGTTTAGCAAATTGGTTAGCGTCAGGTTGAACCAGTTCAGAACAAAGAGTGAATAAAGCTTGGAGGCAACCCAACGGAACGGGGAGGAATCAGATACCTCACACGAACCGATCGAAAAGGGAAGCCAGGCGGTTACGGTACCTTGTTGTGGAAGACAGCTCCGACGGGGGCAGTTGTTCCTGGTGGTGGATGCACGACGGGTCTTGGCCAAGAGAAGAGATGCTCTCGTCGTCGAAGAGAAGATGTCCGGTGCACCACCAGGGAAGAAACCAGCCGCGGAGTGCTCCGTCACAAGGCACCACCTTTCGATCACGGTGCAGGAGTAGTGGCTATCCGGTTGCCGGGTGCTCTGCACGGGCAATTCGACCACTGCGTCCTGGACGACCAAAAAGCACAAAGAAGAAGAAGACTGGTTGTTCCCACCAGCCAGGGAAAGAGCCTCTCCGGCAGGGAGATCTCTTCTGTCGTCGGGAGATTGTGAGACGATTCCGCAGGGCTCCACCGGAGGTGTCGTCGTGCAGGTCGATTCAGCGTTACCCTCGTCGGATTCTTTAGGTCCAGTGGTGACTTCCTGAAGATCCAGTCCCAAAGGCCCTGCTTTTATGCAGACGTCCCCCATTCATTCAGCCTAGCTTGTCAATCAACACATGCTAAGTGGTGAGCGGGAAGGCTCACCACCTGGGCCAATCACTTCAGAGTGCGACCTGAGTTGGCAAGGCAACTCGGTCCAGGGTGTCTAAACCCCCTCCCAACACCCCTGAGGTAACCCAGACAGAATGGCGCCACCTTCGCGGGTCTCTGTCCAGAGGCCCGCCAAAAGTGGAACAAAGGGCTCAACCTTTGGTTTAGGAGTCACAGAGAAAAACACAGACGCCATTTTACAACCCGAGTTCTGGCAGAAAATACCACTCGATAAACCTATTTAAGATAAGTAGATCGGTGGTACGTTGGAGATTAACGAAAAACAGTATCAATCTTCAACAATGGGACGGATCCCATAGGGTTATGCTCGGGGTCGAACATAACAAGTAGTTTCCACTGCCACCAGCCAAAACTCGACGAGGAGGGACGGGACAGTGCCCCCTCGAGTAACAGATCCAGGAGTAATCGTATTACCCCTACTAGCACGTCCACAATAAGATGGTTGGTACTAGTTCTGTTAGCAAATTTAGGTCTAGTAACGCCAATGGTGACTTTACATGCCCGGGGAGACAGTAGTCAGTCCCCGGGTATGGAGTCTATGGTGGGGGGACCTGCTAGGGCGCCCCCGTGTCACGACACGTAGGGTGCAGAGTGACACACATAGAAAAACTTATGAGACCCTATGGAGTAAAAGACCCCATAGCCCATCGAACACATTGACATCTCAAAGGAATTACACAAATACATGTCCAAGAGTGAGAGGAAAAGGGTCACACTCTTGGCAGGATGGGAAAAACAAACTCCAGAAATCCAGCAAAGCTGCTGGGGGACTCACTAGGTTAGGAAATTCAGCCTAAACAGAGAATTCTCCCTAACACTCGCCCCCCCCAGACTAAGGGACAGGAGGATTTAATCCACTCCTGGATGAATCTCATACCTCTAGTCGATGATATACATCCTAGAGAGACCATCAGCATTTTGGTGGTGACACCCTGACCTGTGCTCAATGGTGAAATCGAACCCTTGCAGGCAGATCGACCATCTCAGTAGTTTTGGGTTTTCCCCTTTCATTTGCATTAACCATCTCAAGGGTTGGTGGTCAGTCTGAATAATAAAAGTAGAACCATACAAGTACGGTCTAAACTTCTTCAGAGCCCACACGATAGCAAAGCATTCTCTTTCGATTGTTGCCCACCTTGTTTCAGGATCCTTCAGCTTGCGGCTGATGTAGCAAACGGGGTGCTCCCTACCTTTCCCATCCAGTTGACTGAGTACGGCACCTATCCCTACATTGGAAGCGTCTGTCTGCACAATGAAGTTTTGGCGGTAATCAGGAGCTCTGAGTACTGGGGCTTGGCAAAGAGCCTTTTTCAGGTTTTCAAAAGCCTGATTGCACTCCTCGTTCCATTTAACCTGTTTAGGGAATTTGGGCGAGGAGATGACATTCAGTGGAGAAGCTATGGTACCATAGTTCTCTATGAAGTTCCTGTAATACCCGGTGAGGCCTAGGAAGGCTCTCACCTGAGTCTGAGTAGTCGGTGTTGTCCAATTTTGCACAGCTTCAATCTTACTGAGCAAAGGCCTTATTTCGCCACCGCCTACCTCATGCCCAAGGTAGACTACCTTACTCTGTCCAATTTGGCATTTACTCGCCTTTATGGTCAGATTGGCTCGTCTAAGAGCCTGCAAAACATCTCTCAGGTGGGTTACATGTTCGTCCCAGGAATTGCTGAACACTGCTATGTCATCCAAGTATGCCATGCAGAAGTCCTCCATCCCGGTTAGAACCTGGTTTACCATCCGTTGAAACGTAGCAGGTGCATTTTTTAGTCCGAAAGGCATTACCGTAAACTGGTATAAACCAACGGGGGTAGAAAATGCAGTTTTCTCCTTGGCATGGTTGGTCAGGGCTATTTGCCAATAGCCTGACGTCAAGTCAAATGTGCTGAGGAACTTGGCGGCGCCAAGTTTATCCACCAACTCATCTGTTCTTGGCAAAGGGTGGGCATCAGTCGTGGTGACTGCGTTAAGAGCTCTATAATCCACGCAGAATCTAAGTTCTTTAGATCCGGCCTTTGGTACTAACACAACTGGGCTAGACCATGGACTAGTAGAGGGCTCTATTACCCCGAGATCAAGCATCTTGCTGACCTCACCTTTGATGTGGGTTCTTACGTTTTCTGACATGCGATATCCTCTGCTTTTGACAGGCAGACAGTCACCAGTGAGTATCTCGTGCTGGCCCCAAGGGGTCAAGCCTGGTGAGAGCGAGAACAGAGAGGCAAACTGATTCAACATAGACTTGCACTCTTCTTGTTGCTCGGGTGTCAGATTGGAGGAGAGATTTACTCCTTCAATGTTTTCATCTAAAGGTAAGCCTCTGAGGAGATCCGGAAGAGCTTCACTCTCTTCTTCTTCCTCGGCCGATGCTAGAAGCAACGCTCCTACATCAGGTCGTGAGACATACGCTTTAAGTCGGTTGGTGTTAAAGACTGTCAGAGCCTCCTTGGGGTTGCCCAAGTCCACCAGATAGTTAACCTCACCGAGCTTACCCACTACTCGGTAGGGTCCCATCCATTTATCTTGCAAGGCCCTCTGCCTTGTGGGGATCATAACAAGAACAAGCTGGTTTTGAGCGAACTCAACCATGTTAGCCTTTTGATCGTGCCAGTGCTTGACCAATGCTTGTCCAGCTTTCAAGTTATCGCTTGCTTCTGTCATCCAGTGCGACATTCTCCTCCGGAGACCTATCACGTAGTCAGTCACTCTGACTGGCTTGGGGGAAGGAGCACTCTCCAACCCCTTCTTAATCAGGGCCAACGGACCTCTGATGGGATGACCATAGAGTAGTTCGAAGGGAGAGTAGCCTACTCCCTCCTGAGGGACTTCTCTATAAGCAAAAAGAAGGCATGGCAATAGAAGGTTCCACTTACGCTTAAGGGGTTCTTCTAGAGCACCTATCATGCTCTTCATGGTTCGGTTGAACCGTTCTACCAACCCATTGGTTTGTGGGTGGTAAGCCGTTGAGAACTTGTAAGTTACCGCGCAGGTTTTCCACATGGCTTTCATGTAGTGGGACATAAAATTTGACCCCCTGTCAGAGATAACTTCCTTAGGAAATCCAACCCTAGTAAAAATACCAAGGAGGGCCTTAGCCACAGCCGGAGCTGTAACAGTCCTCATAGGAATTGCCTCAGGATACCTAGTAGCATGGTCTACTACAACAAGTATAAACCTGTTGCCTGAGGAGGTTGGAGGATCAAGGGGACCAACGATATCAATCCCTACTCTCTCAAATGGGACTCCCACAACGGGAAGAGGCACTAATGGTGTCACATTCTTGGACCCAACCTTACCAGAGATTTGGCAGGTATGGCAGCTTCTGCAGTGTTTTTCTACTTCGGCCCCCATTTTTGGCCAATAGAAGTAGAGTGAGAGCCTTTCCTTAGTCTTCTTGAAACTCAAGTGACCAGCCAAAGGAATCTCGTGGGCTAACTGCAAGAACTGTGGTCTGTTCTCTTGGGGTACTACAAGGCGTTTGTAGTCTCCAGGTGCAGACTCGGTTGGTTCACTATAGAAGAGGCCATCTTCCCAGTGCAACCTATGTTTCCCAGGCTCTTGCCCTTCAGCCTGAGTTTCTGCCTGACGGCGAAGACCTTCCAGAGTTGGACATTCTCTCTGTCCCTTACTGAAGTCTGCCCTGCTGGGTCCACCTTCTGCCAGTAACGACTGCAGCTCAGGATGGTCAACAGGATCCAGATCTCCAATGAGTTCCTGGCCTTCCATTAGCTCTTCTTCAGAGTCTAATTCTACCATACAGGGTTGTACTTCCCCCTCAGCCTCAGCTGGAGGTGGAGTTACGGGTGTGACGTTGGACAACCGCGGGGAAGTCCGTGTCGGCTGCATCAGAATGTGGGCTGTTGGTTTCGGTTTAGAAGTTTTAGGTTTCCCTTTTACTTCTGTGTTCCTAGAGACAGCGGCCGCCATTTCCAATGGAGCAGGAGTGATTTCTTTCTTCATCATCTCCCCGAGAGTACCGCGCAGGGTCCTCTCTCTTGCAGGTCTGGTTAGCTCCTGTAACCGTTTACTAGGAGGTCTGGGAGTATGCGATACAACTCCGAGAGTTTTCAAATCGTTACCCAACAGTACGCGTCCTGGTACCTCACTCTGTATGCTGACAGGTATCTTTACAGTCATGTCGTTACACTGGATGAGAACTGGTAATTGGAGAAGCATCTGCACAGGCCCTCCAGCTAACTTGGTGAGGCGTTTGGGTGCCTTAGCAACATCCTCAGCCTGAAAAAATGATTTATCCACCACAGTTATGCTGGCCCCAGTGTCCCTAATGGCAGGCGTCCCCTGACCATTCACCTGGACACTGTCCTTATAATACTCTTTAGTATTATCGGGGATAGAATTATAGACATCTAAATTCTGTTGTTCCCACAACCCCAGAGATACTAAAGAAACGCTGGCTGAGACTCCAATGGGTTCGTCAGCTAGCAGTAGAAAGTTTCCACTTGCCATTTGGACTTCCTCCTCTGGAGCGAAGGCTAAGGAGACAAGCTGGACCCCTGAAGGTTTACCCTTACATCTGGGATCTCCTTTCACGTGATCAGTCGAGCCACAAACAAAGCATTTCCCGAATGCTTTCTGGAATGGTGGCTTGTTCTGACCTCCTTCCGGTTTGGCACCAGAAGACACACTATTCTGCTGTGGTTTTCCCGGTGGCTTACCCTTCTGGTTTTGTTTGGGGCCCTCTTTGGAATGTGAGTTATTCGAATTCTCTTTTGAGTCTTTTTTTGGCTGTTTCCCCTCGTCCTTTTTCTGAGTTGCCCCAGAATCCTTGTGAGTAGCCCTGTTGGCAACCCACAAGTCAGCAGCCTTAGCTAGAGCCCTGGAATCTAATTCCTTCGAATCAGCCAAGTGCTGTCTGAGCTCAGGAGAACAGGCATCATAAATTGACTCCAACATAAAAAGATTTTGCATACCCTCGTAAGTGTCAACTTTGTAACCCTTAATCCATCCCTCTAAGTTTTTCAACCCTTCACTCACCCAGGTAGCCCAAGGGGTACCATCATGCTTTTTGAGGGTTCTAAACCTCTTAAGATACTGGGAAGGGGTCTTCCCGAATCTAGCTATCAAAGCTAGTTTCACACTTTCGTAATCCGTCTTATCCACCTCCCCCAATTCCATTACCACATCAGTCGCAACAGGAGGAAGCCTAGAGAACAACCAGGGAAGCAACGCATTCCCGGTGATGTCCTGGAGCCCATGATTGTATTCAAACAGTTTCAACCAATCCAACACATCCAATCTCGGTTCGTACATACCCACTAATTCCTTCGGCATCCGGGGTCTTTTGGGACTGGAGCTCCTAGAGGAACCAGAGGAGAGAGAAGCATTTTCCATAGACAACTTTTTCATTTGTAACTCATGATTAAGCTCTATTTCCCTGAGTCTTAACTCAGCTTGTTTCTGCTCAGCCTGGGCATTCATTCGTCTGAACTCGAGCTCTTGGTTTCGTTCAGCTTGAGCCAAGAACCGTTTATATTCTAATTCGAGCTTCATTTTTTCAAGTTCAAAATAAGCAGGGTTACTTGTGGGACCTGGTATGGGCCCCGTAGGCACAGTTGGTAAGGCAGGTAGAGGAGCGGGGGAGACAGTTTCGCTAGCCTCGCCGTCCTCGTCAGCCTCTTCATCGCTATCATCAGAATTACGATTCAGATCAACACCATTACTGTTATCTACAGTTGCTGGAGAGTTTGGTTCCTCTGAACCAGTACCCAGACTTTGGTTCGCCAGCAATCTCTCTATCAGTTCTAACTTCTTGCCTTTTACAGGAAGATTCTCTTGTCTACAGAGAGCTCGCAGACTCTCAGTATTTTTATCCGACAAAGACTCTTGGCTGTAAATTTCCATTGTAGACATGTTTTTTGAAAGTTGCTTTTGTAACGTTTTGTGGTTAGTCGTCCTACAGCGTCGAAAAACACTCTAAACTATATCCTCGATACTAATCCCACCGCTGTACACCAGTGTTAGGCGGAAACCTGTGCAGTTCCCTCTGGGACCACTGCAAAAGATTTAGGACTACAGGTGTTGCGATGAACCCACTTGGTAGCAGTCTGTACCACACAGATTCATTTGGTAGCTGTGGCTGAGCAGTCAGACTTCTCTCAAGAAAAGTTGGTCAGTATAGGGAGCATACAATATAGGGTAATTCTTCGCAGCAAAAACGAGTAAACACGCAACCAGGCTTTAGTATAAAGATAGTAAGTTATTTATTGATAACAGAACGTCTACGAAAAATACTAAAGCGAATCACGGCAAATAATTCAAAATACAATTACTCTGCAGAATGGAATAAAGCTCAATCCCCCGAAACACACTATCGACAACTCTAGGTTCTACGGCACCACTTATTTTCAGACAGAGGTGTATACCTCAACCCAGATGACACTCGAATATTTAGTGAGGAAGGGAGAGAAGAGAAAGGCAGGTAATGAAGTCAACACGGTTCGTACTGAAGCGGGTAAAAATGCAAGGCAAGAAAGCATTAATCACACTAGATCATACAGTTCGGCGGCCAGGCCCACTCGGTGAGAGGCAAGGCACGATGTCCTGGAAAGTCTCTACGGATGATGCATTCAAGTCTTGTTTAGCAAATTGGTTAGCGTCAGGTTGAACCAGTTCAGAACAAAGAGTGAATAAAGCTTGGAGGCAACCCAACGGAACGGGGAGGAATCAGATACCTCACACGAACCGATCGAAAAGGGAAGCCAGGCGGTTACGGTACCTTGTTGTGGAAGACAGCTCCGACGGGGGCAGTTGTTCCTGGTGGTGGATGCACGACGGGTCTTGGCCAAGAGAAGAGATGCTCTCGTCGTCGAAGAGAAGATGTCCGGTGCACCACCAGGGAAGAAACCAGCCGCGGAGTGCTCCGTCACAAGGCACCACCTTTCGATCACGGTGCAGGAGTAGTGGCTATCCGGTTGCCGGGTGCTCTGCACGGGCAATTCGACCACTGCGTCCTGGGCGACCAAAAAGCACAAAGAAGAAGAAGACTGGTTGTTCCCACCAGCCAGGGAAAGAGCCTCTCCGGCAGGGAGATCTCTTCTGTCGTCGGGAGATTGTGAGACGATTCCGCAGGGCTCCACCGGAGGTGTCGTCGTGCAGGTCGATTCAGCGTTACCCTCGTCGGATTCTTTAGGTCCAGTGGCGACTTCCTGAAGATCCAGTCCCAAAGGCCCTGCTTTTATGCAGACGTCCCCCATTCATTCAGCCTAGCTTGTCAATCAACACATGCTATGTGGTGAGCGGGAAGGCTCACCACCTGGGCCAATCACTTCAGAGTGCGACCTGAGTTGGCAAGGCAACTCGGTCCAGGGTGTCTAAACCCCCTCCCACACCCCTGAGGTAACCCAGACAGAATGGCGCCACCTTCGCGGGTCTCTGTCCAGAGGCCCGCCAAAAGTGGAACAAAGGGCTCAACCTTTGGTTTAGGAGTCACAGAGAAAAACACAGACGCCATTTTACAACCCGAGTTCTGGCAGAAAATACCACTCGATAAACCTATTTAAGATAAGTAGATCGGTGGTACGTTGGAGATTAACGAAAAACAGTATCAATCTTCAACAATGGGATGGATCCCATAGGGTTATGCTCGGGGTCGAACATAACAAGTAGTTTCCACTGCCACCAGCCAAAACTCGACGAGGAGGGACGGGACAGTGCCCCCTCGAGTAACAGATCCAGGAGTAATCGTATTACCCCTACTAGCACGTCCACAATAAGATGGTTGGTACTAGTTCTGTTAGCAAATTTAGGTCTAGTAAAGCCAATGGTGACTTTACATGCCCGGGGAGACAGTAGTCAGTCCCCGGGTGTGGAGTCTATGGTGGGGGGACCTGCTAGGGCGCCCCCGTGTCACGACACGTAGGGTGCAGAGTGACACACATAGAAAAACTTATGAGACCCTATGGAGTAAAAGACCCCATAGCCCATCAAACACATTGACATCTCAAAGGAATTACACACATACATGTCCAAGAGTGAGAGGAAAAGGGTCACACTCTTGGCAGGATGGGAAAAACAAACTCCAGAAATCCAGCAAAGCTGCTGGGGGACTCACTAGGTTAGGAAATTCAGCCTAAACAGAGAATTCTCCCTAACAGGCACCTGCCAGCAGGCCCCCACCCATGTCCAACTCATGTTCCCCACCACCCCCACCCCCCAGCAGTGCAGGGGCAGCCTCCAGCAGGCCCCCACCCATGTCTCCCACCACCCCCACCCCCCAGCACTGTGGGGCACCTGCCAGCAGGCCCCCACTCATGTCCAACTCATGTTCCCCACCACCCCACCCCCCAGCCACCAGGGGCAGCCTCCACCAGGCCCCCACCCATGTCTCCCACCCCCCCAGCAGTGCAGGGGCAGCCTCCACCAGGCCCCCACCCATGTCTCCCACCACCCCCACCCCCCAGGCACCAGGGGCAGCCTCCACCAGGCCCCCACCCATGTCTCCCACCACCCCCACCCCCCAGCACTGTGGGGCACCTGCCAGCAGGCCCCCACTCATGTCCAACTCATGTTCCCCACCACCCCCACCCCCCAGCCACCAGGGGCAGCCTCCACCAGGCCCCCACCCATGTCTCCCACCCCCCCAGCAGTGCAGGGGCAGCCTCCACCAGGCCCCCACCCATGTCTCCCACCACCCCCACCCCCCAGCCACCAGGGGCAGCCTCCACCAGGCCCTCACCCATGTCTCCCAGCACCCCCACTCCCCAGCAGTGTAGGGGCACCCACCACCAGGCCCCCACCCATGTCTCCCAGCACCCCCACCCCTCAGCCACCAGGGGCACCCACCACCAGGCCCCCACCCATGTCTCCCAGGACCCCCACCCCCAGCCACCAGGGGCAGCCTCCACAAGGCCCCCACCCATGTCGCCCACCACCCCCACCCCCCAGCACTGTGGGGCACCTGCCAGCAGGCCCCCACCCATGTCCAACTCATGTTCACCACCACCCCCACCCCCCAGCAGTGCAGGGGCACCCTCCACCAGGCCCCCACCCATGTCTCCCACCACCCCCATCCCCCAGCCACCAGGGGCAGCCTCCACCAGGCCCCCACCCATGTATCCCACCACCCCACCCCCCAGCCACCAGGGGCAGCCTCCACCAGGCCCCCCCATGTCTCCCACCACACCCACCCCCCAGCCACCAGGGGCACCCACCACCTGGCCCCCACCCATGTCTCCCAGCACCCCACCCCCCAGCCACCAGGGGCAGCCTCCACCAGGCCCCCACCCATGTCTCCCACCACCCCCACCCCCCAGCAGTGCAAGGGCAGCCTCCACCAGGCCCCCACCCATGTCTCTCACCACCCCCACCCCCCAGCAGTGCAGGGGCAGCCTCCAGCAGGCCCCCACCCATGTCTCCCACCACCCCCACCCCCCAGCCACCAGGGGCACCCACCACCAGGCCCCCACCCATGTCTCCCAGCACCCCCACCCCCCAGCCACCAGGGGCAGCCTCCACCAGGCCCCCACCCATGTCTCCCAGCACCCCCACCCCCCAGCAGTGCAGGGGCACCCACCACCAGGCCCCCACCCATGTCTCCCACCACCCCCACCCCCCAGCAGTGCAGGGGCAGCCTCCAGCAGGCCCCCACCTATGTCTTCCACCACCCCCACCCCCCAGCCACCAGGGGCAGCCTCCAGCAGGCCCCCACCCATGTCTCCCACCACCCCCAGCCCCCAACCACCAGGGGCAGCCTCCACCAGGCCCCCACCCATGTCTCCCACCACCCCCACCCCCCAGCCACCAGGGGCAGCCTCCACCAGGCCCCCACCCATGTCTCCCACCACCCCCACCCCCCAGCCACCAGGGGCAGCCTCCACCAGGCCCCCACCCATGTCTCCCACCACCCCCACCCCCCAGTCACCAGGGACACCCACCACCGGGCCCCCACCCATGTCTCCCACCACCCCCACCCCCCAGCAGTGCAGGGGCAGCCTCCACCAGGCCCCCACCCATGTCTCCCACCACCCCCACCCCCCAGCAGTGCAGGGGCACCCACCACCAGGCCCCCACCCATGTCTCCCAGCACCCCCACCCCCCAGCAGTGCAGGGGCAGCCTCCACCAGGCCCCCACCCATGTCTCACACCACCCCCACCCCCCAGCACAGTGGTGCACCTGCCAGCATGCCCCCACCCATATCCAACTCATGTTCCCCACCACCCCCACCCCCCAGCAGTGCAGGGGCAGCCTCCAGCAGGCCCCCACCCATGTCTCCCACCACCCCCACCCCCCAGCACTGTGGGGCACCTGCCAGCAGGCCCCCACCCATGTCCAACTCATGTTCCCCACCACCCCCACCCCCCACACTGTGGGGCACCTGCCAGCAGGCCCCCACCCATGTGCAACTCATGTTCCCCAGCCAACATGTCATCACAATCCAGATCCCTGGTCCCTATGGTCAGCCTCCAAATGCAAAACACCCATCCGAGTATTGCATCCACCCACTCATAATTTGCAATTACATCACAGAACACCAATTGCAAGTTCCAAAACAAACACATTTCCCTCACATACACCCAATGGGTGTCAGTGAATCTCAAAACACATATCATAAAATGCATGAAACCAATGAGATACCACACATTGAAGTTAACCAAAAAAAATATGTATTAAAGGAAACATAAATAGAATCAAAAATGAAGAAACAGAAATGTGAATGTACAAAAATTTAAAGAAGCATGTCTGTGAAAAAAAGCAAAACCAAAAATAAAATTCCAAAGTAATGTTGTCCAAAGTCAATGTCCACAAAACAAAATCCAATGGGAAATAAAAAAGAAAGCCATTGCTCCATGGTTAAAATGTGAAAAAATAAATACAATCCAACAGTGAACTATGTACATGGGAACAAGCCAGGGTCCATTATCCCAACAAAAGAAAGGAAACCTATCTAACTACACTAACTAATAAAATAAACTATATACAAAAATGTGGCCAATGTCCGAAAGGTCCAAATAAAATCAAAACAAAAATGAAACCTAACACTACCTACATAACTATGTACAAGGGCAGCGGGCTAGTTTCACGGCTCACTTGTGGATGTCCCGGGCCAGGGCATCATCGAACTCCTCCTCAATGTCCCGGAGGCGGTCCTCCTCCATGGCCCCGAGGGTCAGCAGGGCCGTCGACGTGTCCACCTCCAAACCCCTGCGGATTGCCTCGAGGCACTCGGCCCGCCTCAGGGCCCTCCGCATGGAGTTCTCCACCCTGACCATTGTGAGCCGTGCCTCTTCCGCCCGCTGCCGCTCCGCATCTATGGCGTGGCCCAACCGCTGCCACACGGAAGACACTCTCTGTCCTGGGTCCTCCTGCCCTCCGGCCGATGCCTGCCCCTCCGATGTTGAAGGCCCCGAGCCTTCATGGCTCCCACCACGTTGATGCTGCTGCTGTGCCTCTGCCCGTGCACTGCCTCCTGCTGCCTGCACATCCTCCGCCGGCTGGGGTGCAGTCGTAGATGTGGCCACCCCTGCTGGATGTCCGACTCCCGACTGTGGCAGGGATGCCTCCTCCACCAGGCTGGCCGCACCGTCAGAGGCAGCTCCACAGGGCACCCAGGTGACTGATGGGTGGGAAGATGGCACGGAGGACGACTGGCGCGTAGGGGGTCCAGTTGAGGAGGGGGTCGTAGCAAGCCCCATCAGACGGAGGAATCCGGCCTGGGTGACCTGTCCCAGCAGGCTGACGTGGTCAACGAGCCATTCAAGATGACGTGCAGTCTCCTCATGAAAAGACTGCAGGTCACCTCGCATGGCCCGTTGACGCAACGCCACACCAGCCAGGACAGGCTCAACCCGGACCCGGATAGCCACGTCCGCAGGCAGAGGAAGGCCAGTTGACGTGAGCTCACCCCCTGCCTGAAAATGGGTCTGGACGTAGGCATCCCTGCTGGTGCAAGATGATGCAGGGACAGGATCAGGGACAGGATTGCACACAGGCACCTCCGCGGCGGCCTGTGCTGCCTCCTGTCCCTGGACCTGCACTGCACCACTAGCACCAGTGGGATCCCCACCTCCAGACCCCGTCTCTGGTGCTTGCACGGGTCCTCCTCCACCAAACCCCCCACCAACCTGGATGACTCCATGCCATCTTCCCCTGTTGGGCCCTGTGGGGTCCCAGCTGCCCCTTCTGCTGCCGAGGAGTCCAACTCCAACCTCTGCCTCTTGGACCTCCCCCCGGCAGCTGCGGCCTGGGACGCGGCACCGGACTCCTCACTCCCCGATGAGATCACAACATGGGAGGGGAGCCGGGCCTTGCGTCTCCGGCTGGCGGTGGGATCCCCGCTGCTGTGCTCCACAGCACCTTCTCCGCCCTCTTCATCAGTTGACGCTGCAGACAGGGAGAAACAAAACACAGGCATCAGGGCACTGTACAATGGACACATACACACATGACAGTTGTACATGAGTGGCATTGGCAAACCTCAGACATGTTATCACAATCCCCAACACACATGTCATTTCAACTCGTACACATGAGCCATACCACAGCCATATCGCAACTGCCAGCACCATCCATACACATACAACAGCATGAGCAGCCAAAGGTGAGCCAGACATCACATGCAACACAGGAAGTGCACCACACATGTACACACACCACCACACTTGCATGCATGTGTACACCTCTGCCAAGTGTCGCAGTGTTCAGACGGGCATCCATGTCACATCTGCCAATCAGGCTTCCACATACCGCTGTCACATGCATCCATGTTGCATCACTGTTGCACCCTTGTCAAATACACACACATGCACATGTACACAGTGCTGATACATGCAGCCGAAAACAACATACATGCGTGACATCACGGACATGTCTACTTACATACACATTCATCCAAACATGTGTGCCCACACAACTGCATTTGGCATGCAAGCCTACACACACAAGCACCATCCATGTCTCACACATACCAGCCCTCGCATGTGTTAGCCCCACAGCCCTGCACACCCCCACCCATACTCAACCCCATACAAACAGATGTGCAACCTGCACACTACTGAATAATCACCACACGCACTGCTCACAATCAGGATGCATGTACATCCACCGCTCGACTCCAGACGGGTCTGCCTCTCAAGGACCTGGACGTGGAGCGCTGGGGATATGCGTTCCAGGACCCTCATCTGTTCTTCCGACAAGTGGCCCCGGCGCCCCTTGGCATCCGCTGCCTTCAAGAGGCGCCGGGCCTTGCTCAGGGTCCTGGACCTGAAGTCCTCCCAGCGCTTCTTGACATGTTGGAAGTCGCGGACTGCCACCCCCTCTGCGTTGATGGCAGTCACGATGTCAGTCCAGATCCGAGTCCGTCCTTCCTTGTCGGCGCGGGAACTTCCGAAGAGGGCATCATACTGCCCCAGGACTTGCTCCACCAGGACTCCAACTTCGGTGGCACTGAAGCTGGTGCCCCTCTGCCTCTCTGGCCGGGGGTTGTCAGTGGTCTCAGATGGTGTTGGCCCCGACATGACAACCCCGGAGGCAGGAGTGGGTGGGCAACTGGGTCCTGGGGCTGGGCTGTGGAGCGATGGAATCCCAGTCGGGAGTCTTCGGTTCCAGCAGTGGTGGTCACAGCAACAGCACCCCTGGCTGATGTGCAGGCAGCAAATGGCACGGCACTTGGGCAGCAGGCAGTCAGGCAGCAGCAGATGGCAGGTGGGAGCGTGCTCGGGGATCTGGGGGGCAGTAGTTCGGCCTTCTGGGCAGGAGCGTGGTCTTCCGTGTGCTTACGCGTGGCCAGCTTGATACGGAGTGATTTGGCACGTGAAAAATCTGCACGTCAGCGTGTAATTCGAGGAAAGGCCCTTAGCGCGTAAGCGCGTCTGCACGCATACGCATTTTCATTGGACAGAAGGCCCCTCAAGCGCAAGCGCCCCTGTGATGTGACGCGTACAGATGTGCATGGGCATTTCAGCGCGCGTGAAAAACTGCATGTCCGCGTGTAATACGAGGAAAGGGCCCATGCGCGTAAGCGCGCGTGGAAAACTGCACGTCCGCGTGTAATACGAGAAAAGGCCCTTAGCGCATATGCACGGCAGCACGCATATGCGATTTCATTGGACCAAAGGCCCTTAGCGCGTGAGCGCGTCTGTGACGTGACGCGCGCGGGTGTTTCCCTCATTGCACGTGATGACAGAACACACGTGGATTTCCACCAATCGCGTGTGAAAGTTCCTGGCACCCCGGAACACGTACCCAGGCCAATTGCGTGTACGCTCACTCCCCTCCGATCACACGCAATGACACTCGGACCTACAGTCTTACCACGTATCCGAATACGGGAAACCCGCGCACGGCAAAAGAAGTGCACAGGCGTCAACGCGTCCGCCCACACGAAGGCAGGCGGAGGCGTCCCCGCGCACAGCATAAAAGTGCGCACAAACAACAAACACATATATACAGCTACGATGAATGCCCCATTTGTCGCTGCACTGATCGTGGGACACCGCAGGAGGAGGAGAATAGCCAGGGCACGCATTTTCGCACCATGGACAAGCCTTTTTGGGATGCTTGACGACCAGGTCTACGGCAGGTATAGGTTTCCACCCCATATCATCCTAGACCTGGTCAGGGAGTGGGAAGATGACCTCACATCCCCCACCCTTTGCTCCCAAGCATTGAGCCCCTTGGAGAAGCTGCTCAATGTCCTGTATTTTTTGGCCACTGGGTCAATTCAGCGGACCACTGCCATAGTGGGGGGGGTCTCACAGGCCACGCAGTCACGCTGCCTACACCAGGTACTGGCAATCATGACAGCGCGCCCCTCAGTCCGCAGGCACATATACATGCCCAGAACACCCACAGAAAGGCAGGCCGTTGTCCTGGATTTTTTCAGGGTGGCACACTTCCCCAAAGTGCTCGGTGCCATAGATTGCACCCATGTGGCCCTACGTCCACCTAGGGCCATTGAGCACATCTACCGAAACCGCAAGCACTGGCATTCCATCAATGTACAGGTGGTATGTGATGCAAAGGGAATCATCACCTCTGTCTATGCAAACTACCCTGGCTCCACCCATGACAGTTTCATATACAGAATGTCCGCCCTGAGCCGGGCCCTGGAAGCTGGGCAGCATGGCGACACATGGCTCCTAGGTCAGTACAAATGCCCTTGCACATGCATGCAAGTCACACACAGACAAATATCCAAACCCTAATGATCTCAACTATTATCACCTCCCCAGGGGACAGTGCCTACCCTCTGAGCAACCACAGGATGACGCCAATCCGGAACCCCACCACACCACCCCAGGTAAGATACAACGCCGCCCATATTGCAACCAGGGGCACAGTGGAGCGCACATTCGGAGTGCTCAAGTCACGTTTCCGCTCCCTTGACCGCTCTGGTGGGCAACTACTCTATGCACCACCAGTAGTGTGCAGGATCATTGTGGCAGCATGTGTCCTGCACAATGTTGCAACACGGCAGGGCGTCCCGGTGGACATGGTGGTGCCCCCACATCCCCAACCACAGGCACAGGCGCTGCCCATGGGAGGGGACAGGGCACGTGGCGAGGAAGCCCGGACCCAGCTTGTGGCCACATTTTTCACCAAACTCCCACCCCTGCGGAGTGCACACAAGCCTGGCACATACCAGGTGACAATCGATGATGACAAAGAGACAGTCAATTGTCACAACCCTACCACCCTGAGATAGTTGCCATGGAAGTGCCACATCGTCTGCATCCCTAACTACTTAAACACAAGCTATCCTCTGTGACCAAAAGGCACACATATGACATATGACATGATATGGGCCATACACAAGTATTACAAGGCGCAATGAGGCAGGGAGGGGGGAACAAGGGAAGACAGACAACAGTACTACTAGGCCAGGTGTCATTGAGATCGTGCAAGTGCAGGGGTAGGGGGAAGGGAAAAGTGCAAGGGGAAGGGTGGGGGGGAGTCCAGTACAGGGGAAGTAGCCCAAAAAAATAATACATAGGTCGCCTGGTGGCAACTGCAAAGGTAAGTGCAGACAAGTGCTGGGAAGGGAGGGCTGTAGGGATAGAGAGACAGTACTGCAGTGCAGGGGTTGCCAGGGAGGCAGTGCAAGTGGAGAGTGGCTGGGCCACGGACCGAGGTCGGTAAGAGTGGCCCAGTTGCAGCTCCTGTGCAGTTCCAGTGAAGAATTCTGCAAGGGAGAGGCAGAGAGTAAGCAGAAGCAAAGAGGAAGGTCTTGAGGTGCTTCCTGAACTGGAGATGGTTCCCCTCAAGTTCAAGTCAGGCAGGAAGTCTGTTCCAGGGGGAGGGCCCTGCTGTGGAGAGAAATCTGCCCCCAGCTAGTTGCTCTGAGAAGCGGATGACCCGGACATGCAAGGTGTGCATCACACACACCTGCAAAACAGGCCATGGCCATCACTGTCATGTCACTCAAACCCTCCCAAACATCAACATGACATGGCAAGCAATACCCATACACCAACACAGTAACGATAAGCTACACATTGCCATGTCCTAAATGTACAGTGACATCGGACAATGATGCCTGACCCGGAATCAGATGAAATGACAGACTAACAAAATCTCCCACTCAAAATAAGTCATTTCCAAATGCATTACAACAGTCGTAGACATAACAAAACAATGAATACCTGTCTACATGCACATTATGCATTGCAAAATCAACACTGCAGCTCATGTCTGCAGTGTCCTACTCCTGCATCACACTGCTCAGCGCACAGCACAGTGAACAGCCATTGTGTGTGATGCACACCCTGAGCATCACATCTAAGTGACAGACCACATCAAACATCAAATTAGGCATGTACTGGATCCATAATCGGTCACAGAACATGTGCTGCCGGGACACAGTGGGCACCAGAAGGCAAACAGTGTACATGTGGATATGCAAGGGTGCGAGTACATGTAGTGCATCAGAGTGCAAGTGTGTGGTTCTGCAAGGACATGCACTCCACATATGCATGTGCACTCAAGTGACCATCAGTGTTCCCTACACATCACATGTGAACATCCACCATGTGTACACCCCAGCATGTCAAACCACAACTATCCCCTCGCACCTGAAAGGAAAACACAACACATGAACAGGCATTGATCAGCAGAACACAACATGTACATAGGATACCACCATTACTATGTCAGAGTTCCCATCAAACTGCAGGGCAAGGCAACTATCAACAACAACCCCCCCCTCCCTCACAAATGGCCATGACCCACTGAACAACTGCACCTGGGTCATGAAGCCCCCAACCCTCAATTCCACCTGGCTACAGGATCACCTTTACACTTCGTCACCATCTCCCAGCTTGTGTGTAAAAAGATGCCTGAACCCTCAGAATCCACACTAATTTCCAAAATCACAAAATCCAAGGCATAAAAACGAACCCGAACACCCTCCAGTAGATGACTTGACGTAGCAGTACCTCACAAAGGCCAAGTACTACCACAATGATGCAACAACCAAGGTAGCACAGCAAAACAATGTCACGACAGGATGTGAGACATGTGTGGTACATGACATAGGATGATGCACCATGAATGGATGTGTACTTTCACAGGTCCCCTGTACAGGCGCGGGAGTGTCACGAAACAACCACCCCCACCATGTCCCGGGTTCCTGCAAGGTCAAACTCACACAGGCCCCTGAGACCCTGGTGGGGAAGGAGGTTCAGGGATATGCAGTCGGGAAAGGTGTTGACACACTGGATGACTGGAATGAGTGGCAGGAGAGGGGAGGAGGAATGACACATGAAACTAGGGAATGCACGAAAATGTACAACCTGCATGAACACATACACAATCCAAAAAAACTTGGACATCATTGTCATGGCCTTCTGTAGTCCAGGCTCATGAGTGGTACGAACCAACCACCCCCTCTAGGGTTTTGGCGCCTGCAAGTTCGGGGCTTACACAGGCATCCGCAACCCCAGTGGGGAACGAGGGTCAGGGAACGTGCTTGGATAGGTACGGGAAGCAGGAACACCGGGTAGAGGGTACAGGTTTCAAAATTGCATAGGATCACGGGTGATTAGGGAGAAAAAACATACCAAATTGAACCACACATACATCCATGCATCAGTACACTCCCCAGCAAGCCTATGCAGAGCAGTTTGAAAGAAAAACAACAAGACACTTAGCTCTGGTTTTGAGTGCTGGCCTCCTGCCTGCGCACTCTCAGGTCCGGTTACAGAAGCACTGCAATGCTGCAAAGAGAGCCACAGTCAACAACCTGTACGTGCCAATTACACAAAAACACAACACCAAACATGCCCCATAGCAACAAACTACTCTACAAACAGACAATCTGTGGTCGATGCTTCGTACCCATATATAACATCACCCCTGTGACGGGTCATACACAGTCAATGCAGTAAGTCAGCCGCTGGTGGGTTGCGTGGCAAATGGAACACCAATGTGTCACAATTCACGCAACATGCAATGTTCCCTGGGTAAGCAGACAGACCCATATAGCAAGCCATGACTACAGAGCAAGTTGCGTACCACCATGACCGAAACAAAGTTGGCAGTGCATTTATCATGAAGTACGTGGAAAAGACTTGCACTGCACCCGAGTATGTCCCTTGCTGTATGTCCCTGTGAGCTGCCCCTTTCCATGTCTCTGAAGGCTACATGGTTGATACAAGTGCCTCAATGGATCTTGGTGTACCGGAGGGTATGTGCCACTGCCCCTGCATGTGTCCCAGACAACCCTACTATCAACAGCCATCAGTCCACCAACACATCTGAGCTGCATTGTGTGCTTCAACACCAATATTCGTCTAAGCTCATGAAGTGGGAGAATGGAAGACCAGGCTCCCGCCCTTCCCCTCTCGCGCTTGGCCTAGAGGATCACGGCCCAGACACCCGCCACGAGAGGAGTTTGCTCATCTACCAGACGACCAAATACCCTGGCACAGGAACATACGGATGTGCCCATCTACCTGCCCAGCAGCCTGCCCTGTCCATGCCGATACCTGCGGCATGGATGAACTCGACTGAACCATCCAGCACTAAATCAACACATCGTTAGAAATGCCATGACGACCTAGCCAACGGTTAGCACACCTGTGCAAATATATACACCGGACACTCCCGCACCAATCTACACGAAGAATATACTCAGTGCTATGACGTAGGCGACAGATATACTCACGGACGTATATCTTTATTATTTTCCACATAGGCTCTCAAAATGCAGAAACGCAAGACGCATCATGAACTTATATAAAAAGGCTTGCTCACGCTTCTTCTAGGAGCCATGTACCATAATGAAGAATATAACGGAGACACGATACTGAGGATAAAGCAATATGATACCGCAATCTAAAGCGCCCTGCATTAAACGGCTCCACCTATGCACCAGGCCCAAGTAGGCCGCAGGCAAAAGCTTCCATGAACATTGAATAAGCAAGAATTGGGTTGCTGACCCTGCAAAATGAGCCCGGCGAAGGCACCCCGCCAAGGGCACGATGTTGCTATCTCGCACGCTGCAAGCCAACGCCAAGGTCGCACCTGCAAGATAAACCAGGCATACAGTAGGAAAAACAATATTAATTGTGTTGAATTTTGCCTCAAACACGGTCCCACCTCACGTGACAAAGCCAAACCTGACAAGATGCCAAGCCCAGAAGGAAGGAGATGCCTGAATCCCACGTTTCAAGACACAGGCAGATACAATTAAAAGACTCATTGGACATCTGCAGCAGTGGGAGTATTCGACCTCCCAACATATGAATAAATCCTCACATTGTTTACACCTACCCATATTAGAACATTGTTGCAAATGACAGGTGCACCGCGAGCTGGGAACAGCGATAGTCCCAGACTGGGAGGCTCGCGAGCGGACCAATTAGAACATGGGGTTCTTATCACTGACGCCATTCACATTGACCAATTCTCAGAGGTCTTCATGTAACAATTTTCATGTATCAAATTGAAGGGACAGCCCAGGTATACCACCTGACTAACCCTCAGCCACTAACACCGTTCTCTATATGTGCACTATACTAACCCTACCACTCGAGTAACCAATCCAGAGTGGAAATAGGTTTTTTATTAAACTTTGTAAGATGACGCAAGTAGCGCGTCATACTAAGGTAAAAAGGGCCTGCGAGCCCCACGATTGTGTGCGTGTCAGGACGGACGCGTACGCTCCTTGACCCATCCCTGCCGTTTTGTCTAATAAACAGCAGAGTCACCTTGCTTCTTGCGTGTGTCTCATACTCTATCTTTTTTGGAATAATACGGGAGGAGTTTGGGCCTCCCTGCCCGGAGGTCTGCGGACGGCCCGGCCGACCCCGGCAGAATTTCCCCCTGACAAGTTGGAGGCACTGCTGAGATCTGTTTAAGATCTGCTTTTTTATTTTTACTTTTTCCAGGTAATCCCGTTGCGAGGAGGCCCGGCGGCGCGGCCCCCTCTGCCGTTTCCCCCTTCTGAGGACTACAGGACCATCGCGGAGCTGCGAGAAGACCGGACAGCGCAATACGGATATTGGCCCTCGGGAGCCAGTTGAGAAGTATCCCGCCCGCGGTTGGCGAGTGTCCAGACGTGGTCCAGACGAGGGGAGGTGGCGAGCCGCTTGGAGGGGTGCACGCAGTCGAGCGGCCCCGCATCAAGAGAACTTGGTGAGCATGCCACGCACAACAAGCAATGTGAAATTGTGAGGGAGGGGGGAGGAATTAAATACGGGAGGCGGGAGGTGTTGCACAGGTG
Source organism: Ambystoma mexicanum (assembly GCF_040938575.1). Classification (NCBI taxonomy): domain Eukaryota; kingdom Metazoa; phylum Chordata; class Amphibia; order Caudata; family Ambystomatidae; genus Ambystoma; species Ambystoma mexicanum. Next base: position 357,699,872 of record NC_090940.1, read on the forward strand.
CGCGGCGAAGGTTTGGCAATTTAGTGTTGGCAATGGAATGAATGGTAGCCGAACGAGTGCGAGAGCAGTCGGTTACGTTACGCGAGAGAAGGGGGCGGAGCACAAAAACATCATGTGCGGCCGCTCGTAGACACTGATTGGCCTAGGTCGCGACTACGTGTAAGGGTGTGTGTGTGTGGTTTCCTACGATTTGGCATTTATTGATCAATGAGTAGATGAGGATCCCTATTGTTCGAGCAAGAAACTCGATATGTAGATGACGTTTCCCTGTAGGCGGTAGCTAGTTAGTTGCCCAATACGGGAGATAATTGGCTGGTTAAGCCCTCCTGTCGAGGGGCATATCACACGCGAGGCGACGCAGCGTGCGCAGTCCGATTATATTATTGATTACCTTGTTCCAGGAGTGACAGGAAGACAGCTGTGAGGTTAAAGGGGGTAGATTGCAAGTGTATTTTGAACTTAAAGGATATATGAAGAACGTACCAGTAGCTCGAAGAGATCGGTGACGTCACCAGTAGGGCCTTCATAGGATATCCCGAGCACAAGGCATCTTCCTTTCTAAGAGTGGTGGGGAAGAGAACTGTGTTAAGGGAGTGGAAACGGAGATAAACGGTAATGAGTTGATCGGGGAAAGGTGAAACATAGGACGTGGCTGCGCACGGAGAACGCCGGCCACGGCAAGTGTAGGAGAAGGAGGAGGAGCAAGTGAAAATAGGACGACTGTATAAGAACGTCATAAGGGGTACGCAGCCGCAGGGGGCTACGTGCGCCTCGGCCGCAGGGGGCCGTAAGGGTGTCGTGTAAAGGAAGAAAGACAGAAGAAAATATACAAATGTAAAATACTATATTTTTATAATTTTCCTTAGCGGACTATCGTAAGTCCCCAAACTTACGGGGCCAGGTAACGATATAAGACTGTATATTGTAAACTGCTAGTGAGATAACCGTTACCAGATAGGGAAGGGTAACAAGTGGAGCGCTACTATGTCATACGGGACAGGATCGGGAGGGTGGGGGAACACCCTCACTACCCCACTACAACACATATGTACAACATTGTCACCCTATAGGGAGAAACTGATTAAGTATAGCATAGAATGGACCCAGGGGACGGACAACAAAACGATAACACCGTGGCCGCCTAATGGTAGCTTCGATCCATATGCCCAACATTCACTATTAAACCATCTGCACAATACATACAAAGGGAAGAAGTTGGCAAACCACGTGGAGGTGTTTAACTTATGGAGGATGTTCCAAGGGTCCCGACCAGAACTAAAATGGAATGTTCACTGTGGGGGAAATACCGGAAGAAAAAGAGATTAAGGAGGAAGGAGAGGATGGGAAAAAGGGGAGTGAAGACCCAAGGAACACGGGGAACGGACAGAGGGAGAAGAAAAGAATAATACATCAGATGAAATAAAAAAGGAACCGAACAACGATATACCCCTAGCAAAGGGAGTGAAAACAGAGGGAGGGGAGTTGTACCCTTTAAGGGAGTTAGGAGAAATAGGAAGAGGTCAGTTAAGAGCGGCTGAGGGGTACTCAAACCCAGCATACAGCCCTCCACCATATGTGGCTCATAGGAAGATGCCAGCAGGGGAGGGAAGGACTGGAGAAGAACAAACTGTGGAAGTAGGAAATGATGAGTGGGTAGCTGCACAGATACTATTAAAATTACGAGGTTCATTAACAGGAGAAGAGAAGGAGGTAGTAAGGAAAACAGACGAGGATAATACCAGGGAGAGTGAAATGAGGGGGGAAGAGCTGTTACGACAAAAGGAAGAGATTTTGGAGGAACGACTAGCAGAGTTAAGGGATGAGCAGAATGAATTGATCAAACAGCTCGAGAGGGAGGAAAGAGAGAGAGCGAGGAAAAGGAATGAAGGTAAGAACGAATTGGAAAAAATAAGGGAACGAACTGAGGAGCAAAGGAGAGAAGCTGCAAGGGTAAAAGCAGCAGCAGAAAGGGTATCAAGAGTAGTGCTGCGAGAAAAGAAAAGGGAAGAAGAAGAGAAAGAAAGAGAAATGGCAATGTGGAAGAGGAGATTACTATCAGAAACGACTAAGAAATACGAAGAAGGGAGGGTGATAGAGAGTATATTAGAAAGGGAAAGGGTGAAACGGGAAAGGAAGAAAGAGGATGAAAGAATAATGGAACAGATGAGTAGTGAAGTAATGGAGGAGTTAAAAAGGAAAAGGGGGGAAAATGGTAGGGAGATGGAGGAGAGAAATGAAGGAGAAAGAGAAGATAGGAGAAGGGAGAGTGAAGTATGGGGGGATGTATATAGAGACACAGAAGTAGCAACAAAATCAACGCAAATGGGAACGGTTGATAAAGGAGAAAAAGGAGAACTGGACCTAATAGACTTACAAACAGTAACAATAAAGGGGAAAAAGACCGAGTGGGGGGTGCCGTTTATGACTGACTTTTGCAGTGAGGAAGAAGAAGGAGTGGAGAAGGAAGGAAGAAACAGTGAAAGGGAAAGCCTAGATAAACTATACATCACCCGGACCAACACAGACTCACCATGGATCCGTAGGAGAAAGAATGAGCTGGAGGGAAGTGAGGAGGGAGAGCAAGGAATAGCGGAAAGACAGACACATGAGGCCGCACCGTCCCCATCACGCCCTCTCCCATCGCACCCTACATGCTCAACCGCCTCACGCTCGTTACGCACAATAAAACTTGCGCCCTTCACAGACGAACTGACAACCTATGCATGTCGGCTTAGGGACCTCCCTAGACGCAGGCAGGAAAGACGAATACACATGCCCACATTAAATACAGGAAATGATGGAAGAAGGGGAAAAGATGGAGAAGAAAGAGTTACGAGCAGGGGAAATACGGATGAAATTGATGATGTAGAAGAAAGGGAAGAGGAGGAAGGGTGTGATGACTCGATCTTATGGAGCACAAAGGATAAAACGAGACATAACTTAATGCCACTTTTGGAGAGAGGAGGGGTTAGACCACAGTATGTCCCTTGGAAGCATACAGACAAAGAAAATATAAAATGCAGGCTCCCATCATTAAGTGGAGGTGCGGGTAAGTGGATATATGAAATGGAAAAACACACCGCAGGACAGAAACTGGCAGTAGGAGATGTAAAGGGCCTTCTAATATCAATATTAGGGGATGCAGCAGATGAGATTTGGAAGAGAGCAGGATTCCCTGGGGTAACAATAACAAACACATCGCATGATGGGGCACCATTCGCAAACTGCAGACATGCACTATGGCAGGCACTGAGGGTACAGTACCCAGACACATCAGACATAGGAGCAATTACCTCCCGCAAGATGCGTGAGAACGAAGATCCTGTTGATTATTTCCAGGAAATCCAAGAGAAGTGGCGCATGGAAACTAGAGAACAATGGGACAAAACACCAGCAATATTTTATCATATACTAGTACAAGGGCTCCCAGAAGGAGTTCAGAAACAACTAAAGAAAGTAGTGGGAATGGAAGCAAAAGCATGGCCAGAAATACAACTGACTATAGTGCATCATTGCAGGACATGGCAAGGAAAAATGAAACAAAAGGAGGGGACAGGCAAACGGAAGAGGCTAAACTAGTACAGAAAAAGCTTACTAAATACACAATGGAAGGGGCACTAATAACTACGCCTACAACAATGACCCAAAGCCCCACACAAGTAGTGGCTGCACAAGATTACTCCCAAACACCACCTTCACAGACTATAACACAACAGGTGCCGCCACTCCAACCATACACGACCAACATGGGAGGAGGATACCCAATGCCAGGAGCTGGGTATTATAATTATAACAGGGGGAGAGGAGGAATTATGAGAGGGAGAGGATACGGATATAACACCCAACAGCAGGTGGGAGGACTTAGAAATTCCTACCCCACAGGGCAACCAGTATACCAGGACAACACAGGGAGCTTTCCATGGCAGAGTAGGGAACCACCGGTGTGCTGGAGTTGTGGATTATTAGGGCACATGTCACGCACGTGTAGAGTTAGACCAGGAACCCCGTCATGGAGTGAACAGGGACAACCAAGGCCCTCACAGGAACAGCAGGGAATACAGCAACAGCAGACGTTGCAACAGGGAAATGAACAGCAACAACTAATAACACAACAACAGCCACAGACATATTCACTGCCACAACAACAGGTAGCGATAACACAACAACCCCAAGCACAACAAACACAACTGGGTAGGGTGACGGTCCTGGGACACAACCCTTACACAGGAAATGGTCAATCGTTGTACCCTCAATAGGACAGCCCACAGACGGCCTTGGTGTGTCCCATCCTGTCAGTAACACCTAATAGTGCAGAGGAACCACGCATAGAGGTAACGATAGGTGACAAAAAATTATCATTCCTTGTTGACACCGGGGCGACCCGGTCTTGCATAAGGGAAGGTAAATTTAAGATGTCAGGTGAAGCCATGAACACCCAAGGATTCTCTGGGGCTAGAGGGTTGGTTCCTTTTACTGATAACATTCCCTTATCTATAGGAGATTATGACCTGTCAGTTCCACTTCTATATTATAGTGCCTCACCAGTAAATATACTGGGGAGAGACATAATGAACAGGTTGAATATGACAATATCCTTTACTGAGGACGGCATAATTTGCTCTACTCCAGGGATTAACATGCTCACAGCACGACAGATTATGCAAGCATACTGCGGACAGACAGCGATTAGGGCGGAGCCAGTAGATGGCGAACTCTTCCAGTACAGGACAGACATGACATTTGCATGGATGCCAGGGATAGAAGGAAAAATATGGAGGAGGCCAGCAGCCTATCTGTTCAGACCAGAAACACCTGTTAATGAACCAGAAGGAAAGGTGGTTCCAGTGGACATTGAGAGCATTATAGCAACAGCTGATTACATTGCTGTACATGCCCAAGACAGAGAAGGAAGAGCATGGAGGGCAGTGATAGCACTAGCAGAAGGATGTAGGCTCACCCAGGTGTCAGATGAGGAGCTGTTCTCAGAAGAAAAGGAGGAAGGTGAAATGGTGTTTATGATGAGTGTGGAAACATGGCTAAGAGTGGCGTACAAACAAGTAGCACAGAAAATTGCAATGGCACTTGAGGCACCCGCATGCACCCCAGTCCCCTTCTTTAAGGAGGATATGTCAAAGGTACCCACATCATTGTGGACTACTAGCCCCTATGACGTGGGGTGCATAAAAAGTATAGGGGGAGTAAGGATAAAATTGAAAAAAGGTGCAATACTCCCCAGAGTGAAACAGTACCCACTATCAAAAGAGGCCGATGAGGGCATATATGAAACCATAACGGCCCTTATAAATAATGGCATATTGGTCCCCTCAGAATCACCATGTAACACGGCTGTATACCCAGTGCGCAAGGCTAAGGGGGGGTCTTGGCGCTTCATACAGGATCTCAGGCCCTTGAACAACATAGTAGAAGCAGAATATCCCATAGCAGCAAACCCGGCCACAATATTGTGTGGCATTCCAGCAGAAGCATCACGATTTACAGTGATCGACCTTAAAAATGCTTTTTTCTCAATACCATTGCACCCAGACTCACAAGATCTGACAAGCTTCACTTACAGAAACACAAAGTGGAAGCACACCAGATTGCCACAAGGGTATTGCGAATCACCCTCAATTTTCAACAGAGTAATACAGATGGATTTGGGTAACATTGAAGTGGAAAGCACAGTGTTGCAGTATATGGATGACATAATAATTTGCAGTACAAACGAAAGAACATGCAGAGAGGACTCATTAAAGATGTTGACAATATTGGCTGAGAAAGGTTACAAGGTAGACATGGAAAAGCTACAGTACTGTCAAGAATAGGTACTTTACATTGGTCAGCTCATATCCCAACATGGAAGAAAGATTGCACCACAAAGAGCACAGGCCATTTAAAACACTCCAGTACCACAAACAGTGAGGGAACTGCAGCAGTTCTTGGGGCTGTGCAACTACTGTAGAGCATGGGTATTTGATTACAGTTCATACATAGGAAAGAGGCTTTTGGTGAATTGAAAGATGCAATATCAACCGCTCCGGTACTGGCATCCCCAGACTATGAGCGACAATTTTTCATATTTTCACATTGCGACTCAGCAGTAATGAAAGCAGTGTTGGCTCAAAAAACAAGCATGGGCTACAAACCAGTAGCATTTTACAGTGGCCACTTAGATCCTGTGATGTTAGGTCATTTCCCTTGCGAACAAGGTCTCGCCGCAGCTGCTTTTGCGGTAGAAAAAGCATCAGCAATAACCATGGGGTGCCCAACTACACTGTTTGTGGAACATGCACTATTTGCAATATTGAATAAACCTAAGTCCACCCTAACCACGCAGAGGGCATCAGGTTATGAGATCATCCTATCCAGAGCTGAACTATCAATTGTTAGATGTAGCACGGTCAACCCTGCAAGGTTCCTAGCAGAAGTACTTGAGGAAGGAGATTATGCCCACGATTGTACGCAAATAACTGAAATGTACTCATGTACTAGAAAGGTTGAAGAAAACGCACTAGAAGGAGGTGAGCTCCTGTTCATTGATGGGTCATCAACTATCGACCAAAGGGATGGTATAAGGAGGACTGGGGCAGCAGCGGTAAAAATGATGGAGGTACCGGTGTGTGTGGCCATGAAATGTGTACAATTACCACAGCATTACTCCGCTCAAGCAGCGGAATTAGTTGCACTGATCTTGGCGTTGAAGGAAAGCTTTGACAAACGAGTGACCATATACTCCGACAGCGCGTATGTTACATCCACTGTCCACTCAGGGCTGTCGAAATGGAGAAAAAGAGGCTTTAGGAGAGCTGATGGCACTCCAGTGCAACATGCCCTCCTATTGGCTGAACTAATTGAAGCAATAAATGACCCCCAAGAATTAGCTTTAGTGAAATGCACCGCACACACCAATGGTGAAGACCACATCTCAAAAGGGAATGCAGCAGCAGATGCACATGCGAAGTATGCTGCATACTTTGGTGAGATATGGAACCCCCCAGAGTCACAGAGAGGGAGGGGGAGGGGAATGGCTAAGGAGATGTTGATAAGAGAAGGGTACACCCATCTCCCAGCCACACAGATTATGGAGCTACAAGCGGCCGCACCAATGGCCGAAAAGGAAATATGGGTAAAAAGAGGATGCACAATGTCACCAACCGACGCATTATGGCGCCAGGGTGACACTGGAAAGGTTGTAATACCATTGGCACTTTTGAACACCGCCCTGAGCCAACTACATTACCCAGCCCACACAGGCAAGGAAGTAATTGCAGCACGAATTAGGGAAGACTGGTTCTGCCCCGAGTTAAATTCTCATGTGTCAAATTTTATCAGCAATTGTCTCACATGTCAACAGTTTACGGCCGGCCACACTCTGAAGGTGATAAGAGGTACTATACCCCGGCCAGAGGGACCTTTCCGGCATCTCCATATTGACTATGTTGATATGATCAACGTATGTCAAGGAAATAGGTATATGATTGTAGTAGTATGCCCATTCTCAAGGTGGATTGAAGCAGGGCCCTGTTCACACCCAGATGCATTTAGAGCAGCTAAATTCCTAGTGAGAGAGGTCTTCCCCAGGTGGGTAGTGTGCGAGGTACTGAGGTCAGACAATGGCCCACATTTTGCAAACGAAATGTTCCAGCACATCACGTCCTTGCTGAACATCAAGCATAAATTTGCATGTGCATACCACCCACAGGCCAACGGTGTATGTGAACGCCTGAATGGCCTATTAAAGGAGGCAATTGCAAAGATACAGCAAACAACAAAGAAGAGTTGGCTGTATTGCCTTCCATTAGCCCTATTTGAGCTAAGGAATAGACCAGGGTCCGACCACCACCTCACCCCTCACGAGGTGGTTACCGGACGTCAAATGCGCCTTCCCCTAACACCAACATCAAGAGCATTTACCGACCACGAGAGTCCTGCGAGTGTTCTTGGTGATGAAATGTACCAATATGTGTCTTCTTTGATTACTAGTGTAGTGTTTTTGTCTCAACAGCTCGAGCGCACACGGGGCGGGTCTAACAGCAATCAACGAGAAGACGTGGATAAAGAATTGGAAAAGGAAAGACTGTGTAAAGTTGCTAAAGGTGACCACGTACTACTTCGCAATTTCAACAGAAAGTGGAACAGTCCACAATTCACTGGCCCCCACCTGGTAGAGGAGGTATCAACGAGAGCAGTAAAGCTACAGGACAAACGTGCCTGGAACCACCTACACGACGTAAAGATCTACAAACTCCAGACCCGCCCCAGCGCCACCGACAGGGCCACTGGAAGAACAACGACAGCATCACCAACAGATGAAGAGACTTCCGCCACAACTAACGGCCTAAGTGTCCCTATACCCTGCCACCCCCCAGATTCCCCAGAGACAACTATTGGAAAAAAAAGGGGTGATCCTCATACCGCCCACCCCATGGTTACACGATCAAAGGGTAAAGAGACTTCCGCCAGCTGAACCCCAAACGCCCTGCCCACTGACCCCCTGCTCACTGTAGTAACAATTGAACTAAAGGACACTGTTTTTGCACATATACACATGTAAACACCTGAATGTTCTCTTTCTTTTCTCTCGCACATGCAGGTAAAGCGTATTATTGTACTGTTAAGAAAGTAGATAACTAACTAATTCACTGCCCAGAAGTAGATGGTACCCTCAGACGATAATTACCTGGAAGAATTGTCAGACCAATTTGTATATGAAATAAAACGGCCAACGTACCTGAAAGGAAGGAGGGTACGTGTCTACTACACAGCATTCCTCTTGGCCATAGAACATTCAATGCCCCACCTCCAACCATACTTGCCTGCCCTAAGAGATAGATCGCTTAGATTGGCGTGGGAACAGCTCTTCGCCTGGGCACTGAATGACTACTTGATAGGGAGGGCTTAATAACAACAACTAACCTTAATAACAAGCATATTAAGAACTTTCAGGCGGGCAACTGTAACGTCGCAAGAATAAGCTGCCGGACTGCAGCAAGGTAAGAGCAAAATGCCGGTGAAATTAGCATTTGTAATAAAATTGATAGGGATTTTAATAATCACCGGGTTCTTGGCTGCCTCTGTATGGCAGTACAGCTATGCTATTGATATTATTGCTGTACCCAAACCTAATATACCCCCACCCCCAGCTGCAACAGGTGTTATGTCAGGTGGTACTAGTAAAACCCCACACCAGGAAAATAGAGTTAAACGCAGCACATACTCAGATAACAAAGGCATTGACAACTATGTACAAGATTCAGCACACATCTCTAACAACATGTGCTACCAACACATGACCAAAATAGGCAAGCAGACAACAGGAGACAGCTGCTACGTTTGCTCATTGATCCCATACGCCATGAGCGCTTCTCGAACATTTGTTGCTACGGAGATAGATGGAAAAATAGCACGATGTATAATATACCTGACACTGTTCCAGACGAAAGGAAGATTTCAAGGGACAGTGGTGCATCTGGTGTGGAAAACACGAGATACATATCCATATGAAAACAACTTCCTTAAGACTTATTTGAGTTACCACAAGAGCAGTTTACATGCTGAAGGATTCAGATACATAACAAGTGGTCCTGAAAAAGGAGAAACAAAGAAGGTAACACTGCAGTACCTACCATGTGATTGGTACGCCACTGAAGTCCCTGGTAAAAACGGATGTTGGGAAAGACCACTGATGATAATAACAGGGAAGGTGTACATGGACAACAAATGGGACATAGGAGTGGTTGGCAGCAACATGGTAACAAGAGAAAATATTTCAACTATTGATGGACATAACCATAGATGTTGGATGACTTGGATCAAGTACGTACCCATGCTCACGTGGATAGAAAAGGATGAAGACCCAATTACAATACTGTCTTTAACTGCGCCTAAGGTATGCTACCAACATAAAAGAGAGGTGGATGTAGGATACAATACCAACTGTGAAAGTGTGATGGAGTTACCTGAGGGGGGAGCAGGAACAGCAGTAGTAATGGACCATTACTGGGCCTGTGGAGACAAGGTGTATCACACACTGCCCCCTTTGTGGAATGGTGAATGCACTATAGTACACGTTAATGTACCATCACTAGTGGTACCCCAGAAGCATGTGAACATGGCGAATTTCCCCAAGATGGATGAAGGAAACAAAAGGAAGAAGAGATCTGCACAGACTCGGAAAAGGCCAGAGAACAGACGCAACGGCAACAAAACTGTCCTCAACAGAAGGAAAAGACAAGGAGAACCTCTGACAGGAAATTACCTGTGGGGAAGGTCGGAAACAGCACTGACCTCAATACCACCGGAACACAGACTATTCAGCAGAGCAGCTATGTTCTTCTCCTCGATAATACACCCTGGACTGCAGGCTTACGCAAACGCAAAATGGCTCCAGATAACTAGGTGGGAACTAATGATGACAATCAACTCTACAGTAAATGGATTCAATGCAATAAAAGAGGAATTGCGAGCAGTAAGAATGGTTGCACTACAGAACAGATATGTACTGGACCTCCTCACAGCAATGGAAGGAGGAGTTTGCGCGAAGATAAGACAATCATGCTGCACATTCATTCCTACTAACGATGCTGACAATGGTACACTCACGGAAGCTGTATCACAATTGGCCCAGATGCATTCAAAAATGATGGATGAAAGTAAAGGTGTAAAAAAGGATGAGAGCTGGTTTTCAATATTATGGTCATGGATGCCATCGTGGCTGTCAGATGGACTGAAGATTATAGTTGGATGCACTATTCTGGCTGGAGCTACACTGATCATAATAAGATTGTGGAAAGCCCCGGAAGGCATGCACCACAGACGAGATGATCGAAATGGTTGGTATACACCTCTTGATGCCAACAGATGACGGGCAACACACAGGCACAATAATAAAAGAGAGAGAGAAGTTGCGCAACCAGATCATCACCAACCACCTGGACCCACCATCTGTGAAGCTCGAGAACCCAAGAAACCCCAGGAGCTACATAGGGAAATGGGTATACTGTACTCCTGGAGGAACCTGTGAATATATGTATTGGTCATTTGAAGACCATGTTAACCACTATGGACATTTGGGAGGAATAACAAAGATATGGAGAGTAAGAGGAGATAAAGAAAAGGATATGTTTGTGGTCGACAAGTCGACCAGAGGGGGGACTGAAGTGGGAGAATGGAAGACCAGGCTGCCGCCCTTCCCCTCTCGCGCTTGGCCTAGAGGATCACGGCCCAGACACCCGCCACGAGAGGAGTTTGCTCATCTACCAGATGACCAAATACCCTGGTACAGGAACATACGGATGTGCCCATCTACCTGCCCAGCAGCCTGCCCTGTCCATGCTGATACCTGCGGCATGGATGAACTCGACTGAACCATCCAGCACTAAATCAACACATCGTTAGAGATGCCATGACGACCTAGCCAACGGTTAGCACACCTGTGCAAATATATACACCGGACACTCCCGCACCAATCTACACAAAGAATATACTCAGTGCTATGACGTAGGCGACAGATATACTCACAGACGTACATCTTTATTATTTTCCACATAGGCTCTCAAAATGCAGAAACGCAAGACGCATCATGAACTTATATAAAAATGCTTGCTCACGCTTCTTCTAGGAGCCATGTACCATAATGAAGAATATAACGGAGACACGATACTGAGGATAAAGCAATATGATACCGCAATCTAAAGCGCCCTGCATTAAACGGCTCCACCTATGCACCAGGCCCAAGTAGGCCGCAGGCAAAAGCTTCCATGAACATTGAATAAGCAAGAATTGGGTTGCTGACCCTGCAAAATGAGCCCGGCGAAGGCACCCCGCCAAGGGCACGATGTTGCAATCTCGCACACTGCAAGCGAACGCCAAGGTCGCACCTGCAAGATAAACCAGGCACACAGTAGGAAAAACAATATTAATTGTGTTGAATTTTGCCTCAAACACGGTCCCACCTCACGTGACAAAGCCAAACCTGACAAGATGCCAAGCCCAGAAGGAAGGAGACGCCTGAATCCCACGTTTCAAGACACAGGCAGATACAATTAAAAGACTCATTGGACATCTGCAGCAGTGGGAGTATTCGACCTCCCAACATATGAATAAATTCTCACATTGTTTACACCTACCCATATTAGAACATTGTTGCAAATGACAGGTGTACCGCGAGCTGGGAACAGCGATAGTCCCAGACTGGGAGGCTCGCGAGCGGACCAATTAGAACATGGGGTTCTTATCACTGACGCCATTCACATTGACCAATCCTCAGAGGTCTTCATGTAACAATTTTCATGTATCAAATTGAAGGGACAGCCCAGGTATACCACCTGACTAACCCTCAGCCACTAACACCGTTCTCTATATGTGCACTATACTAACCCTACCACTCGAGTAACCAATCCAGAGTGGAAATAGGTTTTTTATTAAACTTTGTAAGATGACGCAAGTAGCGCGTCATACTAAGGTAAAAAGGGCCTGCGAGCCCCAAGATTGTGTGTGTGTCAGGACGGACGCGTACGCTCCTTGACCCATCCCTGCCGTTTTGTCTAATAAACAGCAGAGTCACCTTGCTTCTTGCGTGTGTCTCATACTCTATCTTTTTTGGAATAATACGGGAGGAGTTGGGGCCTCCCTGTCCGGAGGTCTGCGGACGGCCCGGCCGACCCCGGCAGAATTTCCCCCCGACACTCACCCTCAGTGCTGTGACTAAGCCTGCATGTGCAACTCGCCTGGTACAAGCTTTGCTGTGTCGTGGCCACCCTGTGATGCTCACCTTGCCTGGAGTTCCTTGGAACATGTCAGCAGTTCTAGGATATGGGTCTGCAATCACTGTTCCTCTGCTTGTGCACACATGTGCATGTGGGCACCAACAAACGGGTCCAGAATTCTGTCGTCCAATGGGCCATGTCTGCTGGCAAAGGTGCTCTGGAGGCTCATCCCCCTGCAGAAAGGGCATGAAACACATGATTAATGCTTAAAAGTCTTCTGTGTGTGTCTCATCAGGCATCTCATTACTTCACCATGTCAGAGAGTCACATCACAAATCACACCATCAGTCCGTCTTTCACCTCCAAAGTGTGGAACACTATCTACAGCATGAATTGCAACAAGCACGTGTACAGGAAAGATATGAAACATACTACACAATGCATAGCAATCAACGTACACATTAATCATGACACACCCCATCTAGCAAAAGCTGAACAGTGGATAATGACACCTAAATCATCCCCACTAGGGGTGTCAACACAAGTCACACAGCACCAGACATGCCACAGATATGACAGTCCAAAGCCCTTGTGTAATATTCTGTAACACCGAACCATCCTTGCGAGCCCATGGATAAGGGAGGCAGGAGTGGCATATGTGAGTCAAGGACCCCAAGCAGCAAACACATACACAAGACAACCATGAAGGGCCCAGCTGGAACAGACAGTGGATGCCTTCAAAAGCCACAAAGCACCACACCGTCAAATGAAAGCACAATAGACTAGCAATTTTAAACTAACTCAACTATTAACTAATAACACTAACAATGGAAAACCTACATTACCTATTTAAACTAACTATCAAACAGAAACTTAACTAACTAAACTAAAAGAAAAATCAAAAATGGCCACATACGACCCGGGGGGGAGGGGAGGCACCCAGGAGGGGGGAGGTACAGGGTGCTGCTCAACATCCACATGCGATGATGCTGAGCCAAAAAAAAAATCCTCCATGGGCTCAACGCCTGCACAGTCCGACCTATGTGGGAGATAGATGGTCGTCCGAGTCTGGCTCATCCTGTAAAGGAGGACGTGGCACAGTAGCCTGGCCACGCCTAGCCGCAGCTTGCCCCTCGTCAGCAGCAAGTCTGCCGGACGGGTGAGCCTGGTTCTGTGTGGCGATGTGACATAGGTCTGCATGCAGAACCTCACGTGAGACACGTGCTTCCTCTTGCGAGGTAGCATGTGTAACACAGAGTTCCTCCTGCAAGGCTTGGCTGGACAACCGCTGCACCTCCCGGCAAGCCTGTAGCTCAGCCGAGATGGTACGCTCAAGCTGTGCAAACCTCTCCTCTGCCTGCTGCCTCTGGGACATCATAAGGACACCCATAGTGGATCTAAGGGAAGCATACTCCTCCCTCAGGGCATCCATGTGCGCCTCTGCATGAGCAGCAATTGCTTGACGCAGAGACGACATTTCAGCCTGGCGTGCTCTGTCTGAGGCCGCCATGCCCAGCCTGAGCGAGCGGGCCGTGGACTGTGCCGCCTGCTGCTGGAGAAGCACCTGCCTAGCAGGGGGGAGCACAGATCGGGCCACACGCTCCATGCTCTCAGACATGTTCTCCATTGCTGCCCCCTGCCGCTCGGAATTGGCAGTCATGTCTTGCTCCCACTCAGTATACAGCGGTTGCGCGCGGCAACCGCGTTGCCGGGATTGACCCCTGCGGGACCCAAGGACCGGGGTCCTCGCTGTGTTGGCACTGCCTGCGGCTGCACGACTACATGCCCCCGTCGAGGTGATGTCCCAGGCACATCAGTGACTGGTGTGGAGGGTGACCCTGCGTCCCGATCCACCACGGGCGGAGGAACCAAGACTGTCTGGTCCCTCAGTGCAGGTGTCGCAGACAGAGGAGTGTCCACATCAGAATCACTCACCCCTGACACATGGACTTGATGCTCATCCAACTCAACATGGACGTCAGAGTCGTCATCAAGGCTGAACTCATAGGCAGCCAGAGACAAGATGGACTGCAGCACTTGGGGGTTTTCGTGGCCTACCACCCCACGACCCCCACTAGTGCCGGGTTGATGTGGTGTTACCAACCCTGTGTCTGGCATGACAGCACCATCCTCCGCCTCCATTGCGTCATCACCTGAAAAAAAAGAGAGAAAAAGGTCACTACACATGTCAGAAGCACACGACACACACACACACCGACAGCAAAGGCATCCGGCAGACATGTGACACACAAAATATGACCTGGCATGCATGCTGGGTCTACTTTGAATAGCTTCTGTGATCAGACCTGTTGAAAGGTGGCAGTTTCCATGGAAGTGGGTCTATGCAGTGCAGAAAATGTGTACGCCACTCACTACCTACATGTACAAGCACTCCATGGTGTGTGCCAGGAAATGTGAAGGCAGTGCAATGTCAAATTCAGACATCACGTGCATTGTGCATTCAATGTGTACCATGTCTAGAAGCCAAGCACCCCTCCACACCAGTACCAAAGCAGGGATGCCTAGCATGGTATCAAAAGCCTGACCATATACCTGTGTATTGACAGGCAGTGTTGACTGGCATCAACGGCTTAATGTGATTCAAATTACAACACTGCAAATGATGCTGGGACAGTGGTCAGGACACATGATGAAAACTCCAGAGGCCGCCCACGTGTGAAGAAGACACAACAAGAGTTGGACAGAGTCATTGGCCATTGAACAGGCTGAGGCCTGTGAGCCACACAGATTGTCAGAGCCTAAACATGTGTGCAACGCAGGACTGAGCCACAGTTGACATGGGGAGGCCGATGAGATGGCAGGCAATGTATGTAACCAAGGACTCATATTACAGTGATCATCCAGTCAAGGACACATAGGGGCATGCGTGCAATGCACATGGAGCATGAATGGGCACTCATGTCCATGCGGGACATCTGACCCATGCACAGTACAAGTGGGATACCCTGCATCGAGTACTAAGGCTGTACCACACGGCATATGTCTGGCAGTTTCTACGCTGGAAGTTAGCATCTACACAGGACACATGAACAAGAAACTACACATTGGCAAGATTGAAGCAGACCAGTGCAAAGGTGGAACTTGGGTGCAGAGTGGCGGAGGAGGGGCAAGGGAGCATGCCCACATGGAGTCCCGCATGCAGGCAGAGGAGACATGCATGACGGTAGCATTGCATTACTTACACATCAGAACCATGTACACGTCACATGTAGCAGCAATCATGCACAACACATCCCACAAGTGAAACACACACGTCCTCAACAAACACGCATCAACACTCACTGGACTGGGCATCAAAGTCCAGCAACTCTCCCACTCCTTCGACCAATTCAGGTGGTATGAACTCCGCAACGAGAGCCTCATGCGGAGTGAATTCTTAATCCTCTGGTGCAGGCCCACCGCCAGTCACCAGAGTCAAGTTGTAATTTGAGGCACGCTTAGCCTTAGTGCTGCGCTTGATGTCATTCCAACGCTTTTTGCACTCCTGCGCCATGCGCACCTCATGGCCGAATTAACTGACATGTTCCGCAACATGCTTACAGTGGGTGTCACGTTGGGCAGCCGTAGTCTGACTATTGGCACCCACTAGCATGTCACGGCTGTGGCCCCGCACGTAGTCCACGAGGAAGTCCAGTTCCTGCTTGCAGAAAGGCTTCTTCCTCGACGTGCAGGAGGTCGTGGCTGTGTGTGGGGTCCCAGCCTGTGCTGCAGGTGCAACCTTCCTCCTCTTGGACTGTGGTGCAGACCCTGGCTGGCTAATGCCGCCCTGACCAGTATGGCCAGTGGGTTCGGTGGATTGAGCCAAGGGAGTGGCAGGTGGAGGGATGACCAAAGGCCTGACTTGTGTCAGTGGCAGCTGGGTGCCCACTAATGGACCCTGCGCAGCAACATCAGCTGTGGCAGGGTCTTTGACCGCAACGGTCCTGGTTGGCAGACTCACAACCGGGGTGCTGTTGGGTGCATCTGCCCCTGCACTTGCCAACACCCGGCTGTTCGGGGCAGCAGATGACATGACTGCCCCAGGGACACGTGTCTTGGTCTGAGCAGCCCGGCGTGCCCCTCTGGTTTCGCCCTGGCCTGTTGGAGATCTACCAAGGGCTCTTCAAGTGCCAACGCAGCCTGCGCTGGCAGACTCTGAGCCTGGGTGCCGGTGTCCACAGCTGCACCTGCAGCTACCACTACCCTTGGGCCCGTGGCAGTCGATGGAACGGACTGCCGGGTCATACAGGTGCCAGTGCCAGATGCAGGAGCTGCATCCCCCGGAACCACAGGGGGTGGTGGCATGGCTGCACCGACACATGGCACAACATTGTGCTCAAGTGGCGCACCCCTGCCTCTTCCGCCTCTGTGGCTGCCCTGGACACCCTGGAGTCCCCCTACTCCCTGGTCACCACGGCCACGTCCCCGACCACGCCCGCCACGAGGAGGACGCCCAGCTGAGGCGCCCCTCACGTTTGGGGGCCTCCCAACCATGGCACAGATGTAGTAGTGCTGGCACAGATGGAGTGGTGCCAATGGGAGGTGTACACCACAATTGACCTGGGCAATTGGGGTGAAGGGGGTGGGAAGCAAGATGTTAACAGCCCCCCTGCACCTGCAAGGCTTTATGTGACCCCGGTGATGTGGTGACGGGTCACGCAATGCTCAGGCACCCCAAAACTGCAGTAAAACCGTGCACGCAACCCTGCAGCCTACGTGCGTGGATTCAACCTCCCGCAGTACGCGGTGGCACCCAGTAACACGAATAACGCGTACGCGTGGGACACGCAGGCTACTATGACATCGAAAATGGGTGCCATACACAGGGGCACCCGCAGTGGGAAAAAGAGCGTGTGCGACTCACCGTCTGACTAGCGCGATGCAGAAAAACACGCGTAGCCAATACCCCCGCCAAAAGAAGAGATACGTCCTTGATAGCTGTGAAGTTGTGATGGCGCGCGAAACAACAGGAAGCAGCAACACACGTCGGTCTCCACGAAAGGCACGTACAGCGAACTGCTGGGCCCGCTCACCTTTAACCCGTGCTGAGGGAAACGCATGCGCGCGCGTCACGTCACTTACGCGCATGGGCCCATTCCTCATATTACACGCGGACGTGCAGTTTTCCACGCGCGCTTACGCGTATGGGCCCTTTCCTCGTATTGCACGCGGACGTGCAGTTTTCCACGCGCGCTTACGCGCATGGGCCCTTTCCTCGTATTACACGCGGACGTGCAGTTTTTCACGCGCGCTGAAATGCCCATGCACGCCTGTACGCGTCACGTCACAGGGGCGCTTGCGCTTGAGGGGCCTTCTGTCCAATGAAAATGCGTATGCGTGCAGACGCGCTTACGCGCTAAGGGCCTTTACTCGAATTACACGCTGCCGTGAAGATTTTTCACGTGCCAAATCACTCCGTATCAAGCTGACCACGCGTAAGCACACGGAAGACCACACTCCTGCCCAGAAGGCCGAACTACTGCCCCCCAGAGCCCCGAGCACGCTCCCACCTGCCATCTGCTGCTGCCTGACTGCCTGCTGCCAACGTGCCCTGCCATTTGCTGCCTGCACATCAGCCAGGGGTGCTGTTGCTGTGACCACCCCTGCTGGAACCGAAGACTCCCGACTGGGATTCCATCGCTCCACAGCCCAGCCCCAGGACCCAGTTGCCCACCCACTCCTGCCTCTGTGGTTGTCATGTCGGGGCAAACACCATCTGAGACCACTGACAACCCCCGGCCAGAGAGGCAGAGGGGCACCAGCTTCAGTGCCACCGAAGTTGGTATCCTGGTGGAGCAAGTCCTGGGGCAGTATGATGCCCTCTTCGGAAGTTCCCGCGCCGACAAGGAAGGACGGACTCGGATCTCGACTGACATCGTGACTGCCATCAACGCGGAGGGGGTGGCAGTCCGCGACTTCCAACATGTCAAGAAGCGCTGGGAGGACTTCAGGTCCAGGACCCTGAACAAGGCCCGGCGCCTCTTGAAGGCAGCGGATGCCAAGGGGCGCCGGGGCCACTTGTCGGAAGAACAGATGAGGGTCCTGGAACGCATATCCCCAGCGCTCCCAGTCCATGTCCTTGAGAGGCAGACCCTTCTGGAGTCGAGCGGTGAGTGTACATGCATCCTGTTTGTGAGCAGTGCGTGTGGTGATTATTCAGTAGTGTACAGGTTGCTCATCTGTTTGTATGGGGTCGAGTATGGGTGGGGGTGTACAGGGCCATGGGGCTAACACATGCGAGGGCTGGTATGTGTGAGACATGGATGGTGCTTGTGTGTGTAGGCTTGCATGCCAAATGCAGTTGTGTGGGCACACATGTTTGGATGAATGTGTATGTAAGTATACATGTCCGTGATGTATGTTGTTTTCGGCTGCATGTATCAGCACTGTGTACATGTGCATGTGTGTGTATTTGACAAGGGTGCAACAGTGATGCAACATGGATGCATGTGACAGCGGTATGTGGAAGCCTGATTGGCAGATGTGACATGGATGCCCGTCTGAACAGTGCGACACTTGGCAGAGGTGTACACATGCATGCAAGTGTGGTGGTGTGTGTACATGTGTGGTGCACTTCCTGTGTTGCATGTGATGTCTGGCTCACCTTTGGCTGCTCATGCTGTTGTATGTGTATGGATGGTGCTGGCAGTTGCGATATGGCTGTGGTATGGCTCATGTGTGCGAGTTGAAATGACATGTGTGTTGGGGATTGTGATGACATGTCTGAGGTTTGCCAATGCCACTCATGTACAACTGTCATGTGTGTATGTGTCCATTGTACAGTGCCCTGATGCCTGTGTTTTGTTTCTCCCTGTCTGCAGCATCAACTGATGAAGAGGGCGGAGAAGGTGCTATGGAGCACAGCGGAGGGGATCCCACCGCCAGCCGGAGACGCAAGGCCCGGCTCCCCTCCCATGTTGTGATCTCGTCGGGGAGTGAGGAGTCCGGTGCCGCGTCCCAGGCCGCAGCTGCCGGGGGGAGGTCCAAGAGGCGGAGGTTGGAGTTGGACTCCTTGGCAGCAGAAGGGGCAGCTGGGACCCCACAGGGCCCAACAGGGGAAGATGGCACGGAGTCATCCAGGTCGGTGGGGGGTTTGGTGGAGGAGGAGGCCATGCAAGCACAAGAGACAGGGTCTGGAGGTGGGGATCCCACTGGTGCTAGTGGTGCAGTGCAGGACCAGGGACAGGAGGCAGCACAGGCCGCCGCGGAGGTGCCTGTGTGCAATCCTGCCCCTGATCCTGTCCCTGCATCATCTTGCACCAGCAGGGATGCCTACGTCCAGACCCGTTTTCAGGCAGGGGATGAGCTCACGTCAACTGGCCTTCCTCTGCCTGCGGACGTGGCTATCCGGGTCCGGGTTGAGCCTGTCCTGGCTGGTGTGGCGTTGCGTCAACGGGCCATGCGAGGTGACCTGCAGTCTTTTCACGAGGAGACTGCACGTCATCTCGAATGGCTCGTTGACCACGTCAGCGTGCTGGGACAGGTCACCCAGGCCGGATTCCTCCGTCTGATGGGGCTTGCTACGACCCCCTCCTCAACTGGACCCCCTACGCGCCAGTCGTCCTCCGTGCCATCTTCCCACCCATCAGTCACCTGGGTGCCCTGTGGAGCTGCCTCTGACAGTGCGGCCAGGCTGGTGGAGGAGGCATCCCTGCCACAGTCGGGAGTCGGACGTCCAGCAGGGGTGGCCACATCTACGACTGCACCCCAGCCGGCGGAGGATGTGCAGGCAGCAGGAGGCAGTGCACGGGCAGAGGCACAGCAGCAGCATCAACGTGGTGGGAGCCATGAAGGCTCGGGGCCTTCAACATCGGAGGGGCAGGCATCGGCCGGAGGGCAGGAGGACCCAGGACAGAGAGGGTCTTCCGTGTGGAAGCGGTTGGGCCACGCCATAGATGCGGAGCGGCAGCGGGCGGAAGAGGCACGGCTCACAATGGTCAGGGCGGAGAACTCCATGCGGAGGGCCCTGAGGCGGGCCGAGTGCCTCGAGGCAATCCGCAAGGGTTTGGAGGTGGACACGTCGACGGCCCTGCGGACCCTCGGGGCCATGGAGGAGGACCGCCTCCGGGACATTGAGGAGGAGTTCGATGATGCCCTGGCCCGGGACATCCACAAGTGAGCCGTAAAACTAGCCCGCTGCCCTTGTACCTAGTTATGTAGGTAGTGTTAGGTTTCATTTTTGTTTTGATTTTAATTGGACCTTTCGGACATTGGCCACATTTTTGTATATAGTTTATTTTATTAGTTATTGTAGTTAGGTTTCCTTTCTTTTGTTGGGATAATGGACCCTGGCTTGTTCCCATGTACATATTTCACTGTTGGATTGTATTTATTTTTTCACATTTTAACCATGGAGCAATGGCTTTCTTTTTTATTTCCCATTGGATTTTGTTTTGTGGACATTGACTTTGGACAACATTACTTTGGAATTTTATTTTTGGTTTTGCTTTTTTTCACGGACATGCTTCTTTTAATTTTTGTACATTCACATTTCTGTTTCTTCATTTTTGATTCTATTTATGTTTCCTTTAATACATATTTTTTTTGGTGAACTTCAATGTGTGGTATCTCATTGGTTTCATGCATTTCATGATATGTGTTTTGAGATTCACTGACACCCATTGGGTGTATGTGAGGGAAATGTGTTTGTTTCGGAACTTGCGATTGGTGTTCTGTGATGTAATTGCAAATTATGAGTGGGTGGATGCAATACTCGGGTGGGTGTTTTGCATTTGGAGGCTGACCATAGGGACCAGGGATTTGGATTGTGATGACATGTTGGCTGGTGAACATGAGTTGCATATGGGTGGGGGCCTGCTGGCAGTTGGCCCACAGTGCTGGGGGGTGGGGGTGGTGGGGAACATGAGTTGGACATGGGTGGGGGCCTGCTGGCAGGTGCCCCACAGTGCTGGGGGGTGGGGGTGGTGGGAGACATGGGTGGGGGCCTGGTGGAGGCTGACCCTGCACTGCTGGGGGGTGGGGGTGCTGGGAGACATGGGTGGGGGCCTGGTGGTGGGTGCCCCACAGTTCTGGGGGGGTGGGGGTGGTGGGAGACATGGGTGGGTGCCTGGTGGAGGCTGCCCCTGGTGACTGGAGGGTGGGGGTGGTGGGAGACATGGGTGGGGGCCTGGTGGAGGCTGGCCCTGGTGGCTGGGGGGTGGGGATGCTGGGAGACATGGGTGGGGGCCTGGTGGTGGGTGCCCCTGGTGGCTGGGGGGTGGGGGTGCTGGGAGACATGGGTGGGGGCCTGGTGGAGGCTGCCCCTGGTGGCTGGGGGGTGGGGGTGCTGGGAGACATGGGTGGGGGCCTAGTGGTGGGTGCCCGTGGTGGCTGGGGGGTGGGGGTGCTGGGAGACATGGGTGGGGGCCTGGTGGTGGGTGCCCCTGCACTGCTGGGGGGTGGGGGTGGTGGGAGACATGGGTGGGGGCCTGGTGGAGGCTGCCCCTGGTGGCTGGGGGGTGGGGGTGCTGGGAGACATGGGTGGGGGCCTGGTGGTGGGTGCCCCTGGTGGCTGGGGGGTGGGGGTGGTTGGAGACATGGGTGGGGGCCTGGTGGAGGCTGCCACTGGTGGCTGGGGGGTGGGGGTGGTGGGAGAAATGGGTGGGGGCCTGGTGGAGGCTGCCCGTGCACTGCTGGGGGGTGGGGGTGGTGGGAGACATGGGTGGGGGCCTGGTGGAGGCTGCCCTGGTGGCTGGGGGGTGGGGGTGCTGGGAGACATGGGTGGGGGCCTGGTGGTGGGTGCCCCTGGTGGCTGGGGTGTGGGGGTGCTGGGAGACATGGTTGGGGGCCTGGTGGTGGGCGCCCTTGCACTGCTGGGGGGTGGGGGTGCTGGGAGACATGGGTGGGGGCCTGGTGGAGGCTGCCCCTGGTGGCTGGGGGGTGGGGGTGCTGGGGACATGGGTGGGGGCCTGGTGGTGGGTGCCCCTGGTGGCTGGGGGGTGGGGGTGGTGGGAGGCATGGGTGTGGGCCTGGTGGAGGCTGCCCCTGGTGGCTGGGGGGTGGGGGTGGTGGGAGACATGGGTGGGGGCCTGGTGGAGGCTGCCCCTGCACTGCTGGGGGGTGGGGGTGGTGGGAGACATGGGTGGGGGCCTGGTGGAGGCTGCCCCTGGTGGCTGGGGGGTGGGGGTGGTGGGAGACATGGGTGGCGGCCTGGTGGAGGCTGCCCCTGCACTGCTGGGGGGTGGGGGTGTTGGGAGACATGGGTGGGGGCTTGGTGGAGGCTGCCCCTGGTGGCTGGGGGGTGGGGATGCTGGGAGACATGGGTGGGGGCATGGTGGAGGCTGACCCTGCACTGCTGGGGGGTGGGGGTGCTGGGAGACATGGGTGAGGGCCTGGTGGTGGGTGTCCCACAGTGCTGGGGGGGTGGGGGTGGTGGGAGACATGGGTGGGTGCCTGGTGGAGGCTGCCCCTGGTGACTGGGGGGTGGGGGTGGTGGGAGACATGGGTGGGGGCCTGGTGGAGGATGCCCCTGCACTGCTGGGGGGTGGGGGTGGTGTGAGACTTGGGTGGGGGCCTGGTGGAGGCTGCCCCTGCACTGCTGGGGGATGGGGGTGCTGGGAGACATGGGTGGGGGCCTGGTGGTGGGTGCCCCTGCACTGCTGAGGGGTGGGGTGCTGGGAGACATGGGTGGGGGCCTGGTGGAGGCTGCCCCTGCACTGCTGGGGGGTGGGGGTGGTGGGAGACATGGGTGGGGGCCTGGTGGAGGCTGCCCCTGGTGGATGGGGGGTGGAGGTGCTGGGAGACATGGGTGGGGGCCTGGTGGAGGCTGCCCCTGCACTGCTGGGGGGTGGGGGTGTGGGAGACATGGGTGGGGGCCTGGTGGAGGCTGCCCCTTTTGGCTGGGGCGTGGGGGTGCTGGGAGACATGGGTGGGGGCCTGGTGGAGGCTGCCGCTGCACTGCTGGGGGGTGGGGGTGGTGGGAGACATGGGTGGGGGTCTGGTGGAGGCTGCCCCTGGTGGCTGGGGGGTGGGGGTGCTGGGAGACATGGGTGGGGGCCTGGTGGAGGCTGCCCCTGGTGGCTGGGGGGTGGGGGTGCTGGGAGACATGGGTGGGGGCCTGGTGGAGGCTGCCCCTGCACTGCTGGGGTGTTGGGGGGGTGGGAGACATGGGTGGGGGCCTGGTGGAGGCTGCCCCTGGTGGCTGGGGGGTGGGGGTGGTGGGAGACATGGGTGGGGGCCTGATGGAGGCTGCCCCTGGTGGCTGGGGGGTGGGGGTGGTGGGAGGCATGGGTGGGGGCCTGGTGGAGGCTGCCCCTGGTGGCTGGGGGATGGGGTGGTGGGAGACATGGGTGGGGGCCTGGTGGAGGCTGCCCCTGGTGGCTGATGGGTGGGAGTGGTGGGAGACATGGGTGGGGGCCTGGTGGAGGGTGCCCCTGGTGGCTGGGGGTGCAGGGGGACATGCGTTGGTGGGCAGTAGTGCAAGTTGACATGTGGGTTGGCTGGGGGTCATGGCCATGGTGGATGGTGTGCCTGCAGGACATGTGCAGGGTAGGCCCCTGTGGTGTGAGCCACCTGCAGGGGCCGTGGAGGGTGTAGAGGGAACACCTGGGAGGACCCACACGTGCAATTCACGTGTGGTGCTCCCCGCGCACCCCTGTAATACACGTACCCTGATGGAATCGCGTGTGGAACTTCCCGCGCACCCCTGAAATGCGCGTACCCTGCTCGCATGGGCCCAATCGCGTGTGGAACTTCCCGCGCACCCATGGAATACACGTACCCTGATGGAATTGCGTGTGGAACTTCCCGCGCACCCCTGGAATACACGTACCCTGCTGAAATCGCGTGTGGCACTTCCCGCGCACCCCTGAAATACGCGTACCCTGCTCGCACAGGGACAATCGCGTGAGGTACTTCCCGCGCACCCCAGTGATACACGTAGCCCGCTTGCCGTGCTGGTACAGGGTTAGCGCAGCCCTTTGCGCTGGATTGGGTATATTGATGGCTTTTCCCTGCGCGAGAGGCGTTCTTGGGGGCATAACTGCCGCTGCTGCAGGGTCGCTGCGCCACTGTGCGCCACTGCTGGTTTTGGTGGCTGGAATCCATGAATACGCTGTGCGCGGAAATGGATTTTAGCGCACGCGGCTGGCGCAGGGATTCGCACGCGCACACTGTGCGCCAGCCGCGTGCGCCACTTGTGCGCTGAATTCTATGAATTACCCCCTAAATGTCATCAGTGATGTCATCAATGATATTTGTGATGTATGTCATCTTTGATGTCCTGGGTGTTAGTTTTAGGAATGCACGGTGGTGGCACGATTTATGGTTGCTTAGATTACCATAACTGGCGAATTTCATTTTTTTTTTTCGATTTTACTTGTAACCACGTCCTTTTAACAATGTTTTTTTTACTGAATTTCATAGGTTTTTATTAGTGCAACTTAACCATAACGTCCCCTTAACAAAGTTTTTTCATTTAATTTCATAGGTTTTTATTAGTCCAACTTAACCATAACGTCCCCTTCACAAAGTTTTTTCATTGAATTTCATAGGTTTTTATTAGTCCAACTTAACCATAACCTCCCTTTAACAACGTTTTTTCAGTGAATGTCATGGGTTTTTCCAGTGCATGTTATTTTCCTACAACTTACTAATATCTTACTTACCAAATATAACAATATTTGTGTCCAATTTATAAAGTGTGACCTTAAAACTCTGCCATTTCCCACCTTCTTGAATAATTTGTAACACTTCTATACACTTTTTGCAACTATTCCAACTAGTTTTGCATCCGTAGACGTCTACGAACATCTGACTTCATTGCGGACCTTCCGGACAGTGCCACATGACCATACAATGGCGTGCCGCATGATGACGTGTCCGAGAACCCGTCCACACTTCACAATAAGAACCATCCTTCGCGGACAGTTCGGGGTGCATTTTCTATTGATCTAGGAACTTGCAACTTCAAAATTTCCCTTGCACACCTCCTACAACTTTTCGTACTCATTATCCATTACCAATCTAGCACACAGTACATACTTGGAAGAATTTTATCAAAACTGCTATTTATCTTAAAAATGGCATCAGTTATTGCCATCCCTCCTCCCCAAGAGCCACCACCACCACCAGCTGGAGGACCTTCACAACAAAAAAA
Organism: Ambystoma mexicanum; assembly: GCF_040938575.1. Taxonomy (NCBI): domain Eukaryota; kingdom Metazoa; phylum Chordata; class Amphibia; order Caudata; family Ambystomatidae; genus Ambystoma; species Ambystoma mexicanum. Next base: position 357,725,675 of record NC_090940.1, read on the forward strand.
GCGCATTACTTTCAAAGACAATGAAGAAGACCAAGAAGATGAGGTAGAGGAAGTGCCAACTTATAGCACCAAGATCGAATCATGGGTGTGCCAGTTCTTTGCTACTGTTGGGATTCTACCAAAACCTAAAGCTACCAAAGTGAAATGCACTGAGTGCACTCAGTTGCAGACTACCTGGACAGTAATCCTATGGGACCACCTCCATGCACTGCCACACCAAATCCAATGACCGCAATGCTCTCAGAAAGGTTGTTCCTTTCTCAGCAAGTAGTAAGCTGTCTTCCTCCACTTCATCTTCCTCAACAAATACTGTAACCACACAGCCTGATGTCTGCGGGCCTTGGTGTGTTATAAATAAATAAGGAGGGCTACTGCAAAACCCTATGACCATATTACCACAATCACTTTTTTTCCATTTCAAACCTATCCTACCTTCGAATAACTTTACCACATAGCCGGTCCCAGGTAGACATAGCCACCTTAACACCATTTTTTGTCCATAGCCGTCATGGCCAGTAGCCAGATTATCTGTGTCATGACCTTATGCCATGACCCAGACAATCTGGCTACTGCTCAAGTCCACAGGCTATACCTCAGTCACCAAAGGTATATGACTATTTTTTGTACGTACATTATTACACTTGTAAAAAAATAAAACACAGACACATTTGGAAAACCATGCTTTAATGTCCTTGCCAATGCTCCTCACGAGTTTGCTCGAAATCCGCCCATGTTTTATTTTTTTTAAAGTGTCAAAATGTATGTACATACAATAGTCATATAACTTAGCCCCCACTTCACAAAATCAATTCAGTCTTTACACAAACATTGAAGGTTGGGTCTATAATCTTTCTCAAAACTTTTGTCCACATTCGACAAATAGCAACAAAGTCATAAGCCATCTAAAAATGTTAAGACCCCCCTCTAATTTTGCCCCCTCTTGAGAAAATCCCACCAAACTTTAGAAAAGCATGTATATCTAGATCCAAAATCGTTTTGCCAAATGTTGTGCAGATTCGTCAAATGACACCACATTTATATGCCTTTACAATATTTTGCGACCCCCCCCCTCTAATTTTGCCACCTCTTGACAGAAACCCACAAAACTTTACAAAACCATTCAGGATTAGAATAAAATAGCAAAAATACATGCAGTTTCATTGGATGGCGCAAAAGTTATAAGCCATCCAAAAACTGCTTTTCTGCAATCCTGTAATGCAGAAATAGGTATAGATGTCCTAGGGCATCTGAGCTGTCCGCGAACACCACAGCACTGCCCCAGGACATCTGGAGTGTTTGTGGAATTTTGGGGGGTGAAACAACCCATTTTTTGGCTTCTTATGGCCATACCCATCCATTCCTCATCCCCCATTAAATCCCCAGAGATTGTTTATTGAGTTTGACAAGTGAAATGCTGCTTTTTTCAAAATGTTTTCACTGCGCTGTCCGCGGACCCAAAAAAAGTCTGCGAATCCAAGATGGCGGGCGCTTCAGGAAAACCGACGCATTTCACGTTTTCCCACCAGCCAAACAGCGGGCGTGTCCCAATGTCTGCGGACCACGCAAAAGTCTGTGAATTTTCTGGCCAATCAGAGGCCAGTCCATGGACAGTACAGCCAATCAGAGGCCAGTCCACTGACCGAACAGGGAAGTGAGTCTCGGAGCAGACATAGATATCACAAATTTTGTTGCCTCACGTTTTGGTCATTTAAAATAAAACTACTGGATGGATTGGCACCAAATTAACAAAAGCACACTTTCAGGACCAAGCCGCCACTCCTGCCGCAAATTTGGTGAAAATCCGTCCAGCGGTTTGGGCTGTAGGCGTGAGCAAAGTTTTTTCCCATTATGTCTATGGGAAAAAAATACATTTTGGGACCCCCCTATACGTTTGCCCCCCCCAGACCAAGTCTCACCAAACTTTGCAAGAAGATTCAGAGTGGGCCATACACTTTTATTGCACAGTTTGGTGAAGATTCATCCAGAGGGAACAAAGTTATAAGCCACCCAAAAAGTGCTCTTCATATGGGATTAGCAACTTAACCATATCTACTAGCGTGTCTGTGTAATATATAAGAAAGCTTGTATGCTGTATAGGGTAAATGACAACCATGCCTCTCCTATCCCAAAAATTCAAACTTTTAGTGCTGATATAAGTCGTGATTTGTAGCTTTAAACCAAACAGGTATTACCTGCTCATTGTTATAAGCAAGATCAGAAATCATAATAAGAAAGGAACAATTTAGTTCTTGCTAATGTAATAGTGACTCGAAACGCGTTGGGCCAGTCATACTGAATGTATTTTTATATGAATAAATACTTGTTGTAGACCAAAATTGAATTGTCAAATAAGAATTATGTTGTCTCTGGAAAATACCTTGGTGGAATAAGGTTAAAAATATTTGAGAATTGCTAAAAGATATCTTTCTACAAACTAGAGGAAAGGTCTGGCCCTGTACTCCCGGTGTGGAGTCTGACACAACAGGTCAATTTAGAGTTGAACCAGACCATCAGGTGTGTGAAGATGAATAACAAAAAGGGGAAAATGAACAAGAAAAACCCAAAAAACAGAGAAGAAGATTTAAAAAGATTTACACTGTTTGCATTGTCGAAAGTGGATGTATGAGAAAGCGAGGTTCCACAGCACGGCTTGACTCTGCAATGTTGTATTACGTTTGTAGTTTCTTTCCTCTAGCCGCATAAGACGGAGAGGATGGGGACAAAGAAAACAGGATGAAGGAAAAAGCAGCGCCGGTACCAGCGACGGTACCAGCGGTGGTCCAAGCGCAGAGCCAGAGCTGCAGGGGAGCCTCAGAGGTCTGGGAGGTCTTGAATAGCAGAAATTCCAGACTCCGAGAACCTGGTAAGACCGAGGGGGAGTGGAGCGGTGTTCTGAGCTAGTGGATAGAGTCGCTGACAGAGCGTTTGAGCTCTGTGTCGGGAGCATCCGGCATGCAGGCAGGCTTCTGTCTCACTGAAATAACTCCCCTTATATAACTCTCCAGCTATGTTTGCGCTTGCGGCCACGCCCATGCTATTTTTATAGTGCATTTTACAGCACACTTAGTGCTCACAGTGCATAAAAACTCAGCGGTGGCGTTAGGTAGCGCCAGAAAGCACCTACAACGCAAGTGGGAGTAAGTGGGTGCAGTTTCAGAACCAAATAAAAATAAATATAGCTCTGATTCTGTGACCCAGTGAGAGGGTGCATTGTGGCTTTAGAGGAGAGTAGTAGTGGAAATCTCCATTAACCACCCAATAAGTCTTAACTCCCCCGTTAGGTTGCTGTAAGTTGCCGGGGTGCCTTTTGCTGAAGAACGCCACTGTGAAACTCACCTAAAGAGTGCAACCGGGCGACTGTGGGATCTTTTCCTTTGATCTTGATTGCATTGAGTAAGAAGTAATTGTTTGCTTCTTGCCACTTATGCAATGTGGATTAATTTCCTGGTCCACCAGATACACGACTCTTTGTTCTTTTTCTTCCTGTTAGGCAATCTCTGGAAACGGGCCATTTTTGTGGAATTTCCAGTACTTCTCGGACGGCCTTTATTGCAACCTCAAGATGTCAGTCTATAAGAAGGGTCCACAATATAACTACAATTTACGGAAACAGAATGGCAAAGACTTTGCGAGAATGGACAACAGTGTAGTGGGCAATAGTAGAAGGAAAAAGCAAATGCCAGTTAGCAAAGGCGCAATAACTGCCTTTTTGCCCAAAGTGCACAGCCTGAGAAGAATTCAACCGTACTGGAAGAAATAGAACCAATTGGACATAATGGCATTAACCACCAAGATGTGTTGAACTATGGGGATATCAACAATAATTCTCATTTAGAATTATGTCTGTTCATGTGAAGATCAATGACTCCAGCTCCAGTGCAATCCTTGGAGAACAATTCCCATGGAGTAGATGCCGAAGAATGTCGTCTCTCCTCAGCACCATCAGATAGACTTTCAGCCTCACCAAATTTAGCTGTACATCTGGAAGTGTCAGCGACCAAAATAGAAACAGAGGCAAATGAAGATTTGTTTCCATGTCCTTCTGCTATGGCGGAATTGCAATCTACAATGGCTTTGTTACAATTTGCATTGAAAATATTATAATAAAATGTGCAGTCATATACTGGAGAACACGTTGAGTATTGCTCCAATGAGTGCCGCTAATGAAAACACTAACAATGAGGCTGAATGTTACCTATATGAAGCTGTACGGAATCTAGCAGAACCTGCTATGAACCCGTAACCTGAGCTGAATACCATAGATAAATCAACATATTCTTGTCACGAAAACAATGGTGGTTTGGGCGAAGGGCGGCCATGAGTAAACAGCCGTGCATGGTTGCCTCTCCACTCCCTGAAACTGCTCTGCTGGGAAAACGCACATAAAAAGCTAAAAAGAAACCAGCGAGAGTAAAAAAGGTAATTCCAATGGAGTGGGTCGTTTGACTAGTTTGCTCATTCCGACAAAGATAATGAGTTCTTTGGTGGAGAGGAGATAATGCTAGAACCAGTGTCGCCTCAACCCTGTGAGGAAATTAATAAGAACTCCTCTACCCCAAATAATAGCTCAAGAATGATCCCTCAAGCAAGGAAAACACCAAAGTCTACTTCAATGGATAAAGCTTATCTCGCTGGACAGGCGGGCAACCGAATTTGTGTTATTAAGAATTTGTATCAAAATAGTGACCGTGACTGGCTCACAAGAACAGAATTTATGGTCAGATTTTATACAGTACCACAGTTGTGAATCCTGAGATCAGAGGAATTTGAGTTTGTTGAGCCTCTCAATGGACAGAATTCGAATGTATCAGCAATTCCTTGTAAGTTTCTAGTGACAGCACAAATGTTATGCAGTTACAGGGAGAGTCTGTTGGAGGCCGATGTAGAAATTGATGCTGATCCCAAAAAGGAAGACCCAAAATGGCCTAAGAAGGACATAAAGGAGGCCAAGAACACGCTTAGCATGCCCCACTGCAGATAGGAAAAGAGGTTCAGATGGTAGAAGTTCAGAATATGTTAAAAAGGCTTGCAGAATCTCTTCCAGTGGCTGTGCAAAAACAGTAAGATTGTTTGATTATCTCCTGGAACTGTAGAGGTTTTAGGCATTTGTTGTCTCCATCAGGTTCACTTTCCTACATCATTAATCACACATTTATTTATTTATTTGTTTTTCGAAAGCACTCACACAGCCCGAGGGCATTGAGGCGCTATTACAGGAATTGTTTGTTTTTTAGTTGGGTAATTGTTGTATTTCTTTTTTTTGTTTTAATTGCGTATTCATAACGTGCTTCAATACCCAGAGGTTTCTAAGCACGGACCCGTGGATCGAACCTGTATTGCTTTGTGTCATCTTGCTTTCAAGGCAAACACGTTGCCGCTGAACTATCCTCCCGACACATGTATCTGTCTCCAGGAAACTTGGTTATCCTTGTCTATTGTTCTGAATGGTTATTCGATGTATCAGTCCCTAGCAAAAAAGGGACTTTGAGTAACACTGAAAATATGGACGTTGGTCCCTAGGAATAAAACTATTATCGTCACAGGTGACTTTAACTGTCACATGGGAGGGGATGAGGGGACCTCCATTAACCCACACCTGAAAGCTAGGAGTGAGATGATTCACTCCGTTGAAGACCCTGAGGGATTGTATTGGCTACACTTTTTTGGTAGCTGGGATCTCGAAATGGTAAATGGGATGACTCATAGTGATTATCCTGGCAAATATACTTGGAAAAGTGGCTGCGCTCAAAGTACACTCAATTATATATTTACTATTCCTGAAATTGTATCCCGGGTCAAGGACATGGAGGTAAGAGCTAATGTGTGGAGCAACCATGATTCATTCATTCTAACATATGCAAACGAGGAAACCCACCATAATGCTAAACCTATGGGCAATTTGAGGGTAAACAACTCTTCGACCCACATTTGCTGATCGGAAAGAAACATAGATAAAGGGGCTCATGCAGCATCTACAGAGTCTACTTCCAATTATAGACTACTCACTGCAATGTCTGTGAATGATATTGAGAAGTGGATCTCTGCTTTTGCGAGCACCCATGCTACCTCTACTGTTGGGATGATAGCTATAGATACTTTTAAAAGTAAACCCTATGACAGAAGTATAAGAGATGCGAAAAGGCAACTTAGATCCGATATCTTTAAGGCTAAAAAAAACTGTATTATGCTAGCATCCTATTATTCTATCATTAGGACATTTAAGAATAACTTTAGATCTCGGATTAAACTAAAGATACACACGAAGAAGATAACTCAATGGACGGAAACGGTTCAAGTGTTGTGCTCTGAAAAGACTTCTGGGCAATATTGGGGGAAGCCAGGGGTAACAGAAGTACCCCCCTGATTAACCCTATTGGTGCGCATCAATGGGAGAGTTTCTTGGAGAGTCGCAATACTCCTACCTGTGAAAAAGGTATGGCTGTAGCAAATTCTGCTCCGCCCTGTCCTCCCTTCAGAGTAACTATTGACTTGCTACTTTCCAGGATTACAAAACTTAAAATCCTTCCGCGCGCCAGGCCCTAACTGTCTGGCCAATATTGTGCTCAAGAGTAAGCCCGAATTTTGGGCAAGCCTACTTAAAATTCTACTCAAAAAGGTACCAGTCGAACGACACATACCTATATCTTGGCATACTGGCATCCTAATCCCAGTACATAAGAAGGGTAATAAGATGGAACTGGGAAATTATAGGCTCCTATCCATGCTAGATTGCACAGGCAAACTCTTTGCAATATTACTATTGTATGAGTTACAAGAATGGGTTTACAAGGCAGGGCTGCTTAAATGATTCCAAAGTGGATTTAGACAAGGCTAATCAACAACGCGCAACCTTGATATCATGAACACTCTTCGTACAAGTGCTAGGAAAAATGGTAACCCTCCATTGTGTGCCGTTTATGTGGACTTCAAAGAGGCATTCGATCTGTTGCACAGAGAAAAACTGTGGCTAATATTAGTCATTAGGTTGCCCAGAGGGATTGCTGCACTATTTGAGGTTGCTTCACCAAAGTACCGCTGTGTCCCTTAAACTTGATTCCCAGGGGAATATGACCAACCAGATAATACAGAACAGACGAGTGAAACTGGGTTGTGTGACGGCCCCATTACTTTATAATCTCTTTGTTCACGATCTCCCTGTGGCTATTTCAATAGTTCACAATTGCCCCCCTATAATAGGTACAGAAAATTGTCCAGTATTAGCTTATGCTGATGATTTAGTCATTCTGGATCACACATTTAGTGGGCTCCATAGATCTGCTGAAGCATTATGGGCTTATGCAGAAGACATCGGATTAATAATCAATCGTAAGAAAACTCAATTGATGGTGCTCACGGGTAGAATGATCACTCGCCTTAGATTAATTGTCCGAGAACTGGAGAACTAGACGTCAAGATAGATGTCAAGGGAGACTAAATTACCTGTAAACATGCACGTATAGCTAGGGCTGCTCAAATTATAGCATTGGTGCACCGATTCACTATCACCCATGGTGGATACATTATCTGGGGTGCTTGCCAGATATATATTCAGGTACTTTTCCCGGTGGTAAGCTAAGGTCTCGAATCACTCCTGTCAATGGATCTAAAGTGGCTACAAGTAGTAGAAGGTCAATTCTGGAAGAGGATCTTAGGCCTCCATACATGTATACCTATGGCCATCATAAGGTTAGAATTGGGGCTCTTATCATTAAAATTCCCAGTTCTAAAAAAGCGAGCGGCGATGTACCTAAAAATGTGTAATGAACCAGAAAATCAGCTCTTGGCATCGATGTACCAAGAAATATTGAAGGAGTCAACAAATTCCCATCTTAAGAAGAGTATGGAAAGCTTTTATAGAGAGATCTGCTGGTCCACACGACAGGGGTATGGGGGGCATTGGTCCAATGAAGCACTCACTATCCAAACGTGTAGACCTGTGGGATTGGCTAAAAAATAATGCTCACCTTAGCAGACTTAAGAAATATCAATTTGTCTCATATATATTATATAAATTTAAGAGTCCATAGCAATGTATAAACCTCTGCCCCTCAATCAGACAATTTATTTTGCTCACCAGGATTGATAATTTACATGCTTTGGCAGTCATTGGAACTGCAAGCCAGTTGTCCCCATTAGAACGTTATTGTCAGCTATGTAAAAAAAAGAGAAATAACCGAGAGAGGCAAACATCTGCTGACTGAATCTCCAAATATGACAAAGACATACCAGATCTACTATGGCAGATATGTAACACGATCTGGATTCTATGAGTGAGATGGCCTTTTGGCTTCGATGTATTAATGCAACAAATATTAAGCTTTTCATATCAGTTTATAATGTCTGGCTGGTGATAGAGAATCATTTGGGAATATCGATATAAAAACCACTAATTCTAATTTTAATTTTGATTTAATTCTCATATTTACAAAATAGTGGCTGTAGCAACTAAAGTTGCATTTGGATGGTTCTACATGATGGGTGATAAGGAAATCTGTTAAAGGATTATGATAAATTCTTTTCTCTCCTCATTTTGGTTTTATATATGGTATAGTATTATTATTGTTGAGAATGTTTTTCTTTATTTTATTCTGTTGTAATGTAATATGATTATGATTATGATTTATGTATGAATTATGTGTAAAGTTTATTTATAAGATTTAAAAAGAGCATCCAATGTGAAAATAAAACACAAAACAGAAAATTAGGATCAACAGATAGAGTATCCTTAATTGATAATCAAAATACTGTTGATGCCCCCACAGAGGAAACAATTGTCATAAAGGCGGATAGAGGTCAGTCACCTGAGGAATATTTTAAGCCATGGATATTCCAAAGGACAGAAATGACAGGCTCCGTATAAAATGCAGATAAGTGTTACATGCGAGAAGCTGACATGCTGTCACGTGACACTTGTGGAAATACCCAGTCAAAAGGTTGCAATGTGGAAGTAAGTAAAGAGGATCAAGACAATGGGGAAGGCACAATGAGAAATTGTGGTTTGAACACTAGTGGTCCCAAGTCAGAGGGACAATCATTGGCTACACTCCAAATGGGTTCTGAGCCTAGGAGAATAGACAACAAAAATAAAAATGAACTTGGTAAAAAGGAGGGTAAAATGTTATTTTACATGCCCACTGCCCTGGAAAAAGGGTAAAAAAGAGCTAAGAAAAGTAAGTCCTGAAATGAGAAAAAATGCATATGTTTTATGTGTACTAGAAGAGGTTGAAGATGGGTACTATGCTCCTATCACTATTGAAGAACAATGTAATGCATTTGCAATGATTGACACAGGTGCCCAAGCAACAATAATTAAAAAAGAGCTGGTGAAAAGTATCAATGAAGGGAGATACCCACATGGGGTAAATGGAGTATTGTGGTCTTCAGCTAAAAATCCATTCAGACCCAAGAAAATAATGACCCAAATCAATAGTGTAAAAGAATGCCACACCGTTGCTAAATCAGAAAGTGCAGTGGAAGTATATCTTCAGAATGTCTGTGTGCCTAGTGTCACTGTCATTCTCAGGTGTCAGGATGAAATGCGAGGAGAAAAAGAGAAGCAGTGTTTGAAGATTTATTTGGACCCCAAGAAAAACTGGCAAACAGAATTAGATGAAAACACATTGGCCCTCATTAGGACCCTGGCGGAGGTCCATGGTGCAATTTGCACCATGGACCATGGCGCAGAGCTGCCAATACCGCCATGGGGGTTGGCGGACTTACCGCCCCATTCCGAGGTTGGCGGGGCGGTAAGTCCCCAATCCCCATTTACCCTTCCCCATTCCCATTTTTGCCCCATAGGGTATAATGGGAGTGGGGAAGGCGTTAATCACGCCACCGTAAATTACGGTGGCGTAATTAACAACAAGTCCCGTAGCGCCATGGATTTTTCCGCCTGCAAAAAGCAGGCGTAGAAATCCCCATGGCGCTACGGAATGTCGTAGTCTGGCGGAGAGGTACGCCATGCATTACGCTGGCGTAAACCCCTCTCCGCCAGGGTCCTAATGAGGGCCATTGTGTCTTTATCTAAATGAAGGGAAGTGCAAACAAAATATTACTCCAGAGGTAAAACAAGAAAAACACAATCTCAGAAATAAACATGGGAGAAAGGCAGCCATGGATCCCTATCCATGTGAATGGGCATCCTGAAATTATTGAAGCCACTTTAGCGCTTGAACATGAAAGGAGTTTCATTAATTAAAAGCTGTTTTTGTAAATAATTGACAGGGAGGAAATCCCAACGTTCAAAATAAAGAATCAACACATCTTTGGCTTGGATGACCACAAGTTGGGAAAAAGAATAGTAGGAAGATGCATGTTAAAGATTACAATCAAAACATGTGGATCATGAGCGGAACACAAAAACATATTTTATTTGGGAAATGACATCAAGCACACAATGAATATTTTATTAGACTTTCTAAATCCAAAGGTCTGGTCCAGGGTGGATGGAGCCGCACCTGAATTTGAAGCTATGATATGATAGATTATTTATAAAGCGCTTAATACCCAGAGGTTTCTAAGCATGCACACAGGAATCGAACCTGCAGTGCTCCGTGTCGTCTTGCTTCTAAGGCGAGCATGTTGGCCCTGAGCTATCCTCCCAAAGACAAAAGACAAGCTTGCCATTGTGCCCAAATAACATGCAATTGAGCTTCATATGAAAATTTGAGCTTCATGGAATTGAGTTTCATGTGAAAAAGGATGTTACCATTCCTGAATTTACCAGACAATTTACAGTAGCATTAAAATACAGGAAGGGACAACAGATGAAAGATTCTGATGCGTTTGTATGCCTAAATGAATCCATAAAGTAGAAAGGGTTATAATGCAAATATATACCACTGATATTGATTTGGGATGGACCCATTCAAATCCTGTTGGACAATAAAGGGTGTCAAGACATTCATTTGGGAGAGAATTCAGCATTTGGAATGGCAATACAGATATCGTTCTATACTGCCGATTTCAGTAACCCAGTTATCGGGAACATCTCTCAAAGCTATGTGACTGCACATGGTGAGTTGCCAGAATCATTGGAGTCTAAACCCAAAGGAATATTTAAAGTTCAGTCTCTGTACCCTTATCAGCCAAGTGAAATGGTATGCTGTAATCAGGATGATTGTATTCTATTCGAATTAAGTGAATCTAAAAGAGAAAAACTGCATATTAAAATGGAGGTAATATTCCAAAATATTTGAGTATAGCTACTCTCCAGAGACAAGCTGCCAGATGATTAGAGGAAAGTACAGAAGTTCCTTCTTCGGAGGATTTCCCAGAGTTTTCTAACATGGTAGAGGAGCAGATTCAAGCTGCAGATTCTTTCACAAATGAGGAGGAAAAAGACAAATGGAGAAAAGTATTTATGGTGTTCAAACAGGTTTTTGCCAGAGAGGCCTATGACTGCAGGCTGACCGATTTGCATGTGGCCACAATACCAGAAGGACATGGTAGGGAGCCAGTGTTTGTGCGGCAGTATAGGTTACCCATGGTGTTAGTCCAAAAATATGAGGCTACTGTAAGGCACTGAAGACACACCAGTCACGAGGAGCAAATATAAACAACAGTGTAGTCATACTCGAGCGGCCCAAAAACATATGTACATATGGGTGTTTTATGCACCTTTACAATATCATGACAAAATCGGGCTAGCTCACCACGTGATAATTGCTTGTGACCTAAAGCCCCATGAACATGGGCAATTCACCATGGCAACATGTGGTTGAACACTCCATGTCACCCTGCTGACTATTGGGAAGAAAAGCAGAAAGCATGTAAGAGGATATTGTGTTCTTCAGTATATGGTAACTTTCCTTGTGCTACTTTATCCATGTTGGTGATAAGCTAAAAGGTCAGTCTGCATGTATACTCAGTTATTTGTTCATTTTAGGATTGCATGTTCACAATTAGCTGTGGAAAACAAGACAGTCAAAGAGGACAGAATGGCACCTAATTTACAGATTAGCTATGTTCGTGCCAGTGCTTCAAGGTTCTCAGTTGCAGAGTTCAGCATGCTCAGCGATTCTTAGCATTCCTGTGTGGGGGCAGTTTTTAGGGAAGCTTCCGAAGTGGTGACTTTGCAAGCTTTCACCGCGTTCAGAATGAAAACTCAGAAATGAGAGCAAAGCAGCCAAGATGGGGTTTTCAGAAATTGAGATGGCGCGGTTCAATGTGTATGTTCAATGTGTGTGTGTATGCTTAGGACAATATTATAATGCAAAATATATCTACTTTTACAAACCCTCCTTTTTGCCTAAGCCAACACATTGCTAGAAACAAGTGACAATGTATCATCATCATCATCTGAACAGCTAGAATCATCACTGTCCTCTATATTGATCGACATACATTTTTTGATAGTGGCTTCTTGCATTATCAAGGCATTAATTACATTTACAGGGAGATGAGGACCAAGTTTAAGCTTCATTGGAGATTTGGAACTGCAACTACCTAGTGCAAAACCTAAGATGGGCAGACATTGAATCCAACAACAGAAAAATAGTATTACCCCAATGATAATAGGAAGTGCTGAAAAGATTTTCCAAACCCAAGTTTTAACTGATTCGCGGCCAATGTTCCTCTGTCCCAATTCCCTTTGGGAATGTGAACTTCAGTACTAAGTATGTGTAATCATTTCATCACTTGGATCACTTTTGTGCGTACACACGACATGCAGACCCGACCATTTTGCATATGCCACCACGTTCATCTAACATGACGTCTAAGCACATTCTATTCTGAAGAGCCACTAATCTAATTGATCTTTGTTCTAACATCATGTTAAACAAGATGTCAGTAGTCTCATTAATTGTATTCACTAGTACTCTCGCCAGTCTCTTAGTATCTTGTGAATTAAGGACTTGGCCCAAGAAAGAAATCATGGCTTTTGCTACGTCACCCAATACCTGGAGATGGGTGTCATCATCTATTCCCCTCCTAGGCCAATGTTTTAGTATGTCTGCAATGGGTGTTACATAAACCTCAGGCATCAATATTCCCAGATAACAAGTCTCCTTCCAATCTTAGGTAACCATGGATAGACCTCTTTTCCACAAACAAAATATATGGGTCCCCCAATGTACAAGGGCCTATTTGTGTTCAGTAAAACAGCAGTATTAACACATTTATCATATGTGCCCATATACCAGGATTCTTTTTTTCTTAAACAAAATGGTACTATATCGGGAGCATGATTATTCGTGTAAGATGGAGGGACTGCGTCCCAGTTTCCTACTGGTGCCATTTTAAATGCGATCATGGATTAATAGGGTCTAGAATGTTTATCAGAGTTCCGAGTGGAGGCAATGATTATTGTACTCTTATTTGCAAAAACAGAGCATCATAGGGGTAGCAATACCAAATGATCGAATTCAACGATGTTTGTCCCATCAAAGTTATCAGTGGTTCTATCATTCAATTTCCCAAAGAATAGGGCTGTAACACGTGTGAACTCTTCAAGTACCATAGTACAAGTATTAAAATGATCATAACACAAGCTGCCAGTTTTATTACGATTAATTATTCCTTTGTTGACAATAGCACTCTATATATGGGCTTTCCAGTAGAAATGCTAGTACTGTCCTCATTTGCACGTGCCCAAAAGATACGCATAGTTTTTAGTGTCCATTAAGGAACCTCACTAAAACAGGCTTTATAAGTTCATCCGTAGGTGGCACTTGACCACATGGCCTATCTTGCTTGTAGTCTTCTTCTGGATTGATAAATGTCCTAGTCTTCTTTTTCCAGCCTGGCTGTTGCTCCGAAACACAATGTTCCCGTGTCTTTGAGGTGATTAGAGGGAATGCCTTTGGTTTCTTATGGGTGCACTATACAAACTACACTTTCCTAATCTAGCAGAAATGTCATTCCCTATCTAGTTCTGTGGTCGAAGGTTGTACCTTGTGACTTGAGGTACAGTGTGATTGGTGAATAAAGAAACATATTCTGAAGAAAGTGAAGAATTCTCGAGTTGTTTGGGCCCAAATTCTAGCCCCTGATCAGAATGGCCCTTATCCATGGGCATATCTTTGTAGTCTGGATCATCAACAAACCCCTCATTAACCCATTTGTTGTAGTGAATTTGTTTTAGGTGCGTGGCATGAATCCAGTGGTGCTTTCCATCCACTCGAACAGCCGTCTGAGTAGAGTAGCGAGTAGCACCTGATATGGTCATTTCCAATGAGTTGCAAGACAGGACTTTCTCTCGAAGTCCTTCACCTAAACGAAATCCCCAGGTCGAATGTGATAACTAGGTCTTTGTATTTCTCAGGCAAATCAGCTTTAACCTGTTGGTGAATCAAACGCAGGTTTTGAGTTAATTGGTTACAGTAATCAGTTAATAGTGGATACTCTATTTCATGAAATTTCTTAGGTTAGGGGGCATTCCATATATTAGCAGGTCTCCCCATGGCAATATCATAAGGAGAAAGTGCTGTTTTAGATTGTACTGCTGTTCTCAATGACAGTAAGGCTAAGGGTAAAGCATCGGCCCATTTCAATTTGCTGTGTGCACATATCTTTGCTAGGTTATTCTTAAGGATACTGTTATGACTTTCCACTAAAACGGCACTCTGGGGATGCCGTGCTGAATGGAATCTCTTATCTATTTGTAGCGCCTCGCATACTTGTAGTATAACAGCTGCTATATAATGCGGTCCATTATCGGGCCAAATTACTCTGGTTAGCCCAAACCTAGGGAAGCACTCCTTCAACATTACTTTGGCCAGTTGACATGGCGATGTTATCCTTCAGAGGGAAGGCTTCGACCCATTTACTAAAAGCACATATCACAGTCTGCATTCTATTTAACAGAACATATACTGAGTGGGGTACCATTACGGTCAAGGAGTGACCCAAAACCATACCATCACTTTGTTTGACTGAGGTGGCAGCAACAACTGCAGCCCTTAGACATTTTGTCAAAGTGCATGCAACAGGGTATAACATGGAGGAAAAATAACTGCATGGTCTACTTCTTCCCCCACGTTCCTGTGTCAAAACAGCCATGGCACACCAATCCCATTCATGCACGAATAAAACAAAATCCATTCTATAATTTGGTGTGCCCAAAACTGGTGCCGAACATAACGCGGTTTTGAGCAGATCAAAAGCTTCCTGACAATCCATATCCCAAGGTAAAGGTATAGTTATGACGGGTCACTAGGGGACCCTCGTGCATGGAAACAAGGCACGATCACCATACACGAACTGATAGGCCAGACACGAGGTTCAATTCCCAAAATCTAGGGTTCATTGCAAAGCAAATAGTCTCAGTCGGCCGACCGGATCCCATATCTCGCAATGTGGGTTATACAGACCATGTGACATGCAAGAGAGCGAGCATTCCACAACAGTTACATATATACAAAATGATCATCATATTATCAGTTAGTGACATATCAAAACCGCCCATAATGTGTTTTCTTCAGCAAGGGTTCGGTGATTGACAATTATAACGTTCATGACACCTTCTAAGACATTTATTCAGCAACAATTGCAATCTGCGAAGGTGCAGACACTATTCTTTGTTACAGAGAACATAACACTCTTGTTTCATGAGCGAACTGTGTTCGTAGGAGAGACACATTCCAAAGCATGCTATCTCCTAGATTCTATTTGTGTGCTGGGGGTCAGCTTGATTTAAAGAGGCCCAGTAAGGGGGGCCGTGAAAGAGAGTATAATTCATGTCTTTAGCTGTCTATTTCTACAATTTCTGCAGTTTCAGCAAGACCAGCTGGCACCTGCTTGGTGATTAAATGCCTCTCTGCTCACCTTCAAGGACTCGTGAGGGAGGAAAACAATGTATTTCTGTCTGGGCTAGTCTATCTACGTGTAACTTGTGGCCTTGCTCTGTGCTGGGGCAGAACGGAATAGAATTCATTTTGCGAAGCGTTTGAACAGAAAAGCAAGAGAAAGCAAAAATGGCAAATTCTGTTGGTACAAAATGGACATTCTTTGGTTATGCTGACGATTTTGTACTGGCGATGCTAGGCATATGATGCGGTTGGTTGGTCCAACATAATATACCGTCTATGCTATGGTAGGGTATTTTTCTAAACTAACAGTTACATCCTTTCTAGTTAATGCCAACATTGGCTTAATCAAAAGTGAAAAATTCAGAATCCATTGCCTACAATATGAAGCCATGCCGATAAAGTCATAACTTGTTTTTGCATATTTGGAGCATTCATACCAGAGGTGCTATATATATGTTCAGGTGCAAGCCATCTACCCTCACTTTTTCAAAGAAGCTTTCTGGCCATGTTTAGCTAAAAGCATTAATAACAAAACAGTGCCCTCCTTACAATCACTTTTCGAATCAGAAGCTATAAGTAGGTCATCAATGTACTGTATCGATGTGAAAGTGGAAGACAATTCAAGCATATCAAGTTGTTCCTTAAGTTCTCTACTGTAAATACTAGGACTCTCAGTGTATCCCTGTGGTATGCGTGTGAAAGTAAAAGAGCATCCTCCCAGCGAGTATGCAAACAAGTATCTACTGTCTGGATGAATGGGTATGATAAAGAATTTGTTCTTCAAATCAATAACAGAAAACTGTGTAGCCACAGCAGGAATCATAGTTAAGATGATGGTGATGTCAGGGACAATGGGAAATTGTGGTGCTACTACCTTGTTAATCGCCCGTAAATCAATAACAAAATGGCAGAGCCAGACTACTAGATGTACTACCAGAAATCTCTTCTACAACGCCTTGATGTATTAAATCTGAAACAATACTTTTAAGAGCCTGTTCACCTTCTAATTTATACTGCAAAATACGTGGCTATGTAATACCGGATTTCAATACTATCCATACAGGTTCAACATTCAGGATCCCCACATCATTGTCATTTACTGCCCATAAATGCTTATGCACTTGTTGTAGTTCACTCGGCAAAGGCAAAGTCATAAATTGTGAAGTGGAATTCAGCTGGTGTGAAATGGTCAAATACACTCCTTCTGGCGAGCAGTAAATCACTGCAATCAATTTCTTCATCAGATTTCATCACAGAAGATTCTCACCACAATTCGTAGTCAACAAAAATGAACATGATTCAGGGAATGGACCCAAAGCTAACGGTACCGGTCAAGAAACCGGACTCACTACTGGAGTACCAGAAAACCCTATGGAAACATTATTTTGCCCTGACAGTGGGATTTATGGAACCCGCAGATGGTCAATGGAACACTTCTGTGCCCCTGTGTATACTAGAAATACATGCTCTTTATTCCTGACTTTCATCTCAAAGTAGGGTCCTTTCTGATCTGCGGGAATACGAATAAGTTCCAGAGTCGGCTTTGGGCTGTCCTAGCAAAAAAAAAACATCATCAGATGTGAAATCTTCATTAAATACGAATGCAAATTGGTGTCAAAAGTGTTTGTATTACCAGTATTCTGTTGCTGACCTCCCTGATTATTTGCATTATTATCCTGCGGCTGGTTCTGTTGATTCTGAGTAAACTGATTTCTATTCTGACCGGGCATGTCATTGCATGCTCTCGATCTTCTACCGATCGTCCCATTCGCTGCTCTTTGCTGGAGGGTCAGGCACTGTGCCCTCCAGTGATCTTGTCAACAACAGGCTGATTGCTTTACATTTACTGTCCCTGTTTGTGGCAGGAACTGGTTTCTTGATTGTGTATTCCCATTATTTCCACCCTGTGCTCCTCCTCTAGAAATCTGTTGCAGAAGTACCCTAGTTTATAAATCTCCTTTCTTCTTCTCTATCTTCTCTTTCTCATTATTTACTCTATTCTCGTAGTAGTGAGCCATATGCAAAACTTCTGACTGAGATTTCGCTTTCCATGCACTTTCAGAAGCAGTGATCTGTGACTGAATGTCCGGCAATAATCCTTGCACCAATTTGTCAACAAATAATCTCTTCCCTGGCTCTGTACTCAAGTCTTGACCACTAAAATCTGAAAACACTTGTTCAAACCTATTAAAAATGTCAGTTGCTCCCTCTGTTTTCTTTGCATACTGCATACATGCGTTGAGTTTATCCCAAATAATTATCTTCTCAGGCACTGAAGTTTTAAGTTTAGTCACTATGTGGTTCGGTAACTTTAATATACTCTGCTACCGTTTCACTCCAGCTGTCCTTGATCTATCAGCTAACTCCAGGGCAACCCAAGTATCTCCCATGGCAGCTTGGTTGTCTATGGTCCTGTTAGGGAGAATTCTCTGTTTAGGCTGAATTTCCTAACCTAGTGAGTCCTCCAGCATCTTTGCTGGATTTCTGGAGTTTGTTTTTTTCCATCCTGCCAAGAGTGAGACTCTTTTCTCCCACTCTTGGACATAAATGTGGTTAATTCCTTTGAATGTCAATGGCCCTCATTAGGACCCTGGCGGAGGTCCATGGTGCAATTTGCACCATGGACCATGGCGCAGAGCTGCCAATACCGCCATGGGGGTTGGCGGACTTACCGCCCCATTCCGAGGTTGGCGGGGCGGTAAGTCCCCAATCCCCATTTACCCTTCCCCATTCCCATTTTTGCCCCATAGGGTATAATGGGAGTGGGGAAGGCGTTAATCACGCCACCGTAAATTACGGTGGCGTAATTAACAACAAGTCCCGTAGCGCCATGGATTTTTCCGCCTGCAAAAAGCAGGCGTAGAAATCTCCATGGCGCTACGGAATGTCGTAGTCTGGCGGAGAGGTACGCCATGCATTACGCTGGCATAAACCCCTCTCCGCCAGGGTCCTAATGAGGGCCAATGTGTTCTATGGGCTATGGGGTCTTTTACTCCATAGGGTCTCATATGTTTTCTATGTGTGTTACACCGCACCATCCGTGCCGTAACACTGGGGCGTCCTGAAGGATCCCCACCATAGACTCCATACCCTGGGACTGACTACTGTCTCCCAGGGCATGTAAAGTCACCATTGGCTTTACTAGACCTAAATTTACTAACGGAACTAGTACAAACCATCCTATTGTGGACGTACTAGTAGGGGTAATTCGATTACCCCTGGGTCTGTTATTCGAGGGGGCACTGTCCCGTCCCCCCTCGTCGAGTTTTGGCTGGTGCAGTGGAAACTACTTGTTATATTCGACCCCGAATATAACTCTATGGGATTCTTCCCATTGTTGGAGGTTAATACTTTTTCTCGTTAATCTCTAACATACCACCGGTTTATTTATCTTAAATAAATCTATCGGTTGGTATTTTCTGGCAGAACTTGTTTTTTAAAATGGCGTCTGTGTTTGTCTCTGTGACTCCTAAACCAAAGGTTGAGCCTTTTGTTCCACTTTTGGCGGGCTTCTGCACAGAGTGCCATCTAGGTTAAAGCATTCACCTCTGTCTGCAAATAAGTGGTGCCGTTGAACCTAGACTTGTCGAACTATTGTTAGGGGGATTGATTTACTTATAGTAATTGTGCTTGAAGTTGTTTGCCGTATTAGTGCCAGTGTGTTTTTCATAGATGTGTTTTTTATAAATAAATAACTATATATCTTTACACCGAAGCTCTGTTCCGTGTTTGCTTGTTCTACTGTGTAAATTGCCCTATCTTGTATACTCCACATACTGCCTAACTCTTCTTGAGGGAAGTCTGACTGCTCAGCCACAGCTACCAAGTGAATCTGTGTGGTACAGACTGCTACCAAGTGGGTTTACTGCCAAACACATGTAGTCCTAAATCTTTTGCAGTGGTCCCAGAGGGAACTGCACAGGTTTCCACCTAACACTGGTGTACAGCGGTGGGATTTTTATCGAGTATAAAGTTTAGAGTGCTTTTCAACACTTTAGGATAACTAACCACAAAGCTTAGCACTAAAAAAAAGAAACTTTCAAAAAACATGTCTACTATATAAGTTTACAGTCAAGAATCCTTGTCAGGTGAAAATACTGAGAGTTTGAGAGCTCTCTGTAGACAAGAGAATCTTTCTGTAAGAGGCAAGAAAGTAGAACTGATAGCGAGATTGCTGGAAAACCAAAGTCTGGGTACTGGTTCAGAGGAACCAACTTCTCTAGCAAATGTAGATAACAGTAATGGTGCTGATCTAAATCAAAGTTCTGATGATATTGATGAAGAGGCCGAAGAGGAAGGAGAAGCTAACAAAAGTGTCTCCCCTGCTCCTCTGTCTGCCTTACCAGCTGTACCTAAAGGGCCTATAACAGGTCCCACACTAAGTCCTCAAGTCCTTGAACTAGAACAAATTCAAATAGACTTGGAATAGAGAAGGATTACTGCTCAAACTGAACAAAAGCACCAAGTAATGCAACAAATTCTTAGGCTCCGAGAAATGGAGCTCAAGCATGAGTTAGAAATGAAAAAGTTGTCTGTCGAAACTGCTTCTGTCTCTGGCTCCTCTAGAAGCTCCAGTCCCAAAAGACCCCGGATGCCGAAGGAATTAATTGGTATGTATGAACCGAAGTTGGATGTGTTGGATTGGCTAAGTTTGTTTGAGGACAATCATGGGCTCCAGAACATCACAGGTAATGAGTTGCTTACCTGGTTGTTCTCTAGGCTCCCCCCTATTGCAACTGATGTGGTAATGGAGTTGGGGGAGGAGGATAGGAAAGAGTATGAAAGTGTGAAACTAGCTTTGATAGCTAGATTTGGGAAGACCCCTTCCCAGTATCTTAAGAGGTTTAGAACCCTCAAAAAGCATGATGGTAGCCCTTGGGCTACCTGGGTGAGTGAAGGGTTGAAAAACTTAGAGGGATGGATTAAGGGTTACAAAGTGAACACTTATGAGGGTATGAAGAACCTTTTTATGTTGGAGTCTATTTATGATGCCTGTTCTCCTGAGCTCAGACAGCACTTGGCTGATTCGAAGGAATTGGATTCCAGGAAGCTAGCTAAGGCTGCTGACTTGTGGGTTGCCAACAGGGCTACTCATAAAGATTCTGGGCCAACTCAGAAAAAGGATGAGGGAAAACAGCCTAAAAAAGACTCAAAAGAGAATTTGAATAACTCAAATTCCAAAGAGGGCCCCAAACAAAACCAGAAGGGTAAGCCACAAGGAAAACCGCAGCAGAATAGTGTGCCTTCTGGTGCCAAACCGGAAGGAGGCCAGAACAAGCCACCATTCCAGAAAGCATTCGGTAAATGCTTTGTTTGTGGCTCGACTGACCACGTGAAAGGAGATCCCAGATGTAAGGGTAAACCTTCAGGGTCCAGCTTATCTCCTTAGCCTTCGCTCCAGAGGAGGAAGTCCAAATGGCAAGTGGAAACTTTCTACTGCTGGCGCATGAACCCATTGGAGTCTCAACCAGTGTTTCTTTAGTATCTCTGGGGTTGTGGGAACAACAGAATTTAGACGTCTATAATTCTATCCCCGATAATACTAAAGAGTATTATAAGGACAGTGTCCAGGTGAATGTTCAGGAGACTCCTGCCATTAGGGACACTGGGGCCAGCATAACTGTGGTGGATAAATCATTTTTTCAGGCTGATGATGTTGCTAAGGCACCCAAACGCCTCACCAAGTTAGCTGGAGGGCCTGTGCAGATGCTTCCCCAATTACCAGTTCTCATCCAGTGTAACAACATGACTGTGAGGATACCTGTCAGCAAACAGAGTGAGGTACCAGGACGCGTTCTGTTGGGTAACAACTTGAAAACTCTCGGAGTTGTGTCACATACCCCCAGACCTCCTAGTAAACCGTTACAGGAGCTAACCAGACCTGCAAGGGAGAGAACCATGCGAGGTACTCTCCAGGAGATGATAAAGAAAGAAATCACTCCTGCTCCACTGGAATTGTCAGCTGCTGTCTCCAAGAAATCAGAAGCGAAAGGGAAACCTAAGACTTCTATACCTAAACCAGCAGCCAGCATTTCAGTGCAGCCCACAAGGACTTCCCCGCGGTTGTCCAAAGTTACACCCGTAACTCCCCCTCCAGCTGAGGCTGAGAGGGAGGTACAACCCTGCGTGGTAGAATTAGACTCTGAAGAAGAGCTAATGGAAGGCCAGGAACTCATTGGAGATCTGGATCCTGTTGACCATCCTGATCTGCAGTCTTTACTGGCAGAAGGTGGACCCAGCAGGGCAGACTTCAGTTAGGGACAGAGAGAATGTCCAACTCTGGAAGGTCTTCGCCACCAGGCAGAAGCTCAGGCTGAAGGGCAAGAGCCTGGGAAATACAGGTTGCACTGGGAAGATGGCCTCTTCTACAGTGAACCGACCGAGTTTGCACCTGGAGATTACAAACGACTTGTAGTATCCCAAGAGAACAGACCACAGTTCTTGCAGTTAGCCCACGAGATTCCTTTGGCTTGTCACTTGAGTTGCAAAAGACTAAGGAAAGGCTCTCTCTCTACTTTTATTGGCCAAAGATGGGGGCCGAAAGTAGAAAAACACTGCAGGAGCTGCCACACCTGCCAGACCTCTGGTAAGGTTGGCTCCAAGAATGTGGCACCTTTAGTGCCTCTCCCAGTTGTGGGAGTCCCATTTGAGAGAGTAGGGATTGACATTGTTGGTCCCCTTGATCCTCCAACCTCCTCAGGCAACAGGTTTATACTTGTTGTAGTAGACCATGCTACTAGGTATCCTGAGGCAATTCCTATGAGGACTGTTACAGCTCCGGCTGTGGCTAAGGCCCTCCTTGGTATTTTTACCAGGGTCGGGTTTCCTAAGGAAGTAATCTCTGACAGGGGGTCAAACTTTATGTCCCACTACATGAAAGCCATGTGTAAAACCTGTGGAGTTACTTACAAGTTCTCAACAGCCTACCACCCCCAAACCAATGGGTTGGTAGAACGGTTCAACCGAACCATGAAGAGCATGATAGGTGCTTTAGAAGAACCCCTTAAGACTAAGTGGGA
Organism: Ambystoma mexicanum; assembly: GCF_040938575.1. Lineage (NCBI taxonomy): Eukaryota > Metazoa > Chordata > Amphibia > Caudata > Ambystomatidae > Ambystoma > Ambystoma mexicanum. The sequence goes on from NC_090940.1 coordinate 357,748,446, forward strand.
CCTTCTACTGCCATGCCTTCTCTTTGCTTATAGAGAAGTCCCTCAGGAGGGAGTAGGTTATTCTCCCTTTGAGCTCCTCTATGGTCATCCCGTCAGAGGTCCATTGGCCCTGATTAAGGAGGGTTTGGAGAGTGCTCCTTCCCCCAAGCCAGTCAGAGTGACTGACTACGTGATAGGTCTCCGGAGGAGAATGTCGCACATGATGACAGAAGCAAGCGATAACTTGAAAGCTGGACAAGCATTGGTCAAGCACTGGCATGATCAAAAGGCTAACATGGTTGAGTTCGCTCAAGACCAGCTCGTTCTCGTTATGATCCCAACAAGGCACTGGGCCTTGCAAGACAAATGGATGGGACCCTTCAGGGTTGTGGGTAAACTCGGAGAGGTCAACTAACTGGTTGACTTGGGCAATCCCAAGGAGGCTCCAACAGTCTTCCACACCAACCAACTCAAAGCGAATGTCTCGAGACCTGATGTAGGAGCGTTGCTTCTAGCATCATCAGAGGAAGAAGAAGAGAGTGAAGCTCTTCCGGATCTCCTCAGAGGCTTACCTTTAGACGAACAAATTGAAGGAGTAAATCTCTCTTCAAATCTGACACCTGAGCAACAAGAAGAGTGCAAATCTATGTTAAATCAGTTTGCCTCTCTGTTCTCACTTTCACCAGGCTTGACCCCTTGGGGCCAGCATGACATACTCACTGGTGACTGTCTGCCAGTCAAAAGCAGAGGATACCGAATGTCAGAAAACGTACAAACCCACATCAAAGGTGAGGTCAGCAAGATGCTTTATCTCGGGGTAATAGAGCCCTCTACTAGTCCATGGTCTAGCCCAGTAGTGTTAGTACCAAAGGCCGAATCTAAAGAACTTAGATTCTGCATGGATTATAGAGCTCTTAATGCAGTCACCAAGACTGATGCCCACCCTTTGCCAAGAACAGATGAGTTGGTGGATAAACTTGGCGCAGCCAAGTTCCTCAGCACATTTGACTTGACGTCAGGCTATTGGCAAATAGCCCTGACAGACCATGCCAAGGAGAAAACTGCATTTTCTACCCCCGTTGACTTATACCAGTTTAAGGTAATGCCTTTCGGATTGAAGAATGCACCTGCTACATTTCAACGGATGGTAAACCAGGTTCTGAATGGGATGGAGGACTTCTGCATGGCATACTTGGATGACATAGCAGTGTTCAGCAATTCCTGGGAAGAACATGTAACCCACCTAAGAGATGTTTTGCAGGCTCTTGGACAAGCCAATCTGACCATAAAGGTGAGTAAATGCCAAATTGGACAGAGTAAGGTAGTATATCTTGGACATGAGGTAGGAGGTGGAGAAATAAGGCCTTTGCTCAGTAAGATTGAAGCTGTGCAAAATAGGACAACACCTACTACTCAAACCCAAGTGAGAGCCTTCCTAGGCTTCACTGGGTATTACAGGAATTTCATCGAGAACTATGGGACCATAGCTTCTCCACTGAATGTCATCTCCTCGCCCAAATTTCCTAAAAAGGTTAGATGGAACGAGGAGTGCAATCAAGCTTTTGAAAACCTGAAAAAGGCTCTTTGCCAAGCCCCAGTACTCAGAGCTCCTGATTACCGCCAACACTTCATTGTGCAGACAGATGCTTCAAATGTAGGGATAGGTGCCATACTCAGTCAACTGGATGGGAAAGGTAGGGAGCACCCCATTTGCTTCATCAGCCGCAAGCTGAAGGATCCTGAAACAAGGTGGGCAACAATTGAAAGAGAGTGCTTTGCTATCCTGTGGGCTCTGAAGAAGTTTAGGCCATACTTGTACGGTTCTACTTTTGTCATTCAGACTGACCACCAACCCTTCAGATGGTTAATGCAAATGAAAGGTGAAAACCCGAAACTACTGAGATGGTCAATCTGCCTGCAAAGGTTTGATTTCACCATTGAGCACAGGTTAGGGTGTCACCACCAAAATGTTGATGGTCTCTCTAGGATGTATGTCATCGACTAGAGGTATAAGATTCATCCAGGAGTGGATTAAATCCTCCTGTCCCTTAGTCTGGGGGGGGGCGAGTGTTAGGGAGAATTCTCTGTTTAGGCTGAATTTCATAATCTAGTGAGTCCCCCAGCAGATTTGCTGCATTTCTAGAGTTGGTTTTTTTCCATCCTGCCAAGAGAGAGACTCTTTTCTCCCAATCTTGGACATAAATGTGGTTAATTCCTTTGAATGTCAATGTGTTCTATGGGCTAATGGGTCTTTTACTCCATAGGGTCTCATATGTTTTTCTATGTGTGTTACACCGCACCCTCCGTGCCGTAACACTGGGGCGTCCTAGAGGATCCCCACCATAGACTCCATACCCTGGGACTGACTACTGTCTCCCAGGGCATGTAAAGTCACCATTGGCTTTACTAGACCTAAATTTACTAACGGAACTAGTACAAACCATCCTATTGTGGACGTACTAGTAGGGGTAATTCGATTACCCCTGGGTCTGTTATTCGAGGGGGCACTGTCCCGTCCCCCCTCGTCGAGTTTTGGCTGGTGGCAGTGGAAACTACTTGTTATATTTCACCCCGAATATAACTCTATGGGATTCTTCCCATTGTTGGAGGTTAATACTTTTTCTCGTTAATCTCTAACATACCACCGGTTTATTTATCTTAAATAAATCTATCGGTTGGTATTTTCTGCCAGAACTCGGATTTTAAAATGGCGTTTGTGTTCGTCTCTGTGAGTCCTAAACCAAAGGTTGAGCTCTTTGTTCCACTTTTGGCGGGCTTCTGCACAGAGACCCTCCAAAGTGGTGCCATTCTGTCTGGGTACCACAGGGGGTGTGGGAGGGGGTTTAGGCACCCTGGACTGACTTGCCTTGCCAACTCAAGTCGCACTCTGGTGTGATTGGCCCAAGTGGTGAGCCACCCCGCTCACCACTTAGCGTGTTTTGATTGTCAGCTAGGCTGAATGAATGGGGTTTTTCTGCATAAAAGCAGGGCTTTTGGGACTGGATCTTCAGAAGTCGCCACAGGACCTAAGAATCCGACGAGGGTAAAGCTGAGCCGACCTGCAACGACGACACAATGCTGAACCGACTCACCACTTCCCAACGACAGAGGAGATCTCCCGGCTGGAGAGTCTTCTTCCCCTGACTGGTGGGAACAACCAGTCCCCTTTGCTTTTTCTTCGCTTCCAGGGCGTAGTGGTCGAATTGCCCGTGCTGAGCACCCCGGCAACCGGATAGCCACTAATCCGTACCGCGACCAAAAGATGGTGCCTTGTGACGGAGCACTCCGCGGCTGGTCTCTTCCCTGGTGGTGCAACGATCATCAACTTTCCTTCAACGACAAGAGCATCTCTTCTCTTGGCAAATCCCCGACTTGCATCCACCACCAGGAACAACTGCCCCCACCGGAGCTGTCTCTCCACATACAAGGTACCGTGTCCGCCTGGCTTCCCTTGTGACGGGTAGCGTGAGGTGTCTTAATCCTCGCCTCTCCATTGGGTCGCCTCCAAGCCTTCTTAACTTTCTGTTCTGAACTGGTTCAATCTTTCGATAAAAATTTGCGACAAAGACTCGAAGTGCATTTCCACTGAGATACTTTTTTGGACATATCGCCTTGCCTCTCTCCGAGTGGGCCTGCCCTCTGAACTCTGCGATCTACAGTAGACCCTGCCTTACTTGCCTTGCATTTGTTCAAGTTGATTTCATACCCGTCCTTTTCTCTCCCATCCTAATGAATACTAGAGTGCCATCTAGGTTAAAGCATTCACCTCTGTCTGCAAATAAGTGGTGCCGTTGAACCTAGACTTGTCGAACTATTGTTAGGGGGATTGATTTACTTATAGTAATTGTGCTTGAAGTTGTTTGCCGTATTAGTGCCAGTGTGTTTTTCATAGAGGCACCTGCAGGGGAGATGGATATACCCCCCACTCTCTGCCTGGAGGAGCATCTAACCCTTAGGGCTTGAGATGGAAGGTACTTTGGAAGAGAGCGTTGGATGTATTGTGGATACCAGATACATAAAGCCTTGTGGACAATGCAAAGGGTCTTGAACTTGATCCACCGGGAGCCAGTGGAGAGATGTCATGGCTGGAGAGATAGAATCCCTAGGCTTGAGGCCAAGGATAAGTCTAGCAGTCCTGTTGTGGATTATTTGCAGAGGGAGGAGAGTAGAGGAAGGCAGATTGAGAAAAGTGGTTGTTGCAGTAGTCCAGCCTAGAGAGAACCAGGGCTCTGGAGACAGTGAGCTTCTGGGGGAAAGCGAGAAAGGGAAGAGTCCCGTTGAGGAGGTGCAGCTGGTGATGGGACTTCTTGGCGACGTCCAAGATGTGAGGAGAGAAAGAGAGAGTGGAGTTGAATATGACACCAGGAATGAGCGAGAGAGGAGTGTAGGCTGAGGGGAGCCTGAAGGAAAGCTGAGTGTCATCCACATAACACTGAAAGTTAGAGGAGAAGGTAGAGATCAGGTGGGCTAAAGGGGCCAAGTAGAGGTTGAAAAACTAGGGTGAGAGGACAGAGCTCTGGGGAACACCACAGGTAGACAGAGGTGGTAGAGTGAAAGGGACCAAGGTGGACCTGGGAGGGGCGGTCCAAGAGGAAGGTCAGCCACTCAAGGGCCTGATCCATGATGCCCAGGTTCTCACAGAGTCGATTGTTCAGGATGGCGTGGCTGATTGTGTCGAAAGCAGAGGAAAGATCAAGGAGGATGAGGACAGAAGGAATGCTGGAATCAATGTTACAGATCAGATCTTCAAATATGTTCAGGATAGCAGTTTTTGTGCCTCTGACACCTCTTAAGCCAGACTGATGCTCATAGAGACAACAAACAGATTCAATGTGGAGAGTGAACTAGGAGATGGCCAGTGTTTCCAAGAGTTTGGGAGAGGGGAAAGTTCCAGTGACAAAAGAATGATTACAGAAATTGGCTAAGGCTGGAGCAAGGGTGTCGATATGGCCCTTGGTGGTTCTGTAGGAGCGGGTGAGCACCTGTTGTGATGACACTTCCATAGATGGGACTTTTCTAGAAACCTTGTCAGGTGTTAGAGAGAAAGAGGAGAAAGGAGGAGGAGGAGAGGGGGAGATGGCCATAGGGGGGGCCGAGAGAGGACTGTAGAAATGTAAATGTAACTATGCCGTCTGATTATATATTGGCCTAAGCCACTCATATCATTTTCACATCATGAAACAGTGTCGCAACATGTGTACCTGAAAATCATTGCTTGAGAAGCCATTTTGTGTTAGGAGGCCATTTTGAGTTTTTTGTACTGCTCTCTGCTCATTGCATATATATATTCTGGTTTTCAGTTTGAGCACAGTAACCGACCGCTGCTTGAACTTTGTGTTGCTTACATAGTTAGGCATGCCAGGCTGCCACATGATTTGTTTTGTCTTATAATGAGAGAACCTTGAAGCTGTAAATAAGCATGAGTAATCTTCAAACCCAGGTGCCGTTCTGTCTAGTTAGGCCATTATATCAGGCAGCTAGAAAGAATTATACATGGCTGTATGTGCTCCCCCGCGGGAGTTGTTATTCATTTCTACTTGAGAACTGTCTGACCTTAGCAGAAAGAGATAACATTGGCTGGCAAGACAAGGAATGCCACTTTGTTATAGGGAACATGATATGTTTTCCACCATCCAGATGCACCCGGATCTCAGATAGTAAATTGTCCTGGCACTGGCAGCAAGAGTGTAGAATGTTTTGGTATAATGAATTATGCATTAACCCCTTGAGCCCTATCCTGAAGATGTCTGGACAAAGGGGGCCGGGCAATGCCTTCTAATGCTTTGAAGTGTGCCTGTTATACTTGTGCTCACTCTCTCTCTCTCTCTCTCTCCTCACGGTGTCCGCCTCTTACACATCGTGGGGCGCTGAGATCCATTTGATCAGATGCTATTATTGAATAAATATATTTGACTTTAGATCCTCATGACTGGCCTGTCATTAGTATACGGTTGGATGCCTTAATTCTGATCTTTGATCCGTCAAGATGGCGCTCGAATAGGGACCCTCCCACTGATGCCCCATCACGGAGATGAGCAAGGTGGAGGTGACCGGACTGAGATCGGTGTGTGCCTTAGGGGTGCCCCTATGCAAAGTGAGAAGTGATTCCTCTGCAGATCTGAGCACAGCCCTTCTCTGGCTGGCAGACCGAGTCTTGCGAGTATTGCGGCGAGGGTTCTGGAATGGAAGAAGTTTGAGCCAGGACACGCCAGACAGAATGACTGCGTCTTTCAGGACGATTGTTGAAATCAGGTGAGTCGTGCCCCGATAACCCTGATATTTGTTGTTGAGAGTTGCCTTGCAAGAAACAAACACCCAGGTAAAGAGAGTGTGGGTTGTTACTATGCCTGGGAAATTGGCATCCTGGCTTGCTAGATTTTTGCATTGCGGAAGTTGATCTTTGGAATATGGCCAACCAGCGCCACCCGAAGGGTCCCCGGCATATGAAATGTATCTAAAATATGGATTAGGAGCAATAGTTTTGAATACGATTTGGCACAGACAAACTAGGCATGAACCCGATCTTCAATGGTAGAATTACGGCAGTTTTGAGCTAGCCCACATAGCACACTTAGAAACTGTATTATTGCACAAAAAGGCTAGACCCACTGCATTTGACACTATCAGCGATTGGAGGAAGGAAGCGATACAGCGCTTGCGAAGTAGAGAAAAGCATGCACGCAAACATAAGTCTAATTCTGAGAAAGCATTAGAGCATGACCAACAGAGACAAGAAGATGAAATCAGGGGTTTAGTCAGGGAATTCCAGTTAGAGATACAGAAGATATATCCCTCTCAGGATATGCATGCATCAGATGAATTGATAAATGAGATATTGAATGAGCGAAGGTCTGACCCAATTGATGATTCCACTCCACCGCCTCCCTATGTATCGCCTCCAGCTGCTCCTCTGCTTGCGCCTTCTCCTATGTTGGCTCCTGTGCCAATTGTTGCGATTGCTACTCCCTCCCTCTCGTCATTTCCTATGCCGCCTAGCGAGGCGGATTTGGATGTTGACTCGAACCCGAGTGGTTCTGCTTCGTTGTCCAGGGTTTATAATGATTATATGGAAACCCGTAGCACAGTTAGCAAAGTAAGGAAGATAGAATTGCACCGGTGGTCTGAAACATATGTTGAAGGGGGCGAATGAAGTTGCCACCTTGTCTTCTTTATCTGATCATGGGGATTTCGCCAACCAAAAGGTACTTATTGAAAGAATGGCTTCATATTTGGTGGAAATATGAGGTGATTTAATGGATGAAGTTGTGCTGCAAGACTTGCCGGATTTCTTGTAACAGTGCAAAAATGCAAAATTATTTGAGTAGAATATTTGTGTTCAAGAGAGAACTTGATCACTTACACAAGTCACTTGTAGACAAGCATAAGACACAGACATCGTATGCTCAGAAGCAGTATTTCCCTTCTTCAAAACCGGTTAGTGAAGAGATGAATATTTGTGTGAGAGATGCCCTTATGTGGATTTCAGATGCCACTATTCCCCTGATTGAAATTCATGATACATTTTGTCAATACACAGCTGCGATGCAAAGGAAAGAGTTGCAGGTGATGGTTGAGTATTTGCAGGACAATTGTATGTTCTCTCTGATCTGGCCCTATTGTTGAATAGACGTTTAGACCTTCCCATGATTGACCCACCCACTATGCAGTACCTATGAGAGAGGTTCCGCCAACATTTGTTCCCAAGGTAGAAATTCCAGCCGTTGATGGAGGTGATGCACGCACGATTGAAGCACATTATATTTCCCAGTTTGTCCATGTCCCATTCTCTCACCAAGAAGTAAATACACTTAAACAATCAATTCCAGATATTAGAAAGAATCCTTCTGGATTCTATAAGGAAATTGAATCTGTTTTAGATTCATCTGTGTTTACATTTGGCAATATTGATTTGTTATTTCCTGTTATTTTGTCTGCTGACATATGGAAACAGATTAGGTCCATGTATGACGGGCCAGGATTAGGCGACACATGGGCTGCCACGACACAAGCAGACAGGGATAGGAAGGCTGGCGACCGCCACAGATTATCTTAACATTGCCTATAAACATTGCCACTAAATTGAAAACGATTGTCCCAGAAAAAAGAATTGTTTGGGACAAACTCACTGCTTGCATGCACAACAAGTCAGTGGACAAGATTTGAGCACGGAGTCAGGTAAAAGATTGTTTGTCAACACGTTTGTGCGAGGTTTGTTGCCCGAAATACAGACACTGGAAGCTCAGGGAAAGCAAAGTCACAATCTGAGGTTCTACACATTGCTCAGTATTATGAAAATAGAGTGAATGCCGAGAAGGATAAGGTGGAGAAAAAGAAAGGTGAATTGAAAACAAGGGTTTTGCTTCAGCAAGTGGCAAGGGGAGCTAGAGGTGGTAACACACAGTTTAGAGGACAGTATGCACCACAGGGCCAGGGCCAATTAGGTCCCCCATCCATTAACCAATGTGCATACTGTATACAAAAAGGCCATTGGCGCTCACAATGCCCAATTCTCCAGCAGAGAGCGAATGGTACCCTGTCTAGGCAATCGAGGGGATGTTCAGGCCTAGGGGGCCCTGGAAGGAACAATTATGCAAATAATCCACAATCATAGCCACAGATACAACCCCAAGGGAATCAACACTGGAATACAGGTGGCAGGAACATATTCAACAATCCCTCAATGCATATTACACTGAAGACTTTGCATCTGATGATTAGTTTTCCCATAGGACAGCCCAAAACAGGGTGTGGAACCAGTACCTATTCCCGTTGACCAAAAAGGGCCCTAGGTAGACATGAGAATTGGGAATAGGGAGCATGTATTATTAGTAGACACCGGTGCACAGAAATGGTCAATCGACCATCAGTGGGATCCAGATATACCACTGTCAGGGCAAAGAAATGTTTCCATAGGGTTCTCAGGTACACCAGCAAACTGCCCGGTTTCAAAGCTGGTGCCCATTATATTGGGTCATTTCACTGAGCAGTGTCCATTCCTAGAGACCAGGAATTGTGGCGAGAATTTGTTGAGGTTAAATTTGTTGACGAAATTGAATGCTGTGATTTACTGTTCTCCAGATGGAGTGTATTTGACGATCTCACCACAACAAAATCCTGTTTCGCAGTTTGTATCCATGCCATTGTCAACTGAATTAAGTACAGTCCCAGCATGTCTATGGGCAGTGAATGATAATGAAGTTGGTGTCTTGCAAGTAGAGCCAGTCCACATTACCTTGAAACCAGGTGTTTCCTTGCCACATATCCCGCAGTATAGAATCTCAGTTGAAGATGAGCAGGCCTTGAAAAGCATTGGCTCTGATTTGGTGCATAGAGGAGTTATTGAAGAAATTGCAGGGAGTGTGTATGTCTTCCGGTGTACAAGAAAGGTGATAATGCAATCCCGTTCCGTTTTATTATTGATTTGCGTGCGATTAAGAAGATTGTTGCTCCACAGTTTCCGATTGTCCCAGATGTTACTACAATTCTATGATCCAGGCTACCGCCACTCATTTTAGCATGATTGATTTGAAGAATGCTTTCTTTAGCATTCCAGCTCATACTGATAGCAGATATTTTTTTCGCTTTCACATTAGGTGGGCACTCCTTCGCCTTTACACGAGTACCACAAGGCTATACAGAAAGTCCGAGCATCTACAGCAGGGCCGTGAAAGAACAGTTGGCCACATTAGAATTACCCTCCACATGCACATTATTACAGTACATTGATGACTTGCTGATAGCCGCAGATTCAGAGGACGCCTGCAAGGAGGGCACTGTATTGTTATTGACACACTTAGCAGAACACGGCATGAAGCATCACTTAAGAAATTCCAATATTGTCGGCAGGAGGTGGCCTATTTGAGTTACCTCCTGTCGAAAGAGGGCAGATGCTTGACGCCCGAACGAACTCGGAGCATATCTGATATGTCTGTCCCAAATATGCAGAAAGAGGTCAGAGCTTTAATTGGCATGGCCTCATATTGTAGACAGTGGATCCCGAACTTTAGTTTGATGATTAAGCCTATGTTGGCATTGACGAAGAAGGATATTCCTTCGCCTTGCCATGATACATGGACTGTCAGACAGCATTCCATTCCCTCAAAGCTGCATTATGTTCAGCTCTAGTTTTGAGAACACTGAATTATGAAAAATGTTTTGTCCTGTATGTGCATGAAAGAGATGGATGTGCTTTGGCTGCATTGACACAGGACCGTGGGGGGAAGAATAGACCATGCAGTTTTTTTCCTCCACACTGGATCCTGTTGAATGCACTTTGCCGCACTGTCTGAGAGCTGCTGCTGCTGCCGCTGCATCAGTAAAGCAAAGTTAGAGGATGGTTCTGGGTCACTCTATAACCGGCATGGTACCTCACTCAGTAGATGATCTGCTGAATAGAACACAGACACAACATCTCACGTGAGCTCGGCTAACAAGGTACGAGCTGATTCTCTTTGCTCCACATATCCAAATTGAGAGATGTTGTGCTTTGAATCTGGCTGAATTGCTACCTCCTACACAGGAGATAGAAAACTGTGACATTTTATCACGTGATTGCCTTTTTGTAACTGAACAAGATACTAAGGGAAGGGTTGACCTCACTGACACACCCTTGAGGGAACCAGATGGAGAGCTATTTTGTGATGGATCATGTTTCAAATTACCAGATGGCACATCCACTGCTGCCCATGCTATCACCGCCTTAACTACTGTTGTAGAAAGTAAACAAATCCTACATAACTCGACCCAAGCCGCAGAAATAATCACCTTGACTACAGCCTGTGAAATATCTGAAGGTCTGAGTGCAAACATATTTAACGATAGCCAATACACATTCGGGGTAGTTCATAACTGTGGACGTCTGTGGGCTGAGAGGGGTTTCTTGACATCGAATGGTACAAAGATCCAGCATGGCACTTTGCATAGTACAGTTGTTGTCGGCACTCGCATTCCCAACCAAACTAGCAATAATGAAATACATCGCACTTCAAAAAGTGACAGACGATGTGAGAAAAGGAAATTGCTAAGCCAACAGCAAATGACGTGCACGCCAAAATGTACATTTTAGATTTAAAAAAAATGGGTCACTGACACTTGCGTAATGGAGGAAGGGATTGGTAGCTTAAAGGAAATTCAGACAGAAGCTACTCCCGAACAAATCAAACAATGGTTAGAGGGCCCTGCAGGACTAGACAATTAGGGTTGTTGGGTTGATCATACCAGACAAAGATGGATGTTACCCAACGCATATGTTACGGCCATGGTCACCATGGCACATGGTCCGGCACATATATGTGCGAAAAAGATCTGTCAGCTTTTAGACCCTGTCTGGTATAATGAGAACATCCCAAAGGCTGCTGAATGACTTGTTCAAAACTGTATGGTCTGTTTGCAACATAACACTGGAAAGGGAACACCGACACCAAAGGGTAGTTTTGGTCCTCCCTCCATACCATTTTAAGTCATACACTTTGACTTCATTGAGATGGAGCGTTGCCAGAACTACAACTATGTCCTGGTGGTAATTTGTGCTTTTAGTAAATGGGTTGAGGCCTACCCACTGAAAGATTGTACAGCTATGTCTATAGCCAAATCCATGTTGAAGGAGTACTTCCCCAGGTTTGGGTTGCCAAGAATAATTTGGTCCGACAATGGCCCGCATTTGGTTGCAGCAGTAATACTGCAAATATGCGCAGGCCTGCAAATTGACAATCATTTTCACTCAGCGAGGCACGCTCAAAGTGCCGGACTTGTGGAACGTCACAATGGTATTCTGAAAAATAAACTTGCAAAAATATGCGCCCAAAGCAAATTGAAATGGCCAGATGCCTTGCCCTTAGCCTTACTCTCAATGCGGACAACCGCACAATCGAGAACAGGTCTCTCCCCCTACGAGATCATCATGGGGAGGCCTACGAACGTATGGAATGTGCCCAGGCCCAAGATGTTGAGTGACATAGAATACCCTCTGTTGGCCGATTACTGTTATCAGTTGACTCAAAACTTGTGTTTGAGTCATCAGCAGGTGTGAGAGGCTCCTCCTGCCAAATAAAATGGGCCGGGTTATCGTGTGCTGCCAGGGGACTGGGTCCTTACGAAAAACTTTGATCGAAGAAACTGCCTTGAACCTCGGTGGAAGGGCCCCTTCCAGGTCCTCCTGGCCACGCAGACTGCAGTACTTGTCGAAGGCCGAAGGCACTGGATCCATGCCACACACGTTAAGCGGATCCTGCTTCCTCTGCCATACGGCAAGTGGGACGACAAAGACGTCGATGACTCCATCTCCCAGAATGCATCAGCACTGATCGACACAAAGAATGCCAAGCCTGCATTGAATCTACTTCCTAAGCCTGAAGGGCCTGGGGAGCTTGCAGCGCCATCTTTGCTGCCTTCCTTATTGTCAGCATCATCTTCCACCACCGCAGTCTCTGCATCTGCACCTGTTCCTGGAGACAACAGCGTTTTGTTTTCTGATCACTCTCTGCCTGGTGCAACCAGATACAATCTGCGACCACGTGACAAGAAGAACGGTACAAATTTGCAGTAGCCTTTACCTTAGGCCCTGCCACTTGAAGGGCTGGGGAGAGGGGCTAGGTAAAGGGAGCGTATGAGCCAGAACATGCACTTTCCCGGTGCTTTTTGAAGGTGTACGGTCTTTGGTCCTTGTGGGGACAAGCAAGGTCATTGTTCCGATACCTCTGTGATCCACTTGTGTTCTGTTTGAACCAATGAATTGAAGGATACCTGAATCATGCAATCCCCCTCATCAACCCTCTGCTGGAAGTTCGAAAGACAAGCTGCCTACAGACAGCACTAACAGTGTGATCAGCTGCTGCCTATGAAGAAACTGTAAGAGTTTGACAGCGAAGCTCTAAAACGGACCCTGACAAACTTTTAGAGAACTATGCCTCTGTTTGGGGCTGCCCATACAGACAATGCTGATGACCAGTTTCATGAAGTTAGACATGTGCAAATGAAAGGATGGTCCTTGAAGGCCAAATGTATATTGATCACAGTATTTGCATGTGTTGCAAAATCTCTGATAATCGTGTTATGGTATTTGGAGCACTTACATCCGCTTGATACTATGTTACCAACTATGAGCATGACCACAATCGTTACCCCTTATGTCCTTTCTCATACTCTCCATCCTCGGGACGTTAAACATAGAGGGAGTTATGACAACAAAACCCTCTTGCTGATAATGAACGCCACATATGCCATACTGAACAAAACAAACTGCTGGGTTTGCTCACATCTACCAAAGCATGGGGAAAGAGGGCTGGGTTGGTACATACATCCTCTCCCTCTGACTACTACCTGTTATGCTTCTCTTAGGGCATTTTATTTTGGAATATCGAATGATAGTGCTACAGGGAACTTCAATGCTACAAACATTAATGACTTTGAGAGACTTGTATTGCCACCATTGGGTTGTTTGATATTTTCAGACAAAAGCAAACCAAACATTGCATCAACCAGACCTGTCATGGGCAACAGGGATGCCTTACTATCCTCCTACACAATAAACCATAGCCCACACTTTGTATACGAAAAAATGGCACTCCCCAAATCGGCAATTTTGATAGGTGCGCAAATACTGCTGTCTTAGGGCATGAAGACAGACCATTGTACATACGGGGTGCTGTTTATTTTGTATGCAGGGATGAGGCATACCCATGGTTACCCAGGGATTGGTCAGGTACCTGCTACTTGGGGATACTCTTGCCAGGAGTATTTCTTGCAACTACTTCTGAAATTTCCAAAGCACGCCCCAGGCGGCAGATAGATGGTGATACAGCCCGGGAAATTTTTGGGGATGTGGCAAAATCTTTTTTACCCTTCTGGGGACAGGCAATCAACTCGTATATTAGGAGATTGGCCAGAGTCCTGGAGAAGACAATCAATGAGACAACAGACATAATGTATAATATGACATTAGAGCAAAAGGCAGTCAGGCTGGTGGCCCTTCAATATAGGATGGTGCTTGACGTCATCCTGACGGAGCGTGGTGGTGTATGCAAATTAGTGGGGTCCGCGTGCTGTGTTTTCATACCGGACTCCTCCCCCACAATATTGAAAGTGATAAAAAGGTTGCATCTACTAAGTACAGAAATGAATGTCCCCAAGGGGGATTAGAACATTGGTGGCTGGTTCTTGTACATGCTAAAATCCTGGGGTTGGAAGATATTCCCATTCTTGGCCATAATTCTCAGTATCGTACTATTCTGTTGTTGCTGCGTGCAGTGTCTGCCCGCCATTTGCACCATGATAGGGGGTAGCTGTGCGCAGGCTGTCACAAAGATCAAGCTGAAACCCGAACTGTCCCACAATAACCAACAATTCAATGGTAGCACAAGATGTCGCGATTAAAGAATTCATGTCCATTGACATTTTCGAAGAGAATGATTCAGGTTGTTCCGATGACAACAGCTCAGACACTTGGTCTGAGGAAAATTCAGTTTTTGGGTGATTCTCTTGGCCTAGGGCAAAAGGAGGCTTTGTAGAAATGCAAATGCAACAATGCTGTCTGATTATATATTGGCCTAAGCCACTCATATCATTTCCGCATCATGAAACAATATTGCAACATGTGAACCTGAAAATCATTGCTTGAGAAGCCATTTTTTGTAAGGAGGCCATTTTGAGTTTTTGTTCTGCTCTCTGTTCATTGCAGATACATATTCTAGTTTTCAGCTTGAGCACATTAACCAACCGCTGCTTGAACTTACATAGTTGCTTACATAGTTAGGAATGCCAGGCTGCCACATGATTTGTTATGTCTTATAATGAGAGAACCTTGAAGCTGTACATAAGCACAAGTATTCTGCAAGCCTGGGTGCTGTTCTGTCTAGTTAGGCCATAATAGCAGGCAGCTAGAAAGAATTATACATGGTTGTATGTGCTCCCCCGCAGGAGTTGTTATTAATTTCTGCTTGAGAACTGTCTGACCTTAGCAGAAAGAGATAACATTGGCTGGCAAGACAAGGAATGCCACCTCGTTATAGGGAACATGATATGTTTTCCACCATCCAGATGCACCCGGTTCTCAGATAGTAAATTGTCTTGGCACTGGCAGCAAGAGTGTAGAATGTTTTGGTATAATGAATTACGAAGTAACCCCTTGAACGCTAGCCTGATGATGTCTGGACAAAGGGGGCCAGGCAATGCCTTCTAATGCTGTGAAGGTTGATATATATGTGCCTGCTATACTTGTGCTCTCTCTCTCTCCTCACAGTTGTCCCCCTCTTACACATCGTAGAGCGCTGAGATCCATTTGATCAAATGCTATTATTGAATACATATATTTGACTTTGGATCCTCGTGACTGGCGTGTCATTAGTATATGGTTATATTCCTTAATTCTGGTCTTTGATCTGTCAGGACGAGTGAGAGGAAGAAGAGATAGTGGACAGGAAGTCCTGAGTTTTAGCAGAGAAGCAAGAGGCCAAAGTGTACAGAGGGCCTGTTGATGGAACAGGAGAGGTAGAGACCGCAACAGGATTGGCCAGTTCCTAGCAGTTTTTAAAGAGCTGGGCCATGTTGTTAGAGGCCGCAGAGACGCAGTCTTGAATGTGTGCTCTCTTCTTGATGAGTCTTATTGCTTCAACTGTCATTTTGGTGCAACCAGTCTAGGTATGTCTAAATGTGGCCTGACAAGCTTTACTGTAATGTTATTATGTGTCAACACTGATCTACATTGTGCAGCCAGTTGGACATGCTTTGATTGTGGCATGGCATTTTTAATAGCAAAGCATTAATGTTCATGTGCACTGTTGGTGACGTCCATGTATTGGATTGGTGTTACCCTACAAAACAATAGCAAACACTGTGGCTTTTTAGGCAATTTTTTCCCAGACAGTGTGCTGTTTTTTGCATTAAAACACATATTTATATCTCTCTCCTAGGGCAGGGTGCGGCACACCCCTTCAGCAGCAAGTTTGTGCGTATTGTGCAAGCATGGTAATCTAGGCCGGCCCAGAGTGTGGCGCGACCCGTGATTTGTTGCCGAGTTATATTACTATATGGGGGCAACACAGTTGAGGATGCCAGAGTAGGAGTTTCATGAGAGACACTTGACTCCAGATAAGAAGCAACTGTAGCCGCATATCATTCATATTATTAAACCACGCCTACGATTTTAAGTAAAATGTCACGGAGGTCAAAAGACCTATGACACGCACAATCAATCTTGTTGGCCTTTAAAAAAGTTACAATACAGGTAGATAACCAAATATATAGTAGTGTTATAGTCAGCCAAATACCAATAAAGTAAAATTAGCCCGTAAGGGAGCTTAGCATTTCACAGGCCACCTTTCAGTTTTTCTTGGCCTGGGGCTGTGAATGTTCCCAAGTAAACAATGTAAAGACTTTTCTCAAATAGTAATGGTGTTAGTAAGACTGTATAGGCTCAAATATACACACAATTTCGATTAATTAAGGGAATTCACTCCTCCGTCTAGGCTTGAATAATGTGTGTACCATTTTGATGATAGCATATTAGTCATAGTGACATTGTCAATAGAGTTAGCCATAGATCCATTGCAATAAATTGCCAAAACATTCTAGAGAACTTTGATGGGCAGGATTGGGTTATACATGTCCATGATTCCTGTTCAATGAAGGTTTTGGCCCTGACAACATTAGGTTTATGAGTTGCACATTCTCTTTTCCTTTCTTGTGAGGATGTTGCTAATTTGTTAGGAATTTCCAATAATGTAAGGACAGTAGCTTTGCCAACTTTATCGTACAAAGCATGCTTACATTTGGCAGCATTATGAGCTTCATTAGTTGACTTTGCATCTTTAATAATTACATTGAAGCAGTTTAAATTGGTTGCCTATTAGCGTCTTTCAATAGGACCATATACACATCTCACCACTATTTTTAAAATTGGATTGGTGTTTCAGTATGGCAACTCTAGTTAGTCTGCAAGTTAAAGGGCACGGCAGATGAATTTATAATCAAATCAGTGGGATCAAATATTTTACACACAATGGAAAGTGATCACTTTCTGGTCTCGTGTATTTTTGACTTGATACATCACCGCAAGTTAGCCATATTTTATGGCACATAGTCAATTAAGGCAATGGGAGTATGTAAAAAAAAGTACCTTAGAATGTAGAGATGAAGGAAATTGGCCAATACAAATATATAGATTCTGCTATGTCTTACGGCACTTGACCTTTCCTGAAAGAAATGTGTATTGTGACTCTGCCTGGGTGTCACCAGACCTTAGTCTTTGGATCGAAAGGAGTAGGATTAAGGTAGGAAGTGATAGGAAAAAGTAGAGTTAGGGGACAAGGTGATAAGAAGGAGGGAGTGGACAATGCGATAAACAAATTCAAAGGGCAAATAGAATAGGGGCCCTCTCTATAGCTATTACTACCTATCAACAACCCGATGTGGCAAGGGTTTCAGTCCATGCCTCCCCCTCGCTGCAGTAATTGAGGTGGCCATATCCCTGGACAAATCCTATTTTTCAAACCCAGAGCCCGATGACTATTCTTTGTTGGGGCTATGTTGTGCTCTGCAGAGCAGCATGCAGGCTGCGTCATCGGGGCAGCACAATTCGGTGCCTTTTGTAGCAGCAGATGCCAGTATATTACAGCGGGATACACTGTTTGCCACAGTGAGACTTTGTGCTACTCCCGTACTTTACCATGACTCTGTAATTGAGGGAAATGAGGCTGCCATCTGAAGCCAATCACCATCTCTTATTGGTGATGCTGACAATATGCAGACTCCTGATTCACTTATCATCCCTTGTCTGGGGCTTATGCAGTTTGCTAAAAAAAAAAAAAAACATCATAAAGCTGTGTGGAAAAATCCATGAGGACCTAAAGACCCAGCGTTCACAGCTTCAACAAGTAAAGGCTTCCATTGACTGGGAGTTGAATCCTGTACTGAGACAGAAGCTGTATCCCAAGTACCTGAGGGGGAAGAAAGGGGTGGTCAGGATGTGGTTGAGGTGGCGGGAGAGGCCAGTGGGAGCCAAATAGATAATTCCACTGAATCCCTTTTCCTTTCTCAAAGGCAGAGATGTCTGGTGAAATTTTGAGGCCACAAAAGGCAACACGGTGGATCTGGCTTCTCCTGCTGCCCTGACTGGCCCATTACATTCTACACTCCATTCTCAATTCTCCAGTAAAAATAAGAAGCAGGGAAAGAGGGCATAAAAGATTACAGAAAAATCTCTGCACATTAATCAGCTGGCTGCTCAAGGATAACACAAACCTGGTGACTGTGGAAGCTGCAGTGGACACTTTGGAAAGTGACGGGGGTGAAGAGGAGATGGTGCAGTCCCCTAGTGTCCCATTGGTTTCTCAAACGCAAAGTGAGGGCCAGTTGAGAACTGCAAAGTCGCAACTGAATGTGCCTTGTATTAGTCCAAATGCTGCAGCTTCTCCTGTTCTCGACCCTAAAGTTTTTACTATATGGGTCAAGCCTTGTGATTTTACAAAGAAGAGGTTAAATCTCTCAGTGGTGCTTGCTGTCTTGAATCGAAAACCCTTCTTACGACTGCTGAACTCTTCGGACTTTTTTGGAGCCGTATGATGTTAGAAGGGTATGATATTGCTCTCATTCATTGTTATCTAATTAAGACTGCTACCATGGTTCGATCTTACACTGATTAATTGCGAAATTTGGGCAATGCCCTAGATATACTTCCTGTGACTGTTACAACATCTAGTTGTTGTCCCACCTGTATTAAAGGATGCCTGGGTCCATTACCCTCTCAGTATAAGACTGTGGAAAACAATTACAATAACAACAAAGGATTGGAATGGCTTAGAATTGTGCTCCCTACATTGGTTTCCAACTCTAAATTTATATTTTTAGTGGCATACTGGAAACGCAGGGATTTTACCATATTACTACTACAGGTGGCTTGATTGGATTACTTATGAATTATGATATTTTTATGTTGCAGGAGATTTTTTTACTTTAGCTATTTCTATATCAGACTACCATGTGTACCAAGAACACGCTGTGAGTGGCCCTAAAGGGTGCCCCTCTTTGGGTATCCTGGTGGGTATAAAGCAGTGTTTTAATCCCAGAAGGATTGTGTATCCTACCACTGGTTTGGTCGATAAATCGCTTCTTGATTTAAATATATATGATAACCAGGCAGCACATTTTCTGAGGCAATTTTTGAATCTCTAGACCAAATACTTATTGCATGGTTTGCTAGGCCTGGGAATGAGTTGGTTATTCTTGTCCTCACTTCCATCAGTATAAGTCTAGTCACTATCAGTGGTGTTTGCACAAATGTAATTATCTTGTTGTTTAGGGTGCTTGCAGCTACTTTACAGTTGAATTCTCTTGCACTGGGGTGTGGTGCCTGGCATGCCAGATCACTATGTATGTTGTAAACTCTTACATGCTTTGCTGGTTCTCTCTCTCTCTCTCTCTCTCTCTCTCTCTTTCTCTCTCTGCTTATCAGTCCAGCACTATGATCACTATGATGAACACAGCATGGGGCATTGAAGGGCATTGCTTTCTTTGTCTTTCAATGTTTCTACAGTACCTGAAGGCCTGGAAAAAAGACTTGTCCCACAATGTAGGTAGGATGAGGCATTGGTTGTTTGTCGTCACTCTGCTGATCTCTCCATATTGCTGCAGTGTTGGTGCAGTGTTGCTTTTGGATCTAGAATAACGAAGGAGCCCTTGGCCAGCATCGATATATCAAGAGGTATGGGGTGATGTAAGTGGGTACTGCCCATGTACAAACTGGCACTTGGGGAGGGAACAGGACATCTGGTGCTTTCAACTGGTACCTTCTACAACTGGGATAGGACTGGCTCTGGATTACACCATGCTAGGCCACCCACCTCAGGCTTAGAGGGGTTCCTATACCCTTGTGGCAAGGTGAGGTTACTGACATTGTCAAATCAATCAAAGAAGATATCTAAAATGTCACCCACTCAATGCTTAACAAGCACATTTCATTCTCCAAGGTTACAATTATGGTGTTACTTGTATATGTTTCATTTTCCCTGTTTTTTTGCAGAAACAGAGAACACCTTTGGGAATACCCCAATGGGGCAGTGCTGGACTCATCAATAACTGTGTTAGGAACTGGACAAAGGGACAAGGGAAAGGATAACAGTGAGCCCCAGTGGCAAAATAACCAAGGATTCCCCAATATGAAAGCTGTGATCATGCACTACCATTTTAACATGTTTGGCAATTATGATGAGTACTTGCTGCTGAATCACAAGCTGATATCCTGTAGCATAATCAAGACAATTAGGCCCATCACATTTGAAAATATTGGTTTAAGGCCTTTCTATTTTAGTTCCAACTTAATTACAATTTGGATTGGATGAACACCTAAGGGAATTACAGGGATAAAATGGACTTATATATAAATCATTCCCCAGATAGGTTGATAAAATAATGAATGGCCTCAGAGTATAATCTTCTCAAAACCTACAATCAAATTAAGGCCTAATTTTAATAAGGCTTATCCCTCCTGCTATATCCTATGCTACAGGTTCATCCCTGTTCCTCTAAAACCATCAAGGACCACATTGACACCCTCGCTCCGGCCCTTGCTGATTTTTGCAACCACTCCTTTGCCTCAGGATCCTTCCCTTCCCCTCTGAAGCACTCCCTTGTGCATCCTCTTCTCAAGAAACCCACAGCTGACCCTTCTTGTCTGGCTAACTATTGCCCAATTTCCATTACTCTCTTTCTGGGCAAACTATTGGAAAAGTTGGCCATCTTTCAGTTTAACCTTCATTCCAATTCTGTTGGCTGTCTCCATGACCACCAGTCTGGCTTCAGAGCTGCCAGAAGCATGGAAACTGCTCTCCTGAACATCCGTGAAGATCTGCTCTCCAACCTTGATTCAAACATTCCCTCTGTCCTCATCCTCCTCGATCTCTCTTCTGCCTTCAATACGGTCAACTAAATCATCCTGCTCAATCGTCTCTATGATAACCTAGATATCACTGATCAGGCTCTGGCCTGGCTGACCTCTTTCCTCTCTGATCGACTCTCCCAGGTTCAACTTGGGTCCTTCCTATCATCTATCTTCCTCTCTACCTGTGGTGTTCCCCAGGGGTGTAACGTCTCGCCCTGGCTTTTCAACCAATGCCTGGCAACTCTCGCCCACTGCATTGAATTTTTCTGCTCAAATGTCCAGTGCTACGCAGATGACATTCGGCTGCCCTCGCCCACCTCCTCTCCCTTTATCATCTCTGATTGCATAACTGCCATTAAAGATTGGTGTGCCGCCAATGAACTTTGTCTGAATGCCAGCAAGATGGAGATCCTCCTCATCGGCACACCTTCACCATCCTTTCCCCTCACTCTCTGGCCAGCCTCCCTTGGCCCTCTTCCAACCCCCACCTGCAAGGCTAAGAACCTCAGGTTCATCTTTGACTCCACACTTTCCTTCCCCCGCCCACATCTCTGATGTTTCTAAAAAGTCAAACTTCCTACTGCACCTCCTTAGATGTACTCTGCCTTTCCTCTCCTTCCCCCAGAAGCTCATGGTCTCCCAAGCTCTGGTTCTGTCTAGTTTGGACTATTGTAACAGCCTCTTTCTAAATCTACCTGCCTCTACTCTCTGTCATCTGCAACTAATCCAGAACAGGGCTGCAAGACTTGTCCTTGGTCTCAAGCCCTGGGATTGTATCTCTCCAGCTCTGAAATCTCTCCATTAGCACCCAGTGGATGCAAGGATTACATTAAAAACCCTCAGCATTGTCCACAAGGCTTTCTGGGGCCTGTGTCCAAAATACTTTCAGCTATCCTTCCGCAAATACCGCCCTTCTCGCTCCACTACCTCTAACTCCCTCAGGTTCCGTTTTTTCAAAGAAAGGAGCTGGAGTAGATCTCTGTCTTTGGCTGGGGCCTCCCTCTGGAACAGCCTCCCTGCCACTCTAAAACTTGAGTGAGGAGAACCATCTCCGGTTCCGGAAGCACCTCAAGACCTTTCTCTTTGCTTCTGCCTCCGCTCCCCCTCTCCCCTGCTGATCTGTTCCCTCTTGGCACTGTGCACCCAGCCACCCTCTGTCCCCCGGGCCCAGGTACCTGCTCACCCTGTCATCCTCCCGGCCACCCCTTGAACTGGGGTCTGCATCTGTCCCATACAGCCCCCCTTTTTCTTCCTGCACTTATAAGACCTACCCTGTCTGCTGCCTCAAAACCAGCACTTCCCAATTGCTGGATGCATCACCACTGTTTGTTGCCTTTATTATTTATTCATGTATTATTATTTATCTGTTTCTCCTTTGCGCTACGCTTTCCATTCCCCCCCTTCCATGCACTTTTCCCCTCCCCCTCTCCCATGCACTTGCGAGTTCTCAATGTCAATGGGCCTAGTAAGGTTGCTCTTTTGTTCTCCACCGGTTCCCATCCTTGCCTTGTCGCACTCTGAAACATTTGTGTACGAGCGCGATAGAAATAAAAGATCAATATTAATACAATGGAGCTGTTCGCATGATGTGGCAAGCAGAAAGTCTTCAAACTTAGTCTTGAGAGTCTTTAGCTTCCAAGCTAATAAAGAAATACTTCCACTTTTTGATAAACATAGGTGTTCATTAATCCTAAATTATAGATGCCCACCTTTATGCTAAGCAACTCCAAAACAATGAACTGTCCCTGTAAAGACTCTGTAAAGTTACTCACAGTCTAGATGTTCATTCGGCTTCTTTATTTTAACCTCATTTCCAAGGACCTCTCCTGGGTATTAAGTTCCTCAACGTTCTCTTTGCTGAATCTTTGAAATATTTACTGCCAGGCTTCTTCTCCCCACTTGCAGAATCTTTGAAATATTTACTATTCGGCTTTTCCCCACTCACATGTCTCCAGGATTCTTGTGAGGTCTCTCCTAGATCTAGGGTTGTTCAATGTTCACATCAGGTCCATCATAGACCTTAGATTTCAGGATTCCACATAGGTCTCTCCTGCACCTCGGGTTTCAGGAGTCATAAAAAGTCCCTCCTAGGTTTTGCTTTTAATACATATTTCCCCCACCCCTCATCGAGGTTCCTTTTAAGGGATCTACAATTTTAGGCCCTCATGCTTTGGGCCTTAGTCCTCCTCTAGTGGGCTCCCATGGAAATAGATTGGCTCTGGCTTTCCCGTTCCCCTAAGAGAAATGTGAAGGGCAGGTGGACTATTGTTAGACATCCGCTTGCAGGGATTCAAGGGTTTGGCAGCTCCCCATCTCTCCTAATAGCCTTCACATGGTTACACTGTCTTCCTCCAGAGAGCTGTGTGTCCAATCCTCTCTTTCAAGTAAGCATCAGCAGATGTGTCTTCTTCCTTCAGATCCAAGGAGCTCAATGAATCTTCCCAGCATCTTGCGTTTGTGGTCTGTTTTTAAAAGACCCACTCTGATTAGTTACTCCCGCTGCAATCTTGTATTCTCCCCTGGGATTGGCTGTTCCTCTTAGAGTCTTAGTTTACCACATTATATGATTATTGGTGAAGGACAGTGATTGATTCATGGGGTAGTAGCTTCTATCAGGATGTGATTTTAAATGGAAGAGTGCTATCTTGGAATCCCCTGGGTGGTGTCAGGTGGCTCAGTGGCATTCTGCAGTCTTCTTACCGTGGGGATTTTTTTAGTCTAGTTGGCGGTACACTTTATTCCCACATGAGGTGTTCTGGGAACTCAAGTTTTGTAGTTGAGTAACAGGCTGGGTTATCCTGCCAAGAAAGTTACTGCCTCTCTCTCGGATCCGTGGTACATTTGCCTTACAATGCAAAGCAGGCATAACTCCTCTCTCACGTCGTTGGGCTGCTGAGCAATATAGTCGGCCAAAGGAGCTGCATCTGAATGCAGTGACAGATTCGCAGGAAATGAGTTGCGCACCCTCTCTCTGACAGGGGGTCCACGGTTATATAAGGCCCACTCTAATCACCAACTGGGCCGAAATCTGGTAGAGGCTGGTCAACATAATTTTCTATGTCTCACTCCCTTCATAAAGGAGTGTAACTAACCACAGTCCCTGAAAGTGATGCAAATGATTGGTCAATGTTCTTATTCTTATTCTACAACTAGGCCATGATTTTGTATAGGACATAAAATGGCCTCCTTAGTCTTCTCGCATTCTTTGAGAAATATTACAATGCAAAGGGTAATCGGAATTAATACAAAGACTCTGTTGCATTTCATGCCAAGTCATGTTATGATCTTTGGGAAACCCAGTCCTGTGCAACAAGGCACTCATCGATAGTTCAGAGAGCCATAAACCTTGTCTGCAGAGATAAATGAATGATGTTGATTTTCGCGCTCGATGCAATGAATACCTAGGGGCATCACTTAAAAAAGAATTGCATGCATGAGACAACTAGCATCAGCACTTACCTGCTGTTGGGTCCCCTGAATGTAACATTCATCTTTTGCAAAGCAAAGTGCAAATGTGAAGAGTAAAACGAGGTGAAATTGCCTTTATTCTTTACTTTTACACTCTGTTTTGTAAAAATGTAAATGCCACTTTGAAATTATATTTTGCAGGCAGTGTTTACTAATGGACTCCTATGGAATCAACCTGCTCATCATTAGGTGAAAATTAAAAGTGGTTTCCCTGGAAATATATGTGTTAACCACCTGCACAAAAATATGCTGCTGCTCAAACAAGGCACAGGATGAAAGCGCAGGGGAGAGTTTATCTCCACACCGTTCCACTCTTTTGCCTTGTGTCAGCACAAAAATGGGGAAGAGAGGAAAATGAAGGCATACAAGCAAAATGCTTCACTTTTATGCCTCAATTTCCTGCACTTCCCAAAGCAAAACGAGCTCCTTAGAGTCTCTCAACACAGAAAATAACGGCAATATCAAGAATTGTGTTGAGTTATTAAAGCCAATTGACCTCTAGTCAAGCATTGTTGGGACCCCTGCATGCAATTGAATACATTCACCAAGCGGAGTGAAGTAGAATAAAATAAAAACGAGATTAACCATTTCATTGACCTTGCTGTCTGGTGAAAAATGTAAACGCCACCTGCAAATATGCTTTCTAATGGATCCCTATATAGTCTGCTTGGTCTTTCATAGAAGGTCATTGATTGCATGCCTGTATGAAAATTGCATGCAGGCATTCAATGAAACTATACTAAAAAAGGGGCACCTGGCTATTCTCTGATCTACCCAAACTGATCAGGGCGATTATGGATAAATATAGACATAATAACTAACAAATATTGTGCAATTTCTCTAAACCTTGTGCATGGGATTGCTGTCCGTGTATAGCTGTGCTGTGTCTTTTTTCTCTCTTTTTTTCTTATTATGTGAAACATTTTATTTGTATCCATATTCTCTGGTCACCTGTTCCAGCAGAACTTTTTCGCAAAATTGCTGGCATCTATTGCCCAGACTGTATATGCGATTGCTGGCATCCATGCTGGAACCGAGTAGCTCGGTTCTGGCGTGGAAGCCGGCAATCGTACATACTTTGGCAGCCACACGTGCACAAGGCTTAGAGAACTTGCACAATATTTGAACACAGGACTCCACAAAGGGGATATGAGAACAACCACCTCTGTCCTGATGAAGGCTGTTGCAACAAGAGCACCATCAGCAGCTCATAAGGGCGAAACACTATTGTGTCGACAAACTCAAACGATAGTTGTGCACTATAGAAACACTGATAACTACCCAAGTAAAGAAGGCAGAAAGACTAAGATAGCCCTAGTTTAGCAATAGGTGCTTCAATTTTATATGATTGCACAATGATCTAAACTAGAATTGACATGCATAGAATGAAATACACTGACAAGACAGAGTTGGAATGAATGGTGGAGATCGTATATCCACTGAGCCACTGCATCACACTGGGCCAGAGAGGATGATATCGGCATAAAAGAATTACGGCTTGCTTTTGTTTTTGTGCCATGATTTACTCCACCCCATTTAAAATGTGGTCATCAACCATGGTACTCAATGTTAGCAATGTTAGCGTATCCCATTGGAATACTTATAAAATGTGTGTTTGCTCTATGTAACATTTCCCACGTCATCATCTGGTTTGTCTCCTCAAATCGCTCCCTATTCAGATTCGACTCTATTGCATTGTTTTCATGACATGCGTGTTGTAAACTTCTGGACATGTGTGCACTTCATTGAACTGTATGATGATTAAAGCACATGAAGTACATGTTTATCTTTATTAAACATCTTTTTTTAGGTTCCTGTTTGATGAATTGTCATTGGTCCTTTATTATGTGTGTGTACTATTAGCATTTGTGTATACGTCCCTGTGTATTTGGATTTGTTTGTTTGTTTGTGTCAATCCAGGTCTCAGTTGTATTTAGGCACTTAATATGTGTACAATATTTATTTTGCTTTGGTAATAAAGCACAATTGTGTGTTTTCTATATGGCGTGGCAAACATTGCCTATCAGCTCTGTAACCAGGGCCATCATGGAAGCGCGTTCTGTTAACCGCTGCTCCACAATTTTGCTCTGAATGCCAGCAGACACCTTGAGCTTTGGTGATAAGTGCTGCAGGCCATGAGAAGGGAGGGCCCCTGAAGCTACCACAGGCCCACTGTTGCATTCAGTAGCACATCTTGTTGAGTCTTTTTACGGGAGATAGTGTGTACCTCTAGTTATAGACTTGGGTTGAGGTATGGGATCATGCTTCTCACTCCTCTTTCACAGTTCAGGCTATTTAGCCCACAGTCCTTGGCTGTTCTCATCCCTCAGAAATATAATGTCATCCATCCTTGTTCTGAGGGAACATTTGATCAGATGTTAATGACAAGAGTGGTGGAGAATGGTTATTTCATCTGTTGTCGAGATGTTGATATTTTGATGATATGGGATATTGCCATACTGAGGGGGGCACCTCAAAGATATGGAGCCAGCATGGTTTGGGATCTGTCAATCTATTGCATACCCAAAAATGCGTCCCTGATGCAGAATGTTGATATAGCTTGTGTTCCGTTCAACAGTGGCACGGATATTATTCATAGTCATATATGGTGGTCACTGTGTGCATTAAATTACAAAGACATGTTACTCTCGCTGGTAAAACAAAGAACACAACTCATAACACGGCTGAAAGACATTCTATCCATCATTCACAGAGCGTTTTCAAATGGGGTTTTGCCATTATGAAAAACGCTTCTGTGAATTAGGCCCTCTGTGTTACACAGAACTCACAGAAAAGATACAAACAACATGTCAATGTATTTGTTGATAATCTTTACATTTATGCCATTGACAAAGTGATCCATACTAACGGATTTTTCGATGACTTTGTTTCCCGAAAAATAAAATATTTAACACAGGTTGCATGTATTTACTTGATGAACTAAGATAATTAAAAAAACTATTATATGTTCATGCTCCATCAGTCACTTGCATTATTTTGTGTGCAGGAACAGTAGCAAGTCACTTGCTACTTCCTATTAACTATACCCCACTGACTGTGCTTCTTTCTTTCTTGGCACATCGTTATACGCAGAAGGAATGCAAATGTTAGTCAGGTTTGTTTTTGCAACTTGAAACGTATAAAGGGCTCTACACTTACAAACCTTGAGGGACTCCATCTGTTTATTTCTCGCTCTTTTGGGGCTCCAGTTCATTAAATATGGTTGGTGTTTTGCTGGTGTAGTCAAGCATTTCTGGAAACCGGGAGTTGCCGTCGCACGAAATGGCCCCACTCCAGTTTGAAATGTTCCCTTTTGTGAAACCCCTCTAGAAGTATCTTTTTTTTCAAGAAAATGTGTCATCATGCAAACATACAGTATAAATATTAAGTACGATTTATTTTGTCTTGTTTTTTTTTACGATTATATGTTTAATAATGTTCCCAGTTTCTATATACAATTATATTTTTGGTAAAAATAGTAATTTTATACACACACGGGTCGGTAATAAAATGCATTATTTATTCTGAAAAGGTAAGAAGCAGCAAATGACACACACGCATCCATTGAAACCTCCACAGAGAGACGCCTGTATAGTTTTTGGTTTTTGAACTACCTTTAAAGGGGATATTTCTGAGTATGCAAATCCAGAAACACTTTATAAAGCCAGTTTCAGAAGCTCCTATTTTAAATGGAC
The DNA here is from genome assembly GCF_040938575.1 of Ambystoma mexicanum. NCBI lineage: Eukaryota > Metazoa > Chordata > Amphibia > Caudata > Ambystomatidae > Ambystoma > Ambystoma mexicanum. The sequence goes on from NC_090940.1 coordinate 357,776,457, forward strand.
GTGTTTTACATTCCCCACTTGCCAAAAGTGTGTAGTTAGATTGCATTAGCGCCGAAAAGCATTCTTTCAGCAGTTTAGCAGAGGCACCCACTCATGACTTAATTTGTTTTTTCCTCCTCCATAACATCCATTTTGGCAGGGAGCGCAGCTCCTACATTTAGAACCCTTTCAACCATTTCAGTTTCAGGACATGTGAAATTTCCGGGGAAGCAAATGTATTTCGATTATTCTACCTCATTATGCACACGTAAATGTTATGCGAGCATATGCAATCAATCTACCTTTTTATTTCACTGTTATCCAGAGGAAGCACACAGTGGCCTGCTCAATGAACCAGTATGCGTGACCATGTGTCACACTCTCGATTACAACATATTACAGTAAAACATTTCTCATGATTTGAGAATGCTGTCACAAGATTGAAACATATTTATGGAAATAAACCGATGAAAACAATACTGGTAAATTAACGTATGCTAATGATTGAACCTTGGATGTTCATTAAAAATAAAATGCTAGGCTGGCCAGCGAAATTCATATATATATATCACCCTTTGTGTTGCTAGCAAGTCACAAGAAGATGAATCTGTTTGAAAAACGAAGGATACAGTCCTAGCTGGACCATACATTACAGGGCCTGTGGTAGAGGCTGGCACTGTAGTTATGGTTCAGTTGCTCAACTCATAGAGCCCTTTTTGGTGACTTTTAACTTTGCCCCCATACCGACGAATCCTCACCAAACTTTGCAAAGAGGGTATGTGGCTCTGCGGAATGATTCTGCCAAGTTTGGTGCAGTTTCATCCAGGGGGGAAAAGTAATAGCAGGGGTCCCAAAATGTGTGGAAATCCTCTAAAACACAATGTAAAACATGTTTTATTCAGTCCTACAACTGAAACCACTGCAGCGATTTTAACCAAATTTGTGCAAGGAGTGGTGGCTTGGTCCCAAAAGCGTGCATTTGTAAATTTAGTGTAAATCCATCCAGTAGTATTTTTAAAAAAGGACAAAAAGTAGGAAAGAAAATTGTGATATCTGGGTCCGGTCTGCAGACTCACTTATAGATACATCATACACGCCCATAGATTGGATGGTGTAAAGTGTGAGGTACGTCATATTATTTAAACGGTCACTTTGTTGGATCTGCAGACAGCGGACGGTGTCCACGGATAGTGCCGTGGGGATAAAGTCTGGAAAACACATTTGGGGTAATTTGGTGGCTGAAGGAGGGCCTGGAAAGGATGGTGGAGTGGAATAAAGGTGGTAGGGAGCTATTTTTACAGGTGACTGTGCCACTGAGTCCGCGTACACCACAGTGGTCCACAGACAACTCTGTGAACAAACAGTTTGGAAAACACATTTGGGGTTATTTGGTGGATTAAAGAGGGCCTGGAAAGGGTGGGGGCAGAGGCGTTGCTAGGGGGGGCTAAGAGGGCTATAGTCCCTGATCTTTTGGTTGTAGCCCGGATAGAATCTCAGGAGCTACAGCCAAAAGACTAGCTAGCCCCCAGTCCCAACAGTTCCGCCATCAGCTTAGCCCCGGGTCTTTTCCAGACCTAGCAACTCCCCTGGATGGGGGAGTGGAATAAAGGTGGTAGGGAGCTATTTTCACAGGTGACTGTGCCGCTGAGAGTCCGCATACACCACAGTGGTCCACAGACAACTCTGTGAACAAACAGTTTCGAAAACACATTTGGGGTTATTTGGTGGCTTAAAGAGGGCCTGGAAAGGGTGGGGTTTTGGAATAACGTTGTAATGGAGCTGGTTTATTAGGTGAAAAAGGGGTTTGCAGATGCTGCCATGTCTGTGGTCAATTTTGGTGTCCGCGGACATCATTTGGATGGCAGGGGGGTCTAGGTGAGTTGCATTATTTGAACATGTATTATAGGTACTTGTTATATGTTTTCATTATATTGTGGTGGTTGTGACCAGTGGCCAGATTCGCCATGCCCCCAGGAATCTGGCCACTGGCCACACACACACACTATAGTCACATGTGTATATTATTTATAGGTAATGTAGGGGGAGTATACAGCATTAATGTCTGCTAATGATTGAACATTAGAAGTTGATTAAAAATAAAATGCTAGGCTGGCCTTCCGAAATTCATAAATATATCACCTTTTGTGTTGCTAGCAAGTCACAAGAAGATGAATCTGTTTGAAAAACGAAGGATGCAGTCCTAGCTGGACCATACATTACAGGGCCTGTGGTAGAGGCTGGCCCTGTAGTTATGGTTCAGTTGCTCAACTCATAGAGTCCTTTTTTGGTGCTTACAACTTTGCCCTCACTGGACGAATCCTCACCAAAGTTTGCAAAGCGGGTATGTGGACTCCGCGGAATGATTCGGCCAAGTTTGGTGCAGTTCGTCCAGGTGGGCAAAGTAATAGCAGGGGTCCCAAAATGTGTGGAAATTCTCTTAGACACAATGGAAAACATGTTTTATTCAGTCCTACAACTGAAACCACTGGAGGGATTTTAACCAAATTTGCACAAGGAGTGGTGGCTTGGTCCCTAAGGCATGATTTTCAGTGTAAATCCATCCAGTAATATTTTTTAAAAAAGTAGGTAAAAAAATTGTGATATCTGGGTCCGGTATGCGGACTCACTTATAGATACATCATACATGCCTGTAGATTGGATGGTGAAAAGTGGGAGGTACGTCATATTTTTTTAAACGGTCACTATGTTGGATCTGCGGACAGAGGCCGGTGTCTGCAGATAGTGCAGTGGGGATAAAGTTTGGAAAACACATTTGGGGTAATTTGGTGGCCGAAAGAGGGCGTGGAAAGGATGTGGGAGTAGAATAAAGGTGACATGGAGCTGTTTTTACAGGTTAATATTGGGAGGGCCGATAACGCCTCGTTCGCAGACACCACATTAGTCCACAGACAACGCTGTGAACAAACAGTTTGGAAAACACATTGGGGGTTATTTGTTGGCTAAAAGAGGGCCTGGAAAGGGTGAGGTATTGGAATAAAGTTGTAATGGAGCTGTTTTTTTAGGTGAAAAAAGGGTTTGCAGATGCTGCCTTGTCCCTGGTCAATTTTGGTGTCCGCAGACATCATTTTGATGTCAGGGGGGTCAGAGCGAGTGCTGTTATTTGAAGGTGTTTTATACGTACCTATTATATGTTTTAATTATATTGTGGTGGTTGTGGCCAGTGGCCAGATTTGCCATGCCCCTAAGAATGAGGCCACTGGCCACACACACACTATACTAATATGTCTCTAGTGATTATAGGTACTGTAGGTGGAGTATACAGCATTTGTAATATGGTGGAATTATATAATTGATGTATGTATGGTATTTATGATTGTAGTATAATTGAGGATAGTGCTCCTTGATATCTCCTCCGCCTTTCACATGGTAAATTAGTGTATCCTCATTAAACGGTTGCATGATACCTTTAGCATTATAGACCAGGTTCTGGAGTGGCTGATCTGTTTTCTGCGCTAACTGCCCTTCCCAGATACAACCAGACCGCTTGTACTCCACCACCTCACTGTCTACCTGCAGAGTACTCTACACTTCTATCCTATGATTGTGGCTCTTCAATATCGTTTTGTTCCTCTGGCTCACCTGATGTCCTTCTTCTTTTCTCATTTCCAGTGTTATGTTAATGACACACAACGTTCCTTAAACTTCACTCAACTTATTTTTTTTTTCTAGTTTATTTTTTTCCCTGATTGTTTGACTGCCATGGAGACATTATGTGCAGCTAACAATCTCTGCCTCAATGCCAGTTAGACAGAGATCTTTCCTATTGTGACACCTGTGCCCTGTTTTTCTCCTATCCTCTGGCTGCCCCCTTTGGACCCTCTACTCTCAGCATCCTGGGAGGCCAAAAACCTTAGGGTCAACTTTAAGTTCTCTCTCTCTTCTTCAGTTTTTACATATTGGATGTTGTAAAGAATGCCCACTTTGAGCTTCACTTCCTTATAGGCATTCTACCATTCCACGCCTCCCCCCAGAAGCTCAATGCCTCCAGAGCTCTGGTACTCTGTAGGCTGGACTACTGCAACAACCTCTTCCTTAAACTCCCACTTTGTTGCCTACTCCCCTTTGGCTAATCTAAAATAGGGCTGCAAGATTTATCCTTGGCTTCAAGCCCAAAGATCGTATTGCTGCAGCCGTAAAATGTGTACATTGGCTCCTAGTGGTTTCAAGGATGTAATTCAAGATCCTCTGTATCATTGGAAAGGCTTTCTGGGACCGGAGACTACAAAATCTCAAACTTTGTCTCCATAAATACTGCTCTGCTAGAGCCCTCTTTTCCTATAACTCCATTCTCTGCTTGTGAAATGCTTTTTGAAACAGAGAGCGGGAGGCATGTCGTTCTCTTTGGCCGGTGCCTCTCTTTGTAACAGTCTTCCTGCTCCTCTTACACTTCAGCTGGAGTTCCTTAAGTTTTGGAAACTTTTAAAAACTTTGCTCTCCTTATCCTTTTTTACTTAATCCCTTCCCTGATAACGTATACCACTGCAACTGAGAATGGTGGCCTGGTCCCTTATGAACCTCACAGGTTCCAGTCCCTATATCTAGTTGACAGCATTACACCCTGCCCACCCCACTTCAGTACTGTCCTTGCAGGTTTACTGCCTGGCAGCTGTGTACCTTACCCTTGGGACTAGTAAGCCAGTGGCCTCACACCTTGGCATCTCTTGGCACTTTCCTTCTTGGGCTCCGATTAGCACTTGGCAATCCCTACTCCCCTTTCCATTCTTGCACTTCTGTCACTGCACAATACATATGTGCATTTATAGCAGCAGTGTGTACAATTTATTTGGATAAGCAAGGGAAATACAGATGCTAAAGATTTCTAGAACATTCTTAAGTGGCAGTTGGTGTGTGCAAGTCGAATGTTTTGATAGGTTTATATGTAGAGTTTTCTGATTGGTGGATAGATGTGTGACTGTTTGAAAGCAGGCAATGAAGGAGTGTTACAAACATAACAGTAAAAAGGGTAGAAGGTTGGCCCACCAGGAGACGCAGACAATGTCAACATCTCTCTGCCCAGCTCTGCAACCCACGGGCCAAAAATGGTATGAGCCCCCCAGATTACCCCTGGATGTTTGCATGACCCCCCCTGTGGTGGCTGAAGTAATCAGCCCCCCCCCAACCTACCCCGGTCTTCCTAGTCCACTGGGAAGCAGAGATATGCCTGAAGACTGCGGAGACGAGATGAGACGAAGCTGGTGAGCAGCCCTAGAACGTATGATGGAATGAGATTGGGACCGGGGCCCCACTGCAAGGGAGTCAGCGCTGCCCTGAAAACAGCAAGCAGTCACCACGACTGGCAGCCAACATCCCAGCTGCACCCTGACTCCTGATCCCTTAGGCCAGAGGGGAAGACACCAGCCTGGAAGCTCTCCCACAGGGGGGACAGTGGCACCGGCAGAGAGAAAGGAGGCAGCAAGTGAACACCAGTACATGGTGAGGTTCGCGTTAAACCACGTCACGGCAGGACCTCCCCAATGGTACATGGTGATCCCAGGGTACCCCTCGAGATAGACAACACAAGCGCAGCACAGGAACACCCGGGCCCGACCCCCACCCCTTCCCAGCACAAACAAAAAGACATGCCCGCAACACGGTATGGAGCAGGACTGAGGATGAAGGACAACCACAGGGCTCTGGGGCTGAACAGGATAGAGTGCCAGGCTGCGGGGCAGAGCTCCCATTGGACCAGAGGTGAGACGGCATGAAATGATCTCTGCGAGGCATCCCCCTAACAGGCCCACACTGGGGTCACCCTAGGGGGCAGAGAAGCCTAAAACAGAGAGCACAGAACAACGAGGAGGGCTGGGCTTAAGTGAAAAGTGGAATAAAGCTGGTGGAGGAGTGGAGAATGCAACAGCAACTGTGGGGAGTAAAAGAAGTGGGGCACAAGACTGCTAAACAGAGAATGCTGAGCGGGGAGGAGTGTGGCAACCACAAGGCAGGAAGCAGCGGTCAAGGCATATTGAACTGGAGAGTGGGGCAGAGGAGTTGGACATATTACATGAGGTACTAGCCAGCTGAAAAGCCTTCCAGAGTCTGGGCGGCGGAACCAGTCACCCACCAAGGCGGTGCACATCAACTGGGGAAAACACCTGGCACAGAGTCCAGCCGGGGTACCATGGTGTCAACCAACACTGCCCCTCAGGCGGACCCGGGGCACATTACCCCAGATGGGCTCCCCGTATGGATAAAATAAGAGGAACACAGAGGTAGGAAGAACCAGGGGGTACAGGCCAATCAGCCCAAAGAAGTGGTCAGGGGGATTAGAAAGGGGCAAGGAAGACTGCAGGGGTTACCGGTATGCCACATTGGGCCTGATCCCCATAACCAGGTCAGCGACAAGCACAAAGACACCCCACAGGGGGAGCCAGCACAGGTGGAGGCCCCCAGATCCTATCTGGGGCATGTGCCTGCCACGTGGGTGACTGCCCCCACAAGCCCCATTACAGAGGGCACTGAGCCTGGAAGAGAGTAGCAACCACATGACAGAAAGAAGAGGTCTGGGCAGACACGTTTGAAGGGTGGGGCATAGGATTTGAAGATAGCACAAAAGGCACCAGTCGGCTGAGCCTTCCAAAACCAGTGCATTGGAGCCAGCGACCCCCAGGCTGCGCACATAAACTGGGGAAACCAAGTTGCAGATCTGACCAAAGAGAGAAAGAACTGAGATCCCAGCCCTGGCAGGTGGAGGTCCCTGGCCTTGTGCCCCTTGCGTGTGCCTGCCTGAAGAGGACCAGACATAGAGCTTCTACCTCCAGGACACGAAATGGAGGAACTGAATACACCCTCCCCCCACCAACCCACTGAGGCCACAAGGGGTCAATATGAAATTAACTGGGGTGTGGGCCCCCAGGACTCCCCCCTGGGGCATGTGCCCGCCCGATTGAAAAACTATTCTCCGCACCCAGGATGTGGAGGGTGGATCTAATGTGCCTGCAACCACGGAAGAAGAATGGGGAGAGGTGTGACTCCCAATCCCTCAGAACCCCCCGAAGCCCAGAACAGCCTGCCATCTACCCAAACAGTAGAAAGATTCAAGTCCCCAGTGGGTCAGGCGTAAATGAACTGGAGGGAGTCCCTCATGGAATTCCGCTTCGAGGAAGCCACTGAAAACCCAGGTGGACTGACCCCAAGCAAAATGATGAGCTGAACGGCAGACCCAACAGAGGACGCCATGTCCATGCAAATAAACATTGCAGCCATACCACAAGAAATTAGAGACATGCGAGCGGATATCGGAAACAGGATTGAAAAGATGGACCAGAAAGTGAATAAAATGGAAGACAGACTTCAGGGATTGGAGGCCAATCAATCATCAATTGACATCCTTGAAACATAGATCGACACCAGATTGTCTTCCCTAGAAATAAAGGATGAGGAGAGAGCCCTGCAAATGGACAATTTTAAAAACAGGGAAAGAAGAAACAACCTGAGATTTGTTGGCCTACCATAGGCACGAGGTGAGACAGAGAGGGACATATGCCAAGCAGTCAAGGCGTGATTCGCCTCCTGTTTGGAAATGAAACAACGGACCCCACCATTGACAGGGCGGCTAGGGCGGGGGAGCAAGCCGGGGGCCCGCGCGCTATCCTAGTCCAATTTCGCTACTACATGGAAAAGGTGAAAATCCTGGACGAAGCTAGGAGAGCCTCAATGATCACATACAACAGTGGTTCTATCATGATCTTTTATGACCTCTCTGCGTTTACTCTGGCCAAACGGCGGATTTGTGGCCCCCTAACACAATGCTTAAGGGAGAAGGGTATTGGGTACCGCTGGGGCTACCCCTTTTCACTCTCATTTGAGTATATGGGCCAACGATCAAGACTGGTCACTGAAGAGGATATCAAAGTGGCTATACGAGAGTATGTGGAAACCACAGAAGACAAGAGGCAACCCACTGGAGAAGCTATGAGAGAGAAACAGGAGGGGGGAAGCCAGAGGTGCAGAAGACAGATACCCGGATCGAGAAAATTCAAGAAGTTAAACAGACCGCCACACAATAACGGCCCATGAGGTGACATAGTGCAGGGCTCGGCCTGGGCAGGTCTACACCGGGCAGGAGCCAGGTCATTAACCATACCAACAGCAAGTATGAAGGTAAGGCCTACAATGAGTGAATTGAATGCAAAGCAAGACTCACTGTGCGGGGAAGGCGAGGGGGGTGAAGAGGTATTAAGGGGGGTCTATCTGAGTGGTGTCTACGAGGAAAGGCCTGGGAGAAACGGGCAAACTGGTGATCCAGCCAAGTACCAGGAATAGTCGGACTTAATGGCTGGGCAACGGGGAAGGGGGAAGGAGGGACTAAGAGGGAGGGGTTTTGGGGGAGTAGGAGGGATGGAGTGCAGGGCTTTGCAGTTAGAAGTGGGGGCTGTTGGGGACAGGCCCGTGAAGAGAGGGAGAAGATGGGAGAGGGAGGAGTGCTGTTAGTAGTTACAAGCAAACGAAAAACTCAGGAGATGGGGCATAGGCAAGGCTTAATAGGCTTTGGCAAAAGTCTGGAAATGAAGGAAGAAGATAAGGCATGGGCAATCTGCGAGCATACCAATAGCTGAAAGTCTACCCACTCTGGAGATGGGCTCCCTAAATGCCAGGGGAATGAACTTGCCCACAAAGAGGTCCCTTTTAGGTAGAGAATTTAAGCGGGCAAAGTTAGATCTTCTATTTCTCCAGGAAACCCATTGGGTGCGGGGAAAGGAACCAGTCATTTGAGGGGGATATGGGAGGTATTCCACGCCTCATATAAGACAAAAAAGAGGGGCATAGCGATTGTTATGGCTAGCAATCTGGGCTTCAGGGTGGAGGCGGCATTCAGGGACCCAGAAGGCCGGTACCTGTTCATCAAGGGGGAAATGCAAGAGGCCCCCATCACACTAGCAGTGATTTATGGCCCCAACAAAGGGCAAGTTCCTTTCTGGGAGAAGGTCAGGGACAAATTGGGAATGTTCACGGAAGGCTCATAGTTGCGTGAGACTTTAATATAGTACTTAACCCTGGTAGAGATAGGAAAAACATGTCTGCACAAAAGCCCATACCATTAGAAGACTCCACATCCTGGCGCTTCAACTGACTCAACAGCAAACTGGGCCTGGTGGACACTTTACCAGCATACCTAGTGGGGGACCCCCCTTCACATACTGTTTGAAAACGCACAAAACATTCTCCAGAAATGGCTATATCGTGGTGGAAGAAGCCCTACACAGATACACACAATACCTGCGGGTAGATCCAGTCTCATGGTCAGATCACAACTTGGTGCGGGTCACCATGATGGGGGGCTGGGGACACCAGCGGAAGGGGAGGTGGAAATGTAATGATTCTCTCCTAAAAGGCACAACAATAGCCAAACGGTCCTAGAAAGCACAGTGGAATACTTTGACCTAAACAACAACAGAGAGGTTAGCCCGCATACCCTGATGGATGCTTTTAAACCCACCATATGAGTATGGAGTCCTAATAAAAATAGGGGCCCAAAGAAAAAGGGAGAGGGACAGCCAGGAAAAAACACTATGAGAGAAAATAGCACAGGTCGAATAGGAAGGATGCCGGATGGATCAATCACCCCAGAACAGGCAGCCGCCCTAGACCAGTATAAAACCCAACTCAAGGAGTTATACTTAGTAAGACTGAAAGAAGTCGCCAGTTCCTTAAACAAAGGTACTATGAAAAGGGGGACAGAGCGGACAGAATGCTGGCATGGAAACTGAGAAAAATCCAGAAAAGCAGGACAGCCAAGGCCATGAAAAATGAGGAGGGAACACTATATTATGATGCCCCAACTATTGGGGGAAATTTTAAGTGCTACTGTGAACGGCTGTACAAGTCGGAATTCAACGGAGAGGAAACACTCATAGAGGATTTCTTAGCTAAAATCGCTATACCGGGTCTAGCTCACGACAAGATGGAAAGCTTAGAAGCTCCGGTAACAGGGGAAGCGGTCATTGAAGTGATAAAGACAATGAAGGGCGGCAAAGCACCGGGGGAGAATGGATTTTCAGTAGAGTTTTATAAATTGTATCAATCCACCCACACCCCACACCTGACTAGGGTTCTGAATGCAGTCCTCGAGGGAGACATCCTAACTGAGACAATGATCGGGGCCATAATAGTAGTACTACCGAAGGAGGGTAAAGACCCGACAAAGTGTTCAGCATACAGGCCAATCTCCCTATTAAACATAGATGTTAAGATTCTGGCAAAGGTCCTGGGCTTAAAGGATCGAAGCAATAATGCTGTCACTGGTTCATGGCGACCAGGTGGACTTGATAAAAGGGCGTCAGGAAGCGGATAACATCCGGAAGAGGATTATCCTGATGCACTATGCACAGGAGACCAACATAAACGCTAGTCTGCTGTCCATTCTTCTGCGAAAAATGGGATTAGTGGACCACATGAGAAAGTGGGTGGGGGCACTATATAGGGCTCCGTCGGCGAGAGTACAGGTGAACGGGGAGCTGTCGGTGTCCTTTAATCTTACCAGGGGTACAAGACAGGGATGTCCGCTGTCCCGCTTCATATACTCCCTAACGATAGAACCCCTAGCGATAGCAGTGAGGACCCACACAAGAATCCAGGATATCCAAAGTGGGCTGGCCGAATTTAAACTCTCCCTGTTCGCTGATGACATTCTGCGGTACTTGGTGGATGCCCCAACGACACTCCCGGCACTGCTCTTTCTGATTGATACCTTCGGGGCCTTCTCAGGTCTAAAATTTAACAAGTCCAAATACAAGCTCCTGCTGCTGCTGGAAGTTGACCCTGAATTATAACCGATGAGCAACTTCCTAGGGATTAAAGTGGAAAAGGTAGCAGTTCAATACTTAGGGGTACGACTGACCAGAGAACTAATGGATCTGGCAGCAGCAAACTTTGGCCCATTAATGTCAACCATCAAACCGTTGGGACAGCATGATTCTATTGTGGTATGGCCGCATAACGGCGATAAATATGAATGTGCTGCCAAGATTTCTGAACCTGTTCATATCCCTTCCCACGATAGTGCCAGCACTAATATTTAAGGATCTCCAAATGATAGTGCAGAGACTTATGTGGCAGGGCAAGACCGCTAGAACCAAGCGATCCGCTCTTACACTTCCCAGAGAGGAGGGGGGCTTCAACCTTCCGGACTTCCAGCTATATTACAAAGCAGTCCAACTCAGGGTACTATTGGAACATATGCAGGATGATATAGGAACATATTGGTCATACTTAGAGGATATGGAAACGCGCCCGCTCAAAGTAAGGAATGTGATATGGGCCCCCCACACAGAGATTCCAAGCAGGTTACTCGACCACCCCACGCTAGGAGTGTTGTGGTCAATATGGAAAGGGGACAAGCATACAGAGACCCTGTCGTCATGGCCCTCCTTGATGTCCTCTCTCTGGGGCCCTGACAAAAAATTGGGTGACAAGGGATTCCGGAACTCTCAGAATTGGTCAGATAGGGGGATGGAAAGTGTGGGACAATTATTCCTAGAGGGGGAACTCCTCTCGTATGAGGCTGTAGCTGAAGTCCTGGGCACGGGAAGAATCTCTGTATTCAAACACTTGCGATTGAAAGGGCTCCTTTTGAAAAAATGATAGACTCAGCTGATACTCGGAAAGGGATGGTCTCCAAACTGTACAGGGTAATGAATGTAAGTGATAAGAAGGGTAGGCAAGGATTCAACATTTTTTGGAATTAACTGGCTGGAGAGGAACTCAAGGAAGAGATATGGGTCAAAATATACAGAGTAGCATTCCATGGAAATCTCTTCAAAGCAGACATCGAGCACAATTTAAGGTACTTCTGGGATGGCACAGAGATCCCCTCAAGTTATCCAAGAGGTTTGCAGGGGCCTCCCTGCAGTGGCCAAAAGGGTGCAGTCAAATCGGGTCACGAGAACATGTGTGGTGGCACTGCCCGCAAATACAAATCTGCTGGGGGAATTTAAGAGGGGTATGTGGAAGGTCTAACCGGGTTGTTCAAAAAGGTGCAACAGAGCTTTGACGTGAAAATGCCAATAAAAACTTAAGTTTTTTAAAAAAAAGGGTAGAAGGGTCTTGTGTGATGGTGAGAACATGCAATCCAGGGTTTTTAATGATGCATGGCCTGGAGAGGGGGCTGCAGAGGCCTTGGATAGTCATGAAGGTCCATGGATTATGCTCCTTATTGTATGCAAGCTTTTTTCTTTTTCTCTAGTATAAAATTGTCCATTATTTCTATTAGCATGGTATAACATGCTAATGGGAATGTTGGAGAATCGTATTGAGTCTAACTAGTTTACTGAAAAATGTAAGGTAGATGGAGTCTATGAACTTATTTTGTTTTACTCCTGTTTTTAATTGTGAAAGGTGGTTCCTAAAGGAACGTTATTTGGGGTGTTTTTTGTGTTGTTGCAGGAGAGGCCAGGAAGTAAGGTGGGGAGGGAAATAAGGGAATGGACACCAACCACAGATTTGGAGGGGCAGGTAAACACGGGAAGATGTTGGGCGTGTGTTAAATGTAAGTTAGGGAGCAGTGTTTCTCATGCTACTTGATAACAGCCTCGAAAGCACTTTGAAACTGCTCCCCCCTGCAGAGTGGTCTGTTGCAATATGTACAGAGTACTGCTGTCTTTGAAAGATATGGATCAACAGCCTCTGTATTGGCTTGCAAGGTAGCTGGTGACATTCAGGATTAACCTGGGTGGTGGCAGTATTGGTTGAGGAAGATGAGGTAGAGGAAGACAGCCTATAACTTCCTTAGAAAGGTACAGCCTTTCTCAGAGCATCCCGGTGTTGGATTTTGTGTGATGGCTACTAACTCTGCCGATTTAGAGGCAATAGATTGACTGGGTAAAGGAGGGGTCAGAGGGATGCCGGGGGGCTCAGGCAAAAAGGGGGTTAGTCTCCTTTCCTGGAACATTGCTAGGGTGAGTAGATTGTTAGATGATCCCCCTAGAGGAGTCCTCACCAAACTTTGCAAAAAAAGTATATGGGCCACTCTGAATTTTGCAAAGTTTAGTGAGGTTTGGTCTAGGGGGGCAAAGTTATAAGGGAGGTCCCAAAATTTCCCATAGACTGAATGGAGAAAACATTCCTGTCACGCCGACAGCCCAAACCGCTAGACGAATTTTCACCAAATTTGCGGCAGGAGCAGCGGCTTGGTCCCGAATGTGTGCTTTTGTAAATTTTGTGAAAATCCGTCCATTAGTTTTTTAAAAATGACCAAAAAGTAGGTCTAAAAAAATGGGTGATATCTATGTCTGCTCCGCAGACACACTTCCGTGTTCGCTCTCCGGACAGGACACCGATTGGATAATCGGCTTACGTCATGTCCACGGACATGCAACGTGCTCTCTGATTGGCTGGGATGAGGCGTGATGTGCGTCAAATTGTTTCAATGAGCCCGCCATACTGGATGCGCAGACATATGCTGGAAGTGAGCATAAATCCAATTTTGGGTAGAGTGTATGAGTGCTTGGAGAGGGTGGGGGAGTAAGAGATGGGTCCAATGCTGTATTTGTTTAGGTGGGAGAAGGCTGTGATGTGTTCCAGTGTTCGCAGTCACCGTGGACATACTAAACACTGGGCGCACTACTGGCTATTTTAGTTTAGCATGATGTTGGTTTTGGGTCGTTAGAAGAGCATTGGGTGAAGAGAGTATGTATTGAAGAGTTTGTACATTGGTTGCAATTATTTATTAGATTGTTAATTGAAGTGCATAGTTTTGAGGTGGATGTATTATGTTTTTGGATTGTGGTCATTTGGTAGGTGTTTGGTTCTATGGGTGTGTTATGCTGTAGTGGTTGTGGCCAGTGCCGAGAGTCTTGGGTGCATGGCCGAAGACCTCAGGCCCAGCATTTTGATTTGTTTGCTATTTGCTTTGTAATTTTATAACACACTAGAAAGCCTTTTTCCATAATTATACTGTTATTTCTCCCATCTTTTAACATGAAATGACACTTTGTTAGATAAATGTGTGTGTTGTGTCTGATTACTAATAGAGTCATTTGTAAAGGAAGTTGAAATGATAGAATGTATGTGAAATATGGAGAATGTATAGAAAGGAAATTGTATGTACATCTTATGCACTATAAAGCATTAAATGCTATCATGGTTGAAATGTGTTTAAATACGTGGCAGTGGTTACAGAAATGATAGAATGAATGAAGAAAACAAAAGTTTGCACATTGGAGTTAATAATGTGGGTAAATAAAAATTTGGAGTGCAGACAAATTTTGCAAGTGACCCTTGATCTTAGTAGATGAGAGGAAAGACAGTACACTTGTTTTACAGGTTACAAAGGCTAAGTGGCAGTTGCTCTGTCTATATGCATTTATATAAGTGATGTACATGTACTGTGCAAAAAATATTCATACCTGTACTTGTGTTCAATCATGTGGATGTGCATGAATCTGCCAGTAGAAATGTTGGAGAGTTTACTAGTAGTTTCTCTAGGTGCTTTGTAGTCAGAGCACAATTGCACTCGAAGTGATCAACAGTACATCTAAAGTGCTGAATTGTGATGATGGAGTTAGATGTAGAGGTTTTTCATGTGATGGTGGATGGCTGTGTGATGGCTTAACAGTAGCCAATGAGGGAATGGTGCAGAGAGTGAATTGGAAAGGGTAGAAGGGCTGCCCTAGTGTTATTTACGTGCTCACAGACAGCGCGGCTGTTCACAGACAGGTAATGCCACATCTGGGGCTTCCATGCATGAGATGGGAGTGTATTTTAAGGATAAGCAAATCAAGTGTTGAGGTTATGCTTCGTATTGAGAGAGGCTGTCTGTAGCGAATATGGCAGAGGTGGAGAAAGCCAGGGTGGTGGTACTTGGAGATATGTTTGCAAATGGTTTGGAGCAGTATGCTAAATCTAGGATGTGGCTAACCATTCCGACACAAAAGGAATGGACGTGGTGTGGTGCACTGTGCCTGGTTTTAATTTGCAGGCAATGCTAGAAGTTTCTCAGGATATGGTATAGTCCACATGTGGTTGTTCTGCATTTTGATGCTTTGCATTTGGGCTATGTCAGTGCCCCTACTTTGTTGCAAGATCTGCAAAACTTGGTTCAGGCAGTCATGAAAGTGCTTTCAAATGCAAAGGTTATTTTGCTGCTTTGGTACCTAGGGCAGTATGGGACAATAGTTCTGTTTTTTTGTCCTCAGCAAACTGTTGGTAGGTGCTTAATCAACTGAGGCATGTTTGCTTTTATGACTCGAGCTGGCATGTTCTTTTGCAACAATGAGAACATTGACTCTGGTAATGTTGATTACTTTAAAGAATATGGCATGTCTTTATCTTTTATGGGAAATGTCATGCTGTTTTGGAACATAAGGGTTGCTTTGGAGAAGCTAATGTGAAGATTTTTTGAGGAAAATAAGGAAAAGAAAAACAAAGAAATAGAAAATAAAAGGTGTTTCTGAAGCATTTGCAAAAAAACATAAAAAAGGCTCTTTTCAGAGCCAACCTCAAAGGGGAAATGGGGCACACTATTTCAATTTTCATACTCCACACTCAGATTTTGTGATTTGTCTGTGGACACAGCAGACAACACGTATTACATACAGGGAATTTGAGGTTGAGAGGCATAGAAATGAGACTGTGCAGCGCAAGGGATTGGTCAATAGGGTTTACTGGGTGTGATATGTGAGCCGAGAGTTTGTCAGAAAGTATTTTTCCTGAGAGGAGAGGAGATAGATATGGCTGTGTGTTTCAGAAAGCAGATTGCGTGGGTTTTGGGAGACTCGTGGATAAATTGGTTGGAGGTGCATGCAGTTCGCTGTGGAGTGGCTGCACATCTTGGATTCCCTCATGTGGAAGTGCACTGGCATGCAGTGCATGGAATGAAGTGGCTGGATTTGCTACCTCTTTGTGCTACTTTGGTGACGCAGTGTCATCCAGAAATTATTATTATTCATTGTGGAGGGAACAGTTTAGGACATGTCTCTGGAATCTCTTTGCAATTTTCAATGAAAGAAGGACTTGGGAAAGTCATGGACATGTTTCCAAAGTCCTGAGTAATTTTTTCTCACAGGGTCCACAAATGGAGAAAGCGAGGCACAATGTCAACAAGGCTGTTTTTGCCTTTTTGAGAGATGTTGGTATGTCCTCTTTTCACAATGTCAATATTATGTTTTGTAGTATATACTTTTTTGGAGAGATGGAGTACATCTTACTTATGCTAGCAATCAGATTTTTCTGCAAAATATACAAAAAGCATTGTGAACCTTTTTGGAATTATAGAAATGCATTTTGCAGTAGGTGTTGACCATTTGAAGTTTTCGAAAAAACAAAAAAAACACCACAAAAAGGCTCTTTTCAGAGCCACCGCTTCTTCCCAGAGAAAGGTGCAATGGTTGTTGCAGGGCAGCTCTGCACAGAATTTAGATGTCTGCGGACTTCTAAAATGCCCAGGGCCCCACGCATTTCATTGACACTTTTCTTCTTGAACTGTGAAAGACAGCTCTGAAAAAAGTTTTTTTTTTTTTGGTTTTTTTGTTTTATATTTTCTTTGGTTTTTTAAACATGACACACAATGAAAGGAAGGGAAAGGAGGGTAAAGAAGGGGCACCAACCATGGAGTTAAGAAAGGGCAGATGGAGAGAGGAAGATGTAGGGTTGGCCTTATTCAGGTAGGTAGCAGTTCTTCTGATGCTCCTTCGCCACAGTCTTGAAAGCACTTCAAAGGTTCTCCCCCCTGCAGAGTACTGCCTCACAGTACATTCACAATACTGTGACCCTCAAAAGGTAAGGATCAACAGCACCCGTATGGCCTGTGAGGCAGCTGGAGGGATGTGCTTCCCCACAGGAGTATCTCTTGTGGTGGCAGGAGTGGAAACAGAGGATGCTGCAGAGGAACTCAAACTACTACGTTTATCGCAAGGTACAACCTTAAGAATAGCGCCACTGTAGAACGATTTTAGGTGTCGCTTCATTGAGGTAGTACAATAGCTGTACAAACCTGGTTTTCAATGACTCAGAACCATCTTTCACCCAAGATTCACAGTGAGAATTAGTAGTAGGGACTTCCACTACCTCATCCTCTTCAATGGGACACCAAATGCACGGGGTCAGGTCTTCTCATGCGTGCGGCTGTTCTACTGACAATGTTCCAGTCAAATTAAAAGTGCAACACACAAGCGGCGGACAGTTGCGCACAGGCACGATGTTCGTAGGGCAAGGGTGTGCTACGCATGTGCGCAGGTGTTCTACGGACAGTGTTCAGATCCCCAAACAAAATATATGTGTGTCACAACTTTGCAGACAGGCGGACTGGCTATGCGTTCTACAGACATATTCATTCTGGTTACGTACAATGTGAACAGGGGGAATGTTCTTAGGACACTTTATTTTGCATAACTACGAACATGCGGACATCTTTAGTGTTCTGCGGACACCCTCATTTTGACTACAGCCAATTCAACCAAGTATAGTGTCCTTAGGACACCCCCACTTTGGTTAATTACAGACAGGTGGACATCTTGTGTGTCCTAAGGACACACACATCTTGATTGAGGACAGTGCGTACATGTATAGTGTCCTTAGGACACCCCCATTTTCGTTAATTGCGGACAGGTGGACATCTTTGGTGTCCCTAGGACACCCCCATTTTGGTTAATTGAGGACATCCCGGACAGCCGCACTGTCCGTGGATTCCGTACCTGCCTTTTAAAAAAAAATAAGACACAGAGGAATATACTAACAACACACCTACAGGCCGATTCATGGAATCAATGTGCGCTGAAAATTCCTGTGCAAGCGTGCGAAAGCATGCGAATCGCAGCGCAAGTGCGAAAATCGCAGCGAAACCCGCGCACAGCGATTCATGGAAGTCCGTGCGCGTGTCAATCCCTGGATGTGTGCTAAAATCCTGCATGGCGCACGCTGGTGCACATGTCCCCAAACAGTGTGTGCTACGCGCACAGCGAAAGCGCAGATAGCGCAGCGCACACAACTAAAGTAGGCGGAACAGGGGGCGTAACACTCGGAATGGGGAACACCGCATGAAAATGTGGGCATCACGGGGGAAGTACAGGAGCCAAATGCGCGGAACGCCCACACGCGCATCTACAACACGTATTCATGGAATCGAACGGGGCCAATGCGTGCGCCAAAAAAGCTGCGTTAATCCGGAAACACGTACGCCAGCAGGAAGCAGGCGTACGTGGACCCGCGCAGCATAAAAGTGCACGCAAACAGCAAACAAGCTCAGACGCCAAGATGAATATACCGTTCCTCACAGCAGTGGTCATGGGATATCGCAGGAGGAGGAGGAGGATAGTCAGGCCCAGAATTTTTACACCCAGAACCAGCCTTTTTGGGATGCCTGATGACCAGGTGTATGGGAGGTACAGGTTTCCACCTCACATAATACTCGACCTGGTGAGTGAGTGGGAGGATGACCTCACATCACCCACCCTGTGCTCCCAAGCACTGAGCCCCTTGGAAAAGGTGCTCAATGTACTGCATTTCTTGGCCACTGGTTCCTTTCAGCGGACAACTGCCATAGTGGGGGGGTCTCACAGGCCACGCAGTCACGCTGGCTGCACCAGGTGTTGGCCATCATGACTGCACGCCCATCAGTCCGCAGGCACATATACCTGTCCAGAACACCTGCAGAAAGGCAGGCTGTCGTCCAGGATTTTTACGGGGTGGCACACTTCTCCAAAGTGCTAGGTGCCATTGACTGCACCCATGTGGTTCTACGTCCTCCCAGGGCAACTGAGCACATCTACAGAAACCGTAAGCACTGGCATTCCATCAACGTGCAGGTAGTATGTGATGCCAAGGGAATCATCACCTCAGTATATGCCAACTATCCAGGGTCCACCCATGATAGTTTCATTTACAGAATGTCAACCCTAAACTGGGACCTAGAAGCTGGGCGGCATGGCAGTACATGGCTGCTTGGTGAGTATAAATGCCCCTGCACATGCATGAATGTCAGATACTGAGTAATGTCACAACCCCACTAATGATACCCATCATCACCTCCCGAACGGGACAGTGCCTACCCACTGAGCACCCACATGATGACGCCAATTCAGAACACCACCACACCACCCGAGGTAAGATACAACACAGCCCATATTGCAACCCGGGGCATAGTGGAGCGCACATTGTGTGAGCTGCTCCAGCTGCTGTTCTGCCCTAACATTTCGGGAAGCCTCAAGTTCAAGCAGACTCTGCCTGAGGTTATGGAGTTCCACCCTCAGGGCTTCCCTGTGGCCCTGTGACTCTGTTGATATGGATTTGTGCAGAGTCTCCAGTGCCGCCCGTCGGTCCCTGTTGGACGCCAACATGTCTTCCCTGTGTGATTGGCAAATGGAGTCTGTTGCCTGCTGTTGTTGCTCCATCTGCCTTTCAGGGGGGGATAATGGAAGTGGCCACCCTCTCCATTGCCTGAACCATCAATTCTGCTATAGCTGCCTGTTGGGTTGCCATACCGTACATGGAGTTTTCCCATACAGTATTGCCTGGTGGCGCACGGCCACCGCGTCGGCGGGCACCACACCTGTTCCGGGCAAAGCAATCTGCACCTTGCTGTGCTTGCACTGCCTGAGGCTGCAGGACTGCATTCACCCTCTGATCTGCCTGCCCAGGAATATTATCAGATGCTGTGGAGTGTGACCCTGCATCCGTAACCGCCAGAGATGGACCTACCAACACTGACAACCCAATAGAGGGTTCTAACCCTGGTGCAGGTGGGTTGGACAGAACAGAATCCCTGCCAGAAGCACTGACCGGCGACAGCACATAAGTCTCATCATCCGACTCAGCACCTGAATAGAGGTCTGGGGAGCTGCACCCAGAGGCACACCTCGACAGTATGGTCTGCAGTACCAAAGAGTTTTCACCCACCACAACACCACGTCCCCCACTGGTGCCTGGTCATGGCTGAGAATCCTCCTGGGTCTGCACCATCTCCTGAACCTCACCAGCATCAAGTGCGTTGTCACCTGCAAAAACATGAAACACAACAAATGGAAACAGGCATGAGCACCATAGCACACACATAGGCCTGACGAGACAGAGATCCAGTACATCAATTGCACATGTCCCATGACGAATACAACTCTGGCATGCATGCACTGTCAATGAGTTGGAAGGGGAGGCAAAAAGAACACATTGAGGACTCCAAGATGGAAAAGCAACACATGTGCAGCATGCTGGATTGCACTGGCAGCACACATTAGCCTGTGAGTGGCATGTCCAACACAGATACATGACACATGCCAGCACAAATATGTCATTGAGCATAGCCATGGTAAATTAGACAACTACAGCAATATGTCAGTGAATGAGTACTGTCACACATCCATGTCACATGGACATGATGAGAAGATTAATGCAGAATAGTGTTGCAAAATATGCATGTGCCGCACACTGCAACACATCCAGTGTACAATTAGACAGTGATTGTAGGCAGATGTACACATCAATGGTTGGTCACTTCAACATGACAGGAAACAACTATCATGTTCCACATGCAAACAGGCCCTAAAAATAAATTTCAACAGGCCAATACTCCCTCGCCCTGAATGGTTTAATCGTTCACATAACCAGGTAACTAAAGTGGCACAATGTGGGGTGTAAACAATGACAGAAGCATGTCACATATGTGGCATTAGGGATGAAAAAACATATGGAAAATTGGATAATCTAAACAATCAGCCTGAATGAACACAGAAAAAAACAGAACAATGCTGTTGCAAGATGATTGTTCAAGTGCAACAGCAGTAATGTGGAGCTAATTGGCTACTGTGGGCAGAAGGGATACTGTCATACCTAAATCAAAGGCAAGTGAATGTATTGGAGGAAGCACATGGGTGACCCATAACACTCAGGAGTACACACCCTCACCTGGCACTCAATCAGAACCTGTCACCCAAACAGCATACATATGGATTACACACACATGCATGGGCACTCACCGGACAATGCCTCGTAATCAGGTAGCTCTCCCACGCCTTGGATCTGTTCCTCTGTGACGAAGGTCCCAGCAACAGACTCATGTTCAGTGAGTTTGTTGTTCTCTGGTGGAGACCCACCGCCAGTCACCAGAGTAGCGGCATGATTTGAGGCAAGCTTGTTCTTTGCCCTGCGTTTCAGGTCATTCCACCGCTTGTAGCAATCATCAGCTGTGCGCCTCACAAATCCAAGAGCACTTATGCGGTCCGTGATGGTCTGCCAGTGTGCCCTACGTTGACCAGGTGTGGTCTTGCACCCTGCAGTCACCACCATTTTGCGGCTATGTGCTGACACATAGGTCACAAGTGCATCAAGTTCGGGGTCATTAAAGCTAGGATTCCTTGACGTGCCGGACTGTGTAGCCGTGTCTAGGGTCTCAGCCTGTAGTGTCAGAGCACCCTTCTTCCTCTTCTTCAAAGGTGGAGCAGAGCCTGAGTGGCTTGCGCCGCTCTGGTCAGTAGGGGCAGAAGCGCAGGTGGACTGGGTACTGGGAGTGTGCAAATGCACAATGACCATAGGTCTTAGTGCAGGCATTGTCTGAAGTGTGATGTTGGCGGGCGCAATGTCAGTTTGATGGACCAGGACCGACACTGTCCCGGCTGGGAGACTCAGGGCTGGGGTGGATAGAGCTGCAGTCTCCCCACCCTGCCTACTTGGGGCAGCAGATGACATTGCTGCCCCAGATCCACGTGGCCTGGTGACACCAACTTGCACCGACACACGTGGCTTAGACTTGCTGACCTGGAAGTGAGCCTGGGAGTCATCCTGTGCTGGGTCAGGTGCCACAATGGGCTTATCCAACAAGGACTGAGCTGGGATGGTGTCAGCCACGTTTCCCTCAACCATGGGGGGGGAGCATGGGTGTCCCTGATTGGTCCTCCACACATGGGGGTCTAGGGGCACCCTGCAAATCCTGGCCATGTCCCCTACCGCACCCACCACGCCCAACTTTTGGAGGTCAGCCACCTTTGCCTTCTTTACCGCTTGGTTGCCTCCCAACCATGGCACTGATGTTGTTGTGCGTATGGGAGTTGCAGTAAACAATTGTCCTAGGCAATTGGGGGTGAAAGGGGTAGGGTACTAGATGGAATTCGTAGCCTAGTGCTCTAGCAAGGCTGTCTGTGACCCCTGGGGGAAGATGACGGGTCACGCAACGCACAGGCACCCCGAAAACAAAAAGTAACGTGCATGCAACCCCTCGTAGACCACGTATGTGGAAAAATGAACCTGCACTATGCTGTGGCACCCAGAAACACAAAAATAAGCTTAGGCGTGTTACACGCAGCCTACAATGACCTCTGAAGGGGTACGCGACACACGGGGCAAGCACAGTTGGTAAATGCGTGCACGACTCACCGTCTGCCTGGAAAAATAACGTGAAAAAAACGCGTGTGTGCGCGTAGGCAACACCCCCACCAAAAGAAGAATTATACGCTGTCTGAGGAGACAGGACAAAAGAATAAGTGAACACTGAGTAAACAGGCCCAAAAAAAATAAAGAACGCTGTCAGAGGTAACAGGGAGTACGAACTTGAAACGCTGTGAAGTAATCGCGTGTGAACCGACAAGAAGTACAGAATTCACGTAGGCCCTTTCCTCGAATTACACGCATTCCCACGCGGATGTGCAGTTTTTTCACGTGCGCTGAACCACTATGCCCACGTCATGGATCTGCACTGTGTACATGTGCATGTGTGTGTATTTGACAAGTGTGCAACTGTGATGCAACATGGATGCACGCGACACTGATATGTAGAAGGCTGAATGCCAGATGTGACATGTATGGTGATCTCATCACTGCGACAGTTGGAGGAGATGTAGACATGCATGTAAATGTGGTGGCGTGTGTGCATGTCTAGTGCACTCCCTGTGTTTCATGTGATGTCAGGCTCACCTTCGGCTGTTCATGCTGTTGGATGTGTATGGATGGTGCTGCCTGGCGCAATATTGCTGTGGAAATGCTCATGTGTGTGAGTTGAAATGACATGTCGCATAGTGACGTTGAAATTGCAAATCACTTGCTAAAACCTTAGACAAGACCTACTCAGCACAGCAATGAAACAGCAATGAAAGAAAGTTATGAAGATGTGCATGGATATGCTAAAAATTCACCTTAACTCCATGGATGAACCAGGATATCCAGAAAACTGTCACTTCTATGAATTCTTTCTACCTTGCATTTCAGTGTATTTACAGTTATTGATCAGTGAGTCACTGAATTCTTCTTTGTGTTCGTAGGTACTGCATCATGGAGTACATGTTTCTCTTAGCGCTTCAGTTACATCGTCATTGTTAGGTATTTTCATATCGTTTCAGCACAGATTCTCATATCTTCTGTATGACATTATTTTGCTGTCATCAGACATTGTTTTAATGCACATCTGTTCTGTTCATGGATGCATTTCAACAGCCAGGGCAAATTACATCCTTCTTGGTAACTTTCCTCCACTATGTCAGCTTGCAGGTATACTCTGAAGGGCTGTCTGAGTGCACATCGTCTCTCATATACTCAAGAGGTGTAGAATCATTTCAAGGCTTCAGGCATGGGTTCCCCATCATGGCTCTTCATCTGTCATCCCGATATGATGATGTCAAGGGGGTAGGGACAAGGGAGAAGACAGGTACCTCGTCCTCTAGGCTGGTTACAGAAGACCTCTTTTAGAACACCAAAGCATTTTCTGACACTCCAAAGATATATAAAAAAATGTCAGTGGCAATTTTTTGAATCCTCTTATTTAAAAAAAAAAAAACAGAAAAACAAAAACCTCATAAAAAGAGTAGACACAACAAACCCATACTTGAAATATTAAAAACGCAATAAAACAAAGTTATAAAGATACGCATAGGTATGTTAAATATTTACCTTAACTCCATGGAAGAACCTGGGTGCCCAGACAACTGTCACTAACAGCTGGTAGTATTTCTGTGTCAAATAGAAATCGAGTAAAAAGGACAATAAAGACGTTGGGCCTCATTACGACCCTGGCAGAATGGGTTAACAGCTGACGCTAATGGAGGCGGACCCCTTAAACCCATTCCGCCTAATCACGAGCTTCCTCGCGGGACCCGGTAAGGACGCCTGGTAAAACCAGGCATCCTTACCGGGTCCCGCGCAGGGACCAGGGAGCTAACAACGGGCCAGTCGTAATCGGCCCATTGTTAGCTCCCTGCCCCCTTTCCCATTTGAGCAACCCACATCCTCCGAACTTGGAATAGCCCAGCAATTCCCCATTCAGGGAAACCAGACCCGGACCTGGTTTTGGTGGCAGCCATGCCCTCATTAAGGGCATGGCTACCGCCAAAGTCGTAATGAAGCCTGTTTAGTGTGTTTCTATTGTAAGCTGTTGCAGATGGAAGCTTCCAATAAAGCTTTCCAAACTTTTGCAACCTCTGATTTGATTCAGCACCTCATCCAGTTCCATTACCAAAGTGTGGAGAACCCTATAGGAAAACACATCACTCTCTTCCACTTCTATTGCTTCCTCTGTTCCATCCACCTCCATCCATCTGCCTTCCATTCTACCTTTAGCCAATCTGTGCAACTGCAAAGTAATATGTTTGAAATATGACAACTGCATCATACTGTGAAATCACACCCTGCATAGTTACAGAATAGCTATTTTATAACACCAAGGCAATTGCTGCCACCACAATTATATAAATAAATATTATGTGGGAACATTTGTATCCCTTATTTTACAAAAAATAAAAACAGAAACAAACTCATGAAAATTACAGGCACAGCAAACCCAAACTTCAAACATTAATTGTGTACCGAACGGTACTAAAATTGCATTGCTGAACCGATATTGCACCTGAATATATATACTTTATTTTTTTTTTTTATTTTGGAAAGTATAAAAGCTATCACTTTATGTAATTGTGTCCATCTGATTGTGCCACTCTCTATACACTTTACTCTCATTGTTTGTGCCCAACCCATCTTAGACCTGCTTTTGCACTTTATCCACCCTACCTAACCCCAATGTATACTTTATAATTATTCACTTTAAATAACTCCATGAAAAGTCATTTACTGTACTCATTCCTTTTAAGTCCCATTGTATTACTATTGTCTCTTGTCATTTAATTACATGCATATATTTTAAAAAAAAGAATTCTGATAGCTGCGGCTATACAAAAAGGGGAATGATTGGTGTATTGAGGATCGCGCCCAGCAACAACTAACACTGGGATATTTACCCACGGATATCCAGCAGCCACTTGGTGCGCAGCATTTCTATCCATGGGAAAACATGGTACCCTGTACAGCCACATCTATATTCTGGCAAACAACATGTTGTGTGTTTGTGGATGTGTGATGGCCGTGGCTATCCGACATTTTGGGTGGAGCAGCTTCATAGATGCATTGAGTGTTTTGGGGGATTGGGGAGACTAGGGGAGTGGAGGAGGACCATGGAGAGTGGAGGCGGGGCTGGTATGCATGTTAGGGACACTTGTTTGGAGTGTGGGGGAGTGTAAATACATTATTTTATTGATAATCTTTTTTAGCATAACCATGGCTAACAGCAAGTGGCCATGATGGATTTTCTATAAACGCGTCTATAAAAAAGCACTGCGTAGGCGCATTAATTCTTTTCATCATTTGATTAGTAGTACCCGTAGGTTTGGCTACATTTATAGCTGTGTCTATAAACCATACATTTTCTGTGCAGTAATCATATTGTTATGTGGATGATACCGCGTGTATTTGTGTGTGTTATTTTATCTGCTTAGGTGTTTAGGTGTTCTCTTATGTTATTTGGAGATGTAGTTCGATGTTGGGCTTGAAAAAAGATGGACATCTAGCCGTGGAAAGAGAAGGCGTGTCGGAAGGCCGGCACTAAAGAATTGACTACCCCTCACTACTACGATCCTAGAGAAAGGTTGAAATCCTTATGGTCACACACATGCAAGTCTACACAGCGACAATAAATAGACAGCCAGCAATACAAATAGCCAAGTATATGGGCGTACATGAGAACAAAAAATATTTTTTATTTATATAAGAGCAATTAAAAAGACAATTTCATACATTTTAAAGGTAAAACAGACACAAAAGGTATGTTTCCTTTGTATCACAACACATAAAAAAGGCTACCAAAAACAAAAACAAAAGAAACAAAGGAAACATGGGCAAATTAATACACCATATAATCCTATTAAATGATTTTGAAAACGACTAAACTTAGACATTTATTGAGAAGTGGGGTGCCGACATGTTTCGGCCAATATTTAGATTGGACATTTTCTCAAGTGTCCATACAAGAGTAAGTATCATGGCCATCTTCAGGACTGGTGATTTCTTCACTGTAAGCCTTATTGGTGGTTTTATGTTGACATCAAGGATCTAAAAAAAAAAATATATATATATATATATAATTACCATGAGCAGTTAAACAACCTCACAACTGCAGATGGGCGCACAGGGTGTAATTAATAGACAGAAATTGGCAATAACAATGTTCTCATCTTAACAGTCAATTCTAATGTTTAGCAAACCCACAGTTGTGCCAAAAAGTGCAGTGTTAACAAAACAATATTGTCATAGACAGATTATTTAAAGCACAACAGGCAGCTGACATAACAAAGGGTGACACATAAGGAATTTCAAACTCTTACTTATTAGCGCTGGATCGGGTGTGATCAATGTAAAGTCAGTCAATGGCTTATACCAATTGCAACTTGAGATTTCTTATTGCTAGATCTGTCACGGGCTGCATCAAAATATGCTGATCCAAATGAATGACCAGGTCACTCTACAAATAAATATAACGTGACCGTTAGATTAGTACTGATCATCATACTTGTACTTAATTAAAACTGCACGTGTCTATAGACCGACACATGAACAGGGCTAAGCCAGTCTTAAAGTACCGGTAGAGGGCTCCTGCATGTAAATATATTAGAAAAAGGAAAAGAACAGTCTAATTCAAAAAGCCTAAAGACTTACTTATATTATCAACACCTTTGTTGTTGAGTATTGGGCAGTAGTTTATAATTTAGGGCGTTCCATGGTTGAATATGGAAATCGAGTTTAACAAAGTCACAAAAAATGTCATACTCCGATGCTCAATGGCTGCCTAAAACAGAAGGGACATATATTGTCACAGGAACCTTTTGTTTTAGATAAAGTGCACTAATTAATGCGGAAGACCCCAGTATATTGAAACATATTTAAAAATACCTTGAAACGCTAGGGAATAAGAGGAGCAGGCATGAACAATCGGCGCCACAATATCGAGCGTGGAATTCAAAACATCATTCGCACTCCGCTGTATAACAAAAGAGATGACAAAAAGTTGTTTGTTGATATCGTGTCTACCTCACAAATCTACAACAGCCCAAAAAGGAGTGCATGTCATCAGGCGCACGGTGTTGCACGAGATGTGCATCAAAATCGGGCAGCGTGACTCTGTATACGCATAAGCGTACAGAGAAACAGGAACGAGAATCGGGCTTACCTTGATGTTCGCGGTTCCCGATAGGCTGTCTGGACGTAACTCCAGGGTAACTCCGGTAAGAGCAGGGAGCACACTGGGTGTGCGTCTGAATTTAAATACGTCACGGCGGTACTGACGTATACAGATCACATGAGGACACAAAGGTTGACCTCTTAAAGGGATAGTGCACTCGAGAAAACGAGGCACTAAAGGATGATGCGAATGCCTTCATTTTGTAAAATCAAGTTGGTATTTGGCACAGATCAATTGTGCACTGGTAAAAGAGACCCCAGAAGGACACCATCAGATCGACTGGTGCATTCTGGGCTAGTTAAAAGACAAACTCATATATAGAGCAATAAACCCTGACAGCAGGGGTACTAGATATGACATTCAACTGGCTGCAAAAGATGTACAGTAAAGAAGCAGTCCAGTAAAAGATAGAAAAAGGTCATGGACACTGGCGCAGGTCAACAATCGCAACATAGCAAAGGAAGAGTATCTAAAAAAAGGGGAAGTATCCAATGATGAGTGGAAGAAGATGTTACCAGATCTGCTGAATCAGGAGATCAGGCTGTTCCACTCTACAGAAGAGTTCAGGCCGTGACTAACTGTATTAAGATTATAAATCCACCTTTGTTCTGCCAAACTAAGAGATAAGTCTCTATTGCCTCCTCTCAGGGAGGGTAATATTTTTAGAATGACGAACCATTGCAAGTCAGTATATTTATGGTTGGCAGATATAAAGTGAGCCACAAAGCACTATCTCAGATAGATGCTGAGTAGAGAAAAATACATTTCTGTGAGTTTCATTGGCCCTCATTTCGAGTTTGGAGGTAGCCATGGTGCTATTAGCGCCATGGCTGCCTCCAAAATCGGTCCGACTCCAGTCTGGTGAAGGGAGTAATTACTGGTCCAGTCTGAGGTTGGCGGGACCGGTAATTCCCTATTCACCAGAGCCATTCCCCATTCCCATTTTAGCCCCCATAGGGGTCAATGGGAATGGGGAAGGTGCAAATAACGATACCCAGGGATTACCAGCACTGATGTCCTTAACGGTGCCCGGTATCCCTTTGCGTCCTAGTCGGAATGAGGCCCATTGTTTGTTATTGGTTGTTGTTACTTTTCTATTTTTGTAGCTTTAGCTGTCTGTGATAGGTTATGGCGAACATGTGCCATCCATTTGTTTTATTATTAGTATATAGTCCTCTTTTTGTGGTATTCATTTTGGAAAGTATAAAAGGCACACTTTTCTGCATTTTTATCCTTTTGATTCCAGAACTCGCACTGTGCACATGGGAAGAGTGTGGCTGATGTGAAAGTCTTTCAGCTATCCAGTACCATTAGCAGTTTTAAGTTTTCTATGAGGTAGTACAATTGATGGTGTTCTAAAAGTTAATTTTAGTAGTTTTTCAAATTTCTTTTATTTTCGTGTAGCTCCATCATTCTCATCATCCTAGTGGATTTGCTATACAGTTAACTCCTGTGAAAGGCCAACCCATATTCAAAACACAGTGGTAGTGCTAGAAATTGGAGCAGCACATCTGTAGACATTTCATGATAACCCTTCTATGTGGACCTCTCTAGCATTTCTGATGTTTCTTCAAATAGTATGCTGCAGGTGTTTCACGACTCTGGCTGTTAGTGGTAATCGCCTAGAAACGCTATGAACAAGGCTGGGGCCAAAGGACACCCCTGCTTGACCCCTCTGTTCACCACTATCTCCTCGGAAAGTGCACCTTGGAGGTTTAGTTTAACTCTGATATTCGTGTGCGAGTGAAGAGCTTTTATGGGGTCGAGTATTTTCTTCAGACAATTCCAACCTTGAAGTTTCAACCACAATCTGTTCCTGTCGATCCTATCAAAAGCTTTCGAAAGGTCAACAAAAGCCAAGTAGATCTTTGGTGCACCTTCTTTGACTTTGGCTTTCAAGATGTTTATTATCATTAGGTTGATTGTTGTACAGCCATTTTTTTGAAAGCCCGTTTGTAGATGGTGTTTTGAAGGGCCGTCTTTTTCCCAAATTCTGAAGTGAGTTAGCAGGAGGGTTGCATAGATTTTCCCTATTATATCCAATAGGGCTATTGGCCTGTAGCTCTCCGGTTCGTTTCTAGCTCCTTTTTTGTAAATCGGGACTATCACTGCTTTCTGCCATGACTCAGGGATCATCGTTGTTCTACCGTAATGTGTTGGGAACATTTTTAAGTCCACATTCGTCAACACATCAGGACCTGGGGCTCTCGATGTTTTAAGTTTCCTTATGGCTGCTTCAATGTTTTCTGCATTCGAGAGGTCTTCCCAGGGTGTGCTGAAAACCTGGTTGATCATTCCTGGGTCTTGATTTACGCCTTCAAATTCCGTTGTAAAATAGTTGATCCACCTTACTTCCGCCACGGCATTACACTGGCTGCACTTTGAGGGCTATTCTTTGCTTTTATCAGAGTGCAGAATTTGTTGGATTTTTTTGTTTGAAGTTTGCTCATCATGTTCTCGCCATCGTCTTGATATTGAGCTGCTCTGCGTTGTTTGCGCCAGGTTTTATAGCTTTTAATTTCCAGTTGCTATTTTTCCCAATCCTCAGGGGCATTTGATTTATTCGCTATTCTTTTCAATCTGCGGCCCACCTTTCTTTTCGCAACCAAGTCTTTGTTATAGGTATGGTTTGTATGCTCAGGTTTCGTTAATTTCTTCTTGCCCCTTACTTGGAATGACAATAGTAGAGGCTGGTAGTTTGGTCTATCCTTCGTTGCGTTCAAGACGTCGCTGTTGACCCTCTGCTCCCAGGCCTGTTTAATTTGCACGATATCTTTTTCAGTCAATCGTAGCTGGGTCTGTTGGAGATTTGTTTCAATGGCCAGATCGTAAGAGCTTGGCTTCAAAATTCTTGTTTGCCACATACACATCAATAAGTTAGGATCACTGTGCAACATTTTTTGCACCTCGAAGCCCATCAGGTCTTGAATCAACCCGTTAGAGACAAAAATATAATCAAGAGTTGCTTTTGAAGACTCACTCTCCCATGCCGGGATGTTCACTTGGTTTGGGAACAAGGAGGTGACATTTTGGATGTTTCTTGAGGCAATAACTTCGTTCCACGCCTTGCCTCTCTCGATGGTATGATCAGAGCCTCCCAATGGTTGGATGGGTCTTTGTTGGTCGACCGCCGTCACCGAGCATTTGGCGTTGAAATCACCACAGATGATAAGCTCAGTTTTGTCAAATTCAACGTAAAGCTGGTCTATCATTGCACTCATGTTGGAACAGAATGTTTTTTATTGACATCCGCTGTGGATTCCAATGGCAATTAGCTATAGCCAAGGGATTTCGCAGACCATTTTGGTTCTTGTCATTCATTTCTGGCTGCGAGGTCAGAATGACCATCATTTCATAGGACTCTTTCCACTTTATGGGTTCACTCAGACCCGTTCCTGTTTTGATAGCAGTTAAAAGACCCAATGAAGGTCTACCTAACAGGCCTTTCACTGCTGGTGATATCGTCACTGTGAAGCCATCCAGAGCCGGTTGGTTCAACAACCAGGTCTCTTGCAGACAAACTATGTCAAAAAGACCCAGATTGACGTCTCCAGCTGTTGTGAGATGAACATGTCCTCGCGTGTTCCATGATCCCAGACTATACTTTTCCTTTACGGGACGCTCAATTTCTCTCTTACAGATGTTGTTGTCGAGTCGGGCTAACCCTGGTCATTGCTATTTGCCAGTATTTTTGTTCCAATTTGACATTAGCCAATTCCAGGGCCCTTTTGGTTGTCTCGATCCTGATGTCTCTTGAATATGTCCATATGAATTTATCTTCTTTTCCGAGAATTTGGGACCTAATTCTGTAGAGGGAGAGGATTGCTGGTGTTCCTATCTTTGGGATCTAGGTCCCTTGCGACCCGATTCAGAATGCTCCTGGTTGCTGGGACTTTGCCTTCATTTTTTTTTTGGAGAGTCCTTCTTAGTTGCCTCAAACCAACGCTTCTCTGCCCCACCCTTCCAATGAGATCTTCTGCTGGATTCATCAGACTCCTGAGACCTGTACCATCGATTATTGCGGTACAGACCCTCCGTTTTTGATCGGTAGTGCTTTTGGATTTTGTTCCTTTCTTTTTTTTCAACTTCATAATCTTGACTATCCATCTTCCTTTTTATTTCCGTCAGACGGAAGCCCAAAGATTCCAGCTCTTCATAGGCAGACTCATCAATATATTGAATGCCTGCCGATTTCATATGTAGATAGGCTTTTGCCTTCATTTCCCTGTGGTATGGTTCCACAAGCTCAAAGTCCTCCGTTCTGATTTTTTTCAATGTTTTTGTTTTCTGTGTTATTTGCAATACTGTCAGTCTGTTCAGTATTAGGAAGTTTTTATCTGCTTCCATTTGCTTTAATTTGAAAACTCGTGTCCCTTCTTGTCCATTTTTTTTATGGTTCTCCACTTCAACCCTTTCAGCTCGGTATTTCCATGAGCTTCGTCGTTTGTCTGCCTCCTTTCGTTCATATCCGGGTTTCGATGGACTCCTTCTTGCTCTATCCTCATAGCTTTTATCCTGCTTTTCTTCACAGCTTCGGTGTGGTTTGGTTTTGAGCCGAGCCTCATTTGAATCCGGCTGGGAGGGACCGCTCTTGTTATTCCAAGCAGCTCCCTCTTTGGCCACTTTATTCGTATCTATAACGGAAACATCCTGATCATTGCGCCTCCTTTTTTCATTACCTTGAGTACATTTGCAGTGCTGATCTATGATGATGCAGTTAGATGTAGAGGTCTTGAATGTGATTGGTGCATGGTCATGTGATTTTTGAGGTACATCCAATGAGGGAATGGAAGAGAGAGTGTAGTGGAAATGGTAGAAGGGCTGTTCATGTTACGATATGTCCGCGGACATGGCGGTAGTTCGTGGACATCGGGAGTTACATCCTGGGATTTTTGGGTTAAGAAGTCATGCAAATGAGAATAAGCACTGAAAGGGATTGGTCAGGAAAGTTTGGTGGGTGTGTTGTGCCAGGAGAGATTTTGTCAGATACTCTTTTTGCTGAGAGAACAAAAGATAGCTATGGCTGTGTGTTTCAGAAAACAGATTGTTTGGATTTTAGGAGATTCGTGGATACATTGGTTGAAGGTGCATGCAGAAAGCTGTGGAGTAGCTGTAGATCTTGGATTCCCACATGTGGAAGTACACTGGCATGGAGTACGTGGAATGAAGTGGTTGGACTTGCTACCTCTCTGTGCTACGAAAGAAGGACTTAGGAAGGTTATGGACATGTTTCCTAATTCTGAAGTGATATTTTCACGGATTGGGCAGAGACAAATGTGGCTTCGTTCTTCTTCATTTGGTCCACAAATGGAAAAAGCAAGGCGCAATGTTAATAAGGCTGTTTGTGGCTTTCTAAGAGATTTTGGCATGTCTTCTTTTCACAATGAAAATATTATGTTTTGTAGTACATATATTTTTCGCAGAGATGGAGTCCATCTTACTTATGCTGGCAATCAGATTTTTCTGAGAAATGTACAAAATGCATTGTGACCTTTTTTGGAATTACAACAACGATTTTGAAGTAGATGTTAAGCATTTACAATTTTTGACTTACAAACACCACCCAAAGGCTGTTTTCAGAGCCATCACTTCTTTCCAGAGAAAATTACAATGTTTGTGATGGAGTAGCAACCCAATTTTTTTAATGTTCGCGAACTGTCCGCGGACTTCTAAAAAATACAAAGAGCCCTACTTCATTTATTTTCACTTCTATTTTTTAACTGGGAAAGGCGGCTCTGAAAAGAGCCTTATTTTTTTTGATTTTTGTAATTTTGTATTTGTTTTGGTTTTTCAGACACGACACACTAGGAGAGGAGGGTAAAGGAGGGTAAAGGGGGGGACACCAACCACAGGGATAAGAAAGGGCGAGCTGAGAGAGGAAGATGTAGAGTGGGTTTTATTTGGGTAGTGAGCAGGTCTTCTCGTGCTCTGAGACGATAGTCTCAAAAGCACTCCGAAGTCGCTCCCCCCTGCAGAGTACTGTGTCACAGTACATACATACAACTGTGACCCTCGAAAGGTAAGGGTCATCAGCATTCTGTATGGCCTGTGAGGCAGCTTGAGAAAGACGCTGTCCCACAGAGGTGGTCCTTGTGGTGACAGGATCAGAAACAGAGGATGAAGTAGAGGAAATCAACCTGCTACGTTCTTCGCAAGGTACAACCCTGCGAATAGCCCCAGAGTGAAATGACCTCAGGTGTCGCTTCATAGTAGTGGTCCCAAAGCTGTACTTACCGTGCTTCCCGCGACTGAGTATCATTTTGCACTCATTGCAGGTAACACGGTTCGCACGAGCCTTAGGACCATTCCCATGAATGGTAAATAACCGCCACACCCAAGACTCACGCCTAGTGCGGGTGGTAGGGATTTCCTCTACCTCATTCTCATCATCCTCTTCTTCCTCCTCCGCATCCTCACTCCTGTTCCCCTCTTCAGGCCCTTGGGGAGGTGGTGATGGTGGAGGGGGTGGGGGTGGTGCTGAAGCAGGTGCAGCACTAAATGGCAGTTCAGCAGCCAAGGATGCCATCTCGATGATGGTGTAGTCTGCAGGTGGCAGCAAAAATCACTGTGTTCTGAAGAATAGCCAGAAACACAATGGGAATAAGCTCTTGGGCGTGGTCTTTTATAGGGGTGCTTGTGCACGGTCCGCGGACATGCGCACTGTCCGCGGACAGATCGAACACAAAAAAAGGATCGGAAAGTTTCAAAAGGTATATAGAAACTCAAGATTGCTATGTGGGACTTGCGCCATGGTGAGATTTTATTGAAAAATATTATGGATTAACTGAAAATGTACTTTTAAATTGTTTGGGGACACGAACAGTGTCCGCATTTCAGGACACACGATGAGCGTGGGCGCGGTCATATGATCCGTTTGCCAACTAGTCCGCGAAGGAAGCGCCTGTCCGCAGGACACCAAGTGCACGGAGATTGGTTAGCGCATGCGCATTGATGTCCTACGGACACTGTTCGGGTTCTGAAGTAATTAAAAGTGCGTCACATGTGAAACGAACATTTCAGGACACCGCGTGTGTTCTTAGAACAGTTTAAACTTGGTAGCGAACAGTAAGGACAGATATAGTGTTCTTCAGGACACGTGTAATTTAGTTTATGTACGAACATTTCAGGACACCAATTGTGTTCTTAGAACAGTTTCAATTGGGTAGCGAACACTACGAACAGGTATAGTGTTCTTCAGGACACCTCCATTTTCGTTTACGTACGAACATTTCAGGACACCAATAGCGTTCTTAGAACAGTTTGAACTTGCTAGCGAACAGTACCGGACAGGTATAGTGTTCTTTAGGACACTTTAATTTTTGTTTGTTTACGAACAATTCAGGCCACCGCGTGTGTTCTTAGTACAGTTTCATGTTGCTAGCGAACACTACGAACAGTTGTACTGTTGTTCAGGACACATCATTTTCGTTTATTTAAGAACATTTCAGGACACCAATTGTGTTCTTAGGACAGTTTTAAGTTGATAGCGAACATTACGGACAGATATAGTGTTCTTTAGAACACTTTAATTTTTGTTTCTTTACGAACAATTCAGGACACCACGTGTGTTCTTAGAACAGTTTCAACTTGCAAGCGAACAGTACGAACAGGTGTGGTGTTCTTCAGGACACCTCCATTATCGTTTATGTACGAACATTTCAGAACACTCGCACTGTCCGTGGACACTTTTATTGTTTTTATTTAAAAAAAAATACTGAAACTATTCACAATACAATATAAAAATTAAACTTTATTTAACATATATTAATAATTTATGACAGAGAAGGTGAGGCAGAAACAGAAACAAAAACAGGAGAATTTGGGGTTTCAACATGATTGGTATTAGGTGAAGATGGGATGGAAATCTCATCAAAACGTTTTGGATTATGGAGAGGGTTTGGGGATAATTGACTGGGATATGGTGAGGAGGGACAAGTACATGTGGGGCAATGGTACAAGGTTTTTGGTTTGAAATGATTTTCTACAAATGTTTTTAAATTATTAAAATTAGCCAACAATACATCAATTTTTTCTTCTATATTGTGAAGTTTTTTTCTATTCTGGTATGCTCTGTACAAAAAAATAATATATATGTTAAATGTATATAAAAAAAATAATAAATAAATGGTTTATATTATAAAGTGTTTACCATTAGTTTCACTATCTTGTGACATTTCTTCATGTGGGAAATTGTCCTCTAGCCATTCCAGAGTACTAGACATTTCTGTGAGAAAAAAAAAAAGATAATATATTTTTTAATCTAATACAGAAAGTTTATAAATATATGAGTAAAATGAAGTACACTTACTATTTCTGGTAAGATAAGTCCTACGTATTCAGTGGGTCTGGTCTTGTTCTCAGTTCTGTTGTGTCTGTGAGGTAATTATGTTGGAAGCCAATTTATCTTCTTGTGGTATATTCCATTTCAGAACATATTGTATTTAAATGAATGGTTAGTGTGTTACATATATGGGTTACATTTCTTATGTATTACTATATATAATGTGTTTGTGTGCTGCTTTTTGAATTTGTTAAATGTTCCTATATTATGATATAACAATCAAACATACCCGACCCCCCCCCACTGTTTTTAGGTAGCGGTACTGTTCTCAGATCATGTCCGCGAACATCAAGTTCATAAGAAGAAATCTAGTCAGTTCCATATGACATGTATATAAAGTCAAAGTCATTATTGTTACGTTGTGCTACTAAAAAACTATGAAATTCAGTGAAAAACTTTGTTAAAAGGACGTTATGGTTAAGTTGCGCTACTAAAAACCTATGAAATTCAGTGAAAAAAACTTTGTTAAAGGGACGTTATGGTTAAGTTGCTCTACTAAAAACCTATGAAATTCAGTGTAAAATCTTTGTTAAAGGGACGTTATGGTTCCAAGTAAAACCGAAAAACCCTGGAAATTCGCCAGTTATGGTAAGCTAAGCAACCATAACTCGCGCCACCACCGTGCATTGCTAAGACTAACACTCAGGACATCAAAGATGACATCACAAATGTCATGGATGACATCACCGATCACATCACATGTCTGACTCGCTGTTTTTTCCTTTAGTGATTTATCTTAGACAGTTATAGTTAGGAACAAAGAAATCAAAAAGTACTGTTTTTGTAGACGTATACTTCAAATATTACACAGCCATGCTAGTGGCTGTGAAGTTATGGTTAAGTTTCTGTTTCATAGGAAGAGCACTTTTTGGGCGGCTTATAACTCCGCTCCTTCTGGATGAATCCTCACCAGTCTTTGCAAAAAAAAGTATATAGCCCACTATAAATTTTTTTGCAAAGTTTGGTGAGATTTGGTCCAGGTGGGGAATAGTTATAGGGGGGGTCCCAAAACGTTTTGTTTCCCCATAGACTGAATGGGGGGGACAAGTTTGCGCATGCCTACAGCCCAAACCGCTGGATGGATTTTCACCAAATTTGCGGCAGGAGCTTGGTCCTGAATTGTGCTTTTGTAAATTTGGTGAGAATCTGTCCAGTAGTTTTCTTTAAAACGACCAAAAAGTATGTGTCATAAAATTAGTGATATCTATGTCCACTCCGCGGTCACACTTCCCTGTTTGCTACGCGGACAAGATACCGATTGGCTAATCAGCAGCATCATGTCCGTGGACATGTGACATGTTCACTGATTGTATGTTGAAGAGCGTGAAGTGCGTCAGATTGTTTCGATGCGCCCGCCATCTTTCATTCGTGTTTTGGTGTACGCAGACATCGCCGCTAAAACATATAAAACACAACATTGCACTTGTTCAACTTATGAAATACTGTCTCGGAAGGTGAGGGTTGATGAGGCTGGGATGGGATGCGGCAGCAGGAAGTTAAAAAGTGGTGTTTTTTGTCACCAAAGTCATATAGTAAATTTGAAGTTGTTGCTCAATATAATGTCCGTAAAGTACAGGCGAAGAATTACTATGTCTGTGTTACAATGTATTTAAAATAATATTGCAGTCAGACTGGCGCCCTAGAGTTTGAAATCTGAGGCAGCCACCTGCAGTGTTTGATGGAAACAGTGGGTCTGCAAGTGTATGGGAGTACCAGTTCTCATGAATGCATTGAGACATAATGTTGCAAAGTGAGAATTCTGAGTGAAGGTCACTTGCTTTGCTTTTTTAATTTCGAGCTCAGTAGGCCCACGCATCTGACTGAACCCATAAGGGTCTATTGCTTTTTGACCTTGAGCGAAAGGGAAAATTCAGTAAGAATGCAGGGAATGAAAGTTTGCAAAAAGGACCTTTTGATAAGGTTATGCATTCAAAACGTTTGTAAGGCACATGTAATATCAGTTCATGAAGATTCTTTGGTGCAAGCACATTGGTGTCTGAGTTTCACGAAGACAATGGAGACGGTCAATATTGTGTAAGTTTGCTTTTGACGACTCTACACCGGACTGAGATTTAAATTTTTATTACCTGAACATTAATTTTGGCAATGTAACTGAAGTACTATCTTTCTGTGTAGTTGTAATTTTTTTTTGTTATGGAGAGTGCAGATTCTCGGCGTATGTAGGCTATCACTAGATTCACCCATGTTCAATGCTAATATTTCTTTAAACTGTCATGTATGACCACATCGATTTGTGTATAAGTTTCCACGTTCTTTTTGTCTTTTTTTAAATTGTTTGCTAAAGGTTGGGTATTGATACGTATTTTCTGTTATGTTTTCCAAATAGCTACATCCTGCCTTACTGCGATTGCCATGGATTCCAGGTGCCAAATGATGGATTTTTCGCTTGCCAGATGCACGTACTTGTGAATGGCTGCCTAACCGTGACTGTTTCGTGGGAAGATCACGCAGGACGCATTTGTCCATATTCTGCACTGGCGCTTAGGAGTAACATAACATCTTTTATGGTGGTCTAGGCACAAGTTCATGCCGACGTCCTGGAATTCAATGTGCGATCGAAGTGGTTGCTTTATCGAAAACGAATACTTTGTGTATGGGAAAAGAACAACGTGTGCCTCACGATTAACATTTTCGATGACGACCGAAGAAACAAAGTTATAATTTGAATAGTCTGATGTTCTTGGACAATTAATTGTGAAATAAAAGTACTTTACAAATTGTAAAGTTTTAATGTTTTCTTTTAAAAACCAGTTTATTATTTCAAAATGTGACGTGCTACGTTGTAAGTCGCTGTGTGTTCATTTTCAAGTTCTGCGTCACAGCACGTAGGTGCTTATGGGCGCATTTGGCTACGCTGGAGAGGAACGTCATCCAAAAAAGGTGTTGAATATCACTAGGGTTGGTTATGTGAGGGTCAGGGGCGGCCCATATGATTTAGTGACATCTGGGCAATTTATGTTAGGCAGATGCAGCAATGGACAAGACTAGTGATTGCAAATGAGCTTACAAAGTTTGTAGGGATTTTGGGCACACCTAATATGACAAATTATTTGTGTATTCCTTTGACAGATTTGAGAAGAAAAAACGTGTGTGGATTTACAGTAAATTTGAGTAAGGCTGTTTGGCAATGACTGAAAAGCATGGTGTTGGAGATGTGGCAGTATAATGTAATTAAAAAAAATAGCGGTACAGCTTCAGTCACATAGCCATGGGCAGTGGGCACAATGTCGGGGTCATGGTATAAGGTCATGATCCAGACAATGTGGCTACTGGCCATTACCAGAAGGGACAAAACATAGGATTAAAGTGGCCATGTCCACCTGGGACTGGCTTTGTGGTAAATTTGTTGCACATTAAGATACATTTGAAAGGGAAGAAACATTTGCTCATGGTAATATCATCACAGGGTTTCCTTTTTGCTTTTTGCAGGCTGCAATGGAAAGTGAAGAAGGGCCCTGTATGGAACACCCGCCTTCCCTTTCTATGGTGGCCATCTTGGAAAAGGATTTTCTTTCCTAAACCGGTTTAGGACAAAAAAAATCATCTTTTTTAGTAGCACGGGTTACTGCTTTGGAAATCTAGATTAATTGCATTCATCCCCCATTTTAGGGGCGGGAGGGGGGTAATGATCCAGAGACCTCGTTATGCACTCTCGCTTCGATTGGGCTAATAACTTGGCCTGCTGTCCCTTTATCCACCGTTCCATTCCCTGGAACGGAGGATGAGCTCTACAATATTCCCATTAGCATAGTACAAACTGCAAATGGAAATGTTGGAAAATCTTATTGCGTCTATGTACTTTACTGCGAAATATAAAGTAGATGGAGTCTATGTGATTTTTTTTTAGTTCCATTTTTTACCTGTGAAAGGTGGATCATAAAGGAACATTTATTTTGTTTATGGATGGCTTTTTTTGGGAGGATAGCTAGGATTCCTACAGCAGTACAAAATGTTCTTCCACACTGTCCGCAAGGCACAAATCTTATTGTGAAGTGTGTACGGGTTTTCGGACACGTCACCATGCCGTGCACCAGCATATGGTCATGTGGTATTCTTCGGAAATGTGTGCAATGAAGTCAGATGTTCGTTTACATTATGGTTATGTGCCACTACCAGAAATCTATGAAATTCAGTAAATACATTTTGTTAAAGGGACGTTATGGTTAAGTTGCGCTACTAAAAACCTATCAAATTCAGTAAAAAAAACTTTGTTAAAGGGACATTATGGTTAAGTTGTGCTACTAAAAACCTATGAAATTCACACAAAAAACCGTTGTTAACGGGACGTTATGGTTCCAAGTAAAACCAAAAAACCCTTAAAATTCGCCAGTTATGGTAAGGTAAGCAACCATAACTCACGCCACCATTGTGCACTGCCAAGACTAACACCCAGGACATGAAAGATGACATCACAAATGTCATTGATGACATCACTGATGACATCACATGTCTGGCTCCCCCTTTTTTTCCTTTACTGACATATCTAGGCCACATGGTTTTCTTCAGTAACAGTACAGAACTAAAAATTGAAAACTTACTATATTTGTAGACTTATCCGTCAAGTATGTTCTTACAGTAATTCCCTTGGGGTGCAGTCACATCATATGAAACATATACATAGGAGAATGACACAAGCTTGAAAGACAGCAATCCTTTCTGTGCAAGAAGATAAAAATGCAAAAGGTAGACCTTGTAGACCTTGCCCTTCTAATATGTACTTACACTACTTTCCTTAGAATCCACTCACATCGTAGCATCTTTGAGACACAGCAATCATGTCTGTGCATGAACTTAAGTAGTTAGTTTATGAACTCTTTCTTGTAATGCTGCTGGTTTTTTGCTTACTTTACTTTCCCTGTATATGCTCATATTTGTATGCATTGTGGTCTCATTTATGTTTTGTGTTTAGTAGTACAATTATGCAGTAAGGGAGGTATTGTTAGGTACTTATTACATGTGTCAAAGTGCGCACAACTCTGAAACGAAAGGATTAATCATTTTACTATCCACATAGTAAGGTTTTGAATATTGCAGCTCTATACCGCATGATGCAGAGAATGCTTACATTTGTATAGGAGTTCATTCATGTACCGCAATGAAGTCAGTAAACCAATGGTTTTTATAGCAATGCATCAACTAATTAACTATTTGGCACATGATAGTTCTTCCAATGATTTTTTGACATTTTTCTGCCAACATTATAATGACAATCCCTTGTAGAGGCTGTGCATAAAAACGAAATACACATGTGATGTCATCAGTGATGTCATGAATTAAGCTTGTGATGTCATCTTTGATGTCATGGATATTAGTCTTAACAGTGCACGGTGGTGGCGCGAGTTATGGTTGCTTAACTTACCATAGTTGGTGAATTTCAGGGATTTTTCGGTTTTACTTTTAAACATAACGTCCTTTAACAACGTTTTTTCACTGAATATATATATATATATATATATATATATATATATATATATATATATATATATAGTTAAATATTTCAAAGAAGTGAATAGAGCTTTTTTTTTCTCCAACAAGAAGTTCTGTTCCTTTGTAGCATGATTAATGAATAGAACTTTTTATTGGTTGTGTTCTAGGAATACATTCAGTACTCAATACCATTATGAAAAAAAATCAATATTCTTGTTTTTGTTTTATTATGAAATACATTTTTCAAGAAAGAAAACCACACATCTAAAGGAAAGACATTTAATAAATATGATTGTTAAAGGGAAGTTATGGTTAAGTTGCGCTACTAAAAAACTATGAAAATCAGTTAAAAAAAACGTTGTTAAAGAGATGTTATAGTTCGATGTAAAACCGAAAAATGCCTGAAATTCACAAGTTATGGTAAGCTAAGCAACCATTACTTGCGCCACCACCATGGCCTGATGCAAAGACCGGCATTGCTCACACACACACACACACACACACACACATACACACACTATCAGACAAACATGCGCTTAACACACTTCAAAACTCTGGCGCCTATGCTAAACCTTCAGACACCCGGGGACGCCTGTGGCATAGGATAAAACGCTGCGGGGAGAATCAAGATGTAGCACCAGACCACACGTGTGTCTGGGGAGCAGGACTGGGTCCCCATCAGGTTGAACCTGCCTTGTCACTCATCTCGTAGCACTTAACATAGATCTCTGTGCCTTCTAGAATATGTACTATCATGCATTTATAACCAGAATTGAAAATCCTAAGAGGCTGAATTTAACCTGATAGGATTTAAGAAAATGTGTTGAACGTTTCACTACTGTGGGCACCATGAGATGTTCTTAGAAATAAGGTACAGTCTTCTTAAAAATATAGGGCACACACATGCTTTAGTTTACCTAAAAACCCACAAGTGGTAACACATCTGCTACAAGAGCATTTAAAAGCACAGGGCTGGGCATAGCAGAGTGTGGAGAGCAGTCACAAAACCTACCAGGAGCATGAGTTTTTGATGGACACTTGCATAGCTGTCAAGTGGTGCATATCATACCCGATAACATGAGCCTGTCTTTGCTTTTGACTTTACATGCTGGAATTTGTAGACCCATACTTAGCAAGGGAAACATGAAACTACAAATCCAATCATGCAACGAGAAAACCCAGGAATGGCTCTTAGTGCCTCACATGGCAGCTATGCACTTGGCAGGGAGTTTTGAAATGCAAGCAAGGCTCAAAAGTGCACTGACTGGACAGCAGGATAAGAAGACAACCATTAAATGTAGCGTGGAGCATATCGGACTGAAACCAATGTTTGGCAGACTAGATACTGATAGAGTGATTGGAAGCATGTGTGTATTTATGCATTGAAACAACTTCCTTTATAGCACAGAAATCCTCCTTCTAAACATAGCCCATTTGAATCAGACCCCCAAAATACTATAGTAAGAGGGTCTCTGCTCATCAGTACCCAAGTTATGTTGTTGTCATTTTTTGTTGCGGGTAGGGGCACCAATGATGCTTGCTGCCTGGGGTACAATCAGGTGTAAGACTGGCCCTCCTAATGGAAGACACCACACTTCTCTATATAAACAACGTATTACCCTTTACTTTATGTGTTCTTTCCAAATTCTTTTTTAAACACACCATATAGACAATAAAAATAATACAGAAACAGACCTTAGAAAATCATCTACAACGAATGAAGCAAAAAATGCATCTATTAAAATAATAGTGCAATTAGAAATATTATTTTTCCAAGTGTACGGGCATGTACTTCTAAGAATACATTGATCGATCGTACAAACATTTCCTATGCACCTAACCGTAATTTTCCTCTTTTTTACACAATCGAAATCAGGCAGCAGGGTGTGGCCATCTTGTGATAATCTTATCAGTTCCTGCATCGCCCAAGGTGGACTGCCCTGGCGGCACTAATTCATATGCCCCACCTCTGAGGCTACCATCACCAAACCTTGTGATATGATCCATCTATCTCCAGGACATTACTATACAGCGTAGTAAAATGCACCCAATCATAACGTTACTTGACGCAGAACCCGGAATATCAACACACATCATGTCACAACACAGCGCGTCCCAATTTTGAATATGAAACCATAATTTTAATGGAAAGAGCAAAACTGTACAATTTGTAAAGTACTTTTATTTCACAATAAACGCTGCGAGAACATCCGTAGACATACATA
This sequence comes from Ambystoma mexicanum, assembly GCF_040938575.1. Taxonomy (NCBI): domain Eukaryota; kingdom Metazoa; phylum Chordata; class Amphibia; order Caudata; family Ambystomatidae; genus Ambystoma; species Ambystoma mexicanum. Next base: position 357,819,883 of record NC_090940.1, read on the forward strand.
TGCAAGCAAATAGGTAATTGTTTTCTTCATTCTCGATCCACAAATGTTTATCGTGAGTCACGCTGTGTTCCTTCTTGAGTTAAGAACGCATTGGACGCACTATGAATCGCAAGACTTTGCCATGATCTTTGCGCTATGCCACCATAATCCTTATCGCTGGTATGGCATACGGGCATATGGACCTGTGTCGATCATCCCAAATAAACGTCACTGTGATCCACCCACTGACGTTTAATCTGTAGCTGACGGTTAAAAAAAACATCAGTTGGTATCTAATATCCATGACACTCGCAGAAAGTCAAGATGTACATAACAGAAATGGGTCTCAGTAACCAATCTTATTACAGTTTATCATTTTAACCATTAATTTGGGCCCCTGTTACAACTATTGATAAACACGGACATCAAACAATGATAACTCAAACAAAACAACATGCAAAATACTCTTCAGTTTGCTGTACAAGTTACTGCTACGGAGTATGGTCACCTCGAAATGGGATGCTAAGGCTGACGCTGCAATCAGAGAGCTAAATAAAACCAAGAACAACACAAACACAGAATTTTAATTAAATATTAGCGTTCAATTACGCGTTTGTGAACCTGGAGGAACCCACTAGTGAACTCCACTGATCTCGATGCTGCACTGCCCATGTGCCCACAACAAAACAAACTACACACACAAGCTGTCATTGCAATATACCACATACAACAAAAAAAAACAATTTACACCACCAATAATGTCACCAAATGATAATTTGACTAGTTTGTGTATAAAATCGTCCAAAGTAAAACTAACATATTTGGCATTTCCATTATATCGGCATAAAACACACACTCCGTTCACTTCAACAAATTTTCGTAAAATGAAATGAAATGTTCCTTTGTCCAATTTTTGAATGGTCAACATTATCATATTTGAAAGTCTTGCATCACTTCATGCATTCCGTTCACAATCCTCCCTTTGTTTCAAGGTCAAAAAACAATTGAACCTTATACTGTGTACCATGTGTGGATTTGCTCAACTAGGAAACAAAAGTGCAACAGTGCTGACCTTCACTCAGAATGGGAACTGATAGGGCTTCTCACCACAGTGCCATTACAAATATTTTTGAAAAACACATAAATTGTTTGCTACCATTCACCAATGCGGACAACATTTGTACGGATCTATTTTGTTCCTCCGGAGAACTTTGCACTCTCCCAGCAATTCCCACAGTTAGGCCAAACCACCTGTCACCTCATCGCATCTCCTCTTCACATAGCAAATCACGTAAACATTTTTGAAAGAAGCAAGTCTCGAACCCTGACAAAAAGTGGTCGAATGAGAATGTCCGAACAAACCCTGCTACAACCCCCACCGGCCATGCCGCCGACCCTGACACCAATGACCGCACTTATATATTAATGGCCTATAATTTGCACACGTGTGTTTGTACTATCCCACTTTCAGTCACTAGAGAAATTAACGGTGTGGAAGTCTTACCACCTTACAATCACAGACACATAGTAAATACATAGTAGTAATGCTTTCACATTAGAATGCAAATGGTACCAAAAAGAACTGCAAGCTAACTGGATTTACAAATAGTAAACTATCACTTTGTAATTAAAAAAAACTTCACAGCATTAGGTATATTCTACCATGCAGCACCCACAACCAATGCACGTCACTACACTGCATACATAGAAAAGAATTGTAGATCGGTCAAATATAATGATACCAACATTACTGTAAAACAGAGAATCAGGCGTTCTGCCACCTACCTCAAAAAAACGCACTCTACATCTTCTTCTTTCCACCTGCTGAGCACAAAAAATTAAATTATTGTCCCATATTGCCCTAGGTACTAAACTAGAAAAAATAACCTTGACATTTGGAATTATTTTCATTACTGCCTGAACCAAATTCAAAATCTGCCAACAAAGTAGGGGCACTGACATACCCCAAATACAAAGCACCACAGTGCAAAACAACTACATGTGCAATGTTTACCCTACCCATATCTCCACAAATTTGACCAATTCCCTGCAGTTTAAAACCAGGCATAGTGCTCCACACCACCTCCATTCCTTTAACATCACATTTTTTGTCACATTCCTACATTTAGCATACCACTCCAAACCATGCACAAACATATCTCCAAACACCAACACCCTGCTTTTCTCCACCTCTACTATCTTCACTACACACAGCCTCTTTCAACACAAACCACAACCTCAACATCTGATTGGCTCATCCCTGCAGTCCCCTTTGCATGCTGCATTTGCTGAGAAACCCCAGATGTAGCACACTCTGCCAGCAGACACTCATGATGTTCGAGGAGCGCGTAACACTGGGGCAACCCTTCTACCTTTTCCACTTCACTCTCTGCACCATTTCCTCATTGGCTACTGTTAAACAGCCACACAATCATCCACCAATCACATCCAAGAACTCAACATATAACTCTATCATCACACATCAGCACTTTAGATGTACTATTGATCACTCTCAGTATAATTCCGCTGTCACTGCAACAGACCTACAGCAACAACTACTATAAAACTGGCCAATATTTCTACTTGCAGATTCATGCACATCCACATGCATGAACACAGACTACAGGCATGAATATTTTCTACAAAGTAAATGTACAGCTCTTCTAAGGTTACATATAAAAAGAGTAACTTCCACTTATCCTGTATAAACTGTAAAATGACCTTACTTCAATTGCAAACCTGTCTCCTCTCCAAAATTGTTTTTACTCACAGAGCTATCTAACATTTACCTAACATTTTTTTTATTTCATATTAAAAGATGGGAGAAATAACAGTATAATTATAAAAACGACTGTCCAGTGTGTTATAAAATTACACGCAGCCAGGATGAGTACATGCATGTTCATTCAAGCACACACACAGACAATATAATTACAAAGGCTCCCCGCTCAAACAACACCAATAAAATATACAAAATGCACATAGACGAAAGAAAGTGCAAATGCATAATATGCTCAGTTGTAAGAAAACACTACTACTACAAAAAACAATGTCTACATGAACAAAAGTGCTATAAACACACATATTCACTAACTTCTTTCTTTTACAATTGCAGTGAAGACCACTCTCCTGAAAAGCAGTAGCGTCTAAAGTACAAACAACGACTTCGAACAAACCTACTCTTTCCATACAAAAAGGTAAGTACAATACTTACATAATTTTCTAACTGTTACACAAACACACTAGCAGTTTACTGTTGTAGAACAAAGAAGTGTATTAACCCTTTCCCATTAGATGTATTATTACTGCTTTCCCTTACCAGTTGCATACTTTATATTGTCATCTCAAGCCCATTATACTAACACACAAATACAAGAATAACCTTCCCAACTTAATATAGCTGCCCTTTGCACAATCACACAACTGCACAATCATCCTTACCATCATACTCAGACACTCATGCACAAAGCATGCATACACTGCACAACAACCCAACCCAAAAGAATGCCTACCAAAAAGCAACTCTGTAGAAAGCAACACAGAATTAGAGCAAATCAAAATGAAAGTGTCCGAAATAATCATCCATCTCTACCAGATTTTGTACAAAATGTTCAAACAAAATAGCTAATACAGTCATTATGCGAAACAAAACAATCATCCACTACAGAAACATCCATCCTCTATCAAAATGTGAATAAAAATAAAGGGGTTAACAAGACATCACTTACCACTACTACTAACGCTGCACCTATAAATCTTGATATAGTAGCAACTAACCATACCAAAAGAACATAATTTACAAAACATGTTCTGCCACAGACTCCTTCAGAACCTTATAAAAACAGGAGAGAAATCATGGACAACCATTAAAACCTACCATAGAAAAGTAAACCTAAAAGCTCTCATAAACAGTGCATTCCTTGTTCTCCACAGACTCCTTCAGAACCTTATAAAAACAGGAGAGAACTCATGGACCACCCTTAAAACCTACCATAGAAAAGTATTCCTAAAAGCTCTCATACACTGTGCAATCCTTCTGAAAAGGAAGTTGTTTATTTTATTTTAATCATAATGAAACCACTGACAAATCTAACTACTAAATTACAAAAACCACTTCTCAATAAACTGAATATCAAAATAACTCCTTAAACATCTGTGGAGGTGAATGGAGTCACACCAGGACCACAGAACCATATTTTCATGAAGAAGCATATAAACAAAAGCAAACAAACCCAATTGCCATACATAGAAGTGGACGAGGGTATGAAAAACATAATAACACCATTATGAAACAAGAAACTCTGCTCACAATAATATCCCTGAAAAACTCACCTCTCCATTCTAATAAACCAAAACGTCCAGTCTACAAATGGCCGTGCACATCAATGTGTAATATTGCCAAAAAATCTTTCAAATCTTTACTCCACTTCCTCAATCAGTATGTAAAAAGCAAAAACAAAATCAAAATGAAACTACTACAGAATATGGATACTTGTCCAGTGTGCAAATATATAGGACTACAAGCACATTCATTAGCCTGCATTTCAGGACCTATTTGCAAAACCACCTTCCATCATATCAAAATGATATCAACACACCATGCAACTATACAAATCTGGTCCATAAACTCTACTATGCTAAAAGTCATGCTTTAAAACTAGTCAATTTAAATAACAATCTTCTACATGGTACAGTCAAACAACTACTCGAAGAAATATAGCATATCCAGAGAAAATATTTTGGATGTGAAAGCCACTTACAAAATGCATTAGCTTTACCACAAAATACCAACTACTGTACAAATAGCAACCTTCTATTAAACACAAACAAAAAAGAAATACTAAAGGTTAAAAGTGCCTCCACTGAAGTACCAAACCATGTGTGTGTGTTGCATAACATACCTATAATACCAAACATTTTGACTATGGTATGTGGGCTCCTTATAGGGGATATAAATTACAATCAATCCTCTACTAACAACTGTAAAGGCCCATCCCCGTCTTAACACGTGCAATACAAATAAAATATACACACCTAAGAGAACAGGCTGCGAGATTTAGTCTTTCCTTATAAAGAATTGGCATCCAGAGAACTCTGCTGCCCGAGAGTGATCTGGCAAACAATAAACTTACAATTGATTATAAAGGCATAAAGCGTCATGAATTATGTCAGACTTAAATGTTGCAAAGTTCATTGTGGTTGGACACAAGCATGCGTTGTGTAGGCGCATATAGGTGCTGATCCTCCGTGGTTGGCTGCTGTGTTGACGGGAGAGTAAGCGTCACGAGGTCCATCTGTCTGTGTCCAGGCGGGCTGAGGGTCAGGTCGCTGCGAGGCAGGGTAGCCGCTAACTAAGCTAACTTAATACACTACCATTAAACATGCACTAAACAATAGTCACTACAACTCCTTTGAACAAATAATCATAAACCTATAAATTGTGTTCATGTAATCACACCATTACTTATTGGGACTTATATGGGGTACCAGGATAAGGGTCTTGACCAGTATGATAACATCAACTGCGGGGTGGGTCTGGACTTATCAAAGATGCTGGGGGCAGGTTGACGTTTGTTAGTTACTGGAAGCAATATACTACAACAGAGGTCTGATTTTAGCTAAGGGCACGCTGGGGTGGGCTTCATGGCAGGGTCACACATCTGGTACATCAAGAGAATACCTTGCAGGGACACAGGGTTACACTGGCAGTAATTTTCCAACAGCAGGGGTGAGAGGGCATGGGCAGGTTTGGGGAGATGGCTCAGGCCGGTTCACACACGGGACAGTGATCTCAGAGGAAGAGCAAGATGCTACATTGGTTTTTGTTGCAATTACCTCCGGCTTGAGCGTGAGAATGGAGCTGCAAACCTTTCAGACACAGTGAGAAAGGATGGGGGCTATGTGTGCAGTACGTGCGGCACTGCAGTGGGCAGAGAAGTCTTTTTGTATTATCGCAATGAGGCCTAGTCCAAAAAGATAGAGTCGAGGGTGTACAAAATGGATGCCAGGTGTCTCTCGCAACAGCCCCATCTATGCCAATGCCAGCATAAGGCTGATGTTAACATAAGGGCAATGGAGGCGTCCCCCACCATTGGAAGAGCAAGTGATTCAAGCTGTACTGAATAATGGTGGGACCCAAACGACCTATCACTCCCACACATTCCCCCCTTTCGTTACATCTAAAGTAACAAACTATTTACCATTCTTATTCTCATTTCGATAATACTCTGCTTCCGCAACCGCTTCATCCCAAGCAGGTGTTCCTTTTATTGGCATCCAAGCCCTACATACCCTTCTCAAACTACACCCTTTTCTTGCATATTCATCTGGTGTGCATGTCATGTATATTCCTCCATCCCCATCCAGCTCCATTGGTTCTTTTATGGTGGTGTGATATAGATTATCTACCCTGTCCCCATTTTGGCGATATACAGCTGTCATGCGATATTTTGGTGGGTTTGGCTCTCCAGTTTGCATTTTGTGCATCTATCATAGTAGCCACCGTTGTCTGTCGGCCCATTGTTACCATCATCAATGTTGAGTTAGGCAAATATTTCGCACAGCATCGGATACCTAGTTGGCACACACAGAAAAATAGCGAAATAAAAACAATGACAGGAACAAAAATGTTCATCGCAGTTTTGAACCAGGATGGTATCCAGTTGAACATATTGTCAAACCAGTTGCTTGGCTCTATTCCTCATTCTTTTGACATCCTCTCCCCCAAACTGTGTACTGCTGAGATTATGTGGGAGAGCCTCCCATTATCTGCATCTTCAGAGGGTGCGAATGTACAGCATGCAATCCTGATTTTTCCGCAAACACTGCCGTCCATCACTGTGAGGAGGTCTAGGACCTACCGGTTCTGCATTGTCATTAGGCGCAAGGCGCGAAGTTCCACCTTGATCACATTGAATCCCTCTTCAGTGTTGTTGGCCAGTTGGATTAGCTCCCAGCGAACAATCTGTAACCATTTGGCATTTGTTCACGCCTGGAGTCCTGGCGGTAGGAGGGAAGCAAAGAATGTCTCTGCAGAATTGAAGAGTTTGTACTTTGTTGGGATCTCAGCAAGAAGCATGGATGATTTGCCAGAAATGTAGTTTGATGATCACTTTTTGCGGGAGAGTCTGTCGTTTAGGTCAATTTCCGAAAAAATGTTGCATGAAGGAAGTTCTGTTATTGCGAGTTGGGGCACTGCCGATGTGTCAGCCGATTGCCCTGCTGCCGATATGCCAGCTGAACCTTTTTCTCCTTGCATATGGCTTTCTGGGATTACCATCAGAGCTGAATGCAGTGTGGCCAGGGCGCAAGTGCCTCTACATGATGCAGGTAGATGCAGGTAGGCTTGTTGCCACAGACCCAATACATGTCCATTAATGCAGCTGTGCCTTTCTTCATATCTGGGATAACAATTGTTTTGTTGCACTGCTTGTTGGAACCCATCTGTACCTTCCCTTCTCCGTGGAAAGAAAGTTCATGTGGTATTTCTTTTTGGGTCTTGATAGGTTTTTCTAAAGCGGTAACCCAGGTGAGTTTTGCAATGCACTGGGACCAGACAGGCGCACAAGTTCCTTTGACCCATTGAAAGTTTTCTTAACTTAGTCCCCTAAGTGCTTCAGCTTTGCGCTCAATCGATTTGTCATGCCACTTGTTTTCTGTGAATCTTGTTCCTTTCATGATGAAGAATGGTTCTTTAATGCAGATTACTCCTGGCGACTGCTCGTGCATGTTTTCTCGTTTTGCAGCAGTTCTATTGTAGCTGTGTGTGCCTGGAAGGTGCTCCTAATTCTACATAATCCAAGATGAAATAAACACTGGGCGTCTGACAAGGGTACTTCTTGTTGTACTAGTATTTTAGGCGTGTCTGATGGATGCGGTATGAGAGAGCAGACATAGCAGCTCTCGTTCGTGGCTTGTTTTGCTATAGCACTCATGTCTGAGTATTTGACTGGTCTAGGTGACGGGGGTCTTCAATTTCATCTAATCCCAGGCCATGGTGGATATCATATCTTTTTCCTCCCGCTCCCCTTTTCCGTCTCCTCCTCCCCCCTTCCTGGTTATTCATTGTTTTTACTTTTTGATAATTTATGGGAAAAACTCCTGCCCATGTTGTGTCATTGAATTAATTCTCACTATACCCAGTCTGTAGTAACATCATACTAAAATGAAATAGCCAGTAGTGCATTGATTATATCCACAGACAGCCACTACGACCATGGATATGGCGAACACACCAGGGGTACCTGCCACCTAAACAAATACAGTATTTGACTCATCTCTTACTCCCCAAGCACTTCTGCACAGCAACACACTCCTCAAAATTGCATTTTGCCTCTGTTCGCCGCCACGCTGTCAGTACGCCTTCAACAAAAACAGAAAAATTACCTCCCTCTAAATTAGTAAAAGGCATTTCTGGCAAAGTTTACCATTACATCTCAAAGAAAATGTACACAATCATACACCACAATCCAAAATATTTAATTCCAAAGGTATCTTATAACGCAGTCCTATTACAAACTCTACAATCTTAACTGCTCCCCTTTTCCGTCTCCTCCTCCCCCCTTCCTGGTTATTCATTGTTTTTACTTTTTGATAATTTATGGGAAAAACTCCTGCCCATGTTGTGTCATTGAATTAATTCTCACTATACCCAGTCTGTAGTAACATCATACTAAAATGAAATAGCCAGTAGTGCATTGATTATATCCACGGACAGCCACTACGACCGTGGATGTGGCGAACACACCAGGGGTACCTGCCACCTAAACAAATACAGTATTTGACTCATCTCTTACTCCCCAAGCACTTCTGCACAGCAACACACTCCTCAAAATTGCATTTTGCCTCTGTTCGCCGCCACGCTGTCAGTACGCCTTCAACAAGAACAGAAAAATTACCTCCCTCTAAATTAGTAAAAGGCATTTCTGGCAAAGTTTACCATTACATCTCAAAGAAAATGTACACAATCATACACCACAATCCAAAATATTTAATTCCAAAGGTATCTTATAACGCAGTCCTATTACAAACTCTACAATCTTAACTGCATTGTCTAGCCAAAACTTCACATACAAACTCTACAAATGAAACATTACACAAACTTTTGCATTCTGGATATTTGATGGATGTTTGATTCTATGGGTGTGTTATGCTTCAGTGGTTGTGTGCATGGCCTTCGGCCATGCACCAAAGACTCTAGGCTCTGGCCACAACCACTGCAGCATAACAAACCTATTACACCAAACATTTTGACTGTGGTATGCGGGCTGCTTATAGGGAATATTAATTACAATCAATCCTCTACTAACAACCCAAAACCAACATCTGACTAAAGTGAAATAGCCAGTAGTGCATTGATTATATCCGCGGACAACCGCTACAACCGCAGACATGGCGAACACATCAGGGGCACCTGCCACCTAAACAAATACAGTATTTCACCCATTTCTTACTCCCCAACCCTCCCCAAACACTTCTGCACATCAATACACTCCCCAAAATTGCATTTTGCCTCTGTTCGCTGCTACACTGTGGCGGATCTAAGATGACGAGTGCATCGAAACAATGTGATGCACCTCATACCTCACCCCAGCCAATCAGAGAGCATGTCGCGTGTCCACGGACATGACGCAATCCAACAAGCCAATCGGTATCCTGTCCGCGGAGCACACATCATGCAACTATAAAAATCTGGTCCATAAACTCTACTATGCTAAAAGTCCTGCTTTAGCACTAGTCAATTTAACTAACAATCTTCTACATGGTACAGTCAAATAACTACTCGAAGAAATAGAGCATATCCAGAGAAAATATTTTGGAAGTGAAAGCCACTTACAAAATGCATTAGCATTACCAGAAACTACCAACGACTGTACACATAGCATCCTTCTATTAAACACATACAAAAAAGAAATACTAAAGTTTAAAAGTACCTCAGCTGAAGTACCAAACCATGTGTGTGGGTTGCATAACACACCTATAATACCAAACATTTTGACTATGGTTTGTGATGCACCTCACAACTAACCCCAGCCAATAAGAGAACACGTCGTGTGTCTGCAGACATGATGCAATCCAACTAGCCAATCGTGTCCTGTCCGTGGAGCGAACAGGGAAGTGTGTCCGCTGAGCGGACATAGATAAAACACATTTTTTTGCCTTACATTTCAGCCGTTTAGAAAAAAAGACTACTTGACAGATTTACACCAAATTAACAAAAGCACGCTTTCGGGACTAAGCCACCGCTACTGCCGCAAATTTGCTGGAAATCCGTCCAGCGGTTTGAGCTGTAGGTGTGCGCAAAGATTTTTACCATTATGTCTATGAAAAAAAGAAATTCTGGGACCCCCCTATAACTTTGCCCCTCCTGAACCAAACCTCACTATAATTTGGAAATACATTGAGGGTGGGCCATATACATTTATTGCAAAGTTTGGTGAGGATTTGTCCAGGGGGAGCGAAGTTATAAGCCGCCTAAAAAGTGTTCTTCCTATGGGATTAGCAACTTAATCATAAGTACACAGCCACTACTGTGGCTGTGTAATATATATATATGTTCAGTGAAAAAACTTTGTTAAAGGGACATTATGGTTAAGTTGCTCTAATAAAAACCTATCAAATTCAGTGGAAAAACATTATTAAAGGGATATTGTGGTTACAAGTAAAATCAAAAAACCCACAGGAATTCGCCAGTTATGGTAAACTAAGCAACCATAACTCGCACCACCACTGTCCACTGCTAAGACTAATACCCAGGACATCAACGATGACATCACAAATGTCATTTATGACATCACTGATGATATCACATATCAAGGGCAGTTGTGTTTGTTCAGTAACATATCTGGGCCAGGTGCTTTTGTTCAGTACCAGTCAGAATATTAAAATTCAAAAGGTGCTATATATCTTAATGTTAACCTTGTTGTGTGTTCTTAAAGTACTTTCCTTAAGGTTTGGTCTCAGCTCATGGTGCACATATATGGGGCAATAATCAGGCCTCAAAAACAATTCATTTGTATACATAAAGATACACTTTAATGTTATTAATGTTTTCTGGTGATGCTGTTTCGTTCTTCCTTACTGTAGTTTCCCTGTATGTGCCTATGATTTGAATAGATTGTGGGTCTTCATATGTATTGTTTGTACTAGCACAAGTGTGTGTGAGTAAGTCTTGAATTGTTAGCTAGGTATCACATGTTTAAAATTACTCAAAACTCTCATAAGGTAGCATTCATTATTTTACTATCCAAATTTACAAGGTAATAAATATTGTACTTTCAAGGTGCATTCTACAGCCAATGCCTATGTTTATGTATGATTAGGTTCCTGTAATAACAACAACACCTCAAGTAGTTCATGATAGGTCTCCCAATCACCCCTGATATCTTTTTACCAACAGTCTAATCACAACCTCTTGTACGGACTTTTCATCAAAAATAATTTCATATGTGATGTCATCAGTGATATCATCAATTACATTTGTGATGTCATCTGTGAGGTCCTGGGTGTTACTCTTAGCAGTGATTTTTAAAAGAAGGTGATTTATTTGGCATCCATGACTCATTTGCAATTGATTTCAATGCAAATGAAAGCAGTATAACAAATGTCAATTTCAAGCAATACAAAAACATGTTGGACAATGAACGCCAATGCGTGGAGGAAGTTCAAGCACAACTAAATGAAGACACTCCTGGGGGCAGTCAACCTTCTGTTACAGGAAGCCATGAACCACTGGAGAGACACTCATAGTAAATGAAGCAGCATTAGCCATGATTTAAGTCGAAAACACCATGTGTCAATATGAGGAATCAGAAGAAAACTTGGCACTGCTCAAATCACAACTCAATGATGATCAATGTAACATTTTCCTAGAAGTAACTAAACAAATTGAAAATGGTTTGCAGCATGAAAGTAACACTTGTAGCTGTCAAAATTATAAACCCGTACTCCTCTGTGTAAGTGGTGAAGCTGGTTCAGGCAGAACATTCTTAATAACAATCATCACCAAATTCCTCCAAAAGTTAACAAACAACAAGCTTTCAGCTGTTGGTGACAGCCCCCAAAGGTTTAGCTGCCTACAACAGAGGAGGTGTTACTTTACACCAACTACTGCTCCTTCCAGTAGAACACCAAAACAAATTAGAGTATTACAAACTATCAACAGATGCTGCTAATGAGCTACGCAGAATTCTGAAACAAATGAAAATCCTCCTAATAGATGAGGTGAGCATGATCTCCAACCTAATGTTGGCTCTGATTCACCTTAGATTGCAAGGGGTCATTAAAATAGACTACGCAGAACTCTTTGGTGGAAAACATGTTATTGCTTTTGGAGATCACCTAAAATTAACACCAGTGAAAGGTGAGCCTATTTTTAAAACCTTAGGATGCAAACAATGCTGCAACACACTTGGCAGCATAAGAAATGTAAATCTCTGGCAACATTTCCAATACAGAGAATTAACTCAAAACATGTGTTAGTCTGCAGACCTCGCCTATGCTAACATTTTAAAAAGCATTCATATTGCTCTTCTTTCTTAAGATGCACAATCTATCTTACATAGTCGACTTAATCATGAGCTATATGGGCATGACACATCTGTTCCTGATGTCATGGAACAATTAGCACACACACATTTAAAATGTATGTCCTTGATGCCAACCCGAGCAAGCTGCATGCAATTCAATGAGACAATGTTAAAAAAATAAATGCAACCAATAGTGCATATTAACTCCACAGACAAATTGGAAGTACACGGCATGACAGTCCCTATGTGTCAACAAGCAAGAGCACAACTGAAGAGCATAGACAACTATATCTCCACCACAGGTGGTTTGGACAAAATGTTAACAGTGTTTTTAAACTGTAGAGTAATTCTGAAATGTAACCTTGACGTGGAGCAAGGTTTAGTGAATGGAGCACTTGGAACAGTTGCTGGCTTTTACACATATGCACGTGACAACAACATTCAGTTTGTCAACATTCACTTTGGCAAACTTTCAGAAGTTAAAAATATAGGATGCTCAACATCACAATTCCTTCTTTTCAAAGAAATGTATGTAAGCAGAGAACAATTCTCTCTATCTCTTGCATAGGCAGTAACTATTCACAAAGTGTCTGGTCTAACCCTATATCAGGTATTGATTGATATTGGCAGCACAGGCTTTAAGGAAGGAATGAGTTCTGTAGCACTGTCACATCTACGTACACTTGAAGGACTATTTCCAGTCAATTTTGATACAAAGTAAAGGCTGACATTCCTTGCATCATAGAGTACAACAGACTATGTGCACGTTATACACCCAATCTCCATATATACCCTGTTCCTCAGAAATGTAAATTTGTTAAAAGAAAGATAATGCAAACAGAACTTAGAGATCTCCCAACAGTACCACCAAAGAAAGTGAAAGCAGCTGCTACTCCATCAAGCAGCACAACCACAAAACTATTTAGTGCACATGCAACAGCACAAACAAAGAGAAATATGTCTTCTAAAATATAAATTGGAGGTCCAGCAAATGACACATACATAGGACTCTCTGGTCCATTTAATTTTTCCAACACAACTGGTGTAAATTGCTATGCAAATGTAGCAATCAATCTTCTGTTCCAATTGCCACCAATTGTTCAAAACATGTACTTGAACGGCTCAGACCAGTTGTGTTTGCAAATGCTCCTCCTTCATAGAAATGCAACAAACAATCCTGACAAAACGTACAATGTTGTAGGAATAAGGCAATAATTGGACTACTGTGCCGGAATGGTATGATTCACCATAAACACACAGGAAGATCCACAAGAATGTCTAATGTACTTACTGAAAGTACTAAAACGCAAAAACACACCTATAACTGAAATCTTCCAGATTTCATATACGTGGAAACACACATGCACTCTCTCCAACCAATATGTAATAGTGATGCTTTTCAGGTCCCACGCAGATGGTACCTAAAAAACTGCAAGCTTACTAGCTTCGCACACAGGCAAGTATCTCTTGGCAAGAAAACCTTCACAACAGTAGGCATAATCTACCACACTGGTGCCACAACCAGTGCAGGTCACTACACTGCATACATTAAAAAAAGATGTGGTTGGTTTGAATGTTATGACACTTCCATTACTCTAAAACATAGATTACCAGCAAATCTAACACATGCCTACTTAATATTCCTTAAACCTAAATGTTGTCACTGACCTGTAAAACTATCATACATTAGTACATGATAGACACCAACAGGTATCTAAGTGCTAAAAAAATACCCTTCTGGACTGTAAAACTAAAATAACTTAGCATACGCCATCTTGTATGTAACTACATCCATAGCACTACAATGCTGTTTGTGAAATGGAAAACAGTTTCACTATGGCAATAGATGTACATGTTGTACATTTTTGATAATGCTTTACAGTTTTTTCCCCAATGACCCAATGATTATGCACACAGAAACAACAACTTTACAAAACATGCACTAATGTTTCATCCATAGTACTTAATATGTACTGATTATGAGGGTCTACAAACTTTAGTCAAATTAACATCTTGACTGACACTAATCCATATAGAGATGCATGTAAATTCTATAAGTCCTACATCAAGGATATCCTTATCATTTGGAACAGTAATAAGGGAGACCATAATCTTTTCCTGCAGTGAATTAATGCACTCACTCCTAATTTACATTTTACCTTGCAGTCAAATAAAAAACAAATACCCTTCTTGGATCTATTGATTAAAGAAATGAATGGACACATATTAGTCGATCTATACCACAAGGAATCAGATAGAAACACCATCCTGCATTATGACAGGTTTCACTCTCAAGCACTACGTAAGAATATACCTTATAGTCTATACATTTTTACTAATATTTCATATAGTTAGTATTTGGACTTACTTTCCGAGTATCTACAATATGTTAAGATCAGACAACTCGTACTAATGGCATTAAATGCTGATATCAAATGATGCGCCTTTTGCCCAAGAGGATATGGAATGCTTATTGTTTCATAAATAGTTCCTGGTCTGCAAAAACAATCTAGATACTTCACGGACGTACGACTAATGGTCTGTTTTTTATGTTGAGCATCAAGATTCAGCTTTGTGCTAGATAAGTCCGAGATACTAGCGGCCCGTCCTTTGTGTTATTGACCATTATATGAGGAGGCCACACCAGTCCAATTTTTATATCCATGATTCGTTTTTGAAAAGGACAACTGCGAGATGTACGCACATTTCTGGTCACTAACAACTACTCCATGCTCCTTGTTTGTTTTCTGATAACGGAACAAAAATGGCTTGAGAACATTGGTGCAAAGCACTAGAGGTATAGATGAAGGAAAGCATAACCATGATTACTGTGAGATATGTGAAACTCATTGGTGGCTAGCAGTTACGCGTTTTTTTCTCACTTTACTTACTGATGCCAGGAACCTTAATGACGCGAGAGGACAAGTAGAAAAAAACATTCAAAAAGGTAAGTTTGTTCCGTGAGCGCACACAATGTGCACACACTGGTATATATCCAGAATGGATAATCTGTAGATGAAAATTGCAAAGGCAACCGTGTGAATTTTGCACAAAGAAAAAATAAAGAATCAATATTTTAATTGATTTCTTATTCGTTAGATGCATTTTTGGTGTAGTGCTGAGGAAGACACCAGTGAGAAGACTGCGTAATCCGGCGGTGACAAATTCAAATGAACACAATTACTGACAGGTTAGTGTTTATGGCTGTTTGTCATTGTGCTGCAGCGCTCATGTAGCTTGACATAAAAGGAAGTAAGAGGTTGATTCATTCCCTTCTTTTCTGTCATTTGCTTTTGGAGATAGATTTGATTCACTATGCATTCCATAGCTGTGGATGAAGTAGCACTTGTCGTCTGGCTACTAGATTTGAACAAGAAATTGGTAAATATTCCTCTAAATTTAAGTATATAGGAGCTCGAAGGGCAATGTGACTATTTATCGAAGTCTTTGATTTTAATTGTTTTTTATCTTTTATGTTAAGTATTATAAAGACACACCATGGGATGGTGAAAATAATATAATAGCAAGAGAGTACATCTCACAATTTTTTGAAGTCCTGAGGAAGACGGACATCGATTCCCATTTAGGGTCTTAGATGTTGGTTCTGTCAAAACTATTGTTAGGGAGATTCTGAAATCATAGATAAAGGGGTTTGCTTATATCTATACTTCTCTTTATACCTGTAGTTGACAATCACTTGAATGTCCCATATATTGTAAGCCCTATAAATGGTGTGTAAAAATGTTGTTTTTTTTTACTTTTCGGAAGGTTTTCTTCCACATTTTGAGTTGAATGTATGAGTTTTACTTAAGGAATTTCAAAATTGTGTGCATATTTGTATGTATGAATTTTGCACTTTAGAGGGAGATTATCTTTGCACATTAAATTGAACAAATGCTTTCTTTGGCATATGCATTGTCATGTTTTAGACATCTGTAATATGCTAAAGAGAGATTGATTTAATAATGTTTATTAATAGGTTTTATGTAGTGTGCACAATTTAAAATAACTATGATGTATTGCATTACATAATCATTCTACACTGATTGTTTGCTTACCTCACGTCGGTCCTGAACGATCTAAAATGAAGTACACAATAACGTCCCATTAACAATGTTTTTTCTCTGAATTGCCTAGTTTTTTATTAGTGCAAAATAAACAAAACGTCCCTGTAACAAGAGTTTGCTCACTGAATTTCAATGTTTTTTTCTAAACCAAAATATTTCATAATGTTCAGCAGTGTATGGAAGTTATTCATAATTTCTCTTTGAACATAAATTAAAGTATTATGAGCATCTTCTGTATTAAAGGGTTATTTAAAGTATTATGGACATATTTTGTATTATAGGGTTATTCTACCCACCATGAAGCAGGTTAAAATTATGCAGACTATATATTGTGTCCATGGACATGCCTGGAAGCAGGGGGCAGCAACCAACCCAAAAAACACAGAGTACAACACAATTTTCACAAACAGTATGCATAAACCAACATTACAACCAATTAAGACAACTCAAACAAACATTTAAACACACTTGTTTGTCTACAAATATAAAAAATATATGTTTACACATTCCACAATGTTATGAATGATATCAAATAGTAAACATAACAATACACCTTATGTACACCTTATGTAAGCATTTGCAACTCAACACCATTTAGGAACTCAAGCACAACACAGAAGAAGAAAACAAACTCTCTGAACCTAGTAAGTGCATTATTCCTTCCTTTTTATTGTAAATGTTTTCAATAGGAACTAAATACATGTTTAATCATTTTTGAACAACTGAAATTCCTATAGAAATGTCAAACACAATAGAATGGCCCGAGGAGTACTTTCCTAAAGATGACATGACAGATCATTGTATTAATGGTGAATACACACAAATAATGCATGTTAATAATCAGTTATTAAATGACATCTTTTTCAAATATGTTAAGTCAAAGAAGAAAAAAGTGAAGACAGTAATCATGAGGATGCAATTCTAAATAGAAACTTTTGAAAATAAAAATTAATCAATGATGCTCTCAGATGTCTCAATTACAAAATCAAGCTGCTGAACTGTCCAAACATATAAAGAATCATTTGATAAGTAATATTAATTTTGATTGCCCCATATGTACCTGTGGCCCTTCGCACAACAATCACTCCAATCATTGCCAGAACAGGCTTATAATTAACTTTTTGATGACATTTCTATCCTCAATTCTATGAATCATGAAAACCTAAAACCTCCAAATGCCCTTATTTATATTTCCCACGTCCAGTCCCAATCCCTTTCTTAATATACATATTTATAAATGTGATCTGTATATATTACTCCCACAAATGTGTTTTCTTTGTAAATATATAATGTAAAATAAAAAATGAATGTTCCAATATTTGTAAAAATGTTTTATTTTTTAAAACTCTGTTTGTCCGCGGACTAATAAAATGTCTGTGTGTGCATATTTACTTCCCAGTGAAGCAGTACGGATATTTCAGTGTCCGCAATTGTACCGCCTAGTCCGCAGAGTGAACTACAAAAGTCATTGTCTGGGTGCGGACGTCACACCATGTATCTGACATGTCATAGGTCACATGGTAGTTTGCAAATTTGCATACATCATGCAAACCAGCGGATTTCCCTGGACGTCATCATGTGGCTGCAACCATGCAACGCAATGATGTGTCCATTATCAATGACCGCACTTCATGGACATTTTTTGTATTCAATTTTTGGCCACTCTAGGGACTTTACAGTTCAAACTTTGCCCTTGCACACCTAGCACCATTCCAGTCCTTCCATAAACTCTTTATAACTTTTTACTCACTCTTTCCTCTACCGTATGTCTGCGGTCTTGTAAGTCATTGCAGACTTCCCCGGGCATCATTACGTGACCCTGCCTCTGCCGCATGATGATGTGTCCACGGTCGGTATTCATGCTTGGCTGACATCTTTACATTTGATTATTTTCGTCCACTCTAGGGAGTTTCAAGTGAAAACTCTGCCCTTCCACAGCTCCCAGTACCATTCCCACCTCATTCCTAAATGTTTTACAAATTTTCAAGGCCTTATTTCAGCTGCAAAGTTTGTATATAGGACAGTAGTCCACAGACATTTCCTCCAAGGGGACTCACCCATTTCTGTTAGTCATTCTCTATCTGGCACACCAGCAAAAAGGACCTGTATTTCTAAGAGCAGCCGAGCAGACTCATTCAGGCATTTAAGAATGGCAACTACAATGGCCATGCCTCCTCCTCAGCCTTGTGGTCTACCATCAGCACCCCACCACCACCTAGGGGACCCGGACAGGGGAAAACGGGAACCGGGGACCGGCAAGAGATGACATGGACGAGGAATAGGTAGATGGGGATGTGGTGGAGGAAGTGCTTACTATGTCGGGTGGGCAGAAGGAGTCGTGGGTTTGGAGGTTTTTCACCACCGTTGGAGGAGTGCCAAAGGATCAGGCTGCCCATGTGCACTGCACTGACTGCAAAATTGTACTCAGTCTTGGCCAAAAGGGGCAGTACACCTTTGGTACTACCTTTATTCACCACCACACCTGCACTTTCCACTTGGTTGCGCTGAGAAAGGTTATCCCCTACTCAGGGAGTAGGCTTATTTTGACCACAGCACCCTTGTCAACAACTCCTGTCACCACTCGGGACACCACATTTGAGCAGAGGATTCCTCCTGCCATCTCACAGGCCATACAGGAGGCTGTTGACCCATAACTTGTGCGGTCAACAGTGATATGTCGGTACTGTGACACAATTATCTGCAGAGACAAGCAATCCAAAGCCCCTTCGACGTTGTAATGCAGGCACATGAAAATGATTGCTCCACCTTAGATTTCTTGCTGTCCACCTGTCCCTTCCTTTAATGTGGTTGGTACCCCTTGCCCCCCCCACTCTGCTTTTCTCTCTTACCCTCTGCAGGAAAAGAAACCAAAACAATCCACACAAAAACACCAATAAAAAGGTTCCTCATAGAACTGCCTTTTAATGTTTATAAATAGAATCAGAAAAAACCTCTTATAGACTCCATCTATTTTATATTCATACCTAAAAAAGACTCTAGAAGAACATCTGACATTTTAATTAGCTTTACATTTGATGCTAATGAAAATTGTAGACATATTGCATAGCAGAGAAAAGGTAATAGTAATACATGTCTGTCCCGATCTTTTTCTCTACCATACAAAATGTTAACATAAAGTGTAGTGTGCATAGGAAGCGTTTTGCCATTATGTATGGCTTTCACACTTCATGCTCATATTACACTACTATCAATAAATGATTCACCCCCTTTATCTGCAGACATGTAGTTTGTGGCCAGTTTTACCATCTGCAGACTTCTCAGAGAATTAAAGGGGGGATTTAAACTTAAATTATAACAAAAGGTCCTTTAGCCTTTTTTGGGTTGTATGTACTAAACTAACAAATGCTGTTCTGTAGTTATTTCTTTTCTATAACTTTTGCAAAAAATGCTTCAAACTTGTTTGTGAATTTGGTTTTTATGTACTATACCTACTAACAGATGCTTTACAATATATCTCATATGATCCTTTTTCATTTTTTTTCACAAAAACTTTTTCAAGACATTCTGAACATTTGAAAGAAAAATCTAATTTTCTAAATATGTTAAATGTACTCCATCTCTAGGAAAAATGTTCATGCCATCAAACTTTATATTCTCATTGTGGAAAGATGCCATTCCTGCATTCTTTAAAAAGCACTTTCAGTGTTATGCACATTCCACCTGGCTTTTTCAAATTCTGTACAAACCAAGTTTTACCCTTCCACGTCTGCCTTTGGCTTATGCATGAAAAAAAAATGCTTGAAGCTGGAAACAGTTCCATTAGTCTTTTAAACCTGTCCTTCATGGCAAACTACAATGATACTCCAATCACATACCCCAAACTGTTGCCTCCACAATGTATTATAATAATGTCATGATAATTAAATTAAACCAAACCATATTTGATTTTGATTTTTTTATTTTGAACATTTATATTGTGCTCCGGACAGACTTAACTGTATAAAGGTGCAGATGGTATCGGACCACAAGGAAAAGTGTGATATTCTCGCACAATGGTAACAATGGCCAAATGAAGTACATTAATGATTACAATGTGACCATTGCCCTTTTCTGGAATGCTAATATAGACATACAGTACATTGCAGACAATGCCACTGAAGTTGAAAGATATGTTACAGCCTATCTCACCAAAGCTGAGAAGGTAGAGCTAAAAGACCTGTGGGAAGGACATATCATCGGCAAGAACCCAGTCACAAAAATTGTGCAGCTTATGTTTTAAAAATGTTGTCACATAGAGAATGAACATCTTTCCAAGAGATATAAACAATATCCACAAATGAGCCCAACATCCATGTTGTTTTAAAAAACAATGTGCTTGACACGTATTATCCAGACAGAAGTACTGCTTTGGAAAACATGTGTATGTACGACATAGTCCAAAACTACTATTACAAAAACAATGTTATACCAGATGAGACAACTGGCAAATATTCAGTATCAACTTGTGAAGGAAGACTAGTAAAACTTGCCAAGCCTATTTAATCATATAAAATGATTGTTAAAATCTTCACAACAAAGAACATGTTATTACATGGAACTACTGCAACTTTTCAAACCTTGGAAGAAAGAAGAAGAATTATTAGGTGAACATGTCTCATTTGAAGCTGTATTCAAGGCAAATTAAAGCAATATAACAAATGTCAATTTTAAACACATGTTGGACAATGAATGCCAACAAGAGGAAGACATTGAAACTCTACTAGATAAAGGCACTCCTGAAGGCAGACAACCTTCTCTTACAGGAAGGAAAGAACCACTTGGAGAACCGTTCTTTCAGAATGAAGCAGAAATAGCCATAACTGAGGTAGAAGACACCATGTATCAATCTGAAGCATCTGAAGAAGACGTGTCAATGCTTGAAACACACCTAAATGATGAACAACTCACAGTTTACCTAGAAGTCACTGCATAAATTGAACATGCACTTAAACAAGAAAATAAAACTTGTAGCTTTGAACATTAAAAACCTCTGCTCTTGTACGTAAGTGGTGAAGCTGGTTCTGGCAAAACCTTCTGAGTTACAAAAATCAGGAAATGTCTACAAGACTTAACAAATAACCAACTTTCAGCTGTTGTTACATCCTCCAGAGGTTTAGCTCCATACTACACAGGAGGTGTAGCTTTATACCAACTAATTCTCCTTGCAGCAGAACACCAAAACAAATTAGAATACTAAAAATGATCAGCAGAAGCTGCTAGTGAAGTATGTGGCATTCTGCAACAAATGAAAGTCCTCCTGCTTGATTAAGTAAGCTTGGTTTCTCATGCTGGCTTTAATTAATCTCAGAATGCAAGACGGCCTAAAAACAAACTATGAAAAACTCTTTGGAGGAAAACACGTGATTCTTTTCGGAGGCCTCTTACAGTTAACACCAGTAAAAGGTCAACTCATTTTCAAAACATTAGGACACAATGCCGTAATACACTCAGCAGCTTTGGGAATGTAATCTGTGGCAACATTTCCACTACTGAGAACTAACTCAACAGATCTAACCTATGCTAACATTTAAAAAAGCAATTGAACTGGTCTGCTTACTAAAATGCAAAACCCTCTTAAAAACTAGAGTAATCATAAGTGGTATGGACGAAAGACATCTGGCCCTGATGTCATGGAACTATTATTATTATTATTATTATTATTATTATTATTATTATTATTATTATTATTATTATTATTATTATTATTATTATTATTAACTCAAAATGCATGATACAATATTGAATAAAGAAAATCAACCACAGTGCATATGATCTCCAAAGACAAACTAGAAGTGCATGGCATGACACTCCCTGTGTTTCAACAAGCAACAACACAACTAAATAGCTTAGAAATATGTATCTCCAACACAGCTGGAGTAGAAAAACGAATAACTCCGTGTCTAAACTGCAAAGTATTTCTAAAATGTAACCTTGATGTAGAACAAGGTTTAGTCAACTGAGCAATTAGTACAGTTGTTAGATTCCAAAAAAAATCCACATGACAACAACATACAGTTTGGCAACATTCACTTTGAAAAATGTACATAAGTTAAATGAATAGGTTGAGACAATAGCATGTGTCCTTCTTTTCAAAGACATATGTGTACGCAAAGAACAATTCTCGCTATCTCTTGCATATGCTGTCCGTATTCACAAGTCACAAGATCTAACTCTAGACCACACACTTTGATGCAAACAAATTCAACACTATCATTCCTTGCATCATACAATACTACAGGCTGCCTGCACTATACACCCCATCTAGATATGTATCCATTAGCTAAAAAAACAAAACCTTTAAAAAGAAAACTAATAAAAACAGAAGCTATACTAGATGTCCCCGAAATACCACTAAAAAACAAACACGTGCTGCTCCATCAAATAATCAAGCACAAAACTCTCTAGTCAAAAAGCAACTGCTTGTCCATCATAAAATAAAGAAATGAATGTGTCTTGTCAAAAAAGAACTGCAGTCCCATCAAACGATACAGAGGCACAATAGTTAATTTCAATTCAGCGATAGAACTGGAGTAAATTGCTATGCAAATGTAGCAATACATCTTCACTCCCAATTGCCACCAATTGTTCAGACCATTTGTTTAAATATGTCGGCCCAGTTTTGTTTTCAAATGCTCATTCTTCATACAAATGCCACAAATAATCCTGACCGCACCTACAGTGTCTCAGGTAGAATGCAAGAATTGGACTACTTTGCAGGAATATTCAAATTCACCATAAACACACAGGACGATACACAAGAATTCCTAATATACTTACTACAAGTACTAGAAACCAAAAACATCCCTATAAATGAAATCTTCCAAACATATATGCACTCTTTGCAAACATGTTTTACAAGAGCATATACCTAATGAACGATTTGAATGAACAAATTCTGAATGCATTCCATTTCACTAGCATCTGCAGTATGCAAATCATAGCATATTATGCTCTTTCTTGCAATTCAGACAATCGTTCCAGCATACAAATAAACTCACAGGATCAAAATGTCATACTTATGCTTCTAAGGCAGAATGCAGATGGTACCAAAACAAATGTAAGCTCACTAGTTTAACACATGGAAACCTTTGCAACAGTAGGCATAATCTACCACACTGGTGCCACAACCACGTCAGGCCACTGTACTACATATGTCAAAAAAGATGTGTTTGGTTTTAATGTAAAAACACATCAGTTACTCCAAAACATAGATTACCAGCAAATCTAACAAATGCCTTACTAATATTCTTGCAACCCAAATGTACTCACTGAAGTATACTAAAATAAACAGTTTGAATATACCAACCGGTATCTAACTACTTTAAACATACCCTTCATTATAATCCACTTCAAACATGCCATTACAGTCATACTAAAATAATACATCCATAGTACTACAATAGTACTTTTAAAATTCAATAGAGTTAGAATTCGCCAACGGGTATCTAACAATATCAACCATACCCTTCATTACAATACACTTAGAACTTATAGTGATTTTTTCTAATGGCATATTTTCGAATGCCATTTTCTCGACACAATTGTGCCGAATTTTTATTCGACTTTCTTTTTTTAACATTTTTTTTTTAAGTGGGGGGTTCCTTTTTTAAATGCTTTTTTTTACTTATGAAACCAAAAAGAAAATATAAAATAAAAAATAATACATTAAAGAAAGAGATTCTGCAAAATGTTTTAGTCAAAATGGTGTTTCGAAAATATGTTTTTTCGAAAAAATGACTGGATACCGTATACTTACATAACATATTCAAATTACCAGACACATGTATTCTATGACAACTATATACACTTGTCATGTTACTGTAGCCATAATTACTAAGGATAAAGTATCATACATTCACCAGCGTCTACAATTCTACATTACAGCCTTCTTCCAATATTCAAGTAGTCATCCATCCCCACTAGAAGGATACTACTGTATCCAAAATATTGTAACCATACGCAGTGTCCACAATTGTGATAGGATTACAAATAGTATATATGCTTCAATGCTATTGTTCTACCATACTACAACTAGTGTACACTCCCCCTAGAGTCGCTATAATTACTATACACATATTACATGGCCATGATCAATGTCCAGATTGATACACCCCCTAGACTATTTATAATTACAATACACATAATACTATGGCTGTGGTCAGTGTTCAGACCACAACAATTAAAACAATCCATATCATAAATACACACAATACTCCTTTAAATAACATAAATCATCCAGATCCCCTCCCAATCGCAATAACGTCCACAGATACGTGTCCATGACTCTGAATATGGTCACGGGCAGTAAAATTGACCATGAACACGGCAGCACCTGCACTCCCTTTTTCACCTATAATAACAGCTTCATTATAACTTTTTTCAACTCCCCCACTGTTTCTGGGCACTCTTTGGGCCACAAAATAGCCCCACATGTATTTTCCAGAGTGTTCCTTCACCAGGCTGTCCACAGACTGAGGCCATGGTCTGTGGATCGAATATGGCATCCGTTTTTAAAATGTTTGACACAGCTCATGTTTTTAAACAACCAATCAGCATGTGTGTTTGATGTCTGTGAACACCACACTACCTTCTGATTGGTCCAGAGGTATCTGTGAAAACTGAACCAGGAAGTGAGTCCATGGACCGAATGCAGACTTCACTTGTTTGTTTACCAACTTTTTGGCAATTTTTTAAAAAACTACAGGACAGATTTACAGCAAATTTGCAAAAGAGTGCTCTCGTAAACCAAGCCACTGCTCCTTGTTCAAGTTTGTTACAAATCCGTTCAGTGGTTTGGGCTGTAGGCATGAGCAAAATCTTGTTTCCCTTATGTCATTGAGGATTTCAAAAGTTTTGAGACCCACTCTATAACTTTTCCCCCTTGGAAGAAACTACACCAAACTTCACAAAATCATTCTGAGGCGGCCATATAACTTTTATTGCTATGTTTGGTGAGGATTTGTCAAACTGTACCAAAGTTATAATTCACCCAAAAACTCTTCTTCCTATGATTTGAGCAACATAACCATACATACATTATCGCTAAAGCAGGAATTGTAATACAAAATATCTCAAACATTCAAACACCAGCAAAGGTATTATAGTGGGCTTTAGAAGGCTTTTTAAATAAACCTTACTTCTGAAATGTAAAAGTAGAAATAGCCATTTCAATCACACACAGCACACTGCCTCCAAGTAACCATTACTGGAAGGTCACCTTCAGTTCAGACCAGTTGGACAGCTGATGTAAATGGATCTTGGTCATCTGCCCTAGACCATACCCATTTGTCAATCACTTCAAATGATTTGGTGCCTTCTTGCTTTGCCACCCTTTTCCCATACTTAAGCAGCCTTACAGACTATTTAATATTGAAGTTAATGAGCTGGTACAAGTGGATCTTGGTTGCATGACCTATGACCCACCTACTTGGCCATCACTGATAATCTTTTTACATCTTTTTTGCCACCCCTTTTCCCTACTTAGGCAGTCCTCAACCCTCATTTGTGTTGCAGTTGGTGATTGTGGATCTTGGTCACGTGACTGCAGCCAAACCTACCTGCTTATCCATGACCCTTCCTTTCCTTTCTTAACTATTAGATCAACAATGGGTCTGGTTAAGGTGTGTGAAGTGAAGGGCAGATGAAAAAAAGGCAAATTCCTGTTTGGACCTGTTCGTATGGGAAGAACCCAGGACCAGATGGGCTGCTCCTCTAAAATTAGGAAAGCTCCCTTGAATATGTATTTCAACCCATTACCAACCATGCCATTTACCAGCAGCATCATGGACCACCACTGCAACAACCTCAACTATGCACCCATAAACCCTATCAGCACTCCAATATTCACCATGACACGAAAATCTATGCTTGCCAATGTCCACTCAGCAATAAACCACACAGCAGACATTGCTGACATCATTACCACACATGACTTGTAATCCATCTTCATTAATGAGACCTGGATGAAATCCACCTCCACCCACTTCATGGATGTTCTCAACCCCAATGAATACAACATTCAACAGTGATACCATCCAAAGAAGATGGTTGGTGGCCTCGCTATCATTCACAAGGCATCATGGCCATGCATCCAAGTGGATATCGCCATTATTGGCTCTTTTGAAAACATGTCTTGCCACTTCCAGGTCTCCACAAACAACACAGTCACTTTCCACCTCATCTAGAGATGGCCGCCTAAGCCTAAAACATCATTTATTGAAGACTTCAAGGCTTTTTTCAACACCATATCTCTCAAGAATGACAACATCTTCCTCATTGACTTCAACATCCTTAACCACCCATAAACTACCTATCAACCAATGCCCACATGACAGTCTGAACCTCACACAGCACATAAAAGATCCAACTTAGAGAAAATGTAATATCATCAAACTCTTCTTATCTACCCTGTCTATCAAACCCGCTTAACTAGTCAGTCAAGTACACCCGCCTGAAACCCAACAAACAAGCCTTGAGAATATTCAAGAACATCCCATTAGAGGCTCTCACATAATACCTAGCAAACCTCTGCTTCACATATTCCGATCAACTTTAGACAAACCAGGACTGTGACTTGCTTCTCCAAGAACTTAACACCATCTTTAAAACCAACATCAATTTATTTTCTTTTTTTCTTTATTGTTATACGGCTAAGAATCTTAACCATTAACAAATGGTACAATGAGATTAAATAAAGAACAAGAAAAAGAAAAATAAAGCAGCAAATGCACAAAGAACACAGTTAATTAAAAAAAGGAACTGAATGGAGCATCTTATCGAGCACATAGTTTTGGATAGGATTACATACAAGATATAGTTTGTTAACATGTAAAATGTTGTGCAAAATTTCAATCAGTAGCATCTAATTTCACAGATTTAAAAATGTTCACAACTCCAGCAATGGTAGATGCATATTACCGCCCAGGCAAAGTGACCAATTTTCATTCTTTGCCCCAAGATCAAATACTTGGGAAAATGTCATCAAATATGTACATTTTAACCCCCAAATTGTGGAGCCACATACGAGATATGATTTGACCTTTCGATACTGAGCTTGCCATTTACAAAATCTACACTTTGCTTGAGAGGGGGCCAAGAAACCCATATCTCATCAATAACGATTTGGTTCCCAACAGATTGAGTGGAAAGAGTTGAAAAATTGACCTCACTTACCCTGCCGGATAAATTAGGGGACAAGGTACCCAACCTCTCATTCTCATACTGGAGGTGTGCCAAAGATGATAGGCATGCATCAATTCCATGGTTTTCATCCAATCAAATTCATACAGCACTTCCTTAACCTTCTCCGGATTTTTCACAAGATCACAAAAGGAGAGAGCCAACTCCTCCAAGAGGGTATGGCAGTACAAATAGGACTCGTTCATCCAAACACAGGTTTTATATTTCAAAGCCCTAAATCAACATACAGAGAGCCTTCACAGGGGCACAAGATTTTACGTAACATGGATAAGATCTTCCATTGTCCCTGTGCCATTAAAGAGACAATCAGAAGCTCATATCTCAGACCATGTATAGGCACAGAGTTCGGGAGATGTAAGACCCTTCTCCAAATTACACCCCCCAATGTTTCTAGTTAGCACACTGTTGCCAAAGAATACACATCAATACCATCTTTGGTACAATTTTGCCCTTGTGCTGGAGCGGTAACTTCCCAAAACGAGAGTCAACTCTCCCAAGCTGACACACTAAAGTGTGCACATGCATCTTTAACCACTCCTGTAGCCTATTTTTAGGGGGAAGGGACAATAAAGGAAAGCCCAGATAAATAAGTGAGGACATTTGTTCCCCTGGAGATGTACCAATGTGGCAGTTATATCAGCATTTTAGCCTGTGCTTAGTGCATTGCAATATCTTAGTTTTGGTTGGATTAATAGAGAGATAATGTGCCTCATTCCGAGATTGGAGGTAGCCATGGCGCTAATAGCGCATGGCTGCCTCCAATAATGGTACCGAGTCCGCCCTCATTCAATTGGGACTTATCGGTATAGTCGGACCTTTGTGGGACCGGTAAATCCCCATTGAAAATACCATTCCCCATTCCCATTTCAGCCCCCATCGGGCTCAATGGGAATGGGGAAGGTGCAAATAACGGTACTGCAATTTGCGGTACCGTTATTTGCTCCCTGGACCCTTTGTGGCTCCGGCTAAGGCCACCTGGTAAAATCAGGCGGCCTTAGCGGGACCCACAAAGGGACCTTGGAATAGGGTGCAAAGGGATTACCGGCACCGGTGTCCTTACCGGTGCCGGTAATCCCTTTGCGCCAGCCTCGGAATGAGGCCCCATGACTGTCAACATACTTCAGAAAAGCATCCAGCAGATGCTGTAGTCCTGCCGCAGTGCAGTCAAATAACAGAATGTCATCTGCATACAGCAACCACTTAGAGCGAAGATGGAAATGTTTGGGGGCAATGATCCTGACAGATTTCAAATAGTCTACTATGTCCAAATTATGTAGGGTGAACAAGAAAGGAGCATCCATACACCCCTGCCTAACACCACAAAAGGACTTAATAGGGTGAGAGAGCAGTCCTGAAATGAGTGCAGACCTATCAACAAGCACAGCAGACTAAATGGAATCCCCAACTATTACGTTTAGTCCACAGCAAGTTTTGATCAACCATATCAAATGAGCTAGTTAAGTCTATAGATGCTATGTACACCGACTTATACTTGCTGATCCATGCAAGATGTTGAATACTCTTTGCAGGGGCCCTATTAAGCGAGGGGCCAAGATTCTTACTGAAACCTATTTGCCACTTGTCGATTCGACTGACACCAATGCCCCAGGATTACAAATGGGACAGCAAGATGCGAGAGAAAACCCCACTGTCCGCATCTAACATGGCAATAGGCCTATATTTCAATGGGTTAAATCTAAGCCCTATTTTATATATCGGGACAATGTTCGATTTAGGCCAAGATGTAGGAAATATGCCAGTACCCACTATTGGCCGGGATGTACGTATACTCAAAAGACTGGACTATTTTATAATCAAAACAGGATGGGTTCATCATATCCTCCAAATTGCACAACAAACGCACATTATTAGAAGCTCCCGGAGACTGTGAAAACAAGGTAGTAAAATGGCACACCCAATCAGATTCAAAACAGCGTTCAATTGCCCAGAGGATAGTGGGGAGTCCAGATTGCTAACCGCTCTCCAAAATCCCTGGAAATGTTTGCTGCAGGGTGACTCCAGCATGCTTTCTGCACCAGCCTAGCTCCTTTTGGCCCTTTTCTTTCGGGACAAGTTCTTGTATACCTGACATACTTTTTTAATCAGGGAGGTCTTCCTCTCCAATGAGAGATCAGTGTGATTCCTTAGGTCATGCAGAAGTTTTATTTTTTTCCTGGTTCTGGGTAAACACCTCCAAGCTAAAGACATGATGATGTGAATAATTTCTAGGTGGGTTACCCCTACCAGAAGAACAATCGAAAACCACATTTTTGACAACATTTTCAAAATGTTCCACTGAAAACCATACCAACATCAACTGTCATATCGAGTGAATAAAAATGCACCCTCAAGCCTAAACCTTCTGGACACTGGTACTCCTAAGAACACAAATTTAAAAATGAACCATCAGTAACCAAGAAAACATCTGCAGGGCATCCAACCTTATCCTGCTCCAGGAACACAGTGTTACCCACATACAACGTATCACCTCTACCAAGGCCAACTGATACCAAAACACAATAGCCAAGTTCAACAATCAATGTAGGTCCCTCTTCAAAACCATCAAGCACTACATCAACCCTCTGCCTGACCCATCCATAACATACTTCATTGAAAAATCCACTGCTAGCAATACTATCATCAGTTACAAGATCAGCATGAACCGCCAACACACAGACACCAATGCCACCACTGACAGCACACTACACACCCCATCCCACATAACCACAACTACCTGGACAATTTTCAAGGCTTTTACTTTGGAAGACCTCACTTGCATCCCAGCATCCCTCAAGGCTAAATTGTACGTGGATGACATTCTCCCAACCTCTGTACTCAAGACCCTTCTTACTGAAGCACTCCAATTGACAATCTTCAACAGCTCCATAACCGAGGGCAACTTCCCCTTGATGCAAAAGACCAGACAAATCATCCTGCTTCTCAAGAAATCAACACTCAATCGTGACAGCCTCAGCATCTACTGCTACATCAGCCATCTTCCCTTCGTATGTAAGTTCCTTGAGAAAGCAGTAGCTTTGCTTCTCCTCCAGCTCATTGAAGCCAAACTCCTTCTCAGTCCTAACAATGTGACTTCAGACCCAGATACAGCAAAGAAAGGGCTACCACTAAAGTGATAGAAAATGCCCTAAAAACTTTTGATGATGGCCACCTTGCCTCCTGGTTCTCCTCAGCAGTATTCAACAGAGTAAACCACCGGACACTCACTGACATTCTACATCTCCACATGGGGAACAGCAAGGACATCCTCAAGTGGTTAAAATCCTACCTTGCTAACTGCCATCAGTTATACACATTGATTAATCCAGATCACCAACTCCACCCATTAACTGTGGAGTCCTGCAGAGAGTCATCCTCTCCATGGATTTGCCCAGAACCCTCCTTACTTCAAATAATATCACATCCACCATTACACAGATGGCATGCGGCTCTACCTCAAGATATACTCTATCAAAGACATTCACAGGTTCCAGGCCTGCCTCACCTTGATCCAGTCCCAGATGGCCAGGGCTTACATGAAACTCATCCCCTCCAAGATTAAATTTCTACTACTGACCAACAACAGTGAACTCCCAGACATCCAGTTCCAGCACTCTGTTGTGAACCTCAAGGGCCTCATATCCCAGCTGGCCACTGAGCCAAGTCTCTGGAGTTCGATATCAACAGACACCTCCCCTTCAAACAGCACATAGCAAGGACTCCACACACGGCCTAACACCAACTTATTCTCGTGCATAAAATCAAGCCTTTCAACCCAGAAAACAAATTCAGATCTGCTGTCCAAACCTTGGTCCTCTCCAAGGCCTTCCCGAAAATACCCAGTCACCCCTGAGATGTATCCTGCATGCTCCAGCATGAATCATAAAAGGACTCCACATGTTTGATCATATCATCCTGACCAAATCGAACTGCACAAGCTCCGACTGCAAAGATGTATCATCTTCAAATCCTGCTGCATCATCTACAAGGATGTTACCTCGATGTCCCCAAGCTACCTCACTGAGAAACTCAGCATCTCCAGAGGCCTACAATCCACCAGAAGTAGTAACATGTGAAGACATGAACTCTGCCTGTGCAGGAAGGAAAGGATATGAAGACAGGCCTTTCTTTGTCTGCATCCGAAGATTCTGCATCCTACTCCCCATCATCACCTGACTCGGCACCTCACTTCTACATTTCAGGAAGTATCTCAAGACTCTTCTATTAAGGAAATAACTCCTCTCTAACACCTAGTTCTGCACATCCTCCACTCACCACACAAAACTTAGACTAGGTGATCTGTGCCCCTGTTTTTCCCCTGGTTGCTTTTAGATTGCCTCTGCTCCCACTCCACCTTTGTAAGGTCTTCACTCCTTTGTATCTCTGCTTCACTCGCTGCATCCTTCCCCCGTGATTTGTAAAGCATGTTTTTAGGTCTGCACTCAATACATATAATAATAATAATAATAATAATCATAATAATAATAATAATAACTATTATTATTATTATTATTATGATTATTATTATTATTATTATTATTTTCATTGTAATAAAAGAGCCTGATGGGCAATGCATTTTGGTTATGTAGATTAGCTCACATGTCAAGCATTTGCTCCATGAAAATGCCTGTGTCTATACATCAGTGCTATTTTATACATAGCATGTTTCAAACCAAAACAGACAGCTTTCAATGATTTGGACAAATGCATACAGTTTAACAATCAGCAGTGTTCTGAATCCTTGAGAGCGGTCTGTCTTCAGATGAAACATTCTGTGCATAAAATAGCACCCTGCAGACCATCCAGAATAACATCATTTATTGGAGAAGGTAGGCCCTGCACGGAGGAACTTAGTAAGTTAATTGCTAGACATCCACCTCTTTCCAGTTCTCT
Organism: Ambystoma mexicanum; assembly: GCF_040938575.1. NCBI lineage: Eukaryota > Metazoa > Chordata > Amphibia > Caudata > Ambystomatidae > Ambystoma > Ambystoma mexicanum. Next base: position 357,852,545 of record NC_090940.1, read on the forward strand.
GGAAAGTAGATGCAAAGATCAATTTACCTTTAGTGCTTCTCACTGTGGTAGGTGTACCCTCTGAGAGGTTATGGATTTCTGTTCCCATTAACCCTCCTATAGCCTCAGGCAATATGTTTATCTTTGTGGCACAAGACCCCGAAATGTATTTGTTTCTGAATAGTCTGGGGGTTCATATCGAGAGTTTTTATACCCTGCTGCAGATCTTAAAGGATAGGTTCTGGTTGTGGGCAGGACTGTTGGCTGCGCACGTGCTGGTGCCTGTGCCAATTGGGTGCTTTCTTCTGAGGTTGTCTGGGTTGACGACTGTACAGGTGTCACAGCCTGTGTCATACTTTTACCACCTGAAAGGGGCAGGACATTTTCCACAATTCTAGTATACTCCCTCTCTCTCTTTTAGCTTTTTATCCTTTTATGTTTACAACAAATGGGAGTCATATGCTGGATTACATCGTTATCATGTGTACCCTCAGCTGACCATGCGGTAAACATTTTCCCATCGGTTCCCACTGCCCGCTCATTATTATACTTTATTATCTACTCCCTATAAGTTGGGAGCTCCTTGCATATATGATCTAATGGAGTATTCATTTTTTTTAGAGACAATAAAATCACAAACACAACTGACCAATACCTACTACTCACAAGAGATAAAAATATCTTCACTAACAACGCTAAGGGCTGCCCCACTATTGCACACCCCTGAGTTACCTCTCAAACACAAGAAAGCAACAAAAACCCTTGAACACAAATCATAGTGTGTCTTCATGCACAAACACAATCACCAAAAAACCACGCCCCCTCCCAATTACGATCTCTACCTCAATATTTTCCTCTCACTCAAAACCATGTCATCCACTTGCCTCTGATCACCCAATAACTCTTTTATTTACACTTGTGTACAATTCATTTAAAAATCACACTTTTTTGCATAATGTTTTATGTTCCCCGCCTCTCGTCCCTTACCACGGAGGGTACAGTCCTCGCTAGTGTGGGACTTCCCACTCTATTTCTAAAGCATCTCTGCCCTCCCTCCTTTCCTGAGGGATGTGTACACTTCACTTACCAAGTCTATGACTATTGTGACATCACAGCTCCTCACTACGGGAGCCCTCTTCAGTTTTTACTGAAAAGGAAAAAATGAAAAAACAAGACAAAAATACCACGTGGTTGACACTGCCACTCACTCCACTCTCACATTAATATTCTCCCGCTGAAATTCTTGGATCAGGTGCACTGCTCGCTATGGTCTTCTGAAGTCTTCTGGGGCTGCCTCTACCCACAATGGGCATAGACTCATGGGGCGGACTGAGGCCTGATGCGATCAGACATGCCTCTGTGTAGCCCTTGTGCTTGCTGCATCCTCGTGGTCTGCACAGTCTTCTGCTCCCTTATAGTAAAAATCAAGGGGGAGGAGTCAACAAATGTTGCAGAGTATTCACAGCAAATACCCAACTGGTGATTGGGCAATGCCATTTCTTCTATAGGTGAATTCCTGCAATACCTAGCCCTATTGGCTTGCCTTCACTGTGTTACGTTTTGATGTACTAGTTAGGAACATAATTTGTTATGCCTTTTGAACACAGACTTGGGAACTCGGCTAAAATGATGTGTCTCAGCCAATCTGCATGCTGTGTCTGTCTCCTAGCCCAAGGGTCTGTTATTTCTTTGTTGCCTTTGCATGATCTCACTGTCGAAAACTCAGAGCTTGAAAATGCCTTTGCCTACCTTTCTTAACCAATCACTGCGCAACATTCAGCTCTGCTGTGTATGTGTGCTGTTTGTAAAGGCTTGGCTGACATTTTCTGCTAATTCCTGATGCTTCTCAGGCTTTGGGGAAGGCTAAGCTTGTCTTGAGGCCTACTTATGTATTGTTAATTGAATTAGTGTAAAGACCTTCTTTCATTTACTATCAGTCCCCCTAAGGGTGTCCTGATTAGTGATACGTGTTACTATACTTGTTAGGAATATGTGTGTATACTGAGGTATATGGTTTGCAGCTTATAGATTACTTCTTGTTTGAGACTTTGCTTACTACTGCACTGTTGCTAGGGTGTTTTCAACCTCTAAAAATAGGTTCTGCATGAATGGTGTTGCTTTCTTTATGACACTGTTTCATTTCAAAACGACTTTCGGAGCTTGTACTTCCGTTTATGTTGGGGGTATTCGGGGTACTCCCGACAGTATTTTAAGCTAAGCAATAGTGGCTTCAAGTTGGCTTCAGAAGAATGACAACACAATATTCTTCAAGCTTTAGACAAGCACTGAAAGACCTTTTGGGAAGGGCTAAACAGGTTTAGAGAAACCGGTTTCCAGCTATCGAAAGCCAATTTAAGCGGAATGCCCCCACTATTCACACCATAAAAAAATACAATGTTTAACTGTCACTTTAAACGCCTGAAGTGTGGGGCATATAGCCTTTTCTCCATGCTGCTTGGAAAATCTCAGGGTCATACACATTCTCCTATGCTAGGTCATACACCCAGCAGATAGTTACTATCCACACTGGAGCTTAGATCCCCATTGACTTCAAGACACAATTTGATGTATGGCCTTGACTATATTTAAGCTGTCTTTCGTGATCATTACTTTTATTGTCCCCTCCCCTCCCTGCCTGTGGTCTGAAGTATTCTATCTTCTAGTTACAAACCCCCAATAAATATGTTGGTGAGTAAATATTACTTTACTTTGGATAAATTCTGTAGAGTACATCGCAAAATATCTACAAGACTAAAATACACAAGTCATAAAAAGCAAAAATAAATAAGTAAACACATCACAAGGCACAATTGTATCCATATGGCAATAAACGGTGTCTAGTTAAATGGTTGACAGACAAATGGTCGACACAATTTGGTCGACAGGACAAATGATCACATTTATTTTTTAGTTATATATATTTTTTTAGGTTTTCGTTTAGGGAATAAAAGGGGTTTTTAGCAAAAAAAAGGAGGTTGTGAAAAAAAAATGTGAAAAAAAAAAAAATTCGATCATTTGACCTGTCGACCTTTTGGTGTTAACCATTTGTCTTGTCGACATTTATATTCGACCGTTTGACCTACAGCCGCAGTAAACTAATGCTGAACTAGTCCAGGCTAGAAGAGGAAGAAACAATAACGTATACTAACATGTCAGACGTAATGATATCATATATTGTAATGTTATAAGTGTAATATGATCAATGTTAAAGCTGTATGCGTCTGGTAGAAAGGAACATGCATCGAGGCCTCAATACAGAAAACAACAGCACAGGGGAATTCCATGTTTCCGAACAGCAATCGTAATCCATCGTAAAAACACGATTCTAGAAATGCATTAGGCCAGAGTATCCACGTGCTTGCCCGCTCGACAGCACCGGTGAAAGCAATCAATCTCTACATCGGCAGTTGTGAAGCATTCATAATTTGTTTACAACACGCGGTGTATCGTTTGGTTTCCCGCTTTTGTAATTTATTTACCGGCTAAATACCCTGAGCAAAGTTGTCACATCGACTTAATGCTCTCCACATTGGAACTGACCATTTAATTTTAAGAGCACTACCTGCTGTATATAAATCAAGGGTAAGCGTTTTCATTCAAACGGTACAGAAATGAGCCATTCCACTCCTTTAAAATGTTTACGAGGGAGGGAAGTGTTGTGTGCTTGGCAGCCCATTTAGCACGTCCATGTGTCATGGAAAGTGTTAAAGGTAGACCAGGCCCTGATCTGTGACACAGGAATTACTTACTGTGGTTATGCATCTGCGTATAATAATAATAAAGGGGGAATGTATATGTATACACACAATACCTGAATAAAGAAACGACATCTGCACACCGTTTCTTAAACTGTCCACTGGTTGAACCTGATCCGGGCATTTTACCTGCCCAACTGACTCCTGTTCGTGACTTTGGGAGCCGTGGTTTAGGAGGGCCCTTCCAAGACGGCATGGGCAGGGCAGTTTGAGTAAAAGTCGACCCTTAGGATTTTGGGCCACTCAACAATGTGGAACTTTTCGAACTTTTGTTTACACTCAAGCTCTGATTTTCGAACCCCTATAACACGGCATGTGAGAAGACATTCAGAACACTGGGGAGCTGGCACGTGAAGAGGAACCGCAACAGCACCACAGAGATCAGGCTAGCAAGTAAAGGGGATATGTTTAGTTATGTTAGTTATAGTGTAGGCTAGAGTGGTATTATATAAATAATAGGGCTCAGGTAGAATTAGGCAGTTAACATTTTGGGGGGACTAGGGTCGCATGGTTTGTGGACAAGTTGATGTTGTTGGTAGAACAGAACACCAGTAAAGTTTTCGGCACGCACGCATTTTTATAGATATGTAACGCCATAGCAATGTGAAGCACATAATAATTGTGTAGGTTGGATAGAAGGCCACAGCAGTGAGAATCACTCATGGGGTTTAAAAGCAAAGAAAAACGAGGCATTTTGAGATACAAATGTATTTGTAGACCTATGGTGAAGGCCAAGGCAGTGCTAGACAGAGTAAGGTTTGGAGGCAAATGGAAATACCATCCCAAGGAGAACCAGGAGTGAGATTTGTAAGCAGGGGAACACTCAGGCATTATTAGGCACAGACGCATTTTGTATGCAGAGAAGAAGGCCAACGCAATATTAGACAGAACATACTTTTATTAGGAGGGGTTGAAGGCCAAGGTTGTGTTAGGCACACTACATTTTCTAGGCAAAGGAAAATGCCAAGGCAAGGGGAATTATGCATGGGTTTTGATGATAGAGGAGAATGCAGAGGCAGTGGGAGACAAACATGCGTTTTGAGGGTGCAACAAAATGCCAAGGCAATGTTAGCAACACATGCATTTTACATTCAGAGGAGAACAGTAAGGCAGGGAGAATGACACACACACACATCTTCAGATAATCCAGAATAGGGCAGCAAGAATTATCATTGGCCTCAAGCCCAGGGACTGCATCTCTCCTGCCATAAATTGTTTACAGTGGCTTCCAGTTGCTTCACGGAATAAAACGGATTACATTCCCATCCCTCTGTATAATCCACAAGAGCAACACTCTCTTACTAAATATTTTCACTCTAGACCTCTGCATTCCTCTGGCACCAGCTCTTGGTGTGTAAAGCGTTTTGCTAAACAGAGGGCAGGAGGTTGATCGCTTTCCTCAGCTGGCTCTCTTCTATGGAACAGCCTCCCCCCTGGTGTCTTTAGCAGGTCTTTCTTAAATTCTGGAAGCTCCTCGATACGTTCCTCTGTACCTCTTCCTTCTCCCCTTCTCTCCTCTGCTAATCTCACACTTGCTTTTATTGGTGTTCGGGACCCTTATTCATCCTCGGAGCCCTGACCTCCCACACCAAATCTCTCCCAGCTTCTGCCTATCCTCAGCACTTTGGAGGCTCACACTTATGATGCCTTGCACTTCATCTATTGCTCACCCACTAGCATGTGCACCCCGGCACCTGCCCCCACTGCCTCGTCCTTTCTGCACTTGCACGCCCTGAATACTCACAAGGCATAGTAGGTGTGTCATTTCCCCCTCCACTGTATCTTATATTTTTCTGCATTTTAATGTGTCACATTCTCATGTCCCCACCCTGTTGCCATGTGTACACTTTGAAACAGAATGTACTTGCTGTATAAGCACCTAATAAGCGAACAATAAATAAAATAAAACATAAATAAAGATAGGGAGAACCATACCAGAGTTTTGCACACAAATGAGAATGTCATGGCATAGAGAACCACATATGTCCCGGGAGGATAGCTCAGTGGCAACGGCAAGCACGAAGCGCCTTTGGAAGTAAGACGACACGCAGCAACACAGGTTTGATCCGAAGGTCCATGTTTAGAAATCTCTGGGTATTAAAGCGCGTTATAAATACGCAACTAAGACAAAACAAAAAAAAACAATTACGCAATTAAAAAACAAAACAATTCCTGTAACAGCGCCTCGATGCCCGCGGGCCATGTGTCATTCGGATCGCGCAAGTGCAGGGAAGAGGGAAGGGGAGAAATGCCAAGGTGGAGGGTGAAGGGGGAAGTGTAGTTAACTCACAAGTGCAGCTAGTGGGTGCCTCATAAGTGCAGAGAGAAGGGACTGTAGGGTTGCAGATACAGACCCTCAAGTGCTGGGGAGCCTGGAGGCAGTGCAAGGGCCTCTTTACATGCAGGGGCTTGAGCCCGAGTTCAGAGGGTGACCAAGTGACCAGCGCACGGAGCAGTCAGTTGCATCATCAGGGGAGAGAAAGAGAGAAAGGGGAAGCAAAAAGGAAGGTCTTGTGTTGCTTCCAGAGCTGGAGGTGGTTCTGCTTAAGTGTGAGAGAGGCAGGGAGGCTATTCCAAAGGAAATAGATATGCCCCCAACTCTCTGCTTGGAGAAGCGTCTGACCCTAAGAGAGTTGGAGGTGGATGAGCGGAGAGCTCGAGAAGGAAGATGTTTCGGAAGAGAACGTTGGAAGTAGAGCGGTCCCACAAGGCCGATCCAGAGGGTCTTGAACTTGATCCTTGCAGCCACGGGGGGCCAGTGAAGAGATTTCAGAGCTGGAGAGCTATGATCCATGGGCTTGAGCCCAAGGACAAGTCTTGCAGTCCTGTTTTGGATAAGTTGTAAAGGTCAAAGAGTAGAGTCGGGAAGATTTATAAAGAGGCTATTGCAATAGTCCAGCTTAGGGAGGACTAGAGCTCTGGAGGCAGTGAGCTTCTGGGGAAAGTGAGAAAAGGGAAGAATACACCTGATGAGGTGCAGCTGATAGTTTGACATCTTAGAGATATCAGAGATGTGAGGAAGAAGGGGAGGATGGAGTCGAAGATGACACCAATGTTCTTAGCATCACAGGAAGGAGCAGGAAGAGGGTCCACAGTGGGCAGCCGGGGAGAGAGAGGAAAGAAGGGAGTGTGTGTCCCATTACTAAGGGTCTCAGTCTTACTGGCATTAAGGCAGCGATCATTGGCGGCACACCATTCCTGAATTGCGGCCAGACAGTATGGTATGAGAAAAGAAGCAGAGGTGGCTGAGGGGAGCCTGAAAAAGAGTTGAGTGTCATTCACATATCATTGAAAATTAGAGCAGAAAGTAGCAATGTGGTGTAGCAATGTGATGGGCAAGAGGTGCCAGGTAGAACAGCCAGGGAGAGAGGTTAAACTCCTGGGGAACACCACAAGTAGAGAGAGGGATAGAAGAGAGAAAAAACCCCAGTTGGAACATAGATGGTCGGTCGGTGAGAAAGGAGGCCAACCAAGCCAGGGCCTGATCAGTAATACCAGGTTGTCACAGAGGCGATTGAGCCGGAGGGCATGGTTGACCGGGTCAAAAACAGAGGATATATCGAGGAGAATGTGGACAGAAGGGGGGATTAGAGTCAAGATTGGAGAGCAAGTCTTCACGGGTGTGCAGGATAGCAGTTTCTGTGCTTCTGGCAGCACTGAAGCCAGACTGGCGGTCATAGTGGCAACCAACAGATTCAATATGTAGATTAAGTTAGGAAATTGCCAGATATTCAAATTGTTTGCAGAGGAAAGGAGTAATGGAGATCGGGCAATAGTTAGCCTGAGAGGAAGGATCAGCCAAGGGCTTCTTTAGAAGGGGGTGCACAAGAGAGTGCTTAAGGGGGAGGTTCAAGTTCCAGTAGCAAAGGAGTGATTGCAGAAATTGGCCAAGGCTGCAGCAAGGTGTCGATGTGGTCCTTTACGATTTTGGATGAGGAGGGAGAACCTGCATTGATGAGACTTTCATGGATCTGACTTGCCTAGAAACATGAGCAGGGTTCAACAGGGGAAAGGAGGAGAAAGGAGGATGAGACAGCCTCAGATGGGCCAAAAGTGGTAGAGGAGGAGGAAGAGGAGGTAGAGGATGGACAGGATGTCCTGAGTTTTTGTAGTGAATTGAGAGGACAAGGACATGCATAGGGCCTGGGAGGGACCAGGAGAGGTAGAGACTGCAACAGGACTGGCTAGTTCCTTGCATATTTAGATTTGTTTTTTCATTTTATTTATATTTTGACACTTTCAAAAAAGTATAACACAGGGCAACTTTCCAAAAGCATGCGTTCCGGTCTGTGGTGATACTACTTGAGCATATTGCTGCAATCCCATCCAGCACTTCATACTGTAGCCGCAAGAAGAATTTTGTTTCCCATTCAAATCTAGGACTCCAGACACGTCGCATGCCACAATAGGCAAATCAGAGTAGGCATTTGTCCTGTGATGGCCAGGCCCACTCTCCATGCACCAAAGTTATTTCACTATTTTTTGTACATTTTGACATTTTGAAAAAAGGAAAACACAGGACAGATTTGCAAAACCATGCTTTTAGGTCCTTGCTAATGCTCCTCTCGTAAGTTTACTGCAATCCCGTCCAGCACTTCTGGCTGTAGCCGTGAGCAGAATTGATTTTTCCATTCAAACCCACCCTAATTTTAAAAAAAACTTCACCACATAGCCAGTCCGTGGTGGCCATGCCCACTTTAACCCTAGTGCTGGTCCCTCGTGGTCATGGCTAGTGGCCAGATCACTGGGGTCATGCACTTCAACGATGACCTGGAGAATCTGGCCACAGCCAAGGCTCAACCTCAGTCTCCAAAGGTATATCATTATTTTTTGTACCGACATTATGACACTTCTTTAAAAAAAAAAATACGGGCACTTTTACAAAACCATGCTTTCATTCCTTGACAATGCTCCTCGCACACGTTTGCTTAAAATCCGTCCATGCCAAAATGTACATACAAAAAATAGTTATATAATTTAGCCCTGACTTGACAAAATCCTTTGCACAAACATTCAAGGTTGGGTCTAAAATCTTTTTTGCAAACTTTTATGCAGATTCATCAAACAGCACCAAATGTATAAGCCTTTAAAGCACTTTGTGACCCCCCCGCTCTAATGTTGCCCCCTCTTTGCAAGGCAGCATCACACTTTGCAGAACCATTTGTGGTTAGGTCTAAAAGGATATTAAAAAATGGCATGCAGTTTCATTCAGTGGTGCCAAAGTTAGAAGCCATCCAACAACTGCTTTTCATCCACCCTATAATACTGAAATATGCCTGGAGGTACTCGAAGTTTGCGTACATCCCGGCAATGTCCCTGAACATCTGAGATGTTTGCAGACTTCGAAGAAGAAAGACCATATGAATATTGTCATTTTATGGCCATATCCCATCTCATTCTTACCACCCCTCAGTTCCCCAGAGAATGTTTAATTTGTTTGAACATTTTAATGTTGTGTTTTTTAATATGTTTTTACTGCGATGTTCGCAGACTACGGGCGCAGTCTTTGAATCCAACATGGCGTCCCTTTCAAAAGTTTTGACACACTTCACTTCACTTTTTTACTTGACCAATCAGCGGGTGCGTACAATGTCTGTAAACGTCATGCAGGTCTATGATTGGTCTAGATGTGTCCAACACCAAATCAGGGAGTGAGTCAGCGACCCGGATGCAGATAACCCAAATTGATTTTTTACCTACTTTGGGGACATTTTAAAAATATGCACTGGACATATTTACAGCCAATTTGCAAATGCATGCATTTGGAACCAAGCTGCCGCTCCTCGCACAAGTTTGTTCCAAATGTGTCCAGCGGTCTGGACTGTAGGGGTGAAAAAATGTCTTTTTCTCCATGATGTCTATGAGGATTTCAACGTTTTGGGACCCCTCTATAACTTTGCCCCACTTTGCAAAACCACACCAACCTTTGCAGAATCATTCAGAGGTGGCATATACTTTTTTTTAAAGTTTGGTGAGGATTTCTTAAACTGAGTCAGAGTTATAAGCTGCCCAAAATGTGCTCTTCCTATGACTTGAGCATCTTAACCATAACTACACGGCCGCTACCGCAGGCCATGTAAGTAATAGTATATATGCCACCCAATGGTTAAGTAAGTGACATAAGCGAATAGGAAACAGAACATTCAAATGCTAATACATATTGACGTGGTAGATGCATTTGAATGACATTTTTCAAACATAACGTATGTCAAGGGTCTCACCAGAAGTATGAGATTGATTTGTTAGGAAATGAGCAAGTTATTAAAAAAAGTAAAACAAATGCTGTTTTTGGCCAACTCCCATTTATTTTCCCATGGAGAAAATGTGTAAATTTGATCAAGCCAAAGCATAGAATTTGACCAAAAAATAAACAACTTGGGCACAAAGCTTTGAACTAATTTGTAGGACAGGTTTGGGGTTATTCCATCCAGTAGGCTTTTTAATATTTGACAGGGAATGTGATACCCCCTTCTCCTAAAAATATAGCTATATCTTCCATGGTGCTTTGCAGTGAAGAGACTTTTCAGAGATCAAAATCTACCTTTTTTGGTTTTCTCGATGCAAGAGATTTATGCAGTAATACACAGAATACAAAAACGAAAAGTGCAAAAAAAGCTATTTGGAGGAGGACATTTCATCAGGCTAGAGGTGAGTATGTGAAATTGGAGAGTTGGGGGTAGTCTGTGGAGTCAGTTACAGTTTGAACATTTTCAGATGATCGGGGGAATACCGGGGTAATCTCGCAAGACTCCCGTGATAATAACGCAAGAGGTGCTCAGAAAGAAAATGTTTCACACAAAACAAAGAGTGAAAGGGTGTAAATGGAGAGGGCCAGGGAGGGAAACAGCAACTGAGGGGAGTTGTGGACCATGGAAAGAGGAGGGGGCACTTGGTGAATGGTGTGAGGGCATGGACGATGTATTTGTTATTTTTTAGTGTTTTTTTTCATTATCGTAGGTGTTGGGCAGAAACCTGTGCAGTTCCCTTAGGGACCATTGCAAAATATTTAAGACTACAGGTGTTGGCAGTAAACCCACTTGGTAGCAGTCTGTACCACCCAGATTTACCTGGTAGCTGTGGCTGAGCAGTCAGACTTCCCTCAAGAAGAGTTAGGCAGTATGCAAAGTATACACAATAGGCACTCAGATACAACAATACAAGCAAACACTGACCAGAGCTTTGATATCAAAGTATATAATTATTTATTTAAAAACACACAGTTTGAAACACTCCAGCACTCTTATTGTAAAATATTCTAAACACAGTTACTATTGTAATATATACACCCCTTTTCCCTTATCGGAAAAGTCACAGTAAAACACCACTTATTTTCATACAGAGGTGAGCGCTTAACTAGATTGCACTCCAATAAGTTTGTGAGAAAGGGGGGGAAAAAGACAGAATATGGAAAGGTACCCCACTCTAAGGTTCAGGAACACTACAAGCAAGGCAGAAGAGCAAAAGTCACTGGTGAGCCAAAGTCCAAAGGCTGGGCCCACTCTTAGAGAGAGCAGAGCACAAATGAACCCAAGATCACACAGTTACACTAGGCTTAGAAAGTCTTGCAGAGGGTTCAAAAAGAGTTTAGAGAGGCTTAGGAAAGTTTAGCCAGGTTGTCCCAGGCTAACCTAGGTTCGAAAGCCGGGGGCTAAATCTACCCCGTACAGTCGGTGGCAAGGGAAGCCAGGCAGGACACGGTACCTTAAGTGGGAAGGATCCTCCAGCGGTGGCAGTTGTTCCTGGTAGTGGGTGCAAGTTGCGTCGTCGTCCAGGGGAAGAGAAGATCTCGAATTGGAGGAAAGATGAAGGTCGTTGCACTACCAGGGCAGAAACCAGCCGCAGAGTTTTCCGGTTAAAGGTGTTACCTTTGTTTCGTGGTCGTGGTAAAACGTGGGATACCGTTTGCCGGGGTGCTTGGCATGGGCAAGGCAGCCACGAGAAAGTGAAAAGACGGTGAAACTGGTTATCCCCACCAGTCAAAGGAAGAAGACTCTCCGGTGGGAGATCTCCTCTGTCATTGGGAAAAGTGGTGTGGCAGTCCAGCAGGGCTCCACCGGTAGTGGTGTCGTGGCAGGTCAGCTCAGCTTCTCCCTCATCGGATTCTTAGGTCCTGTGGCGACTTCTGAAGTTCCAGTCCTCAAAGCCCTGCTTTTATGCAGCAAACCCACATTCACTCAGCCTAGCTGTCACTCAAACATGCTAAGTGGTGAGCCGGCCGGCTCACCACTTGGGCCAATCAGGATGGAGAGCGACTTGAGTTGCCTAGGCAACTCAGTCCAGGGTGCCTAAATTTCCCTCCACCCCTCCTAAGTACCCCAGACAGAGTGGCACCACTTTGGAGGGCTTCTGTGGAGAAGCCCGCCAAAAAGTGGAACAAAGGGCTCGACTTGGGTTGAAGTCACAGAAGAGAACACAAACGCCATTTTAGAATCAAGATTTGGCAAAAAACACCAACCGGAGAATTAATATTAATTAAATAAACCGGCGCTATGTTCGATGCTACCGTAAATAATTAAATAAAGGTAGTAGCCTAAAACAATGGGAAATCCCATAGGAAAATATTTGCGGTTGAATATAAAAAGTAGTATCCACTGCCACCAGCCAAAACTCAATCAGGGGGGGCGGAGACGTGCCCCCTCGACTAACAGACCCGGGGGCAATTGAATTGCCCCAGCCAGTACATCCACAATATGATGGTTTGTACTGGTTCTGTTCAGAATTTAAGACTAGTAAAGTAAATGGTGACTTTACATGCCCTGGGAGACAGTAGTCAGTCCCAGGGTATGGAGTCTATACTGGGGGGTCACTATGACACCCCTGTGTTACTGCACAGAGGGTGCTGTGTAACAAACATCACAAAAACACATGAAGCCCTATGGAGTAAAAGACCCCATAGCCCATCAAACACATCTAGATTCAAAGAAACACACTCAAATCATGTCCAAGAGTGAGGGTAAAAGAGTCTCACTCTTGGCAGGAGAAAAAAATAAACCCAAAAAATCCAGCAAAGCTGCTGGGGGACTCACTAGGTTAGGAAATTCAGCCTAAACAGAGAATTCTCCCTAACACTCGCCCCCCCCCCCCCAGACTAAGGGACAGGAGGATTTAAACCACTCCTGGATGAACCTCATACCTCTAGTCGATGACATATATCCTAGAGAGTCCATCAGCATTTTGATGGTATCACCCTGACCTGTGCTCAAGGGTGAAATCAAACCCTTGTAGCCAGATTGACCATCTCAATAGTTTGGATTTTCCCCCTTCATTTGCATTAACCATCTCAAGGGTTGGTGGTCAGTCTGAATGACAAAAGTAGAACCATACAAGTATGGCCTAAACTTCTTCAGTGCCCACACAATAGCAAAGCATTCTCTTTCTATTGTTGCCCACCTTGTCTCAGGATCCTTCAGCTTACGGCTGATGAAGCAAATGGGTTGCTCCCTACCCTTCTCATCCAGTTGGCTTAGAACTGCACCTATACCTACATTGGAAGCATCAGTTTGTAAAATGAAAGTTGGGTGGTAGTCAGGAGCTCTCAATACTGGAGCTTGGCAAAGAGCTTTCTTCAGTTTTTCAAAGGCCTGATTGCACTCCTCATTCCATTTGACCTTTTTAGGGAATTTCGGAGAGGAGATTACATTCAGTGGCGAAGCTATGGTCCCATAGTTCTCAATGAAATTCCTGTAGTACCCAGTGAGGCCTAGGAAGGCTCTCACTTGGGTTTGAGTAGTAGGTGTTGTCCAATTTTGCACAGCTTCAATCTTGCTGAGCAAAGGCCTTATTTCTCCACCTCCTACCTCATGCCCAAGGTAGACCACCTTACTTTGGACTATTTGGCGTTTACTTGCCTTGATAGTCAAATTGGCCTGTCCAAGAGCCTGCAAAACATGTCCTAGGTGGTTCACATGATCCTCCCAGGAGTGGCTGAAGACTGCAATGTCATCCAAGTATGCCATGCAGAAGTCCTCCACCCCAGCTAGAACTTGGTTCACCATCCTTTGGAATGTACCAGGTGCATTTTTTAATCCAAAGGGCATGACCTTAAACTGGTACAAGCCAACTGGGGTGGAAAATGCAGTTTTCTCCTTGGCATGGTCTGTCAGGGCTATTTGCCAATAGCCTGACGTAAGGTCAAATGTGCTAAGGTACTTGGCTGCACCAAGATTATCCACCAACTCATCTGTCCTGGGTAAAGGGTGGGCATCAGTCTTGGTGACTGCATTAAGAGCTCTATAGTCCACACAGAATCTCAAGTCTTTGGATCCTGCCTTTGGTACTAACACAACTGGGCTAGACCATGGACTAGTAGAGGGTCCTATTGCCCCGAGATCAAGCATCTTCTTAACCTCCCCCTTGATATGGGTTCTCAAATTTTCTGACATTCGGTATCCTCTGCTTTTGACTGGCAGACAGTCACCAGTGAGTATCTCGTGCTGTCCCCAAGGGGTCAAGCCTGGTGAGAGTGAGAACAGGGAGGCAAACTGATTTAACATAGATTTGCACTCCTCTTGTTGCTCAGGTGTCAGATCTGAAGAGAGATTGACTCCTTCAATTTTTTCATCTAAAGGTACACCTCTGAGGAGATCAGGGAGAGACTCACTCTCTTCTTCCTCTGCTGCTGAAGCTCGAAGCAAGGCTCCTACTACAGGTCTGGAGATGTACGCTTTCAGTCGGTTGGTGTGGAAGACTCTAGGAGCTTCCCTGGGTCTGCCCAGATCCACCAGATAGTTGACCTCTCCAAGTTTTCCCACAACTTTGAAGGGTCCCATCCAATTGTCTTGCAAGACCCTCTGCCTTGTTGGGAGCATAACGAGAACTAGCTGGTCTTGAGTGAACTCAACCATGTTAGCCTTTTGATCATGCCAATGCTTGACCAAAGCTTGTCCAGCTTTCAGGTTATCACTAGCTTCTGCCATCATGTGCGACATTCTCCTTCGGAGACCTATCACATAGTCAGTCACTCTGACTGGCTTGAGGAGAGGAGCGCCTTCCAACCCCTCTGTAATCAGGGCCAATTGACCTCTGACCGGATGGCCATAGAGAGGTTCAAAGGGAGAATAAACTACTCACTCCTGAGTGACTTCTCTATAAGCAAAGAGAAGGCATGGCAGTAGAAGGTCCCACTTTCTTTTCAGAGGTTCCTCTAAAGCACCTATCATGCTCTTCATGGTTCTGTTAAACCTTTCTACCAATCCATTGGTTTGGGGGTGGTAGGCGGTTGAGAACTTGTAAGTAACTCCACAGGTTTTCCACATGGCTTTCATGTAGTGGGACATAAAGTTTGACCCCCTGTCGGATATTACTTCCTTAGGAAACCCAACCCTGGTAAAAATAAAAAGGAGGGCCTTAGCCACAGCCGGAGCTGTAACAGTCCTCATAGGAATTGCCTCAGGGTATCTAGTAGCATGGTCTACTACAACAAGGATAAACCTGTTGCCTGAGGAGGTAGGGGGATCAAGGGGACCAACAATGTCAATCTCTACCCTCTCAAATGGGACTCCCACAACTGGAAGAGGCACTAAGGGTAACACATTCTTGGCGCCAACCTTACCAGAAGTTTGGCAGGTATGGCAGCTCTTGCAAAACCTATCTACTCTGCCCCCATTTTTGGCCAATAGAAGTAGAGTGAGAGCCTTTCCTTGGTCTTCTTGAAGCTCAAGTGACCAGCCAAAGGAATCTTGTGGGCTAAGTGCAAGAACTGTTGTCTGTTTTCTTGAGGTACTATAAGGCATTTGTAGTCTCCAGGTTCAGACTCAGTTGGTTCACTGCAGAAGAGGCCATCTTCCCAGTGCAACCTATACTTCCAAGGCTCTCGCCCATCAGCCTGAGTAGCTGCCTGTTGGCGGAGACCCTCCAGAGTTGGACATTCTCTTTGTCCCTTACGGAAAGCTGCCCTGCTGGGCCCACCTTCTGCCAGTAAAGACTGCAGCTCAGGATGGTCCTCAGGGTCTAGATCTCCAATAAGTTCTTGGCCTCCCACTAGCTCTTCTTCAGAGTCTAGTTCAACCATACAGGGTTGTACCTCCCTCTCAGCCTCAGCTGGAGGTGGAGTTATAGGTGTAACTGTTGGAAGCACTGGAGTGCTTGCTGCTGACTTTTTCCTAGGAGTCTTGGGTTGCCCCTTTGCTCCTGATCTGGTAGTTACTGCAGTGAGTTGCTCCAGTGGTAAAGGAGTGATCTCTGTCATCATCTCCTAAGATAACCCTTGCAGGGTTTTCTCTCTTGCAGGTTTTGTGAGCTCCTGTAACCTTTTACTAGGTGGTCTGGGGGTATGTGACACAACTCCAAGAGCTTTCAGGTCATTACCCAACAGAACCCTACCTGGTACTTCACATTGTACACTGACAGGTATTTTTACAGCCATGTCATTACACTGGATGAGAACTGGTAACTGGGACACATCTGCACAGGCCCTCCAGCTAACTTGGTGAGGAATTTGGGTGCCTTAGCAACATCCTCTGCCTTTAAAAATGATTCATCCACCACAGTCATGCTGGCCCCAGTGTCTCTAATGGCAGGAGTCTCCTGACCATTTACCTGGACACTGTCTTTATAATACTATTTAGTATTATCTGGGATAGAATTATACACATCTAAATTCTGTTGTTCCCACAACCCCAGAGAGACTAAAGAAACACTGGATGAGACTCCAATGGGTTCATCAGCCAGCAGTAGAACGTTTCCACTTGCCATTGGGACTTCCTCTTCTGGAGCGAAGGCTAAGGAGGCAAGTTGGATCCCTGAAGGTTTACCCTTGCATCTGGGATCTCCTTTCACATGGTCAGTAGAGCCACAAACAAAGCATTTACCAAATGCCTTCTGGAATGGAGGCTTGTTCTGACCTCCCTCTGGTTTGGCACCAGAGGAGACACTATTCTGCTGTGGTTTCCCTGGTTGCTTACCCTTCTGGTTTTGTTTGGGGCCCTCTTTGGAATTTGCAGTTTTATAATTCTCTTTGGAGTCCTTTTTAGGCTGTTTCCCCTCATCCTTTTTCTGAGTTACCCCCAGAATCCTTGTGAGTGGCCCTGTTGGCAACCCACAAGTCAGCAGCCTTAGCTAGTTTTCGCGAATCTAATTCCTTTGAATCAGCCAAGTGCTGTCTGAGCTCAGGAGAGCAGGCATCATAAATTGACTCCAACATAAAAAGATTCTTCGTACCTTCATAAGTGTTCACTTTGTAACCCTTAATCCATCCCTCTAAGTTTTTCAACCCTTCACTCACCCAGGTAGCCCAATGGGTACCATCATGCTTTTCAAGGGTTCTAAACCTCTTAAGATACTGGGAAGGGGTCTTCCCAAATCTAGCTATCAGAGCTAGTTTCACACATTCATACTCTTTCCTATCCTCCTCCCCCAGCTCCATTACCACATCAGTTGCAACAGGGGGAAGCCTAGAGAACAACCAGGTGAGTAAGTCATTTCCTGTGATGTTCTGGAGCCCATGATTATATTCAAACAGAGACAACCAATCCAACACACCCAACTTAGGCTCATACATACCAACCAATTCTTTAGGCATCCGGGGTCTTTTAGGACTGGAACTTCTAGAGGAGCCAGAGAGAGAAGCATTTTCGACAGATAATTTCTTCATTTCTAGCTCATGCTTGAGCTCCATTTGCCTTAGCCTTAGTTCTTGATTCATTTCCTGATGTCTCTGTTCAGCCAGAGTATTCAGTCTCTTGAACTCTAGTTCAAGTTTCATTTTCTCTAATTCGAGATATTGAGGACTTAGTGTGGGACTTGGCAAAGGCCCAGTAGGTACAGCAGGGAGAGCAGACAGAGGCCTAGGGGGGACAGTCACAGCAGCCTCACCCTCCTCCTCTGACTCTTCATCAAGATTATCAACATTTTGATCAATATCAATTTCTATACTGTTATCTACATTTTCTGGCATGGTAGGTTCCTCAGACCCATCATCCAGACTTTGGTTAGCTAACAACCTTTCTATTAATTCCATTGTCTTGCCTTTAGTCAGGAGGTTCTTATGCTTACATAATACTCTTAAATAATCAGCAGTTTTTGTAGCAAGGGACTCTTGACTATAAGTTTCCATAGTTGACATGTTAGAAAGATTACTTTTTCAGTGCTAAGCTTTGTGGTTAGTTGTACTAAGGTATCCTAAAGCACTCTAAAGTGTATACTCAATACAAATCCCAACGCTGCAGTGTTAGGCAGAAACCTGTGCAGTTCCCTTAGGGACCACTGCAAAAGATTTAAGACTACAGGTGTTGGCAGTAAACCCACTTGGTAGCAGTCTGTACCACCCAGATTTACCTGGTAGCTGTGGCTGAGCAGTCAGACTTCCCTCAAGAAGAGTTAGGCAGTATGCAAAGTATACACAATAGGCACTCAGATACAACAATACAAGCAAACACTGACCAGAGCTTTGGTATCAAAGTATATAATTATTTATTTAAAAACACACAGTTTGAAACACTCCAGCACTCTTATTGTAAAATATTCTAAACACAGTTACTATTGTAATATATATACCCCTTTTCCCTTATCGGAAAAGTCCCAGTAAAACACCACTTATTTTCATACAGAGGTGAGCGCTTAACTAGATTGCACTCCAATAAGTTTGTGAGAAAGGGGGGGAGAAAGACAGAATATGGACAGGTACACCACTCTAAGGTTCAGGAACACTACAAGCAAGGCAGAAGAGCAAAAGTCACTGGTGAGCCAAAGTCCAAAGGCTGGGCCCACTCTTAGAGAGAGCAGAGCACAAATGCGCCCAAGATCACACAGTTACACTAGTCTTAGAAAGTCTTGCAGAGGGTTCAAAAAGAGTTTATAGAGGCTTAGGAAAGTTTAGCCAGGGTGTCCCAGGCTAACCCAGGTTCGAAAGCCGGGGGCTAAATCTACCCCGTACAGTCGGTAGCAAGGGAAGCCAGGCGGGACACGGTACCTTAAGTGGGAAGGATCCTCCAGCGGTGGCAGTTGTTCCTGGTAGTGGGTGCAAGTTGCGGCGTCGTCCAGGGGAAGAGAAGATCTCGACTTGGAGGAAAGATGAAGGTCATTGCACTACCAGAGCAGAAACCAGCCGCGGAGTTTTCCGGTTAAAGGTGGTACCTTTGTTTCGCGGTCGTGATAAAACGTGGTATCCCGGTTGCCGGGGTGCTTGGCACGGGCAAGGCGGCCACGAGGTACATCGGGAAAGCAAAAAGACGGTGAAACTGGTTATCCCCACCAGTCAAAGGAAGAAGACACTCCGGCGGGAGATCTCCTCTGTCGTTGGGAAAAGTGGTGAGGCAGTCCAGCAGGGCTCCACCGGTAGTGGTGTCATGGCAGGTCAGCTCAGCTTCTCCCTCGTCGGATTCTTAGGTCCTGTGGCGACTTCTGAAGTTCCAGTCCCCAAAGCCCTGCTTTTATGCAGCAAACCCCCATTCACTCAGCCTAGCTGTCACTCAAACATGCTAAGTGGTGAGCCGGCCGGCTCACCACTTGGGCCAATCAGGATGGCATGTGACTTGAGTTGCCTAGGCAACTCAGTCCAGGGTGCCTAAATTTCCCTACACCCCTCCTAAGTACCCCAGACAGAGTGGCACCACTTTGGAGGGCTTCTGTGGAGAAGCCCGCCAAAAAGTGGAACAAAGGGCTCGACTTGGGTTGGAGTCACAGAAGAGAACATAAACGCCATTTTAGAATCATGTTTTGGCAAAAAACACCAACCGGAGAATTAATATTAAATAAATAAACCAGCGGTATGTTCGAGGCTACCGTAAATAATTAAATAAAGGTAGTAGCCTAAGACAATGGGAAATCCCATAGGAAAATTTTTGCGGTTGAATATAAAAAGTAGTATCCACTGCCACCAGCCAAAACTCGACCAGGGGGGAAGGAGACGTGCCCCCTCGACTAACAGACCCCGGGGCAATTGAATTGCCCCAGCCAGTACGTCCACAATATGATGGTTTGTACTGGTTCTGTTCAGAATTTAAGACTAATAAAGTCAATGGTGACTTTACATGCCCTGGGAGACAGTAGTCAGTCCCAGGGTATGGAGTCTATACTGGGGGGCCACTATGACACCCCTGTGTTACTGCACGGAGGGTGCTGTGTAACAAACATCACAAAAACACATGAAGCCCTATGGAGTAAAAGACCCCATAGCCCATCAAACACATCTAGATTCAAAGAAACACACTCAAATCATGTCCAAGAGTGAGGGTAAAAGAGTCTCACTCTTGGCAGGAGCAAAAAATAAACCCAAAAAATCCAGCAAAGCTACTGGGGGACTCACTAGGTTAGGAAATTCAGCCTAAACAGAGAATTCTCCCCAACAGTAGGAAAACCGGGGAAATACCACAGGCATGAGTAGCTCAATGCTGCTGTATGTGTAGTTCATTGGGAATATCGGTTAATTCCGCAGAAATTGGAAGAGAGTGGAAAAAAAAGAAATGCTCTACCTAGTCGGCACAAAGGAACCTATTAGTGCAACATGTATAGTGGCCATAGCCAAATGCTGTGGCCATTGTTCATGACCGAAGACTATAGCTTGTGGGCCCCAAAGAAACCTACTAGTGCAAAATGTTCAGTGGTCATGGTCAGGGACTAGGGCTAGTAATCCCCAAAGAAAACTATTGGTGCAGCATGTACAGTGGTGGAGGCAGACGGCCATGGCTAGTGAGCCCCAACAAAACCCATGAATGCAACATGTTCAGTGGCGACGGCCAAAGGCCATGGCTAGTGCACCCCAAAGAAAGCCGTTGGTGCAACATGTGCAGTGGCCACATCTGAAGGCCATGAATAGTGAGCCACAAAGAAACATTTTGGTGGAACATATAAAGTGGCCTCGGCTGAAGGCGATGACTAATGGGCTTTCAAGAAACCTAGTGTCTGGTGGGCACAGTCGAAGGCTAGTGGGTCCCAAAGGAACATATAGGTGGAACGTGTACAGAAGCCATAACCGAAGGCCATGCTAGTTAGCTCTAAAGAAACCTATTGGTGCAACAAGTACAGTGACCATCGGCGAAGGCCCTGGCTGGTGGCCCTTGAATAAACTATGGTATCACAAAACCCTTGAAATTCACTGAAAAATCTTTAGCTAAGAGAATGTTAAGGTGATTGGATTTAACCCCCCTCCAGGTCCCGCAATCAGACCTTTTGCCTTTTTTCCATATTAATTGCCTCATCCAATTTGTTACTGAGCCCTAACGTTTCATCTTTTGCCAGACTCATTCTTGCATCCATTTTGTCTCATTTTGTTTCCTTTTTTTTCTCTTTCATGTGTTTGTGCAACCCTTTCCCTGGGCTACTGTTCATATGCAAAAGCAATGTCCTAAATGTAAAGGGAAATACAGACTGTAACAATACTCATAATGTGAAGTTTCCATGTTGTTTTAGTGATTCTGCCATTTTATAATGACACCTCATTTCTGCCACATCCAACAGAACGTGTAAAGTTGACAAATACGTGGCTGGATGAACAGGCAGCATAAATATTAAGTACATTAGTAATTATCTCCGAAGATGAAGATCCCGTCATTCGCTTGCATGAATGTTTTCCCAGGGAATTGGCACACACAGAATAAAAAGGAGTTATGTTTTTAGCATTAGCCACAAATAAATTCAATAGTAGCAAAAGATGAGTTCTGGTGTGAATTAGACCACAGGTTGAGGCACTGTCAAAATATAGCATTGAGCTTTGGATCTGCTGGCCTCTAGTTAAGTCTTAGGATTGTCAGGGTCCTGATAAAGCTGTCTAGTAGAGCGAATAATTCAATAAATTACTTCTACAAAATTGGGTTTATATTGCATGGTTTTTCATTGAGCTTTCTCTCTCGCTCTATTTCCCAGGCAAGATGGACGTTCTGCAAACTAACCGTTTCACAGTAAGGAAGTTGCAAGGCCTGGGAACAGGCTAGATGTCCAAGTTGTCTGGTGTTATGAGAAAGGATGGCAGTGTATCTAATATTGTTTGTCTCAGTCAGATACTTTATTTTGGCTAAAGAGCCATACAAGTTCATAAAATCATACAATTCCATTCTAAAATAATAACATGACATGACCGATTCCTTGATCAATAAAAATCTGTTCCAAGTAGCAACGTCTCAAATGAAGTGTTTTTACGAAGGTTAACATAAAATGTGTTAATGTTTCTTTGAAAAGGCCACACAAAGGGCATCTTGCCGAGGCACATGGGCTCCAAGTTGAAACAAAATCTGCCACTGGTAAAATGCCTTAGCCCAAAACTAAAGATACAGAGATCTCTCGAGTGGCAGACTATATCCAGATAAGCCTTGGAGAGAGGGCTGTGTGTCAGCCCCTACCCTGTTTAACTTGTTCTTTGCCAATTTTGAAAAAATATTTTTGGAAAAGGACAACACATTTCCAAAAATAGGGAATAAGAAATTAGGGCGGATCGGTTATGCTGATGCTATAATAATTATGGAGTATACATTTGTTGGCACATCATGCCGTGTCTTGGCACTGTGCAAATATGCAGAAAGTAATGGGTTGAAAATCAACCTGCTTAAGACGCAATTTATGGCATTGGGACTGAAGCGTGCTAATAGATATTTCATATATAGTCCATTAGGCCCCATCTCTAGAATACAACATGATAAATACCTGGGTTATGCACTTTCGTCTGAAAAGAAGAGAAATGTTATAATACAACAAAATAAAAAAGCGAAGGCAACGTCTACCATGACAGCAATCACTATCTTGTCTAAAAAAAATGCCAGGTTACTCCCTGGTGGGCATACTTAATATATGTAGCAAACATTGGCTGCCTCTTTTCTCTATGGTTTGGAAACGTGTTATGTTGATTGGGGAGATTGGGCAGATCAATTGGAGAGGGTGATCTGGAGAAGAATCTTGGGTCTCAATAATGATACCCCCAGTGAGGCAATAAGGCTAGAGTTAAGATTAATCTCTCTGGCTACCATGATTGTTATACATAGAGGAAAGCTGTATATTAAAATGATGTATGCAAATAAACAATTTCTATTGTCGATAATTTAAATTGCTATGATGGAATGTAAAAATTATGCCATGCAAAAATTCAGAAAAATGAATGAATTGTTCTTTGATAAAATAGGTTGGTGTCCTAATTGGGAGTTTGGAAAAGGTGCATTATGTCAAGCACTGAAGAAAAGTGCTCATAAATGGGATTGGGTGGCAAGCCAAAAAAAGGTGGCTGTCATAAAATCCTTAATTACCTTCTCCAAGATACATTTCACATACAAAGAGCCTCAACCTTACCTTAAGCTGATGCCATCCCCAGTAACACAAACATGTTTTTTTTTTAATATGCGACTCAACAGATTTGAAGTGGGAGAATGGAAGACCAGGCTCCCGTCCTTCACCTCTCGCGCTTGGCCTAGAGGGTCACGACCCAGACACCCGCCACGAGAAGAGTTTGTCCATTTACCAGACGACCAAATACCCTGGTACAGGAACCTACGGATGTGTCCATCTGCCTGCCCAACAGCCCGCACTGGCCATGCCGACACCTGCGGCACGGACCAACTAGACTAAAATCTACATGTCGTTAGAGATGCCATGACGACCTAGACAACGGGAAGCACATCTGCACAAATATACACACTGGACATTCCCACACCGATCTACACGAAGAATATACTCAGTGCTATGACGTAGGCGACAGGCATATTCACGGACGTGCATCTTTATTATTTTTACATAGGCTTTCAGAATGCAGAAACGCAAGACGCGTCATGAACTCATCTACAAAGCTTGCTCACGCTTCTCTTGAAACCAGTTACCACCATAAGAAGTATAATGAAGACACGATACTGGTCATGGAACTATATGCTATTATAACCTAAAGCACCTATGCACCAAACGGACCACTTATGCACCAGGCCCAAGTAGGCCTCAAACAAGAGCTCCCGTGGACATTAACAAAGCAAGAGTCTAGTTGCTGATCTTGCAGAATGGGCCCGGTGAAACA
This sequence comes from Ambystoma mexicanum, assembly GCF_040938575.1. Classification (NCBI taxonomy): domain Eukaryota; kingdom Metazoa; phylum Chordata; class Amphibia; order Caudata; family Ambystomatidae; genus Ambystoma; species Ambystoma mexicanum. Next base: position 357,876,200 of record NC_090940.1, read on the forward strand.
ACCAGCCAAGGTCGCAATGTTGCAAACCCACATTCTAAGAACAAAGCATCAAAGGCACGATGTTGCAACCTCACACTCCGCGCACCAACGTTAAAGTCACACCTGCAAATTAAACCAGACACACAGTGGAAAAGCAATATTAATTGTGCAGAATTCTGCCTCAAACACGGTCCCTCCCCACGTGACCAAGCCGAACCTGACGAGATGCCAAACCCAGGAGAGAAAAGGCGTCTGGATCCCTCGCTACGAGACATAGGCAGATACACTTGAAAGGCTCAATGAACATCTGCGACAGTGGGAGCGGTCAGCCTTCCAACTATGAATAAATCCTCACATTGTCTGCACGTACCCATAGTGAAACATTGTTGCAAATTGCAGGTACACCGAGAGCTGGGAACAGCGGTGGTCCCAGGCTGGGAAGCTCACGGGCGCACCAATCAGAACATGGGGCTCTTATCACTGACGCCAGTAATATTAACCAATCCTCAGGAGTCTTCATGTAACAATTCTCATGTATCTAATTGTAGGGACAACCCAGATGTATCACCTGACTACCCTTTGTCCACTAACATTGTCCTCTATATGTGTGCTATACTAACCCTACCACTCGAGCAACCAATTGAGAGTGGCAATAGGTTTTTTGTTAACTTTCTGAAGTGACGCAAGTAGCGCGTCATAATACAGTAAAAAGGGCCTGCGAGCCCCACGATTGTGTGTGTGTCAGGACGGACGCGTACGCTCCTTGACCCATCCCTGCCGTTTTGTCTAATAAACAGCAGAGTCACCTTGCTCCTTGTGTGTGTCTCATACTCTATCTCATCTGGGATACACGGGAGGAGTTGGGGCCTCCAAGCCTGGAGGTCTGCGGACGGCCCGGCCGACCCCGGCAGAATTTTCCCCCCGACAAGTTGGAGGCACTGCTGAGATCTGTTTAAGATCGACTTTTATTTTTCACTTTTTCCAGGCACTTCCGTTGCGAGGAGGCCCGGCGGCGCGGCCCCCTCTGCCGTTGCCCCCTTCTGAGGACTACAGGACCATCGCGGAGCTGCGAGAAGACCGGACAGCGCAATCCGGATATTGGCCCTCGGGAGCCGGTTGAGAAGTATCCCGCCCGCGGTTGGCGAGTGTCCAGACGTGGTCCAGACGAGGGGAGGTGGCAAGCCGCTTGGAGGGGTGCACGAGGTCGAGCGGCCCTGCATCGAGAGAACTTGGTGAGCATGACACGCACAACAAGCAATGCGAAATTGTGAGGGAGGAGGGAGGAAGTAAATAAGGGAGGAGGGAGGTGTTGTACAGATGCACGGCGAAGGTATAACAACTTAGTGTTGCCAATGGAATGAATGGTAGCAAAACGAGTGCAAGAGCAGTCGGTTACGTCACGCGAAAGAGGGGGGCGGAGCACGAAAACATCACGTGCGGCCGCTCGTAAGGCACTGATTGGCCTAAGTCGCGACTACGTGTAAGGGTGGGGGTGTGTGGTTTCCTACGATTTGGCATTTATTGATCAATGAGTAGACGAAGATCCCTATTGTTCGAGCAAGAAACTCGATAGGTAGATGACGATTCCCTGTAGGCGGTGGCTAGTTGCCTAGTTGCCCAATACGGAAGATAATTGGCTGGTTAAGCCCTCCTGTTGAGGGGCGTATCACACGCGAGGCGACGCAGCGTGCGCAGTCCGATTATATTATTGATTTGATTACCTTGTTCCAGGAGTGACAGGAAGACAGCTGTAGGGTTGGTGTAGGGTTAGCGGGGGTAGATTGCAAGTGTATTTTGAACTTAAAGAACATAATAAAATGTACCAGTAGCTCGAAGAGATCGGTGACGTCACCAGTAGGGATTTAATAGGATATCGCGAACACAAGGAACTTTGGTTTTGGGAGTGGTGGGGAAGAGAAATATGATAAGGGAGCGGACACGGAGATAAACGATAAATGAGTGGATCGGGAAAAGGAGAGGGGGAGAGGGGCGTGGCTGCGCACGGAGAACGCCGGCCACGGCAAGTGTAAAAGGGGGAGGAGAACGGGGAAACAGGACGACTGTATAAGAGCGTCGTAAAGGGTACGCAGCCGCAGGGGGCTGCGTGCGCTTCGGCCGCAGGGGGCCGTAAGGGTGTAATAATAGAAGGGAATAGACAAATGTAAAACCATACATAAAGGATTGTCGTAAGTCCCCATACTTGCGGGGCCAGGTAAACAATATAAGGTTGTATATTGTAAACTACTAGTGAAGGGAAGGATAACAAGTGGAGCGTCACTATGTCATACGGGACAGGGTCGGGAGGGTGGGGGAACACCCTCACTACACCACTACAACACATATGCACCACACTGCCACCCCATAGGGAGACATTAATTAAGTACAGCATAGAGTGGACCCAGGGGACGGATAACAAAATGTTAACACCATGGCCACCTAATGGTAGTTTCGATCCATATGCCCAACATTCACTGCTAAACCATCTGCACAATACATACAAGGGGAAGAAGTTGGCAAACCTTGTGGAGGTGTTTAACTTATGGAGGATGTTCCAGGGGTCCAGACCAGGACCAAATGGAATGTTCACTATGGGGGAACCACCGGAAGAAAAGGAGATTAAGAAAGAAGGAGAGGATGGAAAAAAGGGGCGTGAAAGCACAAAAAACACGGGGAACGGAGGAGAGGGAGGAGAAAAAATTGATAAATCAGACGACATAAAAAAGGAACCGAACAACGAGATACCCATAACACCGGGAGTGAAAACAGAGGGAGGAGGGTTGTACCTTTAAGAGAATTAGGAGAAATAGAAGGACAATTAAGGGCGGCTGAAGGATACTCGAACCCGGCATACAGCCCTCCACCATATGTGGCTCATAGGAAGATGCCAATGGGGGAGGGGAGGATTGTAGAAGAGCAGACTGTAGAGATAGGAAATGATGAGTGGGTAGCTGCACAGATATTATTAAAATTACGAGGTTCACTAACTGGAGAAGAAAGGGAGGTAGTAAAGAGAACAGACTCGCCATGGATCAGTAGGAGAAGGGAGGACCTGGAGAGAATTGAGGAGGGAGTGGAAGGACTAGTGGAAAGACAAACCCATGAAACCACACCATCCCCATCTCCATCACGCCCTCCCCCATCACACCCTACATGCTCAACCACTGCACGCTCGCTGCGCAGAATAAAGCTTGCGCCCTTCATAGATGAACTGACACCCTATGCATGTCGGCTTAGAGACCTCCCTAGTCGCAGGCAAGACAGACAAATAAACACGCCCACATTAAATACAGGAAATGACGAGAGGGGAAAGGATGGAGAAGGAGTTAGGAGCAGGGGTAATAAGGACGGAATTGAAGAGGTAACGGAACCGGAAGAAGAGGAGGGGTGTGAGGACTCGATATTATGGAACGTAAAGGGTGACACAAGACACAACTTAATGCCACTGTTGGAGAGAGGAGGGGTTAGACCACAGTACGTCCCTTGGAAGCACACGGATAAAGAAAATATAAAATGTAGGCTCCCATCACTAAGTGGAGGTGCGGGTAAGTGGATATATGAAATGGAAAAACACACCGCAGGACAGAAACTAGCAGTAGGAGATGTAAAGGGCCTGTTAATATCAATATTAGGGGATAGAGCGGATGACATTTGGAAGAGAGCGGGATTCCATGGGGTAACAATAACAAACACATCGCATGATGGGGCACCATTTGCAAACTGCAGACATGCGCTATGGCAGGCATTGAGAGTACAGTACCCAGACACATCAGACATAGGAGCAATTACTTCCCGTAAGATGCGTGAAAATGAGGATCCTGTTGATTATATCCAGGATATCCAAGAGAAGTGGCGCATGGAAACTAGAGAACAATGGGACAAAACACCAGCCATATTTTATCATATACTAGTACAAGGGCTCCCAGAAGGAGTTCAGAAACAACTAAAGAAAGTAGTGGGAATGGAAGCAAAACCATGGCCAGAAATACAACTGACTATAGTACATCACTGCAGGACATGGCAAGGAAAAATGAAACAAAAGGAAGAGGACAGGAAAACAGAAGAGGCTAAACTAGTACAGAAAAAACTTACTAAATACACAATGGAAGGGGCACTAATAACCACGCCCACACCAATGGCCCAAAGCCCCACACAAGTAGTGGCTGCACAAGATCCTGCTCAAATAGCACCTCCACAGACTATAACACAACAAGCCCCGCCACTGCAATTACACGCACCAAACATGGGAGGAGGGTACCCAATGCAAGGAGCTGGGTATTATAGTTATAATAGGGGGAGAGGAGGATTTATGAGAGGGAGAGGATACGGATATAATGCCCAACAGCAGGTGGGAGGACTTAGAAATTCCTACCCCACAGGGCAAACAGCATACCAGGACAACACAGGGAGCTTCCCATGGCAAAGCAGGGAACCACCCGTGTGTTGGAGTTGTGGATTATTAGGACACATGTCACGTACGTGTAGGGTCAGGCCAGGAACACCAGCATGGAATGAACAGGCACAACTTAGGACCTCACAAGAACAGCAGGGCATACAACAACAGCAGACGTTACAACAAGGAAGTGACCCACAACAACAAATAACACAACAACAGCCACAAACATATTCACTGCCACAACAACAAATAACACAACAACAGCCACTGCCACAACAACAAGTAGCGCTAACACAGCAACCCCAAACTCAACAAACACAATTGGGTAGGGTGACGGTCTTGGGACACAACCCTTATACAGGGAATGGCCAATCATTGTACCCACAATAGGACAGCCCACAGACGGCCTTGGTGTGTCCCATCCTGTCAGTAACACCTAATAGTGCGGAGGAGCCACGCATAGAGGTAACGATAGGTGACAAAAAAATTATCATTCCTTGTTGACACCGGGGCAACCCGGTCTTGCATAAGGGAAGGTAAATTTAAGATGTCAGGCGAAGCCATGAACACCCAAGGATTTTCTGGGGCTAAAGGGTTGGTTCCCTTTACTGATAACGTTCCCTTATCTATTGGAGATAATGATCTGTCAGTTCCACTTTTATATTATAGTGCCTCACCAGTGAATATACTGGGGAGGGACATAATGAACAGGTTGACTATGACGATCTCCTTTACAGAGGATGGCATAATTTGCTCTACTCCAGGGATTAACATGCTCACAGCACGACAGATTATGCAAGCATACTGTGGACAGACAGCGATTAGGGCGGAGCCAGTAGATGGCGAGCTATTCCAGTATGGAACAGACATGGCATTTGCATGGATGCCAGGGATAGAAGGGAAAATATGGAGGAGGCCAGCAGCCTATCTGTTCCGACCAGAAACACCTGTTAATGAACCAGAGGGAAAGGTGTTTGTAATGGACATTGAGAGCATTATTGCAACAGCTGATTATATTGCTGTGCATGCCCAAGATAAAGAAGGGAGAGCATGGAGGGCAGTGATAGCACTAGCAGAAGGATGTAGGCTGACCCAGGTGTCAGATGAAGAGCTGTTCTCAGAAGAAAAGGAGGAAGGTGAAATGGTGTTCATGATGAGTGTAGAAATATGGCTAAGAGTGGCTCACAAACAAGTAGCACAGAAAATTGCAATGGCGCTTGAGGCACTTGAGGCACTTGAGGCACCCGCATGCACCCCGGTCCCCTTCTTTAAGGAGGATATGTCAAAGGTGCCCAAATCATTATGGACTATTAGCCCTTATGACGTGGGATGCATAAAAAGCATAGGGGGTGTAAGGATAAAATTGAAAAAAGGTGCCATACTACCAAGAGTGAAACAGTACCCACTGTCAAAAGAGGCAGATGAGGGCATATATGAAACCATAACGGCCCTTATAAACAATGGCATATTGGTTCCCTCAGAGTCACCATGTAACACGGCTGTGTACCAATGTGCGCAAGGCTAAAGGGGGGTCTTGGCGCTTCATACAGGACCTCAGGCCCTTAACCAACATAGTAGAAGCAGAGTATCCAGTAACAGCAAACCCGGCCACAATATTGTGTGGCATTCCAGCAGAAGCATCACGATTTACAGTGATTGACCTTAAAAATGCTTTTTTCTCAATACCATTACACCCAGACTCACAAGATTTGACAAGCCTCACTTACCGAAATACAAAGTGGAAACATACCAGATTGCCACAGGGGTGAAAGACGCGATATCAACCGCTCCAGTACTGGCATCCCCAGACTATGAGCGACGATTTTTTATATTTTCACATTGCGACTCAGCAGTGATGAAAGCAGTATTGGCCCAAAAAACGAGCATGGGCTATAAACCAGTAGCATTTTACAGCGGTCACTTAGACCCTGTGATGTTAGGTCACTTCCCTTGCGAACAAGGTCTCGCTGCAGCTGCTTTTGCAGTGGAAAAAGCATCAGCAATAACCATGGGGTGTCCAACTACACTGTTTGTGGAACATGCACTATTTGCAATATTGAATAAACCTAAGTCCACACTAACAACGCAGAGGGCATCAGGTTATGAGATCATTTTGTCTAGAGCTGAACTAGCAATTGTTAGATGTAGCACGGTTAACCCTGCAAGGTTCCTAGCAGAAGTAATTGAGGAGGGAGATTACGCCCATGACTGCACCCAAATAACTGAAATGTACTCGTGTACTAGAAAAGTTGAAGAAAACGCACTGGAGGGAGGTGAGCTTTTGTTTATTGATGGGTCATCAACTATTGATCAAGGAGATGGGATACGGAGGACTGGGGCAGCAGTGGTAAAAATGATGGAGGCGCCGGTGTGTGTGGCTATGAAATGTGTACAATTACCACAGCATTACTCTGCTCAAGCCGCGGAACTGGTTGCACTAATATTGGCATTGAAGGAAAGTTTTGACAAACGAGTAACCATATATTCCGACAGTGCATATGTTACATCCACTGTCCACTCAGGGCTATCAAAATGGAGAAGAAGAGGGTTTAGGAGAGCTGATGGCACTCCAGTGCAACATGCCCTCTTATTGGCAGAACTAATTGAAGTAATAAACGACCCCCAAGAACTAGCCCTATTAAAATGCACCGCACTCACCAATGGTGAAGATCACGTCTCAAAAGGGAATGCAGCAGCAGACGCACATGCGAAATATGCTGCATATTTTGGTGAGATATGGAACCCCACAGACTCACAGAGAGGGAGAGGGAGGGGAATGGCTAGGGAGATGTTGATAAGAGAAGGGTACACCCATCTCCCAGCCACGCAGATTATGGAGCTACAAGCGGCTGCACCAATGGCCGAAAAAGAAATATGGGTAAAAAGAGGATGTACAATGTCACCAACCGACGCACTATGGCGCCAGGGTGGCACTGGGAAAATTGAAATACCGTTGGCACTTTTAAACACCGCCCTGAGCCAATTACATCACCCAGCCCATACAGGCAAGGAAATAATTGCAGCACGAATTAGAGAAGATTGGTTCTGTCCCGAGTTAAATTCTCATGTGTCAAATTTTATCAGCAATTGTCTCATATGTCAGCAGTTTACGTCCGGTCATACCCTAAAAGTGATAAGGGGTACCATACCCCGGCCAGAGGGACCTTTCCGGCACCTTCACATTGACTATGTTGATATGATCAACATATGTCAAGGTAATAGGTATATGATTGTAGTAGTATGTCCATTCTCTAGGTGGATTGAAGCAGGGCCCTGTTCACACCCAGATGCATTTAGAGCAGCCAAATTCCTAGTAAGGGAGGTCTTCCCCAGGTGGGGAGTGTGCGAGGTGTTAAGGTCAGACAATGGCCCACATTTCGCAAACGAAATGTTCCAGCATATCACATCCTTGCTGAGCATAAAACACAAATTTGCATGTGCATACCACCCACAGGCCAACGGTGTATGTGAACGCCTGAATGGCCTATTGAAGGAGGCAATTGCAAAAATACAACAAACAACAAAGAAAAGCTGGTTGTATTGCCTTCCATTAGCCCTATTTGAATTGAGGAATAGGCCAGGGTCCGACCACCACCTCACCCCTCACGAGGTGGTTACTGGACGTCAAATGCGCCTTCCCCTAACACCAACGTCAAGGGCATTCACTGACCACGAAAGTTCAGCGAGTGTGTTAGGTGATGAAATGTATCAATATGTGTCTTCTTTGATTACTAGTGCTGTGTTTGTGTCTCAACAGCTCGAGCGCACACGGGGCGGGTCTACCAGCAATCAAGAAGAAGGCGCCAGTACAGAATTGGAAAAGGAGAACTTGTGAAAACTTGCCAAAGGTGACCACGTGCTACTTCGCAATTTCAACAGGAAGTGGAACGATAAGAGGTTCACTGGCCCCCATCTAGTAGAGGACGTATCAACAAGAGCAGTAAAACTAAAGGATAAGCGTGCCTGGAACCACCTACATGATGTAAAGATCTACAAACTGCAGACCCGCCCCAGCGCCAACGACAGGTCCATTGGAAGAACGGCAACAACATCCCCGACAGAAGAAGGAGGTTCTACCACAGACAACGACCCAATTGTTCCCTTACCGTGTCACTACCCAGCTTCCCCGGAGACAATAACTGACGAAGAAAGGGGTGATCCCCATACTGCCCACCCCATGGTCACACGCTCAAAGAGTAAAAATACTTCCGCCATCTGAGCCCAAACCCCCGCCCATTGACCCTCAAGTATAGTTATAACTGAACTGAAAGACATTGCCTCACAAATACACATGTAAACACGTGAATGTTCTCTTTTTCTCTCGCACATACAGGAACTGCGTATTATTGCATTGTTAAGAAAATAGCTTACTAACAAGTTCACTGCCCAGGTGTAGATGGTACTCCCAGACGATAACTACCCAGAAGAATTGTCACACCAATTTGTATACGAAATAAAAAGGCCAACATACCTAAAAAAGAGAAGGGTACGTGTCTACTACACAGCATTCCTCTTGGCCATAGAATATTCCATGCCCCACCTCCGCCAATACTTGCCGGTCCTAAGAGACAGATCACTTAGAGTAGCGTGGGAACAGCTCTTCGCCTGGGCACTGAATGACTATTTGATAGGGAGAGCTTAAAGGAAACAAACAACTAACATTTAATAACAAGCACTTTGAGAATTTTTAGGCGGGCAACTTTAACGTCGCAAGAATACGCTGCCAGGACTGCAGCAAGGTAAGAGCAAAATGCCGGTGAGATTAGCATATGTAATAAAAGTAATAGGGATTTTTATGATCACCAGGTTCTTGGCTGCCTCTGTATGGCAATACAGCTATGCTATTCATTTTATTGCTGCACCCAAACCTAATATACCCCCGTCCCCTGCTGCAACAGGTGTTACGTCAGGTGATAGTAGTAACATTGCACCCAAGCAAAATAGAGTTAAACGCAGCACATACTCAGACAATAAAGGTATTGATAATTATATACAAGATTCAGCATACGTCACAAACAACATATGGTACCAACACATGACCCGCATTGGTAAGCAGACAACTGAGGACAGCTGCTATGTTTGCTCATTAATACCATACGCCATGAGTGCTTCACGAACATTTGTTGCCACAGAAATAGATGAAAAGATAGCACAGTGCATAATATACTTGGCACTGTTCCAAACGAAAGGAAGATTTCAAGGGACGGTAGTGCACATGACATGGAAAACACGAGACTCATACCCATATGAAAACAACTTCCTCAAGACCTATCTGAGTTACCACAAGAGCAGTTTACATGCTGAAGCATTCAGATACATAACAAGTGGCCCTGCAAAAGGAGAAACAAAGAAAGTAACACTGCAGTATCTACCATGTGATTGGTACGCCACTGAAGTTCCGGGTAAACAAGGATGTTGGGAAAGGCCGCTGGTGACGATAACAGGAAAGGTGTATCTGGACAACAGCTGGGAGATAGGAGTGATTGGCAGCAACATGGTAACAAAAGAAACTATCTCAACTATCGAGGCACACAATCACCGATGTTGGACGACGTGGATCAAGTATGTACCAATGCTCACGTGGGTAGAAACAGATGAAGACCCAATAACAATACTACTGCTGACTGCGCCCAAGGTATGCTATCAGCATAAAGGAGAGGTGGACGTAGGATATAACACCAATTGTGCAAGTGTGACGGAGTTACCTGAGGGGGGAGCAGGAACAGCAGTAATAATGGACCATTATTGGGCCTGTGGAGAAAAGGCATACCATACACTGCCCCCCCTGTGGAATGGTGTGTGCACAATGGTGCACGTCAATGTACCATCACTAGTGGTACCTAAGAAGCATGTCAATGTGGCGAACTTTCCCAAAATGGATGAAGGGGACAAGAGAAAAAAGAGATCTGCACCACTTCAGGAGGAGCAAGGGAACAGGACCAACAGCAATGATACTGTCCTAAATAGAAGAAAAAGACAAGGAGAGCCACTGACAGGAAATTACCTGTGGGGAAGGTCGGAAACGGCACTAACCTCAATACCGCCAGAACACAGACTATTCAGCAGAGCAGCAATGTTCTTCTCCTCAATAATACACCCGGGACTGCAGGCTTACGCAAACGTGAAATGGCTCCAAATAACTAGATGGGAACTAATGATGACCATCAATTCTACAGTAAATGGGTTTAACGCAATAAAAGAGGAGCTGCGAGCTATAAGGATGGTAGCACTCCAGAACAGATATGTATTGGACCTTCTCACAGCAATGGAAGGAGGAGTTTGTGCAAAGATAGGACAATCATGCTGCACGTTCATACCTGCCAATGATGCTGATAATGGTACACTGACGGAAGCAGTTTCACAATTGGCCCAGATGCACTCCAAAATGATGGATGAAAGTAACGGTGTAAACAAGGATAAGAGCTGGTTTTCACTATTATGGTCATGGATGCCATCCTGGCTGTCAGATGGACTGAAAATAATAGTGGGTTGTACTATTTTGGCTGGAGCTACGCTGATCATAATTAGATTTTGGAAGGCCCGGAAGGCACGTACCACTGACGAGTTGCTCGAAATGGTGGGAATGCACCCCTTGATGCCAGCAGATGACGGCCAACATACAGGTTTGATAATACAGGGGAGGGAGAAGTTGCGCACCCAAATCATCACCAACCATCTAGACCCACCATCAGTGAAGATCGAGAACCCAAGGAACCCCAGGAGTTACATAGGGAAATGGGTATACTGTACTCCTGGAGGAACCTGTGAATATATGTATTGGTCATTTGGTCATTTGAAGATCATGTAAACCATTATGGACATCTAGGAGGAATAACTAAGATATGGCGAGTAAGAGGAGATAACGAGAAGGATATGTTTGTGGTCGACAAGTCGACCAGAGGGGGGACTGAAGTGGGAGAATGGAAGACCAGGCTCCCGTCCTTCACCTCTCGCGCTTGGCCTAGAGGGTCACGACCCAGACACCCGCCACGAGAAGAGTTTGTCCATTTACCAGACGACCAAATACCCTGGTACAGGAACCTACGGATGTGTCCATCTGCCTGCCCAACAGCCCGCACTGGCCATGCCGACACCTGCGGCACGGACCAACTAGACTAAAATCTACATGTCGTTAGAGATGCCATGACGACCTAGACAACGGGAAGCACATCTGCACAAATATACACACTGGACATTCCCACACCGATCTACACGAAGAATATACTCAGTGCTATGACGTAGGCGACAGGCATATTCACGGACGTGCATCTTTATTATTTTTACATAGGCTTTCAGAATGCAGAAACGCAAGACGCGTCATGAACTCATCTACAAAGCTTGCTCACGCTTCTCTTGAAACCAGTTACCACCATAAGAAGTATAATGAAGACACAATACTGGTCATGGAACTATATGCTATTATAACCTAAAGCACCTATGCACCAAACGGACCACTTATGCACCAGGCCCAAGTAGGCCTCAAACAAGAGCTCCCGTGGACATTAACAAAGCAAGAGTCTAGTTGCTGATCTTGCAGAATGGGCCCGGTGAAACAACCAGCCAAGGTCGCAATGTTACAAACCCACATTCTAAGAACAAAGCATCAAAGGCACGATGTTGCAACCTCGCACTCCGCGCACCAACGTTAAAGTCACACCTGCAAATTAAACCAGACACACAGTGGAAAAGCAATATTAATTGTGCAGAATTCTGCCTCAAACACGGTCCCCCCCCACGTGACCAAGCCGAACCTGACGAGATGCCAAACCCAGGAGAGAAAAGGCGTCTGGATCCCTCGCTACGAGACATAGGCAGATACACTTGAAAGGCTCAATGAAAATCTGCGACAGTGGGAGCGGTCAGCCTTCCAACTATGAATAAATCCTCACATTGTCTGCACGTACCCATAGTGAAACATTGTTGCAAATTGCAGGTACACCGAGAGCTGGGAACAGCGGTGGTCCCAGGCTGGGAAGCTCACGGGCGCACCAATCAGAACATGGGGCTCTTATCACTGACGCCAGTAATATTAACCAATCCTCAGGAGTCTTCATGTAACAATTCTCATGTATCTAATTGTAGGGACAACCCAGATGTATCACCTGACTACCCTTTGTCCACTAACATTGTCCTCTATATGTGTGCTATACTAACCCTTCCACTCGAGCAACCAATTGAGAGTGGCGATAGGTTTTTTGTTAACTTTCTGAAGTGACGCAAGTAGCGCGTCATAATACAGTAAAAAGGGCCTGCGAGCCCCACGATTGTGTGTGTGTCAGGACGGACGCGTACGCTCCTTGACCCATCCCTGCCGTTTTGTCTAATAAACAGCAGAGTCACCTTGCTCCTTGTGTGTGTCTCATACTCTATCTCATCTGGGATACACGGGAGGAGTTGGGGCCTCCCTGCCTGGAGGTCTGCGGACGGCCCGGCCGACCCCGGCAGAATTTTCCCCCCGACAGATTGAAGGTATTGGAGGTTACTGGTGTTTGGCTGGATTCACCTTTGGGGAAAATAAACATGCAGAATATGTAGTGATGATGAATATAGAAATAATGTGCTCACGTCATGTCTTATTTTAAGACCATTGTATGAATGTTACCTGTCCAATTATGCCAATAATCTTGAAATAATCACTAGGGAATCTTTTTGGCTGAGAAGTATTTCAGGTATAAACCAAGGCCTTACTATTGCCATGACTTAGGTGTGGAAATGTGAAGAAAAATATCTACTTAAATTTGAAGCTGAAGTGAAATTAGTTGCAATCTCTAACATAGAAACATGGAGTATGTGTTGTAAATTTTGTTGATGCCTCAGGTTGTGGGCTCATTGCTAGCCTGATGAATTCCTTATTCATTCTTAAATACTAAATTAAATGAGATGATTTATATGTTGATTGTCTCTAATGTCCCATTTTTAGTGGTAATGCACCATTGTCTATGACTTTTTCTTCTACTATTGATTGAGATTATGTCATTGTTATTTTAGTCGTACTTAGTTATAAGACACTTTTTTTTCCTCTGTATTTTCATTTCTAACCTATATCATTTGTAATGGCACAGTCATTTTCTAACGTTTTATTATATATTTTATATGTATGTTGTGTAAACGTTTTGATTGAACTAATACAAAAAAATAGATAACCTTATGTGCCATAAAACCTCCCTAGAGACTGCCTCAAAAGTGGTCTTCAAATCTAAAAAAGCAGCATAGAGGTTAGAGTTGCATTTCTTTAAAACTGTATATTTTTTAATCAACACAAGTGACAAAAAACAGTGTTCTAAAGTGCCTCTATTCCACGGGAACCGAGTCTGAAGGTCACTTATCACATTTTTCTCTTGTACCCAATTCTCCAGAAAAACAGCACCGAAATTGTAGGTTCATCCTTAAAGAGGTCTGCTGGAATTTAATCTGGACCTGCAGCCTTATGATCTTTAAGTAGTTTAATAGCAGTAGCTACTTCACTAACTATAAAGGCTAGAATGGAGCTAGAATGTAGGCTCCTGCTGTCCATAATTAAACCCTGTGAGAACCCAGCTCCATATAGGCCTGAGAAATGCTGCCACCAAGTGCCCTCCCCAATTACACAGTGTAAAAACCTATCCCCCTTTAGCTCCTTCCCTGACACCATTTCCAAAAAAGACCCAAGTCTCCAGACTTCAAGGCATTGGTCAATAAAGACCATTTCTCCCGAACATATTTCAATTTTTTCTCTTGGATTAACACCTTGTAATTGAGTTTTAAGCTGTGTAAGATACATTTGTCCACTTGGCCTGGTTGTTTTATAGACAGTTACATTTTCAGTTTTCCTGCCTGGCATTTCTTGCTTGCTCTAGGACTACTTGAGATTAGGGAAGTTAGATTAGTATTTAACTTCACATATTCTTCCAGTACAAGTCTGTCATTTTTCTGCCCATCACAGATGACAGACAAATGATCTACTATTAATGAATATATCTCAGTTTTCGGAACTTGCTTCAGCACCTTCGCCCATTTAATAGATTTGTGAGAATAGTCCTGCACCTCCAAATGCTGGGCCTGATGGGATGCTCTAGCATTAACAGTCTCCCCTGCTTTACTTATGATCTCAAACTCTAAAGGGTAGTGGTCACTCTATAACCGATCTCAAATTGTAAAATCCCTCAGCCTATCCCAATCCTCCCCCGAAATCAACAAGTAATCAATTAATGAGGTACAGTTGTGGCTGTCAAAGGTGATCCTTGGTGGCTGATCCTTGGCCCAACTCCTATCACAGGCTCTCAAATTGATGATGTATAATGTACAGCCTGCATTTATTGCCAAACAGTGAGTTTGTGCAGGGGCCCATCCACTTAAACATGGAATTGTAAGAGATTTTGACTTATTGTGGTAAATTCAGGATTTGGCAGTATTTTTCCTACTGTAAAATCTTGGTGGTAAATTGGCAGTAAACTGCTTTACATTTAGAGTGGGTTGGGATTAGACAATTTTGGTGATTATATATGGTTAGCTTATATTTGTGGTAACTTTAGTGGTGCCTTGTTTTGTGGTATTTTCAGAATTACCTCATTTGTATGATATAGTGGTGAGCATGTTTTTTTTATATACTACAACCCCATCATAAACAAACCTTTCCTTTCTATTAGAATGTCTTATTGTCGCCTGTAGAGAGCCCCAGACTTAGACCACTTCAGAGAAACCAATACTTTGTAGCTGGTATTACTGGCTTATGTACAGCCAATAATCTAAGTTCCAGATTAGGCACCCCTTCCCTTCAATATGCAAGGAAGGAATCACTCATTATATTTTAAACACACATCTTCCTACCTTGTAGATATTTAACACTGACTTTCTCTTGTTTGCTATTTCAACTACAGTGGTAAATTGGTAAATGCACTACTTCACTGATATAAACATCCCCTCTGTGCTTCACTTACATAAATAATTCACAGATGCATGAATGACACTAAAGTCTCAGTTGTTTTTATATACACTTTGTATTACATGCCATTTACAAGCCGCAATATCTTACCACATGATATTTACCGCATCACCTGCAAGATATAAAGAACAACAGAAACAAGCATGTATTTTGCAAACACAAATTTATGTTCCCACACTTTGAACATAGAGAGAGAAATAAACATACAATTTTTCTAACCTCCCTGCACTGCAATAAATCCTAGTAACACACGCATGGCATGCTACCTTTTCCTCATTTAGCACTTATTTTACCAACACCAGTGAAATCTGAAGATCCCGCACAACCTCGCTGTCTTCGCAGACAGACCCAGATTCAGTGCCAAATTCCCTCGTATTTGGGGGGCAGCCAGCTCTCTATGCTCATAGCCAGTGCTCGAACCACACGGAGTCCGGCCTATAAGACACTGTCCGTCTCTTGGTCCCAGCACAAACTTCCAGCTCCTTTCCCTTCATTTCTTAGAATGCAAAAAAAAGGGGTACCTGTGTTAACGTCCCTAGTCCTATAGGTTATCCAATCAGAGACAAGCAGAAGATTGGACTAGTGGACATAGAGGATGACAAAATACGGGTAAAAATTGTTGTATCAATGTTATGTTTTGTATTTCCAAGACTTTCATTTTATTCAAAAAAACATTTTAAAACAAATATTAAATAGAATTTTAATAACACATTGTGGCTCATTTATTTTCATTCATTCACATTCTGACTCTCTTTGACACCCTATCTTGATTATTTTTTTACAGAAAATGGTCTGTACATGAACAAACAGTCAAACGTCTGTCGCATCTATGAACATACACAATTAGTAAAGAGAACTCCCCATCAATTCGGGGTAACAAAACATCTGTGTTATACTGTTCCCACAGCTTCTCACGTCGACACGTGTTTCAGTTGCTCTCAACGAGCAGCATCAATAGTGCTCTCTTAGTATGGCAACCTTCTTCAGGACAAACAACCAATTTTCTCAGACATATATCGCTTGAGCCACATCATCTATAGACAATAAAATACATAAAAAGGCTCTGTCAGTCTTTTATGTTCCCGTCACCCCCATTCAAGTTATTTGATAACAAATTAATTTGATGGATGGTATTCTCAAAAGTTGAGCTCCATCTGACTCACCTCCTGTCCAATGGGCAGAGGAGATGAAAGATGTGATTTTTTCGGTTTCGGCACATCGTCAATCAAATTCTTGAGGATAATTGACCTTGAATCTATTCGTTACAAAACAAGAGATTCAGAAAATACGTGATGACCTACTGTTGTCATTACAATTGATCACAGAATTTTTGTATTCGCATCAGTGATGGTAACCATCAAAAGATGGAAAACCATTGGAATTGTATTATTGATTTAGTTATCTATCACTTATTCAGCGCAGGAACAACCACGTCTCAGACTGTTAGTCTGACTTCCTCAGTGTGTGAATTTTTCAAAGATTATCCCAAGGGAAGACCCCTCCTTGTTCACTCCTCCTTTGTGAAGTTGGGGCTAGGTTCTTTATTTAGCATGAATCTACAGAGAATATAATTGAAAATATAATTGAATGGTGTCTCCATTAGTGTAGGGCCATATTATAACACATGTAATATATCCTTATTAATTTACTTGATCTTCCTTTCTCCTATGGGATTCTTCCACCTTGTTTAGGACCCACACTACCCCGCACTTGCTGCTCTGTCTGATTTTTTTCTTCCAAATGTGCGGATTTCTACATCCCGCCCAGCACGGGTCTGTCCTGTTCCTTATTTAAACACTACAGTTGTTTATACTGTGCCAATAGTCTAATGCACATCATCAGTGTAATTATATACCTCAATACTCTCACCCGGCATCACAGTTTATGGTTTCACCTGTTCTTATTTTCCACTTTTCCCGCATCCTACTATCTTTAATGGTATCCTGTTTCCACCTTGTCACCATGCTTTGTCTAATAATTAGTGCTTAAGCATCTGTGTTCTGTGTGCTTACCTGTAGCACCCTCCGTGCATTATCTGCAGCGTCCGCACTCTCCCTCCGTGTGTAGTACTTAGCGTCTGGGATACAAGCAGTTGTTTCGCATCGCGGAAGCTACGTAAACTACACGGCTCCTGTTGTTCATGGAAGTAAAAAGAGGACTGTATTCCTCGTTTTCAAACGATTTGCCGATGCTTGAGAATTATTGTAAAGAGGAATACTTATACCGCCCAAATTGTTATATATAATATGTTATTTCTGTTTTTGGTAAACACCTACATTTATATATAAAAATGTATATCGTTTTGGATATCCTCTTTCCAACAATCTATCTTGTAACTGTTTAGAGTGTTTAGTAAATTCTTGCTTGGTGCTACAATTGCGGCGTATCTGTAAAAAATGTCCATAGGGCAAATTATACCGTAGACTTTCAGAGTGAAAACTAGAGTAGTGCAACAACGTGTTACTGTCTGTTGGTTTTTCTGTATAGTGTTGTCTCTAGGATCATGCCAACCTGATTATTAGGTCTAGAAAACTCACCTCTACCAGACTTCATTCCATAGTGAACTTGATATGGGTATCTTGTCTATTTAACCACTGATGAAACATTGCCAAGGATTTGGGAGTTCCTGTCCATGTGATGAAAATATCATCAATATACCTATGCCAACCCGTCAGGTGTTGGCATAGTTCTGGAATCGTTTGTAATACATTTTAGTCTCCTGATATAAAAGTTTCTTCGTAGTGTGCCATATACACGTTTGCTACATCCGGCTCAAATGTAGCCCCCATGCTTACACCTCTGCATTGTTTATATAGCTGCTGTTTTTATAAGAAAACGTTTTCAGTCATTGCCAGTCTGGCGCATTCATTTCTTAGGAAAACTCTCATTCAGCACTCTGCTGACATGTCTTATCTGCCTATAATCCCTACCAATCAGAATAACAAGAATGTGCCCTGTGCCAGCCTTCATTTTTCAATACAATGAAGATTTCATTTTCAAAGCAACTGTTTCATTTTCCTTCCTGCATTCTACATATTTCTGTTCTCCAGAAGCTGAAGAAAACACTAGTGGTACTTCCTCATGGAAAAATGAATTTATGCACCCAAAACATGGACTGTGTTTCATTGTGCACAGAAGACTGCATTATAATGTTAGAGAAGTTGAAATTAGTACTTTAGTAATGTTAGTGCAAGGTTAATCAGTTATGTATTCTAATGCAGTTTCCATACATGAAACATCCAAAATGAATTGTGCACCTCTTTATTTTAACTGGCAGTACACTGTGTCTTTTTCTTTTATGTGTTCGGAATGCAACACATATGACTAGATGACTAGATCTAGTGCACAGTGCTATCCGCACAGGTCCACATCGTTCTGAAAAAGGTTCTCTAGACTGAGCACCTAGGGGTCCTTTCTGTTTTAGGTGAATAACCTCCAGAGAGAAATCCACTGAAGAAATCTCTTCCTTGTTTTTAGACAAAACCTGCACCTGCCAATACAGAGAAAACCCATTAAAATGAACTAAACCTTCATCTGGATGGCAGCAAGCACATGCAAAACCCAAGGTGGTTGAGCATGTGTTTTTTAGCACAACACAGTGCACCAGAGATGATTTGGAAAGCAAAGTCAGACCAACTGGCTTCTTGAAACCCGTCACATTCGACAAAACTGTGTTTTCTTTAGTATGACAACGATTCTGGGCAACACACAGTTGGAATTCCCACAAATAGTCCCTTTGTTTTGTATATTATATGCTGGCAATAAAATCCTCTATATATGTCCTTACATATGGCTGCACCTCCATGCTGCATGTTGCATGGCAATAAAACCCAATATATATCCTTACATATTCCCCTCTTTTTCTGACAATTCTGGCTAATAAACCCATAATTGGAGGAAACCTTTTAAAATGTACATGCACCTTTTTCCATCATATGAATCACAATTGAAATAATAGCAACTTAATAAAATGAACATTTAAACATTTCATAACAAACCACTGATTAATCATAACAAAAGTAAAACAGATCCCAAATGGTCCCATGAGTCCTCATACACATATGCATGTGCATGTATAATGGAATATTGTACACATATTTTCCACCTGAAGTGGCCACATATGTTTGAATGCCTTTTGAATCATAGTCTTTATATTTGTGTGAAATCAACATTTCATATATGACAACAAAATAATAAAATAAAATAAATAGATAAATAAATTATTAATATAACATACTAAAACAAATGATTAAAATAACAATCTTGTGAGTCTCCATCACTCCTATTTTCAGTCACATATGCTTCATCAGGAACGCTGCAGAATTAATTTCAACTCACTACTGTTCCCTTGATGGCATTCAACATCTTTATGACTGCACCTCTGAGATGTCCTGATCACCAAATTTTCATCATATGGTTTGTTCAGTGGAATTCTTTAGGCATCCCAGACTCTTTGTCTTCGCCTCCATACTTCGGTCCGGAGGCTTTACTTGTGCTTCATACCGTGGACTCCACGACTCCATCAACTCTCACGTCCTCCGGTCCTGCAACCTCTGACCCCTACCAATGTTAGTTATTTTTCTAAATCAAACAGAAAAGGGACAGATTAAATACATAGCGCAATACCAATTTCACCCCTTCTACTACTTTGCCAAAAACAAAATGTTTTCCAAAACATTCTGATTTACTTTTCCAAATATCAGCAACTAAGCACATGTTAAAGAGAAAACAATAATATATACATTTCACATTATTATACATCAAAATAATTTTCATGCAGAACATTTTAGCACATTGTACCATAGTAAGTTAACCTGATTCAGCACCTTCTACCAATATATATTACTGCACTATTCCTAATGTGGTACTTTCATTTACATTTATCTCTACACTAAACATTACATCTAGTTTTTTATGGCGTGAGACATTATGAAAATAGTCACTGCATCTTTCTTTTCCATGTACTCAGGACACTTTACCTGTCTCTACCTGCTAAAGCCTCCTGACCTCGTGTTTAGGGTAACAGAGCTTAATTTGGTTAACATGAACAAATTGTTCTGTCACCATTTCACCCTCTGTCTTTAATATCTTATAAACTACTGGGGACACCTCATCCACTATCTGAAATTGCCCTTACCATGCTGCAAGAAATTTAGAGTTTTTATGCTTACCTTTTCCAAAATGAAACTTATATACCCGATCACCTACTTTATACTCTTTTACAGATGTCTTTTTGTCATAATATGACTTTGCACTATCAGCAGCTCTTTCCAAATTTTGCTTCACAAATGCAAATGCATGTTGCAAATGCGTCCTCAGTTCTTCTACATATCCGTGAACTGTAGATGCACTCATAAGTGTCTGCTCAGGTGTTCTGTATAGTAAATGTTGTGGCAGTACCATTTTCTTTCCTGTCAACACCTCATGAGGACTTATACCTGTCACTTTAGCAGCAGTCGAACTAATGGCCATCAATACCAGAAGTAATCATAAATCCCAACTAGAACCTGCCTCCACTACAAACTTCTTCAATATCTCAATGACAGACCTGTCGCAATGTTCATATGCACTTTTCTATTTACCCCTAATATCTGCCACACCTTACTCATTAGGGTGGTGGTGAAATGACTTCCTCTATCTGACTCTATTCTCTGTGGTAATCCAAATCTTGAAAATATGTGATTTACTAGCAATGTAGCTGCTGTTTGCGCACTACAATCTGGTGCAGGAATACAGTGTATCCATTTTGACATCAAACAAACTACTGTCAAAAGAAAATGGTTTCCCCTACACAATCTCTTTACAGGCACTACATAGTCCATTTGCAAATCTGACCATGGAAGAATCAAACCTCTTTTCATCAATGGATCTCTATGCATTGGTGAAGCAGGTTTAAATTGTGCACATACCAGGCACCCCCTGGTATATAATTCCACATCTTGGGACATGTGTGGCCAGTAAGCATAATCTTTCAGTATCTCTAAAGTCTTTTGTGAACCTCTGTGTCCTGCAGTTATTGCATCATGTGCATGGTGTAGCATTAGCCCTCTGAATGAAAGAAGTACCACCCACTGTAGCTGTCCTGTTATGGATTCCCTGATCATCAATCCATCCTGTAGTCTAATCTGTTTTTTATTCTTTAATAACACTCTCAACTCTTCTTTTTTCCTGTACAATAAATTCAGTTAAAGGATTTTGTTCCGGATCCATCAAATAATTGTAATAGATCCCCAACATTGGACCATCTTTTTGTGCCTTAATCAGATCTTGATCTGGTGTATCATAACTCCATTGCACTACAGGTTGTTCAACTTCTTTTGGCGTTTCAGAGCGTGTAACTGCAGCTATTTGTATTTCACCAATTAAGTGTTCAATGGGCAACAACTCTCCCATAACAGCCCCAATCTTGACTAATTGATCAGCTTTATCATTTCCCTCCTTATCCTCTCCTGGTGTTTTCAAATTTCCACAGATTTTCCTCCAGTATACTGTTTACTCATTCTCTGACACTAATTTGTCTATATCTTGTATCATTTTCCCATGTTTAAGGGGCTTTTTGTTATATGTGAGCATGCCTCTTGCTTTCCAGCCAGGCAGATATTCTACAAAGCTATTTCGTGAATAATCAGAGTCAGTCACTAGAACAATTTCACTGAATTTGTTCTCAACTACAGTAGTGTTTGCTTTATAAATGGCTGATAACTCTGCTACCTGGCTACTTCTAGCCCAAATTCTCATTCCTATAATAGTAATATCCTCACATCTCAACCAGACATTTCCTATCCCTGACACCAACTGTTTATTACTGTAATTTTCAATGTGAAAAGCACATCCATCGACATATACAGTTGGCAATTCCTTGCATGTATTTTCATTAAAAGCTTTGTGTGGTAACTGTTCAAACTCCTGCAAACTGGACTCCACCTCTACTTCATCTGATACACATTCAGCTGCACAGTCATGTAAATCTGCTAACCCTTGAGCAATTGGGCTCTTTTTACTCTGGCCATATCTCACTTCTACAGGGAAGCCTTGCAATGCCAATGTCCATGAAGTAATTCTGGAATGAGCTAGATTGCCTGATATGATCCTTTTACTCTGTAAAAACTGCAGTGGTTGATGAATTGTCTCAATGATTACATGTTCCCCTCGGACAATGGGATGAAAATGTTGCAATGCCCACACAGTGGTCAGAAGAGCCTTTTCACATTCACCAAATTTAATTTCCACCTGAGAAAATGCCTTACTTGCATAAGCAATAGTTTTGTGGTTCAAATCATGTTTTTGAGATAACCCTGCTGACATACAATGTTCAGTGAATCCTATTTCTATAAAGAAATCTCTGTTCTTTATGGGGTACGCCAAGCATGGTGCCTTTATGAGGTATTCTTTCAATTTAGCAACTGCCTCAGATTGATCCTTTTCCCATTTCCAGGGCTTATTCAGCTTCAATAGTTTAGTCAATGGCTGAGTGATTTCAGCATAATTTTCAATACATTTCCTGTTATATCCCGTCATTCCTAATACACTTTTTAAACCTTTCATGTTTCTAGGATCTTTCAATTCTTGTATGGCCTCCAACTTTTTCTTTTGTGGATTTAACCCATGTTCAGTTGCTTTCTGGCCTATGAAATTCACCCTTTTCTTGCACCATTGGGCTTTCTGTAAAGATTCTTTGGCACCTACCTTTTGTAATTGGTCAAGTATATGTCTAAGTTTTCATTTTCTATCAGGACATCATCTACATAAACTATGGTCCCTCTTCCCACTGCATCTGTCTTTCTCAAAAATATGCCAAATATGCTCCCACTATTGACATCCCCAAATGGTGTTCTAGACCAAGCGTATTGCATTTTATCAAATGAAAATGCAAATAAAGTCTGAATGTCCTCTGCCAATGGCACACACCAGTACCCCAATGTATGATCTAATGCGGTAAAAACCTTTGACCCATGCACCTGAGCAAGGCCTTGATCAATTAATGGCACTGGCCATCTAGACACTGGCACTCTTTTATTGAATTACCTCAGGTCTGCACACAGATGCCATTGACCATTTGGCTTTAATTCACCCAGTGTTAGAGGTACTATGGGTCTGATAATTCCCCTAGACTCCAAGTTTTAATTATCTCTGCCAATGACTCTAAACATGCCAGTGGCAATCGATATTGGCACACAAATACTGGATTTCTCCCACATCCCTCTGATAATGCGGCAACATGTAAATCATTTAGGCCGCAATCATATGCGTCTTTGGCAAAAACTTCTTAAATTCCATAAATAATTTTTTCAATTCATTCTTATACTCTTCGCTATCACAGGCATCTGCTAACAGGATATTATCCTCTACCTGATTTTGTCTCTGATTATTGTTCACGCCTGATATGTCAGTTTGATATCCTGCCCGGGGCCTGTCTCCTAAGTACCTAAGGCTTATGTAGCTCTCCCTATTACTAGTATCATGTGACTGAAATATCGGTGCAGAGGGCGGCAACCTCGGTGGAATACCCCTCTGCTCGGGTTTCACATTATTTTTGCCTGGACTTTGAGCGACTCTAGTGACATTTTAGCTGACCTGAACTTCATTACTGTTGCTAAGGATTCTTTAGATTTTGATCTGGTATCTTTAATTTTATCATTCTATCTACCCTGGCAATAGAGCACTTCATATAGTTTTGTACTTTGGTGCACAATCTATTCAAGGGACTTCTCACAATCAAATTCTCTGACTAACTGTGATATGATGTCTTTCTGCAAACCATAAAAATAAGCAGTTTTAAACTTATTGGAATTAGGATCAAAAGATACATCAAAATGAGAAAAAGCTCTTTTTAAGTCTTGCAAAAATTGGTGAGGGGATGTATTTGGCCCAGCTGTAAACGTGTGTGCAACCTTTTTTGCCTCCTGTAATGACTGGAATGGAGAAAAATCACATATAATCTCTTTTTCAAAATCTGCCCATGTCATGTTCTGCTGTTCATTTAAACCTCTGATGATGCTCGCTGTGGGTGCATCCAGTGTTAAGTGAAAGTATTCTCTATATTGTTCCTATATTGTTCCTATGGAGGGCTTTAAATATATTGTGTACCACTTCTAAGTGGTCCTCTATACAGCACTCCCCTCCTTTTCTGAATGGTTTGTT
Organism: Ambystoma mexicanum; assembly: GCF_040938575.1. Classification (NCBI taxonomy): domain Eukaryota; kingdom Metazoa; phylum Chordata; class Amphibia; order Caudata; family Ambystomatidae; genus Ambystoma; species Ambystoma mexicanum. The sequence goes on from NC_090940.1 coordinate 357,900,634, forward strand.
GAGAGCCTTGGTTGATTTCATTATCTTGATGGGACTACTTGGTGCTATGTTTGGGATTGCATTACTTAGTGATTCAACCCTTGTCTCAGGTGTATGGGATTGGTGGTGGCCCCAATGGGTGTGCCAAACCCCCCAAAGGCAGTGCAACCAAGCGCAGACACAGGCAGAGCCACTAGGGCACTATCTCCCCATGTAGAAATGGAATTCACCTCAATTCCATTGAATGTGGTGCCCTGTCATTTGTCTTAGGACCTGAAAGTGCATATCTGCTCTTCCAAATCCTTGCACTTTTTAAGGAGTCAATCTACCTCCTTACGAAAGTAATTGTTTTCATCACCCATCTTATTAATCACATTATGCATATCGCTCATTTGTATTTGGCATTCATTAAACTCTTTGTCTCGCTTGTCTCTTTCTTGAAACATTTTTAGCTATCTCTTGTTCAGCATTCAGAAGCACACCTTCTTTTTCAAAATCTTCTTTTTAAAAAATGTGCATTTCCAAAATAACCTTATCTTTATCTTGTCTAATATGACCTACCAATCCTTTCAAGTCTTTTAATTCTTGCTCACTATCCTCAAACTGTTTTTTCCTTTGGGGCAATTGAGTGTTGAGTTCTTTACACTTTGATTGCATGTCCTTTTGACATACCTCCAGTTCTGTTCTTAACTTTTTTCTCCTGTTCACTAGATCCATCTAATTCAATGTTTAGCCTGCTAATTAGCTTGGCATCATTTTCTTGCATTGGCAGGGACCTATTTAAAATGAACCATGGTTTGGCACATAGCCGTATCAGACAATCTTTCACTGCATGTTTATCAGCAGCATTTAATAATCTCAGAAGACAGACCTGAAATTTCTACCTTCTTGAAAGGTCTGACCTGGCGTTAAGGACGGGACCCACTGAGGGACTTCAGAGCTAATAACGGTACCGCAAATTGCGGTACCGTTATTAGCTCCTTCCCCATTTCCATTGAGCCCTATGGAGGCTCAAATGGGAATGGGGAATGGTATTTGGAATGGGGACTTACCGGATCCTCCAGGGTCAGAATGATCCGATAAATCCCCATACCCCCTACCCGGACCCAGTATCCGGTAAGGGAGTAGCCATGCCGCTAATAGCAGCATAGTTACCTACTACCGTGTAATGAGGCCCATTGTTTGCGAGGAGCCCTGCCCATTCAGAAACCTTACTTGCTAATCCAATGGCCAGACCTTCATTTGGCATGAGCCCTCCTCATGAAATGACGTTGACAGCAATGAACACGGCTGTGTACAGCCTCATGAAACAATTCGAAAATCTGGACAGAAAAATGCATGAACAGCATATTATAACCCAACTAATATGCGCTAAACTTGAACCCTTACAGAACATATACGCAAATCAAACAGACATTGAATCAATGCTAAAAAAACAAGAAACAATCAGCCAAGAGGTAATTGAAAGCCACAAACAATTAGTAAAGTTCCAGGAAGGCACTGATACAAAGAATTTCCCAACAAGGGAATTAACTGAGCCCAAGCAAATTAAACTGAGCCGAGGCAAAATAAAATTACAAAAGGAACACAAACAACTTCATCTGTTCCTCACCACACCCATGTATACAATTATTGAAAATAGAATTTGGAGAGACTCACCATACTCTTTTAAATAATACTGTGATACTAAATCTGTATTGGAACTCTGCAATTATAGCAGATACTTTATTTTTAAAACACATTTCAGATTTAATCGACATAATTGAAGAGGATCCTTCATCATATTCAATAATTATTACTGGAGACTTAAACACAAACTGCATCATTACAAACTCTAATCCATTAAATCTGGAAGCTAAAAATTAGATGGGACTGATGAAAGATAGGAATGTTATCATCCTCAATGGTACTATATCTCTGACATTTATTCTGAAGATGACTTGGAAAAGGAAGGAAGCTAAATCAATAATTGATTATACATATGTATCTGCTCAAAACCAAATGAAATTTAATCTTTCAAGGACATTGAATCGACGAAAAGTGACCATAATATGATGGAGATAATTTGGAAACTGCCCTTGACTCTTAAAAATATCAAATGTCTAGGTAATTCTTCACTAAATAATGCCCGTAATAGGCTTAAATGGTCTGCTGCAAAAAAAATCTGATTGCCTGCTTGATGTAATTCTGTATAATAACTTCTTAGCACTTCTCCATGAGCAAATTCAATTTTATCAAAGACCAGTCATCATTCATAAACATATATCGGAGCCTGAGAACAAATTATTAAAGACACAAGTTGAGGAAATTAATAAAGATACCAGTGGATGTGCGTACAATAAAATAAAAAGAATAAAAATGAATATAAAAATAATATTAAACAAATACTAGCAAAAAATAAAAAAATAGAAACATGAGCATGTTGAAAGTGCTATGTACAAAATCTAGCGTCCAAATAAAGCATCTATTAAAGACCACATAAAAGAGTGGAAACACGACTCAATTAGCAAAGAAAAGTGATCTGATCATTGTAGCAAATTATTTAATTCATCTTAAACAAAATAAAAGCAAATTCAAAACATGTGATCTTCATGAACTACCTATCGACAGACTAGATATTCTATTGGAAATTAAGTAACTAAGCACCTCACGTGCTCCAGGGTCCGATGGCCTTTCTAATGCCATCATAAAACAATGTACTGAAAAATGGTCAGAAGTATTATACAGCAATTATAAAACTATAACTATAGCTGGTCTAATACCACCAATTTGGAAAGATTCCACCCTGAAGTGATTCATTTTGACTTCGCCGAGATGGAGCGATGCCAAAACTACATGTATGTGTTAGTAGTGATATGCACCTTTAGTAAATGGGTTGAAGCTTTAACTTTAAAAGATAACACTGCCATATTCACTGCAAAGGTAATGTTAAAAGAGTACTTTACTAGATTTGTATTAACCAGAGTAATTTGGTCTGATAATGGACCACACTTTACAGCGGCGTTCATACTACAGGTATGCAAGGCACTACAAATTGATAAATGTTTTCATTCCCTGAGGCATCCTCAAAGTGCCGGTTTGGAAGAACGTCATAACGGTATCCTTAAGAACAAACTGGCAAAGGTGTGTGCACATAGTCAACTGAAATGGCCTGACGCCTTACCATTAGCATTGCTGTCAATGAGAACAGTGGCTCAGTCGAGAACAGGACTTTCACCCTATGAAATTGTTATGGGGAGACCTGCTAATATATGGAATGCACCTAGACCTAGAAAACTGTCTCAGATAGATTACCCGTTATTAACTGACTATTGTGACCAATTGACTCAATACCTACATTTGATTAACTAACAGGTTCGAGCAGCTGTGCCTGAGAAATACAAAGGACTTAGTCACTGCATTCGACCTGAGGATTCCGTGCTGATAAAGGACTTCGAGAGGAAGTCCTGCCTTGCAGCTCATTGGAAATGACCCTATAAGGTGCTGCTGGCAACTCAGATGGCTGTTTGAGTTGATTGCAACACGCATTGGATACATGCAGCACACCTGAAACGAGTGCCATTGCCTTTACCCTACGAACAGTGGGTTAAGGAGGGGGTTGATGATCCCTAATCCAAGAGTGTGCCTTTGAACGAGGGCACCTATTCTGATCCTGAGCATAATTTTGAGCTCAAACAACTTGAGAAGTCTTCACTTTCTTTAAATTTGGATCCTCTGTACCTGGAATCATGAGGTACAACCTTTGACCACGGAAACAGTTAGCAAATTACATGTTTATAGATTAGGAAAGTGTAGTTTGTATACTGCACCCACAAGAAACTGACGACTTTCCCTCCAATCCCCCTAAAGATGGAACGGTTCAAGGAGTTCCAGCGGGGGGCAGGGTAAGAAGAAGATCGGCCACATGGTCAGGTGCAATCCTATGGATGAACATATAAAGCATGTTTCAGTGAGGCTTCTTAACGGACACTGAAAACTATGCCTATATTTGGGGCACATAGAATCGAGCACATGGAAAGCATTGCAACTGGAAAGCCCATATCTATACGTCTATGGTCCACGAAAGAGAATCTGATAATAATAGCAATTGTAGCATGTGTTATAATCACAGTGATACCTGTATTATTGTACTTGGAGAGTTGACATCTGCTTAGTATACTACTGTCTACTGTCAGCACTACTTTATCTCCTCTCTATGTACACTCTCACACTCTTTGTCCACTTGATCTGAAACACAGAGAAGGATATTCATAATAATACACTCATTCAGATAATGAAAGCCACACATGCAGTCTTAAACAGAACTAACTGCTGGGTATGTTCTCACCTACCACAACATGGTGAGAAAGGTCTAGGATGGTACATCTATCCAATCCCACTATTGACTTCTTCTTATGCATCGTTTAGAGCTCTATTTTTTGGTAAGTGGCAAGATAGTGCCACTGATATCTTTGATCGAATGAACATCAATGAATTCGACCGTCTAGTTCTGTTACCTTTAGGGTGTTCTGTCTTTGCCCAAATAAATATGACCAATACTGCCTCCACCAGAAGTACTGATAAGCACGCTAGACCTTATCAGTCAATGATCTCATTTAGGATGTCACCAGTAGGAAACAGGGAAGCAATTTCTCTGTCCTACACCATTAGCCTTGATCCTGACTCAGTTCCATTGTGTTTGTGGAAAGAGGTTCCCAATATATGGGCACATATGATAAATGTGTAAACACTGCAGTCTTGGCAAATTAGAATAGGCCCTTATACATTTGGGGACCCATTTACTTTGTCTGTGGAAAGGAAGCCTATCCATGGTTGCCAAAATATTGGAAAGGGATATGTTATCTGGGGATACTATTGCCAGGAGTTTATGTTACATCCACTGCAGACATACTGAAACATCACCCTAGGAGGGGAATAGATGATGATACCCCTCTCCATGTATTGGGAGATGTAGCAAAAGCCTTGGTTCCTTTTTGGGGCCAAATCATGATTTCACGGGATATTAGGAGATTGGCTAGAGTGTTGGAAAACACCATCAACGAGACTACTGACATACTGTTCAACATGACATTGTAACAAAGAGCAAATAGGTTAGTAATGCTTCAGAATAGGATGGTTTTAGACATCATGCTAGCTGAACGTGGTGGTGTATGCAACATGGTTGGGTCTGCGCGTTGCGTGTACCTACCTGACTCCTCCCCTACTGTGTTTCAAGCCATCAAAAGATTACATATAATGAGCTCTGAAGTGCACCCCCCTGAAGGGGACTGGGGCATTGAAACATGGGCTTGGAACATGCTTAGAACATGGGGTTGGAAAATCTTTTCAACACTTGCTATTGTCATTGGGGCGATACTGTTCTGCTGCTGCTGCATACAATGAAACACTTGTGTATAGGCGTGTTACAAATGCCATATCATATCATATTAATGCCTGTCTGTTTTAGGTTCTGAATTAGGTAATTACTGTTCTAGATCGCTAATGAAGCTAAAACATGCTCCTTATCTCCCTGTGAATATGACAAATATCTTGATCATGCAAATGTCACTATCAAACAGTTTATGGCTATCAATATATATGACAGTGATGACTCTGGTTTTTCTGACAATGACGATACATGGTCACATAATACCAGCAATGTGTAGCCTAGGCCAAAAAGAGGATTTGTAAAAACACATCTATTTTGTATTATAATGTTGGCCTAAGCACACACACATTGAACCGTGCCATCGCGGTTCCCGAGCTTTCATTCCAAACCCGGTAAAGATTCACAAAGTCACTGCTTCGAAAGCTCGTCAAACATGCCCCTGCAGAGGAATGCTAAATCTAATGAGCACATTATTTGTCTTTATCATAGAGCCTTGAAGAACTTGCACAAATGTAGCTAATCTGTAAATAAGGTGCCTTCCTGTCATCTTGGCTCCCTTGCCCTTTCCTTAGCTAATTATGTATGTGCATCCAGATGATTAAAACGAAGCACAATTCACAGCATATGTTAGTCCTAAAAACCAAGCTACTGAGATGAAATGTAGACTGACATTTTAGTCTTAGAAATAACATAAATAATCTAGAACAAGGAATGTTACCTTGTTTTAGGAACACAATATACTCCTACAACAGACTATGCTCTGTTTGCAGACAGTAAATTGTCTGAGAGATGACGCAGAGTGTTTCAGCATGTGTTGCTATAGTAAAATGCCCATGAACCCTGTAGGTCATGAACCCTCATCACGAGATGGGTTAGAACAACTTCAACATTTCGTTCAAGATGTATAAAGTATGCACACTCTCTCATGTCTTAGTTCACCTTCTCTATGCTTGTACACATGTGTTGATGAATTTGGGTCCGCTTAAGTGATAATCAAATGTTGTTTATATATTTCGCCTCGTAACTGGTGTGTCTTCATTTCTTTGCATTAGCCTCATATTTTTGGACTAACACCTCTGGAACACCCTCTCCCTTTCCATGCACCTTGAGCAGGATCTTCTCAAATTCCAGAAACTCCTTAAGACTTTCTTCTTTTCATCCTCCTTCCCTCCTACTCTCCCCTGCTAATCCCAGAGTTGCTGAATCAGTGTCCTTGGCCCTTATGTATCTTTGGGGCCTTGACCTCCCACACCAATTCTTTCCAGCTTCTGTCTTTCTACAGCACTTGCCTCTACACTCGCTCAACTCTGGAGACTCGCACTTACACCTCCTGTGGCCCGATCCATGCAGCACTCAACATTTCTTAGCTCTTCGTCCATGGCTCCCCCCGGGTTTGGGCTCCACAACACTTACCCCTCTTCCCTCTTCCTTCTGCACTTGCATGTTCTGTATACTCACAAGGCATAGTAGGTTTGGCCCCCTCCCTCTTTACCCCTCTGAAATCAAATTGTGTATTGCTATTGTTGTAATGTATCCCTCCCTCCCTCCCTGCCCTGTGGGTGCTTTGAAATAGTATATCCTTATTGTATAAGCGCCTAACAAGAAAACAATAAATAAATAAAAATTGAGAAACGAGGGTGGAGAGGCCAAACACAACTCAAACAAGAAACTGGCAAATAGGCCACGATAGAGAAGAAATCCTAATGTTGATTAAAAAGCTCAAAATCCTTGCAAGCTCCGGGCCCTGATGGTTTTAACCAATGACATATTGAAATCAAACCCTGAGGCCTGGGCAGACTTTTTGCACCTCTATTCTCAAACATCATGGATAACAAGCAAGTTATGCTGTCTTGGGAAAAACGTGGTGCTGGTTTCAATTTTTAGGAAGGGGGACAGATCCCTACTGGCAAACGATCGACCATTCACACTTTTGGATCCTCTAAGGAAACTCTTTGTTCAATCTTACTGCTTTACCTCATCATATGGGCCTGAAATAACGACAGGATGGATACCAGACAGATTGGTTTTGTCAAAACTGAAAGCAATAGGATCCAAAACGAAAACCTATATGGTTTTTATAGACCTTCAATAGGCTTTCGACAGTGTTGACAGAGGAGGACTGTGTCGAAAGCTCTAATATGGAACTGTCCTCCTGGTCTAGTGGAAGCAATGTGTTCCCTCTATTTAAGTACTTCAGTCCAGGAGAGACTTTCAGGAACTGGTGCTCTCTCTGAATAAATTGACACTTGGAACGGCCTGAAACAAGGTTGCCCCTTGGTGTCAATCTTGTTCAATCTTTATATGTCGGATCTGGGAGCAAGTCAAAAGTACGTAAGAGCACATCTGCCGTGCCTGAATGCTGTGTCTGTACCATGGATGATCTATGCAGACAACCTTGTCCTCCACAACAAGACTCTGATTGGCCTGCAAAGAAGACTGAAAGCTCTTGAATCTTATATTTTGTAAAACAGTCTAAAAATAAATGTTTCAAAAACCCAAATTATGTCCCTTAGTGACCAACATGGAAGCAGAAAGGGAAAGTTTTCCACATTCTTGGGACCAAATAAACTAGAGCAAGTCTACACCACAAAATACCTATAAGTGTGGGTTAACTCTAGCATAAGAGAATATGACTTGGAAGCTGCTCTAAGAATGACTGTGCAGAGCCTGGTGCATCAAGCCATGGTCCTACATAAGAAGTATGGATAATCCACTATGCTAACGGTAGTCACCTTTAATTTTCAGAAAGTGACACCAATTCTTATATATGGAGCAGAAACGGCCCTCAATTTTGCTTAGACGATCTGGGATTTTTCAGAAGCCACCTTTTGGAGGAAAGTGCTCCTTCTGCTGCGCTCATTTCCAGTAGCTCTGATAAGGTATGAACTGGCTCTCCAGTCCCTACGTTCTATGGTGCTGTTGAAATCACTGGAGCTATATTGCAAATCAATTCTAGATGACGTTCTCCCACCAGTGGACATTTTGAGATCAAATCAGGCTGGAGCACAAAATGGACTGCTTAATTTATGGAAAAGAAAATGCAGAGGCTGGGTCCAGTTTCTCTGAGCCTATACAGACATTTTGAAAAGAATCCTACCCAGATAAAAAAAAAGTGGAATAACTCGATAGAAACTCAAGAGAAGAAGCCCAGTACAAACTATCCATCAATTTACCGGTAGAAAGACTTTCAATAAATCAACTACCTCGATACCTGGTGAAATTCCCTTGTCTCAGATTTAGTACCGGTAGAAAGACTTTCAATAAATCAACTACCTCGATACCTGGTGAAATTCCCTTGCTGGACAGTTTTGTATGTTTATATTTCATTTGCCTTTGGATGTGGAATACAATGTGAAAGGTTTCTAACAAACTAACCAGTAATAAAAAAATTAAAAAAACAAAATGATGGTACAATGGTACAGGGCTATGTTCAGCTATAGGGTGAATATGCTATGGTTCACTAAAGCATGCTGGCTGACGCTTTGTTGGGCCTGCGTTAGGGAATCTCATTCGGGAGTGTGTGTATGCAGCGACTTGTTTCCATGCTGTGCGCTGATTTTCAGGGACTTTCAAAGCATATATTTTCATGCATGTCTAGGCCGCTGAATGTACCCTCCAATGCTTTTGTACTCCGTGTAATTATCCTACTCTTCATAATGTTCACTCATATCAATTTGGCAGATTTTTGGTATTTAAGGAGAGGCTCTATCTTACATTTTTGTGGTTGTTATAAACATGGGAAAGTAGATGGCAGGCAAATGAATGGCAGTAATGATAGTACGGCCATTTTTTGGGACATCACCACATTTGGTGTCAGCCCTCGTTCATCTGCTGTCTATCTTGCAGCTGCATATAGAGCACTCATGTATTCTCTTCTCCAATATACCCTGCAATGTCATTAGTACTCACCTGTGTCCAATTTACTTACATTGCAACCTTTGCTGTTTCGACTCCTTCAATGAAAGCCATGTGTATCATGCTGTTGACTCTCACCCCCCAGGGTGTGAGATGTAATGCTCTATAGTGACTCCTCCTGTGGCAGTTGTCTCATGAAAGAAGTTGGAAAAAAGACTTCACACACTTCCTGTAGTCTTCTGCATCATGTTGCAGCGTGCACACCACCATCTTGTCCCTGATGTTGTTCCAGGTTGTTTACTACCTTTGGATGCATATTCTATGTGCTGGGCACTAAACAGCTTCTCCTCATTGGACTACATATCCTCTGCTGGCATGTGTAGCTCCCCCTCATTCCATTTCAGCTTGTGTAGGCCATGCCTGGCACCTTTGCTCACTCTTGTTTCTTGCCATTCTTAACGTGTATGAAGTTTTGATGGCTACAGGAGGTTTTGGAGTTTAAATGCATTGTGTTTTTCAAAATTGGCAGAACTGAGCTTCCTATTTACTCAATACCACTATTTCCGCTGTATGCTAATTTTGGTGGCAAAATTACCATCCATTCCGTAATGCCTCCACTTTTCTGGTGGTAGTGCTAATTCTACGAAAAAGTGGGGGCACAAAAGTTAGGTATTGGTTTTTAATGATAATTTCAATAAAGAGAATCATTTTTACAGTGAATGGTTGAGGCAGGCAAATGTGACCGCCGCAATTTGTAGCTAATTACTTCAGACATAGGGCCTCATTACGTGGTATTCGGTAAGTTACGGTCCTTACCGGCATGGAGGAAATAACGTATCCGTGTAGTAACCAGCCCGCTAATTGTGTGGCATCACAAGTACGCAGGCACGAGCTTTACGCCATGCCGGTAAGTACACTACAGCCATGCCGTTAAAGACCCCAAAAAGTCCCTTAACGGTATCAAGTAAAGCGCTGATAGCACCAGCACCAAACTTGATACCGGCATTAGCGGGAACCGGTAAAAGCGTTGACTGCTACAAACGGTAACCGCTAATATCGGTGACTGTAAATAAGCAGAACCGGAAGTAGCGTCATCGCACAGGAACGGGAAAGAGCATGGCGGCCATCATTAAAAACACAATCCATTGCCATCCTCATCCCCCAGGACCTGCAGCAACACCAGAGCTGTCCAAACCTCATTGAATAACACTTGACAATGCCCAAGGCCCTAAAGAAAGGTGCAGCGTGCCAGCGCAAGGAATGTTTCTCTAATGAGGAACTATCCATGCTAGCAGACACACTAGCTGCAAATGCAGAAGTTGTGTTTGCTCTGGACATGCAGTGTCCTGCCCAGATTAAAAAAAGGAGATCTGGGCCGAGGTGGCACGGAAAGTCAGTGCGGTGGGCACCACCCCCCGCACTGTAAAGGACGTCCGCAAGCGCTGGGATGACCTGCCCCTCCGTGTCCAGAGCATACTTGCCGCCAACAGGAGCCTGGCCACGGGTACAGGAGGCGGAGGAGGATCCCCAATCAAGATGCAAGTGTGGGAGGAGACATTTGCCAGCACCATTGGCATCAAATCAATCGAAGGAGTGGGGGACATGGAGCGTGGTGTGCCGTCATGTGAGTGTCCACACGAAACACTGCAATGCAAAGCATGAAGTTCTCCCCCAAATGTGTCCTTGTAACTAGCTAATGCATGGGCCATCACACACACATTTACACAACCATGCCCATATGCTGTGCACATCCCCACACAACCCCATGCATGCAGGACCTCAGACATGTGACACCCAGACTCATGCCTGTATGACCCACCCATATGGCAAGCAACCTGCATGTCCGATATCGGAGTCAAATTGCACAGAACTGCAGCAATAACAACACATGCACGATGCACGTTGACCCATCACCAATGCTATACCTCTCTTGGTCCCCCACAGGCTCGCAATCTGACAGTGAGGAGCAGGAAACCGCGGTGCAGGCCCCAACACCAAAGAAGAAGGCCAGGGGCATGGAGGAAGGCACCACGCCTACCGCATCGAGGGGCACAGGGGAACCTGGGCTGCCGCAGAGGGCCAAAGCCACACATGCAGCCACGTCACCAAGGAATGAAAAAGTGGCTGACAATGTTGTAGCACCCACACCTGCCAATCCCACCACACATGAGCCAGTGGCAGAAGGCTCACTGTCTGCCGCCAACAGCCCGATTGGCGAAGCTGCTGCAACGGTCCCCCTGTCTGATGTCGAGAAACCATGCATTACAACAGAGGGACACCGCACACCCAGCCCGCAGCTGTCAACCCTGCACAGCCCACAACCCACATCCAATGCCAGCAGTCATGAGCTGCGTGGTGGTGACTCCTTGGCAGGGAGATGGAGTCCCATGGAGTTCTCATCTAATGGCGGACACATTCCGCAAGCCGCGTCAAAAACCACCAAACGCAGGCCCAGATACTAGGGAATCCACATCATACAACAGCACCAGGAGGAGCTCACTCTGCTGGTTTGCTAGCACGTGAGCGTGGGTGGCCTGGCGAGGGAGGAGTGCCAGGAATATGCCAAGGGAATAAAACAAGCTATAGAATCTAGCACTACAAGCATTTGCGATGAGTTGGCAGCTGTGAGGCAGGTCCTCACCCACATCGCAGATGCAATGGAGTCCCAGCATCCCGCACAGGGACAGGACCAACCAAGCAACTCCTCCTCTGCCAGCTCCAGGCAGACCCCTGCACAGGTCAGCGCGGTCCATGAGGCGCACAGACTTGCAACCACCCAATGCTGGTATAGGAGGTGGGAAGTAGGGGCAGCCTGATGTTGGTGACTCTTGAACACTAATGCTGCACTGAAGTGCATGCCATGTTTGGGGCATTTGTGGGGGGAGGAGGGATATGGTGTTTGGGGCATTTTTGGGGGGAGGGGGATAGGGTGTTTGGGGTGAAGGGTCTGTGCACTTCAAAATCACATTATGCTTAATACACCCATTGTGTCAGGAAAAATCACATGAGTGGATGTTCTTTATTGTGTATGTGTGCTTTATTGTTGAACAGTGCACAGTGTTCATTTACCCACAATACCCAGTGCCCTGAGTCCCACATCCATTGCACCCTCTTCATCCATGTGTATTAGAAACATTGGTCTATCAGATGCTGGGACACAGCACGTCCCTCCTGTGCATCGCCACCGGCATGATGTGCTGCCCCATCTTCTCCCTCTCCCTCCTCCTCCTACTCCTCAGCAGGTGGTTGCTGTTCAATGTCAGGGGGCATAGACAGGTTCCGTCTGATGCACATATTGTGCAGCATGACACATGCCATGATGATCTTGCCCACCTTCTCATGCCCGTACAGGAGTGCCCCACCCAACCTGCTGAGGCAGCAAAACCGTGTCTTCAAAAGGGCAAATGTCTGCTCGATCACCACACGGGTACGGGTATGTGTGCGATTGTCGTCCTCTTCATGCCTGTTCTGTGGGTTCCAGACAGGGGTAAGAGCCACCTCTTCAAGGGATAACCAGCATCACCTGCATGGGTGCAACACTGGTTATGTGTAAGTGATTGTATCAAATGGAACCTGTACCTATGACACACAAGCCAGCATTGTTTCCTTGATCACATCCACATATCCCTGCATGCATGGAGTTAATCAGAGTAACTGCAATGTGTGAAGGTGTCCTATTCCTTGCAAGCGTTCATGCACTGTGCATGCCTACGGCAGTTATTGCCATAATCTAGGTGTTGTGTATTCATTCGTATCCTTTGGTCCTGTCACCATTGGAACCAGACTCTTAGTGATCTGCCATTCCACGCGTGATGTCCCCATGCTGGCATGCTACACTTCTGTGGCGGTGTACGAGTGAGAATCCGTATATTACCTTAATGTGATTCCTTAGTAGCCATTCACGGACGCATTTCCGTTGGGATGCTGTTCAGCGGTCATTTGCATTGGCCAAATTGGCAGCATGTTGCTGCATTGTATTGTAGAGAGTAGGGTCTGATGATGTGCAGTGTACATGTGGATGGATATGGCATGGTTGCAGTAATGACTTTTTGCCATTGTTGTGCAGCTTACGTCTTACATATGGTGTTCATGTGTCATATTCAGTCTGGCCTGCTCTGGGGAACGGTGTATTGCAGTATGGGCATTGTTCAGTCTCTCAACTGATCTCACCCAGTTGGAGTGTGCATCCCCCCAATCTCACCCAGTTGTAGTGTGCACACCCCCAATCTCACCCTTGTTGGAGTGTGCATCTCCCCCCAATCTCACCCAGTTGGAGTGTGCATCTCTCCCCCCCAATCTCACCCAGTTGGACTGTGCATCTCTCCCCCATCTCACCCAGTTGGAGTGTGCATCTCTCCCCCCCAATCTCACCCAGTTGGAGTGTGCATCTCCCTCCCAATCTGACCTAGTTGGAGTATGCATCTCCCCCCAGTCTACTCCCCGCATCACACTGCCATGTGCTTGCCATGCAACTCACCAAGTAGCCAGAATGTTGTCCGGCATGTCGCTCCATGTAGCGTGGTATCGTTGAGTTCTGCAGGACCATTGAATCATGGGTTGATCCTGGATATCGGGCCCAACAATGCGTGATGATCTTGTTTGAGTCACATACCATTTGCACGTTGATGGAGTGGTATTGCTTTCGGTTTCGGTACACTACCTCCATGGCATGTGGACCACCAATTCCACATGGGTGCAGTCGAGGGCACCGATGCAACTTGGGATGCCTGCCAGTGAATGGAAGCCAACTTTGGTGTTGGAGATCTCCTGGGCAGTCTGTGGTAGGGATATGTGTTCACTTGTGTGCTTCAGGAGGGCATTGAGCACTTGGTTTAGCGTGCGTGAAAATAATGGTTGTGAAATGCCATGCATCTGCCCTACCATGTGCTGGTAGGTGCCTGTGGCCAGGAAGTGGAGCACTGACACCACCTTCAGTAGAGGGGGGATGATGGTACGGATGTCTATGAGGCTGACAATGTTGTTGTCTATCATGTCCATAATGGTGGTGATGGTATCCCGGTCCAGACGGTACAGGGTGTGGGTCTGCTCAGGGGTTAGGTTGAATGGACTGGCTCTGATCCTAGCGATTGGGGGCTGCCTCTGTGGTACAACTGCCTGAAATGGTGGGGCATGCTGTGCCTGTCTCACCCTCCTTCTCCTCCTGCGTCTCCTCTATGCTGCCTGTTGTTGTTGTTGTTGTTGTTGTTGTTGCAGGTGCAATGCAAGCATGACCTCCAGCCCCAGGATTGCTACTAGTATTGGAATCATTTTTGTGTGGGAATGGGTGTGTGAAGGGGTGTGGTGTGCTCCTTTTGTGCTGGCCCAGTCTACTGCCTCCACCTGTGCTGATTGTGTGCACCTGTGGCAGTTGAGAACACTGCACATGGCCGTTTATGGGTGGTTCGCGATGGTGGTATTTCTGCCATGCCGGTATCCACTTTTTATACCTGATTCCTGGCGCTATTTGCATGTCTGCCTGACTTGTGATGTACTCCTATTTCCGCCATGCCGCTATCGCTGGCATTTAGGGTCGCGTGCCCATTCCCATGCTGCTGTTAGAGGCACTGTTCTTTGCGGTGCCGCTAATAGCAGGAAGGCGGCTCGTGATAGGCTGAAGCGGTAAGCGAGGCGGTAATCTCTTACCGGCATCATTTTTCCCTTACCGCATACCGCGTAATGCAGCCCAAAGTCACGGGAATGGAAATTCCATTGTAAGGGAGGAAGGGTCTTCCAGGCCCCCCTTCATTCCTAACCAAAGACATGATATGCTCATTCTGCGGGTGGCAGCGTACCTCTGGCCAAGGATAACTACGGACTCCATTTTCTAGTAGGCCGCACAAACACATTGCAAGCAGCCCTGCTCCTCTCCCCTTCATTCTCTGCGCATGTCCAGCCTGCCAACCCCCCACCTCCTCCCCTCTGCCGTCTCCGCGGCCGTCCTGTTCTCAAGGAAGCATGGGCATGAAAAGTAACAGCTAAACACTGTATCTCTCTTCTTCCTTTTACATCACTGCCATGTGTGTGACCAGGCCGAAGCCTGGTCCTGGAAAAAAACATCCTTCTCCACAAGCCTGCACCCGCACCAGCACGGCCCCTCTAAAGAAATATAGACCACATGCCCCTTTACCTCACCCCTCCTTTTGATGTAACAGTTGCATGCCCCTCACCATGTGCCACTCCAGTTCACCCCCCAGCACTAATGCCACATGTGGCCATATATTCTTCTTGTACTAGCAAACAGTTAGAACCCCTATAATACGTCTAAGGAAAAACTTGATAAATGGTATACTAAAATACAGGGTCAGATAAGACACCTGGACCCTTTTACCCACATTTTTATTGTCCAGGCCAAACATTTAATCATCCAAATATATTACATGTTGGGATTTATGAACTATATTGAAATGTGTGCGGCCCCAAGGGCAAATGTTAGCTAGCATGATTCACAGCAACCTGGACATCGTCTGACCCTGCACGCCTCCCAGATGGGCCCAGCTGACCCACGTGCCAGTCCAGTGCCATCCAATCCGGGAGCACCAACCCTACAGCTTCAATACTGTCCTGTCCCCTTTTGCCCAATGACTGCGATTTAATATATCCCCTATAGTACACATCATACATGACGCGTTTTTGAAATATAACACATCTTTTCTGTTGTTTTGGCAGAGTACTCTGCATGCCCCATTTGACTTTATATAAAGTCTTCTCTTTTATCTCACTTGCACTTGGTCCTGTTATCATTCCCTATTGGGTAGTGTCCATTAGTGTCTTTTATTTGGTTATTCTACTATTATTGTGGGGAAGGCCAGCTTTCATTTTGTGACCCTGAGGTGATAGCGTCCTCCTGTTAGTTTTGGCATGCGACGTCCCTCGGCCATAGCAGCAGGATCCAGGGTTCGCCCCGTCAAGGCTGCCCACCTAGGGCAACTGGTACCCTTATAAGTGCGTACAATAAGGATAGAAGGTTCCACAGGTCCCGGCTTTGCAAATACTTAGTCGTACCGCTTGCCGGAGCCGGGTGTGGCCGTTGAGTGTGTGGCGGCACCTTGACAGACCGGGTCCGGGGGCTCTCAAATCAAGATAGAAACATGAGTATCAAGTGCGAGAGACCCTATTGGAAGGTGAAGGGGGGCAAAAGGAGTTGGGGGCCAGATAGAGGTGTGTTAAGTATATATGGTGCGGGTAGAAACAAAGGGACTTTTCTTTACTGCCTTTAGTCTTTTGCATATGGCCATTACAATTGTATAAAGAGGTTAAGAGGTGAACAGAGGTACGGGAACCTTGTCCATGAGGGGGTAGAAGGTGGCACTGCATAGTATTATCTCGACTAGTACAGGGATTAAAACGTGACAAAAGTGAATAAAGTAGGGGTCTTGTGTAAAGCGAAGACTCCGAGTAGTTATTTAGAAACACTTTTTCTTTTTCCTTCTTCCTTTCGTGTTTCTTAGAAGGTGGTCTGGAAAGGGCCAGGATAAAGGTTGAAGTGTAGGTGTAACAAGGTCAAGGAGAAAATAGGGGACAGCAGGCAGGCAGGGTCCATGCTTTGATGTTTATGTATAACACTTTGTTTAATGTTGCATGATGTATGATGTGTCGGTCTAATTGAATGGTATACGTCATGTGGCCAATATCCAGTTTAATTGTGGCTCAATGATGACAAAATGTGGTAATTTAAAAAGGAAGAAAAATAATGTTCGTAAGCAGCATTACAGTACTTTTGGTGAAAAAGAAAAGAAATTGTTTTCAAAGGGTCGGTTGAAATTTATGTTAGAGTGTCCACACTTACACACACACACCACAGGACACGAGTAAAGCACAATGGGGTCAGAATCACCACTTATACATATATGTCAGAGTTTACCAAGTTATAACGAATAAATTAAGAAGTATCACGAACAATGGTGCACAGAAATCAAAGGGGAAGCTATGCCCCAGGTATGGCCTGAAGGTGGGTCATTTGATAAGTCCATAACAGACATGGTAGCAACATACTTGTTCGTTAAGTACAGGCAGTTAAGTTAAGGCAGGCAGCTCCAAAACAGAAGAGAAGTGTTGGGCTTATGGAGATTGTTTGAATAAATACCCCCAAGTAAGAGTAAGGGCCAGGGTGCATCTCCCCAGGCAACGAATAACAGTGAGGGGGAGGGGGCGAGTACGGAAAAACTAATAGAAGCTGTAAGACTATACCCAATGTTAACAAAACCTGCTGAGGAATATAGTGACCCAGTGTATGTATCAAAACCAAGCACACCCCCGGGTCACAAGCAACAGCCCCAGCTCCACCCCCATACAATCCAAAGGGTTTGTTCGGACAGACGTGCACCCCTCCACTGAATATAGGACAGCTAACACAGGATTTAGAAGCATGGTTAACAAAGACACAAGCTGAACTAGCACAGGTCAGAGGAATATGTGAGCAAAGCACACCCGCACAGAGGGACGAGCAAATGCTGTCACCCCAGAGGCCGGGTATGCCAGTAAACGTAGTGAGTGATGACTAGAAAAGGGGGGACATTTTATTTCAAATGAATGACACTCCCACCAGGATAATACAACTTGGGCAAGGAGAGAAGCAGGTAAGTACGGGGCAGGTAAGAGTGTGTCATCTGAAAGGGAGGAAGAATACTGGAAGAATACTGGAGCGATCTAGATGAAGAGAAGGGAGGAAGAGGAGAAGGTGAGATGCCAAGTGGGCGGCATGTATGGTGCAATTTCTTATGGCCTCATCACCCAGCACAAAAGGAGAAGAGGAGTGGTGGCAAGGAAGATTGAGGAAGAGAACGGGGAAGGTAACAGTAGTAGGAAAGAAGGGAGGAAAGGCAAGTATGGGATGAGGCAAAAGCAAGTTACAGATGCCACTGATACACACGGGGGCGGGGAGGCTGCATTATGTCCCGTGGGTACAAATGGACAAAGCAAATTTATTAAAGACACTACGTCCACTTTCAGGAGGGGCAAGCAAGAGTATATATGTATTTGAGAAAGACACTGCTGGGGTTCCACTCGCAATTGGAGATGTTAAGTGTCTATTGGTTTGGCCCGTAGGTGATCAGGATAATAGGGTGTGGGAGAAAGCGCGGTTCCCTGGGGTAATGCTGGATTGTGACCGCCATGATGGGGCATCTTTTAACACTGTGAGGGCCCGGGTGTGGGATGCAGGGGTACATTCCCAGACACAGCCAACTTGAAGTCAGTAATGCAGTGCACAATGGGGGAGGTCGAAGAGGCTTCAGCTTACATTCTTCAGGTGCAGGATATGTGGAGAGCAGAGACAGGCATGGTTTGGGATCAATCCACCTCCCTTTTTTACTTCATAATCAAGAGAGGCCTCACCAAGGAAGTACAGAAGGCACTCAACAACATATATGGGATATACGCCAAAGGCTGGCCAGAAATACAAAGCATCATTGTACACCACTGTAGGTGGATCAAAGAAAGGGAAAAGGATAGCGGATGAAGCCAAATTAGTACAGACAAAATTGGTGAAGGTCACAGCAGTAGCTGCTGCCCTCCCCGCATTGCGTCTAGAAGACGGGGAGGAGTGGCTGATAGCAATACAGGCAAGAATGGCAGCGAATTGGGCCACAAACGGACAGGCACAGCGGACCGGTGAAGAACAGTATGGAGGGCCACAATGGAAAATAAGGACCGAAAGAGGAGGAAGAGGTGGGTACAGAGGGACAAGAGGGGGGTATGGAGGTCAGGGGCCCAGAAGAGGGGGGCAAGGAGTGTATTAAAACTGGGGCAGATGGGGCAATTTTTCAAGGGAGTGTCACAGCTGCCCATGGTGCCCTATCAACATGAGCAACAGTATGGCCACCCCCGCCCAGGTACCCCTTATGGGTTACCTACGGGAGGGCATAGACGTGAAGCGCAAGCAGACCCCCACTATGCATATGAACCCAGAGCACCCCTGCAAGGCGCACAGCAACACCCACTACCACAAAGTCACATGACACCTACGCACGGCAATTCATTTGCCACCACAGCCAATGGCGCACTGTCACCATTTAGAGGGACAGCAGTGGTAGGGGATAATGTTTTCCACAATCATGACACAACGAGACACCCTGCATAGGACAGCCCACAAAGCACTTGCATGTCCAGTACTATCAACGACGCTCCGTGCAGATAAGGAACCACTGGTGGCGGTGGAGATAGAAAATAAACAATTCATCTTTATGGTGGATTTGGGAGCGGAAAAATCATGTCTAAAAGAAGGCAGGTTTCCGATTTCAGATAGAACAATGGAGACACAGGGATTTTTTGGGCGGTGGTCGAGGGTTCCATACACTGACGATTGGGATGTAACAGTGGTGGGAAAGCCAGTGCGGGCACTCCTGTTGTATTATGAAGATTTACCCATACATTTGTTTGGGAGGGACCTCCTCAGCAAGCTTAATATGACCATCTCCGTCACAGAAAGAGGCATAGTGTGTTCAACACCGGGGATATGTGCCATGAGGGCCATGTTACTCATACATGCACAGGCCAATGAACCAACAGTCTGCGTGATACCTATTGACCCAGACATGTTTGTGCAAGGGATATAGGTGTTGGCTAGTGTGGTGCCAGAGATAACACAACAAGAATGGCGAGTACTATCAGAATTTATATTTCGCCCTGCTGCAACACCAGAGATGGTACCCAGGTTGATAATGGCCATAAATCTGCACGGGTTTGTGCAGAGATCCCAGTATAGCAATGTGTGACATGTCAGATGAGGAGCTGTTCACTGAAAATGACAGTGATGGAGAAATAATAATGGATATTACCATCCCGTGTGAGATAATTATTCAACACAGGCAGGTGACGACACCCCTCATGTCTATTGTCAGTTCACTGTCTGCATTTTTCGATGAAGACATTCAACAGGTACCATCCATATTATGGGCTCCAGGGCCCCGTGACGTGGGAACCCTACAAGATGTAACACCCATAAAGATAAAGCTCAAGCCAGGTGCAATACTACCTCATGTAAAACACTAGCCACTATCTAGAGAAGCAGAAGAGGGAATAAAAGAAATTATACATGCCCTGCTAGAGCAAGGGATGAACGTGCCATCAAACTTGCCCTGTAACACTTGCATTTATCTGATCAAAAAACAAAGGGCGGTGCCTGGAGCATGATACAAGACTTGAGACCTCTTAGTGATGTCATACAAAAGGAATTTCAACTTGTCCCAAATCCTGCATCCATTCTGTGCAGCAACCCAAAGTCTGCAACATATTTCACGGTGGTAGACTTGAAAAGTGCATTTTTCTCAATACCACTGGACCCAGAGTCACAATACTTAACTGCATTCACCTTGGGGGCAAAGAGGTAGTAACACTGCAGATTACCCAGGGATACTGTGAAAGTCCAAACATTTTTAACAGGATCCTACACGAAGATCTCGGTAACATTGACACAAAAAGCACAATTATTCAGTACGTGGACGATCTGCTAATTTGCGGAGAGAATGAGAAAGAGTGTAGGCATGACTCAATAATTCTGCTCACGTTGCTGGCATGCAAGGGGTACAAAGTAGACAAGCAACAATTACAGTACTGACTAACTGAAGTATTATATTTGGGTCAGCTCATTTCAAAAGATGGCAAGCAAATAATACCAGACAGAGCAACAGCAGTGCGCGCGGTTAGCAAAACGAACACAGTTAAGGAAATTGCAAATATTTCTGGGCATGTGTAATTATTGTCGCGCCTGGATATTAGACTACGCACTATACATGAAACTCTGATTAAACGCACTAAAAGAAGCGCAGAGAGAAATACAGCATTGACATGGACCCCACAAATTAGCAGAGCCTTTGACATACTCAAAGGATTGATTTCAACAACACCTGTTCTAGTTACCCTGATTATGATCATGATTTCTACCTGTTCTCACACTGGGATGGAATGCTGATGACAGCAGTACTGACACAACAAACATTGCTAGGGCACAAACCTCTGGCATACTACAGTGGAACACTTGACACAGTAATGCAAGGACACTTTGCATGCGAACAAGCTCTCACAGCTGCCGTGTTCGCGATTGAAAAAAGCACCACAATTGTGATGGGATGCTCAGTAACTTTGTTTGTTGAGCATTCTTTATGTGCCATCCTTGAGAGATCAACATCCACACTGACAACACAAAGAGCTACAGCATATGAGATTATTCTGTCCAGCCCAAACATCCACATAGTACGGTGAAGAACAGTCAACCCAGCTACCTCCCTTACTGAGGCCTGTACTATAGAAGATATGCAAAAACATGACTGCGCCACATACAGAGGGGAGGATGATGACATGCCCAAAGCAAGCGAGGATGCCTTAGAAGGGGGAGAAGTGTACTTTGTAGACGGATCTGCGTCAATAATTTCAGAGACAGGAGAAAAACATGTAGGGGTGGCAGTAGCACGATTGGAAGATGGGCAGTACGAGACAATAATTCAAAAGAGGTTACCAGCGCATTTTTCAGCACAGGTAGCAGAATTGGTAGTGCTAATTGAGGAGCTATAAACAGCAAAAGGGTGTGCCGTGACGATCTACACTGATTTGGCTTATATGACAACAACAGTACACAGGGGCTATCATGCTGGGGGAGAAGAGGGTTCAGGAGAGCAGATGGGTCCCCGGTACAGCATGCCAAGCTTCAAGAAGAGTTCATAGAAGCATTACAAGAGCCAACAATGGTGGCCTTGGTTAAATGTCAGGCCCACACTAACAACACTGATGTTATTGCTTTGGGAAAAGTATCAGCGTATGCTGCTGCCAAAGAAGCAGCCTACTTAGTTAGAGATATACAAGGAAAATTCATAATAAAAGGGCATGTTGAGGAAGAGAAAGGTGAAGGCTACAACTCAATGCCAATTTCCCAAATAATTGACTTGCAAAAAAGGACCCCACAAGAAGAACAGGAGTTGTGGGCAAAGATAGGGTGTACGCAGTCAGCCACTGACCTTCTCTGGTGGCAAAATTGCACAGGAAAAGTAGTAATGCCTGTGGAACTCTTAGAGATAGCGTTCCAACAACTACACTTCCCAGCACACACTGCAATACAATGCAAAGCAGCAGGCATACAGGAGAATTTGTTTGTGCCACTATTACAGGAACACGTAGCAAAATTGGTGATAGATTGTAAAACATGTCAAATATATAACTCAGGAATTACTTTGAGAACATTGAGAGGAAAATTTCCCCGCCCTATTGGACCATTCCGTGAACTGCATACTGATTACACAGACATGGCAGAAAGGTGTAATGGAGCGCAATACCTAATTGTGGTGGTCTGCCCCATCTCACGTTGGGTGGAAGCAGGACCCTGCGCCTACCCAGATGTGAAGTGTGCAGCAAAATTCCTAGTGAGGGAAGTGTTTCCCCGATGGGGGATCTGTGACGTCATATGATCCAACAAAGGAACTCATTTCATCAACGATTTATTCAAAGCTGTGACTACGCTGTTCGGGATAAAACACAAATTGTGTTTGATTCATCACCTGCAAGTGAACGGGTATGTTGAAAAAATAAACGGCCTCCTTTAAAGCAGATTATCAAAATTATGCCACACCCTAAAGAAAAACTGGGTCTACTGCTTGCCATTAACCCTATTTGAATTGAGGAACCAGCCTAACAAGCACCACCACCTGTCACCCCATGAGATAGTGACAGGGAGGTGCATGCACACACCAATATCACCCCTAAGAAGAATGTCAGATGCTCATGGAACAGCCACAATACTAGGCAAGGAGTTCCAAGACTACCTAAGAAAATAGACTGAAGCAGCAAGGATAATAGCAAAACAAATAGCACCGCCCTTTACATGAGAAAGTGAAAGTGACATGGTGATCCCAGCAGGAGATAGTTCAAAAACACAGCTAATGCCTGGGGAGATGGTGTATGTACACAGCTTTGTACGGCGATGGAGTGCTCCAAGATTTCACAACCCATAAGGAGTAATTTGCTGCACACCCACAGTGGTGAAAGTAAAAGGGCTGAAATACAGGGTACATCTATCGGATGTCTGAAAAGCATATGACAGTATTGTAGTAGAAGAGGAAAGGAACATTGAGGAAGTGACAATGCAGGCATAGCTGAATAGTGAAGCCAAGAGATAATTCAGAAGCAGAGAAAAAGAGAAATAAGATAGAAGGTGCAAAAGCAATAAGTGAAGAAAAAGGTGTACATGCGAAAATGGAAAAGTGTGCATAGAAATGAATGATATAGTGAGCCACAAGAGTATATGTATAGAAGACTACAAAAATAAAATGACTCTCTGTCTCTCCCTCTCTCTCTCTCTGTCTCTCTCTTCTTCTTTCTCTCCCTCTCCCTCTCTCTCTCTCAGCCTCTACCCTCAGACTCATATATTATTCATTTTTGCACTGTCTCTTATGTGATATGAAAGTAAGAATAGAGATGAAATGTAGATTATAGCGTAAAAGATATTTATATTTAAATGACCACAGCAAATTTAAATGTGCAATGTGTGTTTAACCCAATTATATCTCACTCTGTAGGTATTGAAATGGCAGAAACGAGGGCCCTCAATGCCAGTGATACTACAATAGATTGTGATAGGAGTAATGTTAATGCTTCTAGGTTGTACTCCTTCGACTGCGGGATATGTTTCTCTGCAATTGTGTTCTTTACACTGTTGTAGGGGATGGGGGGTAAAACTAATCCAAGAAGGATCGCACCTGATATGGGACGGTTTTAAGTTAATATGGTCCCACAATGGTCCTACAAACCTCACAACTCTGCATAAGAATAAAACAGTTAGAGCCCCATTTATGAACTATTCCATAGCTGATTATTATGAGCACAAAGTCAATGTGTATGAGATGAATGACCCCAACCCTTATGCCTATACGTTGCCATATGACAACCTCTATACAACCACACAAACTAGCTCAAGCAATGACTATTTAGAGGATGCGACTCAGACATGCCCCTGGCGCAGGGCACATTATAAACTGAGTGGGAAGAAAGGTGAAGAAAGGGGGGGTGGAGGTGATGGCTGGAATATTCCCAATCCTATCCAAGGAACTTATAGAAATGCAAAATGGTCCAGGGGGGAACAAAAGGCAGAAAAGGGGGGCGGGCGGAAACAGTATGATGAATATCACAGCCGTTCTTAGATACAGTAGAAGATCCACGTTACCTGCTACAGTCTAACAAATGGTATGCAGACATGAACACAATGGCAAAGCAAGCTAACAATGAAAGCTGCTATGTATGCTCCTTGATTCCTCATGCCTCAGGGACACCTAAGGTTTTGTTACCTCAAGAGGCGCCTATTTTAGATGCTCAGTGTCTAATTCATCTTGCACTGTGTAGAATTAAAAGCACCTATCAGGTACACACTGTCACTTTATAAATGATGCAAAATGAAAAAAAAACATGCTACAACAAGCCACAAGGAGTAATCTGCATGAAGGAGCCTTTCATTGTTATCCAAGGGACAATGCTTTACGACAACAAATGGCATGAAGAACAAGTAATGTACAAGCCAGACGCACTGTGAGGACTGTCAGAAGAGAAGTTAAAATGGATTAAAAGCACATGCGCTCCAATATGGTCCCAGCACCTCACCGAACTCACATGGGTCAAAGCTCTCAAGAAGCCGATCAAGGTGCAGCGTGAAACTATGCCTCCACGGAGAAGGGAAAGTGCCCTTAGGGACAAACAAGAATTGTAGGAAAACTCCCATCATTCTGGACATGAAAAAAGGAACAGCAGCATTAATGGACACTTACTGGGTATGTGGCAAACAGGCGTACTTGAACCTTCCACAGTCATGGTGGGGCACCTGCGCTATGGCAATGCTAAATTCAGCCCTGATGGTGATACCAGAAAGCCACATTCGAGGGGAGAGCATGCCAGCAAGAATATCCCAGGCACCCTGTCAACAACCAAAGAACCCCCTGCATATGACATTTTATCCAAAGAACAGCTACAAAGCTGTCAGACTTCGCCCGTGGAGCTTGTGGAGGACCTGGAGGTTATGGCCCCCGGTCTAGTCCTCACCCAAGATGCCGGCCGCAACTATAAGACGAGACCACGCCCCCTCTTCGGCGCATTGTATCTGTCCATGTCTTTGTACGCTGTCAACGCTGTGTTCTGCTGCCGGTGTGTCTGGATCCCGCTCCGAACCACCCTTGCCGTTCACTTGCTTCCCCTTACCTAGTTTCTATTCCTAGACGCTCTCTGCGTACTCCTCTTTCTTTATTTCTTAGTTTCATTTCTTTTTTCATTCTCCTTCTATTATCGTCTGGGAGCCTTGCTCTAATGCTCCTGTTTAGTTTCCGGTTCCGGTAAGCGTCTCCGGTAACTACTATTTTCTTCCTCTTGGTCTCATCTCACGGTAGGTGTTTCCGTTGTTCCATGTTGGATTTGGGGTGTTTCCTTTCTCCTCTAACATCCATTGCTTACCTTTCTTCCGTGACACTATTTCCGGGTTTTTCACCCTATCTTCAGTTTCTGTCTTTCTCTTCCTTGTCTCAAGATCTACCCTGTTCCTGTCATTACACCCACGCTTAGTTTTGCTCTTTGGGCCATTCCCTATATCCTGTTGATCTTTTGGATCTCTGCTTGCATTTATCCTGTTTTCCGGAATTGCCTCAAGACTGAAGGTCAAGGCTTGTGAAGTCAGCCATTTATTCATCTTTACAATTCACCCAGGGTTTTTTGGTGCCCGAGAGGCTTTTTCCCTGGTACTTTGGGGGTCTAGCTCCTCGAGGTTCACCTTTGATAGGTTACACTTCCTGTCAAGGTGGCCTCTGAGGGAGCTAAGCCCTATTTACACGACAAGAAGAGGAAGTCAAGGAAAGGACAGTCCTCAGAAGACCGGCAGTTGTGCAGGAAGACCCCCGCCAGTTCCAAGGACAACTCTTCTGAAAGTATTGGTGAGGAGGAGGTTGGGGAGGTTGGTCCTTTGTCTGACAAAAGCACAGTGGCCCGAAAGCAGAGGTCATCAAACTACATCTCTGCAGAATAGACTGAATTTATGGCGCAAATCCTTGATAAATTCAAATTTTTTATGTCTGCAGAGACATTATTTGTGTCCCTTGTTCCAAGCATCCAAGCCAGAGTGAATGCGAAATGGCTCCAGATCATGCGCTGGGAGCTCATCCAGCTGGTCAACGACACAGAAGAAGGGTTTAATGTCATTAAAATGGAGCTGAGACGCCTGAGGCTGATGACCATGCAGAACTGCTACGTCCTCGACCTGCTAACTGCTATGGATGGCGGTGTTTGCTGAGAAATTGGGAGTGCATGTTGCACGTTCGTTCCCTATGCTGACGTGGACAACGGACACATTCGCATGTGATAGCAGCAGTGCATAATCTCAGTGAAAGGAGAAGGAGGAGTGCAGCCGAGCACATGGTTCGACAACCTGTTTGAGTGGGTCCAGCCCTTGCTTGGGATGACTGTGAAGTTAGTGATACCTATCATCGTTATTTTCCTGCTGTTTTTTGTGTGTGCCAATTGGGGCTCACGTGTTGTGCAAAGTCATTCCTAACAGTGCAATGATGATGGTGACAATAGGTGGCACAGCAGGAGTAGTACAGATAACACACAAGGCTGAGGTCCAAATGGGAGACGATTCAGAACCAAAATATCGAATAACTTCTATCTACAGCACTAGATATATTGTAGATCATCTTTGGCAGACAACAATCAAGGAGCCCCGGGAGTTGGAGTGGTATGATGACGCATGCATAGATCTGAAGGGGGATGGAGAATGTATTTACATGATATGTACCCCTGATGAATATGCACGAGTAGGGGAGAGTCTAAAGGCAGTATGTTGGGCCTGGATGCCAAGAAAGAGAACACCAGTATGGGACGAGGCTGTACCTGAAGAAGCCGAATGGAGACGTTTGGGTGAGTTACAGTATTCGTTACTTAAGTAACAAAAAGGGGGGAATGTAAGGGAGGAAGGGTCTCCCAGGCCCCCCTTCATTCCTAATCACACACATGATATGCTCTTTCTGCGGGTGGCAGCATACCTCTGGTGAAGGTGCAGGGCCACCCAGGAGCGACCCATAACTGTGCATGGCCTATGAGCCATGACACTCCATTTTGTTAGCTACTGACTCTATTTTGTAGTCAGCTGCACAAACAGACTTAAAACAGCCCTGCTCCTCTCCCCTTCATTCTCCATGCACGGCCAGCCTGCCAACCCCCCACCTCCTCCCCAGTGCCGTCTCTGTGGCCTTCCTGTTCTCACGGAAGCATGAGCGTGAAAAGTAACAGCTAAACACTGTATATCTCTTCTTCCTTTTACATCACTGCCCCGTGTGTAACCAGGCCGAAGTTTAGTCCTGGAAAAAAACATCCGCCTCCACAAACCTGCCTCCACACCTGCAGGCCCCCTCTAAAAAAATATAGAGCACAAGCCCCTTAACCTCACCCCTCTTTTTGATGTAACAGTTGCATGCCCCTCACCCGTCTGCCTCTCCAGTTCACCCCCCAGCACTAATCCCATGTGTGGCCATATATTTCTCTTGTACTAACAAACAGTAAGAACCCCTATAATACTGTGAGATGTATTAACCCACTCTGCTCTGCCCTGCGACATGCATGTGTCCTGATGGTGCCAGGATCATCAAAATGGCCGCAAAACCCCTATGTGCGCCAAAACCGATGGAATTGCGCTCTACAAAGCACAAAAAGATGGCTGCCAAATCTACCATGCATGTTGTCAGGGGTGGAACAGAGACCTCACTTCTGAAACATGTCATTGCGCTGCCCAACCAGTAAAGATGGAGACCTGACTTCTGAAACATGTCATTGGGCTGCCCATCATGTAAAAATGGAGCACAGATGAAAAGCAGTGCTTGCTGAAAGAAATCCGAAATCTTGCAGTTACATTTTTTCTTGGTTGCTGAAAATTCAGAATGCTGGTCCAAAACACCCACATACACTCAGTCTTCTTGTTCTGTGACCCATGTTATTGAATACAAGAAATCATTGTGAAATTGCAATATCCTGGAAAGCTGAATTGGTCACAAAAACATCCACAGCCAGTGTGCCTGCCTGTGAAATCTGTCAAAATATGGGCACAATACAAGCGGCCACCTGTATAACAGCTGTCAGTGGTTGCATCAGATGTTTAAACTTGTCCAATTGAAATCAAATGTCTGGAAACAAAGTGACCTGTTATTAAGAGTAACCTAGGTTGTAACTATTTAAACGTCATGGTTTAGAGTCTGGAATCAGTGTTCTAGATGTGTATTTTAAAATTGCAAGTTTATTTTAAACAAAGAAAAATGTAACAAAATGGCATTTAAAGTAAGCCTGATTTCAAGCCAAAACCACAAACAACTTCCCCCACCGGGCAAGGCACCTCCCTTTTGCTCTCCAGACCAGAAACTCACATTCATGTGTTGATTAAGAGGAGAGGGGTACTCGGGCTACTCTGGGAAGAGCACAATAGGCTTCCTCCCAGCCATGGAGATGCTAATCAGGAAGGATTTTAAAGGGCCTCTGCCAGAAGGAAGGGGGCGGAGATTGCTGCTGAAGCTGCAAGAAGGAGAAGGAGGTGGAGACAGACAACTTTTGTTGATTCACAATGGACAGAAAGTATATTTCTAAAAAGACAGATGATTGATTGTGGACAATTGTAAAAAATATGTAAACCCTGGACTTCTGAACCTACATTTTTGCTGAACATTTTAAGAGGAGCCAGAACTATGTCCTATTTTCTAGGACATAACTGTAAAATTGTGGTTTTATAGCAAATGTATTTATGTCGGAAGCGTGAAACTTCACACGCTTATGCCCATATCCAATGCGCATATGTGTACACATTTTTGGACAAACTATATATTGTGTCCCGGACAAAAAGTGTGAAATTCTGTCAAATCCAGTCACAAGATCCTACCACGACGGGGCTTGGAAGGGCATCTGCTCCACAAAATATGTGATCTAGATATGTTATTGTTATAACGTTTGTAAAATTGTAAATGTGTTTTACACTAAAAGTAGATTTAATGTTCAAAAGCCAAGGGGAGGATTCTCTGACTCATAAAACTACGTCATCATGGTGTCACCCTATTTTCTCTTCTAATCAAGGGAGAGAGCAGACTCTAGCCAATAGCCTACCTAGGGGTGCCTACAATAATTCAGCATACACACCCCTTTATCAAATGCATAAATAGAGACAGATCCACCCACCATCCCGATCTTGGCAAAGCACCCTGAAGGAGAAGTATCCATATTCCAGACTCCAGGCTCCAGAAACTTTGCAAACAGAAAGGCTCATTGCATAGCTGAACCACTTTCAGCTGGGCCTTAACTTCCAGAATCCATCCCACAAACTTAAAGGGGAAACAAAAGAAGAAGCCAGGCTGTGCTGTACTGCTTGCCTGCTAAATATTTATCGTCAGAATCAGAAGGGCAGATTAAAACCAATCTTGTTCCATGCCGTGCTGTGCTGTGACCAGAGAGCCATTGCAGATCCAGTCCAGTCCTACTGTGCGGTGACCAGAGTGCCTTGCTGTTCAGTCCGGTGTGTCCAACAGAATCCTAGAATCCCGGACCTGAATCCCTGATGGTTCTCTTCAATCCTATATAGTGAGTATCTATAGATAGGACTGTGCCACTAGCATATATACTGTCCATAGTTAATCCCTATCTTAACCCATCCTATCTTATCTTTAGAAACCTGCATTGTTAGAAATCTTTTTGAATTGCCTGAAATTTCCATCTTATCCTACATTCCTTCTGTACTAATATTGTTAAAATTATCTTTACGTTGATATTTTGCATCTGAAGACGGCAAGCATCTCGGCTGGCAGTTGCCTTGATTAAGTGGCTGTGCTGTCGTGTAGCAATTGCTTCTTCATAGTCTGACCTTAGTGTAAAGAAACCCTTTTTGTCTTTTAAAAGCGCATCCCTGTTTCTCATTGTTGCACCAACTGAAAAAAGACCTCCACGAAAACGTCCAGAACTTCTTCAATTTTCATGCTAGAAACGAAATGTAAGTGTCTGCTGGTAGCATCCTAAGCTTTCCAGAGAACCGCATCTCAAATACTTATAGTTCTCTCGTGATCGTGATTACTGCACACAGAAAAGTTTTCCGCAGATTTTCGTTTTGGCAAAATCTATAACGTGTAAAATAGCTTTTCATTCCACCCAACCTCAAAATTAAGTTTTCACATTGCTTCTTGCTCTCAAATCATTGCTAGTGTTTGTCTGCAACCACACAAAGCGACTCCCATTATAATTTAAACAATTTCTGTGATTCAAACGAGATTTAGTGTTTTACCCAATCCATTCAAAGCCAACTTCAAAAATCATTTTGACAGTTTGCCAATCAATTCTGTTTCTCTCTTGTGTCTGCTGTGGGAAATTGGAGTTGATATATTTGCTTGAATTCTGTTCTCTCTCCTCCTATCTCTGTACATTGCAGATTGGGGGGTTGAGGGGTGTGCAGGGAGAAATAGTAACCACACTGCTATTTGATTTGAATATAGACCCAAAAGTATTATTTCCGTTGCATTGTTTTTGCTCATCATTACTCCTTGTGATTAAATGATTAAAGAGATTGCTTAGTGTGAAATCACCCCATTGGTGATTATTGTATCCCCATTAAAAATAGTGTGATTATATTGTGAAATACATAAATAAATATTTTAACTTTGCAAACCAGCCTGATTCCTGGTTCAGTGTGACCAGGGGGTGCGGGGGTTTCAAAGAGAGGGATGTGATATAAGTGGTACATCATTTACAATACATCTAGGGAAACACTTGATAAATGGGATACTAAAATATGTCATAAGATAAGACATCTGTACCCTTGTACCCTCATTTTCATTGTCCAGGCCAAACATTTAATCATCTAAATATATTACATGTTGGGATTTATTACCTATATTGAAATGTGTGTGGCCGCAAGGGCAAATATGAGCTAGCATGATTCACAGCAACCTGGACATCGCCTGACCCTGCACCTCTCCCAGATGAGCACAGCTGACCCTGCGTGCTCCACGAATTTGCCAGTCTAGCACCAACCAATCCGGGAGCACCAACTCTACAGCTTCAATGCTGTCCTGCCCCCTTTAGCCCAATGACTTTGATTTCATGTATCCCCTATATCACACGTCATAGATGACACGTTTTTGTAATATAACATGTATTTTCAGTTGTTTGGGCAGAGAGCTCTCGGAGTAGCAGAGTCCTCTGTGTGCCCCATTTAACTTTATATAAAGTCTTTTCTTTTACCTCACTTGCACTTGGTCCTGGTCTCATTCCCTACTGGGGTGTGTCCGTTAATGTCTTTTATTTGGTTATTCTACTATTATTGTTTAGAATGCCAGCTTTCACCATCCTGAATTTGCATTGTCTTTAGCACCAAACTTGTAATTAGGCCATTATGTTGCAAATAAAGCATGTTTTAATGTGGCCACATACCATTCATCGAGGCCCTTTATGTGAGCTGTGCCAACACAACACAAAATCCAAGTTGCAATGTTGTCCATGTACAGAGAGGAAAAAACAATCTTCATGGTGATCAGTCTCTCTTTATGCCAGCATTGCAAAGAACATGGTTCAAACACATGCATAGTGTTATAGGAAACATGCATGCACAATCTTATACAGTCCATAGATATGAAAGATGTAAGTAGAGGCAACAAATGATATGCAATATTACAAGAAGCATTGGTGTGTGCTCTTCCCATGGTGGAAAACTGTTTCTGTGTCTGACCCTGTTGTTTGCTGAACATCCTGCACTTTTAAAGACTTGTGCAGGTGCGGAGCTCTGCAGAGTGTGGGTGAGTGCAGGCAGCACAGCAAGTAGCATTTTCATGTTCTATTTTCTTGATGGAAAGCTGTTTCCTCATCAGACCCTGTTGGCTGTGATGGTGGCCCCTTTAAGGGCAGATAAACACGGCAGAGTGACACAACTCTGCTGCGTGTGCTATAAATAAAGGGGGTGTTCCCGGTCACGTTAGAGTGACCACGTAGCCCGAACCATAGGGATGCTTCCAGTGTGTGTCTGTAAGTGGTGGGGGGCTCATAGGGGTGCCGGATGATACCGGAGCCTTGTAACATTGGCTGCTACACAACCTGCACTTTATAAACCCCGGGTAGGTGTGGAGCGTTGCAGGGTGCGGGTGAGTGCAGACAGCATTGCAAGGAGCATTGGAGTTTGCTATTGTCTTGGTGGAAAGCTGTTTCCTTGTTGGAACGTGTTTGCTGCTGCACATCTTTCACTTTAAAATTCCTGGGCTGACACGCAGCACCCTGGAGTGGGGGTGAATGAATATAGCACTGCAGACTACTCGCCAAAAGGGTGCTTGCCTTGAATTGTTGATGTCATCGGATAACTCCAAGTGGTGAGTGTCAATGAACTTCAAAGTTAAAATAGAGCTATGTCAACAAGAGCTCACAAAAGTGTGGTGGAGTGGTTTGACCAGGCCAGGTCCTCCCCCTCTTCCAATTTCTCCTGAGCTGGAGCCAGAGCTACAGGACTACAGAGAAATGCCACAGGTTAATGCTTAGCCTTTGGAGGTACCAGGTGCTGCTGCCTCAGTGAATAGGTCCTTGGGTTCGTGAAAAATAACGCAGTAGATAGGCAAAAAATAACCTTCTTTTTTGCCTAAAGTTCTAAATGAGCAGGATACAAATATGGAGAGGAGTAGGCACTCGGTTACCAATAAGGAACTTTTAAATCTCATAACAACACATTCGGGAGTGGAGGAAGAGGAGGAGGTTTCCCCCCACACACCTCCTGAGTGTTGTGAAGAGGCATCTCAAGTTAACTTATGTTCTTTCTGCTCAAATCTGTGTTCTATCAGGAGTGTGGACTCTATTCCTTAATGAAGTAGTTTACTCCTTTAATCATTGATTGTGCCTTCGACCCTTGATGCAGTTGTGAGGTTTGGTGGTGGTAGGAACCTCAACTGAAATAAGTCACAAGCGGAGGTGGAGAAAAGCCTATGATTTCAATATATCTGATGCACCACAGAGAGATATATCTGTATTTTGGGGGAGCCAATTCAGCCACTTAAAGGGACAGGTATGAGATTACCAGGAGTCATGGATAAAAACGACCCTCTAAAGGCAGTCTCACCTACTGATGTGTTGAGTGCTAGAGGCCTTGTTGATGAACTGGGTAAGAAGTGGCATCATGAGCTGGCACTGATTTTACAAATGCAACACAAGGAACAACAAACTTTCTTGAAGTCCCTTTGGAATGAGCAGAAGGAGGAGGGTCCTGCTCAGAGTCAGGGCATCAAGACCTATGCACTAGTGGTCCAAGCGAATCAGCTTAGTAATTAACTGTCTAAGCCGACTGTCCTACTGTGTGATAGTCAGGTTGACGCCTCTACAAGGGAGATGGCTCTACCCCTAGGCTCTTTGTCTGAGGGATCTCAAAAGGTGGCAAGTCTTGAGGTTATGGGAATGAAGTCATCATAATGAAACACCATAATATACTGCAGCTATTTTCAGAAAGTCCACATTTAAGAGCATCCAAAATACAAATTGCATGGAATTTGTTAATTACTCTCACGTGGACCTGGTCTCTTATCAATGTGCTCACAAATTGTAGTGGAAACGATATTGAGGAATGTTTCCACCCTAAGCCAATTGGGCTATGAGGCCTCCATATCTGTGGCAAACTCGTACAGTGATATTGCCCAAAAATTCACCATAGCAGCAGTCCCTCATTCTATGGATTAATTAAAAGATTTACATAGAGGGAATGATATAACTCTGGAGGCTATCATGTTAAAGAATGCACAGGTACCCTATTTTGGTAATTCCTATTGGTTATGGTTATCTCAGGCTCAGTGTCGTAATGTTGAGGAGACAAATCTTAGAAGATGTCTTCCCAATGGTCAACTATTGCTACAGTCCTGGAATTACTGAGGTTGCAATCATGTATTGAATAATGTTGACTTGAGGACATTTTAATTGTTGATGATATTTTGTTGGTACAAAACCTTTGGTTGTTACAGGAGCCAGTAATGGATAGATACTCTGTTACATTTCAACTTGCAAGAATGGCCAAAAGGTGGAGACCTTTAGGAGGTCTTTTGACTATTGTCAAATGTGGGATTACCATCCTGTTACAACATTACTTTGAAATTAAATTTGGGGCTATGGACATCAATATAAAGATTAATAGCCTGCTGGGGTCATCTTCGACTCCACTCTCTCTTTCTCTCCACACATCACGCACCTTGACAGACAGTCACACTTCCAGCTACCCCTCCTTAGAAATATTCTTCGTTTTCTTACCTTTCTCCAGAAGCTCATTGTCTCCAGAGCCCTGGTTCTCTGTGCCGAGGGACCAGATCTCTATGGCTCTGAAATCCCTCCACTGGCTCCCAGTGGTTGCAAGGATCAAGTACAAGACCCTCGTCTACATCCAATTCTCTGCGGGTGAGTCGCTTCTCCAAGCAAAAACTGGGTGACAGATCTCTTTCCTCTGCAGGTGCCTCCCTCTGGAGGGGCCTCCCTGCCTCTGCCACCTTGCGCCAGATCTCTTTAAGTTCCAGAAGCCCCGCAAGACCTAACTCTTCTCCTCTTTATTCTCTCTGCCTCTCCTCTGCTAACCATTCCCTTCCTCCTGCATCTCTATTCTGACTGGCTCCTTTGTGTCCCTCTGATTTTGATTTTGATTTTGATTAATTTCTTACGCGCACCAAGCAAGCAATTGCATTCGGGCGCAGATGTTAACTATATGTTATATTTTTAGCTGTGGAGGCTTAGGTCACCATGGTTACTTAAGCTCATTTGAATAGGAATGTATTTAATTCCTTTCTGAACGTTGCCAGTCTAGTGCATGAACGAATGCCAAAAGGCAGCTGATTTCACAGCTTGGGGCCGAACACGGAGAACCTCCTGTCTCCTTTAGAGGTGTATTTTGTCCGAGGGACACATAGCAGGAGTTTGTCTCCTGAACAGAGGTCTCTGGTAGGGTAATACTGGTGGATTCTCGTGTTCAGGTATCTGGGTGCAAGTTTGTGGTAACATTTATAAACCAGACATGCCACCTTGAATTTAATACAGTCTTCCACCATCAGCCAATGGAATGCTTTCCGAGATGTAGAAACGTGATCTGTTTTGCCCAGGTGGGCAGTTAACCTCACTGCCGCATTCTGGGCCTTTTGTAGTCTTGACATTTGTTTCATAGGAATCCCTGTCATGAGACTGTTACAATAGTCAAGATGGGCATTTACCAAGGCTCCCACCACCACTGGCTGATCTTGGGGTGTTAAAAAAGGAAGTACATTCCTAAGCAAGCGCAGGGTGTAATATACTGCTTTTATTTTTGCCCCAATTTGCGTTTCACTGGCCAAGTTTTCTTGCCAGATGCAACCAAGATTTTTTACTTTCCTAGAGAACGGGATGTTTTCACCTAAGATCTGTGGAGTTATGTGGGTTCCTTCCTCTCTGTTTTTGTTCACTGATTTGAACAGGATTACCTCAGTTTTGGCTGCATTGAGCTGTAACTGGTTGCAAGCCATCTATTTTTTGAAATCTTGCGTACACCGTTCTATCCTTTCAAATGCCTCCGGCAGATTATCTGTCTCCACATAGATCTGCGTATCGTCGGCATAAGAGTGGAAACGTAGACCGTGTTTCCTCAGGATGTCAAACAGTGGTCGAATATATAGGTTGAAAATCAGAGGTGAAAGCGCAGAGCCTTGGGGGACTCCACATCTCAGTTGTATTAACTCTGAGAGGAAGGCTCTCAGGGCCACCTGTTGAGTTCTGTCTTGTAGGAAGGAATCAAACCAATCCACCACAACTTTAGCTGCTCTGCATATACTTCGATTCTGTTGGAGTCTAATTTTGTGGTTGATTGTGTCGAATGCTGCCGACAGATCGAGCATCAACAGTATTGTGTTGCTTCCTCTGTCTAGCTTCTAGAGTCCTCTGAGTCATACAGGACACTAGCCCCCCCACCCTATCCAGGCCCACTCCACTTGCCTGTTAGTCTTCCTACACTGCCACCAGGCCTGCATTGCACTACCGGTGTGTGACTCTCTTGGATGTCCCAGCCCTTCCTCGCACTTAACTTAGGACTCTGATGCTGTGGGTGCACTTCCCACCAGGACTCTTCCCCTGCACTTCCTGGCTGGGCACTTGCACAATCTAAATTATATTAGGCCTAGTAAGATTGTCTGTCTTG
This sequence comes from Ambystoma mexicanum, assembly GCF_040938575.1. Lineage (NCBI taxonomy): Eukaryota > Metazoa > Chordata > Amphibia > Caudata > Ambystomatidae > Ambystoma > Ambystoma mexicanum. Next base: position 357,936,975 of record NC_090940.1, read on the forward strand.
TTTTCTCTTGTCCCCCCTTGCCTAGTTGCACCTCAAAACATTTGTGTATAGGTGTTTTATAAATAACGTATCATTCAATCAATCATATGTGGCGTTTTTGGTATTAGTCAATGTGTGTTGACATGTGAGTGTTGCATCTTTGCCCCTTCTCCTTGATATTTTGCAGAGGCTTCTAGATGATTTGCTCTTGCATCATCCGGATGAATTCTTATAGTGACAGGTGATTTTAATTCAAACTGTGCTGTGGATAGGTGTGATGATGAGACAGCTCTGGGTTGCTGCTTAACCTGCGCAAAATAGATCGGTGGTGAGGTGCGCACCTGGATTGAAGAAATTAGTATAAATGTCTTAGGGTGTTGGAGTGTGCGAGAGAGAATTACAACCCATCATTTATTGTTATACTAATTTAGGTTCTCTCATAGTGTGTTTCTATAATTATTCACCTGGTAGAACTGATGCTAAACGAGAAACTTCTGCTGATGACGGTGTTGACGGCACAACATTTCAGGTTTAAAATGTTGTAGCTTATCTTAACCTGCTGCAGCTCCATATAACTGGTCATGGAATATATTAGTATTATTTTCTTTGAAATGAGATTGCACACAGTGTCCAAACATGCCTGATACCAATTATAAAAAACGAGGCTGTCATTTACATTCAGCACACCTTTTACTCTGATGTCACAAGGATGCGCCTAGACCCCGATGAGCAATATATACAGGGACTGACCTGCTAGGTTCTATCCACATGGCAGTCCAGAAGGGCATAAATTGTACAGTGATTTAAAAAGTAAGATGCTCACTAAGAATAATTCTAATATAAATCAATTGGTAGATTAATCGTTTAATGGACTAGGTTATACTATTAGTGATCTTTGTATTATACCTGGTCATGTTAAAACAGCATTATATCAAGCTGACCAGATTGCAACAATAGAATGATTGCATGAGTAGAGCATGTTGACTCATCTTGCTACCTCACATAAAAGAGTGGGCTTCCTAATGCAATTGTGTGGAGTGTGTTGTTGAAATTCGATGCCAAATTGCTACCATCTTGAGAAATTATGGCAAAAAGGGGGCTTATTACTGGAGAGAAAGCTCACCTTGACCTAAGGACAAGGTGTCTCCTGTGTAAGAATGACCTGGCGACCTTACCAGTGAGCAACACTAGGTACCTCTGATCCTATCCCACTGCTGTAAACCAATTTGTTAAGATGGATTTCTAAACTTTGACCTGGTGAGCAGAGGTTTAGGAGGCCACCCTAGTTTAGTGAAAGGGTGGAATCTTCTGGGCAAGCCCAACCAATCTAGGTAGATTGTCAGGAGGTTAGTTCTAAGTCTCAGGAGGGGTGAGCGTGATCGGAAGCCCACAACAATCTCACACAGTAACAAACCACAAATTACTCTTAGGCAAGTATATATGAAAAATCGATACATTTATTGTGTGCCGGCCCAAATGATACAAGTAAACTTCAGTTATATAAAAACAGTTGCAACACAAATACTACAATAGATAATATATATATATATATATATATATATATATATATATATATAATACATTTCCTAATGCGACAAAGGAGTAAAACACAGCCACAACCTGTAAAGAGAAGGGTGACTTAACACACTGGGAGCATTAGACAATTCTTCGGAGTCATTCCCGAACTTTCGAGTCAAGCCCTAAGAAGTGGGGAGCCTTGTGCTCAACAGTACAGTTGTGCGTAAAAACACACAATTGCGCAGGCAGAACAAAAAGTGGGTCTTCTAGCGAGAGCTGTAGCAAGTCAGGAAGGGGCTTGAGGCAATGAAGAATTCATTCCAACTATTCAAGTAGGGTCTGCCCTTGGTGACACAGCAGTTTTCAAAAGGTGGGAATAGCTATGGAGCGCATGCTAGCCAAGCAAAAAGCGAATATCTTTTTAGAGAAATTTGTTCGTAAAAGAGATTGGTTGTGCCAGGAGGACACCGGTAAATGATGCAAGTACTTACGGACCAAACTTTTCCAGTTTAGTCGAGAATGCAAGTAGGTTTGAGTCCTGTAGATTTGCGGCTCTTTGACTCTCATCAGCTGTGGGATAGAACGATTGTCTTTGATGGGACAGTTGCCTTTTCTCAGATACCAAAGGAGATTTAAAGAACATTCCAGTGCAGCAGGTTTCTGGGCACAGGAGAGTAGGTCAACAAGACATCTACAGCGCCTGTCACTAACAAGTAGTGACATTGGAATCACAGATGTGTGCAGTGTTATGCAATCTCCTAATTCGAGACCTAGAGGACCTAGGTCTACAAAATCTGTCAGGAGAGGGCACAGTTGCACAAGCAAGCGATGTCCCAAGTCTTGGGTTTCAACTCAAGATGGCAGTGATTCTGCTGGATACTCTGAGGTAGAGCTGGACAGTTCACTGGATGCCCCAGGAACACTTCAGAGGGGGTTAATTTGGTGGGTAAGAAGGGCCACCGTGAGTAGTTGTTCCCACTACTCCAAAGGGACAAAGCGCCCTTGCAGGCCTTCTTGATCGATGAAGAAAACAGGTGTCGGACTCGACAGCAGAGGGTCATAGGTGCCAAAACTTTCAAAGAGTCTCCAGCAGTTCCATGAGTCTGTTTCTTTGTTGCAGGATACTTGGCTCCCTCTGTAGTGTGGGTCAAATTCAGGGGATCATTCTGGAATGGATGCAGAGCCTCTTCTCTTACCCAAGATTAGCTTCACAAGGACTTGCAATAGTAGATCTGCCCTCATGCAGGCATCCCAATCATGGACCAATCATGGCCCACAGTGGTCCCAGTCATTCAGGCACTCCAGACATCCTGGCACCAGTAGTGTGGACTGGGACCAGACCATCCCAACCCGCATCCTGGGCACACAAACGTGACATGCAGAAAAAGCCTGCAAAAGAGATTGGTTTTGCGGGAGGCTGCATGCCCAAATAAGGAAAACCCGGGTCACTCGACCTGGGTCAAGGCAAGGTACAAAATGGCAATGGGACAGAACAAAAGACTTTGTGGCTCGTCCATTTTCGCCCATGGCACAGTCTTGGACCAAATGTGGTAAACGTGATGTGATACTGTAAAAAGAAGTAAAACACTTATCAACAGTCATTGCTGCCACCACTTTGTCCCAGGCACATTTGTACAATCACCAAAATATCCTTTGAGAGTGTCCAGGACCTTAAATCAAAAAGGACCCCAGCGCACAGTGCTGGAAGGTACATTGTGCGCTGTTAAAAAGTTACCAAGAAATACCAACATAGTCGAAGACTCAGGGAAACATAGTTTCCCAGTACTGATAGTCTGAAGGACTTGTTAGTTTCCCCATAACAAGTGAGCAAAATCCCAGGGGAGTGCAGCTGAAGGCTGTGCTTCTCTGGCAAAATCAGGATAGAATAGACAAAAAAGCAAACTGTTGGAGGGAAATAATGGAGGAGGGAAAATTACACATTGATGAAATATTTCCTAACCCCCACCAGCAAACAGTGCAATAGATCTCAGTGCTTGCCCCCCGGAAAGAATGTTACAGTGGCCTGTGCTCTCGTGACAAAATGTGTATACACTGGGGATAAGGCCCTTAGTTGACACCTTGTGGCCCAGACCTGTTCAGTATATGGCGCATTAATGTCACAGTGGCCTTATTTTGACCCATGCTGAGAAGCTTTTGTTATGTACTCAACTGCCTAGGAGATTTAACTGGGTCCCTGGGATACTGCATGCAATGTATTTTTTTCCAAAATCTGAATAAAAAGTTTTTTATTAAATACATTATGTTGTTTTTTATTTGATGTGAATTTTTTTATGGCTTAACGCCAAAATAAAGTTAGTATGATAAAGCCTGGAGGGACTCAAGGGTGTAGGGTGTTGGTGTCTCGTATGTGTGCCAGATTGCCTGCCCGGATCCTTACTTGCTGTTGCTGCCACAGGTCCTGCTTGCCCGGCCCACCGGCCCGCCGAAGGCTTCATCATCCTGCTGGCATCCCTGCGAGGTTGAAGTCCGCGGGGACTCAAGGGCACAGGTTGTTGGCGTCTCTCTGGGGTGCATGATTGTCTGCCTGGATCTTTACTTGCTGTTGCTGTCACAGGTCCTGCTTGCCCCAGCCACCAACCCACCGAACCCTGCATTATCCCACCGGCATCCCTGCAAGGGTCAAGCCCACGAGAGTCAAGGGCGGAATAGTTCCTGCCACCCTCAATCCGAAAAAAGGAGGAAGGCTGTGTGCCAATGAAGTCCCAATGTAAATTTAGTACAGTACTATCAGAACTTTTGATAATAAAACATGTGCTAATGTCCCTGATCGAAGCCCTTTGAAAGAGATAAGATGCAGGGAAATGTCCAACTAATCAGGTGGCAGAGAAAGGGGCCCTGAACAAAACTAATGATTCAAGGATAGGCAGATCCCTCAAGAGACCTGTGTAAATCCCTTTCAGATATGCCAGGGTCTTAGTGGGACCTGCAATCGAAATGCAACAAGGTCTGTGTTTGCCAATGCCCACAGGGACAAAGGAACAGAACCAGCTGGCCACTACCCCAACTGGTCATTGCACCCTGCCATCCTGTTTCCTTCAAGACAGACTTGTAGCACACAGTCAGATAGATCTCCCAGAACAAATGTGCTTCCTTAGACCAGTGTGCTGCTACAGAACCTGCCAAATTTCCCAGAAATTCCTAACAGGCCCACTGCACTTCAGTCAATTTTCAAGCATGAAGTTCCTAAATTATTATTATTTTTTATTGTAAAACTGCAGTTTAATAGATGTATCAAACTTTTGTTACATAGCACTAACTCAAGAGTTTTAGCTAATTTGCTCCCTTCAAAGCTAAATTGAGTTGCTCGGCTCCCCGCAGATCGTAGGGACAGAGGTCCCTTTCATTTCTTTTTTTCTCCCCTTTTTTTTTTTTCCCCTTTATGTTTTGTCCATCATTCCTCACAAATAAGTACAGTCTTGGTTCGCTTCTTCAGGTTTAGTCTTTGCTCAGTATCGCATCTAAGAAGTTGATTATGCTACATGTGAGCTTAATATTCCTCCCAGCCGAGACAGTTTCCCACCACTCATCTGCGTCGTACAGGATGGGTTTATAGGAGAGCAGGTGTAACTCTCGTGGAATGGTAAACTGGGTGCAGGCTGTTATTAGGTGTTTTAGAGACTCTACTTCACCTGAGTTGCAAAATCTGCATTTATTTGAAGAGATGGTTTTCGATCGACGTCGCCATAATGCTTCTCTGGTGTTCAGGACGTTCAGTCTGAATTTCAGGAATTGATTCCTGTGGTGACGTGAGGGGCAAGTTGTGAGATACTTCGGTAAGGAATGTAATTTCAACATACTAGTCGAGGCTGGCAGAGTGGATTTAAGAGTTGCTCGGTGCTCGTAAATTGATATCCAGTCCCAAGCTTCAAGTTTTTTTTTTGCGTGTTGTGGGCGATCAATCAGCTCGTCAGTAGATATATTTGCGGCATCCATGATGGTTTTTATTTCAGACTTCCATGTTTGAAGTAGGCTTGAGTGTGGATGTTCATTATCATTTACGAAGATTTCATAGGCTGGGATTTGTGATCCGAGCAACATTTTCCTCAGAAGCGATAATGATTGCCATAATATTGTCATATACATTGAGTTCTGGGTCAGTTCATATCTCAGAGCCGCCATTGAGATATATTTGGGAAGTCCTAGTGCTCGTCTCCAGAACCTCCCTTCAAGTTGCTGCCACAGGGAATGATCGAGATTCCACCCTGTTGCTCCACCAAAGGTTACGGTGGGGAGGAACTTCTGCAGATAGAATGAGATTAGTGGCGCTATTGAAAATTTTCCATAATCTTTATTAATTTTCGCTCCTTGGAGACCTAATTTAGTTGCTCTTTCCAAAAGGTCAGCTGACCATGCAGATTCGCAAAGGGAGTTGTTGACCATGATGCCCAGATATCGAATCGAGGTTACGATACTTAGATTTTCGTTTTCAATAGTCCATTTAAAGTATTGATCTTTCCTTGATACGCTTTTTCCAATGCACATGATCTTCGTTTTTCCTATGTTTAGTTGTAAGTCATTGGCTATTAGATATTCATTTAGACGGAGCAATAGATGTTGCAGGCCGATCTGAGTTAGATCCAATAGCACAATGTCATCGGCGTATACAAGGTATTTAATGGAAGTTCCGTTTATCTTTGGAGAAAAACTGTGTGCAGATTCCAGCCAATTTGGTAGATCAGAGATGAATAATTTGAATAATTCGGCGGCAAGAGGACATCCTTGCTTGACGCCTTTATGCGTGGGAATTGGCTCCGTCAGTACGCCTTGTGAATTCACTTTCACTTGTATTGTGGTGTTAGTGTGCAGAGCTATGAGGGGGTCAAGAATTTGAGCTGGGCAATTCCACCCTCGAAGTTTGGCCCAGAGTTTGTCTCGATTTATTGCATCAAACGCTTGTCTGAGGTCGACAAATGCGAAAAAGATTTTTTTCTTCGCTTTTAGGGCTTCTAATTTTAGAATAGTTAGTAGGGTGAGGTTTACGTCAACACCTACTTGTTCGACAAAACCTGTTTGTCGACAGTCTGTTTGATTTTTCTTGGCTGCCCAAGCCGTCAGCTTCAGTCGAAGAAACAATCTGAATATTTTTCCCATCGTGTCCAGCAAGGCAATGGGCCTGTAGTTCGAAGGATCGTCTCGACTGCCCTTCTTGTAGATTGGTACCACTATAGCTTTTGACCATGAAGCAGGCGTTTGTCTTGACATTGAGATTTGACGAAACAGACTTTCCATAAATTTGGCCCAATGATGTTTATGTTTTTTTAGCATGATGTTCGAAATTTGATCTGGACCAGCTGCTCTTGAGTTCTTTAGTTTTTGAATGGCCAGTACTAGATCTTCATGAGAAGGAGTTATATCCCAAGCTTCAGAAGAGATGGAGGAAAAAACTTGAGGGGCTTGGAACGGCTGTTTATAAGCCTTTGTAAAGTAATCAACCCATTTCGAGCTCGAAATTTCATTTGATATCTTTGAAATTGTTTTTGAGGTTCTTTTATTTAATAGAGCCCATATTTCACGCGTATTTTTGGTGATTATTAACTTGAGCATTATTTCAGCTCGATCTTGTTCAATTTTCATCGAGTGTGATTTAAGCCAGTTTTTGTATACCTGTCGTAGATCTTTTAAGCTTTTTTGTATGTCTTTTTGATCATTTTGGGACTTTCTTATCATGCGTAGGTCTTTCCTCAGTGCTTTTTTTGCTGCAGCGATTTCATTACTGAGTAGATGTTTTGGGCTGTGGCCATATATTCTTGCATTAGAATGTTTTGGCAAGAACGCGGCAAACAGCGGGGCGTATTCAACATCATTTGAGTCAGCAAGACTTGAAGCTAGTTTCAAAATTTGCGGGCCATTTGTTTTAAGCCTATTTCCGGCAGCGTTTAATGACAGCGGTAGATCGTATGTCTCGGGATGCGGGTAGATTTCATGATCTAGTGATAAACATAACAAGTCATGATCGCTTTCGGCCTTCGGGACGACCTCGAGTGACACGACCCTTTCGAATAAATTTTGAGAGGCCCAAATGTAGTCTAAGGTGTTTCTACATTGTAGTCACTTCCAAGTTGTCTTACAGGGTTGGTCACCTTTTGTGTTACCGTTTACCATCTGACAGTTGCGTGCGGCAAGGGCTCGAGACCAGGATTGACCTCGTTTAGGTACATCAGACTCAGGTATCTGGTTGTTTTCCATGGTTTGAGGATTAAATCGAAACCAGCTACAATTCAAATCGCCGCATACAATCACTGCTAAGTTGGTGTAGTTGAGGAAGGCGTCGTCAATTAAAGTTGTTACATCATCGATGAAATCTGGGGTGGAAATCATTGCTGGATTCCAGTAGCAATTGATTAGAAGTAGGTGACTGTGTGTCTTGGAGTTCGTCATGTCAGATCGAATGATCGTGCACTGCACAAATGGATTCGGGTTGACTGCAACAATGGGGGTCATCCAATTATAAATTTTCACCATAGTTAATAATCCTGAGTAAGGACGACCTTTGGTGTTTTTTTTGGCTGGGTTTAAAAAGATACAGTATCCATCTCTAGTAGGCGCTTCACGAAGCCATGTTTCTTGGAGGCAGATTATGAAGACTTCGTCTCGAGGTTCTGTAAAGTTGTTGAACAAATGCATGAAGCCACGGGTGTTCCGGGACATCAGAGTGAGCTTCATCCGGGTCACTCACTGTTATTGGTTTTGGTTGTTTCTTCTTTTAACAACAGGTCTGCCTCCATCTCTTCCGACTGGGCGATCCGAGTCGTTTCGCGATATGTGCGAGAGTGCTAAAGATTTCCGTAGGGACATCCGGCATGTGGTTCTTTCAGAGTTATTTGTATTTGTCTTCCTGATCGAAATTCCTTTTTGACTTATCGAGTCGGGTTCCAAGGTGATGTCAAAACCAAAGACCAGCAGCTCTTCAACTGCTTGTAATAAGAGGTTTTTCACGGCACGTGAAGTTATGTGTAGTAGCACTTGGTCTGTAGATTTTTCCGTTACGTATTCAACAATTTTTATATCGTCGGTCATTATTGTCCGGAGTTGAGGTACACAGGCGAATAATTTTAGAACATTAGCTCTGTTTAAGTTTAATTCATGATCATCCGCATGAATATTCTGAAGTCGGAGTTTCCATGAAGTTGTTGCAGGTTCTGAGATAGTATCGCCATGGACCCTAGAGCGAAAATGAACATCAGTTTTCCTCTGATTCGTTGTTAGCTTAGGGTTTAGTTTTGAACTTACAGGTAAGAATGAGACCTTTGCGACAGTTGGATTTTCTTTTGTTGAAGTTTCGCAAGAACGTCGTTTGCGCAGGTTTTCGTTCAGAGGGATTGACTTCTCTCCCAGTTTGTCAAAAGCATTTGTTGGAATGGCTTCATAGGGGGAAGCAGTGTGTGTTTCGCTTCCAGTGGAATATGTAGATAGATTACACAGGTCTACAGAGCTTACGTCGGCCGAGCTAGACAGACTCTGGATATCCGAGTCTATGCGTCGGCGTTTTGTCGATTGTTTAGACATAGCTTTGTTCTGTGCTTTTGGTTGGGGAAACCGTTGAGTTAGTGATGAGCTTGCTTGTGAGTGGTCAGATTTTCGCTCAAACAGACCAGTTTTCTTTGGGGTAGTCAGAATTCTTATGAATTTTTTTACATTCTGACGTGCGCTTTTTTGTGGCAATTCATTATGGCCAGTATTGGTATGTTTCTTTTTAACAATATTGGGGCCCTTCTTGGTCATTTTGGTTGTGGCAAAGGTTTTGGCTGGGCCACTAAATATGTTGAAAGTGGCCGGTTGCAAACTTGCTTGACTAAGTGCTTCTTCGGAGGTCTCGGTCAGAAGGGGAGCATCGTTTGCTGAAGGGCCAGCGATGTTCGTAGGTCTTGGTAAGTCACAAGTGGGCTGAGATTCGGATTGGACCAATTGGATGGAAGCTGAAATGCTAGTATCAGGTTTTGAAGAGGAGCAGACATTAGTTGCTGTAAGATTTGTCTCGTTTGGCGGTTTCCCGTCCCCATTTGGAACTGATGAGTTGCTTTTTGTACTTGAAGGTGCCGCATATACTTGAGAATTAAGATTAGCATTTTTCCTCATCCATTTCACAGCGGCTAACAGACCTTCTGTAAGTGTATCGTTTTGGCAGTGATGTCTTGCGGCCAAGTCACCTAAGCGTTCTTGCCATCTTGTTGACTGGTCAGCATTTTTTTCCATTTGTATTTGAAGAAAGTCTGTGAAGAGATCGATTTTGTCTATTTTTTGAGCCAAGATCTGCATCATCGCTCCTTGGTCGGATATTTGAGTTTGTAGGGCTTCGTATAGTTTAGTAAAAGGTGCCAAGGTGACTGCAGATGCCGCGAGAACATTATTATGAATTTGCGTGATGGCTTCAGTTGAGAGGCTTGCCTGAAAAGTGTTTGGAGATGTTGAATCTTGTTCATTTGAAGATGAGATTGAGCAGTCCAAATGAAACTTGGATTTGATGGGCGAAAGAGATCGTGGTAAATTAGACGGCAGGAATTCACCGTGAGGGGACTTATTTGAAGAGAAGGGGGAGCTTGCTTGGGCCAATTGGAGGTCTTGAGTTTTTGGGAGGGTTTGTGGATTTTACTTTAGTTCTGCAATTCTTTGTAAGCGCCTTGCCCTGGCAAAAGAGCTGGATTCTGACCTCAAAACAGCATGAACCAAAGGAAGCACTTTTTAATAAGTGCTTACACTGGCTGAAATACATGAGGGGATTCCATTTTGTCACTATGGATCAAATTGCTGACTGCTCTAGGATGTGTAAAGCGAGGCAGGCAGCTTCTGACTGTGACATTGTCAAACTAACATTTCTACATCCCAGACTAGTCAGGGATCTATTAAGAACTAACAGGACATGTAAACCCCTGGCAAACACTACAATTAACCTGCGCCCATATCCCTAGGTTCTAGAGTTGCAGGGCTCTGTTTTGTCTGGAGCAAATGATGTCCCTTTGGGCGAAAGACCTGTAGGGACTTTCTTCTTCTAGGGGTACTATTACCTGTCAAATTTATAATTTTGTCTGAGAATATTTGTACTGTCATGAGCAATTATTGGATGTTATGCCATATTGTTTCAGGCAATTTCCCTGTGCTACTGATTGTAATGGGAAACGTTTTCAAATGTATATTCTGTTGTCGTTGTGAAAACGTATTTTGGCTTTCCACTTAAATAAAGTAAAGACATATAATTAAAGAATGAGCCCCAGACAAACTTTTGGAAACGTTTGTCTGAAGTTTGTCCATGTGGCTTAAAGGGGCAAACAATGCAGAATTTACCATTACGTCTCTGGCATCTTTCAGAGAGCAGAATGTTTTTGTTGGAGGTAGGCTTCTGATATTTAGGGGATACCTAATTAACTGGAGTGATTTTAGAGTGGTTATAGGATGATGGGTCGGGAGAGGTTGTGAGTGATGGAAAGCCAGTCAGAGAGAGAGATATGGGGTAGGTTTTGCTTATGAAGCAGTGCAACATAGAACTTTGTTTTGGGTGAGCACCACAATTGCCATCACCAGTGAATGGGGAGGTGGATGACACATGCCAATCAATGTTTGTCTCCTAAACAAGTGGATGGGCCATGTGCCATTGGGTGACACCTGAGACCAGGAGTTAGAGCACAAAAACCTGAAGACATACTTTGGAGAGGCACACAGGCCTTATCTTGCTGGGAGGAAGCAACAGGGATTTGGAGAGATAGCAACTGGCACAGTAGTCACTGGATGATGATACCTGGGAACAGAAGTGGGAGGAACAGAAAATCCCTATGGCATCTTGTGGGAGATGCACACTCAGCTGATTTTGTTGAGTGGAGAAGCAAAGATTTGGTGAAGCAGAAGTTGGCACAACAGTCAATTCATTGATTCTCATTTGAAACATGTGGAGGAGACCCAGGCCATAGGATAACAATTTGGAGGAGGAGTAGGGGTGTGAGAATCCCTAAGGGCAGCTTGTGAGAGATTCACGCTCATCTGATTTTGCCAGGAGGGAATAGAAGAGATCTAGGGAGACAGTGGATGATAGATCAGCCTGTGTTCATTTCTTGAAGTGAGTGGACAAGACAGATGCTATCAGCCAACATCTCGGATTAGCTGGTGGAGACAGAAATGCCTGAGGAGAGCTTGTGGAGGAATCACGCAACCTTACTTTGCTGGGAGGGAGCAGCAGAGATTCAGGGAGGTGGTGGCTGGCATAACAGTCAGTGTCTATATCTTGAAGCGAGTGGACAAGACATATGCCACCTAGTGACACCTGGGAGGATGATCCAGGAAACCCAAAGGGTAGCTTTTGGGATAGACACATTCAACTGGTTTTGCTTTGAGGAAGCAACAGAGATTTGATGATGTGTAGGGTGACATACCAGTCAGATTCTGCCTCTTACTGCAAGTGGTGAAGACACATGCCAATGGGTAATACATGGGAGCAGGAGCATCTGGGAATCCATGTAGGCCGCTTGTGGAAAATACATGCTTGCCTGATTATGCTGGGATGAAGCACAGGATATTTGGTGAAGTGGTTGGTGAAAAAAATGGAAACATTTGGAATAACATGTAAGCACCCAAAGAAACCAGCGACAGGAGGAGACTTGGTGCCTGTGGTATTTTCACTGCTGAAACTGCAATTGCTGTGTGCATTGGGGATGCCAAAATTGAACATGTCCAGTTGGGGATATTAGCCAACTCATGTTCCACGCCCCTTGCCACAAGTCACTGTGGGGTACCAGCATCAGTACAAGAAAATGCAAAGATACTGCTCCATCCTAATGAACAACTACTGAGACCAACAGAAGAGGTTGCACTTTCAGTTCTATCTAATAACTCTGGGGCAAAATGAGGACACATGTCAACCATGGGAGCCACTTTCTGCAGCCCCAGCCACTTGGCCAGAGCGTAAAGAAGATGAGATGGATGATAATTAGGACAAAGATTATGTCCATCAGTATCCAGACAGGACTAAACATTGCTGTTAGAAAGCAGAGGTACTGTGGTGGCAGAAAAGAAAACACTACAGATACAGAGAATATAGCATTACTAGAAGCACAGCTCCAGGTGTCTACTGTCTGTATGAGAAACATCCTTCCTCTCACAGATCAGAAATCACATCACACTGCTATGTTGTATATTGAACTCCAACTCCACCACCAAAAACATCATACCCACACAAAAACAGCGTGTGTGCTAGCGCACTAGATAACTTTAAATTGTAGCAGTACTTCATAGATAATAAACTACAACACAGTTTGTCCACTTGATCATTATGCAGAGGACATCTTAGGCCACATTTAGGCAGTCTCGAATGCAACAGCACCATGCAAATACATGGCAAGAAGCAAAAATTAAATGAAGTGCATAACACCCTGTAATATCTGACAAGCAGTATACCTCTCACGTTTGCACAATGACTCTGGAAAATATTTCAGCTATACCAGTGCTTGGGAGTAGAACCCCAAGCTCTACCCCCTGTAACTTAATGGTTAATAACAATGATGCCAGATTGTAATCAGAGCAGTATCATTCAAAAATGAGTGCCTAGCTCACACAAGTCCACTGATACACTGCTGTTGGTAGATCTGGCTATAACGCTGGAAAACATTCCTTGTCCTACACGTTTGTGGAAACCCCTGAATTTCAGGTCCTTGTTGGAAAAGTCAGTCACTCCTAGGAAGTTCCCAGCTGATTTTGTTCACTAACAAAATGTTTAATAATTGAACAACAACATTATGGTTATAGCGGGGTGGGGACTACAGTAGTCAGTTGGGCAGTACGTTTATTTCCGCTTGAACATGAGGACTTGTGGTCACAACATTTACTATATGGCTGTCAGGCCATACTGGGCAGACTTTCCTTCTTCCAACAATCAAGAGGGTTCTAAGAGTACTTCAAGAGGGCAAAAGGTTTATGCTAATTAGCACAGGAGACCTTCTGCATACAGGTTTATCAGAGCAGAAGCCATATGTGGTTTGTCATACGGGCGAATGTGGAGGAGGTCTAAACACAGTGGTTAAGGCCTCATAGTTTGATTTGGCCTTTCTTAAAGCAAACAATGCAGTAAATGTCCTTGTTGCTTTTTTAATTGTCAAAAAAATCCACATCTCTGGTTTTTGCACATGTTTGACACCTCAGCATCACATGCTTTATCGGTATATATGATCCTGTTACAGTAATGGTCACTGAAGTTCAGAAGATCAGCCTGTTAAAGATGGGTTTACCATGCCGAAACATGTACTGCACCAACTACAAAGTTGAAAGTTTCCAAAGGCCATCTGGAAGGCCACAGTGGCCAGCTGTTGGAACTCCACATTGAACATGATGGACAGGGTAGGTGAGCAGTGCAGTGCCATCACATATTATTAACTTTCATGGCAGAGCTCTAAATGGGGCATGTTCACCACCATGTCAATAGATGTTTCTGTCTAATGTCTGCTCTGTGCTTTAAGTTTTAAAGGAGGCCACCATGAGAGTTAACCATCACAACACGTCATTGAGTGAGGTTCTCCCTCTTTTGTGTCTCCTTGAGCTCAGCCTGATAAACATGGCAAGGGACCTTAATGCTGATGCAGCGATTGACTACCTGTTTCAACTTTGTGTGGTGATTGCTGGATTTATAGGTAACACCGAGGACCTGCTGTTTTTTTTTTGTGGCCCAATGTTTCAAACTAAAAGTGCCCACTTTTCATCTGCAAGTTTCTCGTAAGGAGGACTCACAACAAGGCAGCAGAAAGAACAATAACCATCCCAAATGTGTCCAAGCACATTATTCAAGTAAAGCTCACATAATAGAGCAGTATCAATGGGCAGTATATCAATGAAACATGTAGACAGCTTTTTGAGCAATGTGGGTGCAGTTTGTGGGTAGAATAACCTATGGGACATACTCCTCAGTGACTCAGGCATTTTTTATCCAGACATGGTATCAACAGAAACAGACAGTGGACCGATGTTTGATGCGTAGCAATTGAACACATCACACCTGGGATGGTATGATGACAAATTACTTACTGTATTGGTCCAGCAGCAGTCTGCTTGGACGGTGGCCCTTGTGTAAATTGCTGTAGAATTGCTAAACTGCCCCCTCACAAGTAAGCAGTTGGTGGGAGTTAGTAGTGTAGCCACAACCATTGTCTCTAGCCACAGGGGAAGCTCCACAGTGCCACATGGGTAATTATTCACATTTAGAAAAATAAATGACCACTTCATTGCAGAAAACTATAAAAAGGATATCTCCCCATATCTAACACACCAGCTATGATGACAATGATGATGATGATGATTTGTTTCCAAGTAATTATTAGATACTGAAAAGTGGAACAAGGTTGTTTTATGGTACGAAATGTTGGGAAATGGATATGTACAGTACTGACTTGACTAAGAGGCCCTGACCTGCTACTGCCTTAAACATGCCATTGCTTTGACTATGGTGCACGTAACATGTCTGAATCCTAATCTTTTTCTTGTCAAAGGTTTTCATGTACCGCCACAGGGTGCAGCTAACTACTAAGGTTCATGGCTCTTTCACAATGTGTAGTCACCACTCAAGGTGCTCAGATTTCCCCACAATGCATAGCCACCCCCTAATGCTGTTCATACTCTTTCACAGGGCACAACCATCCACTCCCGTTCATGGGCTCTTTGGCAGGACATGCCCACTGAATTTCTAAAGTTTTCATATCTCACATAGATTATTTTGTCATATTTGCCAGCTCTCCAAAGGACAGCTGCTATTCTTGCTGGTGGGGGAGTCCATCTGTGTGGCCAGTCCATTCATATAACTGCCTCTTTCCTAGCCCCTGCACAAGGCTCCAAATGAGGAAATGATGGTTGATCCACATATGTCTCCTCAGGTTTCCTACCACCAGAATTTAATCCATCTCCCAAAAGATAACCGACTGCCATAGTTCTCCTCATGCCACATGTTGTAGTACAGGGGTTACTGCCCAAAGATGTGTGCTACTGGTGTTGTACACTCCTCAACTGTTTGTGGTTGGCTCTAGGGCATATTTACAATAAGTGGAACATGATGTGCTTGGCTTGTCGTTTTTGTTATAATAAACCCTTGTAAAGTACAGGGATATTGATGTTAGCATATCCCTGTTTCCCCCAAAAGTCTATCCCTATTCTGTAAATCATCATTCAATTCTATATGTGCACTGCTTTTTATTTTAGTAATACTGTTTTGCTTCGTAAGTGGATGGATATATTTCACAGTCCCAGCACACTGCATGAGACCTTATACGCTGGAAGGAAATTATTCACACACTTATAGAAATTAATAAATGCAAAAATAATAATAAGTAAATAAATGAATAAAATAGTTTAGATAAAATACTTCACCATTGACACAACTGCAAAGCACACCCTTATCTTGCTAGAACTTCACTGGAAAGCTCCCAACCAGGTAGAGAGATTGTTCACATCAACGGGCCAGGAAGCAGTGCGTACATTCTTCCATAGGATTAATAATAATAATAATAATAATAATTATTATTATTATTTTTTCGCATTTATATAGCGCTACGAACCCTCGGGTATCTGAGCACTGCTTATTATTACCCACGGTGTGTGGTGCTCCTTTATCGACCTCGGAAGGATGAAAGGCTGAGTTTGGCCCTGCCGGGTTTTCGAACCTGCGTTAGCAATTTCTGCACGGATGTCAAAGCGAGCGCTCTACTCGCTGGGCCACTTGACCGGCATGTCAAAGGGAACCAATGAGAAGCTTTCTCTGTTTGATTGTCTGGATGCTTATCATTTTTAAGCCATCCACAAATGCATGATGGCAATTTCTAAGTTCCTACCTGTTGGCAGTTCCCACAGGCCCCCGGCCAGAGTGACCCGTGGCAACCACATGAGGCAAAACACTTCCCTTTCTCATGAAAGCGCGAAACAGCTACATGACTTTTCTTCAGTTTTGCAAAATTCCCTCGCAACATTATCTTATAGCAGCTGACACCTTCTTCAAAACAGTCCATGAAGCAATGCAGAAGCAAGAAAACAATTTTGTCAGTGGAATAATACAAACCACATTACAAGTTCACATCAGATGCAGCTTTCACTGAGGCCTGGAGAAAGTGTGCATATTTCAATGAGGCCTGAATAAAAATGTCCATTATTGCACTGGGAGTACTCAAAATGCATTGCACAAAGGTGCTGTGCTTTAGTCACAAGCATTACGAATATGCATCTTATTCAGAATATGTGCAAACCCAAATAATTGATTCAAACAATAATTCATTGTACAACCAGATTATACAAATGAATTTGATATGTTGTTATAAAATGCATGTGTTTCTCTCGATGTTACGCTATCTGATTTATTTATTGAAATGCAACTTTAAATCAAACCATATACACTTTTAAACTTGCAAGGAAAATATGATTGTACTTTAGGAAGCTACCAATAATGTAGATATTAGATTCACTTGCATTGCAGATGTCAGTTAACAAAGGAAATGTGTTATTTCCTGGCCTTGTCCCCCACATGTTATGTTAAGAATATAAAGGAGGTACAAAATGCATTAGGAGGTAGAGGGCTTTAGAAGTAATGAGTCAGCCATCTGCCAAATACCAGACTTCTTGTATATCTGTATATAAACCCATTAACCTGGGTTGCACCCACATATTGAAATGCTCACTTTAAATAGAAGCTAAACAATACAGTACATGATCTCATGTACTTTATGACTTAAAATTAGTCATATGCAGAAAGCAATAGATGAAAGAACTTGACTCCAGACTCTGCTCAGCCATAAAATACTATCAGTGCAGGTCTAATGGAGTGCATTAATCCCCAGAGACATGAGTTAGCTCAGTTCAAGCTAATAATTAAGAATTCAGGTTAAATAGACTGCAGGTACAGAAATGTCCATTCAAAATAACCAGTTTACACCACACACAATGTAATTTGCACAAGTGATCATAATTATACAGCACCCCAGTGTTCTGATAAAGTGAAGACATGATATATCAATAATTAATGCATTAACAATAATGTCATATCTGTATCAGCGTTTACGCTACATGGACATGTTGCATATGTCTGAATATGGATTTATGTAGCTATTTTGAAAATATATATATATCAATCATGGGATATAATTCTATCATACATTATCGAAGTAAACTTGATTTGTGCCTGGGGGTGCCAACTTCCAAAGGGAACCAATGAGAAGATTCAACCAATTAAACTTGATTATTCAGTGATGACACTGCATGGGAAAATATTGCTTCTATATAAGCCAAATATACAGAAATTAGGGAGAGCGCAGGGATTCTGGAAAGTTTTCAGACAGGGAACCGCTGCCTGAGAGGATGAGTGCTGAAGTGAGATAAACCTTGGAAAACATTTGAATAACCCCTGAGAGGCCCTGTCCAGAGGAAACCTGAAGCAGTACTAAACAGTATCAGATTCTGTTAAAAAGATTTGTAAGCGGAGGTTGGGAGCCAATGCTGACTGGGTGAAAGTGCTTGGAGCTTTGAGATGTCATGCTTTATCTGTGCCTTAAAAGATCAGCATGAAGTGACCATAAAAGTCCCTGTAACAATTGTGAATCAAGTTGGGGAATATTTTACCAGCTAAGCCACTGAATGGAGTGGTCTATAAGAAAAGACTTTGAGGAAATTAGTCTTCTGACATTGGCCAAGTAAATATAACCCTGTGCAAATGTGGAATGGTATGTAACATATCAACAGTTCTGATGTAGATTACTAAACATTTGACCCATGGAAGCCATAGTTATTTAAACGAGAAATGCTGAGTACAATCATACTATTCTAGTAGGGTTAGAGGGAGTTGTGTTTGTCCATGTCCAATCCTAGAAAATGGTACCAATTTAAATTATTGTTGAAATTGTTCTGATAATTCTAACCTGAAAAGAAATAATACTGCATTAAAAAAGTGATAATCGCTAAGTAGGATTGGGGATTAGTGTCAATCCCTTTAGAGAATTATATTTTCATGACTGTGTGATTTATTTGTTGTATTTTCTCCCTAAAAATGAAAGACAGGTTTCTTAAACTCAAGCCAATATATTAACATTCAACAGATCACATTGTGTGTTTTACATACATGCCTACACCAGACCCAATACCACCATATATGCATAGTTGAATACCACATAGATGAGAAAGTAAGTGAATGTAATGTATATAATATCTATTTACACTGGCAACAATATTGGTCAATGACGTAAGCGAAACTCCATCTAGCTGCGTATTTGACATTTTTACTCTGAGGCCAACACTTGTCGTTGATGAAGAAAATAAAGAGTATATTGAGTTGTCTATTGTTCACATAAACAATAAAGATGCATGGAATCTGACAAGCAGCAATATGCTGAAGTAAATTGTGTATCGTTGCAGAGAAAAAGTTATAGGGATTTGTACATATGAATGGATGTTTATGTGTCTTGTAATTTAAGAAGACAAATCAGTCAGATTACTTGTTATTGTAGCAAATTAGCCTGTACGTGTTCGTAAATAGTATTGTAGTTGACTTCTCCACCATTAAGTTAGGAGACCATCTTTGGTTTTGATTTAATATTTTAATCAATTTGAATATTAAGATCAAATACAGCCTGTTTCCAGTCTCAAAATTATAGAGTAGGATTATTGTGAAGGGGATGTTAGATCATGGAATGCTGCCTTGGTTGAACTAGTCTATGAATTAATAAACCATTTGACATGGTGTTGCCCACAAACATCATCTGCTTGACACAGTTGATGGAGCTACTGATGCTGATTGTGCTGGCTAGACTGGTGCTGGATATTAGCCCTGGTGTGACTGATGTCACTGCCATGCTGCACCCAAACCCTGGGACATGCAAGTAACATCCTCCTAATCACTGCTGGAGGGAATGGTGGTGAATTCATGGCCACTAGCAGCATCGAAGGGCACAACCACTGGCTATATCTTCCTGTTCCACTAGAGCAGAGGAGAAATGCAGCTCTTCTCCTCCTTCTTCCCATTCACCCGGAATTGTAGCTAGCCCATCATTACAACTGGCACATACTGCAATGCTGAGAATTGTGTTTGTGGGCACACCATTCAATTTGAGCATGCAGAAGCATGTAGTCTGAGAACAAGAACATATCGCCAAGTGACCTAAGTCAACATATAATGGAAATAAACAATCCTAGTCCTATGACCTAAAACTAAAGCTAACACACTACTCAATACTAATACAATACTGCTACAAGAATTCCATACAAAACTGTACATAGCAAATACACAGAACAGAAAGTGTCCACAATTTTGTTTTGGCTTTTTGTCAGTTTTCCTAGAAGACAGTTAGATGGGCCATTTATTGGTTGATATAACCTTGTTTCTGGCGTGTCAACATCGTGGAACCCAGAGCAGTGATGCGAGTGGTTTGAGGTCAGGTCGGGTGCACTGGATCATGAGTGCCTACAGGTGATTGGACTAAAGCTAGCTTGCTTTAGGGTTCCAATTCTTGTTCTTGAAAGAAGTGAGTGTTGCTCTCCTGACATCACATCTAAATTGCTGTGTGCTGGAGAAAGTGGAGGGGACAGAAAGTAGAGGCAGAAGCAGAGAGAACCATGTTGGTTGGACCCTATTTCAATTGGACAGAGCTCTCCCTATCTGCATTAATTCCACCCTCTCCCTTCTCAATAGAATCAAATATCTTCATACACGAGGCACCATGGTGTGAGGCCAAGCCTTTTGTGAATGTGTGTGCCATTTGATTTCTGTTCTCAGACCAGCTTTCTTTAGGGTACCTGTCCCTCAGAAAGGGTGTTATCAGGAGACTTTCCTGCAGGAGGACAAGGTCCAGGCTGTCTGGGTAGAATACACATCATATGCATCCCACAGCTAAAATGGTCCTACATGGCTGACACATATATGATATCAATTTGATGTGGCTGGAACGATTATGAGCAGTACCAGGAAACATGCCCTATCTCGGGCATGGCTTATGTTTAGACTGGACGCTGTCACCATCATGGGCCACTAGACACACACCAGCCGTTGCCAGCTGGTAGCCCTATGCTGCACTCTTAATGGGACACAGTCCCCAATGTTATTTTGTAGAATCTCGTGAGTCTCGTCCCACTCCCAATCGGAGACGTTTTAGGTCACGAGAGTCAGAATTGTAAGTATTCTTACGATGCAATCAGCATTTACTCAGTACATCATATATTTATTAATCAAGGTGTTTTGAGTCTCTGTCTGTTAGCTCATCTCCAGCAAGGCACCACAACACTGAGACGAGTCAAAATTTAAACAGATGAGGTATTTTTTATATCAGTTTCACTAAGAAACATTTAACTCAACACACTATTTCCTGATAGTGTGGGAAAACATTGTCAACAACAAAAACGTATAGCATATAGAAATATTAGCAGTAGATGGGGCTGAAAAACCATCCCCACAAGTACAGAGGTATACTCAGAAAATTATATACATTGTAACATCTTCAATTAAACAAGGAATTCATATGTTGCTGAGTAACATTGGTTTGATTGTCCTTCTGAGCAGTGCGATTCTTTCCGCTCAGAATTTTCTAAACACACTCCTGTCAATCATGTGTGCCGACGCGTTTCAGATTAAACAATCCTTCTTCAGGGCAGGGTATGTTACAGTTTCATGAGTGTCCATAAACTCCTACAACAAGGAGGGATATACTAGTTAGCCTTCTGGGAAAATAAAGGGATTTCACCAGTAACTCTTAAGAGAAGGTGTAGTACTGACCTTAATTCCTGTGTGTATAGTCAAAAACCGGTATCAACCTGTGTAATAAATGTGCAAACGTGCAAAATCAGGATTTGATCTGTAGCATGAGTCAATTTGTAACATGATGTAAATACGTTTTTGGCAAACTCACCCGGACGGAAGATAACTATCTCTCCCCGGGTGAAAGAATGGAGATAGGCTGTGACTTCCAGTGCGCAATGGCTGAAGGCAAAAACAGAACAGATGTGTGCCGTTAATGCCGTGTGAATATATTTATTGGCAGTAGATACTGTTTGTCATAAAGGATGTAAGGGTATAAATGAAGTACTGCCATTGTGAGTTTGTGAGTTAATATGACCACTAATTAATGTTCGTAATTGCAGCGGGATGCGCAAATCGTGTAGGTGTCTAAAAAAATCCATTCACATAACGTGCACGCTGGCACGAGCTATCGTGTTTAGGGACGTAAACCTATACTCTCTAAATGTCAGGGTCCACCTGTGTTCAGTGCCCGTCACCGTGCGTACAAGACACAGGGTATCTCAACAAAGATACTCACTTTCTCGCGACCACGAAACTCTGAGAACGATCGAGCAGCCCGTCGTCAAGACGCGCTGCTCGAAAATGCTCTGTTTAAATGGTCGTCATGAAGTCGGCGCGCATGCGCGTGTCTGCTCCTGACTTCCATCTTGGTGTGGGACTGGCCGCCCGTAACCAAAAGGCTTTTGGCGTGCTCCTCCCACAGTCATCTGGTCATCACTACACCAGATTAATGCTCAGGTTGAGTTCAAAATTAATTGGATGTTAAAAAATGGGAAGAGAGATTATTTAATTCAATCTATAAATTATGTGCATGCACTTTGTTACTAGTCTCAAACATAGAGACGTGCTCTTATTCGCCAATACAAATTGGCAAAAAATATCATATTAGCCTGTGCTACAGATAACGATCTTGGAGAGGATAGTGATTAAACTGAGTGTTGTGGTAACTAATGGTGTGCACACACACCATGGAGTGATGTGAAGGTATTCAAGAGTCATGAATGGCGGGGACACACGCCCCTGAGCCGTCATGGTGGGAGGGGGACATCTCAGCCGTAACCAGCCGCGAGGCGCCCCCATTTGTCACTATCACTCAGGATATGGGCAACTCATAGTCATGATATTTTGGAAAAGGGGTGCTTATCTTCAACGCCACCCCTGTGCTGCAGTGACTTTTGCTGTCATCTCAGCTGTCAAGAGCGCACTTGGGACATGAACCTGCTCTGTGCCATTGTTGGGCAGTCGCTGCAATCAGGCTACGAACACAGCAGTGCATAGGTGTACACAATGCTTCTGGCATGAAAATTATCGAAGGGGAATCTAATCTGCAGATTACCCTCTCAGATCTGGAATTACCCACATCATTTAATTATATCAACACAAATCTAAAAAATCCAGGGCTACTACACCTTTGCCAAATGGCAATCCGTTACTCAGACCATTGCCAATTATCCTGGAGTTCCTCAGTACCATAACCTGTATTGACCTTGTTGTAGGGTTGACTCTTCAGTAAGAGATTTGTCTGCTACCACGGGTCACTTTTTAGGAAGTTTATGGCAGCCTCATCCACGCAGTCCCCAATACACCACATTTTAAAAAGAAGGGGAAACATTCTGTTTTTCTTTGGTACACTCATCTTCAGTATTAATTCTTTGCTGGACAAGGATCTTCATTTCATAACTCCTGTGGCATTGAGAGCTTCTCCATCTGTTCCTAAAGCATACTCTCCACTCCTAGAGAACCCTCAGAGTGCTGGTAATGCTGTGTCCTTTAAACATTAATTAAAAATATGTGTCAGTATAGTTTATAATCTGTATCTGCTTTTACATTTATTTTTTCTATAAGGCAAAATAAAATATACAGTAGATTGAATTGTAGCAACGCATTGATAAGCACACGTTTAGATTTTATGCTATATGAAAATAAGCAGCTTGTGTCGAGGAGATTTCTTTAAAAAAATTGTTTTTTCTAGAATGCGATTTGCAAAGGTACACAGATATAACCTTTGGTCATCAGGAATCATTTCTCAACTTGCATCTGGACACTTTTAAATTCCCAACAGGACAGATTTAAATTCCTACTTGACATCAAACAGAAAAAATGTGTCGTTTTATATTGATCAGTACCTGGAAGCCTCCTCTCAAGTTGTATATCACCATGCCAGCTGCCATTATCCTGGCAAAATGCTTACATATATTGCTTTCCCTTAAGGCAGCCAGAGAATGTAAACTGTTCATATACAGCAATCAATTGTAGACAAACAGACATCATGATGTTCTCTTGGGTTATAAATAACAAATTGCTATGTAACTGCTCCATCACAGGAGACACCTTCACTTCAGATAAATTCAATTTTCTGAGAATTCACTGTGCATGGAGCAACGTTGTACTGTGGCACTGCCAGCATACACAGCATGGAACTTTTGGAGAAACAAAGCTGATACAATATACTCTGAAGTGTTGCAAAGCACAGATACAGTTTATTGCACTACAATGTAATAGGAAACAAAACAAGCTGGCAGATGCCCCTTGTGCATCATTCTAACAGAAACCTGCACTGCAACCCAAGACTTCAATTTATATAGGCTTCGATATGATGATGATGACGCAAAGGATATCAAAATTTAAGATAAGACATACAAATGATAGTATTGAAAGGGCATGGGAAAGTGCCTGCCTCTGGTTTATCTTGAAACCTTGGTCCTATCTCCAACTTTGTATTAGATAGTCTTACGAAGCCAGGGAATTTGACCCTTCTTCCCAAGGGGGATTCTCTCCTCTTTGGGAATGGAGGTGAGTCTGCTAAAGAATAAACTTCCTAGGACAGTGCAAGCAGAATCTCACTGGGTGTGACCCCACTTAGGGGACATGGAATCCCCAAGCAAGTCTTCTATTTCACATCCTTTTCATTCAGAGTCCCAAATGCTTATGGGATATATGAAGATTGAACAGTACCCTAATGTGCAATGTGCTTTAAAAAGGAATGGCGTGGTTTCTGACCCTGTTTTAGTATCACCCTCAACTGTGGAACCAGACCAAATGTGTCCGCTCTCTTGTTCCAGGGAGGCACACAATAAGGCTTGGGGTTCCTGCAGTAGAGGAGGGAACCAACTTGAGGGAAAGTGACAGCAACTTGTAATGGAACACATGGAAAGGAAACACCTCCCTTTCCTAAGGAGCTTGGAGACATAACCACGTTGAGAAAGTGGTAGGCTCAGAAAAGCCAAAGCTCTCAGAACGCTGCCAAGTCCATGAAGGCAGAGAACCCGAGAAGAGCGGTGCTGCCGAACTGAGGGAGAAGCGGGTCCCCACCATAGACACTCACTAGTGTCCCACAAACTGATGCCAAAGTCCTGCTGGCCGCAGACAGGAGGAACTGATGCATATGAACCCGACCACGGCAAAGTCAGAGTTAGGGTTTATTGGGATGGAAATCAGTCTATCCCACCCCCTTAGGTGCTTTAAGGTGAGACAAAGCCCATATGAAGTAATGTAGTGTACAACGGGGGAGAGGACTGTGCTATGAAACTCGGCACAGATATAATATAGTGCAAATGATAGATACATAAACCCAAGGTGAGCAAATGCCATTTTGTAGTAATGCTAGATGCACAGTCTTGCATGGCCACGCAGCATAACTTTAGCTCCATGTAAGAACTCGTCTAGGCCCAGATCATTCTGACAAGAGGAGCCCATACAGCCAGTTCTCATGGAAGCTTCCCCCTTGTCTCTCTGTTGTTACACAGTATCACTCGGAGGAATGTGCCCTGCAAGCCGTGAGACAACACCAGACTCCTTGCATTGCCCATTCATCACAGCCGAACTGCCAGCAGACCTCAAACCCCCACCCAGCATACACCCAGCATACACAAAGCCATGGCCCACACCATCATCCCAACCTGCACTCCTCTGCATTCTATGATACTGCATGGCCCCAGCTCAAATAATAAACCAACTGCCCATAAAAGATCTAAGCTTGTGCGACGACCTCACCTCTTCACATAAATACATCCATCGTAACACAAGGTACAGGTAGGGATGCATTATAGATCCAAAAAGGGTGGAGGCCTTGAGTGCGAGAGGTGTGGTATCAACGAACCACAGAATGCGTGGGTCAGTGCGACTGCATTTCTTCCTCCCATCCCCCTAGCACCAGTCCCCGAGCCACCCAGGTGCATGCCACAGTGATGTAGTAGTTGGCTTAGTGTATCATAGCTGTTTTTGATAATGTAACTTATGAGAGACTTGACCTTCACTATGTGTAGAGATGAGCCCAGCTGACCCACGTGGGAACTGACTGACGGCGGACATGTGAACCAATTATAGCCTTGCATCCCCTATGGAGCGGGCCCGTGTATATGGTCTCGCCAATCAGTGACGCTAGTTTTTACTATATGTGATGACGCCATCCAGCTTTTTAAGCCTCTGCTTGTACTAAGATTAACCAGAATGTTCTCGAGCAGCAGAGTTCTTTACACATTTTTCTGTATGCTGTACAATTAAACCTTGTTATCCTTGCAAGCTATCTCTCAGCTTATTTCCCTAGAGGATTGAATTTATTCCCGCATGAGCGTAAACAGGGACTTGCCTTCATTTAATGGCCCTGCCGAGGTGATCCTATTGTCCCACGTACCTGCAGAGGTATCCAGGAGGCCTCTCCGGAAGGGCCACGCCCACCTGCAGAAACCAGTCCTAAAACACGTACCGACGAGTGGCCCTGTGGGAGCCGTCTTTGCAGAATCCTGCCTGCTCTTTGGACTGGGGTGCGGTCCCAAGGAGAGGTGCAGGCCGCTGTTGGAACCCTGTGAACGGAGGAGCTCAGTCAAATGCACGTGGGTGAGTATTGCCTGCAAGGGATAACAAAGTAGGGGCCAATGTACAGAGCAGTGTGAATGGTGCAAACACACAGTGATTGGAATTCAGAGTGTGGCATATTTGTGGAGTGTGTTGATTTTTTGTTTTTTTTTATGCTCTTTTAAGGATATTAAGGAAAAGGAAAACGTCTACATGGAGTGTGTGCAGGCGTGAAAGGTGAGTGTGAGGTTTAAGTGTATAAAGCTCTAGCAGGGAATAATGGGGTGGGGAAATTGAACTAAACTCTTATGGGGACAGCACTGCACTGGGAAAGTATGATATGATATGGCATTTATAACGCACATATACACAAGTGTTTCAAGGCGCGACGCGGCAAGGGAGGGGAACAGAGGGAGGACAGACAACAATCCTACTAGGCCAGGTGTCATTCAGATAGCGCAAGTGAGTAGAAAGGGGGATGGGACAGTGCAGTACATGGGAACAGATAACAGTAGTAACGGCCAGCATGTGGCAAGTGCATAGGTAAGTGCAGACATTAGGTGTCAAGGGCTGGTAGGGGGACTGTAGGGATACAGAAACAGTCTCCAAGTGTGGGGATTGCCAGGAAGGCAGTGCAGGTGTGTGACGCTGGCGGGGGGGCTGGGCCCGAAATCAGAGGGTGTCCAGGTAGCCAGTGCAGTTCTGGTTAGAGCCAGGAGGTCAGCAGAGGAGAGGAGGAGAAAAGCAGAAGCAAAGAGAAAGGTTTTGAGGTGCTTCCGGAACCAGAGATGGTTCTAGGGAGGCTGTTCCAGAAGGAAGCACCAGCCGAAGAAAGAGATCTACCACCAACTTGCTGCTTGGAGAAGTAACTGACCTTGAGGGAGTTGGAGGCGGATGAGTGGAGAGCTCGAGAAGGAAGATATTTAGGGAGAGAGAGTTGAAGGTATTGAGGCTGCAGGCCCCAGAAATCCTTGTGGATGATGCAGGGGGATTTCAACTTAATCCTCACAGCCACTGGGAATCAGTGCAGTGATTTCAGTCCTGGAGAGACACAATCACTGGGCTTTAGGCCAAGGACACGTCTTGCAATCCTGTTCTGGATAAGTTGTAGAGGACGGAGAGTAGAAGCAGGCAGATTTAGAAAGAGACTGTTGCAATAGTCTAGCCTAGAGAGAACCAAGCTCTGGAGACAGTGAGCTTCTGTGAGAAGGAGAGGAAAGGATGAATACCTCTGAGGAGGTGCAGCTGGTAGTGTGACTTCTTAGAGACGCCAAAGATGTGAGGGGAGAAGGAGAGTGTGGAGTCGAAGATAACCCGAGGTTTGTTGCCTTGCAGGTGGGAGCAGGAAGAGGGCCAAGAGAGGCCGGCCAGAGAGCTGTAGGAAAGGAGGGAGCGGGTCTGCCAATGAGGAGAATCTCAGTCTTACTGGCATTAAGCAGAGGTCATTGGCAGCACACCACTCCTGGATAGAAGACAGACAGTCAGAGATGGGGGAAGGAGAGGAGGAGGCCGAGGGTAGCCTCAAGATGAGCTGGGTGTCATCCGCATAGCGCTGACATTTCGGGCAGAGAGCAGCGATGCAGTGGGCAAGGAGTGCCAGGTATTGGTTGAACAGCCAGGGAGAGAGTTTAGACCCCTGGGGACACCACAGGTAGAAAAAAAGATAGCAGAGAGGAAGGACCAAAGTTGGAAGGTCTGATGCCCTTAGAACTGCTATGCACAGCATTTGAACAATTGCACTACCCTTCTCACAGCTCCAAGCAACACATTTTAGCAGACATCCCGGAAGAATGCTTTATAACTAATCTCCAGGAACACCTCTCAACGATGGTCGTCCACTGAACCACCTACCAAATGTTCAGTACAGGGATGGCAAGCAGCAGGTTGCAACGCACCCAGCCGCGCTCCATTGGGCAATTCCGTGAGCTGTACATTGACTATGCCGACATGGGGTAGAGATGCAATGGGGCTCGATACCTGATTGTGGTGGTGTGTCCGTTCTCAAGGTGGGTTGAGACCGGTCCATGTGCCCACCAGGATGGCAAATGTGCAGCCAAATTCCTCATACGTGAGGTTTTTTTCATGATGGGAGGTATGTGACGTTTTGAGATCCGAAAACAGTACCCATTTTTTCAATGAACTCTTTAGCACTATTGGTCATAAAGCACTGCATGTGCTCGATTTAACACCCCTAAGCAAATGGGGTGGTGGAATGGATCAAAGGCCTCTTCAAAAGCAGAGTCTCCAAATTATGCAAAACCCTGAAAAAGAATTGGGTATACTGCCTACTCCTGGCCCTGTACAATTTACGCACCCAACCCACCAGGGACCACCACCTCTCCCCCCATGAAATAGTGACTGGCAGATGCATACAAACACCCATCTATCCTGTCAGAAGGGCATCAGATGCTCATAGGGCAGCAGCTATTTTGGGAGAAGAATTCAAGCAATACTTGACACACCCAACACATGCGATCAAGTGTGTGTCACAAAAATAAATGTCACTGCCGCACCCAGAGGATGCACAAAAGGTGTCAGGTTCACAAACTGACCCAGCACCCACCCAACCATTGTTGCCGGGGGGGCAGGTATATGGGAAATGTTTTGTAAGAAAATGGAACATTCTCAGATTCCATTGGGCCTTACGAGGTTCGGTTTTCCACAGTAAAAGTGAAAGTGCTCCGATATTGGATACACCTTTCAGACCTTCGCAGGGCCCCACCCAATTCCACACCAGCCACTCAGGACTAATGCAACAAGTCTACCTCAGTTCATGTAACTTCATGCTGACTATATAAATGCATGTGTAAGAGTTATACAAACATGCATTGCTGCGAAAGAGCATGAGCTACTTGCATTACAATTCTCTCTCTCCTTCTTCCTTATCACTCCCCAGTGTATAACTCATTTACCCTTATCCCACACTACCCTACCATCCCTCCATTTTACCCGCTCTTATTTTCACTACAGGTGTCGGAAACATGAAGACTTCGACGTCAAATTGTTCATAGCCTAGCAATAGAAATGTTATCAGTAGCACTAGAATATACTCATATCAGTGTGGCCTTTTATTTACTTTTCTCATGTTTGTATTAGGAATATAATGGGTTACATCATTTATCTGGGTGGTCCATCTATACAAAGAGGGGAGGAACACGGGGAACTAGAATTTAAACAGAAGTACACCCTTTAACATAACTGAATTGTCCCCAAGCCTGATCCCCGAATGAAAGCATGAATGAAAGCACTTCCTTTAATCTAACCAAATAGGAAAACATGACCGGAGAGGTGTATGATATGATCCCCACAAATGACAGCAACACCTGCATGACTGTGTGTAGAAGTGAAATGTTTGAAATATTACTTCCAAAAACCTTTTGTGTAATGCAAGCAATTATGTAAATATTACAAACAGCAGAAGAAGGGTATCAAAAAGTCATATCACGCCATAACAGAATTAAAGACAAGTACCTAAACCTAAATACGATGTATACCATGGCCTAAGCCTGGATGCAGTGGAACATATCCATCATCCCGAGCCCTCCAACAGTCGGTATTCCGACATGAGTGTAGTGGGAAGGCAAACAATTAATCGCAGTTGCTATGTGTGCTCCTTAATACCACGCGCATCTGGGGCACCCACAGTTTTAGTACCACAGGAAGCACCAATTATAGAAGCACAATGCCTAATTCATCTTGCACTATATAGGATCTGAAACACTTTCCAGGCACACAACCTCCATTTGGAACTGGTTCATTCAGATGCCCAAAAATCTAAAACGAGTGTGACTAACACCAATTCCAACTGTCTAAAACAGTCCTACCTGGTGATCGAAGGGGCGCAATACATTAAAAACAAGTGGCAAAAAATGACCCTCACATGTAAAGCTGAAGGACTTTTAGGGTTCCCAGAAAAAACAGTGGCACTTGTGGATAAGACCTGCACACAGGCATGGACACAGCACATCACAACGTCGACATGGATTTCAGCCATAGAGAAACTGGTAAAGTGCACCAAGAAATGACTATGAACTGTGCTTTTTCAGTGAAGGAACTATTTCAGTCAGCTCAAACAAATGATGTAACAAAGCTGTGCTGATTCCAGACCTCAAGACGGGAACTGCAGCGCTGATGGACTAGTACTGGGTGTGTGGCCAAAAGGTGTAATTGCACCCCCCAGCATCCTGGAGGGGCTATTGTTCGCTAGCTATGATACACTCAGCCCTGTTAGTACTCCCAGAAGAACACCTGAAAGGGGGGCCAATGCCTGACGAAGCACCCAGAGTCCCCCCCAGCAATCGAAGCACAACACACGTTGTCACGACCAAACTTTCGCGTCCTCCCTGAGAAAGAACTGTATGATCAACTGCGAAGAAGGAAAAGAGCATCAAATTACATATCAACAGACTCATCCGAACTGCTTGCACAAATACCTGATGAATACAAGCTATTGACATCCGCAGAGAAATGTTTTGCATCTTTATTACCCAGTGTGCAGAGGCAAGCACATGCCAAATGGCTCCAGATCATTTGTTGGGTGCTGATCCAATTAGCTAATGATACCGAGCAAGGGTTCAACATCATAAGAGTGGAGCTGCGTGCCCTCAGGCTGATGATGATGCAGAACTGTAATGTGCTGGATCTGCTGACAGCAATGGAAGGTGGTGTTTGCAAAAAGATTGGGAGTTCATGTTGCACATTCGTACCTTTCGAAGATGCTGAAAATGGGACATTGTCACACGTTATTGCTGCAGTGCATGATCTAGGGGTGAAGATGAAGAAGGAAGCTGGCGTCCAAGAAGAAGATTGGTTCTCACCTGCATTCAATTGGGCTCCATCCTGGCCCGGAACATTGGTGAAAATGATGGTGTCCATCCTCATGTTCATTCTGGTGATCTTTTGCATGTGCCAATTGGGGCTCCGGTATTGTGCCAAAGCAGTGTCTAATAGTGCAATGATGATGGTCTCAATTGGTGATTCAAAAGTACCTTGTGATAAAAAAGAAGTAGAAGTACAGACTAATCATCCCATTTCTCACATGTTCCCTACTCCCTGTGGAGATGTAGTCGACAAACTATACCACACAATCATTGTCCCTCCCCCTGACCCTGAAAATTACAAGGAAGTGTGGTTTGACCTGGCGGTGGATGGGGGCTGTATTTATATGACATGCACACCTGAGGAGTATGCGTGAGCAGGAGAGAGCCCACAAAATGTGTGTAGGGCCTGGATGCCGATAAAGGGAACACTCACCTATGAGGCTGCTGTGAGATGGGAAAATGAGTGCAAACATGGGGAAGAATTTGTTACTGTAGAAGTAACAAAAGGGGGGATGTTGGGATGGAAATTACTCTATCCCAACCCCCTAGGTGCTATAAGGTGAGACAAATCACGTATGAAGTCATGTAGTGCACAGGGGGGGAGAGGACCGTGCTATGAAACTCGGCACGGATACAACATAGCGCAATTGATAGATACGTAAACCAAGGGTGCGCGAATGACATTTAGTAGTTATGGTAGATGTACAGTCTTGTATGGCCGTGTGGCATAACTTTAGCTCCATGAAAGAACTTGACTAAGCGCAGATCATTCTGACAAAAGGAGCATGCACAACCAGTTCTCATGGAAGCTTCCCCCTTGTCCCTCCATTGTTGAAATTACTCAGTATTGCTGGGAGGAATGCACCCTGCAAAGCCATGAGAGAACACCAGGCTCTCGTAGTGCCCATTCATCACAGCCGAACTGCCATCAGACTTACAACCACGACCCAGCATACCCAGAGCGTTGGCCCACACAATCGTCCTGACCTGCACACCTATGCATTCTATGATAGTGAATGATCACAGCCCAAATCATAAACCAACCTGCCAAAAAGATCTAATCATGTGCAGCAGCCTCAACTCTTCACATAAATACATCCTTTGTAACACGAGGTACAGGTAGGGATAAATTATAGATCAGAACGAGGGTGGATGACTTGGGTGCGAGAGGTGCAGTATCAAAGAAAGCATAAAATGAGTGGGTCAGCGTGACTTTAATTCTTTCTCCCATCCCCCTGGCACCAGTCCCCGAGCCTCCCAGGTGCATGCCACAGTGATGTACTAGTAGGCTTAGTGTACCATAACAGTTTTTGATAACTTTACTTATGAGAGACCTGACCTACACTCTGCGGAGAGATTAGCTCAGCTGACCCACATGGGAACTGACAGATGTTGGAAATGTGAACCAATTGCAGCCTGGCATCCCCTTTGGAGCAGGCCTATGTATATGTTCTAGCCAATCAGTGGAGATAGTTTTTACTATATGTGATGATACCATTTGGCTTTTTGAGCCTCTGATTCTACTAAGATTAACCAGAATGTTCTTGAGCAGCAGAGTTCTTTGCTGATATGTTTGTATGCTGTACAATTAAACCTTGTTATCCTTGCAAGCTATCTCTTGGCACATTTCCCTAGATGGCTGTATTCATTCTGGCATGAGCATAAACAGGGACTTGCCTTCAGGTTGAACAACAACTGGAGAATCCGCCTTCCCTGCTGACACATCTCTCAGAAGAACAGGTATGCAAAAAAAACCGGGAGGAAAACAGAGAGGAACAGGAAAGCCTGTAGGGCTGATGCAAAGGATAGTGTAAATATGCAATTCAAATGTCCTAAAGGTGCGCGCAAGTGCAAGATAACAAAATATCTTTTAGCAAGACATCACACCTGACATAGGTGTCACATGCTTTCTGTGGTATGACATTGTATTTGGAGTAGATGTAGTTTTGCAACACTTCATGGTGCTTTTAGGCTTTGTGCTGCATAGGAAAAACATGTGCAGCAAACCATTTCCTCATATTCTTTTTATTGCATTTATATTATTAGATAAGGTTATGTTGTTTTGATTTGTTTGGATTGCGGAGGTTGAGCTCTAGTAAGGGTAGTTGTTAGTGTATGTATTGAGCAAGATGTCTGCCATATTAAAATACTCCATTTCTAAAGGTTGTAGACTTTGCCATTCTACTGTCCTATTTCGCATTTCTAAACTATGATCATCTAATTGAAGGTTTATTTCTGCTGTTGGACAGAAAGCTTTAAGCGGCCAACGTCAGGATGGCAAGAGATGCAGAACAGTGTTCAGCTAAATGTTGCAAGGGAGACAGTTCTCAGGGGCCTAGAATGAGACTTGAGACAGCAGGTGCCATCCCAAATGTTAAACAATGATATACATAATGGTTTTGAAGGACACAATGAGGTACACAAGAGAGCCCACAAAGTAGCATTGCCAAATTGAAAAATTAGGATGTGAACACAGCGCCCCCACTGAGAGCAGGACATTTGGTTCAGAGGTAAAAGTGGCTTGGTGGAAGAAATAATCCCGGAAGTGCATTGGGAAGTGCACGGACTGTTGGATGCCAGCCCGCTTGCTCTTCATTACTGTTGAAACGTTGTTTAGTCTGTTGCGTGGACTGCCTGGATTTGTAGCTGGAGCCCGCAGCATCTCGTGTGCCCATCGGCAAGAGGAAGCCATGCGTGCAGAGAAACATGGCTTGTGCTAACTCGTGTTTAGCAATGGGACACGATAAGCGCTGTGATTGGTCCGGCCCAGCCCACGCCCACTGACGTGCCAACGCAGTCCTCATAGCCTGGGTGCACGCACATCCGCGCGTGCATCAAGGAAGTGCATTGTGAAGTGCACGGACTGTTGGACTGCCAGCCCGCTTGCTCTTCATTACTGTTGGAACGTTGTTTGGTCTGTTGCGTGGACTGCCTGGATTTGTAGCTGCAGCCCGCAGCATCTCGTGTGCCCATCGGCAAGAGGAAGCCATGCATGCAGAGAAACACGGCTTGTGCTAACTCGTGTTTAGCATTGGGACACAATAAGTAAATATCAGTGACTTGTGTTGGGTTGTGTTGGGCTGTTGGGCTGCCTGGCCCACTGGTGCTGTTGTGCTGTTGTGTTGGGCCAAAGCTTGAAGTGCATTAGCCCGACCTTCTGATATTTGAATAAGTTCTTTTTTTGGTTTAGGTGATGTGATTGGTCCGGCCCAGTCCACGCCCACGCCCACTGACGTGCCAACACAGTCCTCATAGCCCGGGTGCACGCGCATCCGCGCGCGCATCCCAGAAGTGCATTGGGAAGTGCACGGACTGTTGGACTGTTAGACATGACACGGGCTGGGCTGGCACTGAGATATTATTCTTATTGACTCTGTGTTATATTTATACTCAAGCATTACGGCCAGTGTAAGGTTTATAGAAGAATTTTGATTTTTTACCAACAAAGTCAATTCGATCCACCTAGGTATGGTTAACAGCCTGCGTAGCGGGCAGAAACTTTGTGATTCCCCCTCGAGAATGTGTATTAACCCAGCTATGCTCACACATGATTGTACTGGAGGGGCTTTATCACCTGTTAGCACGAACTTGGGGCTACTCTCGGCTGGGAGATCCCTGTGTGAGGGTCTGCCCCGCTCTCCATGTGCCGTCACCTCAAATGACTCTGCTTTGTTAGAAAGTGCCCCCATTGTCCCTGCTTCGGTTGAGGTGGGGGTGCAGGGTCCTTTTGAGGTCCCGGGAAACACTGTCACCTTCAAAATGGAAGAATTGAATAAAAGTTCTTTTATTCTTTTGTATTTGTTTTTTTGTAAAGGTTTTCTTTTAAACCATAAACAATAAAAAAAAAGAAGATATTAATTAACTTCTTTTTATACAGCTACTCATTGTGAGAAGATAACTAGCTGGTCAGATCCAGAGTTGGTAATGTGAATCGGGAGTTACATGTGCAAGCGGCAGAAGGCCGAATGGGCAGTTATGGGGAAGGGATGGTGTTGTCCATGGGATGTAATAAAGTTTTGACTTCAGTGATTTCCACTCACTGTGTCATTTGTCTGTCCCAGTAGGATGATACAGCCCGAGCTGCCTTGGGATTCACTATCCAATTAGGTCAGAGCTATTTATTAATTGCACCATCAAGAGTGCCAACCAATGGCACTGCAGCATTTTGTGCTGACTATGAAATGATGTCATGTTTGAGGGGTGGTATTTGTAATGGTCATGAGAAAGGAGACTCCAAAAATATAATGCTTAATGTATAGTGTTCTTTGGGAGCTTGATGGCGAGTAGCCAATAGAAGTGCTAGGATTACACGTAATTTCGCATTTGGAGAATATGTTAATTTTGCAGTTTTCTACCTTAAATACTGCAGCCCGGAATGGGCGTGTTGAGATGTGTTTTGGTTCGGTTCTATGCAGCTGTCTGCTATTCCTGACTGTATTTGCAAATACAAATCTGTTTTTTCTTGCAAGTTGTGCACTGCATTTTTGATTAGTTTTATGTTATTTTTTGGATTACCTTTGGGGGATTTCAACTTCACAATACCACATGAGGGGGTGGAAGCACACCACGAGACATAAGGCCAGACGTGCAAAAGAATCTATGAGGGAGAAGCAGAGAGCACCCAACAACGGTGGGAAAGCAACCCACGAGACACACAGGCAGTGGAGCCAACGAGCCCACGAGAGGCTGACACCGAGAATATCCCTCGAATGAGCTAAAGCAAGTCATGAGAGACACAACTATAGAATTGAGTCACCCACAATAATATGACATTGAGAATACCCCACCATGGGTTAACACAAGTGACAAAACATACAGGCAGAGAGGCCACATAGCCCACAGGGGGCTGGTCCAAACAATAACCCAGGAGGTGTAAAGCAGTCAAGGAGACATACAGCCTGAGAAGACGAGTAGTTGAGGAAGGAATAATCCAAAGCATTTGGAAGTGGACTGTAAGAACTTTGCAAGCTATGTCCACTTTTTTTCTTTTTGAATCTTGGGAACTTTGTGAGCTTGGTAGGATTACAAGGACATTCTCATCAAGACCAGGAGTGACTCTCTCTAGGAGAGGGAAGGACTCAAATGACACATTTTTATTGAACCACACCAACAGGCCACGGCCTGAAAAAAATAAAGACAACCAAATACATATTGGGAGGGGAAAGAAACCAGCCACAAGAAGCCAACATATAGTGGGGGTTAACTTACTTAGGCCAAGTTATATTGTGTTGTAGTGGTAGGGCGAGCATAGTATAGAGTACGTTTTGAACGTAGGAAGAAACATTTTGTGAGACGACCTGACAATCACCAGTTTATTTCCTTTGAAGTTAGGGAACCCGCATCATAGCTATAGAGTTAATTGAGGTTTCCATTTTGTTAATAAACTCTATTAAATCATGCACAGTTGTACATCTCCTATGTCTGATTTACTACATCAGTCATCAGTAAAGATATATCTGCAATGCTGATTACAAGAGTCAGAATATTCTACAAGACTCCTCAAGCTACTAACTTCCCATATAAACATGCAAATCCACAAATCCTTATGGTTATGTTATCTTAGTAGAATGTATAATGCACAGCACTGCTCTTTGAAAG
Source organism: Ambystoma mexicanum (assembly GCF_040938575.1). NCBI lineage: Eukaryota > Metazoa > Chordata > Amphibia > Caudata > Ambystomatidae > Ambystoma > Ambystoma mexicanum. Next base: position 357,973,431 of record NC_090940.1, read on the forward strand.
GTGCCCATGTGCTGTGTAGCATCTGAAAGGGAAGGCAGTGGGTGAGGTTAGATCGGAAAGAGGCAAAATGCGAAGTACTTTTGCTGTTGTTTGATTGCAGATCTGTTTCTGCATCATGTGACAAGAGCTGGGCCTTTTTTGTCCAGAGGGAAGCCTTGCATGCCCCTGCTGCTAAAATGCATTGCCCATGAATGTGATGTGTATTTGATTGTAAAGATGTAGCATTCTGTTTTTTATGTCTGTTGGGAAGGTCACCCTCAAAGTGACTGTGATTCACAGGGTGCACCTTGTGCATGTTCTTCAAACTAATAAATATATTTAATAGTCATGTGCGAGTGGTTTGGTTGGTATGCACATAGTATGTTTGAGAGTAGCGATTGAGAATGTTAGTGCAGGGAGGTTTGTGGTGAGGCTAGTGGCAACTCAAGGCATTCATCTGGTATGTGTTTGGGGGCATCCTGATAAGGGTGCGTCTTGGGTGAAGTCTTAGTTGTGAAACCCTTTGTGTAAGGTACTAATGAGGATATGACCTGATGAACACTTGGGTTGGCTGTTATCTCTAACAGCGGAAATTGTGCAGTAACTGGTCCTGGATGAGTGGGGGGTAATAGAAGAGCGGAAGACGTAGGGAGCATCCAGAACTCGGTATCAAGTAGGCAGTGTATGATAATAGTGTACAAGTGAAGTTCAGAATAGGTATTCGGGAGAGTATATCATGCTTCAAGGCCAAGATGTGGTATCTATAATGGGCATCTGAGAGCAAAATCACAAATAGGCACTTATTGCATTGGGAACCATGAGGACAAATTACTGTGGGACATCAGCGAGCAAAAACTCAGATAGGGAAAATTACAGTGGGATCCACAGAAGCAAAATTACATTGGGAAATATTAGAGTACCCCACCCCTGACCCCCCAGGCAGAATCACAATGCAGCACCAGGGAGCAGCATAGTATATTGTATAATGTACAATTGCCAAGGGGTGCAAGTAATCAAGCCACATATAGGAAGCCTTACCATAACATTGCCAGGCATGATAAGGGCATGACAGGGCATGACAAGGCATAACAAAGAATTACAAGTTTTAGCAAACATGCAAAATCATAACATGACAGAGCAGTAGGGTCTCTTCCAAGCACTCCTCTGTAGACAGCTGTCATTTCACTTTCTTCCTTTATCCCTGTCAATATCATCTCTCTCTCCTGCCCTCTCCCCGCCCGTCTCTGTCTCTGTCTCTCTCTCTCTCATGTATAAGGTTTATGCCGTGCAAAACAATGATCGGGGGATTGGCAGACAAGTGGCGTGTTTATCTGGTGACTACCCTCATTAATATAAGCCGAGTGAAAATGGTTATGGGTGGCAGAAACTTTAGTGCCAGAGAATTGACATTGTGTTGGATGAGATCGAAGTGGTGGCGCAAGAGTCTTGCTGTAAATAGTAGCATTTAACAGATTGTTGAAATACCTCAAGGGCTGGAGTAGGAGGAGGGGCCAGGTAACTGTATACTAACAAAAGAGTAGTGGGTAGTTAGAATTGTGTCGGCCTGCGGAGAGGGCAATTAAGTGTGATAAAGAATACATGAGCAGGACTGTAGATAGGGCCCGTGAATGTGGAGAGGGCCAGTGAGTTTGATGAGAATAAGTGGGCCACACATGGAGAAGACCATTGAATGTTGTTTTGGGGTAATTTATGTGAATGGGAGGAGAGAATGTATGAGGAGAGGGGAGTGTTGAGTAAGATATATGTGTATTGGGTATGTTTTGTTTAATATTTGGGATGTGTGTATGTAACAAATTGTAATTAGGTTTATATATAAATTGGGAAAAAAGCTAAATTGCATTAGAGTATTTGGTAAATGAGTCAAAGTGAACTAGAGGGTGGAGGATGGAGGATGTTGTTTAACGGGATTCTTGACACACCCCTGGATAATTTATGTAAGAAATTGCCCCAGTATCGAGATACAATTTTATAATACCACTTCCACTGGGTGCAGGGCACAGCTAGGCAGTGTTTTTGAGAATGGCCATGAGAAGGAACATGACACCATAGAAAATATGTTCTCATATTTTCTGGTGATACATAAAGGCGCCAAATTAAAGAATAAGCAGCATATTTTAGCCCTATTGAAGCTCTATGAAGAGAAAAAAGAGGAACCTGCCAAGGGGGTTCGGAAAGGTAGTGACAGAGAGAGGGTGAAAGAAAGGAAGATCGACTAGGGGAGTATTAGGGACTGGTCCCAGACCCTCCAAAACAGGATAGGTACGATGGCAGTAGCTAGTGCTGAGTATAGTTGCCCCTGTTGAAGAAAGGTAGGGGAGGAGCGCAGTATGTACCATGGCAGAGCATGAACAGAGATGATATAATGTATAGTTTGCCATCCCTCGCAGCAGGAGCTGGCAAATGGAATTAACTCTTGATAAAGAGACAGCCGGGGTCAGCTGATCAGTGACATGAAGAGATTATTCGCACCCATATTGGGCAAAAGGTGGGGGCAAAATATGGGAGCAGGCAGGATATAATGTGGTCAAACTGAATAGTAACATACACAAATGTGCACTCTTTAACAACTGCCATGCACAGATATGGAAAGTATTAAGGACTATGTACCCAGATACATCAGATTTGGGGGCCATTTTGGCAGGCAACATATAACTAGATGAGGACCCTGCTGAGTACATGCAACAGATACAGTAGAGGGGGACACTAGAACATGAACATACCGATATTTTATCACATACTGGTCTTAGGATTCCGCTCAGATGTGCAGACATCCTTAGAAATAGTGGTTGGGATTGATGCAAAGGGATGGCCAGAAATAAAGACCACCATAGTACACATTTGGAAGAGGAAACAGGAAGGAGAGAAGGGCACAGCAGACTAAAAATTGGTGCAAAAGAAACTAGCAAAAATAACCATGAAAGTGTCTGTACTCAACATTGTCACAGGAAAACTGAAAAATTCCCCCATTCAGCAGGGGAGGAGTGTATCCACAGCATGGAGGGTCCCTACAGCAGGGAGGGTATCCCCAGCAGGGAGTGTATCAGTAACAGGGATATTATCAACAAGGGGGGTATTATCCACAGACAAGATACTACTAACAGGACATAGAGAGGGTGTGGATTTGGATATGGTGGAGTGGGACCCAGATTTGGAGGACCATATTTTATATGTAGGCAGAGGGGACACTTTACATGAATGCGTCCAGACAAACAAAAGCAGCAGTATGGCCAAGGTGGGCACTGGTATATGTTCAACCCATGCAGCCAGAGAAGCAGCCTATAAAATCACAGATGCAGCCTTTTCAAGCACAAATGCCACCACCGCAGGTGCAGGCGCCCTTCCCACAGACAAAGCAACTTCCCACATACAAAGCAACCTGTAGGGCTTGCAGTTGCCCTGGCACCACAGGCAAACACACAGCAGCAGACAACAGTACCACAGAATGCCTTACAGGCTCAAGCACAAATATACACACAAGGGGACAGCACACTGCTTGCTCAGAACATAGTACCACATTATATGGAAGAAACAGTTTTTGGAGGTAACCCATTCCCATTTTCAGGACAAGGCCCAAATGCCCAATAGGACAGACCAGAGAAAACATGAGTCTGCGTAATCCTTTCAGTAACTGAAGACCTTGATGAGGAACTTGAGGTAGCAGTGAAGATTGGGCAATAAATATTTCTCTTTTATGGTCAACATGGGAGCCACCAAATCCTGTATTAAGGAGGGTGTTGTTTGCCCGTTGAACAAAGTAATGGACATAGAGGCACACAGCAAATAGTAGTGTCCCTATTGTATTCAAAAGACACTCACCTCAATTAGTAAGATTTATAATGAGCAAACTAAATATGTCAAATTCATTTTACGAGAAGGGCATAGTATGCTCAACACCCAATATCTTTCATGAGTGGGTCGCAGCCTTCTTACAAGCATTCTGAAAACAGTTCTTTACGCGGATCGCCACACCATCCCAACGTATTACTTCATGGGTTACAAGTATTGCAAGGGTAGGTGCCCAGAATGAAAGACTAAGAGGCCGATTCATGGAATAATTAGCGCGGCGCAAGTGGGCAAAAACGTGCGAATCGCAGTGGAATAGCGAAAATCGCAGTGCAATTGCGAAAATCGCACGAAAAGCAGCGCACATCGATTCATGGAAGGCCGTGCGCGAGAAAACCAGCGGATGTGCGATAAAAAGTGCGCGGCGCACGTTGGCGCACAGGCCATCTAACAGCGTGCGCCAGGTCACTGCGAAAATCGCACAGGCCACCGCGAAAATCGCACATAGCGCGGCGCACGCAACAAAAGTAGGCGGAACACGGGCGTAACACTCGGAATGGGGAACAACTTGCCAAAACGTGGGCGTCACGGGGGAAGTACAGGGCACAAGTGCGCGGAACGCCCACACGCTCGCCTACAACACGTATTCATGGAATAGAATAGGGGAAAAAAGCGCACGCTCAAACCAGCGCACAGGCACAAACACGACCGCCACAAGAAAGCAGGCGGTAGCGTCTCTGCGGCTGTAAGAAATGTGCGCCAAAAGGTGCGCCAACAAATCGCACCTATATACTGCCATGATGAATGTCCCATACTGTGGCCCTCCAGGAAAAAAGACGTGCAAAGGGGTACCCACAAACACAGACACCCGCTGACAAAAAATACGTGTGCGTGTATACCGGGGTGCGCGGGAAGTCTAACACACGATTTCAGCAGGGTACGTGCATCACAGGGGTTCGTGTGAAGTATCACACGCGATCGGGTGTGGGGGAGCGGGCTACGTGTATATCAGGGGTTTGCGTGAAGTTCCACACGCGAACAGCCTGGGCGCGTGTATTTCAGGGGTGCGCGGGAAGTTCCACACGCGAACAGCCTGGGCGCGTGTATTCCAGGGGTGCGCGGGAAGTTCCACACGCGAATAGCCTGGGCGCGTGTATTTCAGGGGTGCGCGGGAAGTTCCACACGCGAATAGCCTGGGCGCGTGTATTTCAGGGGTGCGCGGGAAGTTCCACACGCGAACAGCCTGGGCACGTGTATTTCAGGGGTGCGCGGGAAGTTCCACACGCGAATAGCCTGGGCGCGTGTATTTCAGGGGTGCGGGGGAAGTTCCACACGCGAACAGCCTGGGCGCGTGTATTTCGGGGGTGCGGGGGAAGTTCCACACGCGAATAGCCTGGGCGCGTGTATTTCAGGGGTGCGGGGGAAGTTCCACACGCGAACAGCCTGGGCGCGTGTATTTCAGGGGTGCGCGGGAAGTTCCACACGCGAATAGCCTGGGTGCGTGTATTTCAGGGGTGCGGGGGAAGTTCCACATGCGAACAGCCTGGGCGCGTGTATTTCAGGGGTGCGCGGGAAGTTCCACACGCGAACAGCCTGGGCGCGTGTATTTCAGGGGTGCGGGGGAAGTTCCACACGCGAACAGCCTGGGCGCGTGTATTCCAGGGGTGCGCGGGAAGTTCCACACGCGAATAGCCTGGGCGCGTGTATTCCAGGGGTGCGCGGGAAGTTCCACACGCGAATAGCCTGGGCGCGTGTATTTCAGGGGTGCGCGGGAAGTTCCACACGCGAATAGCCTGGGCGCGTGTATTTCAGGGGTGCGCGGGAAGTTCCACACGCGAACAGCCTGGGCGCGTGTATTTCAGGGGTGCGGGGGAAGTTCCACACGCGAACAGCCTGGGCGCGTGTATTTCAGGGGTGCGCGGGAAGTTCCACACGCGAATAGCCTGGGCGCGTGTATTTCAGGGGTGCGGGGGAAGTTCCACACGCGAACAGCCTGGGCGCGTGTATTTCAGGGGTGCGCGGGAAGTTCCACACGCGAATAGCCTAGGCGCATGTATTTCAGGGCTGCGGGGGAAGTTCCACACGCGAACAGCCTGGGCGCGTGTATTCCAGGGGTGCGCGGAAAGTTCCACACGCGAATAGCCTGGGCGCGTGTATTTCAGGGGTGCGCGGGAAGTTCCACACGCGAATAGCCTGGGCGCGTGTATTTCAGGGGTGCGCGGGAAGTTCCACACGCGAATAGCCTGGGCGCGTGTATTTCAGGGGTGCGCGGGAAGTTCCACACGCGAACAGCCTGGGCACGTGTATTTCAGGGGTGCGCGGGAAGTTCCACACGCGAATAGCCTGGGCGCGTGTATTTCAGGGGTGCGGGGGAAGTTCCACACGCGAACAGCCTGGGCGCGTGTATTTCGGGGGTGCGGGGGAAGTTCCACACGCGAATAGCCTGGGCGCGTGTATTTCAGGGGTGCGGGGGAAGTTCCACACGCGAACAGCCTGGGCGCGTGTATTTCAGGGGTGCGCGGGAAGTTCCACACGCGAATAGCCTGGGTGCGTGTATTTCAGGGGTGCGGGGGAAGTTCCACATGCGAACAGCCTGGGCGCGTGTATTTCAGGGGTGCGCGGGAAGTTCCACACGCGAACAGCCTGGGCGCGTGTATTTCAGGGGTGCGGGGGAAGTTCCACACGCGAACAGCCTGGGCGCGTGTATTCCAGGGGTGCGCGGGAAGTTCCACACGCGAATAGCCTGGGCGCGTGTATTCCAGGGGTGCGCGGGAAGTTCCACACGCGAATAGCCTGGGCGCGTGTATTTCAGGGGTGCGCGGGAAGTTCCACACGCGAATAGCCTGGGCGCGTGTATTTCAGGGGTGCGCGGGAAGTTCCACACGCGAACAGCCTGGGCGCGTGTATTTCAGGGGTGCGGGGGAAGTTCCACACGCGAACAGCCTGGGCGCGTGTATTTCAGGGGTGCGCGGGAAGTTCCACACGCGAATAGCCTGGGCGCGTGTATTTCAGGGGTGCGGGGGAAGTTCCACACGCGAACAGCCTGGGCGCGTGTATTTCAGGGGTGCGCGGGAAGTTCCACACGCGAATAGCCTAGGCGCATGTATTTCAGGGCTGCGGGGGAAGTTCCACACGCGAACAGCCTGGGCGCGTGTATTCCAGGGGTGCGCGGAAAGTTCCACACGCGAATAGCCTGGGCGCGTGTATTTCAGGGGTGCGCGTGAAGTTCCACATGTGATTTGACAGTGTGGGTCCTCCCAGGTGTACCCTGTACACCCTCCACGGCCCCTGCAGGCAGCCCACACCACAGGGGACTACCCTGCATCCCTGGTCATGTCCCGCAGGCAGCCCACCCACCATGGGCATGCCCCCCAGCAAAGGCACATGTCTCCTTGAACTAATGAACACCAACTCATGTCCCCTTGCACCCCCACCCCCCAGCACTGTGGGGCACCTGCCAGCAGGCCCCCACCCATGTCCAACTCATGTCCCCCACCCCCCCCACCCCCCAGCACTGTGGGGCACCTGCCAGCAGGCCCCCACCCATGTCCAACTCATGTCTCCCACCCCCCCCACACCCCAGCACTGTGGGGCACCTGCCAGCAGGCCCCCACCCATGTCCAACTCATGTCTCCCACCACCCCCACCCCCCAGCACTGTGGGGCACCAGCCAGCAGGCCCCCACCCATGTCCAACTCATGTCCCCCACCCCCCCACCCCCCAGCACTGTGGGGCACCTGCCAGCAGGCCCCCACCCATGTCCAACTCATGTCCCCCACCCCCCCCACCCCCCATCACTGTGGGGCACCTGCCAGCAGGCCCCCACCCATGTCCAACTCATGTCTCCCACCACCCCCACCCCCCAGCATTGTGGGGCACCTGCCAGCAGGCCCCCACCCATGTCCAACTCATGTCTCCCACCACCCCCACCCCCCAGCACTGTGGGGCACCTGCCAGCAGGCCCCCACCCATGTCCAACTTATGTCTCCCACCACCCCCACCCCCCAGCCACCAGGGTCACCCTCCACCAGGCCCCCACTCATGTCTACCACCACCCCCAGCCACCAGGGTCACCCTCCACCAGGCCCCCACTCATGTCTCCCACCACCCCCACCCCCCAGCACTGTGGGGAACCTGCCAGCAGGCCCCCACCCATGTCCAATCCATGCCCCCCTGCACCTGGGTCCCAACATTCCCCAATCATGTCCGTAATGCCCATCCTCCCCTGCCAAAAGGCCCAACCAACTATCACACCCACCCACATATCAAAGGCAATTACATGTTACACCCCCAATGTAAATAATGCAATTTAACACATGTCTGTCACACACAATGGCTGCAAGTGAATGACAAAACACCCAACATGACATGCCTGAAAGCAATGAGATGATACGACACATTGAAGATCAAAAAAATAATATGTATTGAACAGCAAATAAGAAAAAACACAAAGCAAATCAAACAAAACAAGATGAATGTCCAAGAAAAAATTCTGAAAAATTAAAATAAGCCAATTAAGAAGATCATCCTGGGTCCATGAGCCCTACCAAATTAAACCTAACTGACTACTAACTAAAAAGTGAACTATATACAAAAAAGTGGTGCATTGTCCAATCGCAACCAAAAAAAAATCAAAAAAACAAAGGAAACCTAACCCTAACTATACAACTATATACAAAGGCAGCGGGCTATTCGGACGGCTCACTGGTTGTTGTCATGGGCCAGGGCATCATCGAACTCCTGGTCAATGGCTTGGAGGCGGGCATGTTCCCTGGCCCCGAGGTCCCGCAGGGATAACGCAGTGTCAAGCTCAAACTCCCTGCGAAGACCCTCGAGGCACTCAGCCCGCCTCAGCGCCCTCCGCATGGAGTCCTCCGCCCTGACCATCGTGAGCCGTTCCTCCTCTGCCCGCTGCCGCTCCGCACCTATCCGCTGGCACAACCTCTCCCACACGGAAGCTACTCCCATTCCAGGGTTCTCCTGCCCTCCGGCCGATGCCTGCACCCCTGATGTTGATGGCCCCGAGCCATGATGCCTCCCACGTTGAGCCTGCTGCTGCCTCCGACGCAACTGCCTGTGCCAGCACGACGGCATCCAGGCTGATGGAAACCACCGACGCCGTCGTGCACGTGCCCTGCCCGATGATGCCGTCACATCCTCCATCTGCTGGGGTCCAGTTGCTCAGGTGTCCACCCCTGCTGGATCTCTGACTCCCGACTGTGGCAGGGATGGGATCCCCACCGAGCTGGCTGCATTGGTCGGGGCAGGTCCACAGGGGGCCCTGGTGGCATCTGGGCTGGAAGACGGCACGGAGAACGACTGGTGGATAGCCTGCACAGAGGAGGAGAGGGCCGCCACATTGGCCAACACATGCAGGAAACCCCCGAACATGGCCGATCCCAATTGGGCCACGTCGGCACGGTGCACTTCGTGATGACGTGCGTGCTCCTCCCGGGAAGCACGCACGGCATCACGAATCACAGCCGTGCGCATCGCGACCCCAATCAGGACCTTCTCCGCACGGCCAGGGGTTCCCACGTCCGCAGGTGGAGGGGAGTCAGGTGACATGGACATCCCCTCTACCTGCGGACAGGCCTGGGACGGGGCATCCCTGCTGGTGCATGGTGGTGCACTCACAGGGTCAGGGACAGCGACATGCACAGGCCCCTCCACGGTGACCTGTGCTGCCTCCTGCCCCTGGCCCTGGACTGCACCACTTGCACCAGCAGGGATGCCCCCACCAGGCCCCATGTGTGCCCCAGTGGCGGCCTCCTCCTCCTCTGTGCAAACCACCAACCTGGATGGCTCCTCACCGTCTCCCACCGTAGCAGGCCCCTGTGGGGGCTCACCCACCCCTTCCGCTGCAGCCGTGGGGGCATCCCCGCCGCCTTGCTCCACAGCGCCGTCTCCGCCCTCTTCTTCACTAGCCGCTGCGTAGAGGGAGACAAAGAACACAAGCATCAGGGCACTGAACAATGGTCCCCTAGACAGGAAGCAATAGCAGATGAGCACCACTGTCAAAGTACACTTCCATCATGTCCCTCCACAACACATGGGTCAGTCCAGGCAAAACACACACAGTAACAGGCATGGTGCATGCCATGGACATTTCCATGCATGTCCAATGGACTCTTGAAACATTCAATGATATGTAACTCACATGCATCATGCCTCATGCCCATCACATGCACACACTTCACCTCAGTCACATCCATCTGGCCCCAAACACACCAAACACAGCGGATACAAGGGTAATTTGGCTGCTTTACTGAATCTCTGCATTGTCACACACATGTGTCATGCATCCATGGCATGCACAAGTCACAGACACGCAGGTCAGGCACACAGACATGGCTACCATATATGTACCTGGCATCAGCACCCATCCCTCACCCCCACCCATGTCCAGGTACAGAGACTGGCATGCTCTCATGTTCAAAATCTGAATAGGGCTCCCCATGCGGCATTGCAACACATGCAACAACCATGTGCATCACACATCACTGGTCGCACATGCATTACCATGATGTCCCTGCACACATACATGCATACATGGCCTATGGCACACATACAGGCAAGTATCATAGAACCAGCACACCGCAACATGCCCTGTCTCACACAGTAATGCATGGACACTTACCGCTCAACTCCAGACGGGCCTCCCTCTCAAGGATCTGGGCGTGGAGCGCTGGGCGTACGCGTTCCAGGACCCTCATCTGGATGGAACTCATGCGGCCCCGGCCCCCCTCCACGAGGCGCCGGGCCTTCACAAGGGTCCTGGACCTCAAGTCCTCCCAGCGCTTCTTGATCTTCAGGACGTCGCGGGTTGCCACCCCCTCCGCGTTGATGGCAACCACACAGTCGGCCCAGATCCTCTGCCGTCCTTCCTTGCTGGCGCGGGACGATCCAAAGAGGGCATCATACTGCCCCAGGACATGCTCCACCAGGACACCAACTTCGGTGACAGTGAAGCTGGTGCCCCTCTGCCCCTCTGGCCTGGGGTTGCCACTGGTGCCAGATGTGGAAGTGCCCGACATGGCAACCCCAGAGGCAGGTGTGGGTGGGCAACTGGGTCCTGGGGCTGGGCTGTGGAGCGATGTAATACCAGTCGGGAGTCTTCAGTTCCAGCAGGGGTGGACACAGCAACTGGACCCCTGCAGATGGCTGATGTGCAGGCACCAAATGGCAGGGCACGGTGGCAGCAGGCAGGCAGGCAGGCAGGCAGCAGCAGATGGCACGTGGGAGGCTGCTCGGGGCACTGGGGGGCAGTAACTCGGCCTTCTGGGCAGGAGCGTGGGCTTCCGTGTGTTTTCGCGTGGCCAGCTTGATACGGAGTGATTTGGCACGTGAAAATCCTGCACGTCAGTGTGAAATCCGAGGAAAGGCCCTTAGCGCGTAAGCGCGTCAGCACGCATACGCGATTCTATTGGACCAGAGTCCCTCAGCACGTAAGCGCGTCTGTGACGTGACCCGCACGGGTGTTCCCCACTCAGCACGTGATGACGGGGCACACATGGAGATACTGCACGTCAGAGTGTCATCGCGTGTAATTGGACAAAAGTGCGCGTACACGCGATTGGCCTATGTACGTGTATTTAATGGGTGCGCGGCCACTTACACACGCAAGTACGTCAGCGAACCTGTATCACGTGGTGCGTGTGAATTTCCGCACGCTATTGGACTGGGAACTGGATTCCAGGGGTGCGCGGGTCACACGCTGTATCCCGTGGTGCGTGTGAATTTCCACACGCTATTGGACTGGGAACTGGATTCCAGGGGTGCGCGGGTCACACGCTGTATCCCGTGGTGCGTGTGAATTTCCACACGCTATTGGACTGGGAACTGGATTCCAGGGGTGCGCGGGTCACACGCTGTATCCCGTGGTGCGTGTGAATTTCCACACGCTATTGGACTGGGAACTGGATTCCAGGGGTGCGCGGGTCACACGCTGTATCCCGTGGTGCGTGTGAATTTCCACACGCTATTGGACTGGGAACTGGATTCCAGGGGTGCGCGGGTCACACGCTCGCCTAGAACACGCGCTAAGCATAAATTGCGGACTTTAACAATAACAAGCTCAGACGCCAGGATGAACATACCGTTCCTAGCAGCAGTGGCAGTGGGCTACCAAAGGAGGAGGAGGAGGATAGTCAGGGCCAGAATATTCACACCCAGAACCAGCCTTTTCGGGATGCCTGATGACCAGGTGTATGGGAGGTACAGGTTTCCACCACACATCATACTGGACCTGGTGAGTGAGTGGGAGGATGACCTCACATCACCCACCCTGTGCTCCCAAGCACTCAGCCCCCTGGAGAAGGTCCTCAATGTACTGCACTTCTTGGCCACTGGATCATTTCAGCGGACAAGTGCCATAGTGGGTGGGGTGTCACAGGCCACCCAGTCACGCTGCCTACACCAGGTCTTGAACATCATGACTGCACGCCCATCAGTCCGCAGGCACATATACCTGCCCAGAACACCTGCAGAAAGGCATGCTGCCGCCCTGGATTTTTACGCAGTGGCATGATTCCCCAAAGTGCTAGGTGCCATCGACTGCACCCATGTGGCTCTACGTCCCCCCAGGGCATCTGAGCACATCTATAGGAACCGCAAGCACTGGCATTCCATCAACGTGCAGGTAGCATGTAATGCCAAGGGAATCATCACCTCAGTATATGCCAACTATCCCGGCTCCACCCACGACAGCTTCATTTACCGAATGTCCACCCTAAGCCGGGACCTAGAAGCTGGGCGGCATGGCGATACATGGCTGCTTGGTGAGTATGTATGCCACTGCACATGCATGCATGTTGGATACTGAGCAAGGTCACAACCTCACCAATGATACCAATCCCCACCTCCACAGGGGACAGTGCCTACCCTCTCAGCCCCCACATGATGACGCCAATTCGGAACCCCACCACGCCACCCCAGGTAAGATTTAACACAGCCCACATTACAACCAGGGGCATAGTGGAGCGCACATTCGGAGTGCTAAAGTCACGCTTTCGCTCCCTTGACCGTTCTGGCGGGCAGCTGTTATACGCTCCCCCAGTAGTGTGCAGGATCATAGTGGCAGCATGTGTCCTGCACAACGTTGCAACACGCCGGGGCCTGGCCGTGGACATGGTGGTGGCCCCACATCCCCAACCACATGCACAGCCGCTGCGCATGGGAGGGGAAAGGGCACGGGGGAGGCAGCCCGTACACAGCTAGTGGCTAATTACTTCACATAGAAATCACACCCCTGTGGAGTGCACACTGCCCTGGCACATTCCATCTGACAATCAATGATGACTCAACCTGACACTGATCCTGAATGTGTGGAGAATGAACCGGGAATTCCATGTCAGCCTGAGATTGTTCACCTGGAAGTGTCACAATGTGTGCATCCCTACCCACACAGACACCACCAATGCCGTTTTGTGAAGTTACACATTGAAGCAGCTAAAATGAATACCCACTTGCAAAATGCAACAAGAGGACAGTGCCATGTCAGCCAACCCAACCCCAGCACTGCCACACGACACACCGTGCCATGTCATGCTAATTGCAGGTAAACAAAGTAATCCCCACAACATGACATCACTCTCACTATGTACAGTGGCACTATTAGAAACCTGCAACACCTGAAATGCTCACAGCAATGCCGGACCAACAACATACTTGAGCACGTAGTACCATTAACATGACATCAAAAATGTTACATATTAGTAGTCTCACCACCTGGAAATGCCTGCACTCCCACCACTACCAACTGTGCAGTGTTGGCGCCATGTAGAGTTGTAGGTGCACTGCTGCCAACATGGTCCCCATCGCCAGACTAGAGGTCCTTGTGTGGACTTGAGGAAGGGACCTGCAAATTGGGAGGTAGACACAGAAGAAGAGTTACACATCAATACAACATGCAGTGTACAACACAACAGCAATATGCACTATGAATGTATACACAGTATTGACTACAGACTGGCCACACAGCTCATGGGAGTCCAACGTCACTGTGTAATTCACTGTCACTTGGGCACACCCTTTGCAAGCCCATGGAAACGGGAAGCAGGAGGGGTGTGTGTGACTCAAACCCAAGCATCTGAACCAAATACATTACAAGCCTGCATGTGCCCAGCCACAATGCAGCGTATGCCCACAGGAACCACGGAAGCCAACAGATCGAAGCCAACAGATCGAAGCCAACACATCGAAGCCAACAGATCGAAGCCAACACATCGAAGCCAACAGATCGAAGCCAACACATCGAAGCCAACAGATCGAAGCCAACAGATCGAAGCCAACAGATCGTCCCAAAAAAATTGGGAATAAAAGAAATCAAAATAAAAATAAAAATTTAGAAACAATCAAAAATGGCCATTGATTGGCCCGGGGGGGTTGGGGAGGCCACCCAGGAGGTCCGAGGACAGGATGCACACCAGAACCCACCTGCGTGGATCCTGGGAAGATAAAACACCTCCATGGGCTCATGGCCCACACGGCTACCCTATTGTGGGAGTATCACTGCTGTCGCTATTATCACCCTGTGCAGCTGCATCCGGAGGTGGTTGCACTATGGGAGGCAGCCCACGCAAGGCCCTAGTCTGCTCCTCCATGGCTGCAAGCATGCGGGTGTGGTAGGTCTGGTTCTGGAGGATGAGTGTGCGGAGGTCCCCATGCAACAACTCACGGGATGCCCGGACCTCCGCCCTCGTTGCCTGCATCTCAGCTGAGAGCGTACGGGTGAGACGCTCCAGCTGCTGTTCTGTCCTTTGGTGTGTTGAAGCCTCAAGCTCAACAAGAGTCGTCCTGAGGTGTAGGAGCTCCTGCCTCAGGGCTTCCCTGTGGCCCTGGGACTCAATGGAGATGGCCTCCTGCAGAGTCGCCAGTGCCGCCCGCCTGTCCCTGTTGGACCCCAACATGTCCTCCCTGTGTGACTGGCAGATGGAGTCGGTTACCTGCTCTAGTCGCTCCATCAGCCTTTCTGGGGGGACAATGGAAGTGGCCACCCTATCCATGGCCTGAGCCATCATCTCGGATGATGCAGCCTGTTGGGTAGCCATACCGTAAATGGATTGCTCCCATGCGGTATTGCCGGGTGGCGTACGGCCACCACGTCGGCGGGCACCACACCTGTCTGGGGCAAGGCGAACTGCGCCTTGCTGTGCCGGCACTGCCTGAGGCTGCAGGACTGCATTCCCCCTCTGATCTGCTGGCCCAGGAACAGGATCAGATGTCGCGGAGTGTGACCCTGCATCCGTAACCACCGAAGGCGTAGCTGCCAACACTGACATCCCCATGGAGGGTACTGACCCTGGTGCAGGTGGGTGAGACAGAACAGAATCCCTCCCTGGAACACTCACCTGCGACGGCACGTAGGTCTCATCCGAATCAACACCTGAGTACAGCTCGGGGGAGGTGCAGCCAGAGACACCCCTTGAGAGCACGACCTGCAGCACTTGTGGGTTCTCCCCCACCACCACACCACGTCCCTCACTGGTGGTTGGTCGGCCCTGGGACACCTCCTGGGTCTGCACCATCTCCACAACCCCAGCAGTATCAGGTGCGTCTTCCCCTGCAAAGACATGAAAACAAAGTAATGGAAACAGGCATTAGCACCATGGCACACATTGAGGGCTGAGAAGCAAGAGAACCAGTACTTGATTGACACATGTCCCACATGACTAAAACCCTCCCATGCATGCACCCTCACTGCGTATGAAGTGCAGGCAAATGGCACACACTGATGACACCAAGATGGAAGATGAACAAATTTTCTGCATGCTGCCTGGCAGTGGCATCACACATTGACCTGTGATTGGCAGGTGAAACACACATGCCATCACACAGATGGCATGTACCATTGCTATTGAGTGAAGATGGAGAGGAGGGCAGCACCTATTCATTCAGTCCAGTTCCCGCATGTAATAGCTTTTCTGATTCTAACAGGTCAGATTTTTCACCTGGAGCTGCCAGTCTGAAATGGTCAAATTGCACAGAGACATGTGTGTACAAATGATATCCAGGTAACAAAGTCACTCCACTTTACCATACCCATGTCAGACATGTGACTAGTGGACAGCGACATGCCTAGTGAAAGTGGTGGAATGCAAACAAACTGACTGAATGAACAGTGAAAAATAAGCAAATATGTTGTGTCAAGGTGACACTTCAAGGGCAACTGGCGTGCAGTTGTGCTAGATGTCTACTGTTGGCAGAAGGGATACTGCTATGGCCAAATGCAGCTGCGCAGGAAGTATTGCATGAAGCACATGGCTGACCCATACGACTGAGGCGCACACACTCTCACCTGCCACCCAAACAGAAGCCCTCACACACACACCATGCACATGGATGACACACACATGCATGTGCACTCACCGGACAATGCCTCGTAATCAGCCAGATCTCCCACGCCTTGGATCTGTTCCTCCGTGACGTAGGTCCCAGCGACTGACTCATGTGAAGTGAGTTCCATGTCTACTACTGGAGACCCACCTCCAGTCACTAGAGTTGCGGCATGACTTGAGGCCAGCTTACTCTTTGCCCTGCGCTTTAGGTCATTCCAGCGCTTATAGCAATCATTGGCTGTGCGCCTCACGATTCCAAGGGCACTTACGATGTCCGCAACGGTCTGCCAGTGTGCCTGGCGTTGTGCAGGTGTGGTCTTGGATCCTGCAACAATGACCATCTCGTTGTCATGCCCGGACACATACTCGACAAGTGCATTCAGTTCGTCATCCGTGAAGCTGGGCTTCCTGGACGGGCCGGACTGTGTAGCCGTGTCTGGGGCATCAGCCTGTGCCGGACGAGCACTCTTCCTCTTCCGCTTGGAAGGTGGTGGTGATCCTGAGTGTCCTGCGCCGCTCTGGACACTAGGGGCAGGAGCCCTGGTGGACTCTGTATCAGGAGTGTGGGATTGCACACTCAGCATGGGAGTTGGTGCAGGCATTGGCTCTAGTGTGATGGTGTCAGGGGGAATGTCAGCAGCATGGACTAGGACCGACACTGTCCTGGCTGGGTGTGTGAGGGCTGGGGTGGATGGAGCCGCAGCTGCCCCTGCAGCCACTCCGCCCTGCCTCCTTGGTGCAGCAGATGACCTTGCTGCCCCAGATCCACGTGGCATGATGGCATCAACGTGCACCAGCGCACGTGTCGTAGCCCTGCTGACCTGGAAGTCAGCCATGGAGTCAGCCAGGTCTGGTGCCACAATGGGCTGGTCCAACAAGGGCTGAGCATGGATGGTGTCAGCCACTTCAGCCTCAACGGGAGGGGGGGGGGGGATGATGGGTGCCCTTGACTGGTCCTCCACACATGGGGGGACAGGCTCACCCTGCAAGTTACGACCACGTCCCCTACCGGATCCACCACGGCCACCACTTGTGGCTCTTCCACCTTTGCCACCCTTACGGAATCCTCGCCTCCCAGCCATGACACTGATATTAATGTGCGTATGGGAGTGGCTGTAGACAATAGTCCCGGGCAATTGGGGGTCAAAGGGGTTGGGTACCAGATGGTAATTGTACCCTAGTGCTCTAGCACGGCTGATTGTAACCCCTGGGGAAAGATGACGGGTCACGCAACGCACAGGAGGCCCAAAAAAGGGAGATGACGTGCACGCAACCCCTCCTAGACCACGTGTGTAGAAAGAAAAACCTGCACTACGCTGTGGCACCCAGTAACACAAGAATGAACGTATGCGTGTCACACGCAGCCTAGAATGACCTCTGAAGGGGTAGGCTACACACGGGGCAAGCACAGAAGTTGGATACGTGCGTGACTCACCGTCTGCCAGGTAAAAGAGCGTGAAGAATGAGCGCGTTTGGCTGGCTAAACCCCCGCCAAAAGAAGATGTGTACGCTGTCTGAGAAGACAGGACAACAGTAGAAGGGGACACTGTTTGAGGGAACAGGCCCAGGTAAACCAGTAAAAGAGAAAAAAGAGAAAAAGCTGTCAGAGGTAACAGGGAATACGAACTGGAAACGCCGTGAAGTAAATCGCGTGTGAAACGACAAGAAGTACAGAATTCACCCACTCGCTCTCCACGAAAAGCACGTACAAGGAAATGGTGTTCTACATGTACCTTATATACAGGCCCACACGTACAGCGTCACTTACGCGGCGTGTACGTTCACCAATCACACGCTTTGTCACTCCTGCGTGTAGATCCATTTTCACCAATCACACGCTTTGTCACTTCTGCTTGTAGATCCATTTTCACCATTCACACGCTTTGTCACTTCTGCGTGTAGATCCATTTTCACCAATCACACGCTTTGTCACTTCTGCGTGTACATCCATTTTCACCAATCACACGCTTTGACACTGGGACGTGTCACGCAACAATTTCCTGCACGTGCAGGTGACTATAGGCGCGCATATGCTGTTGACGGGTTTACACGCTAAGGGCCTTTGCTGACGTGTGGGATTTCACTCCCTATCAGGCTGTCCACGCGTTCACACACGAGAGACCACGCTCCTGGCCAGGAGGCCAAATTACTGCCCCCCAGAGCCCTGAGCACGCTCCCACCTGCCATCTGCTGCTGCCTGACTGCCTGCTGGCCACGTGCCCCACAGTGCTGGTGGGTGGGGGTGTTGGGAGACATGGGTGGGGGCCTGGTGGAGGGTGCCCCTGCACTGGTGGGGGTGGTGGGAGACATGGGTGGGGGCTTGGTGGAGAGTGCCCCTGGTGGCGGGGGGGTGGGGGTGGTGGGAGACATGGGTGGGGGCCTGGTGGAGGCTGCCCCTGGTGGCGGGAGGGTGGGGGTGGTGGGAGACATGAGTGGGGGCCTGGTGGAGGCTGCCCCTGCACTGCTGGGGGGTGGGGGTGCAGGGGGACATGAGCAGGTGTGCAGGGTAGTCCCCTGTTTTGTAGGCTGCCTGCAGGGGCCGTGGAGGGTGTACAGGGAACACCTGTGAGGACCCACCCAGCCTACTCGCGTGTGATGATTCCCACGCACCCCTGTAATACACGTACCCTGGCCAATCGCATGTTAAACTTCCCGCATACCCCTGTAATACACGTACCCTGGCCAATCGCGTGTTAAACTTCCCGCATACCCCTGTAATACACGTACCCTGGCCAATCGCGTGTTAAACTTCCCGCGTACCCCTGTAATACACGTACCCTGGCTAATCGCGTGTTAAACTTCCCGCGTACCCCTGTAATACACTTACCCTGGCTAATTGCGTGTTAAACTTCCCGCGTACCCCTGTAATACACGTACCCTGGCCAATCAGGTGTTAAACTTCCCGCGTACCCCTGTAATACACGTACCCTGGCTAATCGCGTGTTAAACTTCCCGCATACCCCTGTAATACACGTACCCTGGCCAAACGCGTGTTAAACTTCCCGCGTACCCCTGTAATACACGTACCCTGCCTAATCGCGTGTTAAACTTCCCGCGTACCCCTGTAATACACGTACCCTGGCCAATCGCGTGTTAAACTTCCCGCGTACCCCTGTAATACACGTACCCTGGCTAATCGCGTGTATAACTTCACGCGTACCCCTGTAATACACGTACCCTGGCCAATCGCGTGTTGAACTTCCCGCGTACCCCTGTAATACACGTACCCTGGCTAATCGCGTGTATAACTTCACGCGTACCCCTGATATGCACGTTACCCGCTTTGCGTTCCTTGTTTGGCAGCCCTGTAAACTGGTCCAGGGTTAGCGCAGCCCTTTGCGATGATTTAGCGATTTTGATGGCTTTTCCTTGCGCGAGGGCGTTCTTGGGGGCGTTACTGGCGCTGCTGCAGGGTCGCTGCGATACTCTGCGCCACGGCTGGTTTGGGAGCATGAAATCCATGAATACGCTGTGCGCGGAAATCGGTTTTAGCGCACGTGCCTGGCGCAGTCAATCGCACGCGGACACTCTGCGCCAGCCGCTTGCGACACTTTTCTGCGAAATTCTATGAATTACCCTGAAGGTATTTCTGGATGGCCACAGAATACTTGTTCAGACCAGCAGTACACAAAGATAAAGTGTCAGAAACAACACTCACAATACATGCAGCACTCACGAGGAAGGACATGGTAATATTGTATGGGACAGATGAATATGGTACAGAGTGGTGCACCGTCCTGTGTATTGATCCGATATTAAGACTAACATACTTGACTGAAAAATAGCTGTTTTCAGAGGATGAAGAGGAGGGTGAAATGGTATGTCAGATATGCATCCCATGTCAGGTAGACCTAAAGAAGAGACAGGTGCCCCAAAAGATGCAGATAGTGAACAAGGCAAGACAAGGCATCAACTCACTTGCGGGAAGATTTGAAAAAAGTACCAGAGTGGCACAGATTTAATTTCAGAAGGCAACGATAGGGCCGTCTTTGCAGCAAAAGAAGCAGCATATGTACCATTAACACAATACGGTTCATGCCTTCTAAAAAGGATGAAGTCCCTTTGAGGGCTACAAAGGAACTTCAACTCCATAGAAGCCTATGAACTTCAACTTCATAGAAGCCATCACCAAAATAGCCATTCAACATGAGCATCTGATAATCATGGGGGACTTCAACATATGGTTTGAAGAAAAACATGCCAACTCACAAAACTCACTAATCAGGCAACTAACAACCATGAAACTACAACAGCTGGTCAAAGGAGGAACACACTCGGCTGGGCATACCCTTGATGCAATCTTCACCAAGAAAAAATATATTACCACTGCACCACTGATACAAATACTTTGAAGCAACCATCTCATCATTCCATTTGTGATCACGCTACTGACCAAAGCTACCATCCAGCCCCTCAAACTCCCAGGCACCACAAAAAAAACTGGAAAAACATTGAAGAAAGCAACATAATAGAACAACTGAAACTGGCCAAACCTTGCACAACAGAACTGCAGAAGGCATACCTAGATGGGAAAATGGAGCTACTCCATAAATGGATTGCTGATACAATCGAAAACATCTCCCCGGAAAAAACGTTTACCCCCTCAAGAAAAAGAGCAATGGCAAAATGGTGCACCCCAATTCTAAGCAACATGAAATAGAACAAAAAGAAGCTGGAACTAGAATGGAGGAAGGAATATGACCAAGATCAGAAAACTCAGTTCCAGAGACAAATCTGATTGTATAAGAAGGAAATTCAAAAGGCAAAGAAAAGGCATTATGACGACAGAATCACCAAAGCCACAAACACACAAATAGAATTTTTCAACATCATTAACAAAATGAGAAACCCACCAGGTTTCGACAACATCCCAATACCTTCACAGAAACTATGCAACAACTTGGCAGACCATTTCAAAAACAAAATCAATGACATCGGACAACCAACCGTTTCCGGCCAGGAGCCAGAGCACAAACTCCAAAACTTCTTGCAAATATCAGTAGAGACATTCCTCAAGCTTGTAAAACATAGCAAGAAAGCAGGTTCGCCCATGGATCCCTGCCCCCCAGACATCTACATATCAATCCTCACACAAGGAACGCCATCTGACTTGTCGGGGGGAAATTCTGCCGGGGTCGGCCGGGCCGTCCGTAGACCTCCGGGCAGGGAGGCCCCAACTCCTCCCGTATATCCCAAAAGAGTTAGAGTATGAGACACACGCAAGAAGCAAGGTGACTCTGCTGTTTATTAGACAAAACGGCAGGGATGGGTCAAGGATCGTACGCGTCCGTCCTGACACACACACAATCGTGGGGCTCGCAGGCCCTTTTTACCTTAGTATGACTCGCTACTTGCGTCACCTTAGAAAGTTTAGCAAAAAACCTATTTCCACTCTGGATTGGTTACTCGAGTGGTAGGGTTAGTATAGCATACATATAGAGAACGGTGTTAGTGGTTGAGGATTAGTCAGGTATATATACTTGGGCTGTCCCTTCAATTTGATACATGAAAATTGTTACATGAAGACCTCTGAGGATTGGTCAATGTTAATGGCGTCAGTGATAAGAGCCCCATGTTCTGATTGGTCCGCTCGCGAGCCTCCCAGTCTGGGACTATCGCTGTTCCCAGCTCGCGGTGCACCTGTCATTTGCAACAATGTTTTACTTTGGGTAGGTGTAAACAATGTGAGGATTTATTTATATGTTGGGAGGTCGACTACTCCCACTGCTGCAGATGTCCAATGAGTCTTTTAATTGTATCTGCCTGTGTCTTGAAACGTGGGATTCAGGCGTCTCCTTCCTCCTGGGCATCCTGTCAGGTTTGGCTTTGTCACGTGAGGTGGGACCGTGTTTGAGGCAAAATTCAGCACAATTAATATTGTTTTTCCCACTGTGTGCCTGGTTTATCTTTCAGGTGTGACCTTGGCGTCGGCTTGCGGCGTGCGAGATTGCAACATCGTGCCCTTGGCTGTGTGCTTTCGCCGGGCTCATTCTGCAGGGTCAGCAACCGAGCTCTTGCTCATTCAATGTTCATGGAAGCTTTTGCTTGCGGCCTACTTGGGCCTGGTGCATAGGTGGAACCGTTTGATGCAGAGAGCTTTAGGTTACGGTATCATATTGCTCTATCCTCAGTTTCGTGTCTCCGTTATATTCTTCATTATGGTACATGGTTCTTAGAAGAAGCGTGAGCAAGCCTTTTTAGATAAGTTCATTATGCGTCTTGCGTTTCTGCATTTTGAGAGCCTATGTGGAAAATAATAAAGATGCACGTCCGTGGGTATGTCTGTCACCTACGTCATAGCACTGAGTATGTTCTTCGTGTGGATTGGTGTGGGAGTGTCCGGTGTGCATGTTTGCACAGGTGTGCTGACCGTTGGCTAGGTCGTCATGGCATCTCTAACGACGTGTAGGTTTAGTCAAGTTGATCCATGCCGCAGGTGTCGGCATGGGCAGGGCGGGCTGCTGGGCAGGTAGGTGGGCACATCTGTATGTTCCTGTACCAGGGTATTTGGTCGTCTGGTAGATAGGCAAACTCCTCTCGTGGCGGGTGTCTAGGCCGTGATCCTCTAGGCCAAGCGCGAGAGGGGAAGGGCGGGAGCCTGTTCTTCCATTCTCCCACTTCAGTCCCCCCTCTGGTCGACTTGTCGACCACAAACATATCCTTTTCTTTATCTCCTCTTACTCTCCATATTTTAGTTATTCCTCCCAAATGTCCATAGTGGTTAACATGGTCTTCAAATGACCAATACATATATGCACAGGTTCCTCCAGGAGTGCAGTATACCCATTTCCCTATGTAGCTCCTTGGGTTTCTTGGGTTTTCGAGCTTCACAGATGGTGGGTCCAGGTGGTTGGTGATGATCTGGTTGCGCAACTTCTCTCTCTCTTTTATGATTGTGCCTGTGTGTTGGCCGTCATCTGTTGGCATCAAGAGGTGCATACCAACCATTTCGATCATCTCGTCTGTGGTGCGTGCCTTCCGGGCCTTCCAAAATCTTATTATGATCAGTGTAGCTCCAGCCAAAATAGTACATCCAACTATAATCTTCAGTCCATCTGATAGCCAAGATGGCATCCATGACCATAATATTGAAAACCAGCTCTCATCCTTTTTCACACCCTTACTTTCATCCATCATTTTTGAGTGCATCTGGGCCAATTGTAAAACTGCTTCTGTCAGTGTACCATTGTCAGCATCGTTGGCAGGGATGAATGTGCAGCATGATTGTCCTATCTTAGCGCAACCTCCTCCTTCCATTGCTGTGAGGAGGTCCAGTACATATCTGTTCTGAAGTGCTACCATCCTCACAGCTCGCAGTTCCTCTTTTATTGCGTTGAATCCATTTACCGTAGAATTAATAGTCATCATTAGTTCCCATCGAGTTATCTGGAGCCATTTTGCGTTTGCGTAAGCCTGTAGTCCTGGATGTATTATCGAGGAGAAGAACATTGCTGCTCTGCTGAATAGTCTGTGGTCTGGTGGAATTGAAGTGAGTGCTATTTCCGACCTTCCCCATGGGTAATTTCCTGTCAGAGGTTCTCCTTGTCTTTTCTTTCTATTCAGGACAGTATTATTGCCGTCGGTTTTGCTCTCTGGCCCCTTCTGAGGTTGTACAGATCTCTTCTTCCTCTTGTTCCCTTCATCCATTTTGGGGAAGTTCGCCACATTGACATGTTTCTGGGGTACCACTAGTGATGGTACATTAACGTGCACCATTGTGCATATACCATTCCACAGAGGGGGCAGTGTGTGGTATGCCTTTTTTCCACAGGCCCAGTAATGGTCCATTACTACTGCTGTTCCTGCTCCCCCCTCAGGTAACTCCATCACGCTTGCACAGTTGGTGTTGTATCCTACGTCCACCTTCCGTTTATGTTGGTAGCATACCTTAGGCGCAGTTAGCGGCAGTATTGTTATTGGGTCTTCATCCTTCTCCATCCACGTGAGCATGGGTACGTACTTGACCCAAGTCATCCAACATCTATGGTTGTGTCCATCATTAGTTGAAATATTTTCTCTTGTTACCATGTTGCTGCCAACCACTCCTATGTCCCATTTGTTGTTCATGTACACCTTCCCTGTTATTATCACCAGTAGTCTTTCCCAAAATCCATTTTTACCAGGGACTTCAGTGGCGTACCAATCACATGGTAGGCACTGTAGTGTTACTTTCTTTGTTTCTCCTTTTTCAGGACCACTTGTTATGTATCTGAATCCTTCAGCATGTAAACTGCTCTTGTCGTAACTCAAATAAGTCTTGAGGAAGTTGTTTTCATATGGATATGTATGTCGTGTTTTCCACACCAGTTGCATCACTGTCCCTTGAACTCTTCCTTTCGTCTGGAACAGTGCCAGGTATATTATACATCGTACTATTTTTTCATCTATCTCCGTGGCAACAAATGTTCGAGAAACGCTCATGGCGTATGGGATTAATGAGCAAACGTAGCAGCTGTCTTCTGTTGTCTGCTTACCTATGTGGGTCATGTGTTGGTACCATATGTTGTTTGAGATGTGTGCTGAATCTTGTATGTAGTTGTCAATACCTTTATTATCTGAGTATGCGCTGCGTTTAACTCTATTTTCCTTGTGTGAGATTTTACTAGTACCACCTGACGTAACACCTGTTGCAGCTGGGGGTGGGGGTGTATTAGGTTTGGGTACAGCAATAATATTGATAGCATAGCTGTACTGCCATACAGAGGCAGCCAAGAACCCGGTGGTCATTAAAATCCCTATCAATTTTATTACAGATGCTAATTTCACCGGCATTTTGCTCTTACCTTGCTGCAGTCCGGCAGCTTATTCTTGCGACGTTACAGTTGCCCGCCTGAAAATTCTTAATATGCTTGTTATTAGTGTTCGTTGTCGTTTTTAAGCTCTCCCTATCAAGTAGTCATTCAGTGCCCAGGCGAAGAGCTGTTCCCACGCCAATCTAAGCGATCTATCTCTTAGGGCAGGCAAGTATGGTTGGAGGTGGGGCATTGAATGTTCTATGGCCAAGAGGAATGCTGTGTAGTAGACACGTACCCTCCTTCTTTTCAGGTACGTTGGCCTTTTTATTTCTTATACAAATTGGTGTGACAATTCTTCCAGGTAATTATCGTCTGAGGGTACCATCTACTCCTGGGCAGTGAATTGGTTAGTTATCTACTTTCTTAGTAGTACAATAATACGCTGTACCTGCATGTGCGAGAGAAAAGAAAGAGAACATTCAGGTGTTTACATGTGTATATGTGCAAGACCATGTCCTTCAGTTCAGTTATTACTACAGTGGGTAGGGGGTCAATGGGCAGAGGGTTTGGGGCTCAACTGGCGGAAGTCTCTTTACTCTTTAATCGTGTAACCATGGGGTGGGCGGTATGGGGATCACCCCTTTCTTTCCTAGTAGTTGTCTCTGGGGAATCTGAGGGGTGGCAGGGTATGGGGACACTTAGGCCGTTAGTTGTGGTAGAAGTCTCTTCCTCCGTTGGTGACGCTGTTGTTGTTCTTCCAGTGGCCCTGTCGGTGGCGCTGGGGCGGGTCTGGAGTTTGTAGATCTTTATGTCGTGTAGGTGGTTCCAGGCACCTTTGTCCTATAGCTTTACTGCTCTCGTTGATACCTCCTCTACCAGATGGGGGCCAGTGAAGCGTGGGCTGTTCCACTTTCTGTTGAAATTGCGAAGTAGTACGTGGTCACCTTTAGCAACTTTGCACAGTCTTTCCTTCTCCAATTCTTTATCCGCGTCTTCTTGTTGATCGCTGTTAGACCCGCCCCGCGTGCGCTCAAGCTGTTGAGACACAAACACTACACTAGTAATCAAAGAAGACACATATTGGTACATTTCATCACCAAGGACATTTGCAGTACTCTCGTGGTCGGTAAATGCTCTTGATGTTGGCGTTAGGGGAAGGCGCATTTGATGTCCGGTAACCACCTCGTGAGGGGTGAGGTGGTGGTCGGAACCTGGTCTATTCCTTAGCTCAAATATCGCTAGTGGAAGGCAATACAACCAACTCTTCTTTGTTGTTTGCTGTATTTTTGCAATTGCCTCCTTTAATCGGCCATTCAGGCGTTCACATATACCGTTGGCCTGTGGGTGGTATGCACATGCAAATTTATGCTTGATGTTCAGTAAGGATGTGATGTGCTGGAACATTTCGTTTGCGAAATGTGGGCCATTATCTGACCGCAGTACCTCGCACACTCCCCACCTGGGGAAGACCTCCCTCAATAGGAATTTAGCTGCTCTGAATGCATCTGGGTGTGAACAGGGCCCTGCTTCAATCCACCTCGAGAATGGGCATACTACTACAATCATATACCTATTTCCTTGACATACGTTGATCATATCAACATAGTCAATATGGAGATGTCGGAAGGGTCCCTCTGGCCGGGGTATAGTACCTCTTATCACCTTCAGAGTGTGACCGGCCGTAAACTGTTGACATGTGAGACAATTGCTGATAAAATTTGACACATGAGAATTTAACTCGGGGCAGAACCAGTCTTCCCTAATTCGTGCTGCAATTACTTCCTTGCCTGTGTGGGCTGGGTGGTGTAGTTGGCTCAGGGCAGTGTTCAATAGTGCCAGTGGTATTACAATCTTTCCAGTGTCACCCTGGCGCCATAGTGCGTCAGTTGGTGACATTGTGCATCCTCTTTTTACCCATATTTCTTTTTCTGCCATTGGTGCAGCCGCTTGTAGCTCCATTATCTGTGTGGCTGGGAGATGGGTGTACCCTTCTCTTATCAACATCTCCTTAGCCATTCCCCTCCCTCTCCCTCTCTTTGACTCTGGGGGGTTCCATATCTCACCAAAATTTGCAGCATACTTCGCATGTGCGTCTGCTGCTGCATTCCCTTTTGAAATGTGGTCTTCACCATTGGTGTGTGCGGTGCATTTGACCAAAGCTAATTCTTGGGGGTCATTTATTGCTTCAATTAGTTCAGCCAATAGGAGGGCATGTTGCACTGGTGTGCCATCAGCTCTCCTAAACCCTCTTCTTCTCCATTTCGACAGCCCTGAGTGGACAGTGGACGTAACATATGCGCTGTCGGAATATATGGTCACTCGTTTGTCAAAGATTTCCTTCAACGCCAAGATTAGTGCAATTAATTCTGCTGCTTGAGCGGAATAATGCTGTGGTAGTTGTACACATTTCATTGCCACACACACCTGTACCTCCATCATTTTTACCACTGCTGCCCCAGTCCTCCTTGTACCATCTCTTTAGTCGATAGTTGATGACCCATCAATGAACAGGAGCTCACCTCCCTCTAGTGCGTTCTCTTCAATCTTTCTAGTACATGAGTACATTTCAGTTATTTGCGTACAATCGTGTGCATAATCTCCTTCCTCAATTACTTCTGCTAGGAACCTTGCAGGGTTGACCGTGCTACATCTAACAATTGATAGTTCAGCTCTGGATAAAATGATCTCATAACCTGATGCCCTTTGCGTGGTTAGGGTGGACTTAGGTTTATTCAATATTGCAAATAGTGCATGTTCCACAAACAGTGTAGTTGGGCACCCCATGGTGATTGCTGATGCTTTCTCTACCACAAAAGCAGCTGCAGCGAGAACTTGTTCGCAAGGGAAATGGCCTAACATCACAGGATCTAAGTGGCTGCTGTAAAATGCTACTGGTTTGTAGGCCATGCTTGTTTTTTGAGCCAACACTGCTTTCATTACTGCTGAGTCGCAATGTGAAAATATAAAGAATTGTTGCTCATAGTCTGGGGTTGCCAGTACCGGAGCAGTTGATATCGCATCTTTCAGTTCATCAAAAGCCTCTTTCATTTCCATTGTCCACCCCAACTTTTTCTCCCCTTTATTAGCTTCCTTTAACGCCTCAAGCAGGGGTCCTATGTATGAGCTGTAATCAAATACCCATGCTCTACAGTAGTTGCACAGACCCAGGAACTGCTGCAGTTCCCTCACTGTTTGTGACACTGGCGTTTTTGAAATGGCCTGTGCTCTTTGTGGTGCAATCTTTCTTCCATGTTGGGATATGAGCTGACCAATGTAGAGTACCTGTTCTTGACAGTACTGTAACTTTTCCATGTCTACCTTGTAACCTTTTTCAGCCAATATTGTCAGCATCTTTAATGAGTCCTCTCTGCATGTTCTTTCGTTTGTACTGCAAATTATTATGTCGTCGACATACTGCAACACTGTGCTTTCCACTTCAATGTTACCCAAATCCATCTGTATTACTCTGTTGAAGATTGAGGGTGATTCGCAGTACCCTTGTAGCAATCTGGTGTGTTTCCACTTTGTGTTTCTGTAAGTGAAGCTTGTCAGATCTTGTGAGTCTGGGAGCAATGGTATTGAGAAAAAAGCATTTTTAAGGTCGATCACTGTAAATCGTGATGCTTCTGCTGGAATGCCACACAATATTGTGGCCGGGTTTGTGGCTATGGGGTATTCTGCTTCTACTATGTTGGTCAAGGGCCTGAGATCCTGTATGAAGCGCCAAGACCCCCCTCTAGCCTTGCGCACTGGGTATACAGCCGTGTTACATGGTGATTCTGAGGGGACCAATATGCCATTATCTATAAGGGCCGTTATGGTTTCATATATGCCCTCATCTGCCTCTTTTGATAGTGGGTACTGTTTCACTCTGGGGAGTATTGCACCTTTTTTCAATTTTATCCTTACTCCCCCTATACTTTTTATGCACCCCACGTCATAAGGGCTAGTAGTCCATAATGATGTGGGTACTTTTGTCATATCCTCCTCAAAGAAGGGAACTGGGGTGGATGTGGGTGTCTCAAGTGCCATTGCAATTTTCTGTGCCACTTGTTTGTACGCCACTCTTAGCCATATTTCCACACTCATCATAAACACCATTTCACCTTCCTCCTTTTCTTCTGAGAACAGCTCCTCATCTGACACCTGGGTGAGTCTACATCCTTCTGCTAGTGCTATCACTGCCCTCCATGCTCTTCCTTCTCTGTCTTAGGCATGTACCGCAATGTAATCAGCTGTTGCTATAATGCTCTCAATGTCCACTGGAACCACCTTTCCTTCTGGTTCATTGACTGGTGTTTCTGGTCTGAACAAATAGGCTGCTGGCCTCCTCCAGATCTTTCCCTCTATCCCTGGCATCCATGCAAATGCCATGTCTGTCCCGTACTGGAATAGTTCGCCATCTACTGGCTCAGCCCTAATCGCTGTCTGTCCGCAGTATGCTTGCATAATCTGTCGTGCTGTGAGCATGTTAATTCCTGGAGTAGAGCAAATTATGCTGTCCTCCGTAAAGGAGATCGTCATATTCAACCTGTTCATGATGTCTCTCCCCAGTATATTTACTGGTGAGGCACTATAATATAAAAGTGGGACTGACATGTCATAATCTCCTATCGATAAGGGAATATTATCAGTAAAGGGAACCAACCCTCTAGCCTCAGAGAATCCTTGGGTGTTCATGGCTTCGCCTGACATCTTAAATTTACCTTCCCTTATGCAAGACCGGGTCGCCCCGGTGTCAACAAGGAATGATAATTTTTTGTCACCTATCGTTACCTCTATGCGTGGTTCCTCCGCACTATTAGGTGTTACCGACAGGATGGGACACACCAAGGCCGTCTGTGGGCTGTCCTATTGAGGGTACAACGATTGACCATTTCCTGTGTAAGGGTTGTGTCCCAGGACCGTCACCCTACCCAGTTGTGTTTGTTGTGCTTGGGGTTGTTGTGTTATCGCTACCTGTTGTTGTGGCAGTGAATATGTCTGTGGCTGTTGTTGTGTTATTAGTTGTTGCTGTTCATTTCCCTGTTGCAACGTCTGCTGTTGCTGTATGCCCTGCTGTTCCTGTGTGGGCCTTGGTTGTCCCTGTTCACTCCATGATGGTGTTCCTGGTCTTACTCTACACGTGCGTGACATGTGCCCTACTAATCCACAACTCCAACACACCGGTGGTTCCCTACTCTTCCATGGAAAGCTTCCTGTGTTGTCCTGGTATACTGGTTGCCCGGTGGGGTAGGAATTTCTAAGTCCTCCCACCTGCTGTTGTGTGTTATATCCGTATCCTCTCCCTCTCATAATTCCTCCTCTTCCCCTGTTGTAATTATAATACCCAGCTCCTAGCATTGAGTATCCTCCTCCCATGTTGGTCGTGTATGGTTGGAGTGGCAGCACCTGTTGTGTTATAGTCTGTGAGGGTGGTATTTGGGAGGGATCTTGTGCAGCCACTACTTGTGTGGGGCTTTGGGTCATTGTTGTAGGTGTAGTTATTAGTGCCCCTTCCATTGTGTATTTAGTACGTTTTTTCTGTACTAGTTTAGCCTCTTCCGTTTTCCTGTCCTCTTCCTTTTGTTTCATTTTTCCTTGCCATGTCCTGCAATGATGCACTATTGTCAGTTGTATTTCTGGCCATGCTTTTGCTTCCATTCCCACTACTTTCTTCAGTTGTTTCTGAACTCCTTCTGGGAGCCCTTGTACTAGTATATGATAGAATATTGCTGGTGTTTTGTCCCATTGTTCTCTAGTTTCCATGCGCCACTTCTCTTGGATTTCCTGGATATAATCAACAGGATCTTCGTTCTCACGCATCTTGCGTGAGGTAATTGCTCCTATGTCTGATGTGTCTGGGTACTGTACCCTCAGTGCCTGCCATAGTGCATGTCTGCAGTTTGCGAATGGTGCCCCATCGTGCGATGTGTTTGCTATTGTTACCCCAGTGAATCCCACTCTCTTCCAAATGTCATCCGCTGCATCCCCTAATATCGATATTAGAAGGCCCTTTACATCTCCCACTGCCAGTTTCTGTCCTGCGGTGTGTTTTTCCATTTCATATATCCATTTACCCGCACCTCCACTTAATTATGGGAGCCTGCACTTTATATTTTCTTTGTCTGTATGCTTCCAAGTGACGTACTGTGGTCTAACCCCTCCCCTCTCCAGAAGTGGCATTAAGTTGTGTCTCGTTTTACCCCTTGGGTTCCATAAAATCGAGTCCTCACACCCCTCCTCTTCTTCCCTCTCTCCTACATCGTCAATTTCGTCCGTATTTCCCCTGCTCGTAACTCTTTCTTCTCCATCTTTTCCCCTTCTTCCATCATTTCCTGTATTTACTGTGGGAGTGTGTATTCGTCCTTCCTGCCTGCGTCTAGGGAGGTCTCTAAGCCTACCTGCATAGGGTGTCAGTTCGTTTGTGAAGGGCGCGAGTTTGATTGTACGTAATGAGCGTGAGGTGGTTGAGCATGTAGGGTGGGATGGGAGAGGGTGTGATGGTGACGGTGTGGCTTCATGTGTCTGTCTTTCCGCTATTCCTTGCTCTTCCTCCTCACTTCTCTCCAGTTCATCCTTTCTCCTACAGATCCATGGTGAGTCTGTATTGGTCCGGGTGGTGTATAGTTTATCTAGGCTTTCCCTTTCACTGTTTCTTCCTTCCTTCTCCATTCCTTCTTCTTCCTCACTACAAAAGTCATTCGTAAACGGCAGCCCCCACTCTGTCTTTTTCCCCTTGATTGTTACTGTTTTTAAGTCTATTAGATCCGGTTCTCCCTTTTCTCCTTTACCAACCGCTCCCCTTTGCGCTGATGTTGTTGCTACTTCTGTGTCTCTATATACATACCCTCTTACGTCACTCTCCCTTCTCCTATCTTCTCTTTCCCCTTCATTTCTCTCCTCCATCTCTCTACCAATTTCCTCCCTTTTCCTTTTTAATTCCTCCATTACTTCACTACTCACCTTTTCCAATATCCTTTCATCCTCTTTCTTCCTTTCCCATCTCACCCTCTCCCTTTCTAATATACTCTCTATCACCCTCCCTTCTTCGTATTTCTTAGTCGTTTCTGATAGTAATCTCTTCTTCCACATTGCCATTTCTTTTTCTTTCTCTTCTTCTTCCCTTTTCCTCTCTCGTAGCACTGCTCTTGATACCCTTTCTGCTGCTGCTTTTACCCTTTCAGCTTCTCTCCTTTGCTCCTCAGTTCGTTCCCTTATTTTTTCCAATTCGTTCTTACCTTCTTTCCTTTCCCTCGCTCTCTCTCTTTCCTCCCTCTCGAGCTGTTTGATCAGTTCATTCTGCTCATCCCTTAACTCTGCTAGTCGTTCCTCCAAAATCTCTTCCTTTTGTCGTAACAGCTCTTCCCCTCTCATTCCACTCTCCCTGGTATTATCCTCGTCTATTTTCCTTACTACCTCCTTCTCTTCTCCTGTTAATGAACCTCATAATTTTAATAGTATCTGCGCAGCTACCCACTCATCATGTCCTATTTCCACAGTTGGTTCTTCTCCAGTCCTCCCCTCCCCTGCTGGCATCTTCCTATGAGCCACATATGGTGGCGGGCTGTATGCCGGGTTCGAGTACCCCTCAGCCGCCCTTAACTGTCCTCTTTCTATTTCTCCTAATTCTCTTAAAGGGTACAACCCCCCTCCCTCTGTTTTCACTACCTTTGCTAGGGGTATATCGTTGCTCTGTTCCTTTTTTATTTCATTTTCTTTTGAGTTATTATTCTTTTCTCCTCCCTCTTGTCCGTTCCCCGTGTTCTTTGGGTCTTCACTCCCCTTTTTCCCATTCTCTCCTTCCTCCTTAATCTCTTTTTCTTCCAATATTTCCCCCACAGTGAACATTCCATTTGGTCCTGGTCGGGACCCTTGGAACATCCTCCATAAGTTAAACACCTCCACGTGGTGTGTCAACTTCTTCCCTTTGTATGTATTATGCAGATGGTTTAATAGTGAATGTTGGGTATATGGATCGAAGCTACCATTAGGCGGCCATGGTGTTATCATTTTGTTGTCCGTCCCCTGTGTCCATTCTATGCTATACTTGACCAGTTTCTCCCTATGGGGTGACAGTGTTGTACATATGTGTTGTAGTGGGGTAGTGAGGGTGTTCCCCCACCCTCCCGATCCTGTCCCGTATGACATAGTAGCGCTTCACTTGTTATCCTTCCCCTATTTGGTAGCTATTATCTTACTAACACTTGCAATACACAGCCTTATACCTTTACCTGGCCCCGTAAATTTGGGGACTTGCGATAGTCCGCTAAGGAAAATTATTGAAATATAGTATTTACATTTATATATTTTCTTCTTTCTTTCTTCCTTCACACAACACCCTTACGGCCCCCTGCGGCCCAGGCGCACGTAGCCCCCTGCGGCTGCGTACCCCTTGTGACGTTCTTATACAGTCGTCCTATTTTCATTTGCTCCTCCTCCTTCTTCTACACTTGCCGTGGCCGGCGTTCTCCGTGCGCAGCCACGTCCCCCGTTTCGCCTTTCCCCGATCAACTCATTACGTTTATCTCCGTTTCCACTCCCTTACCACAGTTCTCTTCCCCACCACTCTCAGAAAGAAAGATGCCTTGTGCTCGGGATATCCTATGAAAGCCCTACTGGTGACATCACCGATCTCTTCGACCTACTGGTAAGTTCTTCATATATTCTTTAAGTCCAAAATACACTTGCAATCTACCCCCGTTAACCTCACAGCTGTCTTCCTGTCACTCCTGGAACAAGGTAATCAATAATGTAATCGGACTGCGCACACTGCGTCGCCTCGCGTGTGATACGCCCCTCGACAGGAGGGCTTAACCAGCCAATTATCTTCCGTATTGGGCAACTAACTAGCTACCGCCTACAGGGAAACGTCATCTACCTATCGAGCTTCTTGCTCGAACAATAGGGATCCTCATCTACTCATTGATCAATAAATGCCAAATCGTAGGAAACCACACACACACACCCTTACACGTAGTCGCGACCTAGGCCAATCAGTGTCTACGAGCGGCCGCACGTGATGTTTTCGTGCTCCACCCCCCTGTCTCGCGTAACGTAGCCGACTGCTCTCGCACTCGTTCGGCTACCATTCATTTCATTGCCAACACTAAATTCTCAAACCTTCGCCGCGCACCTGTGCAACACCTCCCACCTCTCGTATTTAATTCCTCCCCCCTCCCTCACAATTTCACATTGCTTGTTGTGCGTGGCATGCTCACCAAGTTCTCTTAATGCGGGGCCGCTCGACTGCGTGCACCCCTCCAAGCGGCTCGCCACCTCCCCTCGTCTGGACCACGTCTGGACACTCGCCAACCGCGGGCGGGATACTTCTCAACCGGCTCCCGAAGGCCAATATCCGGATTGCGCTGTCCGGTCTTCTCGCAGTTCCGCGATGGTCCTGTAGTCCTCAGAAGGGGGCAACGGCAGAGGGGGCCGCGCCACCGGGCCTCCTCGCAACGGGAGTACCTGGAAAAATAAAAATAAAAAAAGCAGATCTTAAACAGATCTCAGCAGTGCCTCCAACTTGTCGGGGGGAAATTCTGCCGGGGTCGGCCGGGCCGTCCGTAGACCTACGGGCAGGGAGGCTCCAACTCCTCCCGTATATCCCAAAAGAGATAGAGTATGAGACACACGCAAGAAGCAAGGTGACTCTGCTGTTTATTAGACAAAACGGCAGGGATGGGTCAAGGATCGTACGCGTCCGTCCTGACACACACACAATCGTGGGGCTCGCAGGCCCTTTTTACCTTAGTATGACGCGCTACTTGCGTCACCTTAGAAAGTTTAGCAAAAAACCTATTTCCACTCTGGATTGGTTACTCGAGTGGTAGGGTTAGTATAGCATACATATAGAGAACGGTGTTAGTGGTTGAGGGTTAGTCAGGTGATATACTTGGGCTGTCCCTTCAATTTGATACATGAAAATTGTTACATGAAGACCTCTGAGGATTGGTCAATGTTAATGGCGTCAGTGATAAGAGCCCCATGTTCTGATTGGTCCGCTCGCGAGCCTCCCAGTCTGGGACTATCGCTGTTCCCAGCTTCGGTGCACCTGTCATTTGCAACAATGTTTTACTATGGGTAGGTGTAAACAATGTGAGGATTTATTCATATGTTGGGAGGTCGACTACTCCCACTGCTGCAGATGTCCAATGAGTCTTTTAATTGTATCTGCCTGTGTCTTGAAACGTGGGATTCAGGCGTCTCCTTCCTCCTGGGCTTGGCATCCTGTCAGGTTTGGCTTTGTCACGTGAGGTGGGACCGTGTTTGAGGCAAAATTCAGCACAATTAATATTGTTTTTCCCACTGTGTGCCTGGTTTATCTTGCAGGTGTGACCTTGGCGTCGGCTTGCGGCGTGCGAGATTGCAACATCGTGCCCTTGGCGGTGTGCTTTCGCCGGGCTCATTCTGCAGGGTCAGCAACCGAGCTCTTGCTCATTCAATGTTCATGGAAGCTTTTGCTTGCGGCCTACTTGGGCCTGGTGCATAGGTGGAACCGTTTGATGTAGAGCGCTTTAGGTTACGGTATCATATTTCTCTATCCTCAGTATCGTGTCTCCGTTATATTCTTCATTATGGTACATGGTTCTTAGAAGAAGCGTGAGCAAGCCTTTTTAGATAAGTTCATTATGCGTCTTGCGTTTCTGCATTTTGAGAGCCTATGTGGAAAATAATAAAGATGCACGTCCGTGGGTACGTCTGTCACCTACGTCATAGCACTGAGTATGTTCTTCGTGTGGATTGATGTGGGAGTGTCCGGTGTGCATGTTTGCACAGGTGTGCTGACCGTTGGCTAGGTCATCATGGCATCTCTAACGACGTGTAGGTTTAGTCGAGTTGATCCATGCCGCAGGTGTCGGCATGGGCAGGGCGGGCTGCTGGGCAGGTAGGTGGGCACATCCGTATGTTCCTGTACCAGGGTATTTGGTCGTCTGGTAGATAGGCAAACTCCTCTCGTGGCGGGTGTCTAGGCCGTGATCCTCTAGGCCAAGCGCGAGAGGGGAAGGGCGGGAGCCTGTTCTTCCATTCTCCCACTTCAGAATATTACAGACATCTCCTGAAACTGTCACTCATGACAGGGACTGTAGCAAGTTCCTTCAAATCAGCATATATCAAACCACTTCTTAAGAAAACAAGTGGCGACGTGGAAGACCTCTCCAACTACAGGCCGATTTCCAGCATTCCCTACCCGGCAAAACTCGCAGAAACATATGTATACAAACTAACCCAAGAACAGGTAGAAAAACACCAGTTGCTAGACCAAGCACAAGTCGGCTTCAAACCCGGAAGAGGAACAGAATCGGCACTCCTATCCATCTGGGAAGACCTAAAAACAAATGCTGACTCCAAAACAACCTCAGCCCTGATTCTGCTCAACTTCTCGGCAGCTTTCGACACAGTAAGCCATGACACCCTAATCAAAAGATTAGAAGATATTGGTATAACAGACATGGCACTACTCTGAATTAAATAATTCCTAGCAAACAGAACAGAAACTGTATGGATAAAACTCTTCAAATCTACTCCACGAGTTAATTACTGTGGAGTACCACAAGGGTCCTCACTATCACCACTGTACTTCAACATCTACCAGACTCCACTAATCAAGATTTTCAAAATATACAACCTTAACTGCTACAACTACGCATACGACACTCAAATCCTCTACAAAATCGAAGATACACAAGCAGATCACTCAACTCTAAGAGAATGTCTAAAAGAAATATATGACTGAATGAACGCCAACAACCTAGAAATCAACCCAGGAAAGACAGAAATCATGATTATATCCAAAAACCAAGGAACAACACCTACATACCCTGGATGATAGAATTGGGAACTGCGCCAACACCATCAAAGGTAGCAAAAAACCTGGGAGCCCAAATGGACCATGCACTAACCTTAGAATCACAAGTAAACACGATAATTAAGTAATGCTTCTTCCTCCTTCACTAAATCAAAAGAATCCTACCTTTCCTGTCCTTCACCCACAAAACACTGACAATCGTCACCCTCATCATGTCAAGAATCGACTACGCAAACAGCCTCTACCTCGGGATGCCGGAACACCTCCTGAAGAAATTACAATGCATTCAAATGCATCAGCTCCACTCCTTCTCAAACTATCTAGAACACATCACAACACTCCAGCACTAAAAATGTTACATTGACTTCCAATCAAACAACGTATCACGTTCAAAACAATGTGTATAACACACAGGGCAATCAATGGACAGGGAGCAGAATTCCTACAAAAGAAAATAACAATCTACAAGCCAGCAAGACTCCTCAGATCAAGCAATGAATTCCGCCTGGATCCAAAACCATATGCCAGGGAAAAACTTGAGGGCTCCTCTTTCTCCCACCTACCAGCAAAGACCTGGAACAACCGCCCGAAAGGAATAAGAACTCCCAAAGACCACCTAAAATTTAGAAAAGTACTAACAACCTGGCTCTTCAACACCTTGGCACCATACTGAAACAATCAAAAAGGAAACATAAAAGAACAGGTTGACAAAATCCATGACGGCACAGACAACACCTAGAACCGACTAAGGGAAACTCCAACAAGAACAAGAGAGACAATGCTAGGTGGAACCGACCACGAGCGACACCCTATCAGGACAGAACAATAGCAAACAAGCCTAACACAAAAAGACACAACTACCAACCGTACCCACTCATACAGGGTGTTGCATACGGGCATAGGTCGCAAGTAGATTGGTCTGAGAGGATTAGTTTGCACCAACCACAAACTGGGATGTAGGGGCTATGCAACAACAAAGATAGAGATGCAAAGACTATCTAACTTATCATATTGACAGAGACATGCTGAAACTAGATCAGTGAAAGGAAGACAACATTGTATGTCTTAATCACGAAAGACACACAATAGGAGTGTGCATTTCTCTGGACAACAATGCCACTAACCAACCCTACAAAAACTTTAAAAACCTCACCCCTCTTCCCACACCTCTCACACCCTAACTAAACACAACCACACCTCTTAAACTGCGGCAACCTGCATGCATTTCACCACACAGAAACAACAAACACACCACACAGACCCTCACGCAACAGCACATGATGGACTCTGACCCTATACCACACCAAAAAGTTCAGCAAATGGTGTTAATCGAACTGAAGCTGCCAACAGTACATCACAGCTCCCTTGCTCTTCTCCAAAATTTGTCCTACTAACACGCCCTAACCTATCCCCCTTTTCTTTCAGATCTGACATAGCGCTTGGGGTCCACTCTGGTGGTGATAGTGTGCGGTACAAATATCCTTTAACATTACCAAAGGAAGCTCCCACACTCGCAGAGATATGTAATGTGTTGCTCAGTGTCCAAGAGATTGACTTGCAGGGGGCTACATCCCAAAAAGATTGGCTGCTCACTGTCACCTACGGACCTGATGTAGAGACAGAACAGTACAGGGAAGCCAGTAATGACCCAGAGGTTGTTGTGCACATGTGAAAAAGAGCATGTAGCTGCAGAGATTAATGAACAATGGTTTGCACCTAACTTACAAGAACTGGTAAAAGAGTTTGTAAATAATTGTGTAACATGCCAGAAATGTCCAGCATGGCATACACTCAAAACTGTTAACTCACATTGCCACACTTGGAGGGGCCCTTCATAAATTTGCATATTGACTATGTGTCGATATGCAGGATCGATGTAGCTCTTATAGGTACATGATCTTTGTGGCTTGTCTTTTCTCACGTTAGCTTGAGGTTGGCTCATGTGCTCATAGTGATGTATAATCTGCTGCCAAATTTTGGGTCTGTGAAGTATTCCCAAGGTGGGGGGTATGTGATATTTTGAGGTCTGACAACGGACAAGAATTTGCCAATGATCTTTTTAAGGTTACGTCCTTTCTCGGCATCAAGCATAAACTGTGTTCTGCATACCAACCCCAAGCCAACAGACTTGTTGATCGCCTCAATGGCCTGATTAAATGGACTGTCAGTTACACTTCGCATGAGTTGTCTCTATGGTCTTCCTCTTGCTTTATTTGCACTATGCAATTCCCCTGGTTCAGATCATCATTTGACTCTGCACAAATTGTCACCAGCAGGAGAATACATGTGCCTGTCACTCCTGCACATACAATTTCGGGCACTAACAACTCTGCCCAACTCCATGGAGATGAATTTAAAGTATATTAAGAAAAACTTTGTGACTCTGCACCAATTTCTTTCAAAAAGTTAACTGATTTTTATCAAATCAAAAATGTTTTTATTTCCTCAATACACCCTCTATAGGGTCAAAAACATGAAGTCAAAAGCGCCCTGTATGACACGTGTTTCGGCTCAATGGAGCCTTTCTCAAATCTGGGCTACTTAGGTGTATTCTAATAATAGCCATAACATGATTTATTATAAGATAGTTGATTCATAAATTCAAATCCAAACAAATTTGTGTATAATCACAACATTCCCCCAAAAATAGTTCCCCCCCGAATTATGTTCAAGATACCAATTTACAGACAGAGATTAAGGATTGGTAACAGGGAGGATTGTATGGGTCATAAGACAAAACAGGCATTTATGCAAATAGATTATACCTAGCACAAGGAAGAGAAAAAGTCGGTACACTGGGAACCAAACAAACAGAAACAAGAATGATTTAATTCCATCAATTATACAATGTAGAAACCAAATAAATAAAAAAATGAATTGGAGAAAAAGAGAAAAATAGAGAAAATACAGAATTATTAACGATTGCATGATATTATTCAATTGAAGTTGTCTCTGTTGTATATTCAAGCAAATATTGACTTACCCTGAGGTACATGAAATATCCACTGATAGTGTTGCGCTGGTTTGGAATTATATTGGGTTTAATCCCATGCTCCTTCTCTGCCAATTACATATAATTAAATATTTTTAATCTACTTCTTCCAACTGAGAGAAGTGAAATATATATTGTTTACTGAAACTACCTAGTATTACTGAGATATTGACTATAGTCACTCATGCTTTCAACTACTATATAAACAACAATATTACAACCTGGAAAGTTAGCTGAGTAACGTCCCAACACTCAATTGTATCTCTATCTCACAATCTCTGAATAATGTTGTGATCCATGCGTTCGCTTTTCCGTGATAAAAAAACTCATCTAATTCCATACAATTATCAGATGCTTGGTGACTGAAAGTTCCTAATTTCACATTGCCCAAAATCTTAAGCATATTACCTGAAAGCAGAGGTTGCTCACCTTCTAACGGCTAATTCACCCACGTTGGCGTTGTTGGGAGCGCCATCGCCATCTTGGAATCCCTTTTTAAAGTGGTTTCCTTGACGACGCGGCATATTTCCTTTCTTTATGTCTACTCTATGTGCTAGGCATAAACTATGTATTGTCAATGGAGGTTTCGATGAAAACAAGGTGTCTTATCCACCCTTCAATTAAGCATTCCTCCAAAGAACTTGTTATCTGGTACTGGGTCAGACAATCTGGTTAGAATATTCAAATATATATTTCCCATCCTACCGCTCAACTTAAAATGTTATTTGAGTAATTATACTTGGTGACATCATAGTCATATCAACAGATCTACGTTTGTTAGTACATTAACCATCACATGATTTGTATACAGTACTGTGGTTATTAACTTTCCAATTGAACAAGTACATTCATCATATTTCATGATTTTCACATCAACATCTAGTTAGATCTATATGCATATTGCACACTCATGGAAACAACACCATTTCAGTGTCTTTGTTTAGGCCTGTTACTGTAGAGTCTAAGTGGAAAATGAGTCTGGCTTCTGCTTGCCGTAATGCTCTTAGTCTATCCCCACCTCTTTTAGACATGGTGACTTGTTGTAGTCCAACAAATTTGATCAATTTTTTATCGTCTATTTGGTGTGAGTTCTGCCAGTGCATTGCCAATGGCAAGGTCGGATCTTGGCTCCCAATTTTACTCAGATGATCTCGAATTCTTATTCTAAGCTCTCTTTTCGTGCTGCCTATATAAATTGTTGCAAACACAGCAAATACTGTACACAACATACTTAGTTCTACAAATTATTGCTTGCTTAATTTTCACAGATTTCCCATTCTGATCCTTGAATTCTAATGTTGCTTCACTTGCAAATTTACACATGGTACAGTATCCACATTTTCTGAATCATATGTCTTCTTTCGTGAGCCAAGTATGCATCTTGGATCTTGGATTCTTTAATGTCTGGTAGTAATGATGGGCTGATTAAAGATTTGAGAGTATTCGCTCTTTTATAGATCAATGTCGGTTTGCCCCCCACAAATTTGCTTATGTCTTCGTCTAACTTCAGTAGATACCAATGTTTATTCAAAGCTTTCTGAATTTTTTTAATAATCTTTATTGAATTGGGTGATGAACCTGACTTCACCTGGTTCTGGATTTGTAGGTTTGCTTTTCTTAATCAAGGTGTCCTCTTGTTTAAGGGTTTTAATTTTTTCATAAGCCTTCTTGATACTTGACCCTGGATATCCTCTATTCAAAAAACGTGTTTGCAGTAAGTTGCATTCCTGTTCAAAACTCTTTCCATCTTGACAATTACGTCTTGCTCGTATGTATTCACCCAATGGTATATTCATGATAGTTGATTTCTTATGGCAACTTGTCGCATGTAGTAAGGAGT
Organism: Ambystoma mexicanum; assembly: GCF_040938575.1. Lineage (NCBI taxonomy): Eukaryota > Metazoa > Chordata > Amphibia > Caudata > Ambystomatidae > Ambystoma > Ambystoma mexicanum. Next base: position 358,014,907 of record NC_090940.1, read on the forward strand.
TAACCTCTGTTGGTTTCCTAAATGTCCGAGTTGTCAGCTGATGATGAGTCACACTTATTGTGAGATCTAGGAAATGTATTTCTCTAGTGTCACAAGCTCCTATGAATTCAATTTCAAAGTGATTTTGGTTCAGTCTATTGGTGAACTATAAAAATCGATCCTCTGGTCCATCCCAAATAAGCAAAATGTCATCTATGTGTCGTTTCCACAATTTAATTCTGGTGCCGTAGTTTTGATCTTGATAAACGACTTCTTCTTCCAACATACCCATAAATAAGTTTGCTAATGCCGGTGCAAATTTAGTCCTCATAGCGACACCTTTCTTTTGTTGGTATGTCTTGTTATCAAACGTGAATATACTGGAATCTAATGCTAATTGTAACATTTCTTTTAGCATTTGGATTTGTTGAAAGAAAGAAGCAGTGTCATTTCGAAAAGTGTGGTCTATTGTTGCAATTGCCCATTTATGCTGTATTGACGTATATAGTGCTTTCACGTCCAATGTGGCCAGATAAAAGAATCTTGCCATTTGAATGTTTGTAATAGACATATCACTGAAGTGGAATCTTGTAAATAAGATGGTAACAGGTTAGCCCTTGGTTTGAGTATTACATCCAAATATTCTGATAAATTCTCTGTAATCCACCCGATTCCACTGAGGATCGGGCGTCCTTCCGGTATTATATCAGAGCACTTGTGAATTTTAGGTAAAAAATACATTGTAGGTGTTACAGGATCATTAATGAGTAGAAATGCTTTTTCATCATCAGAAATCAATCCACTTCTATGCCACTTTATTACGGATTCTCTGATTTGTGTGACAATATTTTGTTTTGCAGTTAAGCTGAGACTGACATAACATCCAGGGGTATTCAAATGGTTGTTTGCCATACTCAAGTAATCTTCCCTGTTCATGATCACAATATTTCCCCCTTTATCAGCCTCTTTGATGACAATCGATGTATCCATTGATAATTATTTTAATGCCATTCTTTGTCCGGGTGTTAAATTTTCTTTATTGTATTTTGAATTTGTCTGATTTTTATTGCAATATTTAGAAATCCGATGAAATTCTTGAGTTACTGCCTGATAAAAGGTATCTATTAACTGTGGTAACTGTGGAACAAATTTAGATACGTTTTTCAGTTCACTTGTTGGTAGATTGTCAGGTTGTATTCGTAATTCTGAAAGTAAATTTCTCATCTCATAATCAGGATCTTCAATTAAGGATCGCAAAACATATGTATCCTCTATATCTTGTACTGAGAGGTCACTTCTTTCAATAGATTTCTCTTTAGGTACATAATGCCCTGGGGCTTAGGTGGCAAAGAACTTTCTTAGTTTCATTTTCCTTACAAATTTATAAAGGTCAATATGTATCTCGATTGGTTGCAGTTGCTTAGTCGGTGCAAAGGAAAGACCTTTGTTAAGCAATGTCCGTTCATCCTCTGTAATTTAACTCTTGGATAGGTTTAATACTAGGTCCCCTTCTACTTCTTCTTGTTGGCTTCCTCCAAACTGGCCCGAGTATATCTTTTTCCATCTGTTGTAACTTCTTGGCTCCCGTTGTTTCCCCCCCTCCTTCCTCTCCTCCTTGTACTACTTTCGGTGTGATATTGTCTCCTGGTAGTTGAAAACGGACCATTTTTTGCGTGTTCCCTCTGTTTCCTTTCTTGTACCTTTTGATTTGGTTCAAATAACCCTTATTCCCATTGGTTCTGGGATTTAACACATCTTGAGTGTCTGGATCAGATTCTACATCAGAACTAGCTGATGATGTATTCGGTGTGGAGTTCCTTGATAATGGTTTGGTATACGTATCATATTTAGCCTGGAAGGTATAGACTCTATCTTCCTTATAATCTCGATCATCTCAATAACTTTTTCTTAATTTCCTGATTTTAACTTCATCCTGATAGGTCTGTAATATATCATAGATTTTTTCATAATTTTTTTGTTTTGATGCTTCACTTGATTTCATCTCTGAAATTTCCTTTTTGATCAGTTCTATTCTTTCCACTGCTCTCTTATGTTCTCGTGTAGAGTGTTCAATAAGTAAATCCAACATTTTCATTGAGCTGATACTGAGATTTGCTTCCCATGCTTCCGCTAGGTCTTTGTCCTCATCGCTATTAAAGTTATGAAAAATTAAGATGCGTAGGCCACGTGGAACTTGATCATTTGCAACATAGTTTTCCAAAGAAACCTTCTCCCAATACTTATTGATCTTTTTTTTCGAAATTCTTTCTAGTCGTATGAATTTGGTACGCAAATCCTCCTGTCTCTTGTCGAAGTTAGAAAAGGCATGCGTCATGTCTCCCTTTTTCGTGAATAAATCTTTTGTTTCTTCTTCACAGCTCTTTGAGATAGTTTGCCATTTTGTTAATAATCCTCCTGGGTACGGGGTCAGCCAATTTGCCAGACTGTGGTTAAACTATGTATGAAATACGTGTTTGGCTTTGCTGTTTATAGCTGGTCTTGTGGGCGACTCCTTAATATTCCTTTTTTCTATTGCACTTCTTAATTCAGAATTTCAAATATTATACTTTACTCATGATGTCGCAATTCCTCGGAGTTGTCGGTATAAAGCCTATACCGTGAAATTGCATTATATCAAGAAAAAACTCAGTGACTCTGTGCCAATTTCTTTCAAAAATGTATCTGATTTTTATTGAATCAGAAATGTTTTTATTTCCTCAATACACCCTCTATAGGGTTAAAAACATAAAGTCAAAAGTGCCCTGTATGACACGTGTTTCGGCTCAATGGAGCCTTTCTCAAATCTGGGCTACTCAGGTGTATTCTAATAATAGTCATAACATGATATATTATTAGATATTTGATTCATAAATTCAAATCCAAACAAATTTGTGTATAATCACAACATTCCGCCAATAATAGTTCCCCCCCGAATTATGTTCAAGATACCAATTTACAGACAGAGATTAAGGATTGGTAATGGGGAGGATTGCATGGGTCATAAAACAAAACAGGCATTTATGCAAATAGATTATTCATAGCAGAAGGAAGAGAAAAAGTCGGTACACAGGGAACCAAACAAACAGAAACAAGAATGATTTGATTCCATCAATTATACAATGTAGAAACCAAATAAATAAATAAATAAATAAATTGGAGAAAAAGAGAAAAATACAGAATTAATAACAATGATTGCATGATATTATTCAATTGATGTTGTCTCTGTTGTATATTGAAGCAAATATTGACTTATCCTGAGGAACATGAAATATCCACTGATAGTGTTGCGCTGGTTTGGAATTATATTGGGTTTAATCCCATGCTCCTTCTCTGCCAATTACATATAATTAAAGATATTTAATCTACTTCTTCCGATTGAGAGAAGTGAAATATATATTGTTTACTGAAACTACCTAGTATTACTGAGATATTGACTATAGTCACTCATGCATTCAACTACTATATAAACATCAATATTATAACCTGTAAATTTAGCTGAGTAACGTCCCAACACTCAATTGTATGTTTATCTCACAATCTCTGAATAATGTTGTGATCCATGCGTTCACTTTTCCGTGATCAAATAATTCATCTAATCCCATACAATTATCAGATGCTTGGTGACTGAAAGTTCCTAATTTCACATTGCCCAAAATCTTAAGCGTATTACCTGAAAGCAGAGGTTGCTCACCTTCTAATGGCTAATTCACCTGCGTTGGCGTTGTTGGGAAAACCTCTAGAGCCAAACCAGTAGGCTTATTACAACCTCTGCCTGTTCCGTACAAACCTTGGCAGATGGTGTCAATGGATTTCATTGCGGACGTTCAGGGTCATGACACCATTTGGGTGATTGTTGATTACTTTACAAAATATGCACTATTCATACCTTGCTCCAACTTGCCTTTGACTCCGGAATTTGCGAGACTGTTCATGACAAATGTGTTTCGTTTCTTTGGCTTACCCTCGGTTATTGTTTCTAACCGTGGTACACAATTTACTTCGCGATTCTGGAAGGCTCTTACAGCTTCTCTGGGTATCGAGGACAGGTACTCCTCGGCATACCATCCTCAGACGGATGGGCAGACTGAGAGAACTAAGGCTACTATCGAACAGTACCTACGCTGTTTATGCCTTCAGTTCCAACAGTCTTGGTTTACTTCTCTGCCTTACGCAGAGTTTGCATATAACAACTTTATGCATACATCAACTGGGGTTTCTCTGTTTTTTGCCCTGTATGATGGTCATCCTAGGGCACTCCCACTTGATCCGGTGATGCCGGCTGTCAATCCAGCAGCAAGAGACTGCGTGAGAGATCTCGATAAGATTCATCGGGATGTACTCTGTCATTTGCTACGAGCTCAAGACCGTGCCAAGAAATATGCCGATGTGCATCGATCCCCTGCACCAGTCTATCGGAGCGGCATGAAGGTGTGGTTGTCGTCCCGTAATTTACGAATTGCGGGCAAACACTCGCTTTTGCCTAAATATGTGTGACCCGATGCCATTACTGATGTTATAAATCATGTGGCTGTCAAGCTCTCCCTGCCGCGCTCATGGCGGATACATCCAGTTTTTCACATCTCCCTGATCAAGCCTTTCATCCAGGGGACTCTTCTGCCTACACGTCCCTCGCCGATCTTGGTGGATGAAGAGGAGGAGTATGAGGTTTTGTGCATCCTGGACTGCAGGGTGTCTAGGGGTATGTTGTTCTACCTTGCCGATTGGAAAGGTTACGGGCCTGAGGACCGTACCTGGGAACCTCTGTCCAACTGACATTGTCCGGAGCTTCTGAGGAGTTTCCATTCCGCCAGGGGGTTGCCGGAGTCTTTGGGGGAGGATGCTGTTACACTTCGGGCTTCCCTGTGGGCTTCCTTGCAGAATACGACTTCTTTACAAGCTCCTCTGTGGACCAGATACAGGTTGCCATGGCATCTGTACAAACTACGACGGACTCTGTGTCAGCTGACACGTCCTGTACGTGGAAGACGTATGGCAAGACATGCCCCATACGGCTTTAAAACCACCGTCTTTCAAGGGGCTTGTTGCTGCTAATTAGCGTTACAAGCTACAGCGGTTACGTCCGTTACTACTTCGTGTCTTCACCTCACAAATTCCTTATCTGCTTTCCTGGTTTTGACCCTTGCCTGACTTCTGGATTGGCTTGCCTCCTCCTTTATTCCTGTTGTGCTCGTCTGGCTTTTGACTCAGAACGTTATTGGATTCGGCTTCCTGCTGTCCCTTGTGGTTCTACATTCCAGCTAGCCGCTTTTGAACATAGAACCACAAAGCCTTCCTCGCAGAGGACTTGCTGTCAACAATCTGGAACTTTATACGCTTACTCTGGATACGTGTGTGCTCAGGTACATACTTATAATTGACAAATCCCGTCTCTGCTATTATTTCTCTCCACGGCCCTATCTGGATATTTGTCTTTTGTTGGATTCTGGGACATTGAGTGACTATATTGTGAACTTGTCTTCAAGTGCATATAAACGCTGTGCTGAAACTGCACCAACCCGGCACTAGTGCGACCCTCGTGCCGTTTGGGGCTACTTCCCTATACTAACATTCCTGTTTGTTATTTTCTCCTTTCGTTATCTTCTGTTTCCTCAAAATATCCTTATTGCAGGTTAGTTGTTATTGGTTCAATATTTTAGGTGGGATTGATACTTAAGGAAGGCTCCTTAGAATTATCCCACTCATTGTGTTTATTCATATTTTTTGTAGATCCACCCCGGGGATGCTCCACTCTAATACTTACCTAGGTAATTTCCCGTAAAATACAACTGTTCTGATTACTTGGTTTCATTTCAACACTGTCTAATATCTTTGTATTCCTTTGAAGCAATGGTATTGGCGGTGTGTGTTCTCCCCATTCTTTTATTCAATTGACACCTCTGTCTGTCCCAACTGAAACAGCAGAGAGGTACATTGTAGAAAAGAGCCCCTCTTTGAGGAAGCATGAGTATTGTACTCAGGGAAGCTGGGATGGAAGGCTGAATATCAATTCTTGTACCACCATCATCTCCAAGGTCACTCCTCCACATCTTGGGCCTATTTCAGAGTGGTGAGTAATAGAATTAGCAGCTTATCAGAATATTTGGATGTAATACTCAAACCAAGCGCTAACCTGTTACCATCTTATTTACAAGATTCCACTTCAGTGATACGTCTATTACAAACATTCAAATGGCAAGATTCTTTTACTCTGGCCACATTGTACGTCAAAGCACTATATACGTCAACACAGCATAAATGGGCAATTGCAACAATAGACCACACTTTTCGAAACGACTCTGCTTCATTCTTTCAACAAATACAAATGCTAAAAGAAATGTTACAGTTAGCATTAGATTCCAGTATATTCACGTTTGATAACAAGACATACCAACAAAAGAAAGGTGTCGCTATGGGGACGTAATTTGCACCGGCATTAGCAAACTTTTTTATGAGTATGTTGGAAGAAGAAGTCGTTTATCAAGATCCAGACTACGGCACCAGAATTAAATTGTGGAAAAGATAGATAGATGACATTTTGCTTATTTGGGATGGACCAGAGGATCAATTTTTAGAGTTCACCAATAGACTGAACCAAAATCACTTTGAAATTGAATTCATAGGAGCTTGTGACACTAGAGAAATACATTTCCTAGATCTCACAATAAGTGTGACCCATCATCAGCTGACAACTCAGACATTTAGGAAACCAACAGAGGTTAACTCCTTACTACATGCGACAAGTTGCCATAAGAAATCAACTATCATGAATATACCATTGGGTGAATACATACGAGCAAGACGTAATTGTCAAGATGGAAAGCGTCTTGAACAGGAATGCAAATTACTGCAAACACGTTTTTTGAATAGAGGATATCCAGGGTCAAGTATCAAGAAGGCTTATGAAAAAATTAAAACCCTTAAACAAGAGGACACCTTGATTAAGAAAAGCAAACCTACAAATCCAGAACCAGATGAAGTCAGGTTCATCACCCAATTCAATAAAGATTATAAAAAAATTCAGAAAGCTTTGAATAAACATTGGTATCTACTGAAGTTAGACGAACGCATAAGCAAATTTGTGGGGGACAAACCGACATTGACCTATAAAAGAGCGAATGCTCTCAAATCTTTAATCAGCCCATTATTACTACCAGACATTAAAGAATCCAAGATGCATACTTGGCTCACGAAAGAAGACATAGGATTCCGAAAATGTGGATACTGTACCATGTGTAAATTTGCAAGTGAAGCAACATTAGAATTCAAGGATCAGAATGGGAAATCTGTGAAAATCAAGCAAGCAATAAATTGTAGAACTAAGTATGTTGTGTACAGTACTTGCTGTGTTTGCAATAAAATGTATATAGGCAGCACGAAAAGAGAGCTTAGAATAAGAATTCGAGAGCATCTGAGTAAAATTGGGAGCCAAGATCCCACCGTGCCATTGGCAGTGCAATGGCAGAACGCACAACAAATGAATGATAAACAATTGATCAAATTTGTTGGACTACAACAAGTCACCATGTCTAAAAGAGGTGGGGATAGACTAAGAGCATTACGGCAAGCAGAAGCCAGACTCATTTGTCACTTTGACTCTACAGTAACAGGCCTAAACAAAGACACTGAAATGGCGTTGTTTCTATGAGTGTGCAATATGCATATAGATCTAACTAGATGTTGATGTGAAAATGATGAAATATGATGAATGTACTTGTTCAATTGGAAAGTTAACCACAGTACTGTATACAAATCATGTGATGGTTAATGTACTAACAAACGTATATCTGTTGATATGACTATGATGTCACCATGTATAATTACTCAAATAACATTTTAAGTTGAGCGGTAGAATGGGAAATATATATTTGAATATTCAAACCATATTGTCTGACCCAGTATCAGATAACAAGTTCTTTGGAGGATTGCTTAATTGAAGGGTGGATAAGACGCCTTGTTTTCATCGAAACCTCTGTTGACAATACATAGTTTATGCCTAGCACATAGAGTAGACATAAAGAAAGGAAATATGCTGCGTCATCAAGGAAACCACTTTAAAAAGGGATACCAAGATGGTGACGGCATTCCCAACAACGCTAATGCGGGTGAATTAGCCGTTAGAAGGTGAGCAACCTCTGCTTTCATGTAATACGCTTAAGATTTCGGGCAATGTGAAATTAGGAACTTTCTGTCACCATGCATCTGATAATTGTATGGAATTAGATGAGTTTTTTGATCACGGAAAAGCGAACGCATGGATCACAACATTATTCAGAGATTGTAAGATAAACATACATTGAGTGTTAGGACGTTACTCAGCTAACTTTACAGGTTGTAATATTGATGTTTATATAGTAGTTGAAAGCATGAGTGACTATAGTCAATATCTCAGTAATACTAGGTTATTTCAGTAAACAATATATATTTCACTTCTCTCAATTGGAAGAAGTAGATTAAATATATTTAATTATATGTAATTGGCAGAGATGGAGCATGGGATTAAACCCAATATAATTCCAAACCAGCACAACACTATCAGTGGATATTTCATGTACCGCAGGGTAAGTCAATATTTGCTTGAATATACAACAGAGACAACTTCAATTGAATAATATCATGCAATCATTGTTAATAATTCTGTATTTTTCTCTATTTTTCTCTTTTTCTCCAATTCATGTATTTATTTATTTGGTTTCTACATTGTATAATTGATGGAATCAAATCATTCTTGTTTCTGTTTGTTTGGTTCCCTGTGTACTGACTTTTTCTCTTCATTGTGCTAGTATAATCTATTTGCATAAACGCCTGTTTTGTCTTATGACCCATACAATCCTCCCTGTTACCAATCCTTAATCTCTGTCTGTAAATCAGTATCTTGAACATAATTCGGGGGGGGGACTATTATTGGGGGAATGTTTTGATTATACACAAATTTGTTTGGATTTGAATCTAGTAGCCCAGATTTGAGAAACGCTCCATTGAGCCGAAACACGTGTCATACAGGGCGCTTTTGACTTTATGTTTTTGACCGTATAGAGGGTGTATTGAGGAAATTAAAATTTTTTTGATTCAATAAAAATCAGATAACTTTTTGAAAGAAATTGGCGCAGAGTCACAGAGTTTTTTCTTGATATAATGCAATTTCACGGTATAGGCTTTATACCGACAACTCTGAGGAATTGCGACATCATGAGTAAAGTATAATATTTGAAATTCTGAATTAAGAAGTGTAATATCAAAAAGGAATATTAAGGAGTCGCCCACAAGACCAGCTGTAAACAGTAAAAGCCAAACACGCATTTCATTAAAGTATATTAAAGTTAATCTCTCACAGACATCTAATGCCAGGTGCAACCACTCCAAGGTCGGCCTGCTGACCCGGCATCAAGCACAGAAACTCCAACTGCACAAGAAGAAGAGACATTTGCAGCACAGACTCCCCTTTACCCTGGCAAAAATATCTTTATAAGGAATTTCATAGGATCTTGAACAGAACTGCATTTCACTGTGCCCTTCACTGTGGCGTACTGCACTCTGACCGGTGTGATGGTAGCAAAGAGGCACTCATGTATCCTACTTTCAGACATCTGCCAGGACAAGACTGGTGATCCCCTCTCAGGAGAAGCGAAGGGGCCAACTCATGGGAAGTATACAACTGTCCTTAACATTTTTCTCTTCCCTCCACCTATATAGGAAACCTGTAAGTGGGATGAAAGAGTTGCAAAATGTTGAATTGGTAGGAGGAGGAAGGACACTGTATAACATATGTTGTTGTAGTGTAGTGTTTTTGTGCTTTGCTTTTATGTTTATTTGATTTCTAGTTAAAAGGGGACAAATTGCACCTATTAGGAGAAATAAAGGAGAAGCACACACCAAACAAGATGCATTTAATTCTGAAATGTTCAACAATGGCATTAGGGGCAGCCTCAGCACCGCGTCTGGCGACATCTGGTATGATGATATGACATGGGTGGTATGAGAGAGGGCCGTTGATGCATTTTATGAGTGTTCTTGCTCTCTCATTACACATGTTAAGGAGACACCCAAGCACTTTCTCCCTCAATAAGTGCCAGCAGGAGAGGGGTTTGATGCATTTATCATTGTGTAAAACAAGGGGCTTGTTTCAGGAACACTTTGTTATTGTCCAATGGATAGATGAGGGGAGGAAGTATATGCTGACAAGTAAATTAATCTCACTAGAATGGTAAAAAAAGCGTACACAAAACACATTATATTAGGATATGTGATAGAAGGGGCGTCGAGAATCAGGAAGCTACTGTTCACACCCCCAGGGCAGATTAAAGTGTCAGAATGAGACAGGGCACAGCATGTCATGGTGCCATGCAAGACCATTGATACACATTGAGGGGTCTGTCATCCATGGTGGGCCATGAGGGGGGAACTTGCAATGTAGGGCAGAGGGACGAGTAGGGTTCTAAGAAGATGTAGTCAGAAAAATGAATACCAGTTTTGGCATAGTATGGGGTGGTTGGATAGAGTTGGCACTGGGTGAGGGTGCACAATGTTGTAGGGGTATATGATAGGGGGGCATTTCAGCATTATTGGAACAAAATAGAAGCCATGTTCTTTGTAGGCCCACGTTATGAAAGCATTCCTCACAGATAGCTCATAAAAATAGACCTGCAGGCCTTGTGTGGCAAGCAGCATGTATTTCCTGAGCATTCAACAGAAACATTGTGCTAACATGTTGTATGGTTGAATTTTCCCACAAGACCATAGCCACAGCAAAGTCACTCTAAGAAATGCTTTCAAGGTGAATGAGCTAGGCACTTGGGTGCACAAAGAGAATTGGCAGAGAAATAGAAATTAAATATGGTTAATTAAACTCCAGCCATGGTGTGGTATAGTTTTGCAGACTACACTTGGCAGCAAGGCGTGAGAAAGGAACAGGGGGGCCAGAGCGTTGGGGTATGGGTTATGGGATGTGGGATGAGGAGCCAATAAGTGGGTAGAGGTTTCGTTATTCCTAGGGTGCAACATTGTACAGTGTCCTTGCTGATGTCTGTGAGGCACATCATTGGCCATAATGAGTGTGAATGTATTGCCCCTTGCCATCTTAAGCCATGATTTATATTAGACATTGGCAACTAGTGGCAAACAACTATATTTGACTGATAAGCACAATCACGTAATTGAGGGGCGATGTGGGAAGGTTTGTGATATCAGGAGGGGTGTTGATGTAATTGTGGCTAAAATGTGTATTGTCCAATTAGAGTCACTCAACATATATTTGGATATGATGGAATGACGTATATGAGGGGTCCAAAATGTGAGGTGGACAACCTTTGGATGATTTATCAAACTAGGCCCTTTTATTAAATCACATGTTTTATCAAACGCCTCACTATCCCTACTCTGGCGTGGATTTCCCTGCCTAACAAAACTAAAGAAAAACACTCTAAAACAGGATATCTGGCCCTCACTTTTAAACATCAAATACACAAATATATATATAGCAATGCACAGTACCATCAACAATGATATTCACCGTCTTCCTTGGTAACCTGGGTGAACTCCCTTTCCCCAGGTTTCAAGGTAAATTCAATTCCAATGTTCCAAAAAACAAAAATAAGGAAATCTCAGTTTGTAATATAATCTCAATTCACTTATTGGCTTCTTCTACGTCAAAACAAAGTTCTGATAACCAAATTTGAAACAACAGAAAAGCTTCTCTTCTTGGTCAAATAATGACTTTCCACTTCATCAAAATAGCATCAATGTAATTTCCAGCCAAGATGCTTTACCACAACTTCCAGCTGTCCAAGAAGAAATACCACAGTTCAGGTTAAAGTAAATATAACCTCTCGTAATGTTAATAAAACATGGTTATTATTTAACACTTAGTACGGCTTTCTTTATAAGATTAGGAGTCATGGTTTGTTTCTTTATCCGGATGACTTCACAGCAGTTTTACTTTCGCCTTAGCAACTCTCAACTTTGAGCAACTTCTGAAAGATTTCACCATGAGGGTCTACTTTTCTGCCTAATAGTATTCCACCTTCAATTGTGCTACTGAAGTATCAAAACTACTGACAACCAAATACACCACCACAGCTTCAGTAGTTTGTGACTTTAAACAGTTTTCAGATATGACCAGATTCACTTTATGGCACTTCAACATGTTCAAGTAAGCAAGGAACTCTTCCTATGAAAATTCCCTTTTCAGAGGGGCATCCTCTTTGCCACTCTTGTCAGTCTGCAACACTGACAACCCAAAATTTCCTTTAGGGAACACTTCTCTCTTCTTCCTAGTGGCCTTGGCTATGTAGGTTGTATCACTTTCAAAGAACAATTACAAGTAGCAAGTTTACCTTTCCCCTGCCTTGCCTTTAACCTTCTGTATTTTGATCCAGGATAATTACCCAGAAGCTTTTTGCCTCTCTTTTGGCTTCAGGTAATGCTTGCACACTCTTGGCTTGGGCAATTCTGGTGTTATATTTGGCTCACAGTAATGCTTACACCCTTCTTTGGCTCTGGGAAAGGCTGGTTTCGATTCTAATTACAGAAACACTTTGTTCACTCTTGGCTTGGACAATGCTTGCTCTTCCCAATTGGTAATGACAATGTTCAAACACTTAACTTATATTGTTAGACTGGTGTAATTGCTTTAGTTCCAGAGGTCTCCCAGAATCTGTATTAGGCACCCACAACCACTCCTTCATATGTTTTCACAAAATTTCAGTTCAATAATAAATGTTCACTGTGTTTCGTCATTACGTGAGTGAAAGAGAGACTGTTTCCTTATAAGCGAGCACTACAATGTAAGTGTTCCATTGTTAAACAATCAACGGTCGGTTTAGCATCCCTTTTTCTCGTCCATGAGCGATTGTTGATCTGGATACTGTTGCCGGCAGCGCTTGCTCAAGGATTCAGAACGCTCAGTCATCCTCACTAGCTTCTGTATTCCTTCCTTCTTGGGATGCAGGACTTCTACGACTTCTGGCTTCTATTTGGTTCCATCGCTCAAGGCAGATCTGGTCCAGCCAGACATTTAAGGAAACCCTCTCACTCCTGAGACCCATGGCTTCATAGCAACTTCTGACCACGGTATCTGGCACACTTCCTGTTGCACAATCTTTGCAATTAGGTTCACATGGGGTAAAACAGTTTTCATTCACACCTTCCACAGTGCAACCACTGCACATCGGGGTTTGAGGGAACAGGACTCACACAGGGCAGGCAGTTGAAATCTGCTGAGTCAGAGTCCCGGCGTCTCTTCGTGTCTCCCACTTCGGCCTGGATTGTCCTCACTGTGCTTTCATCTTTCTGCTTCTACTACTGCTGAATACACTCCAGCCACAGTTCCAGCTCCTTCTAATGGCCTGCACCTGGTCCTATATCCTGTAAACAAGCACATACAGCTTTATTTACTTTCTGCCTGGCTTTTTCAATTTGTGGACAAAACAAGTTAGAATGTTTCCACATTTGCCTGTGAATTGCCTGTGAATTATTTGTGAAACAATATTTTTTTTTAAATATGTATGTATTTATTTATTTATTTATTTTTATACATTTTGTTACAAACTTTTAACATATTACAAAGGAATACACTTGAGAAAATCACTCTGCATCACAATTACTTGCTCACGCTACCAAACATTTTATGAGCATAGTCTATTCATAGTCTATTCGGCCAAACCTATGTATGCAGAATACTGCAAGCAGGCAATTAGGGGCCTCCATGTCAGTAGTTACCTGGTTAAATATTGCCCCAATGTAATCCGAAAATGGATAACCTACCTCCATTTAAGTGTATTACCCACATTGGAACATTTGGGAAAGTGGAAAAAGATCTCTTGCGATAAGCGATCGTGTCGATTATGCAGGCTTGTAATTGAGACCGGCCGCCATGTACTAACACAGTGTTAAAAAATGTACATATATTACGACAAGGGTTATGCACAGTTTATTATTGTGAACACACATCAGACAGTGGGAGATCACTTTTGGAGCTCTCGTATTGAAGCAGAGTCTGTGGCAATTATGGCAGCTGTGTATCATATACAGACATGTGTTAATATATGCATCAATGCCCAAGAGGAATCCTAAAATAGCCATTGAAATATGGTGACATAACAATTTAGAGCACTCTGATGCTAACGTCCTAACAACTCTGTGTCTTCTTCAACAAGTTTATGTTTTAACATTTTATAAAATGATTGTTTGTAACATTTTGCAGCAATTAAATTAATTAGGTACTTTATGTAGGTACTTTTTTTATATTGGTGTATGTATTTTAGACATGTTATAATGATATTTATTTAATACATGTGTCTAAGGTTTATTTTAACCAATACTGCACAATAAAAAGAATTTTAAAAAATAACTTTTTAAAGATATCCTTCATGGAAAACTGTAAGGATATTCCAGTCACATACTAACACATGCTGTACTCTATTTATTTGTTTTTTTTATAACTTCTGCAGAAAATGCTTCAAATTTGTGTTGTGTTTTTCATTTGTATGTCAAACACCTGCTAACAAATGCTTTACTATACACTCCACATGTTCCCTTTTCATTTGTTTCACAAAAACTCTGTTTCACAGCATTTTGAACATTGAAATAAAATCTCAATTCCAACATCTGTCAAATGAAATCTATCTCTAAAAAAATTATTTACACCATCAAACTTTATGTTCTCATTGTCAAAAGATGCCATTTGTACACCTTGTAAAAAGCACATACAGCTTTATTAACATGATGCCTGTACTTTTCTGTTTATGGACAAAACAAGTTTGAACGTTTCCACATTTGCATTTGATTAATTTGTGAAAAAAAATCTCTTCAAAGCTGGAAAAAGTTACATTAGCCTTTTCAACATATCCTTCATGGCAAACTGGAAGGATACTGCAGTCACATACCCCAAACTGTTGCCTCCAAAATGTACAATAATGATGTCTGGCCATTAATATGAGCCATATTCTCACAGAATGGTAACAAGGTCGCCCTGTTTAACCCACAAACTGCATACCAGGAAACTTCCACTTCTTCCAATCCAACATTAGCAGTGATGCCACAGTGCTCAGTGTAAACCTTCAATTAATGGATCCATGAATCTCCCAGCATCCACACACTCTACATTTTCATAGCTATAGTCACCTTTCCACTTCACACAAGAAATAAACCACTTGCTACCTTCTGTTCCTTCACACCTCAACTCCTCCACCACAACCACAAAACATGATTGGCTAATCCCCTGATGTGGGATGTCGTGGATGTCTGCAGTCTATATAGTCCGATATCCATACAAGGTATTCTTGCCAGATCCAGATCTCACGTGCTGGTCAGCAGACTATTACGAACGTCTGCGGACCCTGTAGCACAGGGAAACCCTTCTACCCTTTTTACTTTTATGCTTGTAACCCTCCCTCATTGGCTACTTTCAAGCAGTCACTCATCAATCCACCAATTACACCCACAAACTTTACAGGTAACCCTGTCACCTCACATGTACATTTCAACTCTCAGAGTACATGTCTGCTGTCAGTCACAGCATCCTGCATCAAAAAATACTGTGAAACACATCAAGATTTATATTTGCAGATTCAAGAATATCTACATCTAACAAGACACAGTACCAGGTATGCTTAGATTTGCAAAACACTTTTGCATCTGGTCACATACTTACATGGACTGCCAGCAAAATGGACTTCCTCTCCAACTGCCACGCATCAGTGTTGTACAAATGGTTTGCAACTGCATTTCCCTTACTTGTACAAAAAAGTTACAAACACTGCAACTCTACATGAACATATGCATTTCTCTAACACACTCCTCCTAAAGAGAAACATTTTCAAAACAATAACATTTTTCCTTATTTATAAATATCATATTTTCCAATCTTTCCAATCACATCCCTTACCATGCCACCATTTACCAAATACTATATGTGCATAGTGCCAATGTATATATACATGGTTCCCCTTTTAATAAATTGCTGCAAACATGGAAACCTAAATGAAACAATTTCCCTTTCATACACAAGACTAGTCTTTTTCAACCAGTACTACACCACACCATATACCAACAAAATACGTTGCTGCAATGACAAAGTTCCACAGTATTACCAGTAGCCCACAGTTTGCCCTACCTTTTCATAACACTACAACACATTACAAATCCATTGCACCACAACAAGTGCACTTTCCATATTAAAGGTACCAGGGCCAAAAATTGACCTACAGCAAAAAGATACATTTTCATGCTTTTTTGCATCGAGGCAAACTTTGCTGTACATTTAATACCATTGTATATTAGTCCTACTGCAAACTTTCCTGTGCTCCAAAAATGCACTAAAATGCATCCTTTTCACAATATGCCAATTTTACCTGGTTGCTTGTAATATGCTAAACTGCACTTCACATATGCATTCATTCCAGCAACGCAGTCAGCATATTTTAGCACTCCACACATAACGCCATTGTATGTTCTCCTTTTTTACAATAACTCTTCCTAACTTACCAAATAACAACCTTTGCGACTGAAACTACTTCACCATTAAACACATACACCAACATACTTTCTTTTACAATTACAGGAAAAAAGAAGATTCACAAAGACATCTACCGAACAAAGAAGACTGTTGACATCCTACAACGCAAGTGTATTAATATAGCCTGTATATCTCTCTAATTGTAATCACTATATATTAGCCTAAAGTATTTGTTCTTACTCAATTATATTGTATTTCACTCTTACTCATTCTAATGCACCACTCACACTCATTCTAGTCTTATGCCAACATTGCCCTTTATTCAATACACCACCAATTCCTTATGGACTAATAACACAACCATCTTTCATGAACTACCATACCACCCACCATTTCATGTCTTTTTTCATCCAAATCCTTATCTACCTCAAGTCCTCATTTCCAACCCAACAACTTTCACACTCATTGCATTCCAAATTACTAGCACACAATACTACTTATACACACTCTTCCTCGCCCCCTTTCAATTACACCCACACAACCCTCATACCTGCACACTAAATCACAGCATCACATCAACCAGTTTTCCTCAACACATATCCCTACTTATTGAATCACACCACCACTCCCTTACGCACAAACACCAGTACTGCTCAACACATTCTACTATCAATACGTTATTACGCATTCCCAATCACATGAATATAATTATTTTATACAACACACCTGATTTCAATCTCACATTTATCCAAGCTCATCACACCTACCGAGCCTCTTACTTTTACAACCTTCCCAACCACACCTATCATCCCACCTATCATCCCACTACATTCCAATACACAATCATACAGCATTCATTTAATATCTACAATGACACCCACACACCGATCATGTTCATACAATAATGCATGAATAAACATTCCACACACTTTCATTTTTCCCAACAGACACAAAAGAATGCCTACTAAAAACTGACTTGTTAGAAAACAAAAAAAATATAGAGCAAATAAAAATAAAAACAAGCCATATAGGCATCTACCTCTAAAACTATGTATACAAAATATTCAAATAGAACCACTAGTAGCCTCACCCAATGAGAGTAAACCAGTCACACTAAAAATGTAAGCCTCCTCTTTCAAAAAATACAAGTAAAACAAGATGTAGAAATAAAAGTATACCTGAAAATGAACCTAACACTATATCTACCAATGTTAATATAGCCACAATAAAACATGTGCAATGTTAATATAGATATCATATTTAAATGAATAGGCTTATAAACAAGAAAAAATACACCAATTGCAATAGACAATAATGGGCAAGGCTATGAAGTGGTAGTAGATGACATTATGGCAAAAGAACCCCTTATAAAAAAAAATGTCCTAACAAACTTTCAACCAAATGTTCCTTTTGTACAAGCAAACAATCCAGTGTACAATCGGACGTGCAGCTTAATATGTAATGTGCGCCAGCAATCCTTCAAATATTTACGACAATTCCTCAATCACTCTATGAAATTAAAAGACAAAAGTAGATCAAAACTTTGCAAACCATAGAATACTGCCCAGTATGCATCCACACTGCACATTTATAAGCTTGCATTTCAAGAACTGATTGCAAAAGCACCTTTCATCCCATCAGAATATTAGCAACACACCATTCACCATTACAAAGCCTTGTCCATATATTCTATTATCCAAAAAGGCCTGCTTTACAACTCCAAAAATGAAATAACATGTGCCTACATGGAACAGCCAAAGAACTCCTTTGGAAATACAACTCATCCAAAGTAAATATTTTGGAACTGAAGTTGATCTAGAAAATTCAGAAACTTTAGAAAACATGAACAAAAACCTCACAAACACCAATATCCTTATAAACACATACAAAAAAGAAATAGCAAAGTTTCAAAATACATCTGCTGAAATACCAAACAAAGTATGTGCCTGTTGTCAAAGAACCTTTTATAAAAATTAGCACAAAAATAGTAGATATGGCCTACAAAATAGACAAAAATTACGAATCCCAATGATTCCAAATAGTTTTATACCTAGCAGCAGAAAATAAATAAAAAATAACTGACCCCTCAAAAAGTTTGCACGTACTGCAATAAAAAAGTTTGACAATAGTCAAATGCCATAATGGGCTGTCACTAATAACATAGAAATCGTCCCACTTTCATAAGCTGTCCAGCAACTTAACTTGTCTGAGAGCATTAAAATCTAAACCATACACCAATTTCAAGCTATAATACACCTTCAACCGAAAACTGCTAAATTACCTCCATCTGAGTTACTAAAAGGTATTCTTCGCAAAGTAATATATTTGCCATTAGATCTTAAAAGAAAATGTAGAAACTCTAGAGTACGACGGCCAATAGATCAATGTTTGATTGTACTAATTAATAGGGTACTAACAAAACACACAAAAAAAATCCAACAACTAGTTGACAAAGTTAGACAAGCCCTGCAATATCTTAAAGAAAGCAATGAATAAAACAGGGATATAAATCTAGAGGAAAAGTTAAGAGAAACCACCCAAATAATTGAAGATTCACCACAAACTGGCCAATTTTACCATGTAGATCCTGTTACTGCAGCCAACATGTTAGACCATTATACAATTCATCCACTACATTCCAAAGACACCATAGAAGATAGATTAGAAACATTTCAAATGTGTCAGGCCAAAGGATACTCAATGAGCATATAGGAGAAAAATGTAGAAGAATGTTCTTTTCCTCTACCCTTTCCTACAAGAAAAAGAGGAAGATATGTTGAAAGATTAACATAAATGAGTGCATTAGAATATCGCTCTTTACAAATGTATTCTGAAAACCCAAGATTCAGACAAAATGTAGAATACATTGTCCACCTCCTGATTGAAAGCAAACTAGCAACTCTATGTTATGGAGTTGCACAAACATTCTTTTTTTAAATTAGTTTAAAGTGCAAATTGGTTAATTAAAACCTTATACGCTATAACATATAATAATCATATAAAAATCAATTAAGCAGTGAAACATTATTTCACAATATTGCTCAACACTCACATATTGGTCTAAAAGAAAAGCGGAGAGGGTCCTATCCAATTCCTTTCCATCAGGTACATAGTCCATACCACCTTATAACTTCATATCTTCAAACCTAACAAATTATACAGTAACTATACATTATTCCTTCAATTATTTAAAAAGAGACATAATACATATCCTATATTCACCAACCTCTCTTAGCCCTCTTCCTGCTCCCACCTATGAGGCTAAGAACCTCAGGGTCATCTTTGGCTCCACACTCTCCTTCTCTCCTCACATCTCAGACGTCTCTAAGAAGTCACATTACCAGCTCCATCTCCTCAGAGGTATTCTTCCTTTCCTCTCCTTCCCCTAGAAGCTCACTGTCTCCAGAGCTCTGGTTCTGTCCAGGCTGGACTACTGTAACAGCCTCTTTCTAAATCTGCCTGTTTCTACCCTCTGCCCTCTGCAACTCATCCAGAACAGGAATGCGAGACTTGTCCTTGGCCTCAAGCCCAGGGATTGTATCTCTCCAGGACATAAATATCTCCATTGGCTCCAAGTGACTGCGGGGATTAAATTCAAAACCCTCTGCATTGTCCACAAGGCCTTCTGGGGCCTGCGGTCCCAATACCTTCAACTCTCTCTTTCTAAATATCTTCCTTCTTGAGTGCTTCGCTCATCCGCCTCCAACTCCCTCAAGGCAGTCGCTTCTCTAAGCAACAAGTTGGTGGTAGATCTCTCTTTTCGGCTGAGGCCTCCCTCTGGAACAGCCTCCCTGCCTCCCTGAAACTTGAGGAGAATCACCTCCGGTTCCGGAAGCACCTCAATACCTTTCTCTTTGCTTCTGCTTTTTCTCGTCCTCTCCCCTGCTGACTTTCTGATCGAAACTGAAACTGCACTGCTTACCTGGCCACCTTCTGATCTCAGGCCCGGGTCCGCTCCCCCACCAGTCACACACCTGCACTGCCTTCCTGGCAACCTCTGCATTGCTCGGGAAGATAGCTCAGCGTCAATGTGCTTACCTTGGAAGCAAGACGACACGGAGCACCACAGGTCCGATCCCGGGGTTCACGCTTAGAAACCCCTGGGTATTAAGCACGTTATAAATAACCTATCATGTCATATCATATCATATCATATCACTTGGGGACTGTTTCTGTATCCCTAAAGTCCCACTATCAGCACTTGACACATGCTATCTGCACTTACGCCTGCACTTGCCACCTGCTGGCCGTACTTTTACTTACTGTTATTTATTCTACTATGTACTGCACTGTCCTCTCCACTTCCCCCCGTTAGGGAAAATTCTCGAAAATGTGCCAATTCCTCCTAACTTAGAGCCCTCCAGCTCTTTTGCTAAACTTTGGGACTTTGAACTTTTCAATTCAATTTGTTTTCTGTGTTTGTTTCTTTTTGGTTATAGAGTCTAACCAACTCCATAGGCATCATCTTTTACAATTGTGTCACAAAGCACCTTCAGTGCAGTGCCACAGGGAAGTCTTCCAGATTTCCCAAGGTTTAAATACCTTCTCTGGGATCAACTACTGTTTCCCAGAGCAGTAAAGTGAAATTGGATTTACTTAGCATTGTGCTTGCTAGACCCAGCACACCCTATCTTACAATAGAGTGCTTGAGGGGTTACTTAGTATCCCATGTGTCTAAATGTTCATGCAACATATTTTATGTTACCCTTTCCTCAATTGACTGGCTGGTGGCAGTGGTTTCATTTTGAACTACCATGATTTACCCCAACCGCAAACTGTTTGCAGCTTCGGTAATGTTAAATCACGGGAGCCATGTTTTTCAAGATGGCACCTGAGCCTCCTTTGTTTAAATGGTTCCTGGTCTTCTTTTTTTGCTGTTTCTTTGTGGAAAGGCCCTTCACGAGTTTTTTTCTGCATGCCAAAGCAGGTTTGCTCTATTTGTTCATTCGCCTTTGGCGGGCCTCTGGCTCTAGAGTGTCTGGGATAGGCAGGAAGTGGGGGAGGTGCCCAAAACTCCCTGGACTTAGTCTCCCAGGAGACCGAAATGCACTATGCGATGATTGCCTGGCTGACTGTCCGGCAAGGGCAGCCACCCCCCTGGGTGAGTGGCAGCTAGGCTGATATGAATGGGAGAGAACTGAATAAAAGGTGAGTCTCTTGGCTTGGAAGGCAGAGTCGACCACTGGATGAAGGAACCAAAGAAGAGGTTGAAGAGGACAGCTGCTGCAACTCCTGGACCGTTGGTTTGCCCGGTGAAGCCCTGCTGCAGGTCCGAATCCCCAAGTTCGCATCAACAGAGAAGCCTTGCAAGAATGACTTTTCCCTTTGAGTTGGTGGGACCAATCAACTCCCAAGTAAGCCAGCTGGACACCCATCTCAGAGCTGGCTGCATTTCCTCAGAGTGATGCAGGAAACCGTAGGGCCAGGGAGAGGGACACCAGATTGTGTGCGTTGCTTGTAAACTGGCCGAAAGCTTTTGGAAGATCCTCCGGACTGACCAAGCATGATTCCCCTCAGTTGAGTGCGGCACCTCAGATGTGAGGAAAGTCCACCTTGACAGCCAGGAAGCGTGCTTATTGCTATTTGCTCTACCTCAAGGAGCTGAAGTGCGAAACAGCCACTGAAAGTAAGGTCTGCCGGTTGCCAGCTTTGACAGTGCCAGTACAGTGCAGAAGTTCCCCGACGTCCTCCCTCTTGTCTCCACGACTGAGGCCCAGGAACAGTGAGATCTGCAGAGCTGTACAGGAACAGAAGTCTTCAGCTGCATCTTTTTCTTCTTAACTAAGGTACAGTAAAAACTAGCCGAAGAGAACATACCTCTTACTGTGGAAGTGCTTGCAACTTCTGCAACTTACAAGTCTAATCAGCTTGTGGCCCTACATTTCATTCTCGTTGTTCTCAAAGACTCCTAAGAAATTGTGCAAAGACTTTTCCATTTTCTTACCTGGAGTGCTGCATCCTATACATAGACTTTGGCCTATTGACTTTTGCTTAGTCTATTGAATAGAATGACTCTTCTCAGAGCTATCTGAAAGTATTTGCCCTGCTTATGACTATTTGTATTTCTTGTGTTATAATCACGTTTGCCTTTTACTTACTTTTTAATGAGTATTCTGTATGCCAACAGTAAGGTATTAATGTTCCCAGCAACCTTGTTACTGAAGTCACCTGTGGGTGTAGGTTGTGTCTGTGGGCCATCCCAAAAGAGCCTTGTCTGATCCAGAAACTCAGAGTGTACAGTATTGAAGTATATGTGTTTGTTACTATTCAATTTCTCCCTTCTGAAGAAGGCTTTATAACTGACTGATAAATACATTATTAATTGTTTATGCAAGAAATCTTGAGTGTAAGAGCTTATTTTAATACCTGTAACTGTGAATCTTTGTGTAACTCCACTAGAGCTCACATTTCCTCTCTTGAGATAAGCCTGGCTGCTCAACACGCTACCAAAACTGTGCAGTACAAGCTTATACCAAAGGTTGGGCTATCTATACCTGTAGTCATAGTTGTTTGTAGTGTTCCCAGAGGCTACTGCATTAAGACTTTGCCTAACACCCCCCGCACTTTCACATTTCCCCCTCCCATGCACTTGCGCAATCTGAATGACATTTGGCCTAATAGGATCGCTGTCTGTCTTCCCTCTGTTCCCCCTGCCTTGCCTCGTCGCGCTGCAAAACATTTATGTATAGGCGAGTTATAAATGCCATATCATTTCATATCATAAAACTTAATTAAAATGGTTATTAGTCAGATAAAATTGCTCTATTCCATATATAAAAAGATGCCCCAATGTATACCATGATTTCAGCCTCATAAATGGTTGATCAAAACTGATCAGATGATATCATACTTAGATCACTCACCAATTGTCTATATCCTTTATAATACCATTCTTGTAATTTTACACACTAAGTGAGTAAATGTCTAATAGTTTCCACCTCTGTATTACAATGTCTGCACACACGTTCTCCCAAGGCATCCCCATCGAAATCCCCATATATTCTTTACATGGTAGTGTATTAAATCAGAGTTGGATAATACATCTCACCAACTCTTTATTTCCAGTTTTTAACAGGTAGCCTATAGGGATTGCAGGTTTTAACCCTTGCAAAGGGTATACGCCATATTGTTTCTTTTGAAAAGATATGTGAAGTTATTATTCAAGTCCCAGATTGATGCTTTCCTTTTAAGGAGTTTAATTGTTGTATTGACCTCAACTTTCTCTGTGGGAACCTTCAGATCTATTTCTTTGAGGAAAGAGAGTGTGATGTCTTTTAAGCTTGACATATAGGTATTCAATATTTATTTCTCCTTTATATTGTTGCCAATAAGTCTCGTTAAACTCTCTTCCCCCCTTCCCACATCACCATCCTTATGTTCAACACCTTATTTTCCACAGTATCTCCAGCGAGGTTATCCCCAGCTCACACCTTATGGCCTCTATCAGGGTCACCGCAGAGAGGCCTAGCAGAGGTCTCCACAGATTCCCTTCAAGTTTCCCTAGGTGAGCCATGTATTTTCCCTCCACGGTTTCCAATGCATAGAGTGCCCGAGGGAAAATACAACTTTTGTACACTTCAAGATATCCTTCAATGGAGGATCCACTCCTGCTTGACATATACTTTCATATAACATTCCACTTCTTAATCACTTTAGATTCTACCATTTCATAATAACAACCCTTGGGGGATTATTCCTGATAGAGTTATCCAAATAGGGGTAGATATCCCCATCTTCCAATATTTTGAAGTTGATATGCCATAAAAAAGCAGTTTTTCCCTTCTTCCTTTTAGACAGTCCAAACACCATTATCTTTGTTTTATTAATATTGATATTTAAGTTACATTCTTTGGAATACAGGTACAGCTCATTCAGCATCCTTTGTAATCCCACCAGTGTTTTATCCAATAATATTGTGTCGTCCACATACATTAGGCCACTAATAGCCTTACCTCCTACTTTTGGTGGGAAGTTGTTTATCATAACATATCTATCTCAGAGGTCCGACACGTAGAGGTTATATAACACTGGTGAAGTCACACAGCCTTGTTTCAGATAATGTAGGATTCTGGGGCAGAGTATTCTATCCCTTAATGTTTCTCATAGTTTGTCTCTATCGACACTGTCAAATGCCTTAGAGTAATCTATATAGCACACATATAATCTAGTGCCTTTTCTATCCATGGTGTCAGAAATAATGTGATCTTTTCTGAACCCTGTTTGTTGGATAGGTCTCTTATCTTTACTCCATTTGTTAATACTATCCACAAGCAAAGGGCAGAACAGCTACTATCAGCCATTGCAAGGAGGTGGTAATTATCAGGTATCTTTCTAAACCCCTTTTTATGAATTGGGACAACAATAACTGTTTGTCAGCTATCTGGGATGGTACCTTTTCCCATATCTCAGTAAATAATTGGAATAGTAGCGCTGCCCATTTCCTAGGGTTACGTTTAATTACAATATTAGCCATCCTAATTGGGCCCGGGGCTCTAGATGCCTTCATTTCATTTATGATAGCAAGTATGTCTGAGATTTCATAGGGGAAGTTATGTCTCTGATATTCCCAACTATTTCTATATATATCCTCTATCCTATTATCTATGTAGAAACATTTGGAAATATTATGTACCCAGATATCCTGTCCCACTTTGTAGTTTTCTCTGTTAGCTTCTTCCACCAAATGTTGTTTATACAGGTACCAGAAATATTTTGAATCGTGGATTTTACAAAGCACATATATACACCTCCAATTAGCATTATTTAAATTATGCTTATGTGCCTTGAGCTCATTTTTATATCTGGTCTTAATGTTTCTTATTCTAACAAGTTTATCCTCTTCTTCTACCTCATGATTCCATTTATGGTTCTCAATGTCCTTCTTCACCTCTTTTTTTTTTTTTTTGTGGCTCTGGTAGTCATATTTTTTTATGTTTTTTTTCCCCATTTTCGTGTAACATACAACCTGCAATTCTTTTTTTGGATCATACCCAAAAGGTTTCTTCCCACCACCTTGAGACCATTGAGTGCTATCTCATGTCCATCTAAAGGAAGTATGTCGAACATTCAATTAACTTTTTCTAAATTTTTCTCAGACCATATAATCCTATTTATGATATGATATGATATGATATGGCATTTCTAACGCGCCTATACAGTGTTTCAAGGCGCGACGAGACAGGGAGGGGGGACAAGGGGAAGACAGACAACAATCCTACTAGGCCAGGTGTCATTCATACCGCGCAAGTGCAGGGGTAGGGGGAAGGGAAAAAGTGCAAGGGGAAGGGGGGGAGTGCAGTACAAATAAGTAGAATAGAAATAAAATAATAAATAAATAGGGCCAGCTGGTGGCAAGTGCAAGGTAAGTGCAGACAAGTGCTGGGGGGTGGGGCTGTAGGGATACAGAGACAGTCCCGCAGTGCAGGGGTTGCCAGGGAGGCAGTGCAAGTGAAGAGTGACTGGGCCCAGGACCGAGGTCGGTGAGAGTGGCCCAGTTGCAGAATCAGTGCAGTTTAGGTGAAGAATTTAGCAGGGGAGCGAGAGAGAGAGAGAGCAGAAGTGAAGAGGAAGGTTTTGAGGTGCTTCCGGAACCGGAGATGGTTCTCCTCAAGTTTCAGGGCGGCAGGAAGGCTGTTCCAGAGGGAGGCCCCTGCCGCGGAGAGAGATCTACCCCCAGCTCGTTGCTTCGAGAAGCGGCTGACCCTGAGGGAGTTGGAGACGGATGAGCGTAGGGCTCGGGAAGGAAGATATTTAGGAAGAGAGAGTTGAAGGTATTTAGGCCCCAGGCCCCAGAAGGCCTTGTGGACAATGCAGAGGGTTTTGAACTTAATCCTCGCAGCCACTGGGAGCCAGTAAAGAGATTTCAGTCCTGGAGAGATACGGTCTCTGGGCTTGAGGCCAAGGACAAGTCTTGCAGTTCTGTTCTGGATGAGTTGCAGAGGGTGGAGAGTGGAGGCAGGCAGATTAAGATAGAGGCTGTTACAGTAGTCCAGCTTTGAGAGAACCAGGGCTCAGGAGACAGTGAGCTTCTGGGGGAAGGAGAGGAAGGGAAGAATACCTCTGAGGAGGTGCAGCTGGTAATGTGACTTCTTAGAGAAGTCAGATATATGAGGAGAGAAGGAGAGTGTGGAGTCGAAGATGACCCCGAGGTTTTTTGCCTTGCAGGTAGGAGCAGGAAGAGGGCCAAGAGAGGCCCTACAGTAGTCCAGCTTTGAGAGAACCAGGGCTCGGGAGACAGTGAGCTTCTGGGGGAAGGAGAGGAAGGGAAGAATACCTCTGAGGAGGTGTAACTGGTAATGTGACTTCTTAGAGACGTCAGATATATGAGGAGAGAAGGAGAGTGTGGAGTCGAAGATGACCCCAAGGTTTTTTGCCTTGCAGGTAGGAGCAGGAAGAGGGCCAAGAGAGGCCCTACAGTAGTCCAGCTTTGAGAGAACCAGGGCTCGGGAGACAGTGAGCTTCTGTCTATAGAGGTCTGTATGCTCATTTCCTTTACTATATTCCATCTCCCTTGGGTACATTTGGCAAATTTGCTCTTCAATAAGAGGTGTAGATATATGTTTAAAAGAAATCATGGAGTTTCTCAATCTTTTTACTAACAAACATATAATCCAGGCGAGAGCCTACCTTTCCATTAGACTAGGTATCCTCCATTATTGGGCCATTGTCCGGTTCAAAATATTCCAACCCCCTGTTAAGTAATAATTTCAACCATGAGATCCCATTCACTATTTGTTTTTGATGTTTCCTGTCAGGACCACATTTCCCCATCTCAGAGGGCATGGTATTTAATGAGTCATCACATAATTCCTTCCATCTTTCCATCTCCCTGTTCGTGATTTCACAATATGCATTGAAGTCACCTACTATACATATTTCTGAGTCAGGTGATTCCAATAACCAACCTTCTATAGTATTATTTATAATATTTGCTGCATCAGCCATTCTTTGTCTCCCTGGACGGGAGTATGTATTAATAAGTAGCATCTCTCCAAATAGACTCACATTGCCTATGACCACACACATGACAAAGGGAGAGATCCCAAATTGATCATATTCCCTATAAGGTATATGATTTCTGACCCCTGTACATAAGCCTCCAACCAGGCATCCATTTTCCCCCCAAATGGCAGCTTTATTCCATATATTGTATTCCTTCAATAACATTTCTCCACTCGACCAAGTTTCTTGGTGGGCAAATATATCACTATCCATCAATAGTTTTATGCCATCAATATGTAGTAGCGAGTTAAATATGCTATTCCAAGACAAGAAAGTGGGTCATTTCCACTTTCCTCATCTCAGTAGTCTGGGAAATAGGTTATATCTGGGATCCACATTTTGATTTGTTCTCTCATTATAGCCGTATCTATTCTTTGGCTCTTCAAACCCTCGGGCAGATTCTCTTTTCGTTCAATATTAGCAATATTATTACATATTACAATCTCAAATTCTTTACCCCATATGCTTTTTGAATGTTCCCGAATCAGGTCCACAAGAACCGCAGATCTAAATTGTATTATTGCCCAGTTTTAACAGCTACCGAATTCTGGTAATATAACTGTATCTATATCTGTCGATTTAATGTTATGTAATTGAGGGATTTTTAACAGTTGTTCCAGTAGCCAGGCCCGGTTCATAAAGGGGCTCTCCTCCGTGGTAACTTTCTCAATAATCTTAATGGATTTGCCCAGATTACAATGTTCCACCTCATTATTTCTTATAGCCTTGAGCGTGCTAGTTCTAATATTACCGCACATTGACAACCTTTCCATTTCTGTAATATATATCTCTCTTTCCCTGGTGGTTAGCTATTTTATTAATGGGAATATTTAAACATCTTACTTCAATATCCAAAGCATTCTCATCTTCCAATTCTACCACTTCAGGTCCATGAGTTTTTCCCTTTAACCACTTTTCTAATCCCCCATCTTTTCGTGGGAGGATATTTTCTTCATCCATTTTCTTTTGCCATTCAATGACATTAAATCTATTTCCTACTTCCACACATTCCATATCTGTTGGTGTTGTGGCTGCCAATGCCACACTATTCCTTTCAACACACTTGGAGGCCGATTCATGGAATAATTAGCGCGGCGCAAGTGGGCAAAAACGTGCGAATCGCAGTGGAATAGCGAAAATCGCAGTGAACGTGCGAAAATCGCACGAAAAGCAGCGCACGTCGATTCATGGAAGGCCGTGCGCGAGAAAACCAGCGGATGTGCGATAAAAAGTGCGCGGCGCACGTTAGCGCACAGGCCATCTAACAGCGTGCGCCAGGTCACAGCGAAAATCGCACAGGCCACAGCGAAAATCGCACATAGCGCGGCGCACGCAATAAAAGTAGGCGGAACACGGGCGTAACACTCGGAATGGGGAACAACTTGCCAAAACGTGGGCGTCACGGGGGAAGTACAGGGCACAAGTGCGCGGAACGCCCACACGCTCGCCTACAACACGTATTCATGGAATAGAATAGGGGAAAAAAGCGCACGCTCAAACCAGCGCACAGGCACAAACACGACCGCCACAAGAAAGGAGGCGGTAGCGTCTCTGCGGCTGTAAGAAATGTGCGCCAAAAGGTGCGCCAACAAATAGCACCTATATACTGCCATGATGAATGTCCCATACTGTGGCCCTCCAGGAAAAATGACGCGCAAAGGGGTACCCACAAACACGGACACCCGCTGACAAAAAATACGTGTGCATGTATACCGGGGTGCGCGGGAAGTGTCACACGCGATTTGCAGGGTACGTGCATCACAGGGGTTCGCGTGAAGTTATTCACGCGATCGGGCCTGGGGGAGCGGGCTACGTGTATTACAGGGGTTCACGTGAAGTTCCACACGCGATCGGGCCTGGGGGAGCGGGCTTCGTGTATTACAGGGGTTCGCGTGAAGTTCCTCACGCGATCGGGCCTGGGGGAGCGGGCTACGTGTATAACAGGGGTTCGCGTGAAGTTCCTCACGCGATCGGGCCTGGGGGAGCGGGCTACGTGTATTACAGGGGTTCGCGTGAAGTTCCTCACGCGATCGGGCCTGGGGGAGCGGGCTTCGTGTATTACAGGGGTTCGCGTGAAGTTCCACACGCGATCGGGCCTGGGGGAGCGTGCTACGTATATTTCAGGGGTTCGCGTGAAGTTTCACACGCGAATAGCCTGGGCGCGTGAATTTGAGGGGTGCGCGGGAAGTTCCTCACGCGATCGGGCCTGGGGGAGCGGGCTACGTGTATTACAGGGGTTCGCGGGAAGTTCCACACGCGAATAGCCTGGGCGCGTGTATTTCTGGGGTGCGCGGGAAGTTCCACACGCGAATAGCCTGGGCGCGTGTATTTCAGGGGTGCGCGGGAAGTTCCACACGCGAATAGCCTGGGCGCGTGTATTTCAGGGGTGCGCGGGAAGTTCCACACGCGAATAGCCTGGGCGCGTGTATTTCAGGGGTGCGCGGGAAGTTCCACACGCGAATAGCCTGGGCGCGTGTATTTCAGGGGTGCGCGGGAAGTTCCACACGCGAATAGCCTGGGCGCGTGAATTTGAGGGGTGCGCGGGAAGTTCCACACGCGAATAGCCTGGGCGCGTGTATTTCAGGGGTTCGCGGGAAGTTCCACACGCGAATAGCCTGGGCGCGTGTATTTCAGGGGTTCGCGGGAAGTTCCACACGCGAATAGCCTGGGCGCGTGTATTTCAGGGGTGCGCGGGAAGTTCCACACGCGAATAGCCTGGGCGCGTGTATTTCAGGGGTGCGCGGGAAGTTCCACACGCGAATAGCCTGGGCGCGTGTATTTCAGGGGTTCGCGGGAAGTTCCACACGCGAATAGCCTGGGCGCGTGTATTTCAGGGGTGCGCGGGAAGTTCCACATGTGATTTGACAGTGTGGCTCCTCCCAGGTGTACCCTGTACACCCTCCACGGCCCCTGCAGGCAGCCCACACCACAGGGGACTACCCTGCATCCCTGGTCATGTCCCGCAGGCAGCCCACCCAACATGGGCATGCCCCCCAGCAAAGGCACATGTCTCCTTGAACTAATGAACACCAACACATGTCCCCTTGCACCCCCACCCCCCAGCACTGTGGGGCACCTGCCAGCAGGCCCCCACCCATGTCCAACTCATGTCTCCCACCACCCCCAAACCCCAGCCACCAGGGTCACCCTCCACCAGGGCCCCACTCATGTCTCCCACCACCCCCACCCCCCAGCACTGTGGGGCACCTGCCAGCAGGCCCCCACCCATGTCCAACTCATGTCTCCCACCACCCCCAAACCCCAGCCACCAGGGTCACCCTCAACCAGGGCCCCACTCATGTCTCCCACCACCCCCACCCCCCAGCACTGTGGGGCACCTGCCAGCAGGCCCCCACCCATGTCCAACTCATGTCTCCCACCACCCCCAAACCCCAGCCACCAGGGTCACCCTCCACCAGGGCCCCACTCATGTCTCCCACCACCCCCACCCCCCAGCACTGTGGGGCACCTGCCAGCAGGCCCCCACCCATGTCCAACTCATGTCTCCCACCACCCCCAAACCCCAGCCACCAGGGGCACCCTCCACCAGGCCCCCACTCATGTCACCCACCACCCCCACACCCCAGCAGTGCAGGGTCACCCTCCACCAGGGCCCCACTCATGTCTCCCACCACCCCCACCCCCCAGCACTGTGGGGCACCTGCCAGCAGGCCCCCACCCATGTCCAACTCATGTCTACCACCACCCCCACCCCCCAGCCACCAGGGTCACCCTCCACCAGGCCCCCACTCATGTCACCCACCACCCCCACACCCCAGCAGTGCAGGGTCACCCTCCACCAGTGCCCCACTCATGTCTCCCACCACCCCCACCCCCCAGCACTGTGGGGCACCTGCCAGCAGGCCCCCACCCATGTCCAACTCATGTCTCTCACCACCCCCACCCCCCAGCACTGTGGGGCACCTGCCAGCAGGCCCCCACCCATGTCCAATCCATGCCCCCCTGCACCTGGGTCCCAACATTCCCCAATCATGTCCGTAATGCCCATCCTCCCCTGCCAAAAGGCCCAACCAACTATCACACCCACCCACATATCAAAGGCAATTACATGTTACACCCCCAATGTAAATAATGCAATTTAACACATGTCTGTCACACACAATGGCTGCAAGTGAATGACAAAACACCCAACATGACATGCCTGAAAGCAATGAGATGATACGACACATTGAAGATTAAAAAAATAATATGTATTGAACAGCAAATAAGAAAAAACACAAAGCAAATCAAACAAAACAAGATGAATGTCCAAGAAAAAATTATGAAAAATTAAAATAAGCCAATCAAGAAGATAATCCTGGGTCCATGAGCCCTACCAAATTAAACCTAACTGACTACTAACTAAAAAGGGAACTATATACAAAAAAGTGGTGCATTGTCCAATCGCAACCAAAAAAAAATTCAAAAAAACAAAGGAAACCTAACCCTAACTATACAACTATATACAAAGGCAGCGGGCTATTCGGACGGCTCACTGGTTGTTGTCATGGGCCAGGGCATCCTCAAACTCCTGGTCAATGGCTTGGAGGCGGGCATGTTCCCTGGCCCCGAGGTCCCGCAGGGATAACGCAGTGTCAAGCTCAAACTCCCTGCAAAGACCCTCGAGGCACTCAGCCCGCCTCAGCGCCCTCCGCATGGAGTCCTCCGCCCTGACCATCGTGAGCCGTTCCTCCTCTGCCCGCTGCCGCTCCGCACCTATCCGCTGGCACAACCTCTCCCACACGGAAGCCACTCCCATTCCAGGGTTCTCCTGCCCTCCGGCCGATGCCTGCACCCCTGATGTTGATGGCCCCGAGCTATGATGCCTCCCACGTTGAGCCTGCTGCTGCCTCCGACGCAACTGCCTGTGCCAGCACGACGGCATCCAGGCTGATGGAAACCACCGACGCCGTCGTGCACGTGCCCTGCCCGATGATGCCGTCACATCCTCCATCTGCTGGGGTCCAGTTGCTCTGGTGTCCACCCCTGCTGGATCTCTGACTCCCGACTGTGGCAGGGATGGGATCCCCACCGAGCTGGCTGCATTGGTCGGGGCAGGTCCACAGGGGGCCCTGGTGGCATCTGGGCTGGAAGACGGCAAGGAGAACGACTGGTGGATAGCCTGCACAGAGGAGGAGAGGGCCGCCACATTGGCCAACACATGCAGGAAACCCCCGAACATGGCCGATCCCAATTGGGCCACGTCGGCACGGTGCACTTCGTGATGACGTGCGTGCTCCTCCCGGGAAGCACGCACGGCATCACGAATCGCAGCCGTGCGCAACGCGACCCCAATCAGGACCTTCTCCGCACGGCCAGGGGTTCCCACGTCCGCAGGTGGAGGGGAGTCAGGTGACATGGACATCCCCTCTACCTGCGGACAGGCCTGGGACGGGGCATCCCTGCTGGTGCATGGTGGTGCACTCACAGGGTCAGGGACAGCGACATGCACAGGCCCCTCCACGGTGACCTGTGCTGCCTCCTGCCCCTGGCCCTGGACTGCACCACTTGCACCAGCAGGGATGCCCCCACCAGGCCCCATGTGTGCCCCAGTGGCGGCCTCCTCCTCCTCTGTGCAAACCACCAACCTGGATGGCTCCTCACCGTCTCCCACCGTAGCAGGCCCCTGTGGGGGCTCACCCACCCCTTCCGCTGCAGCCGTGGGGGCATCCCCGCCGCCTTGCTCCACAGCGCCGTCTCCGCCCTCTTCTTCACTAGCCGCTGCGTAGAGGGAGACAAAGAACACAAGCATCAGGGCACTGTACAATGGTCCCCTAGACAGGAAGCAATAGCAGATGAGCACCACTGTCAAAGTACACTTCCATCATGTCCCTCCACAACACATGGGCCAGTCCAGGCAAAACACACACAGTAACAGGCATGGTGCATGCCATGGACATTTCCATGCATGTCCAATGGACTCTTGAAACATTCAATGATATGTAACTCACATGCATCATGCCTCATGCCCATCACATGCACACACTTCACCTCAGTCACATCCATCTGGCCCCAAACACACCAAACACAGCGGATACAAGGGTAATTTTGCTGCTTTACTGAATCTCTGCATTGTCACACACATGTGTCATGCATCCATGGCATGCACAAGTCACAGACACGCAGGTCAGGCACACAGACATGGCTACCATATATGTACCTGGCATCAGCACCCATCCCTCACCCCCACCCATGTTCAGGTACAGAGACTGGCATGCTCTCATGTTCATAATCTGATTAGGGCTCCCCATGCGGCATTTCAACACATGCAACAACCATGTGCATCACACATCACTGGTCGCACATGCATTACCATGATGTCCCTGCACACATACATGCATACATGGGCTATGGCACACATACAGGCAAGTATCATAGAACCAGCACACCGCAACATGCCCTGTCTCACACAGTAATGCATGGACACTTACCGCTCAACTCCAGACGGGCCTCCCTCTCAAGGATCTGGGCGTGGAGCGCTGGGCGTACGCGTTCCAGGACCCTCATCTGGATGGTACTCATGCGGCCCCGGCCCCCCTCCACGAGGCGCCGGGCCTTCACAAGGGTCCTGGACCTCAAGTCCTCCCAGCGCTTCTTGATCTTCAGGACGTCGCGGGTTGCCACCCCCTCCGCGTTGATGGCAACCACACAGTCGGCCCAGATCCTCTGCCGCCCTTCCTTGCTGGCGCGGGACGATCCAAAGAGGGCATCATACTGCCCCAGGACATGCTCCACCAGGACACCAACTTCGGTGACAGTGAAGCTGGTGCTCCTCTGCCCCTCTGGCCTGGGGTTGCCACTGGTGCCAGATGTGGAAGTGCCCGACATGGCAACCCCAGAGGCAGGTGTGGGTGGGCAACTGGGTCCTGGGGCTGGGCTGTGGAGCGATGTAATACCAGTCGGGAGTCTTCAGTTCCAGCAGGGGTGGACACAGCAACTGGACCCCTGCAGATGGCTGATGTGCAGGCACCAAATGGCAGGGCACGGTGGCAGCAGGCAGGCAGGCAGGCAGGCAGCAGCAGATGGCACGTGGGAGGCTGCTCGGGGCACTGGGGGGCAGTAACTCGGCCTTCTGGGCAGGAGCGTGGGCTTCCGTGTGTTTTCGCGTGGCCAGCTTGATACGGAGTGATTTGGCACGTGAAAATCCTGCACGTCAGCGTGAA
The DNA here is from genome assembly GCF_040938575.1 of Ambystoma mexicanum. Taxonomy (NCBI): domain Eukaryota; kingdom Metazoa; phylum Chordata; class Amphibia; order Caudata; family Ambystomatidae; genus Ambystoma; species Ambystoma mexicanum. The sequence continues at coordinate 358,049,500 of NC_090940.1, forward strand.
ATCCGAGGAAAGGCCCTTAGCGCGTAAGCGCGTCAGCACGCATACGCAATTCTATTGGACCAGAGTCCCTCAATGCGTAAGCGCGTCTGTGACGTGACCCGCACGGGTGTTCCCCACTCAGGACGTGATGACGGGGCACACGTGGAGATACTGCACGTCAGAGTGTCATCGCGTGTAATTGGACAAAAGTGCGCGTACACGCGATTGGCCTATGTACGTGTATTTAATGGGTGCGCGGCCACTTACACACGCAAGTACGTCAGCGAACCTGTATCCCGTGGTGCGTGTGAATTTCCACACGCTATTGGACTGGGAACAGGATTCCAGGGCTGCGCGGGTCACACGCTGTATCCCGTGGTGCGTGTGAATTTCCACACGCTATTGGACTGGGAACAGGATTCCAGGGCTGCGCGGGTCACACGCTGTATCCCGTGGTGCGTGTGAATTTCCACACGCTATTGGACTGGCAACAGGATTCCAGGGCTGCGCGGGTCACACGCTCGCCTAGAACACGCGCTAAGCATAAATTGCGGACTTTAACAATAACAAGCTCAGACGCCAGGATGAACATACCGTTCCTAGCAGCAGTGGCAGTGGGCTACCAAAGGAGGAGGAGGAGGATAGTCAGGGCCAGAATATTCACACCCAGAACCAGCCTTTTCGGGATGCCTGATGACCAGGTGTATGGGAGGTACAGGTTTCCACCACACATCATACTGGACCTGGTGACTGAGTGGGAGGATGACCTCACATCACCCACCCTGTGCTCCCAAGCACTCAGCCCCCTGGAGAAGGTCCTCAATGTACTGCACTTCTTAGCCACTGGATCATTTCAGCGTACAAGTGCCATAGTGGGTGGGGTGTCACAGGCCACCCAGTCACGCTGCCTACACCAGGTCTTGAACATCATGACTGCACGCCCATCAGTCCGCAGGCACATATACCTGCCCAGAACACCTGCAGAAAGGCATGCTGCCGCCCTGGATTTTTACGCAGTGGCACGATTCCCCAAAGTGCTAGGTGCCATCGACTGCACCCATGTGGCTCTACGTCCCCCCAGGGCATCTGAGCACATCTATAGGAACCGCAAGCACTGGCATTCCATCAACGTGCAGGTAGCATGTAATGCCAAGGGAATCATCACCTCAGTATATGCCAACTATCCCGGCTCCACCCACGACAGCTTCATTTACCGAATGTCCACCCTAAGCCGGGACCTAGAATCTGGGCGGCATGGCGATACATGGCTGCTTGGTGAGTATGTATGCCACTGCACATGCATGCATGTTGGATACTGAGCAAGGTCACAACCTCACCAATGATACCAATCCCCACCTCCACAGGGGACAGTGCCTACCCTCTCAGCCCCCACATGATGACGCCAATTCGGAACCCCACCACGCCACCCCAGGTAAGATTTAACACAGCCCACATTACAACCAGGGGCATAGTGGAGCGCACATTCGGAGTGCTGAAGTCACGCTTTCGCTCCCTTGACCGTTCTGGCGGGCAGCTGTTATACGCTCCCCCAGTAGTGTGCAGGATCATAGTGGCAGCATGTGTCCTGCACAACGTTGCAACACGCCGGGGCCTGGCCGTGGACATGGTGGTGGCCCCACATCCCCAACCACATGCACAGCCGCTGCGCATGGGAGGGGAAAGGGCACGGGGGGAGGCAGCCCGTACACAGCTAGTGGCTAATTACTTCACATAGAAATCACACCCCTGTGGAGTGCACACTGCCCTGGCACATTCCATCTGACAATCAATGATGACTCAACCTGACACTGATCCTGAATGTGTGGAGAATGAACCGGGAATTCCATGTCAGCCTGAGATTGTTCACCTGGAAGTGTCACAATGTGTGCATCCCTACCCACACAGACACCACCAATGCAGTTTTGTGAAGTTACACATTGAAGCAGCTAAAATGAATACCCACTTGCAAAATGCAACAAGAGGACAGTGCCATGTCAGCCAACCCAACCCCAGCACTGCCACACGACACACCGTGCCATGTCATGCTAATTGCAGGTAAACAAAGTAATCCCCACAACATGACATCACTCTCACTATGTACAGTGGCACTATTAGAAACCTGCAACACCTGAAATGCTCACAGCAATGCCGGACCAACAACATACTTGAGCACGTAGTACCATTAACATGACATCAAAAATGTTACATATTAGTAGTCTCACCACCTGGAAATGCCTGCACTCCCACCACTACCAACTGTGCAGTGTTGGCGCCATGTAGAGTTGTAGGTGCACTGCTGCCAACATGGTCCCCATCGCCAGACTAGAGGTCCTTGTGTGGACTTGAGGAAGGGACCTGCAAATTGGGAGGTAGACACAGAAGAAGAGTTACACATCAATGCAACATGCAGTGTACAACACAACAGCAATATGCACTAGGAATGTATACACAGTATTGACTACAGACTGGCCACACAGCTCATGGGAGTCCAACGTCACTGTGTAATTCACTGTCACTTGGGCACACCCTTTGCAAGCCCATGGAAACGGGAAGCAGGAGGGGTGTGTGTGACTCAAACCCAAGCATCTGAACCAAATACATTACAAGCCTGCATGTGCCCAGCCACAATGCAGCGTATGCCCACAGGAACCACGGAAGCCAACAGATCGGAGCCAACAGATCGGAGCCAACAGATCGGAGCCAACAGATCGGAGCCAACAGATCCTCCCAAAAAAATTGGGAATAAAAGAAATCAAAATAAAAATAAAAATAAGAAACAATCAAAAATGGCCATTGATGGGCCCGGGGGGGTTGGGGAGGCCACCCAGGAGGTCCGAGGACAGGATGCACACCAGAACCCACCTGCGTGGATCCTGGGAAAATAAAACACCTCCATGGGCTCATGGCCCACACGGCTACCCTATTGTGGGAGTGTCACTGCTGTCGCTATTATCACCCTGTGCAGCTGCATCCGGAGGTGGTTGCACTATGGGAGGCAGCCCACGCAAGGCCCTAGTCTGCTCCTCCATGGCTGCAAGCATGCGGGTGTGGTAGGTCTGGTTCTGGAGGATGAGTGTGCGGAGGTCCCCATGCAACAACTCACGGGATGCCCGGACCTCCGCCCTCGTTGCCTGCATCTCAGCTGAGAGCGTACGGGTGAGACGCTCCAGCTGCTGTTCTGTCCTTTGGTGTGTTGAAGCCTCAAGCTCAACAAGAGTCGTCCTGAGGTGTAGGAGCTCCTGCCTCAGGGCTTCCCTGTGGCCCTGGGACTCAATGGAGATGGCCTCCTGCAGAGTCGCCAGTGCCGCCCGCCTGTCCCTGTTGGACCCCAACATGTCCTCCCTGTGTGACTGGCAGATGGAGTCAGTTGCCTGCTCTAGTCGCTCCATCAGCCTTTCTGGGGGGACAATGGAAGTGGCCACCCTATCCATGGCCTGAGCCATCATCTCGGATGATGCAGCCTGTTGGGTAGCCATACCGTAAATGGATTGCTCCCATGCGGTATTGCCAGGTGGCGTACGGCCACCACGTCGGCGGGCACCACACCTGTCTGGGGCAAGGCGAACTGCGCCTTGCTGTGCCGGCACTGCCTGAGGCTGCAGGACTGCATTCCCCCTCTGATCTGCTGGCCCAGGAACAGGATCAGATGTCGCGGAGTGTGACCCTGCATCCGTAACCACCGAAGGCGTAGCTGCCAACACTGACATCCCCATGGAGGGTACTGACCCTGGTGCAGGTGGGTGAGACAGAACAGAATCCCTCCCTGGAACACTCACCAGCGACGGCACGTAGGTCTCATCCGAATCAACACCTGAGTACAGCTCGGGGGAGGTGCAGCCAGAGACACCCCTTGAGAGCACGACCTGCAGCACTTGTGGGTTCTCCCCCACCACCACACCACGTCCCTCACTGGTGGTTGGTCGGCCCTGGGACACCTCCTGGGTCTGCACCATCTCCACAACCCCAGCAGTATCAGGTGCGTCTTCCCCTGCAAAGACATGAAAACAAAGTAATGGAAACAGGCATTAGCACCATGGCACACATTGAGGGCTGAGAAGCAAGAGAACCAGTACTTGATTGACATGTCCCACATGACTAAAACCCTCCCATGCATGCACCCTCACTGCGTATGAAGTGCAGGCAAACGGCACACACTGATGACACCAAGATTTTCTGCATGCTGCCTGGCAGTGGCATCACACATTGGCCTGTGATTGGCAGGTGAAACACACATGCCATCACACAGATGGCATGTACCATTGCTATTGAGTGAAGATGGAGAGGAGGGCAGCACCTATTCATTCAGTCCAGTTCCCGCATGTAATAGCTTTTCTGATTCTAACAGGTCAGATTTTTCACCTGGAGCTGCCAGTCTGTAATGGTCAAATTGCACAGGGACATGTGTGTACAAATGATATCCAGGTAACAAAGTCACTCCCCTTTACCATACCCATGTCAGACATGTGACTAGTAGACAGCGACATGCCTAGTGAAAGTGGTGGAATGCAAACAAACTGACTGAATGAACAGTGAAAAATAAGCAAATCTGTTGTGTCAAGGTGACACTTCAAGGGCAACTGGCGTGCAGTTGTGCTAGATGTCTACTGTTGGCAGAAGGGATACTGCTATGGCCAAATGCAGCTGCGGCGGAAGTATTGCATGAAGCACATGGCTGACCCATACGACTGAGGCGCACACACTCTCTCCTGGCACCCAAACAGAAGCCCTCACACACACACCATGCACATGTATGACACACACATGCATGTGCACTCACCGGACAATGCCTCGTAATCAGCCAGATCTCCCACGCCTTGGATCTGTTCCTCCGTGACGTAGGTCCCAGCGACTGACTCATGTGGAGTGAGTTCCATGTCTACTACTGGAGACCCACCTCCAGTCACTAGAGTTGCGGCATGACTTGAGGCCAGCTTACTCTTTGCCCTGCGCTTTAGGTCATTCCAGCGCTTATAGCAATCATTGGCTGTGCGCCTCACGATTCCAAGGGCACTTACGATGTCCGCAACGGTCTGCCAGTGTGCCTGGCGTTGTGCAGGTGTGGTCTTGGATCCTGCAACAATGACCATCTCGTTGTCATGTCCGGACACATACTCGACAAGTGCATTCAGTTCGTCATCCGTGAAGCTGGGCTTCCTGGACGGGCCGGACTGTGTAGCCGTGTCTGGGGCATCAGCCTGTGCCGGACGAGCACTCTTCCTCTTCCGCTTGGAAGGTGGTGGTGATCCTGAGTGTCCTGCGCCGCTCTGGACACTAGGGGCAGGAGCCCTGGTGGACTCTGTATCAGGAGTGTGGGATTGCACACTCAGCATGGGAGTTGGTGCAGGCATTGGCTCGAGTGTGATGGTGTCAGGGGGAATGTCAGCAGCATGGACTAGGACCGACACTGTCCTGGCTGGGTGTGTGAGGGCTGGGGTGGATGGAGCCGCAGCTGCCCCTGCAGCCACTCCGCCCTGCCTCCTTGGTGCAGCAGATGACCTTGCTGCCCCAGATCCACGTGGCATGATGGCATCAACGTGCACCAGCGCACGTGTCGTAGCCCTGCTGACCTGGAAGTCAGCAATGGAGTCAGCCAGGTCTGGTGCCACAATGGGCTGGTCCAACAAGGGCTGAGCATGGATGGTGTCAGCCACTTCAGCCTCAACGGGAGGGGGGGAGGGGGGGGAGGGGGGGGGATGATGGGTGCCCTTGACTGGTCCTCCACACATGGGGGGACAGGCTCACCCTGCAAGTTACGACCACGTCCCCTACCGGATCCACCACGGCCACCACTTGTGGCTCTTCCACCTTTGCCACCCTTACGGAATCCTCGCCTCCCAGCCATGGCACTGATATTAATGTGCGTATGGGAGTGGCTGTAGACAATTGTCCTGGGCAATTGGGGGTCAAAGGGGTTGGGTACCAGATGGTAATTGTACCCTAGTGCTCTAGCACGGCTGATTGTAACCCCTGGGGAAAGATGACGGGTCACGCAACGCACAGGAGGCCCAAAAAAGGGAGATGACGTGCACGCAACCCCTCCTAGACCACGTGTGCAGAAAGAAAAACCTGCACTACGCTGTGGCACCCAGTAACACAAGAATGAACGTATGCGTGTCACACGCAGCCTAGAATGACCTCTGAAGGGGTAGGCAACACACGGGGCAAGCACAGAAGTTGGATACGTGCGTGACTCACCGTCTGCCAGGTAAAAGAGCGTGAAGAATGAGCGCGTTTGGCTGGCTAAACCCCCGCCAAAAGAAGATGTGTACGCTGTCTGAGAAGACAGGACAACAGTAGAAGGGGACACTGTTTGAGGGAACAGGCCCAGGTAAACCAGTAAAAGAGAAAAAAGAGAAAAAGCTGTCAGAGGTAACAGGGAATACGAACTGGAAACGCCGTGAAGTAAATCGCGTGTGAAACGACAAGAAGTACAGATTTCACCCACTCGCTCTCCACGAAAAGCACGTACAAGGAAATGGTGTTCTACATGTACCTTATATACAGGCCCACACGTACAGCGTCACTTACGCGGCGTGTACGTTCACCAATCACACGCTTTGTCACTCCTGCGTGTAGATCCATTTTCACCAATCACACGCTTTGTCACTTCTACGTGTACATCCATTTTCACCAATCACACGCTTTGACACTGGGACGTGTCACGCAACAATTTCCTGCACGTGCAGGTGACTATAGGCGCGCATATGCTGTTGACGGGTTTACGCGCTAAGGGCCTTTGCTGACGTGTGGGATTTCACTACCTATCAGGCTGTCCACGCGTTCACACACGAGAGACCACGCTCCTGGCCAGGAGGCGAAATTACTGCCCCCCAGAGCCCTGAGCACGCTCCCACCTACCATCTGCTGCTGCCTGACTGCCTGCTGGCCACGTGCCCCACAGTGCTGGTGGGTGGGGGTGTTGGGAGACATGGGTGGGGGCCTGGTGGAGGGTGCCCCTGCACTGGTGGGGGTGGTGGGAGACATGGGTGGGGGCTTGGTGGAGAGTGCCCCTGGTGGCGGGGGGTGGTGGGAGACATGGGTGGGGGCCTGGTGGAGGCTGCCCCTGGTGGCGGGAGGGTGGGGGTGGTGGGAGACATGAGTGGGGGCCTGGTGGAGGCTGCCCCTGCACTGCTGGGGGGGGTGGGGGTGCAGGGGGACATGAGCAGGTGTGCAGGGTAGTCCCCTGTTTTGTAGGCTGCCTGCAGGGGCCGTGGAGGGTGTACAGGGAACACCTGTGAGGACCCACCCAGCCTAATCGCGTGTGATGATTCCCACGCACCCCTGTAATACACGTACCCTGGCTAATCGCGTGTATAACTTCACGCGTACCCCTGTAATACACGTACCCTGGCCAATCGCGTGTTAAACTTCCCGCGTACCCCTGTAATACACGTACCCTGGCCAATCGCGTGTTAAACTTCCCGCGTACCCCTGTAATACACGTACCCTGGCTAATCGCGTGTTAAACTTCCCGCGTACCCCTGTAATACACTTACCCTGGCTAATCGCGTGTTAAACTTCCCGCGTACCCCTGTAATACACTTACCCTGGCTAATCGCGTGTTAAACTTCCCGCGTACCCCTGTAATACACGTACCCTGGCCAATCGCGTGTTGAACTTCCCGCGTACCCCTGTAATACACGTACCCTGGCCAATCGCGTGTTAAACTTCCCGCGTACCCCTGTAATACACGTACCCTGGCTAATCGCGTGTATAACTTCACGCGTACCCCTGTAATACACGTACCCTGGCCAATCGCGTGTTAAACTTCCTGCGTACCCCTGTAATACACGTACCCTGGCCAATCGCGTGTTAAACTTCCCGCGTACCCCTGTAATACACGTACCCTGGCTAATCGCGTGTTGAACTTCCCGCGTACCCCTGTAATACACTTACCCTGGCTAATCGCGTGTTAAACTTCCCGCGTACCCCTGTACTACACGTACCCTGGCTAATCGCGTGTATAACTTCACGCGTACCCCTGTAATACACGTACCCTGGCCAATCGCGTGTTAAACTTCCCGCGTACCCCTGTAATACACGTACCCTGGCCAATCGCGTGTTAAACTTCCCGCGTACCCCTGTAATACACGTACCCTGGCTAATCGCGTGTTGAACTTCCCGCGTACCCCTGTAATACACTTACCCTGGCTAATCGCGTGTTAAACTTCCCGCGTACCCCTGTAATACACGTACCCTGGCCAATCGCGTGTTGAACTTCCCGCGTACCCCTGTAATACACGTACCCTGGCTAATCGCGTGTATGACTTCACGTGTACCCCTGATATGCACGTTACCCGCTTTGCGTTCCTTGTTTGGCTGCCCTGTAAACTGGTCCAGGGTTAGCGCAGCCCTTTGCGATGATTTAGCGATTTTGCTGGCTTTTCCTTGCGCGAGGGCGTTCTTGGGGGCGTTACTGGCGCTGCTGCAGGGTCGCTGCGATACTCTGCGCCACGGCTGATTTGGGAGCATGAAATCCATGAATACGCTGTGCGCGGAAATCGGTTTTATCGCACGTGCCTGGCGCAGTCAATCGCACGCGGACACTCTGCGCCAGCCGCTTGCGACACTTTTCTGCGAAATTCTATGAATTACCCTGTTGATCTTTCGGGCCTTGATCGTAGCCCCCCTACTTCTAGTGGCTTTTTTATTATTACGTTTTCGTCTTGTTCTTTTTTTTGAGCCATGGAAAGATGTTAATTCACCCGTACTATTACTATCGTTATCTTCATGTTCAATCATTTCCACTAGCATGGTCTCCTGTTCCAAGTTCCCTTTCTCCTGTGGCTTATGTTTCTCACTCTCATTCTCTACTAAGAAACATAGCTCTCTCAGATCTCCCATATCGTCATGCCCAACCCTAGATTGGTCCTTCTTACATTCCTTGCATTTTTTCACTATTTTCATCTATCATTATTTCCAACACTCTTGTGTTCTCAATGTTCTGGTGCACCAATTAATGTCATTTTTCTCTTTTAATAACTTCATAAAGATACCAAGGAAAATATCAGTAGTGGTTGTCAAGACACCCAATTTTCATCCTAAGTTTAGGGAGTGGCCCCTCTGGTACCTGGATCTAGTTTAAGTGAGTTCTCCATAGCGCTACCTTTTACTTTCCAGGACTCTTCACCCTCAATGTTTTCCACGTACTCCTGTGCACATTTTCCCAAATCAGGTGTGGTAGACAGATTCATACATATCACATTATTCAACTTAATACCAGTTTCTATGTTTGTTTCAACATTAGAGATATCCAAACCTGTCCACAGCCCAATGGATTGTCATCTAAAATCCTGTACCAGGTTCAAAAAAGAATTATTATCTAGTATCAAACTATTTTTTGGTACAGAATGTATGTCCTCAATCGAGGGTTCCTTTTGTTTGTCTTTTTTAGTAAGGAAGCTAAGTATTTTTGGTTGATTTGAAGTCAGTTTGTCCTGCATCATCAGACTAGCATCTTGCTTCCCTCTACCCTTCTTACCTTTTCCTTTATCAATCCCTTTTTCCCCTTGTTTCGATTGATTAAATGGTGTATTTCCCTTGTGTTTCTTTTACTTAAAATTATGGGAATGCAAATTTGGTCCCATATTTCTTTTTCTGAGATATTATTCTGATATTCATTTGGGTGAGGGAGGAAGGGTAGAGCCCAAATCTATGCTTCTTTATCCCTATGAGGACCCCAAGTATAGCACAGGGGTTACACAGCAGCAGTCAGCACATTGCCGACATTTAGATTTATACAGGAATAAAGTGCAATGGGTTGAGTATCAGAAGGTCTAGTTATCCATGAGAAACAAGGATATTCAAAACATAATATAGTAACCACGGGAAAGTCCTACTACACAGCCCCTGTAGGAAGGAGAACAAAAATTATTAAAACCACAGCTAACACCGTCGGAGGATGGAGTCCATCGCAACCTCCAATAACTGGTTTTAGTTTTTCACAGACCCACAGAACAATAGGGTCTCAACCACCAAAATCTATATATTCACAAAGATAAAGTGCCACGTGCAAAAGGATACAGCGCAAAGTATATATGTCCATGAAAAAGGCAGATATATATGAAATATCAACATAATAATAACAGGGGAGAAAATGTCTTCGCAACCTCCATGTGGAAGAGAGCAATCAGTACAAATTATACAACCAATACCATTAAGTCCACAATGTGGGCTCTTAGCACTTTTATCTAATAACGAGGCTTGTTAATTCCACAGAAGGAGGAAACGGGTTCACGCCACTTAACCGCGTCAGTTTTCAGGTTTACGAGAAGGGTTTCTTTATTAAGTGTACTTAAGTGTCCCAACTCTAGCGAGTCATAAGTTTGTTTCAAGGGGCGCTTATTATGCTGGTTTACACCCTAACAAGGATCTCCAGTCTATATATATTATATTACAATATTATTAACAAGATACAAGGACCAATAGATTCCTTACAGTAGCAATACCCAGCACTGACTGAATAATCCACGGTTTATGAAGAGTAAATCATGAAGTAAGTGAACCGTCTGGGTTGGGCTTAGTCCGACTCGCCCCCCCCCACCCGGACGATCCCTTTCAAAGATAGCCAAATGTGAACTTACTTGTAAGTGGGTTACAGCAGAAGAGACAGTGATCCTCAATACAAAAAGTTAATTTGAGGCAGTATTCCGTATTGTCAGTTATTATTAGTTTACCAGCAGGATGGGTTTCCACTCTGCAATTCGCCCAACAGCCCAACAGCAATAAAGTGCCCTTGACTCCACAGCGGGCTTAACGCCACAAGGGTGGATATATTCTGCTTTTACCTCACACTTCCTACATGGGCGTTCTTCTAGCCCTTAAAGTGCCAACAGAGGCCTCAGATAGAAAAGGAGCAATGTTTCCTCTGGTACAGCATTTCACAGTCAGCTGGAAATGTTCTGCTTTTAACCTCGCACTTCCTCTGTGGGCATTCACCTAGCCCTTAAAGTGACAACAGAGGCCTTAGATAGTAAAGCAGCAATGTTTCCTCTGGCACAGCGTTGCACACACATTAAAAATAGGCTCTAATTTCTTAAAAATGTCTGCTACTTAACTGCTTCAAAAGATAAAATACAAAGATTATATTTTGCAGACCAGTATAACAAATATCTTGGCAAACATGTGTGGTACAAAAGAATAGTGTCTCTGACATCACACTGGTGTATGTTGTATGCTAAGGAACCTAGGCCCACCCACATGGTTTGTTACTTTACGTTGTGCAGAGAGGAAGGACAGCTCACATGCAACACATTTGTCTTGGAAGCAAGACAATACAGTGTAACACAGGTTGGAATCCCAATCACACGCTTAGAAACCTCTCACTGGTATTACGCGTGTTTTAAAAGAACAATTATAATCATAATTATAATATGCATGGAATGACTTGCACGAATTCATATGCACTGTAAACCAAAATAAAGAGGAACTATATATAAAATCACCAGGAGAACTCTGTTCTCTTGACCCTGTCAGTGTTTCAAGGTACTTTCACCATTGCTTCATTGCCATGCTGCTCTTCATCTGCACTAAAACTACCCCTCCACTCTGAGAAGTAGAACAGTTCTTTGGAGAAAAGAATATCAATCCAGAGGAGCACTACATATCGGCATGCTTTTGTGGATAAAAGATGCTCTCAAAGTTGGCCATGACAGTGATGCTACTGTTTTAGAATTTATTGAAAAACACATTACCTGTGACATCCCTTCAGAAACCATGCATAGTGATCTACGTACATAAATCTTACACTTCCAAAAACGTAAGTGTGGCAAATACTGCTGACGTAGATATAAAAAAAAAAGGTAAATACTGTATCAAATGTCGCTTTGTCTTGCCTAGACCAATTTGCAAAAAAGGAAATTTAAATATTTGATGTGTTTTGTTAGACACAGTGTAAAAGGGGAATCCCCTAAAAACAAATTCAACATTAAAAGGGACAAAGCATCCAGGTGCATCAGTGATTACAATGCAATCATTGTCCTCTTGTGATATGTAAATATAGACATAAAATACATTGCAGACAATTCCACTGCAGTTGCAAGATATGTCAATGAAGCGCTGCTCCTGTATGAAAGTGGTAAAGCTGGTTCTGGCAAAATGTTCTTAATTAAAATAATCAGCAGGTTTTGACAAGTCTTAACACACAACAACCTTACAGCTGTTGTAACAACCCCCACAGATCTAGCTGCCTACAATATAGGAGGTGTAACAGCCTCCCAACAGAACACCAAAGCAAATTAGAATGCTACACATTATAAGCAGAAGCTACTTCTGAAGTACACAGAATTCTGAAAGAAATTAAGGTCCTTCTTATTGATGAAGTAAGCATGGTTTCCAACATCATGCTGGCTTCAATTCATCTCCGAATGCAAGAAGTCCTTAAATGGGACTACAAAGAACTGTTTGGACGGAAACATGTTATTGTTTTCGGAGACCTCCTACAGTTAACATCAGTAAATGGTCAACCTATTTTCAAAATATTAGGACACAAACAATGCCGTAATAGACTCAGCAGCATTGTACATTTTAATCTATGATAATATTTGTGCTACAGAGAACTAACTCAAAACATGTATCGGTCTGCAGATTTAACCTATGCTAACATTTTAAAAAGCATTAGAACTGATGTGCTTACTAAAGATGCAAAATCCATCTTAAAAACGTGAGTAAATACATGAGCTCTATGCACAAAAGACATCTGTTCCTGATGTCATGGAACAATTAACTAAACAAATATAAAATGCATGTGCTTAATGCCAACCCAATCAAGCTGTAGCCAATTCTATGATACAATGTTTAAAAAACAAATGCAACCCATAGTGCATATCAGACCCACAGACAAACTAGAAGTGTATTGCATGACACTCCCTATCTGTCAACAAGCAACAGCGTGACTAAAGGGGAGGAAGGATAGCTCAGGGGAAACATGTTTGGCTTGGAAGCAAGACAACACAGTGCAACACAGTTTCAAAACCCAATCCCACGCTTAGAAACCACACGCAGGTATTCAGCAAGTTATAACAGAACAATTGTTGTACTCTTGTAAATAGCTTAGAAAAATGTGTCTGCAACACAGCTGGATCAGAACAACTATTAATAATTTGTCTAAACTGCAGAGTACTTCTAAAATGTAACCTTGATGTAGAACAAGGTTTAGTCAATGGAGCAATTGGTACAGTTGTATTCTGGATTCCAAACATATCCACATGACAACAACATCCACTTTGACAAACTTACAGAATTTAAAAGAATAGGCTACACTACTACAGCATGGTTCCTTCTTTTCAAATACATGTATGTACACAGAGAACAATTCTCTCTATCGGCCCATAAGCTGTCACTAGTCACAAATTGCAAGGTCTAAATCTAGATCACACACCCATTGACATTGGCATCACAGTCTTCAAAGAAGGTATGTATTATGTAGCACTTTCAAGTCTCTGTAAACTGAATGGTCTATTCCTAGTTAACTTTGATGTAAACAAAGTCAATGCTGAAATTCTGCATCCTAGACTACAACTGGCTACGTGTACTGTATTGGGCAACCCCATCTAGATATGTACACTATACCTCAAAAAACAAAACTTTTAAAAATAAGACTAATCAAAACAGAAACTATACCAGAGCTCCGTGCAGCACTGCTAAAAAACAAAGAACAACTGCTGCTCCATCTAATAATACAAGCACACAACTCTCTAGTTCAAAAACAACAGTGCGTCCATCAAAAGACAAAGAGACAAATGTCTCCTCTAAAAAAACAACAGTAGACCGATCAAAGGATATAGAGGCACAACTATCTGGCCAATTAAATTCAGCAACACAACTGGAGTAAATTGTTATGGAAATGTAGCAATCAATCTTCTCTTCTTACTGCCACCAATTATTCACATTTACTCAAACAGCTCTGACCAGTTGTGTTTGCAAATGTTTGTCCTTAATAACAATGCCACAAATAATCATGACAGTACCTACAGTGTCTCATGTATAAGACAAGAATTGGACTACTGCGCAGGAATGGTAAAATTGAACATAAACACAAAGAGAGATCCACAGGAATTCCTAATGTACTTACTACAAGTAGCGGAAACCAAAAGTATCCCTATAAATTACATCTTCTTAGCGTACCAAAATAAGACTGGGATGTTGTGTTTCATTTCATGCATATAGTGGTTACTGTTTCAAGGGAAAGGGGCAACCATGAGGGTTTGATGTTTACACCAGAGCGGTAAAACATTTGGCATTTTACCACCAAAGGTAAAGTTAGTAAATAAGGAAGAATATATATATATATATATATATATATATATAAAAACAAAAAAAGAAGGGAAAAAAGAAAGCGGAATATCGCTTCCTGGACGGCACTCTTCCTTAGTCATAGAAATCATCCAGAATACGTCAAAAAAGGATCTCCATCAAACGTCCTTTATTTGTAAAGCATGGTGGACAAGTTGTTCAGGAGAGAACAAAAACAACAACTACGCGTTTCACCCGAAAGGGCTTTGTCTGGTTGTAAACATAAATGACAGGCTTCCCATTTAAACACTCGTGCATGCAAGAAAGAAGTCCTTCTTTACTTTCCCTTATGTTTCCTTCTCAAACCCAATGCATATTTCTCTGAGTGACATCTTGGAATGGTAAAAGGTATATGCATATATGTCCTACATCCAATGTGTTACTTCTAAAAATGTTACAAAAGTAGCCCCTCAGATATTCATGGGCTAATGTATTATCCCCATATCTATAAAGTGCATTGTGCAATATGACAATGTGTGTTCCCACACATTTCAGAACGTTCATACTGTCATAGGTCATGTATTACCAAATTCTTCAAAATATGACCAAACATTCTTTTAAGAGTAAGCCATTTCCATTTAAGTTACCACAGCATGAAATCTTAAATGTCATTACCAAAAGTGCAAAGTGCATTATAGCTGCCAATATTTTCAATTTGTCAAGTCTCTAATATCTTGAATAAAGTGCTTAGTGCACAATAGCATCGATTAAAATGCTTTTTTGCAACACAATTATCTCTCAGTATTACAGGGGGTAAAAAATAGTTGTTTTTCATCCTTAAGAATATAGTACAATAGCCAGCATAACAATCAATATTTCATCCCCTCCACTGTTGCTTCAGTGCAGGATAAAGTGCAATATGTATGATAGCAGCAAAAATTCTATATCATATAAATGACTAATGATACAAATATAGTGCTAGGTGCCACATAGCAATCTTGCCGAGGTTTACATTGGTTATAAAAATGGTGTTCCTATTTGGATAAAGTGCTTAGTGCATTTAGTATATAACTTGACTAAGAGGTTTATGAATATGTTCTGCTTGGTCACAGCAAATATTATGTGTCATATGCATGGCAAAAGTTACAGATAAAATACTTAGTGCAACCTTACAATTTTGGCAAGGTTTATAAAAACGGTGTTCCTATTTAGGTAAGGTGCTTAGTGCATTTTTTAGGGGACAGGGGAGAAAGGAAACAATAAAAATGATGCATTTACCAAGTGTCTAAAAAAGAGAGCCTATAACGGATTGAAAATACAACCGTATTTCAACAAATATATATGTGATGATTTTAAAAAAACCTCCTACATGTTAAAAAATGTAAGGACTGTTGTATAAAACAGTGTGTTAAAAGAAAGCATATGTCATGGAACAGCAGACCTGCAGTGGCCTCATAATCTGGGAAAAAGCATTCATATACTTATGTACAGACATATAAGACAGATAAATCGAAAAACATCAAAAGATTCAAGGAACCACTTCTAATTTCCCACAAATGTGTAGAGTTCCTCGTCCTTGTTGTGGCCATCTGGGTATTTTGTTTGATAATCAACAATATATTTACATTCAGTTTGTCTTAATCTCAATTCTCGATTACCCCCTCTTGGATTTGGTAAGATTTTATCTATGCCATAATATCTAAACGAGGAGATATCTCCATTGTGTTTTTCCTCAAAATGCTTGGCTAGGGGGTAGGTTGGATCTTTGTTTTTGATCGCACGAAGGTGTTGCAGGATCCGTAGTTTTACTTCTAATTTCGTACTGCCTATGTACCATAAATTACATCCACATGTTATCACATAAACCACATAAGTTGTTACACAGGTAATATGTTTCTTGATAGTCACTTCCTTCTGAGTTCGAGGATGTATGTAATTCTTCAAGGACATCCCATATTTACAGGCCTTGCATTTGGTACATTTGTAAAACCCCCCCTGATTGCTTAGTAGCCATTGATTTGATATCTGTGTCGGGGTAGAGAAAAGGCTTGGTGATAGTTCTGATTGGAGCGATTTTGCTTTCCTAAAGGTCACACTAGCATTCTTCTGAATATGGCCTGCGATGTCTGGATCTCTCTGTAATAACGCCCATCGTTTGGCCAGAATTTTTTGAATGTCTTTAGCCCCATTGTTGTAAGTTGTGATGAAGCGTATATTATCAGTTTTTGTTTCCAGTAGCTTCAATTCATTTTTCTCCTTATTTCTTCTGAAAATCTCAGCTCGTGTCTGTTTCGTGCATTGGTTAAATGCACTATTAATAGTCGATTTTTTGTAACCTCTTGCCATAAAATTCTTTGCTGTAATTTTGGCATTTTTTTCAAAGGTTTCGTTTTCACTATAGTTCCTTTTCATTCTTAAGAATTCGCTGTAGGGTATACTATTTTTTAGGCATTTCGGATGTGCACTCTTGGCATGAAGCAGTGAATTGGTGCTTGTTGGTTTCCTATAAGTTTCAGTCATCAGTACTTCATTCTTTACTGAGATCTTAATATCCAAAAATATTACCTCTAAACGATCATGCTGTTCGGTAAATTTCAAATTGGTATCATGTGTATTTAGGATGTTAAAGAAAACCATCCATTCTTTTTCACTGCCATCCCATAGTATAAATAAGTCATCAATATAACGGCGCCAAAGGATCACTTTGTTGGTGTGTATTGATAATGTTTCCTCTGAGAATAGTTTTGCTTCCCAGGCTCCCATAAATAGGTTCGCATATGTTGGTGCTACCGTCGTGCCCATTGCTGTACCACACAATTGTTTGTAATGTTGGCCGTCAAACATAAAGGCATTATGTGTGAGACAAAAGTAAAGCATGTCCAATAACATTTGTGAATGATCTCTAAAACTTAGTGATTTGCTAGATAGAAAACTTTGGATGGCTTCCATTCCTTCTTGATGTTTGATACATGTATATAGAGATATCACATCCAACGTTACTAGTAAATACCCCGGTCTCCATGGTATTAGATCGACTTGTTGGAGAAAATCAGATGTATCCTTGACCTATGATGGCAGTGTCTGGACAAATGGAAACAAGAATTGATCCAGGTATTTTGACGTATTCTCCAATAGAGAATCAATAGATGCCACAATAGGCCTTCCTGGTGGTGTTCTTTTGCATTTGTGAATTTTTGGTAAAAAGTGTATTATTGGTAATATTGGAAACTCCTTTGTTAAGAAAGCCTTTTCTCGTGTATTCAAGAGGCCCCTCTCATGCCATATTTTAAGCTTTTGATCATATTCCATTTTGTAAGCCTTGTATGGATTTGCTGGTAACTTTTCATAATTATCCAGTTGTCTCAATTGACGTAGTGCTTCTCGCTTGTAATTTTCTGTTTTCAAAATCACAATATTTCCTCCCTTATCTGATGACCGTATGACAATTGTTCCATCTTGTTTTAAATTCTTTATGGCTATACATTCTTTTGAAGTTATGTTGTGATATATTTTCTTTTTGGCAGAGGCCAGTTTCTTCAAGTCATCTATGATTAGATCCTCAAAAAGGTCTATGAGTGCCATATTGTTGGCCGGGGGAATAAATCTCGATTTTTTCTTTAAAGTGCTTGGTGCTGGCATGTTGGTAAGGAGATTTTCCGGTACGTTGGAGGACCATGCCAAATCAAATGTACTCATGTCTGTCTCATCTTTGTCTGCTTGTAATTCTGATAAAGTGCACAACGCTGGTATGTCCCTGATGGTAAGGGCCGATGGTATTTCTAATTCTGAGTGACAGGATGTATCGTTGATGTCAACTCCTGCAAAGAATTTTGCCAGCCTTAGTTTTCTAATGAATAGATGTAAGTCCACTCTGCATTGCGTATAATCAAAGTTAGATGTCAGACAAAAAGATAAACCTTTAGACAGGACTTGAATTTCTGTGTCTGTTAATATTCTTTCTGACAGATTGACGACTTGTGCATTTTGAGTTATCATCATTGCTTCTGTTTCTTGACCTTCCCAGAGCGTGTCTGCCGGGCTCCGGATTGGTCTCTCTTTTTTGGATTTGCTTTGGCCCCTTCTCCCCCGTCTGTTCTTCCTCTTGTATATTTCGATTGGTTCCTGCCTTGCGTGTTCTTCCCGACCTGGTGCAGGAGTTTCATCTCCTCTAAAAAATTCAATCTTGGCAGTGGTTCATTCGTACCACTTGAGGTCGAAATGTCCGAGGACGAACCTGCACTCATTTCTTTCTCCGATTCCTCATCTGATAAAACTGCGATCGAATTCTGTTTTTTATCTTGTATTCCCTTTCTGATGGAATCATATTTTTTAGAGAAGGTATAAATCCTTCCAGTGGCATAGTCCTCTTTGTCACGTAAGAATTTCCTCTGTTTCCTTTCCTTTATCTCTTCCTCATACTTATTGATGTTTTTGTCCATCTGTATTTTAAGCTCATTAGCTGTTTTAGATTCTGCACCCATATATACACTTGATTCCAATAATTCTATTTCCTTCAGGGCTTTTGATCTGTCACTCTTGGCGTATTTCACCAAGGTTGTTAGCATTTTAAAAGAGCATTCATTTGTGGCTTCTCCCCATTCCTGTAGCATTTGGGGATCCGGATCTTCATATGTTGGAATAGTCAAAATTCTAAGACCCCTTGGTATCCGTTTATTGTCAATATAGTTTTGCAAGGATTTGATTTCCCACCATTTATTTGTTTCTTTTTTATGCAATTTTTCCAGTAATGCCATGGACTGTTGTATTGATTTAGATTGGCCAGCCTGTGCTTGTGGCGTGCTTTTCCTTGGATTAATGCTTTCACTAAACAAAGCGGAAGCCTCCGCATCTCTGCTTTGCTCCTTGTCCATCATACTAAACAATATTTGTAAAAACGTATCTGGTATGAAAACGGTGAAAAATATTACCTTTCCCAAAAGGAGGTAAAAAGTCCTGTTTTTTTCTGGCAGAATCCGTGTTTTAGCCAGGAAATTTCAGGACACCGACTTTAATAACTGGATATATATATATATATGTGTGTGTGTGTAAGATAGGAGGCGGAATGTGCGTTGATGCATTTTCTCTGCATGCTGAAGAGAAGGCGGTGCCCCAAGGCACATAAGTTACTGAATGTAAATAAGTCTGTAACATGAGTTACATGCAATAAGTGGTATTCTGCATAAACTCACTGGGTCCCCTAAAGGTGTGCTAGGTCCACAGAGTACCTCCAGTTAGCCAAAGGTCGGTCACAATTGTAATGAGGGAGAGTTTGTTCTATGATGGTGTGGCAGTATAAAAGACATGCTCACCACTATACCACAAAAATAAGGTAAATCTAAAATACCACTAAAATAAGATCTCACTAAAAATTACTGCCAACATACGCTAATACTATATATCACCAAAATAGGGTAACACTGAACTACTCCTAACGGTAAGGCTAGGTTACCGCAAAATTACTGCAGAATTACCACAGTAAGGAAATACCACCAAATCCAAAATGTACCCCAAAAGACAAAATCTCCTACAGCTCACAAGCGTTACACACGGCCAAGTATCTCTTGCAAGAAAGCCTTCACAACAGTAGGCATACTCTACCACACTGGTGCCACAACCACTTTGTGCCACTATACAGCATATGCCAAAAAAGAAGTGATTTGGTTTGAATGTAACAACACTTCTGTTACTCCGAAAACATATCTTACCAGCAAACCTGACAAATGTCTACCTAATATTCTTGCAAACCAAATATAAAATACTAAAGTATAGTAGAATACACAGTTAGTATATGCCAGTGGGTATCTAACTACTTTAAACATACCATTCATTATAATATACTTCAAAGATGCCATCACAGTTAATCTTGCAATGTACATCCATACTACTATAAAGGTCCTTGTAAAATCCAACAGAGTTAGAATACGCCAAATGGTATCTAACTACTTTAACCATACCCTTCATTACAATACACTTCGAACATCCTATCACAATTACACTCACATAATATATCCATAATAACACACACATGTATTATGTAACATGTATATACTTTAAAACCATGTAAATGGCAAAAACTGTATGTAAATACTGTAGGTTTTTTTAATCCACCATAGATGTGTTTCCCCAATGACCCAATGATTACTTCATGTTAATACAACAAAGGTGTACCACGCACAAAAGTTGTACCAAACTTAGTACATACAATATACTATTCATGAGGATCAAAAAAAGTAGATCTATATGTACAATTGTATGCAATTTAAGATTTTAAAGTATCTTGTTTAACAAATTATACCGTTTTTTTCACATAAAAAGAACCAGATTCTAGCATTATTACCATATGTAACAAAGTAACAACACCCAGTATCATACTTTATTTTTTTCTTCACAAAGAAAAAAACAGATTCCATAAGCATTATCCTCAATTGTACTACGATTACAAATACCAGATACACTTCATTTATATAATTCTGCCATATTACAAATACTCTATACTCCTAGAGTATCTACAATTACAGTGCACATAATACTATGCCTATGGCCAGTCTCCACAACCACAACAATAGGATTAAACCATATCATAAATATGTACAATAGACCTTCAAAATACATGACTCACCCAGAACCCCCCCAATTCCAATAGCATCCGCAGACACATGTTCATGTCTACAGACAGTAATATTGACCTCAGACTCTGTGGTACCCGCAAATCCTTTTTTCACCTATAAAGACAGCTCCATATGAACATTTTTCCACCCCTGCACCCTTTCCAGGCACTCTTTCTGCCACAAAATAACCCCAAATGTATTTTCCAGAGTTTTTCTCATTGCGCTGTCCGGGACAATGGCCATGCGTGCACATCCAATATAGCGACCGTTTAAAAAAATGTGATGCACCTCATAATTTTCTACATCTAATCAGCGTGTGTGTTTGATTTCTGCGAACACCAAGTCACCCCTGTTTGGCCTTGGGGTGCCTGTAGACACCAAATCAGGAAATGAGTAAACTGACCGGATGCAGATATCACACCTTTATTTATCTACTTTTTGGCTATTTAAAAAATAAAAACTATTGAATGGATTTACACCAAATTTGCAAAATCACACTTTGAGGATCAAGCTGTCGCTCATCGCTCAAGTTTGGTGAAAATCCATCCAGCGAATTTGGATGTAGGCGTGAGCTCATTTGTCTCTGAGGATTTCAAATGTTTTGGAACACCCCCATAGTGCCTTGCCCCCACACGCCCAAAAGAAACAGCAAAATCATTCTGAGGTGGCCATATACTTTTTTTGCAAGGTTTGGTGAAGATTTGTTGAGTGGCACTAAAGTTATAAGCCACCCAAATATTGGTCTTCCTATGAGTTGAGCAACTTAACTATAACTACACGGCCAATAGCATGTACATATATATATATATATATATATATATACATTAATTTTTCATAGTTGCCTAAAACTTAGTAGGCCTCAAAATAGAAGACAGTACATGGGCCGTTTGAATAGTAGGCCTCAACAGGCTAGAGATAGTTTTGCATAGCAAAAGGCAGTTAGTTCAAGACAGCGCATGAGGAATGTGTTGGCAAGGTGAGCAGCCTTAAACACGGTGTAGTCGTGCAGCGATTGGTTAAGAAGTAGGAGGTGAAACCCTTTTCCAGGCACAGTGCAAGTGAACATGACCTAATCAGATGTTGCTACCACAAGCAGGGTCTACAAGCGAAGGGGTTGAATGCTGCGTAGGGATTGGCTGTAAAGGAGAAGGCTCATTCCAGTCTCACACATTCAGCAAGTGAAACATATAATTGATAAAGGTTTTGCCATGTTCCCAAAACTAACAAAACACAGGGTCACACACATGGTGTGAACAAGGCTACGTGCAGAGCTACGCACAAACCAGATTCATTCAAACAGAAAATGCACATTGCCCCCTGGATGAAAACATCCACCTAGGAGTGGAGACACACATACATTGGATAACGCAATCTCTGGGCCCAGAGAGTACTCAGTACACAATGATAAGGATTATCCAAAGGCCATAACCCCAACACAGAAGATGCAATTAAATGTGTACATCAATTTGGGCACATCGATGAATCACAAAAATGATCTTTGTCACCAGACCACATGTTCATATAGTGGTAAAAAACACACATAAGTTTAACAGATGCACAGTCCCAGAGCTGGGGGACTAAGAGCATTACATGAGGTCATGCACACAAACCATGGGAAAGTAAATGAAGAAGTTACATGTTTTCAATCAGAAGCTGTAATAACATGCTGCCGGTTGATGCAGCTCGAAGGGTGAGTCAGTAAAATAGTGCCAATATTTAATTTTAATTCACATTAGAATAGGATGTGAAAAACACAATTGTTGCCACACTTTTTACACCTCATAATTCCATTGGTCAACAGTGACCGAAGCAGCCCACCCTAGAAGGGCCAGATGAGCTCCACCAATTGAAAGTCTTGGGTAAAGCGCAACATAATAAAATAATGATCATACAATCATAAGTCTGGGAAACTAGGTGGTACCACCATGACATTATTATTATGATGTTACTGAGGGACATGTCAATGGGGCTAGGCAGTGCTTTAAGTGGGCCGGGTCTCCAGAAAAGGCTCCTGAGCCGGGGCCCTGCGAGGGCCCACCCCCACTAGCCCCAGTCATGCTGACATCTGAGGCAGCCCGTGTAGCGGCTGCACTGTTACACGAGTTGCCTGCAGGTGACAGCATTTCAGATTAGAAGAAAGGAAAAGGCATCGCCTTTTCTTTTTTTCTAAACCGAAGTTTTGACAACAGCAAGCAGCAGGTGCAACTGTGCAGTGCGGGCTACCTGATGGCTCTGCACTCTGAAACAGGAGGACGGCTGGGCTGCCCAGCCCTCCTTTTGTTTCTGAGTAAATAGCCATCACCCAGCATGAAACCCAGGGGCTCCTCACGCTGGCTGATGGTTTTTTCCTCCGAAACAAAAGGAGAGCTGGCAGTCCTGCCCTCCTCCTGTTTCAGAGTACAGAGCCATCAGTAGGAGGCAGCACTGTCATTCAAGGAGCCTGTGGTAAACCATTGCACCACGTGGCTCCTTGAATGACAAGGCTGCCTGCTGGGTGTGAGCTGGGGCACACTGGTGTCACACCTTTGGTGCACCCAGCCCCTTATTTTGTTTAAAAGGATGGGCTGGGTGCTTCAAAGGTAATAATGCCAGAGCACCCCAGCTCTGCTTCATTTAGCAGCCCCCACCCCTTTGTCAAGGGAGGGGGTGGGCTCTCGATAGGGACATGGCTTAAGCACACCCGTACTTAGGCCACACCCCTAATGAAAGCCCCCCTCAATTTCTAATCCCACTTCAAGCACTGGGGTTAGGCATTGTATAGATTCCCCTATAGAGCAACCTTGATTGACCAATCAGTAAGCAGAGTTTTCAACATATTATGAAACAATGTTTTGCAATGTCACTCTACTTTCGACTATACAACACCACCATTTTGTATTGTTCGTTGAATGATTTTTCCAAGTATTCCTGATTGTGGTTGGATGTAATAAACTCAATTTCTTGCTCCCGTGCACATTATTGACAGATTTGGATTATTTTTATTATTGATTTTTGGGTCTTACCCTACACTACGTTCCTCATTAGTATGTCGAGATATGGTGAAAGGCAATTTGAGAGTCACCTAGACTAAAAAGGCATTGCAGAGAGATTTGAGAAAGATAATTAACTAACATGAGAATGTGCAAACTGCTGCCATATTTCTTATTAAGAGAAAGGGTGTATACAAAAGATTTCTGAAAATGTACAAGAAATGACGTACTAGAGAGTGGTGGCACACGTTCAGCAAAGCTATGCAGAAGAACAGACAAGACTTTTCTGGAAATGGTTAAATGACACTGCCACAGGACGAGTATTATTTGTGGGGGCATTATGTGAAAGTTAGGTGTCATACATAAAAGGGATTATTGGTACTGTATCACATACCTAATATATGAACGATCTGAGCAAAGTCACAGGGATAAAGGGATATCACAGGAAATGATAGAGATTATAGTTAGTGTCGGCAGTTCTCGGGCACCTGGTCCGCATGGGGTATGAAACACATTGCTGCAAGTCTGTCAGAATACCTGGGGTGAAATACTAGATACTTTATTTCAGAGCATTAATCAAACAGGTAATATGCGAAGACATGGAGAAACAGCATATTTATTCCAGTTTACAAGAGTGGTTTAGCAGCCAACAGATTGTACACTATGACCAGACTGGCTTTAGGTGTGGACAGTCCACTCTGAGCAACCTCATTGCATGGTAACCTTGGTCGAATTGTGGAGCGCAAGGTATAGACAAGACGAATGACGTATGACGCCTTTGTGGATTTTAGTGCAGCATTTGACACTATCAATGGGGTCGGGCTATAACGCAAACTCCCCGAATGGGCCATGCCTGGTGGATAATTAACAATGATTGTTGCCCTCTGGGAAAACACCAAAGTGAGGGTTAGGTATACTTCAGATGGGAAATGAATTGAGGAAGTGCAGACCTGCGTGGTCTGAAAGCCGGATGTGTCCTGGCCCCCACCCTGTTCAACCTTTACTTGGCAGATGTACAGGCAGTGTGTGCGGGTTATGCATGTATCCTCTGCAGGCTGGATTGTAGATTGCGGGCTGCCTGGGATACACTGATGTGCTGGTGCTTCTGGACACTACCCCTGCTGGGCTGCCGAAATAGTTGGACTTGCTGGCCGCACATTCTGAAAAAGAAAACACTGGTTATTAACACCACTAAAACAACACGTATACCTATCTGGGGATTATGATTAATAGCCATCTGACATTGGGGTGCACAAATGTAGCAGACATGGATAGCTACTTGACAAATATTAGCTGAAGTTTGTTTGCTGGCCCAAGACATGCAGGGTGTTCCTGCTATGAGGGAAATGCATCTGCTAAAAATACAGAGCGCCATTTTATATGATGCAGAAATCTAGTCATTAGGAAAAGGAAGCGCATTGAAGAAAATGGAAGGTTACGGCCTATGTGCAATCTTTAGCCTGGCAAAGAGCCTCCCTGTGGAGTACTTGAGGGTGGATATCTGACATCTGTTAATGCCTCGGCCATACAGGGACAATACTTGCTTATTAGAAATATGAAATGGCTGAGCCTGGGACTTTAGCAAATATTGTCTTCGCTGGATGTAAAGAACAGGCAAATACTTTGAAACACATACATAATTAAATGACTTATTGGAAGCAGTATTTTTAAATCAAGCCCTTTCTATCAGAAATGTCAGGAAGAATGCACAAATTGCTTGCATGTTGTTGTTGTTAAATCATTGATCATGAGCAAACTAAGATTCAACTTGCCTCAGTATACACGATAATTTCCGAAACCCTAATTTGAATAGGGGTTATTTGAGGATAACATGCAATATGGTCTGCTTAGGCAAGATCAATGGATGAAGGACTTGACTTGTAAGAAGTGGTAGATCTGTCGGTTTTTTGATAATGCAGCCTTGGAAAGTAGGAGACAGCTATTGACAGAGTTTACCCACTTTAAAAACGTACGAATTAAATATGATGGCCTCACAGCAATCGGTATTGAACCTAGTATTGCATCTGCAAGTTGTTTATGTTGGCTGAAGATACAGCCTTATTTACCACTTGACCTGTGTCTGGTGGGGTATTAAGAACCTCTTAAAAAATGTACAGAGACGACTGCATGAACTAGCTTATTGACTGCAATAACCTGATATCATATTTTTAGCATTTGGTGTAGTATGCACGCTGATATTTTATTATGGCCTCCTATTTTAGCATGCATGGGTGACGTAAAACTACTGGTCTTGCAAATTCATTTTTCCTTTATTTTTGTATTAATTGTAATTAAATGTATACATTGGATACTAATGAAATGTATGAACATTCTTACATTTGACACATTGTACGTTAATTCTGTCATACCACTCCCATCGCATCTCAAAAGAATTCCCATCCACACAGCATAGGCTCCACCACAAGCATGTCACTATCCACCCCCAGATTCATCAGAAAAAGAGCTGGAGGATCGAGCTTCGCTATCATTGCTCCCACCCTCTGGAACGCCCTCCCCGCTCCATCCAAAAGAAACCCTCCTACCTTTTTTCTCTGCACAAAAAAGTCAAAACGGCTCTATTCAACTAATTGGCCTCTGACCCCCAGAGTGGACCGTCTGTAAGCATAACAATACCTAAATACCATGTCCTGGCCTGATGCTCAGAATGTCTACACCTATTAGCACTGTGATACCTCAGGGTCATGGGCGCTATCAATAAATAAAATAAATTAATAGATAACATAAGAGTAGTAACCCTTGCTATAAATAAAATTGCATCATGGAGATAAGCGCCACAAGGCCTTTGGGCTGTTGCGCGCTCCACAAATCTGAATAAATAAATACATAAGTAAATAAATAAATAAATAAGACAAAATGTGCTTTACATAAAAACAATCATTAACTTTATTACTTTTTTTTGACGTGGCTCATAAGACAAAAATGTTTTAACAAAACACCTACAGAGCATACCAAGTTATCAGGCTCTCTAGTCTTAAAATGGCTTTTACATTGTGATAAAACCAGGAAATTAGCAACTGCAGCTGTAACCCCTCTATTCTCTGTTGATGTGCATGCAATGAGAGCTGTTTCTATACGTTTCTAATTCCCAACAATGCACTTGCATGTCTGAGTTATTCCTCGTAATTTAAGCATAAGGTGGACAAAAGAATAAAACATGCATATAGTCATATTAAGTTAACAGGCGGCAGGGACAGATTGCACTGGCCCCATGTCTCCATAGCAATGTAAAGGGGGTTAACATTGGATCTCTAAGACATTGAAATACTCCTCTATTGCCAAATTGTGCTTATGTATTACATAATCACTCTTCAAATGTCCTTTGATTCAATACTTATCATGTAATGACTATTCCTTGGAGGTGACTTGTACGTCATGCAGTTTCTAGAGGCACCTTGGATCCAGCTTCCTTCTGTGGTTGATGGCATAGGCTTACACTCTTTGACTTTGTATAACAATATTCTGGTGACTGCTGATTTCTTCCCTCCCTGTCCTGGGTCGATTTTCAGGCTGCATGCTGTCATTTCTGTCACGTTTGATGTGCGGGTCCAAGAGCCCTGCACATACTCTCTCATGAGATGGCTACGCATTTTGGCTTTTCTGAAGTCCACCACATGGTCGGTCGACCCCTGGACCCAAGACAGGCTCCTATGTCTCAGGACGCCATGGTGGACTCAGGCTACTCAGGAAGCCACAACAGGCTAACACTTCACATAAACCCACCACAGGTGCTGTCCATTCAGATGTCCACAGCAGGTTCAGGTTTTGTTTTTGTATAGGTCTGGATCTAGCCCTTCAATACGAAATAATTCATTCCCTGCCAATACGAAGATACAACTCTATGAAACAGATATGGTCCTTTCTGTGTTCATCTATGTCTCCCCTCAATTATGTTCACTGGAAACTACTCCTTTTCCCTGCATCTGGGTAACTAACCCCCAGCAAGGCTTAATCCTCACTTTCCTCATGAACTCTGGCATCTTTGAAGGCCAGGATCTGGGAATGAAACCACAGCAAGTAATAGGCAAGGGTCATTACCTGCCAAGCAGGTCGCTGGACCGCTTTATGCAGTCGGTGTCTGATTTTGAGTTTCCAAATCCTTATCACTGGGTCGCTTTCTCCTCCTTGGTCTGTCTCACTCCCTTCTGCAACACCATAAACATCTTCAATATTCTGCTCCTCTCATACTCCAACATCTGTCCACTTCTGTTTCTTTTATCTCTACCTCACATGTCTACCAGCCAATCACAATGATTGATTGATTGATTTGTTATTTATTATGTGCCTATACACAAGTGTATACACTGCTTCTGTCTCACACCTCTCTCTCTCTCATTCTCTCTCTATCTTGTTTGCGTTCTCTCATCTCCTTCCTTCCTTCCTTCCTTCCTTCCTTCCTTCCTTCCTTCCTTCCTTCCTTCCTTCCTTCCTTCCTTCCTTCCTTCCTTCCTTCCTTCCTTCCTTCCTTCCTTCCTTCCTTCCTTCCTTCCTTCCTTCCTTCCTTCCTTCCTCCCTCCTTCCTGCCTTCCTTCCTCCTTCCTGCCTTCCTTCTTCTTCTCCCTTCCTCTCTCTTTTATTCCACCAATGTTAACATCTCCCCTAAAAGTGTTCCTTCCATATCACAATAGATCTTTCACTCCTCCAAATCCAACATTTTCCCTGTTCTAATTACTTTTCAGGAAAAAGTGTGCCCTTCATGCTCTGTGAGGTGCTGCCCTCAACTCTGCAGTCTCTTAGGCACCGGGTTTCTGTAACCCTTATTGCCTGTCATAGATCTTCTTCCAGTATAGCTCTGCAAGTCATATCTGCAATTCAGTGTCTCTTCGCACAGACTGAAGAAATAGGCCTTCTGTTATACTGCCTAGATCAGGATTCTACCCACTGATGGGCTCGGGGTGTCAGGTGGAACCCTGCAGTGATCTGATTGGAAGTGAGGTTTTGACTGCGTGAACTTGAGGGGAAGGACGTATTTAAAAAGGCTGCTGGCCCCTTTCCATAGCTGCCATGAAATCTGAAAAAATCTTTGATGAGAAAAAGGTTGACATATCTTTGCAGTTTGCTGCCTTTTCTCCAAGAAAAGGGGGTTTAATTCTTTGGAAGTTCTAATCCACGGAGGGTCCTTGTTCCCATTTTCCTTACCAATGTTATGTTGGTGTATGTAGCGGCACTGTGAAGGAAAACACGTTTTGTTTGCACCTGCTGCTGATTTCACTTGGCTTCTCTGACTCAGCGGGGCAGAAGCAGGGATGTCATTTGGAGGACACCAGGGGTCGCACATGTGACCCCTGAGGTCTCCCTCGCTACCCCTAAAAAATAAATAAATAAATCAGACCCTATATATTTTGCTTTTCGCAAGTTGCACTTATAGCATGTTTTTTTCTCCCATTGTCTCTTTACGATCATCACAAGACATTTCATCTTGGTGTCCTCGGTCATTTGACAAAATCCTTGTGCCTAAAAGCTTGTGTACGTGTGTACATTGTAGACATGTTTGACCATAGCACATAAAGTGGTCCTTGATTTCATTGTGCCACAATTAATGCTTTCTTGTAATTTGTCTATCTTTCCTATCTCCATGGCATGCTGTTCAGGATGTGTGTTTGTATGTAGGAGGTAACGAGTGCCCAGAGTACGGGATGCTGTGTGAGTGCGCTGCTTTCCCTGTGCTACTCTAAATTCTTTAATACACAGTTATGAACCCTCCCAATTGTATGTATTTTGCCAACCTGTGAAGCCTGAAAATTAGATCCACGCAGGCTTCACTCTTGGCAAAATGTTCACCAGACCTGCAGATGAACTAGCCCGCTGTTAAATCTAAGTTACCAGTTTAATGGTATCCACTACAGAGTGTAATTTACTTTCTGACTTTGAGAACATTCAGACATGTAATTGCTAATTTTACTAAGCCGGTAAGGTCGAAATAGCTGATAAGATAGCACAGGGGGTTGAGCACTTGCTGCTGCAATGTGTGTCATCTGCAGGTTGCAGGTTTGAATTACGCCAACTCAGTCTTTCATCCTTCTGAGGTTGATAAATGAATACCAACACAGGTTGGCTGATATTGTATGTATATTTGTCCTATATAAAGCACTTACGTCTAAGTGCTATATAATAACACACCATTATCATTTGGCCTTGGACATCTGCTTGCATTCACAGTAATTTGGTAATATGGGTCTATACACGCTGATATTGACAATACATATGGTGATCCAATCTAATCTTATATGAGATGTATATCACATTATAGTGATATTTCAACCATATTTTATATTTATTTATTTTAATTTTTATATCATGCTGCATGCTCACAGGCCACAGGGCGCACACAAAACAAGGACAGACACACACCATGCAAGGTCAAGCCAGGAGGAGAGATGAGCAGACGGAAATTTATTGATCTGCGCAGAGTTTGAAGAGGTGAGTCTTGATGGCCTTTTTGAAGAGTAGGTAGTTCTTTATTTGGCGTATATGAGCAGGGAGAGAAATCCACAGAATGGGTGCTGTGATGTCAAAACTTGTGCCACCAAAACGGGCCAATTTAAATCTTGGCTGGCTAAGTGCTGGAGCTGCGGCTGATCGAAGATTTCTAGTGTTTACCTTGATCTTGATGCAATCTGATAAATATGCTGGGCATGAAAGGGACACGCATTTATGGGCTAGAGTGAGGGCTTTGTGTGATATTCTCTGGCTCACAGGAAGCTAGTGAGAAGTTGGATATATGTGTGCGATGCGAGAGCTTAAAAATGGTGTGCACAGCATTGTTTTGTGTGACTTGAAGGGCTTGGATGTTGACGGCTACGGTACCGGTCAACAGACTATTACAATAGTCTTGACTGGAATTTATTAGTGCTGTAGACAGCAAGGCGCAATTGTCACTAGTTATAAAGGGTTGAATGTATTTTATTGTATACATTTGTTTATCAATCCACAGACCGACCAAATGTTGGATACTTGGGGCTTCATTGACAGTTCATTGTCCAGAATAACACCCAGTGTTTTCATTTTTTTTTAGGCTGTAATAACACGATCTGCAGTCAAGAAGTTGGAGTAGTCTGGTGTGAATTTGCTTCGAGTTTTTTTGTTGGTAATAATCATAAATTCATTTTTTTGTTATTTAGTGCTAATGAGTTATAGGCCATCCAGTACTGGATGGCACTGTAGATGTTATTAAGAGTTTCAGAGTCCTTCTTATATTGACCGCCAAGCTAACTACCTTGGTGTCATCAGCGTAGTTTGTATCTTGGACACCCAGGCTGTTCAGTAGGTCCAGCAGTGGCCGAATATATATGTTAAAAAGAAGCAGTGACAGGCAAGAGCTCTGCGGAACACTGCATGTTTGAGGAATGGAAGTAGTGTGGTTGTTCCCAACACAAACCCTCTCTGTCCATGGTCCCAAGAAGGAAGCAATCCATTTTGATGCCAAAGTGGAGCAGTTTGCGACCTCGCTGAGCCTTGTCACAAGAAGAGTGTGATCAGCAAGATTTTCGTAGTGTACTTAGGAATAATGTTACATGATGCAACTTGCTGTTCTGTGAAGGGTTGAAAGGTCATGTTGCATCGCTTCCCGTGATGTCACTTCAGCTTGGGGTCAAATGACATTGCTTCCTGTTATGTCATCAAAAGTCAAGCATCATGTGTTGTCACTTCCTCTACCCATGGCATTTTGCTGAAATGGCGTTCCTAGGCAGAAGTTTGTTTGGGCATAAAGAGAGGATTTCCTTCCATCCTCTCAAGCGTTCTCTGAAGAGCATGATTAGTAGCCCCAATTAAAATTACAGCATGGCTCCTGTCTTGATTCTCCAGTTGTGAGCGGGGCAATTCCACTGCAGCCTAATGGGGATTTTGGATATTCTGTCTGGGAATGTTCTGGATTCTGACACCCTGTCTGGGCGTAACTCAACCCGTGTTTCCCAGAACCGGACATGAGAGCTTTATTGACAGTTATGAGGCAGATCTTGGATAGACTCTATAGTTTTTGTTGAAGGGCTCTCCTACCAGCTGTTTGTGGGAGGACTCTAGCAGATCCTCTGCATGATGTATCTTTACATCGCATAGCTGGCAGCATCCTACAGCCCTCATGCCTTCCTGGTCCTCCCCATCTGGCCTGTTCAATGTGACTTTGTCACAGCCACCAAAACTTAGAGTGTGCTTCTCAAAAACCAAGCCTAGCACTATCTCAACCGATTCTGGTTTTCAGCATAAATTGTGAAGGTGTCACACAACACTTAGCCTCTAGTGCCAAATTGCTTGGCGTTTCCCATTGCAAGCAACCTGTACTTCAAACGTCACATCGCCAAGAGGTGTCAAACAGCAGGGTTTAGCTAACACTCCCCTGTGAAGTAAACTCCTTTTTCACCTGGATGGTGGCAATGCACTACCCTCAGATGGCACTGACTCAGCGTGCATGCCATTGAAATCAGTGCAACACCCTGCTGCCATAGGCTACATAAACTCACAGGCTACCTTACCCAGTCGAAGAGTGAGACATTTTTCGAGGGACCAGTGCAATTCCAGAAGCTACAATATTATGAGACTTGAAAATGACAAATGTCGGAAAGGAAGGCCATGAACAAGGCTTCTTCTTTTAAGTGTGCATACAGTGAACCAAGATACCATCATCGGACATCTGCTCATCTACACTACTACCACTGCTCCAGGAAGAACAGGAAAAAAACATGCTGTTGATGGAGTTCTTCTTGAAGCACCAAGGCCCATAAAACACAATATGCATCCCTTTTATTTTAGGAACCTGACAAGATGTGGTGGTGCTCTAGTAAATATTGGAAACAACATTGTGCTGCTTCTTAGCCACAGTTGAAATGGTATGAATGTGCACCTGTCATTTCTCCACTTGTGTTTTACCAGAACTCTGAGTTGCCCTTGGCATTCCTTGGTATTCCCCTTTTCACTAGCTACAATCTCCAACCATCTGCTGAGTCAAGTTTGCCAGACCCATGATATTAACATTATGAAATATTCAGTTTTGAGAACTAAGACTTAGAATTGATAGACTGTGAAGCCCTTTGTGACTTTATTAAACAGTTTAAGGCATGTGACTAAGAGTCAGGAAGATTGCTTCAAACAAAAATACATTTGAAAAATATTGTTTAGGCATTTTATTGGAATATACCGTTAAAAGATGATTGATTAAAACAATCATAGCAATGTACCTATATGTGGGCAGTAGAGTGAACTTTCAGACATACATTTCAAAGGCATTGGGGGAGTCATTATATGTTTGCCATATTCTTTTGCAGGAAAAACACTGCTGGTAAATTCCTCCACTTCCACTGTTGTGTCTTCAAATCTGCCCTATTTAGAGCTTTACCGCTGGCGATAAAGGTATTTCTAGAATGCCACCAATGGTATTCCGGATATATCACTGCCACCAGTGGTAACATCTCAAGTAATTTCTTTGTCATTTGTTTGTGTCCATCTCTAAATTGATTGTGATCCTAGAAATTGATAATGTACAGTAGTCTTCCATGCTACTGCTGTAATTTTTTTCACTTTTCATGTAGAAAAGGATCAATATGATTTACATTGGTACGGTAGTGAAAAGGACCGCATCAGAGATGCCCACATCTTATCCTCCATACAATGGCCGATGTACATTATTTTCACAGTTGTTAAAAGAAGAGTACTTCCCTTCTCAACAGTTAAAAACAAGTTTTACATACTTATGGCATTTTAAAATGTGTACCTCCACCTCTTGGGTGTAGGTAGAAATACGTAGAATTAAGGATAAGATACACAGAAGGACATTTTGCCTTTGGGGGTATTCATTTGGAATATCACAGAGGTAATATTTCAAAACCCTGAATTCTGTGGACAGTAATTCTGGATGTGTTTTGAAAATACACACAGAATCCCTGTTACCGTCATATCCATAATGACCCCATTAGTGTCACTTCCATAAAGATGTAAGTGACTGGCTAACACTTGACCCAATTTGCTGTGTTGATAATTATAGACATAGTGTTAAAACGTTTAAAAGTAAAATTGTGTCTGGGGTTATGAATCAGGCAGCATTGATCATAATGGGATATGTTGAAAAAAACCTCAAGAGGTAGATATTAATCCATTGGTACAGTAGTCTTCATTTATAACAGTGACTTTACAGGCTCCTCGTGCACAGATCGTCTCTGGAGTTCATAAAAATGTTGAGGTACCATACTGCAGGCATTTCTAGGAAATTGGGTGATACAGACCGACATGGATTTTTGAGAGCGATGCATGTGTTATGTTGTAAGAAACTTGGGATGTTTTACGGCCAACTGCACCATGAGTAGGGGCCTACCAACGATGGGTATCGCAATTTGGTTTGCTAGCAAACTTACAGTTTAAGAAGATTGATTCTGTGTCCCATCTCATTCCACATCTGCAACTGAGTCGTGAATTGAGGGAATCCGTTCTCATTCTTAATGTCTATATTTAGGTCAGAAGGGATGAGTTCCTTCACTCCTGAATTGAAATGGTGTCCTATAATAAAAGTTTGGTGAGGTGGATGGAACATACACACAAATATTGGTTGGGGATTCAAATTAAGTTTAAGGGAAGAAACAAAGACCCACCATATTTAACATGAGGATAGGGAGACGTCAGTGAAATGTTCTCTATGCCCTGTGATTATGGACCTTCGTTGTGTATCCTTTTTATGGGTACCAGGGATTCCTTTAATTTTCACCACGTTCTCCAAGTGGGAGCATCACAGAAAAGGGATCTATGTGATATCTTCGTGGCAGATTTTCCGGCAATGGAAATGTTTGTATGTGAAATTCGCAAATGCAAAATGTTTGCATATTTCCCATGCGAACATGCATGGGAGTCCCCCGCAACCCCAGCTCACTATACTGCGTATTGGTTCTGTCGAGATAGTTCCAGGGGTGTTGTGCGGAACATGCCCGGGGGCTGGCCCCCACAGTCTTTTATTAAAAAAGAATTCACACCGACCTCCCCCAAAACACCTAAACACATACCACAAAAAGTTTGAACTTTTGATAGTTAGAACTTTTCGTGGTGTGTGTTTTAGGTCTTTTTATATGGACATTTCATCCTATTCCCAGAAAAGCACATGCTTAACTTTTATGAGGTAAGAGG
The DNA here is from genome assembly GCF_040938575.1 of Ambystoma mexicanum. Classification (NCBI taxonomy): domain Eukaryota; kingdom Metazoa; phylum Chordata; class Amphibia; order Caudata; family Ambystomatidae; genus Ambystoma; species Ambystoma mexicanum. Next base: position 358,084,409 of record NC_090940.1, read on the forward strand.
CTTGGATAACAGGTATAGAGCACACTTTTCACAAATACCCAATGAGATATTGTCCACACACAGTATTGTTTTTACAATATACGATATATATGGAAAAGCAAGAAGTAAATCACTACTCTAACGCATAGGTACACTTTACAAAACACGCATACATCACTGTATATTTTAAGGAGCACGTCTTGACGTTCAATCAAGGAACAACTCTCCACAAAGGCTGGTGATCCAGGAGACCAATATCCCTGATCTAAGAAGCAATTCTACAGCAGGTGGTTTGTGGTTTCCAGCAACTGTCACTATGCACATTGTTTGGTGACTAGTAAACTTTCCAGTAATGACTCAACATTGCAGGAGGAACTCCATGAACCTTGACAAGGAGATATTATTGTAGATTCAGCACCACCTTGGTTGAGGACCAGAATTAGAGTAATGGAAAGATGATTTAGCTTCAGACAGCAGTAGTCAGTAATCCAGGAATCCCCCATCATCCTCAGGTGGCTCGGAATTTGGCTCTAAGAGATGGGATTGCCTAGAAAATACCTCAGGGAAGGGTACGTGTACACGATTATACCCTAGAGTTACACAGTAGAGGGGCCAGCCAAGGAGGAAGGATCAGGGTTCTGATTTGTCAGTGTCATTGAAAAACAAAAGGCTACGTTGCCCCCTGGAGCATCCCAGATGGATGAGATGAACAACCTTATGTCCACAGTCCTATTGAGACTCGATTATGGCTGAATACCTACTCTACAGAGATGAGGCTAGGGAAGCCCTGTTTGCACCAAGAGGTACTAATGCTTGTCATGGCAGAAATACTCTGACTGAGACTTGAAGACAGAAATGTATACATTTAGAGAGACTATCTAAGAAGGAGATTAACAAATATTGGAAACGGGCCTGTATGTCTAACTATCTAGACTGTGGCACAATACCTAGGCATCTCAGGATACTCACATTTCCCAATTCTGATAATAAAGATGATCAAGACATTGCTTATAGATGGGAACATAATCTCAAAGTTAACAAAATTTGACGGAACTAGTGGTAGAGAATGCTACCAGAGAATATGCCAGGGTACTTGTAGAAATCGACCAAGTTAAACAAGAGATTGCCGTTATGACCAATGCTGATAGCAACAAACACACAATTACACCAAGATGTATGAAGTTCTCAAAATATATAAAGATTAGATCAAGTTATGCAAATCTCGGCAGTTCTTCAGAAACGACAGTGACTACCAAGAAGATCGGTTTTACACTTTCCAGTCCAACTATGATAATACTCAGAAGAACAGATCTCACGAGAGCACACCCAATACATCACTGGGTAGCTCTGATGCTGAATCTGAAGGGGAAACCAACTTAGATATGGGGGTGTCTACCACAGACCCCATAACTGATAACATCCGACCCAGAAAGAGTGTTTTAGAACAAATGTGCGGGTACAGGAAGGGCACTCTATGAAGCAATATCAAAGAAGCAGGTGTCAAGACCCACTAGTGCAAAATATTACAACATGCAACTCAACACCAGGGGCCGGAGGGCTGGGATGGGCTAGCTCAAACGGAGATCAGGGGACAACCGGCAAACTAACCAGATCAGGGACCATGAAAAAAGTGCTAACCTGAACTTCCCCAACCTTGTTATCAACTTATCCAACAAGGTATTGTCCAAGACAGAAGAAGCTGTCTTGAACAGGGGCTTATCATTTGCTCAAAGCATTGGCACAGACTTTGTCAATTTCCAAATAGACATATTTAAGTTTGTTCAAAAACTAAAACTTAAGAAGTATTTTACTATTTAGATCAAGCTATTTGTGCCACAGGAACAACCACCAACCCCAAGTGAACTTTCACTAATTTTCTTTTTTTTTTTTGCTGTCTGTCACATGTACTGCACTGCCCTCTCCCCCTTACCCCACACTTTTCTCCTTCCTCCTTCACCTGCACTCGCGTGATCTCAAAGTCACCTGGCCTAGTGGTATCGTTGTCTCTGTCGTCCCTCTGTTCCCCTCCCTTGCCTCGTTGCGCCTTGTAAGGATATTTGGCGTGTTACAGCACAGAGTACAGCACTACTGCACAGGATCAATGTGTAGCATGTTTTGTTATGCAGCACCACTGCATGGGTTTGGTGCACTGCTATGATGCAGTTGTTTCAAGCTATGTGTTGCCAGTGTAACATGGACATATAAGTAAGGGAAGGTTATTCAGTCAAAAACGATTTTTACATATAAAATGCAAATACATTTTTCACAGTTAAAAGCACACATCTGTACCTTCAAAATTCACACCATTTCTCACCTGAAATGCCTATGTTGCAAGAGACACATTTGGTAATTAACAAACTAATATCACTAACAAGACTAATAATTATAACTCATTAATAAAAGAATGTGTCTTCACTGCAAAAAGAAGCAGACTCTGAAAATCAGTTTTAAACACACATTCAAGTTTATTTTTTTTTCTTCTTCTTCTTTGCCTTCCTGTGCTCTGTCCACAGTAACTGCAGGAAGCAAAGACTTCGAATAAGCAGGAAATCAGCTTGTTACAGTTGCAACTGTACAAGAAGAACCATTGTTAAAAGTAGGAGGATAGAACATGATTGATTCTGATTGGAGCACGTCACATCAAGCATCATGTTGGAGGCTTTGACTAGTGCTTTGCTGCAGAATCTGGGGGAAGAAAGGCAGAGACATCTTGACACAGCTCGAAGAAGGACGGGGTTGACAGCTGGGGAGGACTGATTCCTAAAGCAGATTCAACTTGGTTGCAGAGACTGGCTTTTCCAGTCAACAAGCCCCAGTTTGAGTGACGGCAGATGCTTGTCCTTGCTGGGTGAATCCCTCCAGAAGGCGAACAGCCAAAGAAGTTACATGCTGAATAAGCCTGGTAATTATCTCGCTGAGGTGTGGGGGCTGAGTGTGTACGAGAATATTCAGTCAGTGTAGGAAAGGAGATTCCTGTGCTTTACTCACGTGTTTAATGTTGCAAATTGAGTTCTTGTCTCCGCCACTTTCTTTTCAGTGTATCACAGATAATGCTTTTACTGTGCTATTTCATTTATTTCTGTAAAGAGTGAGATCGTGTTTAAATGCAACTTTTATAATACACAAAAATATCTGAAAGCAGACAGGTGGTGTGTTTTATATTTACCAATACAGTGCTGATGATGTGGAGAGATGTTTAGACAGTGCAATTGTCATTTTCAAGGTAGCTAAACATAAGATTTGGCTGCAGCCGTGTGCACAATGTAATTCAGTATGAGCAATTAATAACTAACTGTGTGTGTTGTAGTCTGCCGGAGGTCTATGATTCGGCAAAAAGGGAGGCCCGGGACATAGTTCACTACCGTATATAAGATAGTGAAAATACCACATGATAGCTCGCTGCCGTAGATAAGACAGAGAGAAATTGCCCATGGTGGCACACTAAAAATGAAAATGTGGTGTTCCTGAAATGCAAGCCTCAGGTCTCTCTAGTGATTACACGAAAAATCTAAACAAAAATAAGGGGTTCTGGATATTGGAGCCACCAATAAAACAAGGGAATTATGCTCATCAAAATACCACCAACCACGCATACCAACCATGCATACCAACCACGCATATCTGTGTGCTGAAATAATGCATGTCCACTGTATTATTGTTGTACATGGCCCAATCTGAATACAAGGAGTGATTGTTGCTAAATTATTTTTCGGCGGTAAGAAAATACCGTCAGGCCCCAAATCTCCACAAAAATACCTAACAGCCTTGAAACACTTGTGTATAGGTGCATTATAAATGCCATATCATATCATACCCATATTCCTGTATCTCTAGACACCAGTACAATAACTGATCAGGAGGAATTTTGTACCGATTTACAGGTACACCAAAGAAACCTATCAGCACAGAAACTTAGACCCAAATGCAAATTCACACCACAGATGGCCACAGATGGCCACAGATAATGTTTATGACACATTCCACAAAGCTGTGATGAAAGCATTCACAAATACCTAGATGCAACAGACAAGGGCCTGCACAAAATCAGATACAACTTCAGTTGGAATGAACAGCAAGCCTTATCAAAAACTTAGATCAAATGCCAGTATATTAATTAAAGAGGCTGATAAAGGTGGCAATGTAGCTGTACTGAACAGACAGGGCTATATTTACTTGGGCATGTCACAGCTAGCCACACCAGATGGCTATACGACACTTGCAACCAACCCTACCAAATCAATAGTTCAGGTATTATAGGGAGTGATATCCAAATGGCATCAATTAGGCCTTCTTACAAATGATGAACAAAGTTTTCTACTGATCAAAGAGCCAACACCACCTATAATATACTTTCTGCCCAAAATACATAAACCTTTTGACAATTTAGCACAGGTACGACCAATAATGAGTGGTATTGGGTGGACAAAGGATGGTTTATCCCACTAAATATATAATGGTATCAAACAATATGCATTGAAATTACCATCATATATTAAAGACAGCATTGCAGTACTACAGCTCTTACAGGAAGGATATCTGTTAGCTACATTAGATTTAGCAGCGATTTATACATCGATCGATCATGATCTAGCAATCAAGTCTATAGATTACACATTTTGAGATCACTCAGCATCCTATCTGCTGCATGTCGATATGATCATATCATTTCTCAAATTAACACTAGAAAATACAATGTTCTTGCTTAATGAACTGTACTATTCACAAACTAAGGCGCTGCCATGAGGGCTAAATATGCAACACCCTGGCAAACCTTCTCATGGCTCAATATGAAGACCTACATGGACTTAACACTAACAACCTTGTACAACATTTCATACTTTGGAGGAGATATATCGATGATATTCCGCTAATATGGAATGGCACACCAGAAGCATTTAATGACTATATTCAATATTTGAATCAACAATGTGTTTGGACTTTTCCTGACAGGGCACTGTAAGGACACATCAATAGATTTTTTAGATTTACTAGATGAAATTTGAAACAAGTACTTTTCGCAAAGCAACTGAAGTAATTTCGACCCTCTTTGCTTGGAATTGCCTTTTTAAAGCCACTATGGACAACATACCTGGAGGGGAGTGCCATCGGGCCCATAGGAATTGTAGTGAGGACTAACATTTTGAGAGAGAATGTGCACTGCTGTCTATGAGATTTCAAGAAAGGGGAGTTTGTCTCCTGTGGTCAAGAAATGTTTTGACAAGACTAAACAACTGATTAGAGGTGATCTCATACTCATGCACCCGATATTATTGCACAGTATTATCAGGACTCCCATACTCTGTACAAAATAGTGCAGAAGCACTGGCATCTCCTGTATATGGATAGAGATCTGAAACAACATATTCACTGCAAGCACAAATGTGTATACACTAGGGCACCAACCATCAGGAACTTGCTTTGTCCCTCATTTTTAGAAAGTGAATTCTCAAATGCTAGCAGGGGCAGTGATTGATTGAGGACCCTGTCTGGCTTTCACCAGTGTGGCACTTCCAACATGTGCATATTTGCACACCCGGATTGGGAAAAAAATCTTCTATAAACCTGGCACAGAGATTTCTATTACTGATTGTATTTACTGCAAAATGATACACATAGTTTATGCCATTATATGTGCATGTCAACAGTTGTACATTGGGGGTACTATTAGGTAACTAAGACTACGAATCAGAGAACACCTTGCTAGTCTTAGAAGCCAGGATCTTAGGTTACCCCTGGCACACCATTGGGAAAACAGTCACCAAATGTCTGCTAAAAGAGAAATTCAATGTATTGACCTTATGAAAGCAAAGTGTGGCAAACGTGGAGGAAATCTGACATTGACCCTAAAATGAATGGAATATAGATGTAACTGTAAACTAAGGGGTACCAAAGATGGTTTAAACATAGAACATGAGATGAATGTGTTTCTTTAATTTACCTACTCGATGTCTGTATTATGCTATTATCTATTTTCACTATTGTCATACTAATGGATTTATTATATTATTATATGCAATAATATACATTATTATATGTGCATGGAAAAAGATAAGTTTGTTTATCAAGTAACTTGTGCAAACCTTTACATAACTAATGGTCACTCTAGGTTACAATTATAGGAGTTGTCTTACCCATGTTCATATTTTTTAACTACTGTAACCATGTTAAGATTGGGCTTATTGCCAAAAACGCCATGTAGCACAAAACTAAACTCATAATCACTGTTTATTCGACCATCATATTATCATTAAAGCATGGAATGGATGATGCACCCCACTTACACACTCACGGCGAACATTATTGGGTCAACAGGACATCACACAACTCCCTTTTCAACCAACTAACTTTTTTGCATTAATAACTCTACTTTCCCTTCTCTTTTGATCATGGCAATCATCACATGTTTTGGCTCATACACCTTGTTGACAACGTGGGCCCAATTGCTGCTTTTACATATATGTAAATTCTTGTATATACTATTTTTCTATTTTGATTTATCCACTTGGGATAGCCATTGGGACATTGGGCGTTTTCTGTGTCGTAGCAACTGCTATCTTCTAACACGAACCGCCAATAAACACGGTGCAACTCGTTTACACTGTGCTCCATGGCTGTGACGGAGCGTACGTCAATCTGTGACGGTACACACACAACAATGACATACAAGTCTGACGTCATGCATGCAACACGTGTGACGTCAGATGCTTGTTATTGATGATAACAAGAGCAATATAATGGCAGGTGCGCATATTACACACGCAATTTCTCTTCCAGGGTATCCCTAACTAGGAACCCCATCCAATTAAGGTAAGAAATTTTGCAATTCATTTAATGCCAATCTTGGAAAGAACTCTGCAATTGATGCCAGACTGTGCAATCAATTGGCTATGGCATTTAAAAAAATGAGCACTGTCTTTTCATTTCTGCTATCTCTGCAATGTTAGTGGCAAGTGACTTGGACTCGCATCCAGCAGTCCCAATGGCAACATTTGATATATTATGCCACATGCATATCAGCTGTCAGCCCGCAAGTGACTCACTGGCTTAACCTCTTCAATGCCTTCATAAAATGTACTAAATGTCTTACCGTGTTCTATAATTCGAAGGTGAGCACTGAGTTATTTGTTTAATTACACAATGCATCTGCACATTTCTTCAAGTAACAATATTTAGGGTAATTAATAGAATTTCGCACAAAAGTGGCTCATGCGGCTGGAGCACAGTGTGCGCGTGCGAATGTCTGCGCCAGCCGGGTGCGCTAAAATCGATATCCGCGCACAGCGTATTCATGGATTTCAGCCTCCAAAACCAGCCATGGCGACCCTGCAGCTGCGCCTGTTACGCCCCCAAGAACGCCCTCGAGCAAGGAAAAGCCATCAAAATTCCCAATTCATCGCAAAGGGCTGCGCTAACCCTGGACCAGTATACAGGGCTGCCAAACAGCAAACGGCGAGCGGGGAACGTGTATTACTAGGGTGCGCGGGAAGTTCCACATGCGATTTCAGCAGGGTATGTGTATTTCTGGGGTGCGGGGAAGTTCAACACGCAATTACAGCAGGGTACGTGTATTACAGGAATGCGCGGGAAGCTCCACACGCGATTCCAGCAGGGTATGTGTATTTCTGGGGTGCAGGGAATTTTTACACACGATTTCAGCAGGGTACCAGTATTACTGGGGTGCGCGGGAAGTTCCACACGCGATTTCAGCAGGGTATGTGTATTTCTGGGGTGCGGGGAACTTTTACACGCGATTTCAGCAGGGTACCTGTATTACTGGGGTACGAGGGAAGTTACACACGCGATTTCAGCAGGGTACGTGTATTTCTGGGGTGCGGGTAAGTTTAACACGCAATTTCAGCAGGGTAGGTGTCTTACTGGGGTGCGCGGGAAGTTACACACGCGATTTCAGCAGGGTACGTGCATTTCTGGTTTGCGGGGAAGTTTGACACGCGATTTCAGCAGGGCACGTGTATTACAGGGGTGCGCGGGAAGTTACACACGCAATTCCAGCAGGGTACGTGTATTTCTGGGGTGCGGGGAAGTTCAACACGCGATTACAGCAGGGTACGTGTATTACAGGGGTGCGCGGGAAGTCCCACATGTGATTCCCGCAGGGTACGTGTATTTCTGGGGTGCAGGGAAGTTTCAAACGCGATTACAGCAGGGTATGTGTATTTCTGGGATGCGTGGAAGTGTAACACGCGATCACAGCAGGGTACCTGTATTACTGGGGTGCGCGGGAAGTCCCACACACGATTTCAGCAGGGTACGTGTATTTCTGAGGTGCGGGGAAGTTTCAAACGCAATTGCAACAGGGTACGTGTATTTCTGGGGTGCGTGGAAGTGTAACAGGGTACCTGTATTACTGGGTGTTAGGGAGAATTCTCTGTTTAGGCTGAATTTCCTAACCTAGTGAGTCCCCCAGCAGCTTTGCTGGATTTCTGGAGTTTGTGTTTTTCCATCCTGCCAAGAGTGAGACTCTTTTTCTCCCACTCTTGGACATGAATGTGTGTAATTCCTTTGAATGTCAATGTGTTCTATGGGCTATGGGGTCTTTTACTCCATAGGGTCTCATTTGTTTTGCTATGTGTGTTACACTGCACCCTCCGTGCCGTAGCACTGGGGCGTCCTAGCGGACCTCCATCATAGACTCCATACCCGAGGACTGACTACTGTCTCCCCGGGCATGTAAAGTCACCATTGGCTTTACTAGACCTAATTTACTAACAGAACTAGTACAAACCATCCTATTGTGGATGTACTAGTAGGGGTAATTCGATTACTCCTGGGTCTGTTATTCGAGGGGGCACTGTCCCGTCCCCCCTCGTCGAGTTTTGGCTGGTGGCAGTGGAAACTACTTGTTATATTCGACCCCGAATGTAACCCTATGGGATTCGTCCCATTGTTGGAGATTGATACTTTTTCTCGTTAATCTCTAACATACCACCGGTCTACTTATCTTAAATAAGTCTATCAAATGGTATTTTATGCCAGAACTCGGCTTTTAAAATGGCGTCTGTGTTCATCTCTGTGACTCCTAAACCAAAGGTTGAGCCCTTTGTTCCACTTTTGGCGGGCTTCTGTACAGAGACCCTCCAAAGTGGTCCCATTCTGTCTGGGTTACCACAGGGGTGTGGGAGGGGGTTTAGGCACCCTGGACCGAGTTGCCTTGCCAACTCCGGTCGCACTCTGGTGTGATTGGCCCAAGTGGTGAGCCTCCCCGCTCACCACTTAGCGTGTTTTGATTGACAGCTAGGCTGAATGAATGGGGGTTTTCTGCATAAAAGCAGGGCTTTTGGGACTGGATCTTCAGAAGTCGCCACAGGACCTAAGAATCCGACGAGGGTAAAGCTGAGCCGACCTGCAACGACGACACCTCCGGTGGAGCCCTGCTGAACTGACTCACCACTTCCCGACGACAGAGGAGATCTCCCTGCCGGAGAGACTCTTCCCCTGACTGGTGGGAACAACCAGTCCCCTTTGCTTTTTCTTCGCCTCAGGACGCAGTGGTCGAATTGCCCGTGCAGAGCACATCGGCAACCAGATAGCCACTACCCCTGCACCGCGACCAAAAGGTGGTGCCTTCTGACGGAGCACTCCGCGGCTGGTCTCTTCCCTGGTGGTGCAACAATCTTCAACTTTCCTTCGACGACGAGATCATCTCTTCTCTTGGCAAAGACCGGACGTGCATCCACCACCAGGAACAACTGCCCCCGCCGGAGCTGTCTCTCCACAAACAAGGTACTGTGTCCGCCTGGCTTCGATTGTTGCCGGATAGAGTGAGGTGTCTTAATCCTCGCCTCCCCATCGGGTCGCCTCCAAGCTTTCTCTAGCGTGTTGTTCTGAACTGGTCCAATCTGCCGATAACAATTTGCTACACAGACTCGAACGCATTTCCACTAATATACTTTTTGGGACATATCGCCTTGCCTCTCTCCGAGTGGGCCTGGCCTCTGAACTTTTGGAATCTACAGTGGTCTGTGTCTTCTTGCCTTGCACCTTTGGTCTTACAAGTATTGGTATCGAGTTGATTTCTTAACCCGCCTTTTCTCTCCCGTCCTAACGAATACTAGAGTGCCATCTAGGTTAAAGCATACACCTCTGTCTGCAAATAAGTGATGCTGTTGAACCTAGACTTGTCGAACTATTGTTAGGGGGATTGATCTTTTTCTAATAGTAATTGCGATTGAAGTTGTTTGCCGTATTAGTGCCAGAGTGTTTTACATAGATGTGTCGTTATAAATAAATACCTTTATATCTTTACACCGAAGCCTTGTCCCGTGGTTGCTTGTCTTACTGCGTAGAATTGCCCTATGTTGTATACTCCACATACTGTCTAACTCTTCTTGAGGGAAGTCTGACTGCTCAGCCACAGCTACCAAGTGAATCTGTGTGGTACAGACTGCTACCAAGTGGGTTTACTGCCAAGCACGTGTAGTCCTAAATCTTTTGCAGTGGTCCCAGAGGGAACTGCACATGTTTCTGCCTAACACTGGTGTACAGCGGTGTGATTTGTATCGAGTATACAGTTTAGAGTGCTTTTTGACACTTTAGGATAACTAACCCCAAAGCTTAGCACTAAAAAGCAACTTTCAAAAACATGTCTACTATGGAAGCTTACAGTCAAGAATCCTTGTCAGGTGAAAATACTGAGAGTTTACGAGCTCTCTGTAGACAACAGAATCTTTCTGTAAGGGGCAAGAAGTTAGAACTAATAGAGCGATTGCTGGCGAACCAAAGTCTGGGTACTGGTTCAGAGGAACCAATTTTTCCAGCAAATGTAGATAACAGTGATGGTGTTGATCTAAATCATAATTCTGATGATAGTGATGAAGAGGCTGAAGAGGAAGGAGAGGCTAAGGAAACTGTCTCCCCTGCTCCTCTACCTGCCTTACCAGCTGTACCTACGGGGCCCATACCAGGTCCCACATGTAACCCTGCTTATTTTGAACTTGAAAAAATGAAGCTCGAATTGAATACAAACGGTTCTTGGCTCAATCTGAATGAAACCAAGAGCTCGAGTTCAGACGGATGAATGCCCAGGCTGAGCAGAAGCAAGCTGAGTTAAGACTCAGGGAAATAGAACTTAATAATGAGTTAGAAATGAAAAAGTTGTCCATAGAAAATGCTTCTCTCTCCTCTGGGTCCTCTAGGAGCTCCAGTCCCAAAAGACCCCGGATGCCGAAGGAATTAGTGGGTATGTATGAACCAAGATTGGATGTGTTGGATTGGTTAAAACTGTTTGAGTACAATCATGGGCTCCAGGACATCACTGGGAATGATTTACTTCCCTGGTTGTTCTCTAGGCTCCCCCCTGTTGCGACTGATGTGGTAATGGAGTTGGGGGAGGCGGATAAGACGGATTGCGAAAGTGTGAAACTAGCTTTGATAGCTAGATTCGGGAAGACCCCTTCCCAGTATCTTAAGAGGTTTAGAACCCTCAAAAAGCATGATGCTACCCCTTGGGCTACCTGGGTGAGTGAAGGGTTGAAAAACTTAGAGGGATGGATTAAGGGTTACAAAGTGAACACTTATGAGGGTATGAAGAATCTTTTTATGTTGGAGTCTATTTATGATGCCTGTTCTCCTGAGCTCAGACAGCACTTGGCTGATTCGAAGGAATTGGATTCCCGGAAGCTGGCTAGGGCTGCTGATTTATGGGTTGCCAATCGGGCTACTCATAAGGATTCTGCGGCAACTCAGAAAAAGGATGAGGGAAAACAGCCAAAAAAAGACTCAAAAGAGAATTTGAATAACTCAAATTCCAAAGAGGGCCCCAAACAAAACCAGAAGTGTAAGCCACAAGGAAAACCACAGCAGAATAGTGTGTCTTCTGGTGCCAAACCGGAGGGAGGCCAGAACAAGCCACCATTCCAGAAAGCATTCGGTAAATGCTTTGTTTGTGGCTCGACTGACCACGTGAAAGGAGATCCCAGATGTAAGGGTAAACCTTCAGGGGTCCAGCTTTTCTCCTTAGCCTTTGCTCCAAAGGAGGAAGTCCAAATGGCAAGTGGAAACTTTCTACTGCTAGCTGATGAACCCAACGGAGTCTCAGCCAGCGTTTCTTTAGTATGTCTGGGGTTGTGGGAACAACAGAATTTAGACGTCTATAATTCTATCCCCGATAATACTAAAGAGTATTATAAGGACAGTGTCCAGGTGAATGGTTAGGAGACTCCTGCCATTAGGGACACTGGGGCCAGCATAACTGTGGTGGATAAATCGTTTTTTCAGGCGGAGGATGTTGCTAAGGCACCCAAACGCCTCACCAAGTTAGCTGGAGGGCCTGCGCAGATGCTTCCCCAATTACCAGTTCTCATCCAGTGTAACGACATGACTGTAAAGATACCTGTCAGCATACAGAGTGAGGTACCAGGACGCGTACTGTTGGGTAACGATTTGAAAACTCTCAGAGTTGTGTCTCATACCCCCAGACCTCCTAGTAAACGGTTACAGGAGCTAACCAGACCTGCAAGAGAGAGGACCATGCGCGGTACTCTCCAGGAGATGATGAAGAAAGAAATCACTCCTGCTCCACTGCAATTGTCGGCAGCTGTCTCGAAGAAATCAGAAGCGAAAGGGAAACCTAAAACTTCTACCCCGAAACCAGCAGCCAGCACTTCAGTGCAGCCAACGAGGACTTCCCCTTGGTTGTCCAACGTTACACCCGTAACTCCACCTCCAGCTGAGGCTTAGGGGGAGGTACAACCCTGTGTAGTAGAGTTAGACTCTGAGGAAGAGCTAATGGAAGGCCAATAACTCATTGGAGATCTGGATCCTGTTGACCATCCTGAGCTGCAGTCTTTACTGGCAGAAGGTGGACCCAGCAGGGCAGACTTCAGTAAGGGACAGAGAGAATGTCCAACTCTGGAAGGTCTTCGCCACCAGGCAGAAGCTCAGGCTGAAGGGCAAGAGCCTGGGAAATACAGGTTGCACTGGGAAGATGGCCTCTTCTACAGTGAACCGACCGATTCTGCACCTGGAGACTACAAACGACTTGTAGTACCCCATGAGAACAGACCACAGTTCTTGCAGATAGCCCACGAGATTCCTTTGGCTGGTCACTTGAGTTTCAAGAAGACTAAGGAAAGGCTCTCTCTCTACTTCTATTGGCCGAAGATGGGGGCCAAAGTGGAAAAACACTGCAGGAGCTGCCACACCTGCCAGGCCTCTGGTAAGGTTGGCTCCAAGAATGTGGCACCTGTAGTGCCTCTCCCAGTTGTGGGAGTCCCATTTGAGAGAGTAGGGATTGACCTTGTTGGTCCCCTTGATCCTCCAACCTCCTCAGGCAACAGGTTTATACTTATTGTAGTAGACCATGCTACTAGGTATCCTGAGGCAATTCCTATGAGGACTGTCACCACTCCGGCTGTGGCAAAGGCCCTCCTTGGTATTTTTACTAGGGTCGGGTTTCCTAAGGAAGTAATCTCTGACAGGGGGTCAAACTTTATGTCCCACTACATGAAAGCTCCAAAGTCGTGCCATTCTGTCTGGGTTACCACAGGGGTGTAGGAGGGGGTTTAGGCACCCTGGACCGAGTTGCCTTGCCAACTCCGGTCGCACTCTGGTGTGATTGGCCCAAGTGGTGAGCCTCCCCACTCACCACTTAGCGTGTTTTGATTGACAGGTAGGCTGAATGAATGGGGGTTTTCTGCATAAAATCAGGGCTTTTGGGACTGGATCTTCAGAAGTCACCACAGGACCTAAGAATCCGACGAGGGTAAAGCTGAGCTGACCTGCAACGACGACACCTCTGGTGGAGCCCTGCTGAACCAACTCACCACTTCCCGACGACAGAGGAGATCTCCCTGCCGGAGAGTCTCTTCCCCTGACTGGTGGGAACAACCAGTCCCCTTTGCTTTTTCTTCGCCCCAGGACGCAGTGGTCGAATAGCCGGTGCAGAGCACATCGGCAACCGGATAGCCACTACCCCTGCACCGCGACCAAAAGGTGGTGCCTTGTGACGGAGCACTCCGCGGCTGGTCTCTTCCCTGGTGGTGCAACGATCTTCAACTTTCCTTCGACGACGAGATCATCTCTTCTCTTGGCAAAGACCGGACGTGCATCCACCACCAGGAACAACTGCCCCCGCCGGAGCTGTCTCTCCACAAACAAGGTACTGTGTCCGCCTGGCTTCCTTTGTTGCCGGATAGAGTGAGGTGTCTTAATCCTCGCCTCTCCATAGGGTCGCCTCCAAGCTTTCTCTAGCGTGTTGTTCTGAACTGGTCCAATCTGCCGATAACAATTTGCTACACAGACTCGAACGCATTTCCACTAATATACTTTTTGGGACATATCGCCTTGCCTCTCTCCGAGTGTGTCTGGCCTCTGAACTTTTGGAATCTACAGTGGTCCGTGTCTTCTTGCCTTGCACCTTTGTTCTTACAAGTATTGGTATCGAGTTGATTTCTTAACCCGCCTTTTCTCTCCCGTCCTAACGAATACTAGAGTGCCATCTAGGTTAAAGCATACACCTTTGTCTGCAAATAAGTGATGCCATTGAACCTAGACTTGTCGAACTATTGTTAGGGGGATTGATCTTTTTCTAATAGTAATTGCGATTGAAGTTGTTTGCCGTATTAGTGCCAGAGTGTTTTACATAGATGTGTCGTTATAAATAAATACCTTTATATCTTTACACCGAAGCCTTGTCCCGTGGTTGCTTGTCTTACTGCGTAGAATTTCCCTATGTTGTATACTTCACATACTGTCTAACTCTTCTTGAGGGAAGTCTGACTGCTCAGCCAGAGCTACCAAGTGAATGTGTGTGGTACAGACTGCTACCAAGTGGGTTTACTGCCAAACACCTGTAGTCCTAAATCTTTTGCAGTGGTCCCAGAGGGAACTGCACGGGTTTCCGCCTAACACTGGGGTGCGCGGAAAGTCCCACACGCGATTCCAGCAGGGTACGTGTATTTCTGGGGTGCGGGGAAGTTGCACACGCGATTTCAGCAGGGTACCTGTATTACTAGGGTGCGCGGGAAGTTCCACACACGATTACAGCAGGGTACGTGTATTTCTGGGGTGCGTGGAAGTGTAACATGCAATCACAGCGGGGCACCTGTATTACTGGGGTGAGCAGGAAGTTCCACACGCAATTTCAGCAGGGTGCGTGTATTACTGGGGTACGCGGGAAGTTCCACACCTGATTTCAGCAGGGTGCTTGTATTACTGGGGTGCGCGGGAAGTTCCACACGCGATTTCAGCAGGGTACATGTATTACTGGGGTGCGGGCAAGTTTCACACTCGATAGGCCCTGTGCGAGTGGGGTACGTGTATTTCGGGGGTGCAGGGGAGTCCTACACGGGAATTGGCAGTGTGGGTCCTCCCAGGTGTTCCGTCTACACCCTCCACGGCCCCTGCAGGCAGACCACACCACAGGGGACTACCCTGCACCCCTGGTCATGTCCCACAGGCAGCCAATCCACCACGGGCATGCCCCCCCAGCCAAGCCACATGTCACCTTGCACTAGTGATCACCAACACATTACCCCCTTGTATCCCCACCACACAGCAGTGCAGGGCGCTGCCAGCAGGCACACGCTCATCTCCCCCAGCACCCCTACCCCCCAGCAGTGCAAGGCACCTGCCAGCAGGCCCCTACTCATGTCCCCTTGCACCCCCACCCCCCAGCACTGAGGGTCACCTGCCAGCAGGCCCCCATTCATGTCCCCTTGCACACCCACCCCCCAGCAGTGCAGGGCACCTGCCAGCAGGCCCCCACTCATGTACCACTCATGTCCCCTTGCACCCCCACCCCCCAGCAGTCAGGGGCACCTGGCAGCAGGCCCCCACTCATGTCCCCTTGCACCCCCACCCCCCAGCAGTACAGGGCACCTGCCAGCAGGCCCCCACTCATGTCCCACTCATGCCCCCCTGCAACTCCACCCCCAGCAGTGCAGGGCACCTGCCAGCAGGCCCCCATTCATGTTCCCTTGCACACACACCCCCCAGCAGTGTGGGGCACCTGCCAACAAGCCCGCACTCATGTCCCCTTGCACCCCCAGCACTGAGGGGCACCTGCCAGCAGGCCCCCACTCATGTCCCCTTGCACCCCCACCCCCAGCACTGAGGGGCACCTGCCAGCAGGCCCCTACTCATGTCCCCTTGCACACCCACCCCCCAGCAGTGCGGGGCACCTGCCAGCAGGCCCCCACTCATGTCCCACTCATGTCCCCTTGCACCCCCACCCCCCAGCAGTGTGGGGCACCTGCCAGCAGGCCCCCACTCATGTCCCACCCATGTCCCCTTGCACCCCCACCCCCCAGCAGTGCAGGGCACCTGCCAGCAGGCCTGCACTCATGTCCCCTTGCACCTCCACCCCCCAGCACTGAGGGTCACCTGCCAACAGGTCCCCACTCATGTCCCTTGAACCCCCAGCACTGAGGGGCACCTGCCAGCAGGCCCCCACTCATGTCCCCTTGCACCCCCACCCCCCAGCAGTGCAGGGCACCTGTCAGCAGACCCCCACTCATGTCCCACTCATGTCCCCCTGCACCTCCACCCCCCAGCAGTGCAGGGCACCTGCCAGCAGGCCCCCACTCATTTCCCCTTGCACACCCACCCCCCAGCAGTGTGGGGCACCGGCCAACAGGCCCCCACTCATGTCCCCTTGCACCCCCAGCACTGAGGGGCACCTGCCAGCAGGCCCCCACTCATGTCCCCTTGCACCTCCACCCCCCAGCACTGAGGGGCACCTGCCAGCAGGCCCCCACTCATGTCCCCTTGCACACCCACCCCCCAGCAGTGCGGGGCACTGATAGGAAGAATTCTCTGTTTAGGCTGAATTTCCTAACCTAGTGAGTCCCCCAGCAGCTTTGCTGGATTTCTGGAGTTTGTTTTTTTTTCCATCCTGCCAAGAGTGAGACTCTTTTCTCCCACTCTTGGACATGAATGTGGTTAATTCCTTTGAATGTCAATGTGTTCTATGGGCTATGGGGTCTTTTACTCCATAGGGTCTCATGTATTTTGCTATGTGTGTTACACCGCACCCTCCGTGCCGTAACACGGGGGTGTCCTAGAGGATCCCCACCATAGACTCCATACCCTGGGACTGACTACTGTCTCCCAGGGCATGTAAAGTCACCATTGGCTTTACTAGACCTAAATTTACTAACATAACTAGTACAAACCATCCTATTGTGGACGTACTGGTAGGGGTAATTCGATTACCCCTGGGTCTGTAGTTCGAGGGGGCACTGTCCCATCCCCCCTCGTCGAGTTTTGGCTGGTGACCGTGGAAACTACTTGTTATATTCGACCCTGAATATAACTCTATGGGATTCTTCCCATTGTTGGGGGATAATACTTTTTCCCGTTAGTCTCTAACATACCGCCGGTTTATTTGTCTTAAATAAATCTACCGGTTGGTATTTTCTGCCAGAACTTGGTTTTTAAAATGGCGTCTGTGTTCGCCTCTGTAACTCCGAAACAAAGGTTGAGCCCTTTGTTCCACTTTTGGCAGGCTTCTGCACAGAAGCCCTCCAAAGTGGTGCCATTCTGTTTGGGTACCGCAGGGGGCGTGGGAGGGGGTTTCGGCACCCTGGACTGAGTTGCCTTGCCAACTCAAGTTGCACTCTGGTGTGATTGGCCCAAGTGATGAGCCACCCCGCTCAGCACTTAGCGTGGTTTGATTGACAGCTAGGCTGTATAAATGGGGGTTTTCTGCATAAAAGCAGGGCTTTTGGGACTGGATCTTCAGAAGTCGCCACAGGACCTAAGAATCCGACGAGGGTAAAGCTGAGCCGACCTGCAACGACGACACCTCCGGTGGAGCCCTGCTGAACCGACTCACCACTTCCCGACGACAGAGGAGATCTCCCGGCCGGAGAGTCTTCTTCCCCTGACTGGTGAGAACAACCAGTCCCTTTGCTTTTTCTTCGCTTCCAGGACGTAGTGGTCGAATTGCCAGTGCTGAGCACCCCGGCAACCGGATAGCCACTAACCACTGTAGCGCGACCAAAAGGTGGTGCCTTGTGATGGAGCATTCCGCGTCTGGTCTCTTCCCTGGTGGTGCAACGATCTTCAACTTTCCTTCGACGACGAGAGCATCTCATCTCTTGGCAAAGCCCCGACTTGCATCCACCACCAGGAACAACTGCCCCCGCCGGAGCTGTCTCTGCACTTACAAGGTACTGTGTCCTCCTGGCTGCCCTTGTGATGGTTAGCGTGAGGTGTCCTAATCCTTACCTTTCCCTAGGGTCGCCTCCAGACCTTCTTAACTTTTTGTTCTAAACTGGTCCAACCTTTCCGTGACAATTTGCTACAAAGACTCGAAGTGCATTTCCACTGTGATACTTTTTGGGACATATCGCCTTGCCTCTCTCCGAATGGGCCTGGCCTCTGACTTTGTGATCAACAGTAGACCCTGCCTTGCTTGCTTTGCATTTGCTTAGAAAAAGTGTTGGTACCGAGTTGGTTTCATACCCTGCCTTTTCTCTCCCGTTCTAACGAATATTAGCATTCACCTCTGTCTGCAAATAAGTGGTGCCGTTGAACCCAGACTTGTCGAAATATTGTTAGAGGGTTGAGATACTTATAGTAATTGTGATTGAAGTTGTTTGCCGTATTAGTGCCAGTGTGTTTTCATAGATGTGTTTTTAAAATAAATAATTATATATCTTTACAACCAAGCTCTGTTCCGTGTCTGCTTGTTCCACTGTGTAAATTGCCCTATTTTGTATACTCCACATACTGCCTAACTTTTCTTGAAAGAAGTCTGACTGCTCAGCCACAGCAACCAAGTGAATCGGTGTGGTACAGACGGCTACCAAGTGGGTTTACTGCCAAACACCTGTAGGCCTAAATCTTTTGCAGTGGTCCCAGAGGGAACTGCACAGGTTTCCGCTTAACACTGGTGTACAGCAGTGGGATTTGTATCCAGTATACAGTTTAGAGTGCTTTTCAACACTTTAGGATAACTAACCACAAAGGTTAGCACTAAAAAGCAACTTTCAAAAAACATGTCTACTATGGAAGTTTACAGCCAGAGTTCTTGTCAGGTGAAAATACTGAGAGTTTGAGAGCTCTCTGTAGACAAGAGAATCTTTCTGTAAGAGGCAAGAAAGTAGAACTGATAGCGAGATTGCTGGAAAACCAAAGTCTGGGTACTGGTTCAGAGGAACCAACTTCTCCAGCAAACGTAGAAAACAGTGATGGTATTGATCTGAATCAAAGCCTTGATAATGAGTCAGAAGAGGATAGTGAACCTAATGAAGTTAGCCACTCTGAGCCTCTGTCTGCCTTAGCTACTGTACCTACGGGGCCCATACCAGGTCCCACATGTATCCCTGCTTATTTTGAACTTGAAAAAATGAAGCTCGAAATAGAGTACAAACGGTTTTTAGCCCAATCAGAAAGAAACCAAGAGCTAGAGTTCAGACGGATGAATGCCCAGGCTGAGCAGAAGCAAGCTGAGTTAACACTCAGAGAAATAGAGCTTACTCATGAGTTAGAGATGAAAATGTTGTCTGTGGAAAATGCTTCTCTCTCGTCTGGTTTCTCTAGAAGTTCCAGTCCCAAAAGACCCCGGATGCCTAAGGAATTAGTGGGTATGTATGAACCGAGATTGGATGTGTTGGATTGGTTAAAACTGTTTGAATATAATCATGGGCTCCAGGACATCACCGGGAATGAGTTACTTCCCTGGTTGTTCTCTAGGCTTCTCCCTGTTGCGACTGATGCGGTAATGGAGTTGGGGGAGGTGGATAAGAAGGATTACGAAAGTGTGAAACTAGCTTTAATAGCTAGGTTCGGGAAGACCCCTTCCCAGTATCTTAAGAGGTTTAGAACCCTCAAAAAGAATGATGGTACCCCTTAGGCTACCTGGGTGAGTGAAGGGTTGAAAAACATAGAGGGATGGATTAAGGGCTACAAAGTGAACACTTATGAGGGTATGAAGAATCTTTTTATGTTGGAGTCTATTTATGATGCCTGTTCTCCTGAGCTCAGACAACACTTGGCTGATTCGAAGGAGTTGGATTCCAGGAAGCCAGCTAAGGCTGCTGACTTGTGGGTTGCCAACAGGGCTACTCATAGGGATTCTGGGGCAACTCAGAAAAAGGATGAGGGAAGACAGCCTAAAAAAGACTCAAAAGAGAATTCTAATAACTCAAATTCCAAAGAGGGCCCCAAACAAAACCAGAAGGGTAAGCAACCAGGGAAACCACAGCAGAATAGTGTCTCCTCTGGTGCCAAACCAGAGGGAGGCCAGAAAAAAACACCATTCCAGAAAGCATTCGGTAAATGCTTTGTTTGTGGCTCGACTGACCATGTGAAAGGAGATCCCAGATGCAAGGGTAAACCTTTAGGGGTCCAGCTTGTCTCCTTAGCCTTCGCTCCAGAGGAGGAAGTCCGAATGGCAAGTGGAAACTTTCTACTACTGGCTGATGAACCCACTGGAGTCTCAGCCAGTGTTTCTTTAGTGTCTCTGGGTTTGTGGGAACAACAGAATTTAGATGCCTATAATTCTATCCCAGATAATACTAAAGAGTATTATAAGGACAGTGTCCAGGTGAATGGTCAGGAGACTCCTGCCATTAGGGACACTGGGGCCAGCATAACTGTGGTGGATACATCTTTCCTTCAGGCTGAGGATGTTGCTAAGGCACCCAAACGCCTCACCAAGTTAGCTGGAGGGCCTGTGCAGATGCTTCCCCAATTACCAGTTCTCATCCAGTGTAACGACATGACTGTGAAGATACCTGTCAGTATACAGAGTGAGGTACCAGGACGAGTTCTATTGGGTAACGATTTAAAAACTCTCGGAGTTGTGTCTCATACCCCCAGACCTCCTAGTAAACGGTTTCAGGAGCTAACCAGACCTGCAAGGGAGAGAACCATGAGAGGTACTCTCGAGGAGATGATGAAGAAGGATATCACTCCTGTTCCACTAGAATTGTCAGCTGCTGTCGCAAAGAAATCCGAAGCGAAAGGGAAACCTAAAACTTCTATACCGAAACCAGCAGCCAGCACTTCAGTGCAGCCAAAACAGACTTCCCCGCGGTTGTCCAAAGTTACACCCGTAACTCCCCCTCCAGCTGAGGCTGAGAGGGTGGTACAACCCTGTGTGGTAGAATTAGACTCTGAGGAAGAGCTAATGGAAGGCCAGGAACTCATTGGAGATCTGGATCCTGTTGACCATCCTGAGCTGCATTCTTTACTGGCAGAAGGTGGCCCCAAGAGGGCGGACTTCAGTAAGGGACAGAGAGAATGTCCAACTCTGGAAGGTCTTCGCCACCAGGCAGAAGGGCAAGAGCCTGGGAAATACAGGTTGCACTGGGAAGATGGCCTCTTCTACAGTGAACCGACCGTGTCTGCACCTGGAGACTACAAACGACTTGTAGTACCCCAAGAGAACAGACCACAGTTCTTGCAATTAGCCCACGAGATTCCTTTGACTGGTCACTTGAGTTTCAAGAAGACTAAGGAAAGGATCTGTCTCTACTTTTATTGGCCAAAGATGGGGGCCGAAGTAGAAAAACACTGCAGGAGCTGCCACACCTGCCAGATCTCTGGGCTCCAAGAATGTGGCACCTTTAGTGAGGAGGAGGGTAATTGGCCCAGTGAGCATCTGCATATACTGAGGCATAGTAGTGAGTCCACACTTCCTCCAAAACTGCATTGATCTGGGTAATTGATTGTGAATCGACATATGCTGTTTTTATCAAACCCCAGATCATTGCAGAACTTTTTGATGCTATGCTTACTGTCAACATACACATAGTCAATTAGGGACGATTGGTTGCCACGGTTCCAAGTGTTATTTGGTGGAATATCAGCTTGTATAGAACCGTTAACCATAACAAGTACTCTTTCCTTCATGAGGAAATTCCAGTGGTTAACGGTATCCCTCAATTTACCACCTTTCCCTTTCAAATAGTTCATGTTGAGAGCACCAGATACAATTGCGTGAATTATGGAGGAATCTTTGGTGATTAAGTCAAAACACGTATCTAAATCCTTAAAACATGAAGAGTCTTGGATGGCAGAATGATTCCAATATAAGCTTAAACAAGCACTACCGATTTTATGGTAGGCATTCTTTACAAGTTGAATATGACTGTTTGGAGAGGCCCATGATTCCATACTCAGACCACTGGAGGTTTTGATGGCTATTAGGAGACCCGCCATCGGTCTACCTCTCAGTGGAATTAATGCAGGAATGGGGGAAACTTGATTGTTTTCACAAACTGGAGGAGAGCTGAGCCACACTTCCTGCAATAAAGCGATGTCATATTGAGCAAAACAGGTCAGTGAGGCCGCCCCCAAATGCTTGTGGCCTTGTGTATTCAACAAGGCTAGTTTAAAGATGTGTTGTGAGAGGGTCTTGCATTGTTATTGCCTAATCCTTGACATCTGAGGGCATGGCAAAGTCACTGAGCGAATATGATTAACTTCTTCTGTGGAATACGAGATTGACATAGGGGCATTTATCCAGGGTTTATTCTGAACAGTTCCCTGGTACTCAGGCACTCTCTGATTATCCACTGGACTGAAATTGGCAAGATCTAACAACATGAATCCCATATTATATAAATCATGTCTTGCTTTCCAGATTGCATTTCAAGCTAAACCTGACAACATGATTATTTGCAGTGCTGGAGTTGTTTTTTTGGGCTGGGGAACAGAACTATTTTCATTGATTTCATCAACTAAGTCCTCTAATGGGGCATAGTTTAGATCATGTACCACAGAAGGATTGATCTTACCTCTGTCATTGTTTGTCTGAGAAAAAGTTTCTTTTGTTTTTGGCAAAGCTGCATATTTCCTAACAATGGCAGCGCCCTTCTCTTTAATTCCTCCGTCCAGTAGTGTAAGCATTTTTACAAATTACCGAGAGTTATTACTTTTTTGTACTTTAGATATTTTTTCATTCTTTGTCTTATTAACAGAGTTCATCTTTGAA
The DNA here is from genome assembly GCF_040938575.1 of Ambystoma mexicanum. Classification (NCBI taxonomy): domain Eukaryota; kingdom Metazoa; phylum Chordata; class Amphibia; order Caudata; family Ambystomatidae; genus Ambystoma; species Ambystoma mexicanum. The sequence continues at coordinate 358,107,294 of NC_090940.1, forward strand.
ATACTTGTTTTTTTATTTTTATTTTTGTTCTGTACATCAAAATTGTTAAAGGTTGAATTCTTTTCCTTTTCACAGCTGATTATATTTGGTGCGAGTTCTTGAGGTTTCACAATCTGATTTACTTCAGATATTATTATGTCCGAATTTATTTCCCGTTGTATAGCACAACCATTTTTTTTGATGGAGGGATTTCTATGCTTTGCGCTGCAGGAACCAACAGAACGTAAATTGGTTTGGGCATCCTCAGTTTTGGATAGAACATCCGTTGGTTGCACACTAGTGGGAACAGCATTCAAATTAGCATTATTCAAATTTGGATTGGCAAGCAGTGGAAGGGCCAGTATCTCCTAAGGGTCCTTGGATTCTAATAATTCTCACAATAAGAAGTTTTGAAAGGTCAGGTGTGAGTCCAATGTTTCATATAGCTTAGCGAAGTAAAATAACGCTGCATGGCCTGAAGGGTGGCTTCCACTATAGCCGCCGTCGCTGGTGAAGGTACCATTTGACAGTTAGGGACCGGGTGTTTCGTTTGCCTCTGTGTAGGTTGAGTAAACGAGACAGATGACACTGAGGAATTATGTAGGGAATCTAAAAACAGGACGGGGGATTGTGATAACTGATCACGCTCACGAGGAACAGTCGACCGCTCATGTTGAGACTTGCTGCCATTTTCAGTTGTTATGGACGGCAAATTCAATCTTTTGTGAGAGGGAAGATGACAAACATTTATCGATTCAATTGAAGGTGACATTTTTTAATTCTATGCAGTATTGTGTATTTGGACCTCTGTCACTTCTAGAGCATTCGTAGGAAGGACAAAGTCCCCCAAAAGACTTGTTTCGGTGAAAGCCGCCATGAGGGAATCTGACGGCGAGCAGAGATCAATAGGTTGACATCGTACTTGGTCCGTCAGACTGCTCGGTACCGGCAACAAAGCTGCGCAAACAGGTACTTCTGACATCACATTACAAGATGTTTCACTATCGGTCAATACAGAATTTTCGTATGTGAAATTGACCTACCACGTACAGAGGCTTTACCCTGACGAGTTGAGGACGAAGCATGGTTTCCGCATTTTGGAGTGGCGTGTGTTAGAGAAGGACACTCTATGAAAAACTGCATGGATGGCATCTCAGTCATGAGAGTGTACGGCTTCGCCATCAAATCTGCAGTGACCAATTGCTTGGACACTGTTGTTTTGCAGTAACACGAGTGAACTCAGCCTAAAATGATATTAGCACTAATAGAAGGGCTTTCCCTCTTCACTCTCCAGCTCTATCAGCCCTTAGCCAAAGCCCTTGCACGTGCGCTGTAGATAATAAGGGTTTCTGGGAGAAAAAGTTGGGCCCAGTGCGAGCACTAAAAAATAAAATAAGAAAAACAAGGTTGTAACTCTTGAAAATCAGGGTCGAACAGTTGTGGCAGTTGTGGCTAATAGTCTTTGAATGTCTCTTTCAGTGCTCAGGCTGCAGGTTTACCGTGATTATCATGTCCACTGATTTCACAGATGCTGGAGGGCTGGAGCAAAACAGGGAAAACTTCCAGAGAGGAGCAGCACGGTCAGCCATATCAGACTTTAGCCAAAGCCCTTGCCGAAATGCGTGCATGCGAATACGCGGTAGATAATAAGGGCTTTTGGGAGAAAAAGGTGGGGCCAGTGGGAGCACAACCACTGCTGTGTGCCTAGCTTGCTCCGTGAGCAGGCCTCTAACAAGTTGCTGGTGTGGCCGATGCCTGGGATAGTGAGTGAGGGGTATTGACCATCTGGAGGAGTGGGGGGATTGAAAGAAAGTTAGCTCAGGTGGTTGAGCGTCCCTGAATCCCATCTCTTCCGTTTCGGGACAAGCTTGGGACTGGTGCCTTAGTTAGGTGCCTTTCTTCGGGGCCGGTGAGTGGTGATTGGCTGTAAATACACCGCTGTGGCCAATCCTACAGCAGGCTGCTGCACTCATGAAGACAAATGAGAGCAATGGAGATTAATAGCACTTGGTGGCCATCTTTGAACTGTAAGACCTTGTGTGCCTACTCTCAGGCCCGGGCATGGAAGGTGAGAGGGTTGTCGTTCCAATGCGTATTCTGTCGTGCAAGTTGAGCATGGTTCAATAGGATCATGTAGCGGATTCTACAGTGGTGCGGCACGGATCGCAGCACTTAGTGAGAATTATCAGCTCTACACGCTGATAAATCGCAGAAGCACACTGACTTACCTTCTGCAGGGCCAGGGTCCGGTTGGGTAGAGGGACACTGCTCCTTCAGTGTGAAGGGATCACTTCGTCCCAGGACAAAGCTGTGACTGAGGGGCTCGGGAAAGGTGCCTTAGTTAGGTAATAAGCTTAGTGATAAGCAGGAAATAATTCTGTCCTGATATCAGTACTGAAGGATTGTAACATTTAATATTCTGGCTTCCTGTGCTAACTGTTCAACACAATGGATTGTTCTGAACAACATGACTTTTCACATTCCACAGTTTACCCCTATATACAATGTGCAGTTTCCTTTTACACCGAAGATTTACCACATCCTTGTCAACACTTCACTGGTGAAATGACTTCCACGGTTTGATTCCATCCTTTGGGTCAAACCAAACCTGGAGAAGATATGGTTGCCTAATAATGTGGTTGCTGTTTGCTTTCCAGCCACTTGGACGTTAAACAAGTGACCATCAACGTGTATCTGTTTCCTCGTGCTGATCTTTGCACGGGACGTATAAAACCAATTAGTAAATCAGACCATGGAAGTGCCAGACCCCTTTTCATTAAGGGTGCTCTTTGTGTTGGGGAAGTAGGTTGAAACTGTGCATACACCAAACACACTCATGTATATAATTGTACATCTTGGGACATGTGTGGCCAATTAACTTATTCCTTTAGAATTTCCAATGTTTTCTGGGAACCTCTGTGGCCCACTGTTATATCATCATTGGCATGCTGAAGCATCAGTCCCTGAAATGACAATGGTACCACCCATTGAATTTGGCCTGACACGGATTCCTGAATCATGAGTACATCCTGTAATCAAGCTCTCTTTTTGTTCTTGAGCAATACGCTCAGCTCTTCTTTCCCTTTGCAGTCCTCCTCAGTCAGAAGATATTGGTTTGCATCTAGCATATGGTTATATAGCAGACATAAAAGGGAGTCTTCTTTTTGTGCTTTGACCAAGTCCTGATCCGGGGTATCAAAACTCCATTGTGCACCGGCTGATCAACTATTCTTTGAATTTTGGAGCATGTTATTGCATTCGCCTGGATTTCACCAAGTAGGTGCTATTTAGGAAACAACTCCCCCATCACATCCACAATTGTGGCTAACTGATCTGCCTTGTCATACCCTTCCTTGTCTTCCCCTGGTTTTTTCAGATGGCCTCATATTATCCTCCACTGAATGATCATGTCATTTTGTATGGCAAGTTTATCTATGGCTTGGATCATGTTGCCATGTTTGAGTGGTTTCTTTCTATAAGTGACCATTCCTCTCAATGTCCACCCGGGTAAATATTCCACAAAACTATTTCAGACATTATCAGAATCAGTGACCAAAACTATTTCTCTGAATTTATTTTCTACTGTTGTTGATATTTCTTTATAAATTGCACTAAGTTCTGCAACGTGACTGCTTTTGGGGCACAATCTCATGCTTACTCTTGGAATGGAGTTACACTCCACCCACAAACTTCCTATTCCTGCCACAAAATCTTTTTCTGAATCACCTCCTGCATGGTATGAACATCCATCCACATACACAGTGGAGAGATCCCTTCATGTTTCCTCATTGAATGCCTTATGTAGAAATTGTCCAATGTCAGTTATATTTGTTTCTAGTCCTGTGTCATCAGAGGCACAGACAGCATGACAATCATGTAAATCTGCCAGCCTGTGGGCAACTGGGCTCTTTTTATTCTGTTCGTATCTCACTTCCACCGGAAATTCCTGCAACGCCAATGTTCATGATGTGATTCTTGACTTTTTTTTAATTGTTTAATCAAAATATGATTTTTACAAAAGTATTTGATCATTCATGTTTTTCACCATCTCCTTGTAATATGCGTGTTGTTATGCACAAGTTCATTGCTGTTGTTAGTTGTTTGTGCACATCTGTATGCTAGAATCACACGTCGGCGTTGAGTAGCTTGTTGTCAATGTATTCCAAAATCTTGGCTGTGGCAATTTGCCAAGCTGTTCTATTGACACCAATGAGCATGCACCACCATGTGTCCTCTTCTTGTAAGATGTCGAACCCTACCAAGGGGGACAGGTATCGCTGTCTGATTGCCTTGGTTGCTGGACAAACCATCAGTAGATGACGTACTGTTTCTTTTGGCGGCGGTACGGTTTCGTGGCAAAATCGACAGTTGGCCAATTGAGTAAGGCCTCTGATGTGAAGTATTTCATTTGTTTTTATTTTGTTGCTGTTTTCCATTCTGCATTTTCTGAACAGCATGATGGTGTTACAGCTCACCGTACATTCTAGGGACTGGAGACTTAGTTCACATCTAATAGCCACTCCTGATGTTGAGTTGAGCAATTTGAGCACCTGTCGCCAAAACAAGGCTTCAAGTTTGGCCTATAACGCCTTGGGAATGGTAGGCATTGTTTCGGTGCCATATGTGACAGCGGGCACAACTTTCATTTTATAGAAGTTTATTGTTGGAATAATGAAAAAATTCCCGAATTTGCTGTCTATGGCCCTGGCTTGGGTCGCTAGTTTATTGATCTTTGCATGCAGTTCTGCTTGCATGGTGGTTTCATGGCGTGAGTTGTCCAAGTAAACTCCTAGCTATTTGAACGCTTTGACAGTCTCAAATTTTGTTTGACCCAAGAGCCAATAGAAGTCGGTGTTTTTCTTTTGATGTTTTTGAAGGATCATGATTTTGGTTTTGTCTTTATTGATTTCTAGATGGTTGTTGATTGCGTACTGTGAGAGGCCATTTAGTTGGTGTTGCAGCCCTATTTGCGTCTGATCGAATAACGTGATTTTGTCCGCGTACAGGAGGCGTCCAATTATTGTATTTCCGATCTTCGGAGTAAATGCTCTTGTTGTCTTCTCGATTTCTTGGATGTCTCTGATGTAAGCGAGAAAGAGGGCTGAGGCTAACGGACACCCCTGCTTTACCCCACGTGTGCTGGGAATGTATGCTGACAATTCTCCCTCACGACTCAAGCGCACTCTCACCGAGGTGTTCCGGTGAAGGGCTTGGATAGGAGCTAGGATGTCTTCCGGACAATTCCATGTTTTTAGTTTGCTCCACAAGCGAGATCTTTCGACGCTGTCAAACACTTGAGTAAAGTCTATGAACACGGCAAACAGGCGTTGGTTGCTTTGCATGACTTTGCTTTCTAGAATGCTATAAACCAAAATGTTGCAAGTAGTGCCTGCCTTTTTTATAAAGCCTGCTTGGAGCTCACTGTTGCATTTTGCGGTTGCAGCCCACAATTGGAATTTTTTCAATAATAGTGTAGTGTATACCTTGCCCATAACATCTGATAGGGCTATAGGGCGGAAGTTCGATGTATCCGAAAGGTCGCCTTTTTTGTAAATCGGTGTAATCGTGGCTTTTGTCCATGATGTTGGTATGGATCTTGTTTCCGCACAGTGCCAAAAGATGACACTCAAGAAATCTGCCCACTCGTTTGGATGTGTCTTGAGTTCAAAATGTGTAATGCAGTCGGGGCCTGGTGCTCTTCAGTTTTTTATTTTTTTGATTATGTGTATGATGTCATCTCTGTTTTCCAGGTCAACCCAATTCATAACTCCTTGTCGTTGGTCATTGATGGTTTCTGTTGTGACCACTTTAAACACCTTTGCAAAATGATTCTCCCAGGTGAGTTGGTTAATGTTCAGGATTTGGTTATCCAGGGGTTTGTCTGTGGCTCTCAGTAGCGACCAGAAATCTCTATTGTTATTCGTAACGAGCGCTTTTGTCATCTGCTCGGCGTCCGACTGATACATTTTTGCCTGTGGGATCTCACCCAGGCTTTGTAAGCTGATTTCAGGCCTTTTATTTTTGCCTGAACCTCTGATGTTAGGTGTTGTTTTTTGACTGAACGCAACGCTCTTCTGTAATCACGTCTTCTGTCAACCAGATCTTTATTATATAGGTGGTATTTGATCTTGTGGCGTTCATATTGTTTTTTGGTCGTATGTGTGGCGTAAGCAAGGGTTGATATTCAATTGCAATGCGTGTTTCAAGATGTGCTTTTGCTTTATATTTTGATGTTAGCTTGTTAATGGCCGCAGCACTTAGTTTTAGACTGGTGCCTTGGGCGTTCGGTTCAATTTGTAGATTTGAATGAATTATGTTTCTGTTTGGAAGTTGCCAAGATGTCTCCAGCAAGTTGTGGTCACTGCTGTACATTGAACGAGTACGTAATATGTAAGAGCGGCTGGGAGACGAAGATATAATCAATCGTTGATGCAGAATTTCCTCGCTCCCAGGTTGGCATTCTGTTTGCTTGTGGAAACGCGTCGCTCAAATTATGAAGTCCACAAGAATTGGTGAAATTAAGCCATTGTTTGCCTCGTTGTTCTGCGGCGGATTTAGAATGTGTTGCTAAGTATTGCTTTTGTGGCTTGCAGACTGCGTTTCAATCGCTGCATAAGATTATGGCGGTCGTTGGATGTTCTGTTTATGGCGGTCTGTGGATGTTCTGTTGTGGCTACGTCGATCGTGTGCTCACACAAAGCAATGAATTTTTTTGCAGTTATTGCTGCAGAATTCCAATATGTATTGACTATGACGACTTTGTTGGGAGGAACTTTGTGATTGTTTCAATTTTCCAGACGAGTATCACTGCCAGGATAGATTGGTTTGCAATTAGTATCTTTTCAATAGATGCTCCACATCCGTTTTGGCATGCCGTCAACAATCCAGAGGTTGGGCGTCCTGTACAACCTCTAGCTGCTGGGGCAAGGATGACTTGATATCCGTTCATGGTTGTAGTTTGTTGAAGCCATGTCTCCTGGAGGCAAATTATGTCATATTAGCCCCCTAGTTGAGTAAGATGTACATGGCCTTGCGTATTCCATGAGCAAAACTGTATTTTCTGTGACCGCTCCTCTGCCTGTTGTGTTGTTGGTGTCTTGGAGATCTTGGATGGCTATTTGTTATGTTGCAATGTGAGAGCTTTGGGTAACCAGGCCCATAGTCCTGGTTTGTTGGTTCACGGTGAGTTTGTCTTTTGTTGAGTTGAAGTTTGGAGTACTGTTTTCACAAAAGTTCTTATCGTCTCAGTTTCACCGTTTTTTTCTGTTGGTCTTCTTGCCCTTGTCTTTTATTGCTTGTGCTACTTTTGAATGTGAGAGTTTGCCTCCTCAATGATTCTTTGTTGTGTACTGAGTTGTCTGGAGTGCAGAGGCCCCTCCCGAGTTTGTGTGCCTTTTCTGTTCCCTGTTCATTTTGATGTCTTTTTATTAATGCTTTCTTCTCATGTGTGTTATTTTCGAGCTCAGGTTTCTCGTGTCTTTCCTTGTCGTCATGGTTTTTGTTGTTCGATTGCTTTCCTGCTTGTTGACCTCACTTTGTTGCGTCTTCCACATTGAAGCCACACTTATTGATGTCATGTTTATGTGTTTGGATCAGTTTGTAGGCAGTTGCTGATTCAAGATGTAGCAGCGCTGCTGCTCCTTGACGATTGTGCCAAGGCTCGACAAAAGTTGCCAATTTGATGGAATATTGTCAGTACAGTGCTCCTATTTAGGATAAGATCTTCTTTGTTGCTAGATCTTTGTGTCATTCTGAGTGACCATCTGAAATCTTTTCTTTTTTGATTAGAGTTCTCGTTGATCTCCGAACTTGCTCTCAGTCGAGTGTTTTTGCCAGATTTCAGTCGTGGTTCTCTTGATCTTCTTCCTCTTTCATGATGCGGGTTGTATTCTGCAGCGTGGTACTTTGTTGTTGACCTTGCGCCTTGTCTCTCAATTGTTTTGTGCTGATATTTTTCCTTTGTTTCGTATTGCCGCTTATTGGAGTGTGCTTGTGTTGGGTGGGTTGGTTCTAGAACTCCCTTCTGTACTTTGTCCCTTTCTTCTGTCTGATTCACAGTGATTATTTCTTTCATCTGTGCTGCGCCTGGCCTCCTTTTGATGCTCCGTTTTTGTTTTCATCTCCCGTGATTCTTGACTTTTACTCTGTACACATTGCAGAGGCTGATGACTCGTTTCAACAATTACCTGATCCCAGTGGCATCGCCAGGAATCAAATTTAGGAGGGACACAGAGGGGGTAAAAGACAAAAGTAGGGGGGCACAGACAAAAGTAAGGGGAGAACATGGTCACTGCTCATCTTAGGTAGGGGGCACAAGGGTGGGCACAGGGTTTCACAGGGGGGCCCTGGCCTCCCCAGACCCCCCCCGGTGATGCCACTGCCTGATCCCCTTGAATAATGGGGCAGACATTTTGTACTGCCAATACAGTGGTCAAAAGTGTTTTTCAAATTCTCTAAATTTGGTTTCTACCTGTGACAATTCCTTACTGGCATATTAAATGGTTTTGTTATTTTCATCGTGTTTTTAGTACAGGATCACTGACATGCATTGATCTGTGAATCCTGTCTCAATGAAGAAGTCTTGATTCCTTATTGAATAAACTAAACATGGGGCTTTCAACAAACAGCCCTTTAATTTGACCACCACTTCACTTTGTTCCTTTCCCCATTTCCAGGTTTCCCCTTTGCTTCAGTAATGTATTTATTTTATTTGCATTTTTAAAGCGCTCACACAGCCCAGGGGCATTGAGGCGCTGTTACAGATTTATTTATTTTTTTGTTTTTGTTGTCTTAGTTGCATATTTATAACACGCTTAAATACTCAGAGGTTTCTAAGCACTACCTGGGGTCGAACCTGTGTTGCTTTGTGTCGCCTTGCTTCCAAGGCAAGCAGGTTGCCACTGAGCTATCCTCCCAGGACGCCCAGGATGTAGTTTGAATAACTTCAACCATTTTCATTTGTGGATTTAACCAATGTTCTGTTACTTCATGCCCTAGAAAGTTTACCCTGTTTCTACAACAACGCACATTCTGTAAAGATCCTTTTACTCCAGCCTTTTTCAACTGACTGAGCACATGTCTAATTTCATTGAAGTGACTGTTTCTTTCATTCTTGATTTGCATATCATCCACATAAATCACAGTTCCTTTCTCTGTTGCATCTGGGAGTGCTTTCCTTAGGCATATCCCAAACTCACTTCCACTTTTGATATAGCCAAAGGGGTTCCAAACCCCTTAATACTGTAATCAGTTAAAGGAGAAGGCAAACACATTTTGTATATCTTCAGCTAGTGGAATACACCAATACCCTGTTGTAAGATACAGAGTGGTAAATAGATTTGACCCTTGAACCTGTGCAAGGCCTCTGATCAATGAATGGAAGTAGCCACCTTGAACCAGGTACCCTCTTGTTTAGTTCTCTTAAGTTAGCAAACAAGTGCCACTGTCTAGACAGGCCAAGGGTAACCTATATTGTCACACAAATATGGCTCCTTACCACTTCTGGTAGAGTGGCAACATGCAAATCGGCAAGCCCGCAAACATAGTCTTCTTTAGCAAATACATCCTTGAAGTTTGTATATAGTTTTCTTATTTGGTCTTTTTCCTCTTCATCTGTGCAAGCATCTGCAGCTTGAATTTGCTCCTCTACCATTATAGAGAATGCTGGGAAGTCATCCAAAGGAGGGACGTCTGTACTTTCCTCCAGCTGTGTCGCAGTGTGCTTTTGGAGAGTCGCCACCTTTAAATTTCTTGACACAATTGCCTCCATTTCATCTTGCTGCATTTCACCTTGCTGTTCTTCTCTTTCAGAATTACCCACTTTAAATAGGATGCAATTGTCCTGATGACAGTATATTACATATTTTGGATTGTAGGGTTAGACAGACTGTATCCTGAAAATTCCCTTTGCTTTCGAATCCAATGAATCAGGCAATTCACCCTGTGAATTTACCTAGCTTTCAGATATGTTCCCTATCACTATGTTGTTTAAATCAGCAGTGTAGTTGGATTCCTGTATTGCCACCCCTAATGCTGTAATTTCTTCCAAATTATTGTTCTGGCATCTCTTGTTATTCACCAGTATTCGAATAGGGCCATACCCAATCTCTACTAATGGTGTATATTCACATTCTTGTGCTGTCTCATGAATTCATTGAGTCACACAAATGCAGCAAGCCCTTTCATTTGTTGTCCCTTTCTGCACTTTAAAGCTATTGCAAATTATCTGGTGAAAGCAGAAATAGTGACATCCTTTTTTAATTGAAGCTCCACTGCATATGGCATCCTTTGGGCACAATGATAAGCTTGCCTTTTGTTCTCAAATTCAGGCGCTGCTCCACCCAGCCTAGACCAAACCTTTTGATTCAAGAAATCTAAAACCACACACATTCTGTGCATGATGTAAATTTCACAAATACTTTTGTTTCCATTTACAATCCAGACATTATGGTGAATGCTTTTGGTGACAATTGTGATTCTCAAAATGCATCTTCCCGCAATTCTTTGCCCCAATTCAGGGTCATTCAGCCCAGAAATGTGTTGATTTTTTTTTATTTTAAAACTTGGTCTTTCATCTCTGTCAAGCATTTGTTTTGAACATATTTTCATTGATTAAACTCTTTTCATGCTCCAGGACTAGCAATGCCTCAACCATTTCTGGATACCCATTCACATGCAGCGGGATCCATGCCTGCCCTTCATGTGTAAGGGCCTCATTACAACCCTGGCGGTAGGGGGTTAACAGCGCCGGTAGAGCTGCCCGTGCCGTTAAGCCCCTACTGCCTCATTACGAGGTCTGCTTGTGGGACCCACTGAGGACGCCTGGTAAAACCAGTCATCCTTAGCGGGTCCCGCGAGCAGACCCGGATGCTAACAACAGGCCCGTCATTAACTTGCCCGTTGTTAGCATCCTCCCCATTCCCATTGAGCCCTATGGGGGCTCAAATGGGTATGGGGATGTACCGGGTGCAGGTTCCTTGAATGGGGAAATAAAAGGCCCTCCAAGGTCGGAATAGCCCGGTATTTCCCCATTCCAGGAACCCGGATCCAGTACCCAGTATGTGGGTAGCCATTCCGCTATGTCTGCAATTGTTGAAGATATTTTTCCTGATCTGATTCTGCAGCAATATTTGGTTTGCAATGTTCCTCATTAAGAAAAAAAAAAACGCTGTATTTACATCTATCCGTGTCTGATATTTTTTTTTTGGGTCCATAATAATCTCTAAGACTGCTTTTCCTTTTCTCCTTGCATTTCACCGTGGATGACAGTGACACTAAACACACAGTCATTCTGAATGTACACCTCCACTGCACTTTCTTATCTAGCAATGGAGTGACATCCTTTTGCACTGTTACTCTGGTTCTTTACCATTTTAGGTTTCATGGCTTTTTTGGCCAAAGACAGCAATATGCCATTTGCAACATCAATAAGAGGTGACAGTCTCCTGAAGCAACTTGTTCCTATAAGGAATAATATGTCATCAATCAGTTTGACCACCACTTCCTGTCTCATTCTAGGTCTCCATATCTTGATGGCAGCTTCAGTGACACCTTCCACTGGCATTTCTTCCCCATTGAAGTTAGGCACAGGGCATTCACTCTGCCTCAATATCAGCATGTCCTGTGTTGATTGTCCCTCATTTACACTTTGCATTAATTTCCTTGACATCACTGTTGCCTGGGCACCTGTATCAATCATTCCCAATGCATTGCACCTCTCTTCAATAGTAATAGGGGCATAATATCTATCCTCACATTCTTCAAGTATACATAGTGTTAATGACTCCAATCAAGCATTCCCACTAGGTCAGTGCCTTGTCTGGGATTGCTCAAGGGAAACCCTTATTTATATATTTTTATGACACGTTATAATCTGGATGATGAACCCTTGTATCACGCCCCTCTCTGAGAATCCCCCTGACCCCACTGAGCCAAGAAGTAGGTTTGTTTTGCAAATTGAAAAGGTTTATTTGAAAAATTAAACAATAGATATATATCACACTTTTATAATAAATTAATATTTGATATCACACTTAGACATATGACAGTGAGTGATCAACAATGGATGATGTTATACTAGCACACTGGTTTAATTACTTAGGAGTAGTATAGATGATAAGGTAGCTGAGAATGCTTTATATGGTACAAGGAAACACAAGGTGGAAAAGAAGCAACACAGGGATACATTTGATATGATTTCAGCAAAAGATAATATAATCACTTTTCCCCTTTTGGCAATTCAACCCCCCTCTATGCAATGTAAGGAGGTGGAAGTGACACACACAGTCTTCAGGAATACAATCACAGTACAATCTGAATTCAGTTCCCCCCTAGCAAGCTTAGATCACAAGGATGATTTTAAACACAGGCAAAGTACTTTAAATGTGGTAAGCACATGAGGGGAAAAATAGGCTAAAGAGGATTTTAATTCCCTCTAGAGGTTCAGGGTGAGTGAGAGATACTTTAAATCAGACCAGGCCAGCCCTATCAATGATTCAGGGATGGTTACCAGGTTGAAAACGGAATTCCATAATGGAAGCAAAAGATAAATATTTTTACACATGGCCGGAATGAAGGAAAATGTCAAATTGCGGCAATTTATCGCCACTGGTACTGGTTCTCTGGTTCTGCTGACAGCGATCTGGGTCAGCTCTCAGCACTGCACAGTTCTGGTCTCTCTGGATCTCTGGTCTCTCTGGAGATTGATGGATTTGAAGTCTGGAGTCTCCCGGCAAAGCGTCCCGCAAGAAAGTGGAAAGTGAATGTCCCTGCCTGGGTTCCAGTGGCTCTTTTTATGTCTTTTGAAAATGGGTGTGGATGCTAACTTTCTTTGCCCAACCCACTCACGATTTGATAGGTCAAGGATTTCTCTTTGACCTGATTTGAGAAGGGAACAGTGAGTCAGAGTGATGAGATAGGTTTATGGTCAGAGGATCCTCCACTTGTCAAATTGCACACAAATCTATTTCTGATCCAAATACCCATTTATCTATGTACCATTTTTCTAATATTATCTGTCCAGTTAACATACTTTCTGTAGCACCAAACCATCCGATCCCTGTCTTTGTAAGAATTCGGCCCTTTTCATCCAGATAACGGCCTCTAAACTTTTCCAGATTTTACACAAATGTGCACAAGGGATATGGGTTTCAGATGATAAAGTGTCAGATTTTTAACATGCATACATTTGGAGTAACAACCTATTTTCCGCTACTATCCTCAAGAACATACCACAGAGTCCTAACACCTCTTAAAATGTGCACAGAAGAATCATGATATTAATTATATAATTTTGACAGGTCCGTACTATGAATTATCCATCTTTTCAAAATTATGCTCTGGCCCCAAAGGGGTGTGGTTTTCCAAAGCACATGGTGGAATTTCTGGTTTGTCCACTTCCCCCAACTCAGCTTGCTCACAGACGCCGTGCCCCTCCCCGTTTCCTTCCAAGAGGAAGCCATTTATGACCCCCCTAATTTAACATTTGCCTGGGCCAAGGAAGGCTCATTGTTTAGTTTCCTGCAGTCCCCAGGTGCCACTCCCCTAATTCAATCAGAGAGGTGTCATCTCCTTTTGGTAGGGGCAGCAGAATGCAGCCAGGCCTGGTAACACAGCTTCTGATCAAGTTTCAACTCCTGTCGGGGGTAGTTGTCAGGCAGAATTCACTCTCTTTAAGCCAGGCTTCAGCTAAATGTCACTTTGGTTGCCAGTTTTCTACATTCAAACCAAACTTGCAATTTTTACAGATGCAGCTAGAACACTGATTCTAAGTTCAAAACTATGACATTTAAACAATTTCAACCTATGTGACACTCAAACGTAGGTCACTCATTTATTCTAAACATTTCGATTTTAGTGGCTTTAAACCCAAATTCACTTAAGCTGCTGACATCCCCAGCTATTTTGAATACATACATTAGACAATTACTTCCTTCAAGTCATTTCAGAATATAGTTTTACATTTTATCCACCTCTTAGTAAGTCTTTCTTTGGCCTGGTTTGGTTCATTTGTTCAGTTTTACACAAGTGTCTGGTGGTTTTAAAACGCTGACTTTCTGGTAGTGGTGAGCACCAGTATTGCACCTATTTTTGACATTAATAACAACAGATTTTGAACAGCACCATATTCCTTAGCACTGATGGGTGGCAGGTCAGGGGACCATTTTGCTGTGCGCAAAACTGCACGGTTCACCAGGATCCTGGCGCAAATGTGGGCTTTTCCGCCCTCTTGGATTTCCTAAGCCCACAGCACAAATGCTGTAGCCTAATAACTTGAACGTGGGCCAAGACACCCAACAATAGGAAGTGGGAATTGTTAGTGATTTCAGAGTGTACTCTCCTTAAGCCTGCCCGGCATCTTGCTAGACAAAGGGGCATATGAAATGACATGTTACCACCCTTTTTGCCCTTCTCTCTTTTTATCTCTTTGGTTTTTTTTGGACTCAGAACTCATTTTAAGTGTAGCCATTGACTGCTCCTCTGCCTCGGGTCCACCAGTGTCCATCCCCAATTCATCTACTGTTTATCCCTCATTGCCTGGGTCCTCTCCACTTACCTCTATTCTGGAACCTAGCGGCTCAGTATTTTCACAAGTGTTATGTGGCAGCATGTCTGTTCCTGGTGTGTTACAAATACATACATTTTGTACGGTACCTAACATTTCTGTCTCCTGAAACATATGTCGTTCAAAATATTCTTCAGGTGACTGAACCTGCACCTGTTGTTTGGGGCATTTTAATTTCTGTAGAGGTATGAACAGTATTTTGGATAAATGTTCACATGTTTCTTTCTTTTCATTTACCATTGCAGAGACATTCAGTGTATCATGAACCCTGCAATGATGCACTTTGTCACAGACCGTAATTTGAGTAACAGCATGTGTCTCATCATTTTCATATTGCACATTCGTTTTAAATTGCCTTCTAACTCACTGCTCTTTTGGTTTTTCTTGTTCATTTTTCCTTTCCTGTTCCTCATGTTCACACACCTGAATGGTCCGGTTTAAGTCTAAGTTAAACCACACTCCCTTTTTGTGTGTGTTACTGTTCCCTACCTCACTTTCATTTGTTTGTTTTCTTGATTTCAAATCTCTAAGCAAATCAATGTTTTCACACAATTTCCTATTTGCTCAGACAACATTTTAACTTGAGCCTCTAACCAGTGAAATCTGTCCATGTGCCTGAACTCAATAACCCTGTGCTCTAGCCATATAATGGTTGAATTCACCCTGATCAGGCCTGTTCTGGTGCCTTTCAGGAGACTGATTTCTATGTCTGTTCCCCCTGAATTCTAGTGATACCAGAGGTGGGGAATATGGGGTGGCCCTCCTTTGACCATGGTCAGCCTGTAGTGGGGACTGACTATATTGGTGAGGTGCATAGTTCACATTCTGTCTTTCATGTGGCTTGACTTGTTCCCTCTGTTGACTCCCATTTTCAATGCACCTATCTACATATCTTGGTCTCATTTGACTACCATAGACCATTGTGGCAGGGTCAAACTTACTCTGGCCCCTAATGCCTGAAATGGGCCGTTATAAATTTCATTATGGGTGTTATTTAGACTTGGCATATCGTAGCGAAATCCCACCTTGGAAGAAATGCCAAGAAACCAAGGACTGATGTATGTATTTCTGCCATTGGGATCTATGGATTGGAGCACAGCATTTTGATGTGGTACCATTTGTGAGGCTCCTCCCCTCTGATTGTGTGGTGTGTCATTTTTTATTTGAGTTTGAACTGTACCTAATGGCATCTTTCCAGATTTCATCTCTAGAATTGCAAGTGTAGAGTCTTTGGGGCTTTGCTTAGATTCCTTACCCTTAGTATTTCCCTTCTATTGGGAGATTATTTCATAAATCCTGGTAGTTTGTTCAATGATGTATTCCAGGAGTCTATCCCAGTTAAATGTGCATACCAGCTGGGACATGATGTCTTGCTGGAGCCCATAGGAATAGGCCGTCTTACATTCTGTTGATTGAGGGTCATAGGCTACTTTAAAATGTGAGAATGACCTTTTTAAATTTTGTAGGAACTGGTGGGCAGACCCATTTGGCTGGGCTGACATGCTATAAGTGGCCTTCTCACCTCTTGAATAGAATGATATGGCGAGAACTGTTGTCTAATCTCTTTCTCAAAATCTTCCCAGGACCGATTGTGTTGCTCTTTTAGGCCTCGAACAACACTGCAGATGCAGGGTCAAGGATAAGATGAAAATAACTGCCATATTGTGCCCTAGGAAGTTCAAGCATTTGAACAATTTCAGTTACAACCTCAAGGTGATCTTTGATACAAAAAAGGCCATCCAGGCCCTGTGTGCCTTTGTTGCTGCCCTGCACCTCTTCCTGGTTCTCCCTTCCTCCTCCCGCCTCCCACACCCTCTTACCCTTTTTGTTTGACTGATTTTTGCTTGCTTACACGGGTCTAGTGACCCTTCTACAACTGCCTACCTCCATTAACAGTGGAGCAAGGCAGGTGAGTGCGGCATCTAGCCTGACCCAATTTTGCTCAAAACCTATCAAAAAAAGGGCATCCATGCCCTGTGTGCCTTTGTTGCTGCCCAGCACCTCTTCCTGGTTCTCCCTCCCTCTTCCTGCCTCCCAGGCCCTCCCACCCCTTTTTGATTGCCTCTCCCCAAGGTCATCACTGACCACTCCAGGGCAGCCCTCTGCCCGTTGCAGCCCTGCGGTAAAAGACCCAAGGCAAAGGACGGCTCCAACTGTTTCAGCTCCAGATCATGTCAGCAGGTGTCCGCAGGGGAAGCCAGTAGCCAGCCGTCAACCAGCAACTACTAGGACCATTATGGCAGGAGTGGCCTAGATGGGGAGCAGAGCAACTACTCTACCCTGGAAGCTTAGCGGCTTAGCAAAACTTTCCAAAACACTATAATCATTTTTCACAGCCTCTCTCTCTCCCATACTGTCAATTCTAGCTGTGTTAGTATTGTACCCAACTGTTCTGTAGGCCCTTCTCCCACTGTGCAGTGCTCTCAGACATATCTGTGCTAGTAGTGTACCCTACTGTTCTGTAGGCCTTTCTCCCACTATACAGGACTCTCAAACCTAGCTGTGTTAGCATTATACCCAACTGTACTGTAGGCCTTTCTCCCACTATACAGGACTCTCAAACCTAGCTGCGTTAGTATTATACCCAACTGTTCTGTAGGCCTTTCTCTCACTATACAGGACTCTCAAACCTAGCTGTGGTAGTACTATACCCAACTGTTCTGTAGGCCTTTCTCCCACTATACAGGACTCTCAAACCTAGCTGTGTTAGTATTATACCCAACTGTACTGTAGGCCTTTCTCCCACTATACAGGACTCTCAAACCTAGCTGTGTTAGTATTGTACCCAACTGTTCTGTAAGCCTTTCTCCCACTATACCAGACTCCAAAACCCAGCTGTATTAATGTTATACCCAACTGTTCTGTAGGCCTCCCTCCCACTATGCAAGACTCTCAAACCTAGCTGTGGTAGTATTATACCCAACTGTTCTGTAAGTCTTTGGCCCACTAAACAGGACTCTAAGACCTAGCTGTGTTAGTATAATACCCTGATGTTATATAGGCCCTTCTCCCACTGTGCAGGGCTCTCAGACCTAGCTGGGTTTAGTATTGTACCCAACTGTTCTGTAGGCCCTTCTCCCAATGTGCAGGGCTCTCGGATCTAGCTATGTTTAGTATTGTAGGCAACTTTTCTGTACGCCTTTCTCCAAATGGGCAGGACTCTCAGGCCTAGGTGTGTTTAGTATTGTACCCAACTGTTCTGTGGGCCTTTCTCCCACTATACAGGACTCTCAAACCTAACTGTGCTTAGTATTTTACCCAACTGCTGTGTTTAACCCTGCACACAAACTGCATTGTTAGGTAGCTGTGTTTTAGTCTTATACACAATCTGTATGAATAGTTAGCTGTGTCTAATCTTGTGCACAAACAGCTTAGCCAGGAGTAAGCCCTTACACAAATCCCATATCTAGCAGTGTCTCGTCTCAGAGACTAGGTACTCACTTTCTACCTTACACTCAACCCGTATCGTGAAATTGAGTCCCCAGTCCGTAAAACAGTCATCGAGGCACTATGTCACTCACTGGCCACAACCACGCAGCTCCCTCGCACACATTTAGTCCCACTGAGGCCCACCACAGTGTCTCTCTACACCCACTACCAAATAGCCCACTGCACTCCCAAAGCGCATAACCAACTGGCATCCCTCAACACCCTTCTCTCCCCCGCCCGATCCTTATCCTCCCACCTCAAACTATCAGTCCCACCCCTACCCACAGATCTCGCTCTGTATGTACAATTAAGAGCAGCAAGATGGAGAGACAGATTAGATAACACCCACCCACAGCACACACACTCTCCCACTCAGCCCTTTCACATTCCCCCAAACCTACCACAGACCACTCCCAACTCCCATTTCCCCTCTCTAATTGTCGCAAGAGCAGCTCTAGCCAACACTCCACTCACCAGAGAACCACCTACCCTCTCCCACACTCCTATGACTGCACACAATGCAAGGAAAGGGTGAGACTGCAGTCACCTAATGCCCCCCTAGCATCTCTGATTCTCTGACACAGCCCACAAACACTACCACCACAATATAGGAGCGAAACTTCACCACCCACACCCAACCCAGTCCTAGCTCACTTCCCCTCATTCCCCTATCCACCGATTCCACCTACTACTTCATCCCCACACCCCACTTCCCCCTTCCCTTTCCCCCACTCATTGCCTCTCCCCACAGCAGATCCCTCTCTTCCCCCATTCACCGCCCACCCCCCACCCACAAAGGCCTCCCACCAAATATCATGCACACTCATCAATGCCAGGTCAGTCTCAAAAAACAAACTCCACATCTACAACCTCATCACAGAAGAGAACCCAGACATCCTCTTTGTTACTGAGACCTGGTTCTGTTGACTGTGAACCTCTCGCACATGAGACCTTCCCACCTGGTTACACCCTCACCGTTCGGAACAGATCTCGTAGGGGTGGGGGACTTGCAGCACCACTGACTATGAATCCCTCCTGGTAAAACTCCAACTCGCACCATTTACCTCAGACAGTTTCCTACTCATCTATAGACCCCCCGCTATAACAAAACCTTTGCAGACACATTTGGAGAAGCTCTGGCCACCAACCTCGTCCAACACCCAACTCTCACAATTCTAGGAGACTTCAATTTATGGTTCGTCTCACCATCAAACCTCATTACCAGATCACTTACAGACAGTCTGGTTCCACTCAATCTGAAACATCACACATCCACTCCCACCAATACGAGAGGCCACACCCTTGATGCGATATTCATCTCCATAAACATATCTATGTCATGGACTGATCAATCAGCAATCTGTTTCACCATACCCCTCAACACTGTGGTCAGCGGCCAACATCCAACACATCCTCCACAAATGGCACCCTCCACTTTCCCTCTATGGAACAAAGTGGTAATCACCCCAGATCTAGAACTCTCACTCTGCAACTCCCTCAAATCACTCTTTCTAGCGGAAGGTCCCCCGGCAATTGACTCCTTTGACCTCCTGCTTAGCAAGGCCGTGAAACAAAGATGTGGACCATCACCAAGGTGGTTCTCCTCCAACCTCAAACTTCTCAAAACTCTCAAGCACCATCGGGAACGGGCCTGGAGAACTGACCCCTCAGCCCAAAACAAAATCACCCTAGCATGAACAAGCAGAACCTACAGATCGGAAATCAGAAAAAGCAAGAAATCATTCTATGGAAACGGAATCAAAAATGCCCACAACCCAATTAGGGAACTACATAAAATCATAGCAGAATTCAAATTACCCTCATGTTGTCGCCTGACCATCCCAAGCTCCCAAGCCTTATGCAACACCCTCTCCCTCCATTTCTACAACGCCACCAATAAAAGACACAACGCCATCACCGCCAAACTAAAAATCCTTCCACCACTGCCGACCCGCCCGCAACACCCCAAACAAATGCCACCCCAACCACAACCTTCTTTCGACTCTTTCTCCCCACTCACACACAAAGAATTCCTGTCGCTGGTATCAGACAGCTGCCCATCAGGCTCTCTGGAAGACCAGTGCCCACCCACATTGCTCACGAATATACTAACCGTCACCTGTGCAGGTAACGGGGCTCGCGCAATCCTTATCCACTCACTCACCCCAGGATCTTTCCCGAAAGCTCTAAAAACATCCTACACCAAACCCATTCTCAAAAGACCGAAGCTCGACCCACTTCTCCCCCAAAACTACCGACCTATCTCCAATACAAGTTTCATCGCCAAACTGATTGACCGAGCGGCTTACAAACAGCTTGGCGAATTTGCTGAATCAAATGACCTCCTAGAGCCAACACAATCAGGTTTCAGACCTCTAAGGGGAACAGAAGCCTCCCTAGTGTCCATCTGGGATCACCTAAAAAAGAACAGCCGACACAGATGGCTGCATGGTTCTCATCCTTCTAGACCTTTCTGCAGCTTTCGATACCATCGATCCCATGATTCTACTAGACAGACTACAAACATTAGGAATCAAAAGCACAGCCCTCTCATGGATTTCTTCCTTCATCTCCAACCAGTCGCAAATCATGCACCTCGACCAATTCAAGTTCATATCACATCCAGTCTGCAAAGGTGTTCCCCAAGGAGCATCCACATCACTGATAATTTTCAGCTTCTACATACAACCCATTCTGTTATCATCTGTTCGTACAATCTTACATGATACAACTACGCAAATGAGATCCAGATCATCCTCAAAATCCCAAATTCCGAAGGATCCAGCAGCCCGGACCTGTCATCCTGCCTCTCGGTTATTGTTCACGGGATGAAGACCAACCACCTCATCCTCAACCTTGGGAAAACCAAAATCCTACTCTGTGGAAAATCATCACTCATCCCCCAACCAATCCCTTGGCCCAACTCACTAGGACAAGCAACGGCTCCTTCAAATGGGGTTAAAAACCTGGGATGCAAATTCAACTCACATGTATCCCTCACCCAACAAACCACCAGCATAACCAAAATCTGTTTCTTCCACCTACGCATCCTCAGGCAGATTTTTGCCTACCTCACCTATCCCCAAAGTTTCTTGGCTATCAACTCCATCATCCTCTCCCATTTTGACTATGCAAACTTCCTCTACTTAGGAGCCCCCACATCCCAACTACGGAAACTCCAAAGAATCCAAAATGCAGCAACACACCTGCTCATTAAGCTTCCCACTAGAGAACACATCAGCCCCACCCTGAGATTCCTCCACTGGCTCCCTATTGCCCAACGTGCCACTCGCACAATCCACAACACTGGCCCCGAATTCCTGCAAGACAAAATCGTCCATTACCAAGCCCTCAGGAACCTCATATCTCGCAAAGCATTTCACTTCACTTAGTGATCCCACCGCATAGCTCCATAAGACTTGGCGGCTCCTCCTTCTCTGTACAAGCACCAACTACCTGGAATTCCATCCCCTTACACATTCACAACATTGAAAACCACCTTAAATAATTCAGGAAGGCCCTTAAAACCTGCCTCTTCACAATACACTCCTAAGCTACTGCACTCCATGGATACACCACTAATAAACTCCATTGTTTTTGATCGTAACTCAGGGGCCGGCAGCTCCCACAGCGGTTTCACCTGACACACCACCACATACCGCTCAACAACACTGCCTGCCGATTATCACTTGAGGTAAGCCAGCAGCTTTCATTGTTGCTTTCCTGATCCACCATCAACCCACCCACAACAACTTCCACACGCAACAAGTGCCTGAGCTAAACCTGCAGCCTTCACTGTGGCCACACTCGCATCATACTCACCGGACCCTTGCCCACCAATCCACATGAGAGACAGCTAACAATGAGATAAGTGGCCCGGGTTAGCACACGCACACCATCATCCATTCATGGCCACTGCTAACCCATATCACTCTTTCCGAGAATTCCCAACACTACCACCTCCCCCACCTTAAACCTACCCCAAGCTAGGTACAACAACCCATTGGGCCTCATTACACGGAAGGCGGTAATGGTGAACGGTCACCGTTAATGGTAACGGTGACCGTTAACCATTACCGCCTTACTACAAGGTCCCTTAGCGGGTTGGTGCTTTAACACCTGCTTTTTGCAGGTGCTAAAAACCAACCCGCGAAGGGACCTTGGTGCTAATTACGGCACCGCAAAATTGCGGTGCCATAATTAGCACCTTCCCCATTCCCATTATGCCCTATGGGGCAAAAATGGGAATGGGGAAGGGCAGTAGTGGAAGGGGGAATTACCGCCCCACCAACCTTGGAATGGGGCAGTAATTCCCCTTTCCACCAAGGCGGTGCCGGTCTTTTACCGGCATGGGCCAAGGTGCTAGTAGCACCTTGGTCCTCCGCCTTCCGTGTAATGAGGCCCATTGATGACTGTGACAGATTCTTACTCTACAATAGGCTGATCCTACAGCCTCCAAAGGCTAGGCCGATTTTATCCCACATGAATCTTGGGGTAGCCCCCTTCATCTGTTTGTTATATGTGAAGACAGACCTCCTGCCCTCCGAAACCTGGGCCGCATGCCCACCATACATGACTCTCAATTTTAAGTGCAGCCTCCACTTTGGCTCACTATATGACAAATCATGCTACACAGTGACATCCAGGCCTCTCTCTCCGATACAGAATCCTCATATCTACGTGGAGCCTAGAACTAGGTCTGCCAAAGGCATACATTTTTGCATTGTGAAACATAGGCCTTCTCCCGCTGATACCGGCTACAGCATGAAACCAAGGCCTTTCGCTACAGGACTCCCAACCCTAAACTCAGACAAATAAGCAAACTTGCAACCTATGGTATGTATCACTCACTCCACTAGCATGGACACAGGCTAAACCTGGACAAATAAGCAATCTCGCAGACTATGGTACGCATAGCTCACACCACTAGCGTGGACACAGGCCGCAGGCATGGCCAAACATCCATGCATGATAGAACACGTCTATGGCTAAGCACATCCAGCCTAGTTTCACACATAGCTGTACAGACAGAAACACCTGACGTACACCAGCACCTCTGCCACTAGTATACAGCGACCACCACCCGAAAGGGACCTGGTATAGCTGGCATCACATAGACTCTCTTCGACAACAGCAATCTATCTCTAACCCTCCAGAGCACCAACACACTTATCTGACCTCTACTGGGCTGCTTAGTCGAGCTTTGCTAGCCACCCAAGACTTAGAATGGCAAACATGCACACACTCATCTAACCCCCTAGAATCTCTAACCACATCGTCTACGGTCACCCAGGGCGTTCCAACCAAGGAAAAAGCGCATTGAGGCCACACAATTGGGGAAAGAGCGCTATATAAATAACAAAATACAATACAATACAACTTTCTGACCCTTTTTTAATTGTTTGACCAAAACATTGATAGACTTCATTATCTTCAGTGCATTATGCAGTGTACTGCTTTGCCCCCCCTTGCTCTGTCCTGGGACGGCATACTCAGCCTTCAGCATTGGAGAGCAGCCAGTCATTGCTAGTCAAATAATA
The DNA here is from genome assembly GCF_040938575.1 of Ambystoma mexicanum. NCBI lineage: Eukaryota > Metazoa > Chordata > Amphibia > Caudata > Ambystomatidae > Ambystoma > Ambystoma mexicanum. The sequence continues at coordinate 358,130,805 of NC_090940.1, forward strand.
GTTGGACCTTTTCCCAGACTGTATCTGCATTCAGTCTCAGTGAAAGTACTCCCCTTTTGCTTACAGGGATTTGAGAACGGCTTCATGCTCTTATCACTCCTGACACTGACTTCTCTTCTTCCCTCCTGCACTGGGCTTGGAGATCCTGAATTTGACTGTAAAGGGCATAATGCTCTCTTCTCAATTTAGAACTTCTCCCTGCATTTCAGTAACCTGCATTTTGCATGAACAACTGCCTGGACTTTTTTTTTATCATTCTCATTCATAAGTCTAAATAGTTAATCTTCTAGTGCTTGCAATTCCTTGGCTTTTCCACTACCACCCTTTCTGAGTGTCTGAATTTCTGCAATTGCTATATTCGTATCTTTACGGACACCATCTTAAACAGTTTTTAAATGCATTCATTCTTCCGCACTCTCTGAAAACTGTTTGTCTTTCTGAATCAACTGTGCACTGACATCATCAAATTTGGCTCGTAGTTGTGTAACAAGCTCTCTATGTTTCAACTCAGCTTTCACTTGTAATAATTTTTCACACTGTGGAGTCAAGTCACACTGTAATTCGGCAATCACATCAGAGTCTTTTTCTCGCAACTTAACACATTTGTCTAATGAAAATCAAATCTAGGCACACAAATGGATAAGACAGTCAACCTCTTCTTTCCAATCTCCTGCCTGGAATAAACAGGTAAGACGCATCTGTAAAACACTCCCTTCAGAATATTTTTCATTAAAACCTTCCTTTTCAATTTCAGCCTTACTCGTTTCCCTCCAATTTGATATTGTATCGGATCAGCACGTTGTTCAGTCGAATACGTTTGATTCTGTATAATTACACAGATCCGTAATGTCAACTTCAACCTCTATCATAACCCAGTACCAGCAAGGGTATACAAAGAAACTCAATGTGCAGTCAACACAATCACTACTGCTTCCCCATGCAATGCACTTCTTGCAGCGGAAGGACAAAGGGAACAACATTGAAAGTGCACCTTGCGCAACACAATATGGCTACGCTATGCTATGCAAAGCCACGCCCAGAAATTGATTTAAAGCCGTCCCAGCCAATGCATCATACATGCGTAGGGTATTTTGGCAGGTTCCCTGGCTTGCCACAAAACACAGGGATAGACTCAAATTCGGACCATCTGCTGAAACCAAAAACAGGATTTAGGGTTTCATTAGAGGCACAATTTTTCTACCTTATCTATATTGGATTGCTATGTAATTACTCAGAATAGACTTACCAGGTCACCTGAAAATGTGTTTATAACATAGGGAATCAGTTTGGAATTACCCTCCCTTTATCAGGGCCTCTTGAAGAGCGACTCAGGTTGTGACACAGCGCTAGACATGTAACATCTTGTCATGGAGATATACTCACACTGAACTGCCACACGTTTATTTTGAAAACTGTGCCCTTCAGCTTTGATATATTTGTTCTCAAAACATGGACCATGAACAATTGTAATTCATCAGTGTCATTAGAAATACAGAGAAGAAGCATATTTAACAAGAAAAAAAGTCAACTCATATTTCGCACGTTGTCATCTGCATTTCACACAGCTCAATTAATAAAGTCTTCTGAAACCCCATGTTTACAAATTCTTGCACAAGAAGTTAGCAGGCAAGCACAAAATTATCTATGGAACTTTAACCTACTTTTAAATGCTTTTTGCCATCTTGCAACTGATTACTCACACGCAAAACTCATCCCAGCTAAATTCTATAGCACACAAAAACAATGTAATGTCCTCACTTGGTTACTGATATGCTTACCAAATTGCCTGAGTGATCTTGCTTGCAGAGCCAGTGAAGGACAGTCTCTGTGTCTTCGGTCTCAGCACAGCTTCAAATTCCCCTATTTTTCTTCTGCAGGAAAGGCCACTTTACCACGGTCATCCCTGGTCTGTCTGCCTCTTTTTTCTGCAACCAAAAGCCGAAAACCTGTGAAGTCAGTTATCAATTAGCCACCTCCTCTGGACTTCCAGAATCCGACCACGTCTTTCAACCCTGTCACCTTTGGTCAGAGTTTTGTTCAAATGGCATTTTGTGAGGAAACGACATGTAACATGTTCTGGTCTGGCTTCCTGTGCTAACTCTTCAACACAATGGATCCTTTTGAACAGCAAGACTTTTCACATTACTCAGCTCGCGTTCCCTATTGCAAAAGAAGTTTTTATTCCTGTGTTTGTTCTGTAAGCAGCATCGCAGAGCCTGTGTCTGTAGTCCTATTTACATACCAGTTTGCATCCTAAATTTGCATCACTGATTTGCATAAAGTGCTATGGACTCAGCTGTCCCATTCTAAAGACTAATTGTATTAATTAGGTTACGGGTTATAATTAGAAATTAGTAGAATAATAATTGTTAAAGTTAGGTGTTAGTCCCCACACTCCCTGACAATTAACACTTCCCTGGTGGGGTAAATCCCACGTTACCCCAACTCTCTGGTTTGCATGAATTCTCAATGCTTCCTCATACCAGTGTCTCACATACCCATAATCACCTCACTTCAGCAGGAGTCTAAGTTATGATTCCTTGCCTAGTGAAATTTGCACCATCTGCAAATGTGCACCGCCTAAGGGCCCGATTCATGGAATAAAATTGTATGGAAAAAGTGGCGCTTGCAAGCGCCCGATCGCCGATTCATGGAACACAATGCGCTGAGCTTACCCACAACTTGTGCTGAATCCCTGTGGGTCCAACACGTCACTGTGACACCACAAACGCCTTCTGCGAGACGCCTAGCAAAGGTGCATACCGTCTTGTGCAGTCACCTAAAAAGGGGGCGGAACACATGGAATAGGGAACAACAAGCATAAATGTGGGTGTTAGTGGGAAGTACCACAGTAAAATACTCGCAACACCCACACGTGTGCTAACAACATGTATTCATGGAATCGAACAGGGCTCACCGGCACGCAGTAAAAGATGCGCTAATCTGGAAACATGTCCGTCACCATAAAGCAGGCGTAAGCGTCACAGCGCACTAAAAACAATGCATAAAAAGGGCACGTGAAAAACCAATGCACGTATACAGCTACGATGAATGTACCATTTTCAGCAGAAGTGATCGTGGGACACCGCAGGAGGAGAATAGCCAGTGCAGGCATTGTTTTCACCTAGGAACAGCCTTTTTGGGATGCCTGATGACCAGGTCTATGGCAGGTATAGGTTTCCATCTCATATCATAGAAGACCTGGTCACGGAGTGGGAAGATGCCCTCACATCACCCACTCTGTGCTCCCAAGAACTGAGCCCCTTGGAAATGGTGCTCAATTTACTGCATGTTTTGGCCACTGGGTTATTTCAGCAGACTACTGCCATAATCAGGGGTGTTTCACAGACCATGCAGTCACTCTGCCTACACCAGGCTTTGGCAATCATGATTGCACATCCCTTAGTCCAAAGGCACATATACATGGCCAGAACACCCACAGAAAGGACTTCTACAGGGTGGCTCACTTCCCTAACAAGCTTGGTGTCAACGATTGCACCCATGTGGCCCTATGTCCACCTAGGGCCACAGAGCACATCTATCACAATCACAAGCACTGGCATTCCATCAATGTGCAGGTTGTATGTGATGCCAAGGGAACCATTACCTCTGTATATGCCAACTATCCAGGCTCCACCCATGATATTTTCATATTCAGAATGTCACCCCTACACCGGGACCTGGAAGCTGGGAGGCATGGCAACACATGGCTCATTGGTGAGTAGAAATGGCTCTGCAAACGATGCATGTCTCACACAGACAAAACCACACCACTGACAACCCATCTCACCTCTTAGGGGACAGTGCCTACCCCCTGAGCACCTACCTGATGATGCCAATACGGAACCCTACCACACCACCCCATGTAAGATATAACGCAGCCCATATTGCAACTAGGGCCATAGTGAAGTGCACATTCGGAGTGCTAAAATCACGCTTCAGCTCCCTAGACCACTCTGGTGGTAAGCTACTATATGCACCACCAGTAGTGTGCAGGATCATTGTGGCAGCATGGGTCGTGCACAACGTTGCAACATGGCGTGGTGTACCTGTGGACATGGTGGTGCCCCCACATCCCCAACCACATGCACGGCAGATGCGCATGGGACGGGAAAGGGCACATAGTGAGGCTGCCCGTACCCAGCTTGTGGCACCATTTTTCACCTAAAATCCAACCCCTCTGGAGTGCACAGAACCCTGGCACATTCCAGGTGACAATCGATGATGACAAAGGAACAATCATCTGTCCCAACTTTAACACCCTGAGAATCTGTCCTTGGGAGTGCTACATTGTGTGCATTCCTTAATACTAAAAGTATCTCAATCTGGTGTGCACAACAGGAACACATGGAAGATGGAGTATGCCACTAACACCATGCCAAAGTACACATCTTAATGCCGGCATGTCACCTAAACCCTCCCACACTTCATGTCACTGGTTTCCACACTATGCCATGGCATGCAATGTGCTAACTGAGAAATAAATGGCCAACACATAACACTGCTGTCACAAAGCGCTCAACGATCAATGGAACAAGTGTAGAAATAACTCACTCATCAATATAATAATCTACATAGGAACGTCAAATGGCCAGTGCAACATACCAGAAACACAGGACCCAAGAGTGAATCTGTCTGAGAGTGACCATTCATAATTGCACTTGTGCCTCAATGTGTGTGACTTGCACATAGCACCCTTGTACATTTGTGTGGCACTGCTAAACAAAGGGGGCAGGGAAGTGCAAACAGCAGGAAGGCTAACAATAATTGAGATAGTCAAGCCAATGCATGAAGATGGAACATGAACAAAGGATGGATCTCAATATACAAACAAAAAGGGATGCTAACCATGCACTGGACAAAAAATCATGAATCCCACTAGGGGTCTATACACAGGTCAGACTTGAGACTGCCCACAGATAGAATGGAAGCCCAATGCCTCTGTGTAAGTTACTTTTACATGCTGCACTCCTTGCAAGCCCATGGAAGGGGAAGCAGGAGTAGCATAGGTGTCTGTACCCTAAGGCACACACACAAAGGGTATCAACATGAGACAAGCCTGCATGGGTCCAGCTGGAATCTACAGTGGATGCCTTCAGCTGCCACATAAAGCAACACACTGTTGCATAAATGCACAATAGACAAAAACTAGTAAAAAAAGAAAAATCAAAAATGCCCATCGGATCGGGGGGCACCCAGGAGCGAGGAGGTGCCGGGTGCATGTCAACACCCACATGTGTGGATGTTGAGAGAAAAAAACCCTCCATGGGTTAATGGGCTGCACGGGTAGCATGGATCGGGAGACCTGTCACTGCTGTCACCATCAGAATGTGGCAATGGTAAGGGAGGATCACCACGTATAGGGATTATTTCGCGCCTTGAAACACTTGTGTATAGGCGCGTTACAAATGCCATATCATATCATATCATAAAGCCCCAGTCTGGGCCTTCTTGGCAGTGGCCATGTGGAACTGAGATGCTTGCATCTGCAACATGATGGCTCGGGGTCTCCATGCAACACCTCACGGGATGCACCTCCTCCTCTGCATCCAGTGCCTCATCACCTGCACATGGACAGAAAAATACATGAAGAGCCATTTAAATAGCATAGCCCACACACATAGGCATCACAATGTCATCATGCAACACATCAAACTGCCATGCCACAAGCTCTTACATGTATGCAGTGTCAATGCAAGTGAAGGGAAACATGAAAGCCGCTATGGAGGTGTGTGCAAGGGCTACATAACACATGTGCTGCATGGTGCATAGCACCTGCTTGACACACGAGCAGCTGACTGGCATAGTTCAGTTAACAACATCACTGATGCAAATACACATATGCCACCTAGCATAGACATTCCGGGACTGTTGACCTGCATGAGATGGAACTTGCTGACTACTGTCACAAACTCAATACACACACATGTCACAAGGAGCTATGATGCAAGGGTGGTGGAATAGAGTGAAGGCAGACACACCCATCCCATGAAGCCAGGTCACATTGACATCACACGAGTGAATAGGCACAGTGAAGGTGAGAACTGGGATTGTAAGCTGGAGTGGGCAATGAAGTACATGGGAACGGCATACAAATAAATTCCAACTACATAATCAGCATTGAAAATGCGGCGGGCTGGTGTTAGTGTAAGTGCAGACATCTGGTGCCAATTGCTGCTAGAAGGTTCTAGGGATACAGTAAAAAGCCACCATGTGCAGGGGATGGCAGGGAGCCAGTGCATGGGTGCAACTGGTGGCTCAGAGGGCCGTGTTGGAGATCAGAGTGTGGGCAGGTGAGTAGTGCTTTCTCTCAGTCATCCAGGACTCCAGCAGGGGAGAGGAGGAGAGAAAGCACAACACATGAGTAAGCATCAGAAGTTCCTACAGACCCAGATAAGGTTCACCTCCAGTTCCATTGAGGCAGGGAGGCTGTACCAGAGGGACGCCCCCGCTGAAGTTCGACATTAACCACCAACTAATTGCTATGAGAAGTGACTGACCCTGAGGGAGTAGGAAAGTGATGATCAAAGACCATGAGAAGGAAGCAAATTTGGAAGATGGAGTTGAAGGAACTGTGGTCCCAGGACCCATAAGGCCTTGTGGACATTGCACAGGTATTGGAAATGAACAGTCGTAGCGACCGGGAGCCAGTGCCATCATCATAGTCCTAGAGAGACACAATAACTGGGCCTGAGACAGGAGGACAATTCCCACAGTCCAGTTCTGGATGAGTTGCAGATGGAAATTAGTCTAAGCACAGAAATTTTGGTAGAGGTGGTAGCAGTATCCCACCATAGGAATGACCTGTCCTCTGGAGACAGTGATCTCCTTGGGGAAGGAGAGGAAAGGAAGAATACCCCTGAGGAGGTGCAGCTGGCAGGGTGACCTCTCAGAGACATCAGAGATATGCAGGGAGAAGGCGAGTCACAGGCTATCCGCCATCACAGGTTGGAGCAGGAAGAGGGCTAAGAGAGGCTGGACAGTAGGTGACATGGAAGGAGTGAGCAGGTTTGGTGATGAGGTATGCCCCTGGAGCTTCCTCACCCTGCCTAGTGGGGACAGCAGATGGCAATGCTTCCCCTGGACCCTGGGTGCTGGTGGTGGGACCTGTGTCCACACGTCTCTTGCCCTTGGAGACAAGGGCATCCGTCCCTGTGTATCTGCAGGCCTGGGCCAGGACCACTACAGGCCTGGTTGGGCGAGCCTGAGCCTGGGTGGAATTTTCTGCAGCTGCCCCTGCAGCTTCCTCATCCTGCCTGGTGGGGACAGCAGATGGCAATGCTGCCCCAGGAACGGGAGTGCTGGGGACGTCAGCTTCAGCTGCATCTCCCTGACCCTGTTGGGTGGGGGGCATGGCTCTCCCTGCATGGCCCGGGCACCTTGGCCACCTCAGCCACCTTGGCTACCTCAGCTACCTCTGCCACCTCCACCACCTTGTCTACCTTTGCCTCCATTCCCACTTAATGCCCTCCCAGTCATGGCACTAATGGATTTATGCAATGGTTGGTGCAGCTATCAATTGTCCTGGGCAATTGGAATGAGGGGGCAGTGTACGTGATGTGTACCAGTGTGCCCCAGAAAGGCCCAATGTAACCACTGGGGGAAATAAAAATGGGCCGGGTAAAGCACAGACACCCAAAAAAGTAACAAACACCTATACGCGACCCCTCAGTAGCCCACGTGTAAAGGAAAAATGTAACACAGTATGCTGTGGCACCCAGCAACACAAAAAATATGTACGCTATAGGCACGTTAGCTACTGTGATGTTAAACAATGGATTACGTGACACACAGGGGCACCCACAGAATGGAAATGTGCATGCAACTCACCATCAGCCTAAAAAATACACGACGCGCGTGTGCACCGATGTAATCTCCCACCAAAACAAAAGGCTCACACGCAGTGAAGAAATCGTGTGGAAACGAAGTCCACACATCTGGACGCTATAACTCATGCAAGCATGTGATGGTCTCCTACGAACTACTTTATCCCGATCCTGAACGTCACGCCCAATTTTCAGCATGTGTCACGTAAGTTACGCGCTTAGGCCCTTTCCTTTGATTTCATGCTGATGCACGCTTTCACACATGCAGAGTCACTCTGTTTCTGGCTGCCCACACGAGTAGCACAGAAGACCCACGGAAGACCCACACTCCTGCCTACAAGCCAGTTTACCCGCCTCCAAGTTCCCTGAGCTGTCTCCTACGAGCCATCTGCTGTTGCCTGCCCACTGTGTGTGCCTGCTGCCCACATGCTCTGCAATTTTGATGCCCGCCGTACAGCCATTGCCAGTGCTCCTCTGGTCAGACCTGTGACTACCTCTGCTGATCCAGAAGACTCCTGATGTGTCAGACCACTTCTCCTCAGCCCAGCTGCAGGACCACTTGCCCACCCACACCTGCCTCGGGGGTTTCCATGTCTAACCCAACATCATCAGAGGCAAGTGGCATCCCCCTGGCAACGAGGCAGAGGGCTGTCAGCTTCTCAACAAAGGAAGTTGACATTGTGGTGGAGCAAGTCCTGTGGCATTATGATGCTCTCTTCCACAGACCAACACAAGTCGGCAAGGAAGGACAGAGGAAGATCTGAGTGGACATTGTGGGTGCCATCAACACGGAAGGGGTGGCAACCCGGGACTTCCGCCATGTCCACAAGCGCTGGCAGGACTACAAAGCCAGGACCCACAACAAGGCCTGGCACTTCCTCCAGGCTGGTGAGAACCAAGAGGGGCGCTGGGACCGTTTGACCACTGACAACATGCGGGTCCTAGAGAGGTTCTACCCAGCGCTCCACAGCCAGGTCATGGAATTGCAGCTCCATCTGGAGTTGACTAGTAAGTGTCCATGTGTTGTTGTCCTCCACAATGCATGTACATGTTGATGTGTGGTTGGAGTGTGTACCTTGACCTTATGTCAGGCATGCCTCTTGTATGGATGTCTGTGTGCGTGTCCCATACAGTGTTGCTTGTGTGTCCATTCAAGCATGTGTGACATCAACGGTGTTCCAGATGCAATGTGTGATGTGCTGCAGCATGTAACAACGTTCACATGGTTGCATAGAAGTGTATGCACGTGGCCGTGTGAGAGGTGTGACACATGGGTGCTGTCTGCAACATCATGGACATGCATGGTGTACATGTGCATGTGTCTGAGTAGTGAGTGTGTTACTGGCCAACACTCCTGGATGGATGGTACCGGGGCATTTGAATGTGTGCTTGACTCTTGATGCCAAATTGACATTGAGTGGACTCTGATGTGATGGTTCCATGCCCTGCTTCAGGACTGTCAGGTGATGTGTGTGAATTACATGTGTATGTCCCATTATGCATGAGAGGGGCATGCACATTTTGTAGGTGCTGACAGTCCCTTGTCATTGGATGTGATTAGGACGGTCATGTATGTGCTTGTGTGTTATTTGCACATACCAGTGTGTTGTGGAGGGTGATGATGTTTGTGGCCTTGGCCTGGGCATATGTTTTGTTCCATATACACACGTGTACAGTACCTTGATGTATTTTTTTATATGTCTCCCTATCCACAGTGACGTGCGGAGAAGGTGCTGTGGAGCAAGGCAGTGGGGATGCCTCCACCATGCACAGACACAAGGCCCAGACGCACTCCCAGCAAATATCATCTTTGGGGAGCGAGGAGACTGGTGCCACGTCCGAGACAACGGCCGAAGCTGCTGAGGGGAGGTCCAAGAGGATGAAGGTGGTCATCAGTGGGATGGACAGGGGAGGTCTCACAGGGGCAATCCAATGCGGAAGACGGTGGGGAGGCATCCAGGTTGGCGGGGGAGGAGGAGGAGGCTGCATCTGCCCACTCCATGGGGCCCGGCGGAGGCGACGACGAGGGTGTGACTGGTGGAGTCCAGACTCCAGGGCAGGAGGCAGTGCAGGTCGCCATGGAGGTGCCTGTGCCTATTCCTGCCCCTGGGACTGTGACTGCACCAGTATGCACCTGCAGGCATGCCCCAGGCCGGACTCGTCTGCAGGTGGCAGATGTTTCCATGCAAACGGAAACACCTATACCTGCGGATTTTGCCATACGGGACAGGGTGAAACCGTTGCTAGCCGGTATCATGAGGCATACAGGCGCCATTCGTGATGATGTGCAGGCTTCCAATCGGGGATCATCACAAAGAGGTCTTGCGTATTGTGAAATGGCTTGCACATTTCCTGGTCTTGAATTGGGTGCATGGGCTGGCCAATTCTGTGACCCCCTCCTCGTCTTCCTCCTCTGTGCGCCAGTCATCCACTCTGCCGCCTTCCAGCCCTGATACCACCAGGGCCACCTGTGTACCTGTCCCAAGCCCGGCGGCCAGTCTGGTGGAGATCTCATCCCTGCCAGAGTCGGGAGTCGGGGTTGGATCAACCGAGGTGGTCACCATGCAGATCCAGCCAGCGACAGGAGCTGTGGCAATGGAGGGAGAGCAGGCATGAAAGAGCAGAGTAGGTGCACGACAGCTGTGGAGGGTGTCATCATCCCAGAGGCTGTCCTTAAGGAGCAGGCACCGGGCTATTCGGTAGCAGCAAGCTCAGAGTAGGAGGCTACATTACTCTGTGCATGACAACTCAGGGAGGCAGGCATCAGCCATCAGGCAGGTGGCAAATGTGGACCTTACACAATGTCTTCCGTTTTGAAGTGTTTCGGGTAGCAGATCGGGGCAGAGCGGCAGCGGGCACGGGAGGCACGACTCACCTTGACCAGGGTGCATATTTCACTGCGTCGGGCAGAGAGGGAGAGCAGCATGTTGGAGTCCCTGCAAGCCCTCGAGGTGAGAGCGGAGGCCCGCCTAGGGGAATTGGACGCAGTGTTCGATGATGCCCTGGCAGAGACATTGAGGGAGCATGGTGAGGAGGAGGTCTAGCCCGATGCCTTTGTAAATAGTTCTTTAGTGACAAGTCTCATTTGATTTCTTTTTATGATTTGGAGTTTTTGGACTACACTTCACTTTTTCTACATAGTTTGTGTCTGATTTATATTTTGTTTTCTTTATGATTTGGAGTGCTAATTGGACTTTGCTCCATGTTTCTTTGTACATAGGTTAGTGGTGTTTTCATTTTTTCTTTTTTTAAATAGCAGGAAATCATTTTTTTATTACATTTGGATGATTTTTTTATGTCACTTTTATGGAAATTGATGTGTTGTGAGACTTTTCCTATTTTTATGTACATATTTGGAATTTTGGTTTAGACATTTGTACAATTTCTTTGTTTCAAAATGAACATATTGTTATTAAAGTTTGTCAGTTTGTATGAAATTAATTCAACTGTATAATATATTTTGATTTCATTATTCACAGTCATGGCTTCTCTGACTTTTCTTTCACATTTTTACTGATTTGTTTCTTTGTTTGGTGTCACAGGTAAGGACCAGTGCTGGTCATGTGTGTGCTTACTTGCATGCATGTGTCATGTTTGCTACCCATTTGCGTGTTGCAGTTACACATGTGCATGACCACTGGATGTGTGTGAAGGGTGAGATTTGGTATGCACGTGAAGTTTCATTTGCTGTCTCATTTGCACCATCAATGTGTATTGGTCATCACTGTGCTGTGGGGGGGGGGCTTGGGGTTGGGGTAATGATTGGAGTGTGAAATGTTCATGATATTTGGCCAGGAATTGCTTGATGCAGTGTGACGCAAATTGCATGCTTTGACTTTCACATGCATGTGTTTGTGCTGTTTTCATTGTCTGTGCTGTGGTCTGGCATCTTGCACTGGCAGTCACATTTGGCATTTCTCTGTTATTGCATTTTTCCACACAAATGCAGCAGTCTCGGTGGGTAGTCATTCAGTACTTTAGTCACTCCTCTTTGCTTGTGCTTTTGATACTCCTTTTACCTGCTGAGGTTGTGTTGGGTACTGCAAAGGTCACATGGCTGTCCTATGAACTTGGGAAAAGGTCTCCTTGCACACCACTTGCACACCTGCACTGCCTCCCTGGCATCCACCGCACTTGGACTGGTTTTATGTATGGCAACAGTCACCTACCTGCACTTCACACCTGCTGTCTGCACTCAGGCTTGGACTTCACGCATGCTGGCTGCAGTTTCTTAATTTTCAACATCGTTCTATTTGTTATGGTGTACTTCACATGTACTGCAATGCCCCCTCACCTGAACTCCTTATCTCCTTCCCCACTTCCCATGCACTGCCACTATCTCAATGTCACCTGCCCAACCAAGTTTGTTGTCTCTGTCGTCACTGTGTTCCACATCCCCGGACTCTTTGCTTCTTCTTAAACTTGTGTATATGCGCTTTATGATTGACATGCCATTTGAAGAGTTGTCATGTCATGTCCTTCACACATGGAAGTAACAGTGATGTGTTTATTAGGTTTTCTGTTCTGGTAATGTTAACTCATTGTGGCTCTGGCCGTGACACGCCTGGGCAGTGTCTGTTGTGTGACACACTTTGAGGGTGCCTAGAATTCAGTCACTGTGTGACTATTTCAACATGGGGATTCTTTGCATTAGTTTGTCACATGGACTGCAGGACCTTCATTTACCATTCACTTGTGTGATGTGTATCTTGGGAGATGGTTGCAGACAGGAATTGTGTTTGTCCAGCTGCCACACTGAAGGATGTGGCACATGTGTATGCATTTATTTCAGTTTGCAGGGATTTTTTTTCACAGGCGGTTCTGGGTGGTGAAACTACATGGCAGTCAAGGTGCTTGAACTGCCATCGTTGGAGAGAACATGTGTCACACCTTCAACATCCAGCATGCAGGTGATGTCCAGTCGGGAGGGTGATGGGGGTCCCATGTGATGTGGGCTGCCTGCGGGGTGGCATCACAGGTGATGGGGTCCTGTGTGGTGTGGGCTGCATGCAGGGTGGCATCATGGGTGATTGGGGGTCTCATGTGGTGTGGGCTGCCTGTGGGGTGGGGTCAGGGGTTATGGGGTCCCATGTGGTGTGGGCTGCCTGCCGGGGGTGGTCATGTAGGATGGGGGGGCCGCATGTGGTGTGGGCTGCCTGCAGGGTGTAGTCACGGGTGATGGGTGGTCCCATGTGGTGTGGGCTGCCTGCGGGGTGTGGTCACAGGTGATGTGGGATCCCATGTGGTATGGGCTGCCTGCGGGGTGAGGTCACAGGCGATGGGGAATCCGATGTGGTGTGGGATACCTGTGGGGTGTGGTCATGAGTGATGGGGCTGAGGGGTTCCATGTGGTGTCGGCTGCCTGTGGAATGTGGTCATGGGTGATGGGGCTGGGGGGGTCCCGTGTGGGATGGGCTGTCTGCGGGGTGTGGTCATGGGTGATGGAGCCTGGGGGTCCCATGTGGTGTGGGCTGCCTGTGGGGTGTGTTCACGGGTGATGGGGCTGAGGGGTCCCATGTGGTATGTGCTGCCTGAAGGGTGTGATCATGGTTAATGGGGGGTCCCATGTGGTGTGGGCTGCCTGTCGGTTGTGTTCATGGGTGATGGGGACTGGGGTGATCCCATGTGGTGTGGGCTGCATGCGGGGTGTGGTAACGGGTGATGGGGATCCCATGTGGTGTGGGCTGCATGTGGGGTGGCATCACAGGTGATGGGGAGGTCCCATGTGGTGTGGGCTGCCTGCGGGTGGCATCACAGGTAATGGGGGTCCCATGTTGTGTGGGCTGCCTGTGGGGTGTGGTCATGGGTTATGGGGGGTCCCATGTGGTGTGGGCTGCCTGCAGGGTGTTGTCACAGGTGATGGGGATACCAGATCCCATGTGGTGTGGGCTGCCTGTGGGGTGGTGTGGGCTGCCTGTGGGTTGGCATGACAGGTGATGGGCAGGTCCCATGTGGTGTGGGCTGCCTGTGGGGTGTGATCAAAGGTGATGAGGGTCCCATGTGGTGTGGGCTGCCTGTGGGATGGGATCACAGGTGATGGGGGGTCCCATCTGGTGTGGGCTGCCTGCGGGGTGGCATCACAGGTGATGGGGGTACCATGTGGTGTGGGCTGTCTGCAGGGTGTGGTCATGGGTGATGGGGGTCCCATGTGGTGTGGGCTGCCTGCGTGATGTGGTCACGGGTGATGGTGGTGCCATGTGGTGTGGGCTGCCTGCGGGGTGTGGTCACAGGTGCTGCGGGCTCCCTTGTGGGGTTGGGCTGCCTGTGGGGTGTGGTCACAGGTGATGGGTGGTCCCAAGTGGTGTGGGCTACCTGTGGGGTGTGGTCGCAGGTGTCTGGGGGTCCTATGTGGTGTGGGCTGCCTGTGGGGTGTGGTAATGGATGATGGGGGTTCCCATGTGCTGTGGGCTGCCTGCAGGGTGTGGTCACGGGTGATGGGGCTGGAAGGGTCCCATGTTATGTGAGCTGTCTGCAGGGTGTGGGCATGGGTGATGGGGGCTGGGGTGTGACTGTCCCATCAGGGGGGGGTCTGCTTCCAGTGGATTTGTGCGTGTATTACGGGGTATGCACCAGAGTTTCCACGCAATTGGACTGGGGTGTGTCCAGGGTACGTGCAAGAGTTTCCACACGATTGGGCTGGGGTGCATCCGGGGTAAGCACATGAGTTTCCACGCGATTGGGCTGGGGTAAGTCCGGGTACGTGCGTTGAGTTTCCACAGGATTTGGCTGGGGTGTGTCCTGGGTATTCGCATGGAAACTCACCACATACCCTGTCCGCACCCCAGCCAAATCGTGTGGAAACTCAGCATGTACCCTGTCTGCACCCCAACCAAATTACATGGAAACTGGCGCATACCTCGTCTGCACCCCAGCCAAATCATGTGGAAACTCAGCATGTGCCCTGTCTGCACCGGTTTTCACGCAATTTGGCTGGGGGGGCTATAAACTGGTCCAGGGATGGTATGGGGGCGTGTGCCGTGTTTGGCATCTTACTTGCTTTTTACTGCACGTGGGGGCGTGATGTGGGTGCTACTGGTGCTGCTTGATGTTCCTTGCACCACGGCTAGTGATACCTCAGGAAATCTATTAATACGCGTGCCACGCAATTGTTACTTTTCGCCACGGCTGGCGCACACGTGGCACACACTCCTTCTCAGCATGCAGCGCTTGTGCCTTTTCTGCGTTGGTTTAGATGAATCAGGCCCGAAATCCAAAATCTCCTACAGGGATCTAGAGATCACATTTGAACTTCTGTATGCAGTCAGCAGTATGCATTCTGTGAAATATGGTCCAGTCTTACTTGAAGAAGAGTGTGCAATCTGGCAGGATTATTGAGTACCTAGTCATAGGATGGAAGTAGGCAAACTATGAGAATAGCTGGTCTGATCAACATTTCTGAATGTATCATGTTTAAGTACACTGCTTGAGGTGACAGGTGGCTCTCAGTGGTGAACCCTACCTTTTTGGATTCACATTCCCAATGACATTCAACAAGCACTTTCATGCTATAATTCAGGAAACCTGATAAATTGTGGCTATTCAACCAAGACGGATGAAACTACCTGCCAGTCCTGTATCTGCACTCATGAACCGCCCTCTCCACACCCTACACCCCCTTTCAATGCAGTTGCCTTAGAGCAGGGGCCTGTTACATTTGGATCGACAGAATTTTATCGGACTACAATTCCCTGGATATCTGGTTATTGATTATGCTGATTAGAGATGATGGGAGTTGTAGTTCAAAACATCAGGAGAGCAAAAGGTGGCAACCCTTGCCTTAGGGTTGGTGTTTTCTAGTGTGAACTATAGAAGTAAATAAGTACAATGAACAAGAGATTCTGTACCTAATATAATGTGATGTGTTTGTCCTATGAGGTGCACCTGGGTATATGATGGCCATGTATGGAACCCAAGGCTAGACCTATATATATGCATAGCCTTGATGCCGATTAATGAATTTGACTGCCACACGGTAATCAAGAGTGCACCCATTATATGATTGCAGCATCTCAACATAAGAGGGTTCATTAATCATTTGATTGAAGAACTTGTTCTGGTGATGGTGTGGCTGGCCTTATGATGCCTGTAGATGACTGCAAGTAGTGTTAGGTTAAGATAGACCTACTGCCATTTTCTGTGTTTGTTTCATGTGATGGGGCATATGCAATAGATTCCTCAGAGTCTAGACAAGTTAGTTTACTCAGGCTCACTGTAAATTATCAACCTAGGCTGGTGCCAAAGTCAATCAGTTAGCTCATAGTGCAGACTTAAACTCCCAACCTCACCCCTGAAGGCACACCCCTGAGAGAATACAACCTGCTAGGGAAGAAAGGCCTACATCGATCTTGTAAGGATAACAAATTTTAATCTAACATGCAGATAAGGGCAACAAAAAAATAACTATGCTGCTATGAGCGTTCTACCAAAGAGAGGCACAAGCAGCAACTGTTAAAGATACCATAAGGGGTGCAGGTCTATTGGTCCCAGCCAGTCCGTCTATCTTCCATCACGTGGATGCTGCTGGGCTCGTCTTCTTCTCCCGTTGAAGGTCAGAAAACATATCATGTATACTCCTACCATACTGATATTTTATCACTCATGCTGTGCACTTGTCAGGCCTTAGGATGGAAACAAAGGAGGTTCTGGGAAACTGTAACCTACACAACCACATTTCACTCAGTCCCCTCCATGCCATCTAGCCCCAAGGTCTCCAACCTCATTTTGATCAATAATGTATCCCTCCCAGCACCTCACAATACAAATCACATGATTTTCGCTCAATGATCTGCCCTGTCTGTCCTCTTTGACCATTTCAGAAGATGTCACTTTGGGGTTGGTGGTCAAAGGACACCTGGTGCCATGAAATTCAGGGATCTTAAGGTTTAGTCAGTTATATGGGCTATAACTCGTGGTCACCCAGTAATGGGCTGGGTCATGCTTTGGCCAATGTGAGATAACATGCACACCAGGCGTCGGTCTCTGATTGCGGCCTTGCAAGGCACATTCTTCTTGGGTAAAAAGCACATCATTGCAACACTGTTAGAACAATGAATAGGCATTGTGGTGGTTGGGCGTCTTGGCTGTCCACATGGGAGCTCGGGCACGGCTGGGGATTTCTGTGGTTTCGTGAATTTGGGTCTAGTGCATGCAATGTCACATTTACTATGCATGCCTTCCCTTATAGCTATGATTACTAATATCTCCGCAAAACAGCAACGGTGCTCGCGCTTTTAGACTGCATTATGTTGTTAGACTATATCTGGTTATATTAAAATGGTGTCCTATTAAACAGGAAGGCATCCCTCTCACTGTTCCCCCTCCCCTCTTGCCCATCATAGTGTCTCAAATGCATCTTGCCTCACTCTAAAGTACCTAAGGGGTGGAACGGGACTATTCCCTTCCCAACATTACCCCCTTTCATTACTTCAACAGTAACAAACTCTGGAATACGTCTGCACTCCCGCTCCCCGGTTTCTGCATCCACATGTGGCTGAGTCCCCGTTATTGGCATCTAGGCCCTATACACTGATAGCAAACTCTACCCCCTACACGCCTACTCTGCAGGTGAGCAGGTCATATAAATATATCCCCCCTCCCCTGCCAGGCCCACCAAAACCTCTGTGCAATTTTCTGGGTTGGGGGTAGGGAAATGATAGTGTGATATAGAGGTTCAGCTTCATCTCCATACAGGATGGGGAACATTTCATACTTCGGGCCACCCTTTACGATGTCAGTTTGTACGTCAATATTTTTTGTTCTGCAAGTTGCTTTTGAACCCCCAATTGATACCATCATTCCTGTGCTATTAGGTACCAAAGTGGCACAGCATTGAAGGACCAGCTGACAAGTGCAGAAAATGACCAGGATGAACACAACGATCGGCATTAACATCTTCACGATTGCTCTGAGCCATGATGGGGCCCAGTTGAATGCTATAGTCAGTCAATCACTGTCCTGTATTCCTCCCTCCTCCTTCATACGAACATCCAGGCCATGGACAGCTGCAATGATGTGGGTTATTAATGCATTCTCTGCCTCCTCTGGAGGAATGAATGTTCAGCAGTAATCACCACATTTTGGGCGCACCCCTCCTTCCATTGCTATTAACATGTCCAGCATTTAACGATTCTGCATTGTCATGAGTCTCAATGCCCACAATTCAACCTTGATCATGTTGAACTCATTCTCTGTGTCGTTTATGAACTGGATCAATTCCCATCTTATGAATTGCAGCCATTTGGCATTGACTGCAGGCCTTCCCTCCCAGAAGGAGGAAAGATGCAAGAAAGTATTCTGTTAAACATCCTGTATTCTTCTGGTATGTCAGCAAGCAAGGTGGAAGAGTCTTCGGATATGCAATTCGATCTTTTCATCCTATGTGGTTTTTGGAATTGTCCTTTTCCTGGGCAGATACGGGGCTCTTGTTTAGGCACCAAGCTTTTATCTTCATTTTCGATTGTGGGGAGACTTGTTTGTCCCTCTGCTGGCAGTGCTCCCCCTTCATGCTGAGTGCAATGTGGCCAGCGAATAACAGTCCTCCATGATGGTGGGAGGTGCAAGTAAGCTTGTCGGACGCAGACCCAGTAGTAGTCCATCAGCGCCACTGTTGTTCCTTTCTTCATGTCTGTGATAAAGTTTTATTGCAATATTCATTTAAGCCAACAAAGACTGTACCTTTGCTGCAGAAGTAGAGTCTATATTTTTCTTCCTTGTGCACTTTCACAGGCTTTTCCATTTTTGCAATCCACATCAGCTTTGTGATATGATCTGTCCAGATCTGCATGCAAAAAGTGTCCACTCGTGCTATCTTTTCCTTGCTATATGTTACCCATCTTTCTGCCAAGCAAGGTAGTTTGATATCCTGCCAGTTATTATTGACATGTTTCCACCCTTTCACCATCAGATAGGGTAGCTCCAAATACTTGATGTTTTTTGGATCGTCGTTGCACTTTACAAAATCTGGACCCACCATTTGCAGTTGCACACTATTGCCTTGAACGTTCCTTTCATTGTGCAGAGCCCAAGATGTAATTGTGACTGCTTGTGGTACTTACATCTTGGGAGCCCCTGACCCATGTGGAATGAGTGAACCCATATAACAGCTCCCATTCAAAGCGTTTCTCCCCACATCGCTCATATCAGTGTACAATGAGTTAGAGAACTTAGGATGATGAATATCCTTAATCACATCAAAACCCAGTTCTTGATACGTATCATACCTTTGTCGCACTTCTATTTTCATTCTTCCATATAAATTCTCAGGGATGGCCGCTTTAGCACCGGAAATAACATTATATAGTTTCACAGTGGCGGACAATCTCCTACTTGCTTAAAACAACCTATTCTGTGTGTCCCACATATTAGAGTCATGCAATTAATTTCCATTATTATTGTTAATTTTCACATTAGTGCTGATATATGTAAATGTACTCATATTATTAACATGTATATGTATCGTTCCATTTGGATAATACACAATCCTATCTGCCCCATTTACTCGATGTCCATCTTCTTCTTTCCTGAAATAGAAGCACAGACAAACAAGACAACAAAAAGGGAGAAACTTATATGACGTACTTTATACACAAAAGAAAAGGAACAAGGGAGAGAGAAAGGGAAAGAGAGAGAGATAGAGAGAGAGAGAGAGAGAGAGAGAGAGAGGAAAAAAGGAAGGCTAGGTAAGAGAGAAGTAGTTGAAGAAAATGAGAGAGAGAGATAAGAGGGAAGTAGGAAAATGCTCCCAAAAAAAGGAAAAATATATAGCTAGCAACTAAGCTATGGCCTACCAGTGGAGTGTACTACTGCACACATATAGCCCCTGGGCAGGCCGGTGAGGTAATCAGGGTGCAAGCACTGCTACCCCTCATTTCAAGATAACTGATACACCATTTTTTTCTCTGGATGTGCCCTATGAATGTCAGAGAGGTGGACAAAATAGTGCAATTCCTTGACCTTTACAGCGAGGAGAGTACAAAACACCACCTCTTAGGGCTGTTGCAACTGAGGGTTATTCCATCTGCGTACGAAATTGTGTACATAAATGAAGTCCCCAGGCAGCAGTGGTTATGTGGTCATATGCTCAGGATCTGTCACTATAGTTCTCTCAGCATCTGGCATCTCTGTTGTCCCAATCCTGGGAGGTGCTATTTGTCAGTAGACACATCTAATGGCCCTAGATAGTAGTCAAATAAACCTGGAACTCCTTACCTAGCACTGCTGCAGCCCTATGTGTGTCTGATGCCCTTCTTACAGGAATATTGGGAGTATGCATACACAGGCCAGTGACCATTTTGTGAGGAGACAACTGGTGGTCTTTGCTTGGCTGCATGCGTAAACTGAATAGGGCCAGGAGAAAACAGTACATCCAGTTTTTCTTCAATGTGGTACACAGTTTGGATAGCTTACTTTTAAGGAGCCCATTTATTCTCTCAACAATTCCATTGGCCTGAGGGTGATAAATTGAACACATTTGATTCTTGATGTCAAGTAATGCTGTAACGTGTGAAATAATTTATTGAAGAAATGTGTGCCATTGTCTGACCTTAATACCTCGCAACCACCTCATTGCGGGAAGACTTGCTGTACTAAAAACCTTGCTGCACTTGGCATCCAGCCCTGCTTCCAACCACCTTGAGAAGGGACAGACCACTACAATGAGGCACCTAGATATATTACAAAACTCACCCATATCAACATACTCTATGTGTAATTCATGGAATGGCCCGGTAGGGCAGGGAAAAGTTCCACGTAACATCTGTAGTGTCATCCTTGTAGTGAAACTTTGACATGTTGTGCAATGTATGACCATTTCTGTAATGCTTTCCTGGATGTTTGGTACACCCCAGTCCTCCTGTATATCTGCTGCTATGTGCTGCTTCAAACTGTTGGATGGGTAGTGTAACTGTTCGAAGGCTACTGCTAGAAGCTCCTGCGGCAATTCTGTCTTCCCAGAACGCTCCTGCCTCCATAACAAATCGGTCAGAGATTGCTTACAAAGTCTCAGTAACCACAGCTCTTTCTCCCTTTCAGTTTCCCTTGCTTGTAGTACGATAATCTGGGAGATGGGCAATGCTGTGAATGTTTCTGGATGCCTGCCTGCCTGTGGGGAAGTCACAGCATACTCAGCGGGTATTTCATTTGGCAGATATGCCGCATCGTGGCTGCTGCATTGGCGGCTGTGTTCCCCATTGATATTTCATCTATCCCATTAGCATGGTTAGTGCACTTTATGACTGCCACAACAGAAGGCTATGGTAACGCTTCTATCAGTATTCCTAGCAGTGCTGCATGCTGTACTGGGGATCCATTCATCCTCTGAAATCCACTCCTCTTCCAGTGGGATAGACCAGCATGCACTGTTGTTGCAACGTATGCTGAGTCAGAATATATTGTGACATGACACCATTGAGATGCTCTCAGTGCTTCGATGAGTGCCACAAGTTTCACCGCCTGTGCAGAATAATGCATAGGCAACCTTTTCATGACCACTGTCTTGTACTCTGCTTCCTCAAGTCGTACCACCGCTGCCTTTGTCCATCTTTGCCCAACTTCCTGATCAATTGTGGAAGACCTGTCAACAAAACATATCTCACCCTATCAATGCACAGTCCCTTGCTTTGGGAGTGTAATCCTCCTCCCTTTCCTATGTGGCACAGTTGTGTGCTGCCAAATCCTCTGTAGTAGGCATGTCAATCAAAAAGGTTGCAGGGTTCACTGTTTTATACCTAACCACATGAATATGGGGTTCAGAAATAATGATCTCATATACCAAAGACCTTTGCATGGTCAGGGTAGATTTTG
Organism: Ambystoma mexicanum; assembly: GCF_040938575.1. NCBI lineage: Eukaryota > Metazoa > Chordata > Amphibia > Caudata > Ambystomatidae > Ambystoma > Ambystoma mexicanum. The sequence goes on from NC_090940.1 coordinate 358,152,431, forward strand.
ACCTTTCTAGAATAGCAATCAAAAAACGTTCCACATACGACACGACTGAACACCCCATGACAATTGTAGAATGTTTCTCTATTGGAAAGGCAGCTACTGCTAAAGCTTGTTCACATGCAAACTGCCCTTGCATCACTGTATCCAAAGTAACACTACAGTAGGCCAAAATGTTATGGCCCATAGTGCTTTTGTGCATCAACACTGCTGTCATGAGCTGTCAATCTGAATGTGAAAACAAATAAAATTCCTGCATATAATCTGGGATGGCCAGGACGGGTGGCAAACAAATTACTTCTTTTAAGTCATCAAACTGTTTGATCATTTCTGCTGTCCACTGTAACTTAAGGTCCTTTGATTTCTGAGCTTCCCTAAGGGCCTGTAAAAGTGGTCTTGTGTATGCCGCATGATCTAGAATCCAAGCCCTACAGTAATTACACAGGCCCAGAAACTTCTGCATTTCCTTAACTGAGGCGGGTCTGGGAGTGGGACGTAATGTCAAACTCGGCAGCCTTAGAAGGAGTAACAGTTATATCCACGACCTCCTCCCCTTCCTCCTCACCTGAATCCTCTGAAGAAGTTACGTGGCGGTAAGCCTTCTTTCCGATCTTCTTCTTTTTTGAGAAGAGGTAGGGCCGTCCGCAGTGGGAAGCCACTCTGATTCCCTGCCAAGCAGGGAAGCAAGAGGCTTCCTTCCCGCAGGGACCGAATAAACGAGGGAAAAAAGCGGATGCTAAAAAAAACCCTCTGTGAATGGGAAAACAGTCCAACAGGTCCGGAGAGCGAAGCGATGAAATCTTGCAGATCCGGTGTCAGTAGGACGTCTGATGGAAGGATCCTGGACCAGAGACTGAAGGCGAAGCAAGTCCATAGAAGTTTCCAGGAGAGGTGGACGAGGGAAACAATGAAGGAACAGGAGCGAACCTTGGTGTCAGCCGGAGAGGGGATGCAGCATGGAGAGAAAATAAAAGAAACACAGGAGAACCAGAATGGCGAAGGGGAGCCGCGGGCGAGAGAGAAGAGAGAAAGAATGGTGAAGGGACGCCGACTGGAGGCCCAAGGGTCAGCAAGGTAAGCACGGAGGAAAAGCACACAGAGCAAGCAACGAGGAAAAGAAACAAAGTTGCAACGCGCCGAACCCGGAAGTGGGCGGTGCTAAAGTAGCGAAAACTAGGGAGGCAGAGAAAGACTAGAGCGGGGAAGAAACCCGGAAGTGGACAGGAAAACAAGGGACAACCTAATGGCGCCGCCAAGGCCAGGCGTTCCATAGCCCCCACCGGCGACTAGACGCCGGCGGCATGACAGTATACCCCCTTCCAATAGAGAACCCCCCCGGCTTGCCCGGAAAGAGACGATGAAACCTCTGAACCAAAGACGGGGCATGGACATGAGAGACAGGTTCCCAGGAGTCCTCAGAATGGGGGTACCCCTTCCAATGGATGAGATATTCCAGGCGACCACCCCGCAAGCGGGAGTCCCAAATGGAGGCCACCTCATACTCCTCCGGGGGCAAAGCAACCGGGGGCGGCACAGCCGGAATGGAGCGGTGATAGGGATCTGGCCTAAACTCCCTCAAGAGAGAGGAATGAAAAACAGGGTGCAGGCAGTGCATGTGTTTGGGCAAAGAAAGCCAATAGGCAACAGGGTTGATCCTGCGCAGTATGGAAAAAGGTCCCAGGAATCTGGGAGAAAACTTAGAGGGGTGTAGCCAACGCGGAAGGTATTTGGTGGATAACCATACCTTGGTCCCCTTCTGCCAAGCGGGAGTGAGCAAGCGCTTGAGGTTACTCTGAGTACAATAGCGCTGGCTACTAGCCCGTAGACTATCGATGGCAGTCTTATGGGCCTCTGTCAAAGTGAAGAGAAGAGAGTCCACAGAAGGAACAGTAGAAGGAGCAAGAGACAAGGAAGGAGTAAAGCTGGGATGATACCCATAAGAGCAGTAGAAAGGAATAAGACCAGTGGCACTATGAACAGAATTATTGTAGGCAAACTCTGCAGTAGGGAGAAGGCTAACCCGATTGTCCTGCTGGTTGTTGGTGAAGCAGCGTAGATATTGCTCAAGAGTGGCATTTGTTCTTTCTGTCTGTCCATTGGTTTGGGGATGGAAACCGGACGATAAGGCACGGTCGATGCCCAGCCTCTTACAAAGTTCCCTCCAGAAGCGTGACGTATACTGTGAACCCCTGTCCGAGATAATTTTACTGGGAGTGCCATGTAGGCAGAAGATCTCCCTGGCAAACACGGTTGCCGTCTCAGCTGCGGTGGGTAACCCAGCCAAGGTTGTGAAATGGGCCATTTTAGAGAAACAGTCAATCATGACCATAATACAGGAACATCCCTCTGAAGCAGGCAGTTCCACGATGAAGTCTTTCGAGATAATACTCCACGGTCTCTTTGGTACCTCACTCTGCTGTAGGTAAGCAATGGGTCATTGGGTAGAATGCTTAGATCTACAGCATATAGGACAGGAGCGAACATGCAAGTCTACCTCTTTAGACATTCCTGGCCACCAAAAACTCTGTCAAAGTAGTTCCAGGGTGTTCTTCGCCCCCCTGTGACCGGCCACAAGATCTTCATGGCACCATCTTAGTGCGGTGCGTCGAGTCTGGGAATCGGGCAGGTAGAGACATTGTTGCTTGAATCCCAGGCCATTCTGGATGGTTATGTCATCTGAGTGGAGAATGGTAAGAAGAAGACCCTCCGACTGTGTGCCTTTACGTACCCTCTCCAAGAAGGCATCAACAGTATATATGAATTTTACGTCCGAGAGAAGCATACTGGGAAGTTCTCTGATTGAACCACCGGAACATGGCCTTCGGGAAAGGGCATTTGCTAGGATATTCTTAGATCCCGGTAGATAGGTCAGGAGAAAGTCATATTGAGAGAAAAAATGGGCCCATCGGGCCTGGCGTGAATTGACAAAGGTCAATTCTGCAGGACCTTGAGGTTTTTGTGATCCGTTGTTATCTCGAATGGATGAATGCCCCCCTGCAGAAGATGTTGCCAGTCTTCACAAGCAGTCTTCATGGCCAGTAGCTCCTTCTCAAGGACAGAGTAATGTGACTGACTGACATTCAAGGTCTTGGAAAGATAGGCTATTGGGTATTCGAGTCCAGCATGCTCTTGTAAGAGAACCGCACCCAAAGCAGCTGACGAGGCATCGGTCTCCACAATGAATCTTAATCCTTGGTCCGGTTGCCGGAGGATGGGGGCAGAGCAAAACTTCTCCTTTAACAGTAAGAAGGCTAGATCAGCTTCTTGAGTCCAGGAAAAAGGTTTGGAAGTCTTCTTAAGTAGCCTGGTAATGGGGAGAACAGTTTCCGAGAATCCCTGAATGAATTTGCGATAAAAGTTCGCAAGACCAAGGAACTTTTGGATATCCTTCACTGATTCCGGAGTAGGCCAATGCAAGATAGCTTCGGTCTTAGCTGGGTCCATGCGGATGCCTTCCGCGGACAGGATGAAACCAAGGTAGGTTACCTAAGGAACTCCAAAGACACACTTCTCTACATTGGCCTTGAGGTGGTGGTCCTGTAGCCTTTTAAGAACTTGGATGAGATGAGTACTATGGATCTGTGCAGTCTTCGAGAATATCAGGATATCATCGAGGTAGATGATGACACAATGAAAAAGAAGATCAGAGAATGTTCGGTCCATAAAGCGCTGGAAGATAGACGGTGCATTGACCAAGCCGAACGGCATTACACAGTACTCGTAATGACCGAACGGAGTACGGAACGCAGTCTTCCATTCGTCTCCTGGATGGATGCACAGAAGATGGTAGGCTCTTCGAAGGTCGATTTTAGAAAAGATCTGTGCTCCCTGCACCGCCTCTAGAATATCCTTTATGGGAGGCATGGGGTAACGGTCTCTTATCGTCACTTGATTGAGGCCCCGGTAGTCGATGCTCGGTCTTAATTCATCCGAACCTTTTTTCGGAACAAAAAACAGAGATGCCCCTGCAGGAGAGTGGGAGTGTTGGATGAGACCGTGTTGTAAATTGGAGTCCAGGTAGTCCTTGAGTACTCTCTTCTTCTTGAGGGAAAGAGAAAACATACGGCCAAATGGTACCACCGCATTGGGCACCAGGGTGATATGGCAATCCTCAGGCCGATGTGGAGGTAGTTCTTGAGGACCTTCACCATGAAAAACTTCCTGATAACGAAGACACTCCTTGGGAATATTTTTCACCAATAGAACATCCATCAGGGTAGGAGGATCCGGAAGAGTGTGGATCGTTGCAGCCAAGGGTTGTATCGAGCAGAACTTCTTACAAAAACTAGAAGAAAAAGACAGTTGGTTCTTGGTCCAATCAATAGTAGGGTTATGTTTCCGGAGCCAGGAAACCCCCAGGATGACGGGAAAATGAGCTGCTCGGATCAAGTCGAATTGGATGGTCTCAGTATGATGGAGAACCTTGATAATCCTGGGAGAGGTAGCGTGAGTGATGAGACTGGAGCTTAGGGGCGTACCATCAACGCCCTCAACCTTTTGGTCTTCCTCCTTCTCCAGAAGACTGATGCCAGTCTTGTCTGCCCAGACAACGTCCATAAAGCATCCAGCTGCCCCGCAGTCCAGTAGCGCTAGGACTTCGAATGTCTGATGTAAGTGGTTCAACTGGACTGCAATAACCATAAGGCGATTATCTTCGGTTGGGTTGATGGTAGGTGTGATAGACAGAGAGACGTAGGGACCGGAATAGCCCCCTCGGTAACTGGTCCCCATTAGTTCCGAGGTATGGCATTTCCCGACCTGCGGGAATGTACGTCTGGACAGTCCCTTAAGACATGGGTGTTGGAACCGCAGTACATGCATAGATTGAGGTCTCTGCGCCGCTTTCGTTCTTCGGGGGTAAGAGGTCCCCTGGTGGTTTTGATCTGCATGGGCTCGTCTTTAGCTGAACCCGGGAGAACGGAGCAGGACGGAGCTGGGTCAGCTGAAATGGGGGACCCGCGTTGTCTCCGGCGCTCAGACCGTCTTTCGGATAACCGAAAATCGAGCTGGAGGACAGTAGCCCAGAGCTGTGAGGAAGGGCGGCTAACCCTAGCAAGTTCATCCTTAAGGTCCTCTCTCAGACCTCAACGAAAAATAGTGTACTGAGCATTCTCTTGCCAACCGGCATCAGCGGCCACCCTCTTAAAGCGGGAAATATAGGACAGAAGGTCCATGCTTCCCTGACGGATATCTAGTAGCTGTTCACTGGCTACTAATGTAGTCTCTTGTCGTTCAAACGCCAGTTTGAACTGGGCGGTGAACCCAGCATAATCCTGAAGGAGAGGACTGGCACTGGTTACCAAAGGGGCTGCCTATGACAGGGCATTCCCGGTTAAATTAGAGATGAGGAACCCTATGCAGGCTTGGTCTGCAGCGTAAGACTGAGGTCTAAATGTGAAATAAATCACGCAAGCTTCCATGAAATCCTTAAATTTGTTGGGTGATCCGTCGTATTTGCAGCAGGATAAAGGCATGGGAGGAAGGTCACTGCGGGACTGCTCAAAGCGGTCCAACCTTTGTCTGAGGGTAGTGTTTTCCGTTTTTACTGCCTGTAATTCTTGGGTGAGATTATGGACAGCTGTTAGCAGTTCTTGCACCTGCTCGGAAGAGGCCATGGTTCTTAACTGTGGGCGTTGCAAACTGTCAAACTCAGCAGCCTTAGAAGGAGTAACAGTTATATCCACGACCTCCTCCCCTTCCTCCTCACCTGAATCCTCTGAAGAAGTTACGTGGTGGTTAGCCTTCTTTCCGATCTTCTTCTTTTTTGAGAAGAGGTAGGGCCGTCCGCGGTGGGAAGCCACTCTGATTCCCTGCCAAGCAGGGAAGCAAGAGGCTTCCTTCCCGCAGGGACCGAATAAACAAGGGAAAAAAGCGGATGCTAAAAAAAAACCTCGGTGAACGGGAAAACAGTCCAACAGGTCCGGAGAGCGAAGCGATGAAATCCTGCAGATCCGGTGTCAGAAGTAGGACGTCTGATGGAAGGATCCTAGACCGGAGACTGAAGGCGAAGCAAGTCCATAGAAGTTTCCAGGAGACAATGAAGGAACAGGAGCGAACCTTGGTGTCAGCCGGAGAGGGGATGCAGCATGGAGAGAAAAGAAAAGAAACACAGGAGAACCAGAACGGCAAAGGGGAGCCACGGGCGAGAGAGAAGAGAGAAATAACGGCGAAGGGACGCCGACTGGAGGCCCAAGGGTCAGAAAGGTAAGCACGGAGGAAAAGCACACGGAGCAAGCAACAAGGAAAAGAAACAAAGTTGCAACGTGCCGAACCCGGAAGTGGGCGGTGCTAAAGTAGCGAAAACCAGGGAGGCAGAGAAAGACTAGAGCGGGGAAGAAACCCGGAAGTGGACAGGAAAACAAGGGACAACCTAATGGCACCGCCAATGCCAGGCGTTCCATAGCCCCCACCGGCGACTAGACGCCGGCGGCATGACACGTAATGACGCTGCCCTGTCTGGTAATAATCTCTTACCATTTGCTGACATGAACTGCCCGAATAGATGACTTCCTGTTGGCAATATTGAAATTTGGCCTTGTCAACCTTTTACCCCTTACAGGCCAACAACTGTAGGAGTGCAACAGAGTCCTTTTGGCAGTGCTGCTCACTGTCACTACACACTAGCAGATCGTCCATGTACTGGATAATCGTGCTAGGCAGCTGAATAGTTGCAAGATCGGCATGCTGTATTCTGTTAAATATGCTTGGGCTCACACAATACCCCTGAGGTAATCTAGTGTGTTTGAACTGCATCTGACCCTGTGTAAATGAGTGGAATCGAGAAAAATGTGTTTTTCAAATCCACTACAGTAAAATACGTGGCTTCTTTGGGGATGCTACATAAAATTGTAGCAGGATTCGGGACAGCTGGAAACTCTTTCTGCATCACATCATTTATGGGGCGCAAGTCCTGTATCATTCTCCAACTTGCCCCCTATTGCTATTTTAACCAGGTATATTGAGTGTTACACAGGGACGTAGATGGCATATGATCCCCTGGGCCAGTAGGGCCTGTATAGTTTTCTAATACCCACCTCCGCCTCCCTCAAAAGTGGATATAGTCTTACCCTTGGTAGCAGCGCACCTGGCTTCAGTGTTATACATGCAGGGGTCACATTCTCTAGTAACCCTACATCATGTGGATTTGTAGTCCACCACTGCAAAAGCATGTGTTGCCATTCTTTGCCAAAATTTGGAGGTGGATTAATACTGCCATTATAGGACACTGCACTCTTTGGTACTGTATCATTATGTCACGTCACAGGGGATACAGATCTCTAGTAGTATTTCCCCCTCTTCATTGTTATCTTCAAACAATTAATCATCCATCATCTCCTTTCACTGTAGTATTGGATCTACACAGAGCACTGTGTGCCACTGACTCAGCCCGTCTCTGTCCATTCCCAACAGGACAACCCTCTTGTCCGAAACAAACAATCCCTGTAAATCCAGTGATAATCTTGTTGCCGCCACCATCTCAGTTGGCATCGCTGCACGAAAGATAAAATCAGTGGGCGTTCGCCAACACTGTTTTGTAATCTGGGGCACCGCCTCTGCAAACACTGTAATACCATAAATGAACATGTCCAGGTCTGCTGGAATCCCGCAGACTACCACCTCCCTTGTCATTATGTGTATTATCAGCATTGCCCTTACAGCACACATCCAAGGCATGGAGCAGACTACCCCAGGATCTCTAAAGGACATGGTCATATTTAGCTTGCTGAGCAGGTCCCTACTGAGTAAATTGACTGGGAACTATTGGATTATAGTATGTTTTTCCATACTACTTTCCCTCCCACCTTTACATCGAACTCCTCAGTGTATGGAACCTTGGAAATAGCCCCAGAGAATCCCTGCATGTCAAGATATTTTCCTGATAGTGGAAGGTTTCCTTCCATGATACATGATTTAGTTGCACCAGAGTTCACCATGAACATGAACGGCTTCTTTCCTATATCCACCCCACCAAAGGTTCCTCTTCAGGGTGGGTAGTCGTCGACAAGACCAGACACGCGAGTGCTCTCTGTAGGCTGTCCTAATCAGGATATGAATTCATTTCAGGGAACGAGAATGGGCTGGCTCCTACCACTGTTCCTCCCCCAAAGGGAGCAGTAGCCCCGCCTGGTACCCTGTTCCCCGGGGCAGCACCACCCTGTTGTTGTTGTGGCGGGTGCCACACTTGTGTGTCCGGTGCTTGGTGCTGCTGTTTATAGGATTATTATTACTCCTGTGAATACTCTTGATTCTGATTTCCTTGACCCTGTTGCGTGTACCCTTGTCCCTGGCACTCTTTGGCCCCTTGACCCTGTTGCTGAGGCCCATAATTATACCCAACTACAGACCTGCTCCTGCATTCTCTGTCAAAATGCCCTCTCCTTAAACAATTCCAACATAGATAATTCACAGTTGAACCGAGCACAGGGGAGATCCACTTTCTCGATCTACATAGAATCTCGAAAGGAGGTTGTTTACTCTCAAAAGTGTACAAAAAACTGACTGATCACAACTCTCTGCTGGCATACTCGATTTACCACCCACAAGCACTATGTGGAAATCTTTCATTTGGTCAGTTCTTGAGATACAGACAGACCTGCACGCTCGGTATTGACTATACTGTACAGGCCAAGACACTGAACAAACAAGTGGTCAGCAGAGGCTATCCGAAAAACATTGTGAATTCTACATACAAGTGAGCCAAGAGATCACTCTACAATGGCACGCAAAACCTCTACCAAGGACAGCATAACAGTGGTCTTCAGTTACTGTCCTCTATTAAAAAAAACTGAAGAATGAGATAAAGAAACTCTGGACGATCCTCAGCACGGAAGCACATCCCCTGCCATCTGCCTTTTTCGCCCTGAGACGTAGGCAAAACATTAGAGACAGACTGGTGAAAAACAATGCCAGCAAACACTGTGGGCCAGCAGGACCCTGATGGGGCATTCACCATATGGCTGCCGTTCAATGTGCGCACAGACTAAATGAAGCACGAGCATAGACATCGGATGGCATACACTGTGGCTGCAAAGGCACTTGTTATGTTATGTTATATGGACTTATACAGCGCAACATATACCCAAAGGCATCTTGGCGCTAAAGGGTACAAAGGTGAGGCAGATCAAGTTAAAAAAGAAGAGTCATTAAGGCGCACCTGAAGGTCAGATGGTTAGTAGTTGCATGAAGAGCCAAAGGAAGTTGGTTCCATGCTTTAGCGGCTTCCACAGAAAAGGCACGACCGCCAGTGCGGGCACGTTTAAAGAGAGGAACCATAAATAGTAGCGCAGCCTGTGAGCGCAGGGAATGAGCAGGGACATAGTGAACGAATTTCTCCTGCAAATACTCCGCTCCCACCTTATAAAAGGCTCGGTGAACCAGGCACATGGATTCAAATAAAATCTGTTGTTCGATAGGAAGCCAGTGCAGCTGTTTCAGGAGTGGGGCCATGTACGTGCGTGCCGGAGGGCGCAATGTTGCTCGAACTGCAGCATTTTGTAGCATTTGGATATGATTAAGTAGATAGTGTGGTAGTACAGTGACTTACAATAATCCACTGTACTGAGAACCAGTGCTCCTACCACCGGGGCATGAAGATGACCAAGGATGAAGGGAAGAACCTTCCTCAGAGTCCGCAGTTTGAAGTGACCAGCTTTACAAACTGCACCCACCTGCTCAGTCATCATCAGCGAGGATGAGAACTTTACCCCCAAGTTTGTCACAGTGGGAGAAGGTAAGGGGAATGGGCCAAGAGAGGTAGTCCAGAAGTCTGGGGTCCAGTAGTCAAGGGGGCTGTTTGTCCTGACCACCAGGACCTCTGTGTTACTGCCATTAAGTTTGAGAGAGTCGGTTACCATCCAGGCACCCAAATCCTGAAGACAGTTCCTGAGCCAGTCCGCACTTCACCAATTGTAACAGCACAGGGGTGATATACCTCCTAACATGCTTGTGCAATCGCCACTATGTGGGGATGACATCGCAACCTGTTAAGAAGAGGTTGATTGAGCACAAATCTTGTTTAAGAACGGGGAAATTAACAGCTCCCCTGGTATCACAGTTCATGCAGAAGGCCATGGCCCAGAAGAGTTCCACTGGACAGTTCTTGAAAAATTGCACCTGCCGAGACGTGGGGTCAATTTTAATGAGATGCTCCACAGGAGAGAGCAACAATGGATATTTTGCCTAAACACATGCACCAAGGGACTAAACCAAGGAATCCAGTGGCATGATTTGGCTGTCTTATCTCATTAAGGCTACTAGGATCAGCAAGCACAAGCCAGTTTCCCAGGTAATCTACACATGATACCTGGGAACCTAGAGACACATCACGCAAGTACTGGCCATTCCACAATCATGAGGACTTCCCAGAATACCCTTCCCTACCAACCATCATAGCATGATGTTTACTTCTGGCCCCAATATCAATGTTTCCCTGCACATAATAGTGTCTAGACAACAGTTTATGTGTCAAATAGTAAGGAGTCTGGCCCCATTCCAAGATGGACGATTCCTTCCAAGCCAACACATACATCTCTGTGGCCACTGCCCCGCATACATACACACAGGGGAGGCGTTGGGATAACAAAATAGATCATTTGTTTCGCTCGCACTTTCTTGTACGCTGCCATGCAACGTGACGGAGCGGTACTCTGGTCTAAGGATACGGCCCGGCTTTGATATCAGGTAAGCATATCCACTTTTCAAAAAAATGTACAGTCCAATTAGTGGTGATGCGCTTCTATCCTATGCGTGAAAGGAGTGGCAGCATGCGAGACTGTAGATATTGATGAGACATCTGTCATCTGTTTCATGTTTCCTATAGGTACAAGGTAATTACACCTTGAAACTAAGGCCGACAGGGGAAGAGTTGGCCATGCCTGGCCCTCATGTCACCTAAACTATTCCATACCTCCCAGTTCCAGAGATTTGAGGTATGTGCGAGCACACAGGGGTTTTTCCATCTTCTGCCCGTTTTGTATAGCTAAGAAAAAGAACGGGCACAATTCAATATTAATCTGGGCATGATGGTGAATGAGATCTTTTGAGTACACCACTCCATGGTAGAGATGTCCCTTTCTCCTTCCCTCCACCCTCTTTATTTGACTGTCCTCAATTAAGAAAGATTACATGTCAAGTAAGCCAGACAGAACATTAACCATATGCAAAAGCCCACATCAATAACCCCCAACAATGATATAATTGATGGGGATTGATCTTTTGTCTCCCAATTCCCTAGGAGACGGTGATGTATGCGCAATCCAGAATTGCGGATTCCAATGAGAGGAATGCCGAAGTTTGAGTGACCTGGTCCTGAAGAAGATGACATAAGTTACTACAGTCAATAAAACCGGTCGACCTAGTGTTCCTTCGATGATGTTCTTGAGCTCTGCTAGGCTACATCATTGTAATTTAGCGTGTACCCATTCCTTGTAAACAGGTAATCTGGAGCATTTTTATTTCTATTCCCCATGTGGGACTTTTCTCAACATCCAGGTGTGCCTGTTAACGTCCAGAGAACATATTGCCTAGCTGGTTAATAAATCTATGTGAAATTCCACCAGGCAATGTTCATCTTGTGATCATACATAAGACAGGGTTACAGTCATTGACCTGTCTTTGGTCACTGCCTTTGGATGTTTAATAATTGAGCATATTCACATTGTTTTATTGTTAAGTAGGTATAGTTTTCTCCCTCTGCCCTCTTTTGGGTAGGTGGTGCATCACTGTACACCTAGGGACAGCACCCCCTGATAAGGCCAGGGTGTGCTTCTGTTGAGGGGCAGTGATAGTGACCCATTTGGAAATTCCTGTTTTGCCTTAAGGTATTATGCATGACAGAGTGCTCCATTGTCCACCCAATTACAGCAACCAAAATCTCTTAAAATCCCCTATTGCCAGGGGCACCCCTGCTGTTTGCTTTTCGGATTTGTATATCCACTTACCCCTGCTGTGAGCTGTGGGAGTGCCGTAATTAAATTATTCTTAGCCATTTGGGGCCAGAGCATGTACTGTGTCCTCCCTGCACCCTTATGCATAAGGGGCATGTGAATATTTGCCCTACTTCCCACACCCTGCTTCATAACTACTCTTCTCTTTACCAATGCTATTCAGCCCACCCTGTTCCTCAACCTGCACCCTGCCCATAAACCTTCTACTTGGGGGATATTCTCAGCCTCCTCTTCACCCCTCCCTTCTCCTTCACTCTGATCATCAGTAAACATATCAGTGCCCTCTATCTCCACATTCTCTCCCAACACTGTATTCTCCTCCAGGATGATCCACCCTCTCAGTATTCTTTCTTTCTCAACACCTACACACCTTATTCCTTAAGTATCCATCCTAAGCAGCACTTCCCCTGATTTCCATTCTCCCGATGCCCCCTATATCCCTTACTGTTCCTGGGGATGTCTGCATCCTTCTCTGTTCTGTTATCAGTCCTGTCAACCTATCCCCGAACTCCCTAGATCTGTAGCACAGTGGGTACATAGCTTGGATTAGTGTACCCTTCTGCAGGATATGATGTCAAGGGGTATATTCTCCCATGCTCCAATATGGCACCCCACCCTCGACTTCTCCCTTTCTGCACTTTTCATCTCTCTGTCTCTGCGCCTCTCTTCCGTTCCCTTGACCTTCTGCGTCTTGAAACATACGTAAGAGATCTAGAATTTATTTCCTCTTCTGTATCTGCTTCCCCTTATATTTTTCTACTAAAAATGCGGACATGTGATCCAGAATGCTATTGTTGTGTAAGCCCTGCCCTGGTCATGGGCAAAGCATCCTCCCTCCTCCTGTCTCTGATATCAACTGCTTATGATATTTTTCCACCCTGTTGCGATACTGTGGCAGGGCCTTATACATATGCTCTATTGGCATTCCGCCCCTATTCTAAATGATGTATATCTCTTAGTTTCCCTGCAAAGTCCTGCTAACACACTGCGCATGCTGCCACTTGCTTGTAACAAAAAAAGACTAAAACCACCCCCACCTTTCTCTATTACCCTTCTTTGCAAGCACACACCACACCACAGAATCATCCAACACCACACCACACTGCAACGCACACAGTTACCACACCTTCTAGGGCCTATTCTTCACCCAAAAAACATGAAAACAATAACTTGAAACAACACGCTAAACTAACAACCACTAGTTGTTCCAGGCCTACTACTTATACAAGACCACTAATTTTTATTTCCATTTGCCTCCTTTGAATACTATACTACCTTGTGGTACCACCTTCCCTCCCCTTCTGAGGAGGGGCTCCCTGCCTTACCTTATAATGCCTTACCTTATAATATCTTAGCGAACCACTCCATTCATCGTATGAATTTTAACAACAAATAACCCTGACCTTATTCGCGTCAAATTGACAACCTCACTCTCCACATACTCACATGTTTCACACTTCCCCATGCATCTGTCCCCTACTTGTTATCGCTTACAAGAATCTACTCACATGTGCATGCTCCCCTGAACTCCTCCGTCATAGGGTTCCAACACTGCCCTGAACTCTCCTCGGAGCCGCATCCCACTTTAAAGAGAAGAGAGGACTTTTCTTAAAATGGCTCTTGCTAAACCTCTCGGAACACATGTTTTTTTGGGACCGGTCACTATAGATAGGTCAGCTCCTTCTGGAGAAGCAGCCTGAAAGCCTCCGCTGGTACAGGGGGCTCTGAGATCACGTTGGGGTCACCAATTGAAGGCACACCCCTGAACTCTCACATCAGAGAGAATACATCCCGCTAGGGAAGAAAGGTCCAAGTTGATCTTGTAAGTATAACACGTTTTAATCTCACATGCAGATGAGAGCAACAGCAAAGAACTCTGCTTCTACGAACTTTCTACCAAAGCGAGGTACAAGCAGAAACTTTTAAAGATACACAGTGTGATGATGACACAACAACATACAGTAAAAACCTGAGCGGCTGTTTGGATGGACCCTATACATGTTCCACCATTACCCATAAAGGGTGCCTGTCTAATGGTCCCTGCCCAATCTGTCCATCTTCCATCGCGTGGGTGCTGTGGGGCTCATCTTCTTCTCCCATCGAAGGTCAGAAAACAAATTAATTATACTTCTACCATACACATATTGTATCACTCAGGCTGTGCACTTGGCAGGCCTTAAGACAGACACAGCATTCTAACCTTCACACACAGATTTCGCTCACTCCCCTCCACGCCATCCAGCTCAAAGGTCTCCCCCCTCGTTTTGAACTATATTGTATCCCTTCCAGCACCTCGCAATACATATCACACAATTGTGCCCTGTTCATCCTCTTTGAACATTTCAGGACTTGTTATTTTGGGGTTGGTGGTCAAAGGGCACCTGGTCCCATGGAATTGAGGGATCTTAAGGTTTAGTTAGTTGTATGGGCTATAACTCATGTTCACCCGGGAATGGGCCGGGTCATACTTTGGTCAGTGTGCAATAACATGGACACCAGGCGCCTGTCTCTGATGGCAGCCTTGCAAGGCACATTCCTATTGGGTAAAAAACATATATTTGACGCACTGTTAGAACAATGAATAGGCATTTTGGTGGTTAGGGGTGTGGGCTGTCCTCATGGGAACTCAGGCACGGTTGGGTATTCCTCTGGTCTCGTGAATTTGGGCCGAGTGCATGCAATGTCGCATTTACCACATAGTCCTTCCCTTCTACCTATGATTACTAATATCTATGCAAAATAGCAATGTTGCTCGCGCTTTTAGACTGCATTATGTAGTATTGCTATATTTGGTTATAATAAAATGGGGTCCTGTTAAACAGGAAGGCATTCCTCTCACTGTCCCCCTCCTCTCTGACCCCTCAAGGTGCCTTGAATGCATCTCACCTCACTCTAAACCGCCTAGTTGTGGTGGGACAGGGCTATCCCCTTCCCAATACCCTGCATTCAGTGCCAGATGAGTGCTACTTGCACCTGTCCTCCATTTTGTATGCCTTCCCAGCCCCAGTGCTCTCCTTCAAATCTGCTCCATGATCCACCAATTCCCCCACACAACACAAGCCCCCACTTAGCTGTTTGTGACAGACTTCTCTCCAACTAGCCATCTAAAAGTGTGCACCAAAAATGCAAACATTCAGATGCCCGTTTTCATCCTATGTTGCACCAGAGGTGTTTGTGAACATTTCAAAGCACATCCTGAATCCGCAAATGGAATATATAAAATGCACCGAAAAAGAGTCTGATTCCGCTGCAACTCGCAGCAATTTAGAATAGTCAGAAGGGATGTTCAATGCATGACAGCGGAATTATGGATTTTCTCTTAAATGGAGCACCAGTTGCCCCACTTGCATTTTTTTTTTAAACATCTGTGTGATTGGTTATTTTTAACGCGCTTACACCGTGTGTTTCTCCTTGTCGTCTTGTTTCCAAAGCGAGCACGTTGCTGCTGAGCTATTCTGGCGATGACGTACTCACGACACCCAAGTGCGTGCTAAAGTCTGTGATACATTAGTGCCAGTCTCCTGTTCCCGACACCAATGATTGCATGCAGCGGGTATGCAAAGCACCCTTGAAATGTGCAGGCCGCCTTTGTGAATAACTGGATCGGAGGATTTGTAAAATGAACGTGAATGCAAAAGCTCCTCCTCTTTACCATTTTCATTCATGTTTATCTCCCTGTTTTCTCATTTTGTAAGCCCGCATTAATCCTGTATTATAGATGCCAGTGCATTATCATAGAATGCATGGTTGCCAAGGAGCTGTGTTCCAGCCAAGTTGAACCTTCACAAACTCATACCAATATAAGTCGCTCAAATCCTTTATCAAAAGCTTTTAGCTTCTTTTAGCCTTTGGTCCAAATGGTTTAAATCTTTTGATCCGAGCTCCTATTGTTTAGAGGGTCTCAAACATTTTTTTAGAGCTCGTTCTCCCGCCCCTAGTTATTTTGGACAAAACATTGCTCTTCGCATCCTGAATAGCAGAACACGGTGCTTAATGACGTGTACATTCGACGAAGTTCCAGAAATCAGCCCTCCCAGCGTGGTTCCCAAACAATGCTGCCGTAAAGACAATAATCAGAACGACATATCTACTTAGTCTAATGAAGCACTCAAGACACGTGGTAGTTCACAATTATTCTTAATGGCAAGCGTTGAAGAAAAGAAGCACAAAACAACAGAAACTAGTGTAACTCTTCCCCTAGCAACAGCAGAAATAAGATCGCACTATTAAAAACGAGCCTTATTCAGAATTCTACATTCAAACAGAACATGAACATGTCCTACACTAACTGCAAACCAAAGTAAAGCAGCAGCAGAGGCATGGCCGTGCCTGCAAGAACCTCCCCAGCCAACGCTGGACCGTCGCAGTTTCTCAATATCTTTTTGATTAGTGTTGCCACTGAGGCAATTCTAGGCGGTGCACCCGAATGTGCTTCAGCCGCACCATTTCCCATTACAACAAAAGGGCAACTGACACTGAATGAAAGTGTGTCTATTAAAAGAGGGTGCGCTGCAACCCAAATTGCCGAAGGGTAAGGAAATCAAATAGGATGAGGCTATTTGAGACAGGCCGAACTGGCTGCGGATTTTTCAGAGAAGCACTTTAGGATTTCATGTTCATAACAAATCCATTATACCTCTTATCAGAAGATCGGCCCTGCTGCCGTACGGCGCTGCAATTGCGAGCGATGGGGAATTGAAAAAGCAAATAGCCACTGAAATTTCAAAGTGTAGCTTCTCACCGTGTCTTGCAAATCCAGCTGCAAAGAATCAAATCCCCTTTTTGCAATGTCTTGGTTGTTGGTTATCCTTTGAAAAGGAACATGCATTGAGCGTATTGGTCCAGTCTGCAATACAACGTTATAAGACAGAAACACAAGTGCGGCCATTGCGAGATACTTGGGCATGGCAATTTCTGTCCAGTAAATGATGAAAAATAACTACATTTGTGGAAAATGTTGCTGCTGTCACAGAGAGGGCTTTCTGTTAATGCCGCGCATGCTCATGCATATTTCAGCACGTGAAACACTGTAATTGACTAAAGCATAACAAGCATTAGTTAGTTACCTGTGCATGCCACAAAGGTGATTTCATTCGTGGTCATATACGGAGTTTCATGCCGAAACCCTTCGACTTCTCAGCGCTGTAATAAAATATGGTATTATCAATGTAATGGTACTCAATTTATCAACCTTAGAAAGATGAAGTGATGAGCAGGGCCTGCCCTTGGATTAGAACTTGTATTGTGGAGGTTGGCTGGTACCTTAAAGGGTACACATCTAACATAGAAATCCCTCGGTCAATTGGCAAGTGTATGTATATATATATATATGAAAAAACTTTGTTAAAGGGACGTTATGGTTAAGTTGCGCTACTAAAAACCTATGAAATTCAGTGAAAAAACTTTGTTAAAGGGACGTTATGGTTCCAAGTAAAACCGAAAAACCCTTGAAATTCGCCAGTTATGGTAAGCTAAGCAACCATAACTCGCGCCACCACCGTGCACTGCTAAGACTAACACCCAGGACATCAAAGATGACATCACAAATGTCATTGATGACATCACTGATGACATCACATGTGCATTTATCTTTCATGAAAAGTCTGTACAAGGGTTTCTTATTGTAATGTTAATAAAAAAAAGTGTCAAGGATCATTGGAATAAATATCAAGTGCTAATTCGTCCATCCAGTATACTAAGGTGCTCATGTAGAAACATAGGCATTGTGTGCAGCATACATGATGGAGGTGCAATATTCATAAACTTGCCATGTTGAATAGTGAAATGATAACTGTTTTCTTATTAGACTTTTGCATACTGTGAAACATGTGATAAGTAGATAATAACACCCACCTACTACATAATTGCATTATTATAGACAAAACACAAAAAGACAACACCACATACAAATATGAGTATATACAAGGAAATTGAAGTAAGAAAAAAAAAAGCAGTAGTAGCAAAAAGTGTTCATAACCTAACTGATTACCTTTATGCAGAGAAATGATTGCTCTGTTTCAAACCTGTATATATATATATATATATATATATATATATATATATATATATATATATATATTTATATATCACATGATGTGCCTGGACTCTAAGGAAAGTAGTGTGAATACAAGATATAAAAATAGGAAAGTACAGTGATAAAAAACAACAGAACTATCAGAAAGTGCTGACAACTGTACTGATTATTTTAATGCACAGAAAGGATTGCTGTCTTTCAAGCTTGTGTCTTCCCCTATGTATATGTTTCATATGATATGACTGGACCCTAAGGGAATTATTGTAAGAACATACTTGAAGGATAAGTCTACAAATATACTACCTTTTCCACTTTTAATTCCTGACTGTTACTGAAGAAAACCATGTGACCTAGATATGTCAGTAAAGGAAAAAAGGGGGAGCCAGACATGTGATGACATGTGATGTCATCAGTGATGTCATCAATGACATTTGTGATGTCATCTTTGATGTCCTGGGTGTTAGTCTTAGCAGTGCACGGTGGTGGCGCGAGTTATGGTTGCTTAGCTTACCATAACTGGCGAATTTCAAGGGTTTTTCAGTTTTACTTGGAACCATAACGTCCCTTTAACCAAGTTTTTTCACTGAATTTCATAGGTTTTTAGTAGCGCAACTTAACCATAACGTCCCTTTAACAAAGTTTTTTTCACTGAATTTCATAGGTTTTTAGTAGCGCAACTTAACCATAACATCCCTTTAACAAAGTTTTTTCACTGAATATATTACATGGCCACGGTAGTGGCCATGTAGTTATGGTTAAGTTGCTGTTTCCATAGGAAGAGCACTTTTTGGGCGGCTTATAACTTCGCTCTCCCTGGACGGATCCTCACCAATCTTTGCAAAAAAAGTAGTTGGGTCACTCTGAATTTTTTTGCAAAGTTTGGTGAGGATTCGTTCAGGGGGGGGAAAGTTATAGGGGGGTCCCAAAACTTTTTTTTTCCCATAGACTGAATGGGAAAAAACTTTGCGCACGGCTACAGCCCGAACTGCTGGACGGATTTACACCAAATTTGCGGCAGGAGCGGCAGCCTGGTCCCAAAAGCGTGCTTTTGTAAATTTGGTGTAAATCTGTCCAGTAGTTTTTTTTAAAAATGACCAAAATGTAAGGCAAAAAAATTAGTGATATCTGCGTTCGCTTCGCGGACGGACTTCCCTGTTCGCTCCGTGGACAGCACCCCGATTGGCCCATGGGCTTGCGTCATTTCCGCGGACATGCGACGTGTTCGCTGATTGGACGGCGAGGGGCGTGGAGCGCGTCAGATTTTCTGTGGCGCCCGCCATCTTGTATTCGCAGTCGACCGCGTACAGCGCAGTGAAACGTGGATAAAAAATTGTATTTAGTGCCGTGTGTTGGTGTGTAAGAGTGTTTGGGGAGGGTGGGGGAGTATGAGATAGGTTCAATGCTTTGTTTTTTTTGTGCTAGACCTTTTTGTTGCGTTCGCTTTGTCCGCGGAGAACACGGCTGTTCTGACATTTTGTAAATAAACTAAATGGTGGGGTGTTTAGAGGACGGAGTATGTGTCATTTTTGTTCGCAAGGAAGGTAAAAATGAGCTATGAACACTCGCGGTGTACTTAATTGTTCGTAAATACACAAACTGGGGGTGTCCTCAGGACGCTGTCCATATTGTAATCTGTCTAGTTGAATGTGTTCTAAGAACACTCGAAGTGTCCCAAAATGGTTGCAATTACACAAAATGGGGGTGTTCTGAGAACGTTGTTTGTATTGTTCGTTGTCAGGGTAAAAGTGTTTTAAGAGCACTCCTTTTGTTCGCTAATAGTACAATTTCCTAGGGGCGTCTACCGACTTTTTGTGCACTAAAGAAACGATAAATCTGGCTGGTGTGCGTCGACATTATGTGATAATCCTATGACTGGCGCTATTGACCTGGCTGACTTGCTTTTGCGACACTAAATCATATCTCCCGCCCCTAAGCCTGATATTATCAAAGCATTCATATTCCCCGCCTTTCTCCGTGACGTTACAGGGTGCGTAATGAAACGCGCCCAGTCGTCTCCAATACTACGCGACTTTACACAGAACCCGGAAGACAACACACATTATGTCACAACACAGCGCGCCACAATTCAGAATATGAAACTGTGATTTAAAAGCAAAGAGCAAGATTGTAAATGTTGTAAAGTACATTTATTTGACATGAAATGTTTAGTGAATATTCAGCAATTTGCATTTGTCTTTGTTGTCGATCCGCAAAAGTTCATGTTGAGACACGCGATGTTCGTTTGCGGTACAGAGAGTGTTAGATCAGGTTACAACTCAGTGCGCCACAATTCGGAATATGAAACTGTGGTTTAAAAGTAATCAGCAGGATTGTACATTTGGTAAAGTACATTTATTTCACATGAAATGTTTAGTGAATATTCAGCGATTTACTATTGTCTCTGCTGTCGATCAGCAACAGTTTATTTGGAGCCACGCGTTGTTCCTTTGCGGTAGATAGGCTGTTGGTTTATGATAAAAGCAGTAAATGGTCTCTCTGATAATCGGAAGGTTGCTCCAACAACGAGCCATTAGACCACCGTATTGGTTGGTATGTTGTTTGTAGCCGCTAGTACTGCGTAAGGGCATATTGGTCCTTGGCGATTGTCCCATAAAATGGTGAGGGTCATGAAGTTGCATATTTGGACTTGCACCTGGCACTTGAAGACCCCATCCGCTGGAGTCTGTAAATCGTGACATAGACAAAACGGGGCCACGTACCTGTTTTAAAAAACATAAATTAGTCTCACCAGCCGATCTTCATTAAAATTCATCATTTTATTTATTAGGGCGTGAAACTATTTGCTAAACGAAGATAGTGCAACAGAGTATGTTAATAATAAAATAATAATATTTTCCCATTCATATAGCGCTAAGAACTGTGAGGTATCTAAGCGGTGCTTATTATTAACCACGGTGTGTGGTGCTCATTTATCGACCACGGAAGGATGAAAGGCTGAGTTTTGCCTTGCCGGGATTCGAACTTGCGTTAGCAAGCTGTGCACGGATGTCAAAGCGAGCGCTGTACTCGCTGTGCCACTTGACAGGCTACAGTGAAGTGGCACAGCGAGTAGAGCGCTTGACCGCCTATAGACCGGTTAAATTATTTATATTAACCCACTCTGTGTCGTCTGCCTTTTTCAGAGCACTCTAAACGACAGGGGATCAATTCGGCGGTGATAGTGCGCGGTAGAAAACATTATGCCACTTTCAACGAACAAGTTCAACTTCAGCGGTCTTTTATGCTACGCTATTGTAATTATATTTGGTATAAAGTAATGTAAAGGGTTACTTACAGTACAATTGCAATTTCCATTGTCTACGAGTGGTGCAGTCCCAAAATACGACTCCGCGTGTGCCAACGATCTTTCGCATAGTGATATAATATGTAAAAGTGGTTTCGTTTCAGAAATGTCATCTTTATCTTCTCTTACGTTTTAGCAACACTCCTTCAAGAGAAGTCTTTCATCACAATCTCTGTCTGTCAAGGTCAAAACACAATACAACCTTATAGTCTGCATCGTGAGCCTCTCCGGGCCTGAGAAAAAAATGGAAGCAGCTGACCTTCACTGTGAACGAGCATACATTCTTACTTTGCAACATTCTGTGTAAAGCCATCTGTAGAAGTTGGTTTTTGCACGCCATGTTTGTATATTGTTTGCGTGATATTAAAAAATGTTTGTTTAAAGGACGTTATGGTTCTAAGTACAGCCGAAAGACCCCTGAAAATCGCAAGTTATGGTAAGCTTTGAAAAATAACTCACGCCAACACCATGCACTGCTAAGACTAACACCCAGGACATCAAAGATGACATCGCAAATGTCATTGATGAAATCACTGATGACATCACATGTGTATGTACTTTTCATGGAATTTGTGTACTAGAGATTTTCATTATAATGTTCCGAAAAAAGTGTCAAGGATATTGCAATAAATATCATACCGTTATTAGTGCTTTGAACGATGCATTTATATCAATAAATAGCATTGTATTATGGGATTCTATGTAGTATACTGAGCTGCTAATGGAGAAAGATAGCATTGTGTGCAGAGTACAAGATAAAAGTATAATATTTGTAATGTTAATATGTAGAATAATGAAATGATAATTGTCCTGAAATGTTCGAAAATTCACAAAATGGGGGTGTTCTGAGGATGTTATTCGTATTGTGTGATTGCTTAGCTGTATGCAATGAGGGAATGGTACAGAGAGTAAAGTGGACGCCATCCGCGGACACCGCGGCTGTTCGTGGACAGGGCGTGGTACATCCGGGTTTTTCCAGGAAATCCAACATGGAAAGAAGACTGTACGGATCAGCCAATCAGATGTCGAGGTTGTGGATTTGTGTTGAAAGAGACTGTGTGTGGTGAAGATGGCAGAAGTGGAGAAAGTCAGGGTGTTGGTGCTCGGAGATATGTTTGTGCATGGTTTACAGCAGTACGCTGAATGCAAGCATGTTGCAAAGAACTTTGATGTCAAAGGAGTGGAGGTGGTGTGGAGCACTGTGCCTGATTGCAATGTACAGGGAATTGTACAAGTTTGTGCGGATATGGCCACGATGAACAGTGGTAGTTTTGCACTATGGTGCTTTCCAGTTGGGCAACGTCAGTGCCCCTACTTTGTTGGCTGATTTGGAACGCTTGGTTCAAGCCGTAGTGAAGATCCTTCCAAATGCGAAAGTAATTTTTTCTGGATTATTACCTAGGGCAATATGGGACAATAGTTCAGTTTTTTGTCCTCAGCAAAACATTGCTAGGTGTGTCATCAACCGAGGCATGTGTGCATTCATGCTTAGAGCTGGTATGTTCTTCTGTAACAATGAGAATATTGATGCCAGGAATGCTGTTAATTTTAAAGAAGATGGCATTTGTTTATCTTTTACCGGAAATGCCTTTTTATTTTGGAATGTAAGGGTTGCTTTGGAGAAGGTTATGTGAAGATTTTAGGAGTAAAGTAAGAAAAAAAAACAAGAAAAAAATATAAAATAACAGGTGTCTGTCAAGCATCTGTAAAAAAAAAAAAAAACGGCTCTTTTCAGAGCCAACTTCAAAGGGGAAATGGGGCACACTATTTAAAGTAAAACCGAAAAACCCTTGAAATTCGCCAGTTATGGTACATAAGCAACCATAACTCGCGCCACCGTGCACTGCTAACACTAACACCCAGGACATCAAAGATGACATCACAAATGTCATTGATGACATAACTGATGACATCACATGGCTGGCTCTCCCTTTTTATCCTTTACTGACATATTGAAGCCACATAGCTTTCTACAGTAACAGTCAGGAAGTAAAAATTGAAAAGGTACTATATTTGTAGACTTGGGGTCCTGTCACATCATATATGAAACATGTACATAGCGGAAGATACAGGCTTGAAAGAGAGCAATCCTTTCTGTGCATGAAGATAATCATTATGGTTATCAGCACTTTGTCATAGTTTTATTTTATTACTCTTCCTTCCCTCTATATGCTCATATTTGTATACATTATACTCACTCTCCATAGAGTTTTTGTGTTACTTTTATAAAAAATTCTACGGCAGCATACACATACATGGTTTGGTACTTCAGCTGATGTACTTTTAAATTTTAGTATTTCTTTTTTGTATGTGTTTAGAAAAAGGTTGCCATGTGTAGAATTGTTGCTTAATTGGTTTAAAGCTATTTCATTCTGTAAATGGCTTTCACTTCCAAAATATTTTTTCTGGATATAGTGAATTTCTTCAAGTAGGTCTTTTGCTGTACCATGTAGAAGGATGTTATTTAACTTTGCTAGTGCTAAAGCAGGACTTTTAGCATAGTACAGTTTATAGACTAGATTTCTTATAGTTGAATGATGTGTTGATATCCTTTTGATATCATGGAAAGTGGTTTTACAAGTAGGTCCTGTAATGCAGGCCAATGAATGTCCTTGTAGTCCTGTGTACTTGCGCACTGGACAGGTATCTATATTTTGCAGTAATTTATTTTTGATTTTGTCTTTGCTTTTTACATATTTATTGAGGAATTTGTGTAAAGATTTGAAACATTGTTTGGGAATGTTACACATTGACGTGCATGGCCATTTGTACACTAGACGTTCTGATTCAGTTGAATGGAGGGGTAATTCTAAGTTTTCAGGGCATATTTTTGTAAGGAGTACTTCTTGTTCCATTATGGTATTATTCACTTTTTCATAACCTCGACCACTGCTATTTATGGCAATTGTATTTGTTTGCTTTTGTTTGTACGCTTCTTCATTAAAATATGATTCTGTGCTCGTAGTGTGATTCCATTCACCTCCGCAGATACTTAAGAAGTTCTTTCTGTTGACATTTTGCTTATTGAGAAGTCTTTTTTGTAATTTAGTTATTAGTTTTGTTAGTGGTTTCATTTTGTTTAACAGTAAAATAAATACATTTCTTTTGAGAAGAATTGCACTGTCCATCAATGCTTCTAAGATTAATGTCCTACGTAGGTTTTAAGCTTTGAACCTGATTTCTCTCCTGTTTTTATAAGATTTTGAAGGACTTTGTGACGGTATATTTTGGCTAAAATACTTTTCTTGGTATGCTTACTTTGCACTATATTAAAATTTGAAGAAGTAGTTTTATCTGCACTGATAGGTGATTTTCTGTTAATTGTTTTTTGGTTTGTTTTACATTTTGATAGAGGAAGCGAAGTTGTTGTACTTGAAACTTTTTGTGTTTCACTAAATGATTGTATTAGCTGTTTTGTTTCAACTTTTTTTACAAATTCTGCTAGAGATGGATGCTTATGTTGGACACCTTTATTTTCATTTGCTCTAATTTTGCATTGCGTTCTACGGAGTTGTCTTTTGGTAGGCATTCTTTAGGGTCTGTTGAAAAAAATAAAGAAGATATGGGTTGGGGTGTTCTGGAATGTATGTGTGCTGTGTGCATGAGTGTTTGAGTAAGATGATAAAGATGTATGTAATGGTGTGTGATTGTGCATTGGGAACTAAAACTAGTAGCTGTAGGTATTCTTGAATTTATGTGTCACTAAACTGGGGTTTAGATGACAAAAAAAAAGTAAGCTAGTGGTGTGGAAAAGTACAGATAGTAAATGTAATGTATACAATTAAAACAGTTGTTTGTTCTATAATATGAAAATTGTAGTGGTTCAGTTGGCTAATTTGTGTGTCCAAAAATAGAAATTTGTGGGCCACTCTGGTTGTAAATCGCTGTTTACGACATGGAAATTTTTGGACAAAATGGTACAAGATCTCTATTTTAAGAAACCAAAATAGCTGGTATTAATGTTATAGTATATTTGATTAAAAATATAAATAATATGGTGATATTTTACTTACTTTTTTTTTTAAATTAACAAGTAACTTCTTAGTTTTTCTTTTTCTTCGAATTCGGCTGCTTCTTTTCAGGAAACTGGTCTTCACTGCAACTGTGAAAGCTTCAAATTAGTAACTTTGTTTGTATATAGCACTGTTTTTAATTTAGATATTGTTTTTTTTAATTTAAATCCTCAGTGCCTTCTGTAAAACTATTAAACTAATTTATTTACATAAGATACATTGCATCAGTTCAGTGTATATGATATGTTCTTAATGAACAAATTGTATTGAATGACTAACTGTAGCAAAAATAAAATATCTTTACTATGTCTTGTGAAATGTATAATATATTAGTGAATACCACTATTTCTGTAAGTAAACTGTTCTAGGTAATAGCGCCTCAATGTCATGTCTAATTTAAAGTAATTAAGTAAATAAATAAATAAAAACAAAAAATATGAAATTGTATAAGTATTTTTATAAAGGTTTAAACATAGATTGTGTTTGCATGCAATTTTGTTTGAATATATGTAGTCTATATGTTTCATTTAAAAAATGTTAGTTTAACATGATTTGAGTGTGTGTGTTTAAAGAAAGTAAAAAGTATAAAGGTGTATAAGTGGTAGTTGATTTTAGGAAATTGAAAAAAGTACAGTAAATTCATTTAACAGATTTTACAAGGTAAAAGTCTGTTTGAAAATGTGTTCATCTACCATAGCTCTCAAGTCACACGCTTTTGCCGGGTGTCACACGCCTTGTAAAGGGCAGACTCACCCGCCAAGCCTCCTGCACGCCCATTCATTCCAATGGGCATCTCACCCGCTAAAAACAAAATCGGGTGATTTCACCCGCCTGTAAAACAAAAATGGTTGAGAGCTATGTCATGTACTATACAGAAAATATGCATACCTGAAGTTTGTGTTCATGCATATGGATATGCGTGGAGCTGCACGTAGAAATCTTGAAGACTTGTACAGTATTTGGGGTAGATGCTGCTTGCCAATGATATGACACTTGTACTCAGAGAGATTCAGAGTACATTTGCAGTGCTGATCTATGATGATGCAGTTAGATGTAGAGGTCTTGAATGTGATTGGTGCATGGTCATGTTATTTTTGAGGTACATCCAATGAGGGAATGGCAGAGAGAGTGTAGTGGAAATGGTAGAAGGGCTGTTCATGTTACGATATGTCCGCGGACATGGCGGTAGTTCCAGGACATCGGGAGTTACATCCGGGGATTTTTGGGTTCAGAAGTCATGCAAATGAGAATAAGCACTGAAAGGGATTGGTCAGGAAAGTTTGGTGGGTGTGTTGTGCCAGGAGAGATTTTTTGAGATACTCTTTTTGCTGAGAGAACAAAAGATAGCTATGGCTGTGTGTTTCAGAAAACAGATTGTTTGGATTTTAGGAGATTCGTGGATACATTGGTTGAAGGTGCATGCAGAAAGCTGTGGAGTAGCTGTAGATCTTGGATTCCCACATGTGGAAGTACACTGGCATGGAGTACGTGGAATGAAGTGGTTGGATTTGCTACCTCTCTGTGCTACTTTGGAGACAGAGCAACATCCAGACATAATTGTAATTCATTGTGGAGGGAACAGTTTAGGGCATGTGACTGGAATTTATTTGCAATTTGCTATGAAAGAAGGACTGAGGAAGGTTATGGACATGTTTCCTAATTCGCAAGTGATATTTTCACGGATTGCGCAGAGATAAATGTGGCTTCGTTCTTCTTCATTTGGTCCACAAATGGAAAAACCAAGGCCCAATGTTAATAAGGCTGTGCGTGGCTTCCTAAGAGATTTTGGCATGTCTTCTTTTCACAATGAAAATATTATGTTTTGTAGTACATACATTTTTCGCAGAGATGGAGTCCATCTTACTTATGCTGGCAATCATATTTTTCTGAGAAATGTACAAAATGCATTGCGACCTTTTTTGGAATTACAACAACGATTTTGAAGTAGATGTTAAGCATTTACAATTTTTGACTTACAAACACCACCCAAAGGCTCTTTTCAGAGCCACCACTTCTTTCCAGAGAAAATTACAATGTTTGTGATGGAGTAGTAACCCAATTTTTTTAATGTTCGCGAACTGTTCGCGGACTTCTAAAAAATACAAAGAGCCCTGCTTCATTTATTTTCACTTCTATTTTTTAACTGGGAAAGGCGGCTCTGAAAAGAGCCTTATTTTTTTTTGATTTTTGTAATTTTGTATTTTTTTTGGTTTTTCAGACACGACACAGTAGGAGAGGAGGGTAAAGGAGGGTAAAGGGGGGGACACCAACCACAGGGATAAGAAAGGGTGAGCTGAGAGAGGAAGATGTAGAGTGGGTTTTATTTGGGTAGTGAGCAGGTCTTCTCGTGCTCTGAGACGATAGTCTCAAAAGCACTCCGAAGTCGCTCCTCCCTGCAGAGTACTGTGTCACAGTACATACATACAACTGTGACCCTCAAAAGGTAAGGGTCATCAGCATTCTGTATGGCCTGTGAGGCAGCTTGAGAAAGACGCTGTCCCACAGAGGTGGTCCTTGTGGTGACAGGATCAGAAACAGAGGATGAAGTAGAGGAAATCAACCTGCTACGTTCTTCGCAAGGTACAACCCTGCGAATAGCCCCAGAGTGAAATGACCTCAGGTGTCGCTTCATAGTAGTGGTCCCAAAGCTGTAGTTACCGTGCTTCCCGCGACTGAGTATCATTTTGCACTCATTGCAGGTAACATGGTTCGCACGAGCCTTAGGACCATTCCCATGAATGGTAAATAACCGCCACACCCAAGACTCACTCCTAGTGCGGGTAGTAGGGATTTCCTCTACCTCATTCTCATCATCCTCTTCTTCCTCCTCCGCATCCTCACTCCTGTTCCCCTCTTCAGGCCCTTGGGGAGGTGGTGGTGGTGGAGGGGGTGGTGGTGGTGCTGAAGCAGGTGCAGCACCAAGTGGCAGTTCAGCAGCCAAGGATGCCATGTCGATGATGGTGTAGTCTGCAGGTGGCAGCAAAAATCACTGTGTTCTGAAGAATAGCCAGAAACACAATGGGAATAAGCTCTTGGGCGTGGTCTTTTATAGGGGTGCTTGTGCGCGGTCCGCGGACATGCGCACTGTGCGCGGACAGATCGAACACAAAAAAAGGATCGGAAAGTTTCAAAAGGTATATAGAAAGTCAAGATTGCTATGTGGGACTTGTGGCATGGTGAGATTTTATTGAAAAATATTATGGATTAACTGAAAATGTACTTTTGAATTGTTCGGGGACACGAACAGTGTCCGCATTTCAGGACACACGATGAGCGTGGGCGCGGTCATATGATCTGTTTGCGAACTAGTCTGCGAAGGAAGCGCCTGTCCGCAGGACACCAAGTGCACGGAGATTGATTAGCGCATGCGCATTGATGTCCTACGGACACTGTTCGGGTTCTGAAGTAATTTAAAGTGCGTCACACGTGAAACAAATATTTCAGAACACCGCGTGTGTTCTTAGAACAGTTTAAACTTGGTAGCGAACAGTAAGGAGATATATAGTGTTCTTCAGGACACGTGTAATTTAGTTTATGTAGGAACATTTCAGGACACCAATTGTGTTCTTAGAACACTTTCAATTGGGTAGCGAACACTATGAACAGTTGTACTGTTGTTCAGGACACATCATTTTCGTGTATTTACGAACATTTCAGGACAGCAATTGTGTTCTTAGGACAGTTTTAAGTTGATAGCGAACATTACGGACAGATATAGTGTTCTTTAGAACACTTTAATTTTTGTTTCTTTACGAACATTTCAGGACACCACGTGTGTTCTTAGAACAGTTTCAACTTGCTAGCGAACAGTACGAACAGGTGTGGTGTTCTTCAGGACACCTCCATTTTCGTTTATGTACGAACATTTCAGAACACTCGCACTGTCCGCGGACACTTTTATTGTTTTTTAAAAAAAAAACGGAAACTGTTCACAATACAATATAAAAATTAAACTTTATTTAACATATATTAATAATTTATGACAGAGAAGGTGAGGCAGAAACAGAAACAAAAACAGGAGAATTTGGGGTTTCAACATGATTGGTATTAGGTGAGGAAGGGATGGAAATCTCATCAAAACGTTTTGGATTATGGAGAGGGTTTGGGGATAATTGACTGGGATATGGTGAGGAGGGACAAGTACATGTGGGGCAATGGTATGACGTTTTTGTTTTAAAATGATCTTCAACAAAAGTTTTCAAATTATTAAAATTGGTCAACAGTAAATCAATTTTTTCTTTTATGTTGTCAAGCGTGTTTTCCATAACAGCTTCTTCAGAGGTAGTTTCTATTTTGTTATGCTCTGTATAAAAAAAAATATATATATGTTAAATGTATACAAAATAATAATATTTAAATGGTTTATATTATAAATTGTTTACCATTAGTTTCACTATCGTGTGACATTTCTTCATGTGGGAAATTGTCCTCTAGCCATTCCAGAGTACTAGACATTTCTGTGAGAAAAAAAAAAGAAAAGATAATATATTTTTTAATCTAATACAGAAAGTTTATAAATATATGAGTAACATGAAGTACACTTACTATTTCTGGTAAGATAAGTCCTATGTATTCAGTGGGTCTGGTCTTGTTCTCAGTTCTGTTGTGTCTGTGAGGTAATTATGTTGGAAGCCAATTTATGTTCTTGTGGTATATTCCATTTCAGAACATATTGTATTTAAATGAATGGTTAGTGTGTTACATATATGGGTTACATTTCTTATGTATTACTATATATAATGTGTTTGTGTGCTGCTTTTTGAATTTTTTAAATGTTCTTATATTATGATATAACAATCAAACATACCCCCCCCCAAAGTTTTTAGGTAGTGGTACTGTTCTCCGAACATGTCCGCGAACATTAAATAAGTTCGCGGACATCAAGTTCATGAGAAGAGATCTAGTCAGTTCCATATGACATGTATATAAAGTCAAAGTCATTATTGTTAAGTCTTGCTACTAAAAACCTATGAAATTCTGTGAAAAAACTTTGTTAAAGGGACGTTATGGTTAAGTCGCGCTACTAAAAACCTATGAAATTCAGTGAAAAAATCTTTGTTAAAGGGACGTTATGGTTAAGTTGCGCTACTAAAAACCTATGAAATTCAGTGAAAAAAACTTTGTTAAAGGGACGTTATGGTTAAGTTGCGCTACTAAAAACCTATGAAATTCAGTGAAAAAACTTTGTAAAAGGGATGTTATGGTTCCAAGTAAAACCGAAAAACCCTTGAAATTCACCAGTTATGGTAAGCTAAGCAACCATAACTCGCGCCACCACCGTGCTCTGCTAAGACTAACACCCAGGACATCAAAGATGACATCACAAATGTCATTGATGACATCACTGATGACATCACATGTGCATTTACCTTTCATGAAAAGTTTGTACAAGGGTTTCTTATTGTAATGTTAATTTAAAAAAAAGTGTCAATGATCATTGGAATAAATATCAAGGGCTATTTAGTCCATCCAGTATACTAAGGTGCTCATGTAGAAACATAGGCATTGTGTGCAGCATACATGATGAAGGTGCAATATTCATAAGCTTGCCATGTTGAATAGAGAAATGATAACTGTTTTCTTATTAGACTTTTGCATACTGTGAAACATGTGATAAGTAGATAATAAAACACAAAGAGACAACACCACATACAAATATGAGTATATACAAGGAAATTGAAGTAGTAGCAAAAAGTGTTCATAACCTAACTGATTACCTTTATGCAGAGAAATGATTGCTCGGTTTCAAAGCTGCTACTTACCCTATATATATATATCACATGATGTGCCTGGTCTCTAAGGAAAGTAGTGTGAATACAAGATATAAAAATATGAGCATATACAGGGAAAGTACAGTAATAAAAAAACAACAGAACTATCAGAAAGTGCTGACAACTTTACTGATTATTTTAATGCACAGAAAGGATTGCTGTCTTTCCAGCTTGTGTCTTCCCCTATGTATATGTTTCATATGATATGACTGGATCCTAAGGGAATTATTGTAAGAACATACTTGAAGGATAAGTCTACAAATATACTACCATTTCCACTTTTAATTCCTGACTGTTACTGAAGAAAACCATGTGGCCTAGATATGTCAGTAAAGGAAAAAAGGTGGAACAAGACATGTGATGTCATCAGTGATGTCATCAATGACATTTGTGATGTCATCTTTGATGTCCTGGGTGTTAGTCTTAGCAGAGCACGGTGGTGGCGCGAGTTATGGTTGCTTAGCTTACCATAACTGGCTAATTTCAAGGGTTTTTCGGTTTTACTTGGAACCATAACGTCCCTTTAACAAAGTTTTTTCACTGAATTTCATAGGTTTTTAGTAGCGCAACTTAACCATAACGTCCCTTTAACAAAGTTTTTTTCACTGAATTTCATAGGTTTTTAGTAGCGCAACTTAACCATAACGTCCCTTTAACAAAGTTTTTTTCACTGAATTTCATAGGTTTTTAGTAGCCCAACTTAACCATAACGTCCCTTTAACAAAGTTTTTTCACGGAATATATATATATATATATATTCAGTAAAAAAAACTTTGTTAAAGGGACGTTATGGTTAAGTTGGACTAATAAGAACCTATGAAATTCAAAGAAAAAACTTTGTTAAATGGACATTATGGCTCCAAGTAAAACCGAAAACCCCCTGAAATTCACCAGTTATTGTAAGCTAAGCAACCATAACTCGCGCCACCACTGTGCACTGCTAAGACTAACACCCAGGACATCACTGTCTGGCTCCCCCTTTTTTCCTTTACTGACATATCTAGGCCACATTTTCTTCAGTAACAAACAGGAATTAAAAGTTGAAAAGGTACTATATTTGTACACTTATCCTTCAAGTATGTTCTTACAGTAATTCCCTTAGGGTCCAGTCAAATTATATGATACATATGCATAGGGTAAGTAGCAGCTTTGAAACAGAGCAATCATTTCTCTGTATAAAGGTAATCAGTTAGGTTATGAACACTTTCTGCTACTACTGCTGCTTTTTTTCTTACTTCAATTTCCTTGTACATACTCATATTTGTATGTGTTGTCTCTTTGTGTTTTGTCTATAATCATGCATTTATGTATTAACTGGGTTGTATTACCTACTTATCACATGTTTCACAGTACGCAAAACTCTAATAAGAAAACAGTTATCATTTCACTATTCAACATGGCAAGCTTATGAATATTGCACCTCCATCATGTATGCTGCACAGAATGCCTATATTTCTACATGAGTAGCTTAGTATACTGGATGGAACTTCATAATAGAATGCTATTTATATCAGTGCATTGCTTAATGCACTAATTAGCACTTGATATTTATTCCAATTATCCTTGACACTTTTTGGTCAACATTATAATAAGAATACCTTCTACAGAGTTTTCGTGAAAAGTAAATGCACATGTGATGTCATCAGTGATGTCATCAATGACATTTGTGATGTCATCTTTGATGTCCTGGGTGTTAGTCTTAGCAGTGCACAGTGGTGGCGCGAGTTATGGTTTCTTAGCTTACCATAACTGGCAAATTTCTGGGGGTTTTCAGTATTACTTGGAACCATAACGTCCTTTTAACAAAGTTTTTTCTTTGAATTTCATAGGTTTTTATTAGTCCAACTTAACCATAACGTCCCTTTATCAAAGTTTTTTTTACTGAATTTTATATGTTTTTAGTAGCGCAACTAAACCATAACGTCCCTTTAACAAAGTTTTTTCACTGAAGTTCATAGGTTTGTAGTAGTGGCACGTAACCATAATGTAAACGAACATCTGACTTCATTCCACACCTTCCGGAGAATGCCACATGACCATATGCTGGCGCACAGCACGGTGAAGTGTCCAAGAATCCGTACACACTTAACAATAAGATCTATGCCTCATGGACAGTGTGGAACTACATTTGTTACTGATGTAGGAACTTGCAAATTCAACATTTCCCTTGCACAGCTCCAACACCTAATCGTACTCAGCCATTAACAATGTAGTACACAGTATATACTTTTAGCAAAAGTACTATTTATCTAAAAACGACATGAGCTAAGGCCATCCCTCCTCCCCAAGAAACAGCACCACTGCTGTAATGAAAGAGCATGAGAAACACTGCCCCTACCTTACAAATAGCACACGCACAACATTTTCCCCCGTCCATCTACCCCTCCATATTACTGTTTGGTGCCTCTTTGCTCATTTCCATCTGCAACTTTCCATCTTAGCTGTCCTTCCAAAAAAAAAGCCACCCGTAAACAAATTAAATGTTCCTTTAAGAACCACCTTTCACAGTTTAAAAATATCAATATAAAAAAAATCGCATAGACTCCATCTACTTTATATTTCTCAGTAATGTACATAGACGCAATAAGATTTTCAAACATTTCCATTTGCAGTTTTTGTCATGCTAATGGGAATATTGTAGCGTTCGTCCTCCGTTTCAGGGAATGGAACGGTGAACAAATGGCCGCCAGTCCAAGTTATCAGCCCAATCGAAGCGAGAGTGCTTAACGCGATCTCTGGATCATTACGCCCCCTTCAACCCTTAAAATGGGGGATGAATGCCATTAGCAATCTAGATTTCCAAAGCAGTAACCCGTGCTACTAAAAAAGAGGATTTTTCGTCCTAATACGGGACGCCTGTGGCATCCCACATTAGAAAACAAAATCCTTTCCCAAGAGGACCACCATAGAAAGGGAAGGCGGGTGTTCCATACAGGGCCCCGCTTCGCTTTCCATGGCAGCCTGCAAAAATCAAAAGGAAACCCTGTTAACATATCACCACAAGCACGTTTTTCTTCCCTTTCAAATGAATCCTAATATGGAACAACTTTACCACAAAGCCAGTCCCAGGTGGACATGGCCACTTTAATCCTATCTTTTCTCCGTTCTGGTCATGGGCAGCAGCCACATTGTGCGGATCATGACCTTATACCATGACCCCGACATTCTGCCACCTCCCCATGGCTACAGCCTACCCCTCAGTCAGTAAAGGTATAGCGCTATTGTTTTTAACTACATTTCAACATTTGTCAAATATGAAAATACTCCCACATTTCGTCACATAACCAACCCTAATGATATTCTACATCTTTTTTGGTTGACGTTCCTCTCCAGCGTAGCCAAATGCGCCCATAAGCACCTACGTGCCGTGACGCAGAACCTGAAAATGAACACACAAAGACGTACAACGTAGCACGTCACATTTTGAAATAATAAACTGGTTTTTAAAAGAAAACATGAACACTTTACAATTTTTAAAGTACTTTTATTTCACAATAAACTGTCCGAGACCATCAGATTATTCCCATGTTCAATCAAATAGTAACTTTGTTTCTTCGATCGTCATCGAAAATGTTAATCGTGAGGCACACGTTGTTCTTTTCCAATCCACAAAGTATTTGTTTTCGATAAAGCAAGCGCTTCGCTCGCACAGTGAATTCCAAGACATCGGCATGAACTTCGGCCTACACCACCATAAAAGATGTTATGTTACTCCTAATGGCCACTGCAACATACGGACAAATGGGTCCTGCGCAATCATCCCACAAAACACTCACGGTTAGGCAGTTGTTCACGAGTACGTGTATCTGGCGTGCAAAAAATCCATCACTTGGCATCTGGAATCCATGGCAATCACAGTAAGGGAGGATGTAGCTATTTGGGAAACATAACAGAAAGTACTTATCAATACCCAACCTTTAGCAAACAATTTCAAAAAAGACAAAAAAAGAACATGGAAACTGATAGACAAAGCGATGTGGTCATACATGACATTTTAAATAAATATTAGCGTTGAACATAGGTGATTCTAGTGATAGCCTACAAACGGTGAGAATCTGCACTCTCCATAACTAAAAAAAAAATGACAACTACACAGAAACATAATACTTCAGTTACATTTCCAAAATTAATGTTCAGGTAATAAAAATTTAAATATCGTTCCGGTGTAGAATCGTCAAAAGCAAAACTTACACAATATTCACCGTTTCCATTGTCTTCGTGAAACTCAGACACAAATGTGCTTACACCAAAGAATATTAAGGAACTGATATTACATGTGCCTTACAAACGTTTTGAATGCATAACCTTATCAAATGGTATTTTTTGCAAACTTTCACTCCCTGCATTCTTACTGAATTTTCCCTTTCTCTCAAGGTCAAAAAACAATAGACCCTTATGGGTTCAGTCGGATGCGTGGGCCTACAGAACTCGCAACCAAGAAAGCAAAGCAAGCGACTTTCACTCAGAATGCAAATACATTCTGACTTTGCAACAACATGTCTCAATGCATTCATGAGAACTGGTACTTCCATACCCTTGCAGACCCGCTGTTTCCATCAAACAGTGCAGGTGGCTGCCTCAGATTTCAAACTCAAGGGCGCCAGTCTGACTGCAATATTATTTTAAATACATTGTAACACAGACACAGTAATTCTTCACCTGTACTTTACAGACACTATATTGAGCAGCAACTTCCAATTTACCGTATGACTTTGGTGACAAGAAAACACCACTTTTTCACTTCCTGCTGGCACATCCCATCCCAGCCTTATTAACCCTCACTTCCGAGACAGTATTTCATAAGTTTAACAAGTGCAATGTTGTGTTGTTTTATATGTTTTAGCGGCGATGTCCGCGTACATCAAAACATGAATGAAAGATGGCGTGCGCATCGAAACAATCTGACGCACTTCACGCTCTTCAACATCCAATCAGTGAACGCGTCACATGTCCGCGGACATGATGCTACAGATTAGCCAATCAGTATCTTGTCCGCGGAGCGAACAGGGAAGTGTGACCGCAGAGCGGACATAGATATCACTAATTTTTTGAGACATACTTTGTGGTCATTTTAAAGAAAACTACTGGATGGATTAGCACCAAATTTACAAAAGCACGCTTTCGGAACCAAGCTCCTGCCGCAATTTTGGTGAAAATCCATCCAGCGGTTTGGGCTGTAGGCGTGCGCAAAGTTTTTCCCCCATTCAGTCTGTGGGAAAAAAAGACATTTTGGGACCCCCCTTGTAACTTTTCCCCCCCAGGAACAAACATCACCAAACTTTGCAAAAAAAAATCAGAGTGGCCCATATTACTTTTTTGCAAAGTTTGGTGAGGATTCGTACAGGGGGAGCAGAGTTATAAGCCGCCCAAAAAGTGCTCTTCCTATGGAAACAGCAACTTAACCATAACTAAACGGCCACTACTGTGGCCATGTAATATTGTAATCTGGCCTACATTCACGTTAGTAAATGTAAGACATCGTTTTTCACATAAATGGGTTGGAAATATGTGCTATACAATGGAGTGTGATATTAAGTTACTTCTTTGCTACCCCAGAATTATTGAGCCTGTACAGTGTATCAGTTTCCAATGTCATAATATCTTTATGTGAAGTTAATGGGTATCAATGGAGCCTTCTTGCAAATAGGTAAATGTACAGAATCTAACTTCATATTTCTTGAATACATCCTCTCTTGTTACAGGGCCTGCGGTAGCAGCCCTGTCGTTATGGTTAAGTTGCTCAACTCATAGAAAGATCACTTTTTAAGTGGCTTATACCTTTGCCCTCCCCCACCCCCCCGGATGAATGCTCACCAAACTTTTGCAAAAAAAGTATATAGCCCCCTCGGAATGATTATGTGAAGCTTGGTGCGGTTTCGTCCAGGGGGGCAAAGTTATCGGATAGGTCCCAACATTTTTTAAATCCTCATAGACAAGATGGAAAAAAAATAGCTTGTGCCTATAGCCCAAACTGTTAGACGGATTTTCACCAAACTTGTGTGAGGAGTGGCAGCTTGCTCCCACAAGCATGCTTTTGTAAATTTGGTGTAAATCTTTCAAGTAGTTTAAAAAAAAAATTGCCAAAAAGTTGGTCAAAAAAATTAGTGCTATATGGGTTCGGTCTGCAGACTTGTTTCCTGTTTCAGAGTGCACAGACACCTCTGGACCAATCAGAGGATGGCTTGCAGTCCACAGACATCAAAAATGCATGCTGATCAGTTGTTGTCAGATTTTTTAAACGGTCGCCATGATGGATCAGCGGACAGGCGCATACTCCCTAGACAGCATGGTGAGGAAAAAGTCTGAAATTTATTTTGGGGATATTTAATTTATTCATGACTGTCCTTTCCTAGTACTACCCCACAAATACTGTCCAGTGTTTGCACCACCTTTTTGCAATTTGTGTTACCTTCGCCGATTGCTGTATTTATCTGACTTTGCCAAGCATTAACCTCCTATGCTAGCCACCACATTTTTTAACTATTATTTGCATGTGATTGATTGTCTTCAAAATTGGCGCTCTCACAACTGCATTACTCGCCTTTGTATCTTGCACATCTGCCCAAAATTGTATTTTGTCGCTGTGGACCTGACTACATCTTATAGCCACAGATTGCATTGAGTATTCCAGCCTAGTTGCTTTGTACTTACACCCACATAGCACTGGCTGTACTGTACTTATATATAATGAATTAGGCCTTTCCAACATTAGTATGACAATGGTGGAACACTGAATGAACCACTCCACAAAATGTACTGATTCGATTGCTGCTCACACATTCTATCTATATTGATATAACTGCAATTGTATATTGATATAACTGTAATAGTGCTTAAGTGAGGTTGCTACATTCACTCAACTTATTTGTATTAAGCTAGCTGACCTTAACTCTAGCTACATTGCAATATGACTAACATAATCAAACGTATCACCCTAGCAACGATACTCGAAAAGTCATCTGCTTCTAACTGCCTCATTGCCCGATTCCAAGTAGACTTACCTTCACCAACTATGGCTAACATCCTGTCCCTACCTTGTCCTCTCATTGAAAGAAATCACAAACTCCGAGCTAGACTACTGTTCCTATATGAAACACGAACTAGCCATCCACCTAATCATGGCCAAATTCCCTATAACAACTGTTCCAAAATCAATTCACTGTACTACCTAAACAAGGCATCCCTCCTAACAACACAGAAACAGACCCATAAGAAACCATCCAAGACCAAACCTAGAGTACCTGAATGCATAAATACCCATTTTCCAGACAGATCCTTGATAATTAAAACTGCATTGATAAATGCCCGATCCCTAGTGGCACATGCCATAGAAATAGCAGATCTAATTGCTATGAATGACCTTGACATCCTAGCAGTCACTGACACATGGTTACACCCTGCAGTGTGACCAGCCCTTGCGCTAGCAGGCCCAGAAAATTTCCAAATGATCAGAGCTGACAGATCGGATGCAAGAGGAGGCGGCATTGCCCTCATTGCTAAATCTAATCTAGCAATTAGACTAGTACCCTCACCTTTAAACTCATCTTGTGAATTCCTCACTACCGTGTACTGACCACCATGTGATCACCTTTACCATGGCAATAAATAAACAGCCAAAACCTAATCTGGTCATAGCCGCCCCCCCCCCCACAGCGCACAAGGAACAAAAAAAATATCAATAGTGACAGATTACTCCCTCACATCCTCCCTACTTTGAATTCACTCTCATACACGACCAAGCCCGAAATCCTAGTCGAAGTTTACAACAACACTATGTCCAAAGCTGTAGACCTTATTGCACCTCTTAAGCTACGCAAAAGTAAACCTCGGGCTCACTTGAATGCGTGGTTCACCCCACATTTAAAAACCCTCAGACAGGAACACAGAAAACTGGAAGCCATATGGTGCCATATCCCCTCAGAAGAAAACAAAATCATCTCCCAAACCTGCCCTTTTGTTTTTGTTCTACTTCTCATGTAAAATTGTAAAATTATATTATATGCTTTCTTTCATTAAATTGCGATATGCCACTGGAATCTTATTTGGGCACCTGTTATTGAAAAATCCAACCATGATGACATTTTATAAAGATACAACATGCTAATCAATAAATGCTAGAATTCACTTCTTCGAATTGATTTTATACTATGTATACGTTATATAAATGTATATCTATATGTCTATATTTCTATTTGTTTTTCTCAGTATTTCTGTATTTTTGTATCTTCGTTATTATTTATGATTTTTAAGTGTACATTTTATTTTCGAATAATCCTTCGCCTATGTGTCTTTAATAAAATCTTGACTTTCTGTAACTATAGTTTGGAAAATCAGTATTCTATGTGAAGACCAGAGGCTAAGATGATGCTACTTCAGAGCTTTCTTACCAACAACATAGACATCTGATGTATTGTTCTGAAGTAAAATTGTTTGAACATAGATTCCTTCGACCAGTCCACTGCTTTTAAGATGTCCTCTAGTCTAGCTCTGGTGGTGTACGCTTTTGGCGCCATAGCACCTTTAATAGAATGGGCCTCATAAATTCCCACGTCACTGCCTGCTTGTGACATGCACCATTTAACCCTTCTGGCTAGTGTTGCCACTGCTACCACAGCAAAAGGTTTCCTTAGCACATGAACAATTGGGTTACCCCTGTCAGCCTAAGGGTACTTGTCCTTTCTTCATAAACCTTCAAACAACACACCAGACATAGCTTGGGTTGGTCCAGGAAGGCCCTGTTATTAACAGATTTGATCCCTGTCTTAGTCCATTTGTTAATATAAAAGTTGACCCCTGAAGGGTCAAGAAATCTCTGGTCTACTTCGAGTGCTTTCCCGTCGGAAACCCTATTACAGGAATGTGGCAAAGCAGTTTGGTGAGCTTTGCTGTTAAGGCTTTCCTCGTTAGTTTTTCGTTATCTGGCCAGCTATTACACGGATTCAGTACCATATTAACGTCCCATGTTTGTGAGTATCTAGGCATTGGTGGTTTCAAGAGCCTCAACCCCCCTGAGGAGTTTACATACTAGAGGGTGTTCCCCACTGCTACTTTCTCTATTATAGGATGGCTGGCTGAGATGGGTGATCTGCACGTGTTCAATGTTCTATATGCTTTGCCCTGCGCTGCCAGGGCTGCTAGAAAATTCACAATCTGTATTACATTTGCTCTAGTGGATGTATGTGCCATTCCACACACCAGCTGATCCACTAGGCCCATGCAGCACTGTAGGCCTTTCTAGTGCCTGGTGCCCAAGATTCCTCAATGAACTTCTCAGCCTCTCCTGAAAGGGTTCCCGGAAACCGTCCACACTATCAGCCTTAAGTTCTCTTCTTGAACAAGGGGATGAATATCCCTGACTGGATTCTG
The DNA here is from genome assembly GCF_040938575.1 of Ambystoma mexicanum. Lineage (NCBI taxonomy): Eukaryota > Metazoa > Chordata > Amphibia > Caudata > Ambystomatidae > Ambystoma > Ambystoma mexicanum. Next base: position 358,192,858 of record NC_090940.1, read on the forward strand.
AATCAATTCTATGAATAGGGGAAGTACAAATCAGTATCGATTAATAATTCCAAAATGTTCGGGAACCACACTTGGCTCCTCCAGTCGCACAGATTCGGTCACATCATGATGACAGGGAGTCGCCAGGTGCATGCGCATATATGTCTGCAAATGGGCGTGCTGTCCGTTGACTAATTAAAAGTGTGTCATGCCAGGCCGGACATGTCCGAACACGGCATGATGTCTGAGGACACACTATTGTGTTAACTGACATCCCGGACAGCCTAAAAGTCTGCAGACAATTGGGGTTTACAAAAAAATAAGAATTCATCGCAAAGTAATATGCAAGATATTTATAGTATAAAAATACATGTATTTATGAAAGAGATTGGGTATTGGAATGGGAAATATAAAAGGAGTATTTGGAATTTCTAGAAAGTCATCATCAGGGAAGAGAGAAACGTTTCATCAAACCATGCTTCAATCATATTTTGTGAATTTGATGGGGGTGATTTCTGAGGGCAAGGTGGGCAGGTGCAAGAAGGATGTTGATAATCAATTTTTCTTATAACATGATTTTTAAAATAATTTGGGGTGTTGTTTCTTCATGTAAACTTCATGTTTCTTCATGTAAACTATGTACTATAAGAAAAAAAGACATTATTTATTCAATGAGCTCTTTATAAATTACATTATTCAAATGCCTGTTATGTATTTTGATTACAGTGGTAAGAAACGTTTTATCAAATAATGCATTATACCCATCCTCCCCCCTTACCTTCCTTCCCTCTATCTCGTGTTTGTCTTTGTCTGTCTATTTGTTTGTCGCCCCATATGTCCACTCTTATTTCCCCTAATTTCTTATTTGCAGACTGATTACTATATTTAATGTTAAATTGATGTTACTTTCATCTATTATGCAAGTTGAAATATGTATCGTGATCTAATCTGTTTAATGCATGAGTTTGTTATTGATTAATTTCTTCGCTGGTTAATATTATCCACTTCTGTTCACTTTCTATTTTGGCACAAATTCCTCTCAAAGTCTGTAATTTGCTAAAATATGTATCACTCATTACTTCTTTTGGAACATTTTCTTCCAACTACTCAAGTGTGTTTGCTATTTCTGTTAAAATAAACACAATTGTGATGTTTGCTTCTAAGAAATGTTGATTTAATGAATGGTAATAATAGAGAAATAAATGCAATATACTTACTGTTTGGTAAGAGTTTTTTTTTTTTAATGAGCTCCTGGTGTATCGAATCTGTATGAACAGTTGTACTGAAGTGATAATATGAGGTGTACAGTTATGGTTTGTGCTTGGTGCATTCCATTATATTATGTGTTAAATTAAACAATAATGTTTACAGTTTGAAATGATGAATTGTACACAAAGATATAGTTAGGTGTTGTAAATTTAAGTAATGTTTGTTTTATGTAAATGTTTTTGTTGGTTGAATGGTACATTTTCAGTTGTCCCCTATGCTTCTGTGTCTTGTTGATGGTACCTGAAGTCTGCAGACTTTCGCACTGTCTGTTTATTTTAGAGCAGCTACATTGTGGATGAGTTTGAGTTGTAGGTATAATCATTAAACATATGTGAAATGTACCTGTAGCAAATTAAGAGGGGTCTGGTAAAAACCTATGAAATTCAATGAAAACACTTTATGGTTAAGTTCTACCAATAAAAACCTATGACATTCAGTGAAAACAACTGTGTTAAAGGGACATTATGGTTACAAGTAAAACCAATAAAAAAGAGAAATTCACCAGTTGTGGTAAGCTAAGCAACCATAACTCGCACCAACACCATGCACTGCTAAGACTAACACTCAGGATAAACAAAGATGACATCACTGAATTTAATAGGTTTTTATTACTACAACCTAAGTATAACATTGCTTTAACAAAGGTTTGTCACTGAATATAATAGATAGGTACTGGTAGTATTTTATTGGTTCAGTACTTCCTGCCTGCTTGTGCTTCGAAGGCAAATGATGTTGCCACTGGAGGCTGTGGTGTTACTATTTCCTTCTTCATTATTCATCTGTAAAGCAAGGGTGATTTTTCACAAGCCTCACCTCACATTTCTGTGTCTGTTTCCTGTCTTGTCGCTGGTTGCATCGCCACGTCGTTCTGTGTCTGCAGAAGGTGCTGGGAAAGGGAATATATTGAGCTATCAATATTCATTCTAAGTAGCAGCAAACCTTGCACAGATGTGAACAAACACCATGCAGATGAAGCTCTAGGCTATCATCATCCCTTGAAGGATCCACAGGTCATGGTCATACTGGGCACTGGGCTTAGGACAGGCAGGCAGTCATAACTGCATTATTATATTTCCAAACTATATATGCATTCTGTTTTGTATTGAGCTTTGAAGAGAAGATCTGCACAGTTATTAATATTGGAAACAATAGCAATCTCATTGCTTGGTGCTTTATAAAAGCAACAGCAAAAATAATGGATGACATATAAATAAGTTTCTGGAGTAGAAGTAGCTTGGTACATTGAAAAAAGTAATGACTTGATGCTTTCTGAGATTGTTGATGCAGAGGACCAAGAAGCAATGAACTGTTGGTTTGGGCCAGAAGATCAGGGGGACATTGAGGCTTGGGAAGGGAATAGGCATTACTGCTGGGGGGTGGGGGGGGAGATTCCAGTTAATTCAGAAGATCACATGGTCAAATAAATTAATAAATTAGCCAAAAAAAGAAAAAAAACAACAAAAAAGTAAGACATAGGGCCTCATCACAGTGTTTTTATATATTACTTATTCAGTGCCCTCACAAAAAGGCACTGAATAAGTAATATATAAAAACACTGTGTGAATCACAAAAATACTTCTGACATTTTTTCTTTTGAATTTATTTTGGAGAAATGGGCGCATTAGCATAATTTAGTGTAACTCATAACTGACCATGGTTTTCAGAATGAATGGAGTAGAGGAACCAAGGACTCCATTGTTACCCAAGTTGATGCAAACTGAAAAATTAGATTGTACAAAACCAATACAGAGGGCGCAGAGCTCTAACAATTAGGTACCTCAAAATAGGTTCCTCACAACCCCAGAAAATACTTTCAAGTATAGTGTCTGTTTTTATATTGTGATTTCATATAATGTGTTACTACTTACTTACCCCTAGATTTATCTGGGCCTAATTGTATTTAAATAAATCCTTTATTTTTACATGCATAGTGTTTCAGTGTTTCTTTGGATCATTTGTATGACAATTTCACTTGTGCTGATTCTACAGCCCTCTCTCCCTCCTAAGATAAGTATGGCTGCTCTGTCTGCGCTACCATATACTCATTTGGTACAGCCTTATACTAAGAGTGGAGTCTTGTACTGCCTTAGTTGAACGTTTTTACTAGCCCTTAGTTTGACTTCAGAAAAACTGTCCTAACATCCTCCCCGCGCAAGGCAAACGTTGCTTCTCGATCAATGGCAGCTCCACCAAGCCAGACATCCTCAGCTACTCTTGTGGACATAACATTGAGTGCTATGTACACTATGATTGACTCCCTAGTTAAACTATTTGAAACTTTGGACTGCAAAATAAACAAACAGCTCTCAGTACAGAATTATTAGATCACAATTCTCACCTACTGACTATTATTCCTGAAAGAGGTGTAACATTACCATATTGTTCTATCCCCTAGCCAAATCATGATGCCGATTCTGCCACTCCCGACTGCAATGAGCAAGCTCTTGCATCCTCAAAATCGTCCAATTTCGTAACAACTGCCTTACCCATTTTTGATAACTTTGTTCGTCCCAGGGAGAATGTAGAAGGTGCCAGAAATTCATATCAAGTCACCTCTCTAGCCCCTATGATGCAAACAGAGTCATAGAATAAAACCAAGAAAACCGCCTACACTATCTTCACTGCAGCCAAAAAAACTAAAAACAGGAAAAAAAACATGTACCAAACTAAAGGGAATAAACAAAGAACATGAGAACCCCTTCTCAGATATCTAATTCCACTGCCAAACAGTTTTTTTGTTAAATATCTCTCCCGACAAAGCAAACCGTTAAGGCTTCATCAACGATAATAAAGAAATATGTTAAAAGAACTCAAACCAAGAAAAAATGTACAGGTGAGGTTAGTGTGCCCATAGAATATGCGCATCTTGATGCTCTAATACATGAATCGGAATACTATCAAAACATTTCCATCTCCAAAGATAGGCTTCCAACACCTGCCATAGTTCAACCTACACCTTTATATTCTGACCGGCTTTCCATAGAACAAAGGTCAGAAATTTGCAAGGAAGTTGATTGTTATATATCTGACCAACTCCAATCCAAATATGGCGACCAAGGTGACAATGCTGCTGTGGTAATTCACAGCTGTGAGGCAACACAAAGTGTTGACTTGCCCTATAGGACAACTTTTCAACATTCCAAGATCCACAAGCATGTTGTATACCCTGCTGATGGAAATCCCTGCTGTGACGTTCTGCACCGACCTGAGTTGCATTATGCCCAACAACCCATAACAAATCTGCACTTGTGGAATAGAAATCCATTCAAACAAGTGCCTGTCCAGCAACATATCATCAAAACTTTCCAACCGAACAAGGACCCCAATTTGTTTTGCCCCAAGTTTATCATATGAACATGAAGTGTAGACCTGGCTCCTTTCTTAGAGTATGATTTTAACAGAACCTCCATTCTGGCGATATTTGCTGACATTCCTAGCTTGGAGGACGTAAGCTCCTCTGATTTAGATCAAGAAGTGTTACGGGAAGGCATGGATCTAACTATAGCTACACTATGGTTTAGATCAGATCAGATGTAGTCTTCAATACCATCTGGATGGCCAAGATGGGACTCCATGCCTTGGGTTTTACAATAATCCAAGATGCACAATCTCCTATGCCACTAAATCCGAAGGAGAGCTCTCAAAGGCAAGTGAATGATAGTCCACGTAAACCCTTCCAATCTCTTGCTCCGATTTCCAGGGTTTTAAACTCCAAGACAGATGAAATGGCTAAAAATGCACATATAATTGTAATGCCGTTCCACAAAACAATCCGCCAGTCACTCTTCATCAAACATTACTCTGGCAGGTTGGAACACAAAGGGTTTCACTCATCTCCTGAATGATCCAGACAGCCAATTAAATAACTATGACATAGTTACTTTACAAGAGATGTGGCCGACTGAAATTCCCTCTTGGAATGATCATGATACTATTTCAAACCCAGCCAAGCATGCTACCAAAGGCAGACCAATGTTGGGACTTTTAGTGGCTGTTAAACTGAGCTCTGGCCTTACGATTTCATCATGGGCGTATCCCAACAACTTCACACAACTTGTCAAAATTCAAGCAAGCTGCCTTGTTCAACATTTACTGGAATCCTGCGGGTATATTGCCAGACAACTTCTTCCGTGATCTAAAGCAGCTGTATGACCTAATTACTCAGACCAACTATATTACCGAGATCATACTCACAGGTGATCTAAATATACACTACCTCTTAACTGCTCATGCTCAATCAATTGCAGTAAAACAGAGATGGATCTCTTTTATGGAGGAGAGAAACATGGTTATGACTAATTTATCACTCCCAGGCGATATTCCGCCAAAGAGCACTTGGACACCAGCATTGCAAGAAGCCATATTCGATGTACATGTATGTAGACCACAAACTATTTGCATGAGCTATCAGCATGGAGGTGGTTAAGAAGAGAAATAGTCACCACGAAATGTTAGCCCTGACATGGCCTGGCTCTGACACACAAACTCCTGCTTTTAAAACCCTACAAAAGGGAGTCTTTTCTCTAAACAATGGTCAAAATCGATATCGATGGTCCTCATCATCATTATATAATTTGAATGACCCCCTCTTAGATGCATATTCCTCCACAGATGAGGTTGGGAGCCTACAAAATAGTCAATACTGTTCTAATCTACAGTTATTCAATACACACCTGACAAAGGGCCTCATTCTGAGATTGGAGGTAGCCAAGGTGCTATTTGCACCATGGCTGCCTCCAATACCGGGTCCGTGTCCGGTCTGGTTGAATGTGGACCTACCGGGACATTCTGACCTGTGCGGACTCGGTAAGTCCCCATTCAACCAACCATACCCCATTCCCATTGAGCCCTTTATTAATGCCCTGGTTCCTTAGCGGGACCCGTAAAGGACGTGTGGTCAGACCACACGTTCTTTGCGGCTCCCGCTAAGGGACCTCGGAATTGGGTGGTAAAGGTTTAACGGCAGGGGTCTCCTTAACTGTGACCGTTATCCCTTACCTCCCAAGTCAGAAAGAGGCCCAAAGACATGGAAAATCCTTTATAAAAATTCACATAACAATGATGCTGAGGTTAAAGCTAGGAAAACCAAATACCAACAAGCCAAAAGAATAGCATGTCCACTTCCCAATGAACTCCGGAATGAGGCCCTCACAAGTATCAACACTAGGTACAAAAATTGGCTTTGTCAATGTAAAGCCTGTTTACACCAAAAAAGATGGTGATGTTGAAAGCAATGACCCAAAGAAATGTGGCCCTGATGTGGTCACTTCTTAACCAGGCTAACTCTGTCTCCCAAGATTCAGTTATGAGTGACTGAATTCCAGCGGATTGCACATTTCAAAGATTTGTATGCGTGTCCTTTACCCACTGCAACAGTCTCGTCTAGTGTTAACGATAATTCGTTCTCTCTCCACATTACTGAGGTTGACGTTTTACATTTTATTCACAAGTCCAGTCGATCAAAAGCCCAAGGGCCGGCTGGACTTTCGAATGCAATGTTCAAAGAACATTCAGATGCTTGGGCGTAGATTCTGTTTAACATCTTTAAATACACCATCCGCACTAACTCTCTGCCAGTGACCTGGAGACATTCCATTATATTACCCATTTTTTAAAAGGGTGACCGTGAATGTCCAAAAATCTACAGGCCAATAACCCTCCTCGATGCCCCTGGCAAGAACTTTGCGAGATTTATCTTAAGAGATTTTAATGAATGGACATTTAACACAAGGTAACAAGACCCCTCTCAGACCGGATTTATTGTTGATTTAGGTACTAGCATCAATCTTTTGACCTTAGCATCTATAAAAATTCATACAAACAAAACAATCATTATATTTACCTTTTGTAGACTTTCGGTCTGCCTTCGACTCAGTATCAAGGCAACTACTCATGGATAAGTTGAAACGAGCCAAATGCCCACCCTCTATCATGAATCTGATTCATTTGTTACACTCAGATACCTCCATACAGGTACAGAACATTTGTATGGCTTCATTACTGCAAACATCCCGTTTTATAGAGGCCTCAAACAAGGCTGCATTTTGGCCTCCAAACTCTTTAACTTGTTCATCCTAGACATGATGGAGAGGTTTGCTAGCATAATTACAGATGTGCCCAAAATTAGAAGCTCAGCCTATTGCATGGCTACTTTATGCAGATGACCACATATTACTTTCTCGAGCTCCCAAAGGTCTCCAGAGGCTGTTCAATGAATTGGGCTCCTATGTTGAAGATAATCAATTGTTGATAAACTTGTCCAACACCAAAGTGATGCACTGTGTCAAACCTGGTCATGGAACTAAAACTTTGACCTGGTCATTACAAGCTCAACAACTTCAAGGTGTGCAGGAATACACCTATCTAGGTGTTAATATCAATAATTGTCCTAATGACGACCTATACTTCATTAAAATTGAGTCAAAGCTTACCACAGCCATATCCCAAGTGAAAACCATACTTTATAAATATGGCAAGTTTTCCTGCCTTAAATTATTATAAACAGAAAACAGTGCCTACTCTGCTATATGGCTCAGAGTGTAAACACATAATTAAACAAATCTTCTGAGATCCAATAGAAGGTACATTTTGGTGACGCATTCTACAACTTCCCAACTGTGTCCCTGGCAATCATATGTTTCAAACTAGGCTTAGTTTCCTTAAATACAGATCACTCCTGGAAATTGTGCAATCTTTTTAGGAAATGTATTCTTGCTCCTAAAACAAAAGTATTGCTTGAGTTGTTAGCACCTTATGTATTTAATGCTACTCATGATTTTATGGTCGAATGGAGTTCAACAGTACTTAATATCTTAGCTGACGCTGATATAACTCTAGATCTCCTTATAACAAACCCACTTAGAGCTAAGACCAAACTCTGTCAGAATGACTGGATTATCACACAACAAAATTATAATATATATGTTGACTTTAAGTCCAACCCATTTGAACCTAAGAAATTGCACCTTGTAGCTAATTATCTGAGCTGAAGTCCATCAGTCAAATTCAGAAGTGCCCCTTTAAGATTTAGACTCAATTTAATGCCATGCAAAGATGTCTTGGATAGACGAGGCATAATTGACAAGGAAGAATATATATGCAGATTTTGTAACCTCGTGAATAAGCCTGAGACACTAAAACACCTTTTGATAAAATCTATTAAGCTTGCTGAGAAACGGAACACATATTTTAAACCATGTTTTAGCGATTTTTTGGTTCCAGATCCAATATTACTCTGGCAACATCTCTTCTCCACCAAACGTATTTCTGTTAGAATAGCTTCAATCAACTTTCTAAATATCTTGAGTCTTGAAAATAGTGAAATCTAATGCTAAGCAGTACTTTGAATGGGTACAGTTAAGATTTTAAATATTTTATTAATTCTTTTATAAACTTAACATCAGTATTGTCTTACATGATTTTAATGTTTATATTCGATTGAAATATTGAATGCACTTTTGTTTAGGTCTTTTTTATAGTTTTAATTGAGATAATTCTTATTGTCTTAAATCGTGAGATGCTGCCCAAGTGATATATTGTGGTGTGATAATGTAAAACGATTTTGTCATGAAAACTACTGCATCATTAACATTGAAAGGTTAATTGACAATGTAAACATGAATACATTGTTATAAATGTAACATATTTTTTAAATGATGAAAACCAATATATAAATCACATTAACGGTCAAAGGTTGGTACCCAAACATCATTGGCATATTTCCACAACGTGAAACCTCATCATCAGGACCATACACTGTACATTACCAACAATACTCAGTGATTCGTCTTGTCTTCTGGAAACTGTTCCCCTGCTCAAAGCCTGTTGAACATTAATAAGCACCTTCTTACGGGCTATATACTGTACTTTACAGTTATATGCATTTGTAGACCCAATTTACAAACAATTAGAATCATATTGCAATTCATTTGTGAGCAATAAATACATAATCTCCCACCCACCACCACACTGATGAAAGTGATACATGAATGTTCATTTCATTCTCTGAAACAGAAGGAAGAGTGAGATTTTGGGAAAAGATGTAAAACAAATAAATAAAACAGGTTGGCTGTAGTGACTAAAAAAACAGACCAGCAATTGTCAAACAATATTTAGAGAAGACTCTAAATCAAATAAATGGTATACCCTCTAACTGCCGACACATGCAGGGAAGTGAGGACCCTTTTGTGCAGCCGCCCCCAGCCCAGCGTGAGCGATTTGAAAAAATGCTGAAAATCGGTGGATTTATTTATTTAATATCCACAACCTAAATGCAGCAGGATTTCACCCTGCTTCCTGGCCACAGGATGGTGCTGGCCCCTCTGCAGCCACCAGACGCCATTCGCCCTTTGTTTGAGACACGAGGCTCTTTGCCATTCCAAGATGGCCACCTTGAGTGCCTCCACCTCCTCTTCCCTTTGAAACTGCAACTACAAGCCCTGATTGGCTCCCGCTTCTGCTAAGAGGCCAATCAGGACACCGAGTAGGCGTGAGCCTGCCTCCGTGAGAAGGCACTGTGAAAAGGCTCAGGTCCTGATTTAGCCCAGTTGCTGTTCGCCCTCCCCAGAGCACGAGCTCTGGGCCACCTCCAGGATCTGCTTTTCTGCAACCCCTACCTGCTGACACATGCAGGGAAGTGAGGACCCTTTTATGCAGCTGCCCCCAGCCCAGCGCGTGCGATTTGAAAAATTGCTGAAAATCGGCGGATTTATTTATTTAATATCTGCGACCTAAATGCAGCAGGATTTTACCCTGCTTCCTGGCCACAGAAAGGTGCTCGTCCCCTCTGCAGCTACCAGTTGCCATTCACCCTTTGTTCGAGACACGAGGCTCTTTGCCATTCCAAGATGGCCGCCTCGAGTGCCTACACCTCCTCTTCCCTTTGAAACTGCACCTATAAGCCCTGATTGGCTCCCTCTTCTGCTAAGAGGCCAATCAGGACACCGAGTAGGCGTGAGCCGGTCTCCGTGAGAAGGCACTGTGAAAAGGCTCCAGTCCTGACTGAGCCTACCGATCTGCAGGCTGCAGCAGGACACTAAGCCCCATCACCACTGGTCCTGCCCGCCACCCTACTTGCCCCTGCCCCCCTGGCACCTGATCCCACCCAGAGCCTGGACCTCACACTCGCAGCACAACAGACCACATTGGTGCTCCGACGCTGCACCCTACTCCATAGAGGTAATTTACATGGAATCACTGAGTGTTTGTGATGTGTAATTGCGAAACCACTTGCAGTAATATTTAATCACTGCTCCCAAGACTGCTACATGCTACCTATACCCAGCCATATACTGTATCAACTGTTAGCTATATTCACTGTATTGCCCTATTGGTGCACATGCATTTAGTCATTTGAAAGTGTACTACCATTGCAAGCTGCATCTAGCCTGCCATCACACTGTGTTTCCTAGTTGCTTTAGCCTGCCATTATATTGTGTTTTTGTAATTGCTTAGCCTATCACTACACTGCACCTTGATACTGTACCCAGCCTAAATCTACACTGTACGTTGATAGTTGCATCTAGCCTGCCACTATACTGTGTTCTTTAGTTGCTTTAGCCTGACACTATACTGTGTTTTTTAGTTACTTTAGCCTGCCACTATATTGTGCTTTGATAGTTACATCTAGCATGCCACCATATTGTGTTTTGATAGTTGCATCTAGCCTGCCACTACACTGTGTTTTTTAGTTACTTTAGCCTGCCACTATATTGTGCCTTGATAGTTGCATCTAGCCTGCCACTATACTGTGTTTTTTAGTTGCTTTAGCCTGCCACTATATTGTGCCTTGATAGTTGCATCTAGCCTGCCACTATACTGTGTTTTTTAGTTGCTTTAGCCTGTCACCATATTGCGTTTTTTAGCTCGCTTTTAGCCAGGCACTACACTGCACCTGATAATTTGCATCAAGCCTGCCACTATATTTTGTTTTCTAGTTGTTTTAGCCTTTCACTATATTGCTCATTGATAACTGTATCTAGCCTAAATCTACATTGTATTTTGATAGTTGCACTTAGCCTGCTACTACATTGTGATATGATAGTCGCATTCAGTCCATTAGTACATTGCTTCCTGAATTGCCTCAATACCAGGTGAACATCTAATGCATTGTGCACTGTACCCGCCAATAGCTCTACAGCTACCAACGCCTACTGTGTCCCCCCCTGGGCTCCTGTGTTCTCAGCCTACCCATCTATATGCCATAGTATATGGTATAACACCCTCTACGTCAGCAGAATGCATATTAGCACGACCCTAGCAACATACGCCCCACTGCTGTTTCTACAACTAATTCTGGTAACTATGGACCAATTTAAATGTGCACCCAGCCCTACTCTACATAGAAACACTATGCTTTGCGCTAGACTTTCCACCCTCTACGAACTGCAGGCACCTAGCAACGTCTATTTGAACCGTCGCACCATTCCCAAAAATCAGACTAGAAACTTAACGCATCCCAAGCCACAATTACCTGCCAGCACCATAACGAAAGAACCCATCCTAGTTAACTCTAACACCATCTGTTTTCCTAAAACAACCTCCATAGCAGGAGCACTGATCAATGCCAGATCAGTCGTGGCCCACGCCACTGAAATAGCCAACCTCCTTACATTAGACAACCTCGACATCCTAGCAGTCACAGAAACCTGGCTACATGACGCAGCAGGTCCAGCCCTCTCCCTAGCAATACCCAAGGAGTATCAAGTACTAAGACTAGACCGCCAGAACGCTAGAGGCGGCGGCTTAGCCATCATCTCCAAATCCAACCTGAATGTAAGATTAACACCACCGCCCACCCTAAAATCCTGCAAACTCCTGACCACTGAATTACTGATATCCCCATGCCAAACCCTAACTATCTATCTAATTTACAGGCCACCAGGGCCTCTAGGAATATTCGAAGAGGAATTATCCAGCCTCTTGGCGAGCAACACAAAAAGTCATCCGAGACAATGATCCTTGGTGATCTTAATCTAGGTCTTAATGACCCAGATGACAAACAAGCGCAAGCTATTGCCACCTTGCTTGAGGGACACGGACTCACTCAAAAAGTTCTCACTCCCACCCATGACAAAGGTAGAATATTAGACTGGGTAGCCACCTCCAACTGCCCTACTACTATCACCAAAATTACAGTACATGGACTGACCACTTCCCCATTAACTTCTATCTAACATTCAACAAGATGTTCAAGATTGAAAAAATTATGGCACCATCGGTGCCCACTAGATCCAGAAAAAATATCACACCTGACAATATCTTACCCCTGCTCCTACCTACTATCAATGCCCTGCCAACAGATTCTGACCCAGATACCATGGTCAAAATATACAACGACACCATAGCCATAACCATGGGCACCGTTACCCCACTGAAGAACTGTAAAAGCAAACAACAATCCCACCTCAATACCTGGTTCACCCCCCACCTAAAAGAACTGAGATTGGAAAAAAAGGAAGCTTGAAACTGTATGGCGACACACCCCTATAGCTGAAAACAAATTAAACTCAAACTATGCGCTACTAACTATAAGAAAACAATCATTCAAGCTAAAAAAGACGTCTATAACGATAGAATCTCCAATGCATGCTCCAATACAAAGGAGTTATTTGCAATCCTGCGAGAACTTGAATCTCCCATACCACCACCCGATATTGTACCCAAAGACAAGCAATGGTGTACCAATATCCAAAACGCCCTCGCAAATAAAGTAAAAACATTATAATCGAAAATTACCCTAAAAAAAGCCTCGCTCCCTCTCAGCAAAACTCTCAGTGCGCCCACACCCACGACCACTCCCAATCCAAGCTTAACACCTTTCAAATTTGCTAAAGTTTCCACTCATGAAACTGAAAAAATAATTTCCTCACTAAAACCCTCAAACTGCAAAGGTGATTACTGCCTGGCCCAGATAATTAAGAACGCCGCCAGAGACATAGCCCCCTTCGTCACCAAACTTATCAACGCCTCCTTCTCATCTAGCACGGTGCCAAGTAACTTAAAAGAGTCCTGGGTTCTCCCCCTGCTAACAAAACAAACCCTGGACCCCTCCATCCCTACCAACTATAGGCCCTTCAGCACTGTCCCCTTCCTCCTGAAGATAATTGACAGAGTGGCCTATCTCCAAATCCAAAAATACCTGGAGACCAACCAGCTCCTTGGCCCTCGTCAACCTGGCTTCAGACCTCAGCACGGCACTGAGACCGCACTTATAGATCTCAAAGCCCAAAATGACAAGCTCAACGACAAAGGAAACACAGCTATGCTACTCCTCCTTGATCTGTCGGCGGCCTTTGACCTAGTGGACCACGCAGTACTTTGCAAACACCTAGCATCAGCCGCCCACTTCTGAAGTGAAGCTATAGCCTGGGTTCAATCCTTTCTCGACAATAGAAGTATGTGAGTCTTCTCCACCTTAGACTCTGCAGACCCTATCCAGACAACATGTGGATTCACACAGAGCTCTTGTGTCTCGCCAACGATGTACAATATCTTTACTAAACCTCTATTCGACAAATTGGACAGACTGGGTGTCACCTACACAAATTATGCAGAAGACACTCAGATCCTCATCCCCCTTTCGGGCAATTTCGATACGGATACAGCTTTAGTAAATAAAATGTACACCCTCATTCAGGTATGGATGGCACCCCATGGCCTCTGCCTGAATGACGAAAAAACAGAGATCCTCATTCTAGGCTCACCTAACAACCTAAAAAAATTCGACTCTAACTACAGCTCTTTCAATATCGGCGGCAATATAATCCCCTTCACCAAAGAGGTGAAGACCCTTGGTTTCTACTTGGACTCTACCATGTGCTTAAGGAAACAAGTGAACTCCCTGGCCTCATCCACTGCCTATACTGGTAAACTCATTAAAGCATGCAGACCATTCCTCTCACCAGCTAGCTGCCTTATCCTAGCCAATGCACTGATCCTCTCAAAACTGGATTACTGCAATGCACTTTACGCAGGCGCAAACAAATACATCATCAATAAACTCCAAACCCTGCAAAATAACACGCTCAGACCGGCCTTGAACCTACCAGTCAGAGAGCACATTTCAAATGTGCGTAGAAACTACAAGTGGCTAAAAGTTAGCGATAGGATCACCTTCAAAATTGTCACACTAACATTCAAATGCCTGAACAATGCTGCCCCCCATACCTCAGGGACAGAATAATAAGAAAAACCTCTGCACGACCAACCAGAACAGCCAACTCTTTCTGCCTCCAAACCCCAAGATTCCGACTGAAAAGCAAAAAGAAGGCAATAGCTTCCCCGTGCAAGCAGCTCAGTACTGGAACGCCCTACCAGTTGAACTAAGAAGGGACCAGTCCTACAACAGCTTCAGGCACCATACCCGCACCTGGCTCCGTCGCAATGACCTTTGAAACCTGAGACCATGTGCATTGTGTATCGATACCATACGCACCCATCCACGCTCTCATGTAAAATGTACATAATGTATCTACTGTTTATAATATGTTACCCTCTATTTCTACATGTAAAAGTAAAGAATGTATATAATGTAATTACTGTATATAACATATGATACCAACAACCTGTAATCTGTAACCTGTAACCAAGTTCTAAGTATTCGTGTTACTCTGCATGCCCAGCTACCCAAGGATTTTCTGGCACCCTATAAATAAACAAACAAACAAACAAACCCTTTGCCTCACTGTGAATGCATAAGATGTAGAAATCAGAAAGTACCTCTTAGTTCACCCACGAGGGATAGTATTTAAACATGAAGGGCCTGATTTACAAACACTTTTTCAATGGGAGTGTGCCATTGTAAAACACGTTTGTAAATACAGCCCTTAGCCTCCCTGTGTAAAAGAAATTCTACTGCAGTTGGTTATTGGTTGGTTACTGGTACTTTCCTGGGGAGGTAATTGCCTGGTGCTTGAGCTGCAAAATGAAAGGAGCACTAAGTTCAATCTGTAATATATATTTACTAATTCAAGCAATCAACACATTTTTAATCACCTCCAAACTTGTTGAATATAAATATTTGTACATTCTTAGGTTAAAATAAATGCTGATTAGTTTTGTTTAAAAACGGCCTAAACCGTCACTGACGTAAATTGCCCCATTCCCCTTTCTCATAGGGGAATTTTCTAAGAGTACAATGGGAGAGTACCAGTACCTTCTATCAAACACTAACTACTATTGTTAATTTAGGTTTTGATCATGTTCTCTGGTCATTAAGGTAAGTCTAATGTTAGTATGACTAAAATATATACTGGATCATTACAAATCAACATTTACACATTTTAAATGGAGCTACTTCACAATCTAAGTGAAAATAATTATGTATTGTCTTGTTTTCTTAACACCTGCTTGACATAGAACACATCCTCCACTGGCCTTTATTATGTCTATTCATTATGTCTGTTCCTCTCAGCATAGAACTGTCAGAAAATGGCTGTCTTGGCTTTAGCAAATGTGCATCTACCAATGCAACTTTCACCCATATAGAAAGAAAGAGCCATATTGTGGGAAAAAAGCTCACAGGGAAAGAGTACCTGATAGACTTATACTGTGCTGGATGCATATTGTTCTACTACATTTCATTAGAACTAGGACTTTCTATCATCCTTCATTGAAACGTGGCACACACTGTTACAGCCACAGTATGTAATTATGTGTGCCTCCTTACAATTCCAACACATGTATTTTTAAGAATTGGTTTGTTGTCCCATCTCAAATCCTCTTAACTAAAATGTTGACCAATCCATTACACAATCTGGGCATATGAATGTAATATTCTGCGTCAAACACATTCTAAGATTATTTCAACTCATCTGTCATTTTCTCACGTCCATGACAAAAACGTTTGCATACTTGACCTGATAAACAAAACTATTTTCATTGGGATAGCGCCATTGTAGAATGGTTTTGTAAATCAGACCTTTGGTGAAAATCATTAAATGTGATATCCTGTCTCAAAGTAATTCTAAGCATGTTTCTTCTCAAATAATTTATCATTGAAAACCTTCAAAACAAGTGTATTGCTTTGTCCATGACAAATGGTTGGCACGCTCAGTTACAGACACTGCAAGCAATCTATATTTATATACAGCGGTATGTTTCCGCACTCAGCTGATGCAATTTATCAGTGTTATGTTGCCCTCTGCTGTCCAAATGCCAAAGTGTTCTCACTTCAACAACAGCTACCATTTCAACAAACAGAATGAGCACGGTTCTACGTGGTCATCTTGACTTTCCCCTATAGCAAATATTCGGAAGTCACTGCTTTCCACCTCCACTTCTCTTCACACAGGGCACAGTGGTTCCAGACAGTTCATTAATGGCTCAGTATTTCAGTCTCTTAAGAGCAAAATGCTGAAGGACGCTGTAGGATGAATGCCTCCTCACAAGCTAAAATTTAAAGTAGGTGCTGTAATTATGCTACTACGCAATCCTTTGCCATCACAGGGACTCTGAAATGGAACAAGGCTGACTATTGCACATCTACAAAGACACATCATAGAGGCCTGTGTGATCAATGGAACTTAGATACTGTTCTTAGACTGCACACACCTCTCATTCCATCAGATATATTTGACCTTTTCAATGACTATTTATAAGTCACAGGGATTACACTCCCTTCCTGGAAGCAATCAGTGGTAATTTAAATATTTAAGAAGGGGGACAATAGTGACCCTATGAATTACTGACTGATGTTGACCTTTAAGATATGCTAGAGTGGCGTATACTAGGCCGGGAACAGCTAGTAGTAGGAATTTCTCTTATTATGATATCTTCACAGCTGTAAGAAAGTTGCAGATTTAGTTATAACCACAAAATGTAATCTCCTGCATTCAAACAATCGGAATATCTTTTTTTCTTATTCTATGCATTTTTTCTAGCAAAACTTTGCACATAGTATTTTGTCTCATCTATTTGCGAAAAGTTGGCCAGCTCAGTTGATGCCCGAAACCGTTCCGCGATTCCCTGTTTGTAATATTCTTTTTTTAGCACTTGTCCAGACTCTTGGCAAATTTTGTTGCTATCACTGAATGTAATCAACTACCTCCAAACAATTCTACATTTTTTTTTCTTTACAACAATTGTATTAGTTCTTCCATTACAAAATATTGACACATTAAGTTACAGCCACTGAATGTAAATTACTGCTTCCAGACAATTTTAACATGTTTTCACAACCATTGGTGTGTATAATCCATCAGAAAAAGTTGGCACACTCTGTTGCAACCACTGAAAGTAATCATCCATCACCAAACAATTCAAGAAGCATTTTAGCACTAGTGGTTTTAGTCATCCATCACAACATGTTTATACACGTAGTGCCTGATTAACAAAGCATTTTTCAATGGGATTGCACCATTGTAAAATTATTTTATAAATCAGGCCATTCGTTGCAAATGCTGAATATAAAATCCTGCCTCCAATCAATCTAAGATGTTCTCTTCACACAAGGTATTATGTCTCTTCCCAAATCGTCATAGCTATTATTTTGTCTCATTTATCACTAAATATTGAACACTCATTCAAGAACACGGTATGTACTCATCAGCCAGTAAACAATACCATGATTTTTTCTTTTCTCAGCTATCAATTTCTATCATCTGGCATGCACATTTAATATACTCATTACAGCCACTGCCTATATTCCTGTACCACCAAATAATTCTAAGAGTTTTTCTTAACAACTCATAGTTTCTGCTGTCACAAATCTCTGAAACTAGCTTTTTGTTGTGTGCATGACAAATGAATCTAATATAATGTCACCAATCAAATCTATGGGCCTCATTACAACTTGTGCGTAATGGGTTTAACGGCGCCGGTATTGGTGCCGGTGCCGTTAAACCCACTCCACATTCTTACGAGGTCCCCTCGCGGGACCCGCTCTAGATGTATGTTTTTTCCAGACGTCCATAGCAGGTCCCGTTCGTAATGGACCCATTGTTAGTTCCCTCCCCATTCCCATTGAGCCCTATGAGGGCTCGAATGGGAATGGGGAAGGACCGGGCCCGGGTTCCCTGAAGGAGGAAATACCGGGCCCTCCATACTCGGAATCTGGTATTTCCCCATTCAGGGAACCCGGACCCGGACACGATTGTGGAGGCAGCCATGCCCTATTTAAGGGCATGGCTACCTCCAAAGTCGTAATGAGGCCCATATGACTTTAACTTTGCAACTGCTATTGTTTCAAAACCGTGATTAAATGTTTGCACATATAGTTGCAACCACATTGTATGATATCTTGTCCCCAAAAACATTTTACCAATTCTTTGTGCAACATGTATTATGTCTCATCACACATCTTGGGAACTAGAATGTTGTCTACTATGTCATCAACAATTTGCATACTGAGTTACACTACTGAATGTAGTCTGCTGGCTCAATTCAATGAATTCTCTTCAAAGCTAGAATATTCATGACCACAAAATCTGGATCACTGAGCTACAGCCACTAAATATAAAATCCTGTCTTGTGAAAATGTGAAGATGTTTTCTTCTCAAGTAGTAATTTGTCTGATTTTCACACTCAGATACATCCATTAACTGTAAACATCTTGCTCCAAACATTTCAATGATTTGTGCAATCCATCATACACAATTGTCACACTCAGTGCAGCGATTGAATGTAATCTCATGCCCTCTCCAAATAATGCTATGGATTTTCTCCTCAACTTCAGTGCCTGACAAAAAATATCACATGTGCAGAATGTGCTATGGGATTCTCTCCACTACTAGTCACAAAATGATGATGTATCTTATTTCACATGTCTAGTCTTCCCTCATCTATATCCTATTTTTTCTTCTACTCCTTTAACTTATTCCTATTCTCATTTTCTAACTCTCCCTTGACAAAGTCTTTTATTCTAAATATCCAACTGTCCCTCAATGAATATGCATCTGTTTGTTTGGCTGACTGTGT
Organism: Ambystoma mexicanum; assembly: GCF_040938575.1. Classification (NCBI taxonomy): domain Eukaryota; kingdom Metazoa; phylum Chordata; class Amphibia; order Caudata; family Ambystomatidae; genus Ambystoma; species Ambystoma mexicanum. The sequence goes on from NC_090940.1 coordinate 358,212,022, forward strand.
CTTTAAGGGTGCATGTGTTTGTGTGTGTGTATCGGCACACAGGTGCCCGTAGGTATGAGGCATGTTTGTTTGGACTCTGAACGGAGATCCATCATAAATAATATTTAAGTTAAGTTGGCAAAACACGTGGGCCCGATTCATGGAATCGGGTGCAGAAATGGCGCAAAGGTCACACACCGAGAAGGACCCTGTGCGAGCCGTGGTGCAGAAAAAATATTGTGCGCCACGCGTATTCATGGATTCAAAGGTGCATTACTAGCCGTTGTGCAGATGTTTTCTTCTCAAGGAGTAATTTCTCTGATTTTCACACTCAGATACAGCCATTAACTGTAAACATCTTGCTCCAAACATTTCAATGATTTGTGCAATCCATCATAAAAAATTGTCACACTCAGTGCAACGATTGAATGTAATATCATGCCCTCTCCAAATACTGCTATGGATTTTCTCCTCAACTTCAGTACCTGACAAAAAATATCACATGTGCAGATTGTGCTATGGGATTGGATTCTCTCCACTACTAGTCACAAAATGATGATGTATCTTATTTCACATGTCTAGTCTTCCCTCATCTATATCCTATCTTTTCTTCTACTCCTTTAACTTATTCCTATTCTCATTTTCTAACTATCCCTTGACAAAGTCTTTTATTCTAAATATCTAACTGTCTCTCAATGAATATGCATTTGTTTGTTTGGCTGACCGTGTCTTTAAGGGTGCATGTGTTTGTGTGTGTGTATCGGCACACAGGTCCCCGTAGGTATGAGGCATGTTTGTCTGGACTCTGAACGGAGATCCATCATAAATAATATTTAAGTTAAGTTGGCAAAAGACGTGGGCTCGTTCATGGAATCGGGTGCAGAAATGGCGCAAAGGTCACACGGCGAGAAGGACCCTGTGCGAGCCGTGGTGCAGAAAAAATATTGTGCGCCATGCGTATTCATGGATTCAAAGGTGCATTACTAGCCATTGTGCAAGTAAAAACAAGCTGTGCGAGGAATGCCCACAACACACCCCACGCACACCAAAAAGAAAGCAAAAGGCCAAACCAGGAACAAGCCTCCATGTCCACCCCTGACCCACCATCCAGTAGCCCTGTGAGAAAAAATGACCTCCCCCGCAAGCCCAGCCTGCATCCCTGTGAAAACATGGGACTCCTTCGTAAGTGGAGGCAGCACCCCAGTGAAATTGCACGCCTCACCTCGCAAGCCCAGGCAGCACCCCTGTGAAAACGTGGGACTCCCTCGTAAGTGGAGGCTGAACCCCTGTGAAATTGTGGGCCTCACCTCGCAGGCCCATGCTGCACCCCTGCAAAAATGTGGGACTCCCTCAAAAGTGGAGGCTGCACCACTGTGAAATTGTGCGCCCATGTCGCTAGTGCAGGCTGCACCCCAGCTACTCTGCATGAGGACCCATGTAATTAATGGCTGGACCCCAACTACTCTGTGTGAGGACCCACGTAATTAACATCTGCACCCAACTACTCTGCGTGAGGACCCACATAATTAGCAGCTGCACCCCAGATACTCTGAGCGAGGACACAAGAACACACCAAGGAATGTCTGCTCCCCTGCATGCCAGGCAGCCCCCACACCATTGCCCAGGCTCTTGACCCATAACACCACCCTCAGGCAGCCACCTCAAGTACTGACACCACCCCCCAGTCCCCTCACCTCTGACACCACCCCCAGGCAGCACCCTCAAGTGCTTGCAGGTTGTCCCTCATCCTCCTCTCCAGCACCCCTGCATCCCTGAAAGCCTCTCACAGGATTTGGACCCACCTCTGTGTCCTCCTCTCCACCACCGCCTCTGCCCTGGCAATGTGTGCCTCCTAAGGCCGATCCCTCTCTGTCACCAGCAGCATCAGTTCCATCTGGACACACACCATGTCCCTTGAATGGTGGTGCTCCTGCTGCCGTGTCATCATGACCTCTGTGCAGCTTGCCTCCTTGTTCTAAATTGGCCCTGAGAAGAGTGCCCCTGACCACTTCCAAAGTGCAGCTGCCTGTTCCAGCATGCTCTGTGCATGCACCCCCATCTTGATGTTGGTTGATAGGGGGTACAGTACCAGCACTGTCCTGCTGTGCCAGTTGCGCCACTGATGGCTGTTCCTGTGTTGGACCGTGGCGATGCACAGCAACCACATCCACTGTACTCTCTTGGACATCAACCTCAGTTAGGTACATTCCAACCACCAGACTGGGCGCAGTGGGCACAAAAGAAGTAGATGGAGGAGAAGAGGATGACTGGGGCACAGAGGAGGCAGTGCAGGAGTGGGCAGCTGAATGTGCCATGACACACAGACCACCCGGGAGCAGTGCACATGCTAGGTGGGACATGGAGTTTCTCATTGATCCGTGATGATCTGAGAGTCCCACATGAATTACCCTCACATCATCACTGATCATGCCCACCCACCTTGCAATCCCAGCCAGCAGGGTGTGCAAAAGTTCTGGGGTGACCACCATGACTGCAAAGGGGGGCTCAGCCTTGGTGGAGGCATCAACAAGGTTGATCCCTGCTGCATCAGCTGGATCAGGGACAGCAGGTTGGTCAGTGCCCTCCACAGTGCACTGCACATCCTCCTGTCCGTGTTTCAGGGGTGCAGCCTGAATTCCCTCCTGGGTGTCTCCACCGCACGGGCCTTCATCTTCCCCCTCCTCCACCGCCACGTCCGTCTCCCAGGATGACTCCATAGAGCCTTCCTCCCGGATGGCCCCTCCATCCCTGCACCTTGGCTCACAGCCACTGAGGAGTCCCCTTCCACACCAAACTCATGGGACATATCCCCAGCAGCTGCGCATGATGGACCATGTGCACGCCAAGTCGACTCGCCCTCAGATGGGATGGACTCAAGTTGGCCTGTCTGGGGAGTGCGATTATGCCTGGCAGTCTTGTCCCTGCCATGATGCTCCACAATGATGCCTCCAACCTCTCCATGAGCAGCCTATGTACCTGGGTCGGGCTCAGGGGCATGCTGTGGAAGCAGCTGCCCAAGCCCCAAGGGGTCAGGGACATGCTGTGGAAGCAGCTTCCTCAGCCCCATGGGGACAGGGGCGTGCTGTAGAAGCAGTTGCACAAGCACAATGGGGCATGCCACGCCCCAGGCCACTTGTGGTCCAGCATCTGGATTCTAAAGTGGTCCCTGCCACTCAGGGTTGGCACCAACACTGGGTTGCACCAGTGGCAAGAAGGCAAAGCCTGCACAGCAGGAACAGGCACAACCCCGTGAAAAGGCACAGGAAACTGGCACGTTGAGGAAGAAGAACTTCCATGATGAAGAACTCCAGATCTTCATGGACTACGTGGCCAGTCACCAGCGTGACATGTGCCAGCATCCAGGGAGCACCCATACAACTGCGCAGAGTATGGTGCATTGGCAGCAGGTAATGGACGAGATCAACGCCTTAGGGTTTGAGAAGCGCACTTCTGCACAGGTAGTGAAGTGCTGGAATTATCCTACCCGTCACACCAAGTCCAAGTTGGGTGCCAATCTGGCCTCTGCTCTGACAACTGGAGGGGATCACCAGAGGAAGAGGAGGAGATGACCCAGCATGAAGAGTCCATGAGCCAATTCATACTACTGGAGCAGGTGCAAGGTGTGAGAGGCCTGAACAATGATGAGGACATGTCCGGCGAGTGACCAACATTGAGCATCCTGAGTATGTGAAGTAATGCATCACCAAGATGTATAATGGTGGTGGACATTGGCTACATTGGAATGACTGCCATGGGTGAACCATGTAATGTGGTGGACTGACTCCTGTCCAATAGTGGATACATACCATGTGGTGTACATCAGTGGAACATGTCTCTGTGACACTACTCATCCCCCACAAGCATCCCCCCAACATATGCAACATGATACGACTACGTGCACAGTTGTTTGCTGTATCATTCATGTGGGTGACCCTGCTCTGCTAGACATGTACATGTGTCCCAAATCCTAGTTACACTTCATGCCATGTAGGGTATTGTATCTCTTTTCACACATGTACGTATGTGCTTCCATGCCACATAGACAATCCAAGCTGACACACAACACGCCTTATGGCACGCCCTGAGTGAGTGGGCATATGTTCAGACTGTAGACATCACCGCTGTCCCAATGGTAATGACTCCAGGGGCAAATCATTGTGATGCCTGCTCCCTGTTCTCCTGCCACTCTCAGCCCACGCTCCATGTGCCCACACCCATCTCCCTCCTGTGGGTCACTGTAGCTTGGCCCTATCTACAAATCCACTAACTTACACTCTCCACTTCACGGACCTTGCCTAGGTGGTCCTCTTAGAGCCCTACATCGCCTGGGACTATTTGTTTTTTCTCTAATTTACGGCATGCTCTCTTTGTCTACAATCCCTGTACCAAGACAACACTGGTGTGTCTTGTGATGGATGTGGTCTTGTATGTTCATATGTGTGGCTGCCTGTTACCATGTAATATAATTGCACGTCACAGAGACACATGTCATTGCCCATTTCACTGTTATTAATTAGTCAACAGTGTGTTATAATATTGCCCCTAACGTACTTCTTAATGACCCTGGTGGTTGCCAATGTCTCCACTGGCAGCATGTCCCTGGTCAGGGAATTTGTAGGCCAGTCTGCCTATGCCATGCTCACATTGCTTGTTGGCCATAGTGTGTGGATGCTGTATTTGTTCTGACTATATGCCCTGCATTTTGTTGCATGACAGTTATGTGATGCACATGTTTATTGTAGACACGCTGCACATGACTCTGCATGGTTTTTCTATCCATGTGCAGGTGAGGATGCAACAGCTGCAGAGGAGGAGGAGGAGGATGAAGAAGAGTCTGTGGTGATTCAGACCACCAGTAGAGGATGTGGCGTGGCAGGCCATGAGAAACCACTGGTGCTCCAGACCATTCTCAGCCATGCTGCAGACTCTTCTGACTCTTTGGACTCAGCTGGCTCTGATGCTGACCGGATGTGCAGTCTTCAGTGCTGTCAGATGTGAGTACACCAATGGGTGGAGCAGATAGGGCTGATGAGTCTGCAGGGGGTCACGAGCCTTCACAAGGCCTGTCAGTGGTGGTACCCCATCTGCAGTGGTTACAGCTGCAAGCCACCCTCCCATGTATTGGTTTCTGGTCTTGGGACAGATTGCAGGCCTGCAACCAAGGACAGAGGCATCACAGCAAGGGCCATGCTCCCTTGCATCAGGGAGATGTGGGCCCCGCACATGTGGGGGACATGTGCAAGCTGGGCAGACAGAGTGGGAGCAGCAGATGTTGCATTCCACACACCGACTGGGTGTTGCCTTTGAAGGTTTGGCTGAGGGCATGAATAGGCTGGCCACTTCCATGATACCCCCAGCAACACAGGTGGTGCAACATCTGCAGGAAATGCGGTCCACATGCCGCTCCCAAGAGTGCACATGGAGGCCAACATCAGGGGCTGACGGGCAGATTTGCAGTGTCTGCAAGCATCCCTGCGTGCAGATGGTTGTGCTCACAGGATGCCCTGAAGCATGAGATGTTGGCCCATAGAACTGCAATCCGTGAGGACCATGCAGCCACCAGACGACTGTTCCAGCAGAAGGTGTCAGCATAGGTACGGACAATCTCTGAGGAACTCCGTGGAACCCATGAGGTTGTGCATAGTGACCTCACAGCCATTAGTCTGCTGGTACATTTTGACCGTTCCAGCAGGCAGTGTTAGCATTGAGGCAGACAATCTCAGAGCAACTCCGTGCAACCCGTGAAGTTGTGCATAGTAACCTAATAGCCATCAGTCTGCTGGTGCATTCATCAGTGTCATGCATGGCAGCTGCAACTGAGGACCAGGTCAGGGCACTGTGTGGTCAGCCTCCAGCACCACTTCCACCTGCAGATTCAGTGCAGGATAGGGTTTCAAGCACAGATATGCCTCCTGGTCCACCATAGCTGTGAGGTCCATGATCCCATGCAGGTTTAAAAAAAGAAACATGAGTTGGACATCCACCCATGTGGACATTAACATACAATCTACCCCTCCCTTATTTTTTTATTTTTGCCCCTTTTGTAGACCCCAGTTCCAGATGTTGTCCTGTTATTTTTGAGTTGCCCTTTCCAAGTTTCTTTTTTTTGGGGAGGCGGGGGGGGGGTGTTATTTTTTACTTGAGTTGTGCAGTTGCCCTCTCAAGGCCATGACGTATGCGGTAATGGACATGCAGGCATGCAGAGTGAGGTCATCTTGCACGTTGTATGGTGGTGCTCAGGAGGGTATGGGTTCAGTGTATCCTGACACATGTGTGCTGTGTGAATGGTACTTAACTATGCCTGTTGTAATGTCTGCTCCTATTTTGTTTCAGTAATCCATAATGAGGCAATGAGGCGGTGACTGTTGTCCTGGGGGAGATCCCTGAACCCTTTGATGTCCATGCTCACCATACCCATTGACCCCCGCCAGGCACTGGCCCTCCTGTCATTCATTTGGAGGCACAGTTCCCATTGAATGTGATGCAGGATTCAAATCATGCCCGCTCAGTCAGCAGGTGAGCATGAGCACTGTCTTGCATGTTCAGCATGCATCATTGTTCCCCATGTTTGCTACATGTGGAAGCTTCCCTATATGTGCTTTGCTTTCTACCATGCCAGGATGGTATTAAAAGTGGTGCTCATGTCACTGTCTTCCCCCTCTGTCAACTCAGCAATGCCTGCACCTACTGTGGTGTAGTGCATGTCCATGGCCATCTCCAATCCAGAAAATGTACTCCTTGATGTGTTTTTCACTTTGCGTTCCCTCTCACTTTCACTCTCTCTCTCTCTCTCTGCTGTGCTAACCTGCACTCATGGGCAGATCACACTTTATGTCCTGTCACCCTCTAATACCCTGTGGTCCTTCTGCGGTGGGTGATCTCAGCATATTCGTATTCTACGTGCCTGTGTTGTCATGGATGTCCAGTTTTGTTTTGTTGTTACTATGCATGTTATTGCATTTAGGGGATGTGTCACCCGGTGGGTTGCATCATATGTAAGGCAGGTGGGTACCCTGTGCGGGTAGGTGAAGGGCATTTTAAGACATTTGTGTGGCGTTTGGTTGGGAGTCTTGCACTGTGTGTGATCACTTTGAATTGACTTGTCTTTTGGGGCACTGGTACTACTTCATGGGTGCATGTGTAACATGGTGTGGTTTCTGGTCATAGTTCTGGGCATGGTGTGGTTTCTATGGATTAATGGGGCCACAGGTTGCAGATTCCAAATTGTAGGAGTTCCAGCTGTGTGGGACTTTTCTTGGTTGGTTGGGAGTTGATAGAAGGGCCACCTGTTTGTGGCCTGTGACAGGTGTTAAGGGCGGTGCTGGTATGTAATTCATTGGACTTTACACATGCATCCCATGCAATGTTTGTGGGGTGATGGTTGAACAGCACATTTGGCCTTTCTTGCTCAAGGATCCACATTGATAGTGTGCAGCCCCAGTTACTATCCACAAACATGGAACAGTTGATGCACATTTTTGGGATGCTATGTTGTGAACAGGCACACTACGTTGTGCAGTGTTGGTGTTTTCACATGCATGTCCCATGCATACTGCACCATGGTGTTTTCCACTTCAAGTTGACCACAGCTGAGTGCATGGTGCTGATGCATTCAATTGAATGAAAAATGTAACCAATCGTATGCTTGACCTTGCACTTTTCCTTTGCATCCTACTTTTTGCATGCATTTATACTTGTTGGCAGTTTCACATTACTTTGTCATGTCTGCTTATGTCTTCCATGGCAGTTGCCTCAGTGCCCAGCCTTCCAGTGTGACATTGGCCTCTGTGAAATGCTGCCTCCAACATGGTCCTGCATGGAGTGCAAGAGATAAGCATTTGTGTACTGGCCTTCTTGTGCTTTGCATCATCGGCTCCAATGACTGTGCTCACTGCCCTGCCCCACTACTAAGCTGGTGATGGCATGTCTCGTCATGTCATTGCTTGTCTTCCAGTGGAGTCCCAGATTTTCTGGGGGCTCAATGATCTGCATTTATGATATCTTCTCATTTCCAAGCAGCATGTTGACTGATGCGTGTGTTGTGTGTGTGCCATCGGCTTGGAAATGGGGATTTGTGACATTCACATTTGCTGCATGTCATTCAGGGGGTCAGGCAGTGTGGGGGTTGTGTGTTTGAATTGTATGCAGTGTGCAGGTGTTCCTTCATGTGTGCTGGGACACATGCTGATGGATGTCTTATGAGTTGTTTTCATGTATTGCATGTCACCAAGGAGGGCACGTGTGTCTGTACTATTTGGATGCATGGAAGTGTTGGCTGCACTAAGTTTGATTTTTTTCCATTGTCTGCAGATCCTTGCGTCAGGGAATAATGGCTATTTAATGGAATGTTTTTTGACTGTCGACTGCATGCCCAGGAGACAGGTAAGATGTGCATTTATCTTGATCCATATGGAATGGCTACTTTAGTTGCTGCATGTGTTGATGTGGCCGTTCTGGTGTGTCGCCCTCTTTGTCACAATTGTCAATTTCCTCTTGTTCAATGGTATATTGAGGATGGTGTGCATTTTGGTCCTGTTGCCAGAATCTATGGCAAATGTGGATCTTTACTGCACTGCTTTTCCACACACCACAATAGGGACATGATTGTGAACATCATGCACATTCTGGGACATTTGTTTAGCAATATGCCATTCTGCTTATTGTATTTTGGGGAGAGGGGAATTTTGGAGGCCATATATGACTGGCCGATTCCTTCCCCCACAGCCATCTGTCTCTCTGGGCTCAGCCTGTAACCAGAGTTTTTTTTGTATAAGTCTCTTTGAAGTGGTGTGGGTTCTTTTGAAGGGGGTGCAAGTTCACACCTCCTGGTCAAGCTCTGGCCACACCTTGCTTCCTTTGAAATCTTTGGGCTCCTGCCTTCATGTCTGCAGAGCAAGGAATTATGGCGCCCTCTCCAGCATCACATTTTATGGCAGGATGGTGCTAGGATACGTGTGATATTCAGCGGGGCTTTGTCATTTGAAGCCCTGCCTTAGCCCAAACTGTTTTTTCCGGCAGTAAGTGTCTCTGCAGAGGTGACTGGAGTTTTTTGGGTTGGAACATAATGAACATTGGCTCTGGTCAACCCCTCACATCATATTTCCTTGCCATTTTCTGCGTGAGCAGTGCTATCTTTTCACTGTGGCTTTTTACATCTGTTTTTCTTTTCACACGTATGTATGCTTTTTGCTTCTAATGTTTAAAATCCTGTCTTTCAGGTCACAGGATTCTTTGATTGATTTCTCCTTTTTGAGTAAGTTTGCATTTGCAGTTGGTCCTTTGATAATGATGGGCCCCTTTTCCCATGGTTCTTTAATTTGACATGAACACAACGAAAAAGCCAAGCCGTTTTTCATTTGCAGTGTTTAAAGGGCTGCTGTTCATGTGAAGGTTAAAACAAAAGCTGTTTTTTTCTTTGTAGTGTTGAAATTCCTCCCCTCATTTGAAACAACAGTAAAGCAGAGCTGTTTTTGGTTGAAGTGTATAACTTCTTGTCATTCAGGTGGAAAGAAAGTAAAGCAAGGTTGTTTTTGTTTGCAATGTAGAACTTTTTGTCATTCAGGGGAAATTAAAGAAAAACAGGGCTGTTTTGTGTTGCAATGTAGAAATGTGTGTCATTCAGATGAAGTAAAAGCAAAACAAGGCTGTTTTTATTGGCAGTGTTTACATTTTGCTGTTCAGGTGAGGGGCTTCTGTCTAGGGCTGTTAAATGCACCCTACAGGGTGTGGATGGTGTTCCACCACCATGTCTACTGGGACACCTCTCCGTGTTGCAATATTTTGCAGGACACATGCTGCCACAATGATCCTGCAGACTACTGGTGGTGCATATAGCAACACACCACCAGAGTGGTCGAGGGAGCAGAAACGTGACTTGAGCACTCTGAATGTGTGCTCCACTGTGCCCCGAGTTGCAATATGGGCAGGGTTGTACCTTACCTCGACAGGCGTCTTATGGTTTCTTATGAGCGTCATCATGTATGTACTCAGAGTGTAGGCACTGTCCCCTGTAGAGGTGAGAATGGTTGTCAATGGCATTTGTTGGCATTGTTTATTGGTCTGTGTACAACATGCATGCATGTGCAGGGCCATTCATTCTCACCAATGAGCCATGTGTTGTCATGCTTCCCAGCTTCCAGTACCCGGTGTAGTGGGGACATCCGGAAGATGCAACTATCAAGTGTGCTAGCAGGATAGTTGGCATACACTTCAGTAATGATACTTTGGCATTACACACAACCTGAACAATGATGGAGTGCCAATGTTTACGGTTGCGGTAGATGTGCTCTGTTGCGGTAGGTGGGCGTAGAGCAACATGGGTGCAATCAATAACACCTAGCACTTTTGGAAAGTGCACCACCCCTTAAAAATCCTGGACCACTGCTTGCCTTTCTGCCAGTGTTCCTCAGTTATGATTGCCAAGACCTAGTGTAGACAGCGAAACTGCCGGGCCTGGGGGATGCCACATACTATGGCGGTGGTCCGCTGGAATGACCCAGTGGCCAGAAAATGCTGAGCAGTGATCACATTTTTCAAGGAGCTCAGTGCTTGGGAGCACATGGTGGGTGATGTGAGGTCATCTTCCCACTCCCTGACCAGGTCTAGGATGATATGGGGGGAACCTATATCTGCCATAGACCTGGTCAGAGGCATCCCAAAAAGGCTTGTCCGTGGGTGGAATATGGTGGAATATCTGGGCCCTGGTCATCCTCCTCCTCCTGCGGTGTACCTGGATGATTGCTGCAACAAATGGTGCATTCATCATGGCTGTATCCGTGCGTTTGTTGTGCTCGAGTGCTTCATATGCATTTGTTAAGTTGTGCGTTGATATTTACGCCTGCTTTCGCGTGGTGTATGTGTTCTGGGATTTGTGTGTGTTTTTTCGCGAACCGACATTCCCTGTTCAATTCCATAAATATGTTTATTTTGCTTGCCAATGGCTGGTGCAACTGTTTGACGGTGGAAGTCCCTCGTAACGCCCACATTTTTGCTTGTTCTTCCACATTCTGCATGTTCCGCTCCCTTTTTAGGTGGCTGCGCAGGCCCGGCCCACCATCTTCTGTCCCCGGTAAGCCCTACGCATTGCTTTCCATGAATTGATGAACAGGGAAATCCTGCGCAAGCCTCTTTTTTTCCACGTAGAATATTCCATGAATCGGGCCCTTAATCTGTAACAATATGAACAACTGTGATAGGTTTTCCATGAAAATGTGTTCCTGATTTTTCAACAACCAGCCAATCCCAATGAAATGATGACCAAAATCAAGCTGCATCCACATTTCACAGACAAAAGGAACCATGCTAGGCAAAAACAAAAATATCTAACCTGTCCACATATTTACAGTCAGACACAGTCAGGAAACCCCACCCAGGGCAAGATTGCACAATTATGGAGAAACAATTTCCCATGATGTCTTGATATCCATGAATCAGATTGATAAGCGTTCACAATCAAGGAGCCTTACTGACAAATAAATAGCTTCAGGCACAAGGAGCATCCTAAACTGGTTGCAAAATCCGATTAACGAGGCGTGTGCTGATCTCTGTGAGCTTGTTTGTAAATGTAGAACATCAAACGGGCACATGCTGTGTTTGATGAACGCTTACTAACACGTCTGCTGACCTTTTAGTTTATAATGAGCCTACGGGTCAGTTTATTGTATTCAATAATCCAAACGTCTTCTTGTATGGCTTCATTTTGACCCAAAGTGAAGATCACCTGTTCTAACCACCTCAAGATAAATTATGATCTGATAAAAGGGTATATGCTGAGTATGCCCCCATTTTTGTTAAAGGGGGATTGGGCTGTGTAGGGACCAGATATGCAGTGAAACAAACACACAAACAGCCTAATTACCTCTATCTCAGTCTACCTTGATGTCAATAACTGTATTTGGTACCTGACATAAGTTGATTAATTACAAATAATCATTGGTTTCAAGTTTTTGTAACATTTCCTTATAAAGGGGAACTATAAGTTTGAAAAGAACATTGCTATTGTCCATGTTCAGAAAAAAGACACAGTTGTTTAGAATGACATCCTTGAGACATTCTAAACAACTGTGTCTTTTTTCTGAACATGGACAATAGCAATGTTCTTGACATTGTTGAATTGTGAGAGGTTAAAGGTAAGTTGCAAACTGTGTTTTTCTAATTGATTTTGGTGTACGATGTACCTTGTGGAAAGCACCTAGGATCAACATCCTTTTATAATTGTGTGATAAATAAAATTCTGTTTTAATTTGGAGTAATAATGTGGCAGGTTGTTTTCATATGTAACCTTGAGTGTATAAATAGGTAAGACACTCTTTCATCCCTCTACCAAGCTATCAAGGTAGACTGAGATAGAGGTAATTGGGCTGTTTGTGTGTTTGTTGATCTGATAAAAGGTCAGAACTCACCAGATTATTGACAGTAAAGCCACTGTCTTCTGAACTGGAATGGTACACGCTGCAACAGCGGTTGGCCCAAGGGATGCCCTCCCTCTTTCACGGCCAGATTACTCAGCTTCTACTCTTTATGATACAAGTACATTTGCAATAAATAGTCTAAATAAAATCATCAAAAATTCAATGAGTAACCCAACCGTTAATGGCAATATTAAACCCACGGACTTTTTACATTACATTGAAAGGCCAACTTCAGCAATGCCTTGACAAGTACTTTTTATTGGACGTCTCTCTGTCTAGTTTTCATTGCAGGAATGGGACAGGGACTGCTTGAGTTTATATCAGGAAACAATTCTTAGGAAATATTAACTCACTTCAAAAACCTGCTGAAGACTGAAGTAAAAAGATGCAGGAAAAGGAAGAAAAAGAAAAGATGTGGCAACAGAAAAATATACATGAGCCAAAAGGAGTTTTTTGTGTCTCCATGCAGCGATGTCCTGAGCGGAGAGATCACCAGACGTTTAAAAGAGATGAGCCGGAAAAGCAGTCTTGGGGTCATTTTGCACTGGATGTTGTGCAAAATGTAAGAATGCAAGGCATAATGCCTTTACCCTTTACTTTTGTGCGCCATCTCATTTGTGTGCCCTTCCCAGGCCTAGGAGGATAGCAACTTGGAGTTTGCATCTCTGCTTTGCTTTCCTCCTCTGTCTTGGTAGAACACCTGGTTTTCCTGCAGGTGTTAAACCGAAGGAGTCCTTTGAAGAGGTTTGCATTCCTCAGATATTGTGGAGCTCCTTTGGAGCCGCCCAATGTTACCCATTTGCATGGTGGAGTGCGAAAATGGAACGTAAAATGGTGGAGTGCACACTTGTATGCTTCCTTTTTGCACTCCATTGTGCACATTGAGTAAAGGCCTTCTCCCATGCACATACGACAGACAGCATTCACAATTGGTTCCTAAAGAGTCCATTTGCTTTTTGCTGGTGCAAAAAGATGACGGACCCCATAGGAATCCCCAGCATTTGCGCCAGCATGAAAATGTATACTGGCGGACACGCTGGAGTAGTTCTATGGCATAGAGGTGTAGGTGTGGAATCGTAAATTGCAATCAGCCCCTACTCTCCACCATACAAAGACTTGAAAATGTAACCTGACGTAAAATAAATGCCTTGATTTTGCACATTGTTTTTCAAGTACTGTCTCAAAATAAAGAGCACCTGTGTGTGGTGAGAAAAGGGCAGTGCTTCACTGGACATTCTGTGATTTTGGGTTCACGGGTTCTATGGCCACTTGAAAAGGTGAATTAGTTGGAAAGAATTGCAAAATTATTAATTAATCACAATGTGCTATTTTGCTGTATGTTTTTATGACAAGCCAACACTCTCACAAATATGTTCCTGTGACGGAAAGAAATTACATCTAAAACGACTCCTAAACATTATGACTGTTCAGATTTCAACACAATATTAGTCTGTAATGCACACCATCAAATTAAATCTATTGAGCAGTGCCTAAATAGTGAATCATGCATAGTACCTAAGGGGATTTGCTATGAAATAATGTAATATCCTAAAGAAAACCGCCTGAGAAACAAATAGTAAATAGGACGGACTTTCAAAGACAACTTAACTAGTTGAAACTTATTTTGTGTGCGAACACATTTATAGTGATGATTTTGTTTAAATATAATCAATAACAGTATACTGCTGTATCAGACTCATTGTGGGTATCGGCATGGTTAAGATGGTCGTCTGTTCATGTATTCTATAACAAATTAACACGCGAAGGCGTTAAAGAATTTACTTTCTAAATCCCTTGCTTGCTGGGTACTCTAAATGCTGCCCACATACCTTCCAGAGCGTTATGGAAATATCATTAGAACAGGGTAATCTCGCCATACCCTCTGGCAAGGAAATGTATGTGAGCATCCGGCTCACTGTGATGAAAAAAAAACAAAATTGGTTTGCTACAAATGTTTCTTATTCCCCAGTAAAATACCTGAGCTACTCGCACTTCCATATATTACTGAGCAAGTAATACAGAAGGCAAATTAAAGCATTACATCATGCCATGGTTGCCAATTTAACTTGCATGCGTTTATGGGCACTCTGATAAACTATGACAAATTCCTGCTGTCAGTCAGATTAGAGACAACATGGCAAAACGAATTCAGTTTATCCATAGCAGGACGCAGCTTGTCACTGAACGAAGTGTTTTCTTGTTCCTGACCATTTGCTTGCTTGCTCAGAGACACTAGTACCCATGTTTTGCAGAGTCTAATTAAAATATGGCAGTTACAGTTTATTGCAGACAACAGTTTGCCGTGAGAACTGTGAAGACAGCATTCACTATCCGATATTCATATTGAGTTAACAACAAGCAGTATTAAGCTGCACTGTATTATGCAATCAATATGCTTGCATTTAACACTTGTCATGAAAGCAGGAAGATCTTAATTGATAAGTTTATATTTTTATTTACGTATGTATTAATTCATTCATGATTTGAAGTGACTGTGGAACACTTCTATGGCCAGATGGTCGAGCAAGTTTAAAGCAGTCTGCTGAAACCATCCCAGTTTTCGAGTTGGGCAATATGCTGACAATGTGGAAATGAAACTGAGATATCTCAGTGACTGTGAAAAATGTTCAGGTTGTAGCTAAATACAGGGTCTTGCGGTGTCACAGAATATCCTGCTATTCCAAGACTTCTTTGATAACAAAAATGGAGGCATGCAAACCGATTTCTTTGTAGTATTCGCCTAAAGGTCACAATTTATGTTGCGTGCACGTTGTACTTTGATTCGTGAACCAGATAAACTGTTACCTTACACTCATTTTGTTTATGTTTCTATTACCGAATATTGTATTAGCCAAAACTATGAAATCATTTTTCAATACATAGTATGAATACACTACCGGTTTTTGAAGCGCACACAACCTAAACAAACACAATGGGCCTAATTTAAAGAAAAAGCGCTAACAGCGTGCAAAAGTGATAGCGCAAGCAGACACATTGTGTTGTGCAAATATAGGTTGCCGATTCACACAATGAAATGTACACAGAAACCATAGTGCTGCAGAAGTATTTTGCGCTGCAATAGGAACTGTGACATTTGCCGGGAAAATGGGAAAGAAGGATTCCAGGATTACTAACTCACAAACACCATAATTACCACTCCTACACATCTGGGGCCCCGAAACCTACATTGGGGCTGCACACAGCCATTGTCCCAGTACACTGACTGATCTGCACCCCCCCAATTCTACATTAAGGCTGCACCCACTCCTCTGTCCGTTAAACCAACCGTTCTGCACCCTCAAAAACTTCATTGAGGCTGCACCCTCTCTTCATGCCAGTACCCCGACTGATCTGCACCCCCAAGACTACATTGTGTCTGCACCCACTCCTTATCTGAGTACCCCAACTGATCTGCGCCCCCCAATTCCCATTGAGGCTGCACCCACTCCTTGGCCTAGCACCATGACTGATCTGCACCCCTCAATCCTACATTGAGGCTGCCCACTCTTTCCCCCAGTTCCCGACCAATCTATGTACCCCAATTCTACATTGAGGCTGCACCCACTCCTAGTCCCAGTACCCAACCAATCTGCACCACCAAAATCTACATTGGGGTTGAACCCATTCCTCGTCCCACTACCCTGACCAATCTGTGCCCATAAATCAACATCACTCCACAACCGCTGTACCACTCCCAGTACTTTCCCTTACTAGGTACCACCTCCCATACAATCAACCCAAATACACATCACCCCATCACCCACATGTATGAAGCACAATACCTGCACCAGCTGTCAGGTGAAATGTGCAATGTCTGAGTGAAATCCTTTAGAATCAGTCGGGGCAGAGGTCCAACAGGAATCTCTAGCCCACCTGAGTAGGCCCTCTCTACTCCCATGTCTTTTTCCTACAACATTCTCTGGGCAACAGGTTACGGTATGTTTCCTTCTTATCCCTTGCACTCGGGAACACAACAAGCGGACTCCCACTGCCGTACCAATCTTTTAGGCTTTAGAACACTCAGAACTGTATGGTGGGCCGCACATAGGATCCCCTCACATGCCCTAGAAAGTTTAGAACAGCTTGGCGGTCTTGCTCAGCACGATGGAGGTGTCAGTCTTAGAATGCATAAAAAGGTGCAAGGACACTTGTCAGCTATACACCCTGTTCACCCGTGGAACAGTTTAGTGTTTAGCACTCACATTACTCAAATTTTCTGTCCTGTGCTTTTCATGAGTGACATTCTGCAGATTTCATCATCCAACATCATCACATCGAAGCGGACCTGGTGGTTAGAGAACAATCACCTCTTCCCATGGCTTCCCCTTGGATCACACTCAGCTGCACAACAACAGCCAACCACAGGGTCAGTGCTGCTACACTGTGGTAATTTCCCCTTCAGGTGGTATAGTTCTTATGTGAGTTGGAGAGGCCATTGAATCAAAATGATGCAGCATCCATTTTGCTCATCCACAATGCTTCGAAGCCATAACTATTGTGGAGGTTTGAGCACATGCATATGGACACACGAGTGGCAAAGGGCCACTTTGACTGATGTGACAGCATAAAGTAACACTATGTAGAAGAAATAGGAATCTGGAGAAAATAATGGGAAGAGGTAAAAGAGCAGTATCCAGAATCCTCAAATTACCCTAAACTGGAGAACATATGGCCAGACACCTAATCATGTGTGTACCCATCCGCAAAAAGAGACCCACAGCTTCTCCAGGACAATATCTTCTTTTCTCAAATATATACCCATATGGCCCCAAGTACAGACACATTTAAAACCTACTCATCCACCACTGATACATTGAAAGCAAACATGCAATGTCCTGGCACCACCAATGGCATCAGTCAAACATAGATTTCGACTCACAGACTTGCAATGCTCCCTTCCCTACAGACGAAATTCCTGTCCATGTGGCCCTATGGGCAATTCAGTGAAAATAAGACCACCTTGCCTAACTTAAATAATACTCACTGTGAATCAACATCCCTGAAATAATTTTAAAAAGAAGTGGCATGGACACCAGAGCCTGCATAGTTGACACACCCACCCACACAATGGACATCAATGAACTCCATGCATGTATGACAAAGCACAGAAGATAGATGCAATGTAACTGATGTGTTGTATTAACACGTGACAATGGTGCAACTCAGAAACTTGCACCTGCCTACATCAAAGATTGTTCACATATGGACAATGGCCATTATGTCACCAGCCAAAACATCACACTTACCTGAAGTAATCACATGTCCCCCAGAAAAAAGGCCAGTTCCCCTATGAGCCACAGAGTGTGCCCTAAAACCTCCTGGCAGCCATAGGACCAACTCAGTTAAAGCTCATCTGATGACCATAGATGCACATGCACAAATAAACAATGAATCACAGATAGAACTGCAAGCCGAGACATGCTGCAACTGGCACAAAGGGACTGCAAATTGGTGAATAGAATAAAAAATAGAACTGTATTGATAGGAACATGCCGAGAAACGAATGACATGTACAAAGATGCTAAATGTCAAATGTTACAAAATAAATAGGACAAAATGAAACATACAACAGCAGAACTATATACATGAGTCAGCGGGCTAGTCCATGGAAATGTGTGCCAATGCCTGTGCAAAGGACAATTCCCCCTCAACATCTGCCTCTTGCAGTCAAGCCTGCATAGTTTCATGGTGGGCTTGCATGGCCTTCCTCATCCTGGACTCAATCTCCTTTGTTGCCATGCCATACTCCTCCAGAATGTAAGACGGGACCAGCCCCAGCCCCAGTCCCTCTGCAGCCCTGGCCCTAGCAATTGCTGCCTCATGTGCCTACTGCATCTCCTAATCCTGCTGCCTCAGGAACTGGACCTGAGATGGCACACGTTCATGCACCCACCATCTTGCTTCCTGCCTTACTTGCTGTATATTCAATCTATGTTGCTACCTCCTGGCAGCTATCCTTAGGACCAGCATCTCCTGCTGCCTGGCCATAGGTCTCTGGTGCAGGGCTCTCTACAATTGCATGACAGTGTGCATCAGAGGAGTACTGCACATGCACTGAGACCATTTGCCTGGCATTCCTTCATAGCCCGTTCCCCTGTCAGTTCCTGGGCAGGCGCTGTGACCACCTCATCTGATTGTGCACGGACAACCACCTCCACCAGGCACCCATTCACATCCAGACTCTCCAATGGCAGGACAGGGGCATACAGGGAATGGAAGATCATTCCCAATATTCTTTGCTCAGGCATGGAATGAATTTCTGTTTCAGCAACGCTTAGAAAAATGTCATCTAACCTTTAGGAAACATTTAAAAACCCTCATTTTTTGACAAGAGTCTACGAGCCAGTCATTGCTTGTTCTGTCTTGTTGTTTCTTCTTTGTGTCCTTATGTTAATGGAGCACCCTGATGCCTGCAGGCTTTGGTGGGAAACAAACAGAACATAAATACATAAAAACAGGCCTTGGTATTGGCTGACATGAGGCCTCAGTTGAGGTTGACTGGGCCACAGATGAGGATGGGGCCATTGCAGAGACGTGTCCAGAGAGGCCACGGCCAAGTAGTACTGGTGCCAGTTGTGACAAGAGGCAGACCAAATTACCATGATGCTGTGCAAGCAGCCCATGAGTTGCATACAGAGCATTACAGAGAGATGCCTGCCCCCTCAAGTCACCCACCAGCAGGGACAGCACTGCATCACAGGTGGCCTCATCAGACAGAAGTGTGGAATCCTTCTGGGTGGAGGCATCAGCAAATTTGGCTAATTCTGCAGTAGGTAGCCCTGTGATATGAGGTTGTGGTGACTCCTCAACAGAGGACTGCACAGCCTCATACCTTAAAGCCAGGTGTGCAGCCTGCACAGTCCCTTCTGTACCCACCATCTGACACCATGGTCAGGCCTGCAATGGCCCCTCCTCCTTCTCCTCCTTCCCATCAGCTCTGACACCTCTAATGAGGAGTCCATGCTGTGGGCCACCTCTCTGGTCACGTAAACCACTACCCTGTCCTTTGCTGCTGGGGTGTCTCCGATGATGATGGTATCCAGGTGCTCCTCCTCAGCAGCAGTGCCATCAGCAGATGTTGAGGCTCCGCATGCAGATGGCTCTCTAAGGACGTGGGTGTAATTGCCCATGCCTGGGGTCTGCAGTGGCATCTGGAGGTCTTGGCCCTGGTGCCACTGTGGAAAAGGGACGAAACAACAAAGTAATCAATTCTAAGTGTGTAGGCATGTGTTCTCCCCCCTCAACTGGATAAGTAGCATGCCGTCATCATAAGTCAACATGCAATTACTTTACACACACAGGCCCACACTTGGAAATCTGAATGAATCCAATCTTGAAGCTTATACATTACAGCAGCTATTTATAGAGCAGAAATTTGCTGGCATGTAAACTGTGGTAATCTTGCAGTCATTTAAAATAATGTCATCAAAAACATTCTGGTCTTACCAGTCAGCACCCCTAATGTGCCCGTTGAATTCTCTATGTAAATCCAAACCTTTGTATTTCTGGGATAGGATTTAGACTACAGCCAAGTTGCATATGTATAGGGAGTCAGTGAAGGATCTCTTGGCTCAGACTGCGGGTACTTCACTTCTGTGGCTTGTACTCCTTAATAATGGGTTAGATGACATTGGCCTGAATATGTTCTGGGTCCACCGAGTCAATGAGCACTTCGACCAAGCATGTGATCAAAAGAACATTAAAAGTGAAAGGAGAGGCTGATGTTGCGATTCTGGTTATCCAAAAACCGAGGTTGAAGGATTACTGAGAATGCAAACAAGTCATTGGATTTGGGGAGTATCTGCACCTAGTACAGCCCAAATCCATGAGATTGCTGTTTACAAAAATGTGCCTGGGTATTTTGCCAGTCAGGCAATCGATTAGTAAATGAAATGATGGAGGAATTGGTGTGTGTCCATATTGTGTTAATTTTACAAGAGAGCATAATACATTTCAAGCTAATTTGGTAGTGCTGATGTATTTGTCTGCATCTTTTATAAAATGTACTGTGGAGTTTTGTCATAATGTGTACATGTGCATTTGTGGTGTAATTGCAGAAATAAAGCTAAATAAAGTAAAGAATCCAATCTCACAGGTAAAAAATAAATGAGAAGTTACGATGATGGCATTCACATGTGAACATGGCACCTTGATGTGTGCCCATATAGCCATGACAACTACTCCTTTGACATTCCAATAACAATGAAGCAGTGCCCAAGTGTTACCTGAAGGACATGCAACACCTACATGCACCTGTTTCAGAGGATAAAGTGGCAATGTTGCTGGTCCTAACACAAACACCTTATTGGATGACATACCACGTATGCCCTATAATTCAGTGGCCTGACTGAGCCAGATGGTGAACCAGATCATCACATTTATAAAAATTCCCATGTCAAGAAATTCTGATGAGTGGATATGATGCAATATACATGAACATAACATAGAGGAGGTGTGTATGAATATACACTACATGGCTTCAAAATCTCAATCTGTGTAGAATCGCTGTGTACTTGATGTTAGCATTTCACATTGCATACACACAAGGCTTCTACCTCACATAAAGCTGTATGCCATGACTTCTACACTTGGTCACTTCACTGATGTGTGCCATGATGTAATTCCAGTGTGTGCATGAGGGTGCATGCTAGTCACCAATTTTGCAAAACACATGACATTAAAAGTACTGACCTGCTCAATTCATGCATTCTCATCCAGAACATCACAAATCAGTGGTACTGTTGACCCTGCAAGAACTTAACAGCAGCTTGGATAAGGGCCTGCAGGTCAAGGACCAAGGCATGAAGCAGTGGATTGACCCTCTCCAGGATCTGGAGATGAAGTGATATCGCTCAACAGTGGCCTGCAGAGTGCACCCCCATGGAAGCTCCTGCCTCAATGGCCGCCCTCGCCTTCATCTGGTTCCGGATTCTCAGGTTGTCCCAGCGCTTCTTGGTGCTGTCTACAGTATGTACTCCCACCCCCTCCATGTTCATTACAGCTGTAATGTCTTGTCATATCTTTTGACGTCCACAGGCCCAAGCTGCTTCTGCATATTGAAGAGGAAATCATAATGGGTCAGGACCTGTTTACCAAACATGCCAACTTGACAGCCCTCAGCCACACCACCTTGGGGGTGCTGATAGTTGTATCAGACATGGCGCACCTGAGGCTGGTGGGGTGGACCTGGGCCCTGACTGTAAATTAACTGTGGTGCGAGATGGTACCAGGTAGGTGTTGAAGTCTGTATAAGGCAGATGAGGTGGTCACAGAGCCTGCATGGGGACACACAGAAGAACAGACTATGGATGAAAACAGGCACTCCAAGGCAATGCAAGGGGTCAGCAATCAGTGATGCACTGCCATGCAGCAGGAGGTGTTGATGTAAGGAGGCAACTTACCTTGGGAGTAGGCACACATGATTGAAGGCAGGAGGACAAGCAAGCCACAGATATCAACAAACATGCACTAACCTGTGGTACCCAGTGGGAAATGCAGCTATCAAGGTATGTGAAGGAAATGCCCTTTATCATCCGGCCCCTGAATGTGACAGGAGGCTGTGTGGCCAAAGGGAAACCTCAGTTCAACAGAGAAAAAAAACCTGGAGCACTGAGTTGAAGGCTCTGCTTTTTGGCTGGTACACAATGGGCGTTCTTCAATGTATGACACAATATTGCATCTCCCGATCCTGGTCGGCTGAGGTCCAGAAGTCGGAAGGCACTAAGAGAGTGCTGGAGGTTTGCCAACACACCGTTTACTTCAGGAATTACCGGAGGGATGGGCAAAAAGGGGCTTGCCAGTCTGAGAAGCAGTAACCAAGTAAGAAGAGGATGCAGGATAGTAGGCTGAATGCAGGAGCAGGGAACATGGTACATGCATGAGAGATAGGCTAAAGAAGCAGACCAAACAGAGCAAAAACTAGCCTGGTACCGAGAAGTAGCAACGCACCGTCCTACCTTTGTGGTATACTTTTCTCCATGTCTGCATGTCCCGTGACAAGCGCAGCGGAAGCCCAATGGGCTTGAGAGGTACTGCTGCTTTGGAGGTACTTCTTCACACAAAGCTGCCTGCCATGACTTCTACACTTGGTCACTTCACTGTTGTTTGCCATGATGTAGTTCCAGTGTGTGCATGCTAGTCACCAATTTTGCAAAACACATGACATTAAAAGCACTGACCTGCTCACTTCATGCATTTCCCATTTCCTTTGAATTTCGAAATGCGGGACCAACCGGGTTCACCACCAATGCTAGATGTACCATCCTGGCCAAATAGCATCTATTGACCATGAAAGTGAGAACTAACATTTCGTGATTACTGAGAGTGCCGTCGATTTAACTTCAAAATAGTTACATTGACCAAACAACTCAGCTGAAAGGAAAACATAATCAATAATGGACTTCTGCACACCAGCTCCTGGTAGATGCTGGTGGATTATCCCCAAGAATGGAGCCATTAGCCATTTTCAGATTCCAACCCTAAAAAAACTCGGCCTAAATCCTCCCATTAGACATAGACTTACCCTTAAAACCGTTGGGGCTCTCTGCAATCAGGCAGTAGGAGTTTAAAACCCCAGCATTGATCAGCCCAACACCCTCATCTAACGGTGGTATGTGGACAACAACGATGATAATGAGAACAGAAAGGCACTGAGATTGGAGCTTGCAGGATTCCAGTACAAATGTGTCTATTACTATAGATCTAAGCTTTTCCTGAGCATCCCCAATACGAAAGTAGGCCACTGCTGCTACAATACCCGGTTCATCAATTGAAATATTTACTAGATCTACGAAGATGGTGTTTTTTGTTGCAATGACCTGGCCTCCTGCGGGACGATCACCGTTGGAATGCGAGGTCGAGTTCTCTACGATAGAAAAGCCATCTCTCACAAAAGGTCAACAGAGCCACATCTCCTGAAGAAGCACTATGGCGTAGGGACCAAAGATATTAACACCCTGGGCCTCATTAGGACCCTGGTGCTAAGTGTTTAACGGTCCCGTAAAAGGCTGCGGCGCCGTTAAACACTTAGCGCCTGACTATGAGGTCCCTTTGCGGGACCCGACCTGAACGGCTGGTCTAGACCAGCCGTTAAAGTAGGGACCCGCAAAGGGACCTTGGTGCTAAGTACGGTACCGCAATTTGCGGTACCGTACTTAGCGCCTTCCCCATTCCCATAGAGCCCTATGGGGCGAATAGGGAATGGGGAAGGGCCATGGTTCAATGGGGAATTACCGCCCCGCCAACCTTGGAATGGGGTGGTAATTCCCCATTGAACCATGGCGGACCCGTTACAACACCGGCACCAACCATGGTGCTAATAGCGCCATGGTTTAGCGCCGGTGTTGTAATGAGGGCCCCTGTCTTTTAGTCACATAACTACTGGAACCCTGCATATTCCAACATACTAGTGATAACTTAGCCCCTCTCTAAAGTGCATTGTCTGTCAGGCCAAGCAGTGTGAAAATCTGGGAGAGAATCTGTGGCAACAGGGATATTACCTTAATCTGTGCATCCTGTTGCTATCCCACCACTGCTCTTATGGAAGTCCCATCCACCACTTGTATGTTACATACTCTCAGGGCTACTGACTCCCCACAGGCGTCGACTTACAGGGTTTCTCCCCGGTGTGATGATTCCCACACCAGGGCCACACTGGCGAGGGTTGATGATAGCATGTATCCTATTTTCTTAAACTCCACTCCCGCAGCCAACAGTGCATTCAAACCCAGGTGGGATTTTAAACCAATCTCTCCAACATTGGTTCTTGATTCAAAGGGGAAGCATATATAGTCTATGTCTAAAATATAGAAAAAGTTCAGGAATGGAATTAGTGATAGGCAATAGCCATGTCCTGTTTAATACACAGCTATCCTTCCCTCCTGGCAGCGGGTACAACCACACTCTAGGCAAAGCAAAGGGCTTTACATCGGACAACCTCTCATCCACCCTCAACGGGACTGGCTGTGAGCTATCCTGTCCCACTTGGTGACCAGAGCATGAGGGCAACAAGGGCCCACCAAATCTGGCCACCACACCACCAAGAGCCTCTACACCAGAGGGGGCCCCTACCGCTATCTCCCCATTTGGGGTTGTCCAAAAAAGCTTCTTTCTTTGGCTGAAGTTTGGGGCCAATTTAATGGGTCGCACAGCAGGGCCGTGCACTGCCCCCTTTGACAGGGATGTAGATGGTATAGCAGTGATACCGAATTCAGTCTGTGTTGAAAAATCCCTTCAATACTGAGGGACGCACAGGGGAGGTACATCTTGGGGCAAATTTGGGGTACGGGCATTTGCGGTCTCTGACTGTGGGTCTTTCAGGTTCCTCGCTCTAGGCTCCTCATACAATGCTGAGTCCCAAGCTCTTGGTCTTTTTAGATTTCTGATTTTTTGTCTTTGGGGCCGCATCCTCCCCCAGAGATATGGACTGTTTTTTTTTTACTTTTCCCAGTGTGGGAGTTGGGACAGTCTCACCAATGGCCTTCTCCCTTTTATTTGGTGGCTTACTTTTGGCTTTCACAGAGTCCCATTACCATTTTCCTTGAAGAGCTGGGCACAGCAAATTCCTCCACTGGGGAACCAGACCCAGAAAAAGGCTCCTTGTCCGCATTGCTATTACAGGGGCGCTGCGCAAGCCTTATGAATTCCTCCATTGTTGATTCCGAAAGAGGCGTGTCATGATCTAGTTCTGGTGTTAAGGCCAGACAGGTTATTTTTGAACATACACAGAGCAGACACTATGCTACCCTCCAGATAAGACATATGATCATTCATAGAGGACATATTGCACTGCCAAACCTGCAGCCTCTCTCATTGTGCAACTACTAAGCCCTGGCATTAACCACCATCCCCTGGTTAATTGAGTTTCGCAAATCCACCAGGGCAGCATCACAGTCTTTGGCATTCTTTATCAGTTCCGGCAATGATACTGAGTTTATGCAGACTTCCCCCCCTAAGACCATCAAAGACATTGACCAGTGAGTTCAAAACGAAGTGGAGGGCCTTTAGCGCGGGATCCGGTTGCTTACCCGCTTCTGCATCTTTTTGCAGAAGCAGAGAATGCTATGCATTGCCTGTCACTGTGTCTTTAGGAATTAGGGACTCTCCTTCATGCAAGATGTTGGTAGATTCCAATTGCACAGCACTCAAGCCCTCTGCCACTTCCAAACACTCCTGGTCTGGCAAATGTGAAGGGTCTAGAAACCTCTCCTCTAATGGAGCATATAGCCCCTCCAAGTCTTTTTCAATCTAGACTTGTACAGCCACGTTGCTCTCCACAGTGGCCAAAATGTCAGATTCAGAGTCCCTGGGGGCCTCTCCAAACTCCCTCTCCCTTCTATCATCTGCAGATTCCAGATAACACTAACCCATTGTCTGGGGTGGTGGAAAACAAGCTTTGATCATTCTTTTCATTGAGGAGGCTGAAAGGGTATACTCCAAGCAGTTTTTAAACACTCGGTCCCTAACCAGCCAACCATCATTCATAATCGGGTTAGCACCCCAGACTGCCGAGAGGTCTGCCGTACTGGAGTAATGGGGGTTACATGATTATTTGATGCAACTCCTTCAGTCAAAGATAGTCTTGGCGCGGTTGACTGCAGAGCCGAAAGACTGAGCCTAGCATTCTGATGGTAGAAAACTGAGTCGGGCTCACTGGCCCTTGTATCATCCCTGTACACTCCACTTTGTAGAATGTACATCCCTTATTTGTGGCATGCAGCGCTGTACCTCAAGTGGTCTAAAAAGGAAGCTTTAAAGCCGACAGGAAGCCAGCTGAGAGTGGAGGGACGGGTAAGCAATCCATTCAAGCGTGAGAGCTGCAGCAACCAAAAAAAGAGGGAAACAGGGAGGTCTCAGCTGTGACCTAACAGCTTAAAATGTGTAGTATTAAAGAGCGCATCCCGCTGTCACTTACTTCTGAGGCAGATGCAAATGAGGCTACTCCTTGGCGTCAATAGCCATCTGCTCTGGCCCAAATGCCCCCAGGAAGGAAGCGTCTCTCGGCTGGTCGGCGCAGACTGCGCAGACTGCAAAAACTCTGTGTCCGAACTCTGCACCCACTCCGCGGTGTAGCGAAGCAATTATAGCTTCCTCCTCCTCCTTTCCTGGCACACAAAGGAATGAGAAGGCAGACTTCTGGCTTCCAAACAGCGCAAACTGCAAAAAAACAATGCGTCCAAACTATGGAGCAGCTCTACGGTATAGTGAAGCAATTATAGCTTCCTTCTCCTTCTTTCCAAGCAAATAAAGGAGAGAGGCTTCCAAACAGCACAGACTGCAAAAACTCTGCATCCAAACTCCACCTGATCTATGATTCTGCTTGACATGGGTCTTACAGCACACATATCTTTATATAGACATATTTTGTAATGGCAATACACCTTTATGTGACAATGGTCTGCAGGACACATGCAATTGGACACATTCATTCTGTCAGGCTTGTGAATAGTGCAGTGTCAGCGCAACAATTGGCTCACATAGAATTATGCTCAGCAATGGATGATGTCAGAGAATCCATTCACTCACCCTTGCAGGCAGTGGACATGGATGAGGTACAATGGCATTGGTAAGTTGCATGAGTGGGTGTTATTGACAGACATTCTAGTTGTTGGTAAAAAGATATTTGATATGTATTGTACAATCCACATTGGGTTGTCATCCGTGTTCATGCAAGTCAACGCTGGTCATGTCTATGTTGTAGTCTCCTCAGGCATGGTTAAGGTGCATGTGAGTTTAAATACCACAAAAATCTAAGGGCAAGCAAATTCTGCCTGGGGCCCTGTACTTCTTCACACAACCAGAAAATCTTTGAGTTAATGATTTTTTAAGCTTCTAAATCTAAAGTAGCCTGTCACTTACTAAATATCCCTGTACAGAAGAGACTAACTATCCCTCAGTTGGTTGCAGTCTCCCTAGCCAGCGCTGATGTGCTGCCTGTCTAGGTTAGGGGATAGAAAAGAGAATGACCTTTCCCTCTCTCACCACTTTCCTAACAACTAAAAACAAGTGCACACTGTAGGAAGTCAGATATGCTTTTTATTCCTTCCTCCCCGTGTGTCTTATAAAATTAGAAAAATAAAGTTAATAAATCAAAGATTTCCTTGTGTATTTCTATTTCCACAACACATTTTATAGAGTTAATCTGTTAAATGGAGTGATGTGTTTTACACCGAGCTTGCCAAATATATGTAAGTCTCAGGGGTTCTGGTCATCACCCTGAACCTCTTGTATGGTCGAACGGTTTCAGCGGGATAAATGTTGATATCCGCTTGCTTCAGGACTTAAACCTGACATGACTGATCAAGGTTTATAATTAGTAAAGACAACATTATTGTTTTTGTCTGAGTCTCCTTCTTGTAGCTGGAAGAGTTTGTCTCTATTTTTCTTTTTCCGGATGTCTTAATCTTGAAACACCCTAAAAGGGAAATATAAAATGGGGAACCATCACTAAGTTATCCTCTATCCATTAAGTAAGAGCATTAATGTTCACATTGCATATTGGCATTCTTACCGATACTAATCTTCTTCTTTACTCTCTTTTTGGGTCTCCCAGTGGTCACCCAACTTGCATCTTCTGCCTACATGTACATGATGTGATCATGTATTTAGTATCTTTCATATATTTTCACAACACAAGTAATGATATCTTATGGCTACAAATACGTGAATGTGTGCTGCTTACCAGTATATGGCCTTCAGTTCACATCAAGGTACTTTCATCTCGACTCTTGGCTATTGGCTGCTAGTCTGTTCTTCCTTTATTTTTGACCTGCTCAGAAAACATGGTCGGAGTCAGTGGTGAAGTTGCTACATAGTGTCTTTTTTCTATTTTCACCCCAAACAAAGCAACTAAGGCTTCAAATGCTGTCATACAAATATCTGACTCAACCTTTCTTAATGAGGTAATTATTCAACTCTTATGTCATACCTCCAAACTAGCAATTCGAAAGGAGTGTGTATACAGCGTCTCATTTACTTCAACTATTACTTACATCCCACGTTTTAGCAACGCTGCCTCAGGTATGCATAATACCTGGTCACCTTCTTTTTTTTTTATTAGTTTCAAAGTTGGGTATTCTATGCATTTTCCCGGACTCTGGTGTCCATTCACAAACACTTACACATCACGATTGTAGTTCGCACTGTGCCTTACAAATATCAATCTTCTCATATATAACGGCTGCCAGAGCAGTGCAAGATATACATTTCACAAAACATCCTGACCTTGTTTGTATAAATTGAGGGTTTGCTCGCATCTCACATCTCGTGGCTGCTTCTCTTATTGACTCCAGTCGTCTACTGAAAAAGTTACGAAGCGCACCACAATCAGTCACGTGATCTGGAGGAGCTCTTTGGTAATAGACATGTCGTCTTTTAATGTCCATGTTGCACTCGCACTGTGGGAGGTTTTTTGATTAAGGAGCAAGATTTCCCCGAACGGATTGATTATCAAAATTGAACCGCACATTTTTTTGGACCACATCCAGTTTAGAAAAATTGAGACAATTTATATATGATTGGTGTTGCCAGAGGAGCCTAATATATTTTGTTCATTCATTTTTTTCAGGCAGACATTGACTTTTTTCCAGATAAGTAAACCATCATCTAGGTTTCCAAATCAATATACCATTAATCCAAAATCACGTATCCACAAATCATGGAAAAGCCAGAATGGTAACGAACATATGGGAATACCGTAGTAACGTCTGTGCCAAGGTGCTGTGCAGCACCTGTATTGGGTTTTATGAGCAAACACTCTTGAGGTGAGTGTAGTGCACATGAGTGGTCAATGCTCACTGTACCAGACACCTACTTAGAAGTACAGAAGGGACTGACAGGCCATGTTATTTAGAAGGCACCAGACAACAGTATGCATTATCAGTTGGTACCACCTTCCTTGACATGTTCAATGGCAATAAAGACATGATTACATGGACAGCGGGATTACATGTGCAACAGGAATATTATATGTAGTGTGTTAAAGCTGTCATTGTGCCTGTGCCAACAGTGACATTGATGATAGACATTAATGAATGGCCTGACTGAATGTCTGATGCATGTGTAACCTATTTTGAAGTACATTGGAGATGTCCATTATATGATGATGAATTTGAAAATGGAGGAATGTTAAAGGTTTAAATTTGATTAACCAATAAAACAAAAAAAAAAGAATGTCTGATGCATGTGTAGTAGGTTAATTTTGTTTGTATGCATTTGAATTTAAATATGCATGTTCGGCTAGGTAGGCCTTTGAATACCGTTGTGTGACTTTGTGCAGGTGAGGAGGCAGCTGATGAGAAGGATGAGGAGGAGGAGCAAGAGGAGCAGGAGGAGGAGGAGGACACCCAACCATCCACCAGTGCAGCTAAGGTTGCTGTGTCTTTTGAGAATCTCGTCTTGTGCAGGCCATCATCAGTAGGCCTGCTGACTGGTCTTTTGAAGATGCTGTTGAATCTGATGTGGAATACATACTGAGGGGCATGGTGGAGGGACCTGTAATGAGTAGTCTGGATCCAATAGAGCTCCTAGTATTTCTTGAGGTTGCTGAGCCTGAGGAGGAAGCCAGAAGACCATGGACTTAGCAGTGGAGAGTACTATATCATTGCTGGATTCTATTATTGCAATATTGCTTTCTCCCATCATGAAGGCCACAGGGAAGACGGATGGCATTGGGAGAGGTGTACACTATCAGTCAGTGACAGTGCAGTCACTGCAATAGGGCCAGCCTTTGACATCTCGGCTTGGTAGGCCTCGCAGACATCGTGGACATTTGCCTGCCGGACACTTGGAGTGGGAGGAGAAGTAAGTGTGTGCAAGTGCCCAACAGGGTGAGATCCTGCAAGAGATTGACAGTGATAAACATTGTCAGGCCAAAAAGGTAATATCATCTAATGCTACACACACTGCATGATGAGATGCAGAATCCTTGCATGATGAGTTGTTGGCCTCAAGTGACATCCAGTGGGAAGAAATGGTCGCCTTGAGCCAAACCCTGCTTAAAGAGATTTTGCCTTCAAGGGAACACCACTGTCAAGACACAAATACCTTGAGACAATATCTGCATGATGAGATGTAGGCCCCAGGGAAATTCTGCCATAAAGACACTGATTCCTTGAGATAATCACTGCAAGAGTCGATGTTGGCCGCAAGGGACAGCCATCACCAAGAGATGGCTGCCTTGAGGCAAAATCTCAACATGTAATTGGAGACAGCAAGAGTCAACATGCCTGGTGGCACATTGACCACTCATGATAACCATCATCAGGACCTTATTGCCTTCCTCACAATTGGCCCTATCCAATGAGGACCAGGCTTTGGTCATGCATGATGAGAGTGTCCCATCACTGGAAAAACCACAGGATATGTGTTCTAACTGAACCCCACAGGTGATGCCGTTGGCCATGTGAATACCCAACCCTATGTTGTTGCCACTACCACTCCTTCTTCATGCACCCTGGTGTCCATAAGCCCATGGATAAGAGGAGGATATTTCTTGTGTTCTTTTTTTCTGTCAAGGCTGGACTGTATGTTTTTTTCCCCAACAGAGCCATAGTGTTCTAAAGGGCCTAACTGCCTATGCTACTGTGCACATGATTGAGCTAAGGGACTGTTCATTCATACATGCTCAGTGAAGTCAACTGACAAGGTCATGTTGATTGCAACAGGCTCCCACATACAGGTGACCATTCAATTGAACAATACATGTACAAAATATATGAAGTCTATCAGACAGACTCCTTTACCTAGTCCTAACAAACGTCCAATGTAATTTCATATCTGTTAGCACATCCATCACCCGCCCTCTCTGTGAAACCCCCCCAGTGCCCTCTCTTTCATTCCAAATCCTCATTCCTTCTGCTGGACACTGACACCCCTAGCACCAATGTGGAAGCCCAGTGTTAGGTAGATGTGGTAAGGGATTCAGAGCACACCAGCAGTACCCCCAGCTAAGGTTTTGCACAGCCATGCATTAGCATGGCTGTTTATCTATGCATCCGTACAGTGGCATGATGTGGTACATGTAGGTTTGAGCATGCATAATTCAATCTGGTGTTATATGCGTGACGGCCACTGTCATGCTAGATGGGAGTTGTCCTACATTATCAAGTGTCAACATGCTCAATTGATCAGGTATGCATGTGCTTTGTGTCATTGGTTACACCTCTGAGACATGCTGCTTAGAGTCAGTCTCATTGGGATGTTTATATGTGCATGTGTTTGGTGAGGGGTGCAGTAGTAGCTTATTTGTTGTGCAGCCTTACATTTACACTCCTGTCATATCAGCCTTGCATGCCATCTCCTGACATATATCATGTCAAGTAGCCACTCCATTATACATGAGCATGCAACACACCCGACTCACAATCCAAGTAAAATGTGATCAGATGGCAAGTATGCATGCAGATGATGAGTGAAGTATTCTGTGCATTACTGGTGAAGTGTGAATGTTGGAGGGCAAGGTACCTTTCACATTTATTGTGTGTAATATTGCTGCTGTGTTCCCATTAATGTAAACAAGAACTGTTCATAGCGATGGGTGTGAAACCTTTAAGTATGTGTCTTTTTCGTGAGGGGCCACATTGATTTCTGGCAGACATGGATGACGTCTTCATGACAGGGCAATGGGCATGTTCAAGGTATCAGAGACATGCATGAGGAGGGAGGAGGGAAGGAAGTGATGCACTACCAACCTGGGGAGGTAACAGAGGAAAGCAGTTCACACTGTCTCAGTAGGGTAGTGGGTGGAAGGTGTGTAGAGACATGTGTCATTGATTGTTTTTACCTTGCTGAGGGACTGAAATGCTCTTTCAGGAACTGTGTCGGTGAGTGAAGAGTCTACTGTTGGGTGAGGAGGTAAAAGTATATTCAGCTGAGAAGGTCTACATGCTGGTCCTACATAAATGTGCCAGCAGATAAGTATTCTATTAATTTCTGGTGTGTTTTGGGCCTACAGTGATGCTGACTTTGTGTTTGAGAAATCGTACTGACTGCAGGCTGGCAGCCTTATAGATGATGAATCAAGAATTGAAGTCTTGTAATGCCTGGCAGTGCAGGGCCATGGTTGTGATGTTCATGTGGCCTTGTTTGCCGAGTCTATTGATATTTAGTGCCCCTGGCACACACTGAGGTGAGAGGGCAACCAGGAAAACTTGACTGGGCTGGGTAATGTCACTCAGGGGTAGGTGCACTGAGACAGGCAGTGCCAAAGTGATAGAATGCTGTCCCAGAGCAGGTGGGTGCAGACACATGGGGAGAGTGACAGCTAAAGAGTGTGGGTTGAGCAGGGGGTATATTACATTGATATTGGTGCTGGTTTGTGAGAGCCTTGTTAGGGGGCTAGGGTGTTGCCAGAGAGTTTGGGTACTCTGATGATGGAGTGTGGGGGTGTAGGACACATGGGGAATGTAGGGGTTGAGGTTGGCAGAGGTACTGTGAGGGAACCTTTCATGTAAAGAGAAAAGGGGTGCACTCTGGGGAGCAGGAGGGAAAGTGGATTCATGGGTAGGGCTCGATCAACCAATATGGCCACAGAAGACAGACAAACTGGTGCAACCTTAAAAGGTACATGGTAAAACCTGTGAGAAACCTACCCTCCTCCCCCTGAATCCTCTTCTCAGGTGGCCAGAGAAAGGCCATCATTTTTGGGTCCTGACGCTGGGGGTGGGAAACGAGGGATGATCACCTGGGTGGAGGGTCCATGGGGTTTGGGTGTGGTGTGCCCTCAGACGAGACACAGAATTCCACATTTCCCTTTCAGGAACAACCGTCTATCCCAGAGGCAGTTGTGGGGTATTGCTATACCTCCCCCACTAACCAGAAAAATATCCAGAGATACCACTGGCATAGAAGCACCATAAAGAGCGGGAAGAAAATAAAGGTCTAGGAAGAGACATGGTATCAACCTTTTCCTATCGAAAACCAACCTGTTCCCTAGTATCTGAGGTCTATTCTAAAAGATCTCCCCTCCTTGTCCCACAATTTTCCTATGACAATACTGGGACGAGGAAGAAGCGACTAGGAGTGGTGAACACTAATATCTTAGTTCACCACTCTAGTACTGAGACGAGAAACAGGTGACTGAGATTAATGAACACCAAAAATCCATTTCACCACTCTAGTACTGGAACGAGGAAGATGCCTGCAGGGTACTGTGTGGCTCATGCATGTCTCTTTAGTTATAGTCAGGCAAGCCCAATTGAGAATCCACATCTGCAATCTGTCAAGTGGTTGCTGGAGTATAAAAGGAGAACCATAGAACAGCAGAAAGAGCAACAGGGAGGCCTGTGTTGGAGAGACCAGCAGGGGGCCTTTTTCATGAGGAGACGCGGTAGCAGCACTGGCTGTGGCAGACCAGTTGGACCACTGGGCACAGAGTGTGCCAGGACTGACGACTCCATGCAATTTGGGTGTTATCCTGTGTTTGGCAAGGACCTTAGTGCTCCAGGCTGCAGTGGGTGCGTGCAGGACTATTCTCCTAGACACTCGAAGAATACTTGTTAAGCCTGCAGCAAAGTAAAACTTTGGAGTGTCTGAGGCGCAGATGGAATACTTGTGGTGAAGCCATAAGCATTGGAAGTCGCATTGCAGGTTCACTGTGTCAGCAGAATACTTCATTAAAGCCGGTCAGTTTCAGTAATCCTAGAAACACTGGATCGCTGTACACACGAACAATTATGTCTAATGCAACAGTAGCAGTGGAAACTAGAGCAAAAGCACTGTTGAACAGATCATCATTGAAAAGCCCTTCACACAAATACAAGGTACATAAGCAGAAACAAAGTAACAGTCTATTGTACAATTGTTTGAATCTCCCGTCAAATGAGAGGCAAGTCGCGTGTGAGAGTTTCATGTACAAGAGTGCTTCTTTGTATCCTGTATCAATTAAATGGCTCCAATTGAACAAGAGGGAAATATACAAAACTTGAAACTAAGAGCCGAACTATGCATATTGAATACCGAGCTGTATGAAAACTTGAAATTAAGCATATCAAACACTGAATTTAATAAAACGTAATAGGCAACGCAAAATAGCAGATGACAGACAAAAGGAAAGTGCCCATGTGAAAACAACCTGCGGAAAAGAGTACAAGTGCAAAAGAGTTCCATGGAAAGGGGGTGCATGAATAAGACCACCACAAAGTGAATTTTATGAATGGATGCAGTGCAGCAAGGCCATAGACTGGCAAGAGGTGTGTGATACATTATGGCAAAGCCAAGAGGCGAACAAAGAGAAGCCAGAAGCGTTCAAGATTGCACATAAAGACAAGAGGCTGATAAAGAGGAGCTAAGTGAATGTCACTCTGTACACAGGGGCAAGTACAGAAGAACATGTGTCGGCTTGAAGAGCCTAGGGATCCTGTTTACTCAACCTGTGATGGGTGGACCATGTGGTCTGATACCTGCGCCTAGACCAGTGGACCCTAAATTGTGAAAACCAAAAGACATTGTGAAACAAACCAAGGGGAAGCACTTTAAGCAAGCTGGTGATGCAATCCAGAAGGAATGTCAGGTTGACCTGAAGTTGTGTTGAACTTTTGAAAAGACTAAAACAAGTACAAGGGGCTGAGTTAATGTCTTGGGGAAGGGAACCCCGAGATTTGAGCCACTGGCAGGAATATCTTGAGAACAAAGCCTCAAGACTCTTTTCTTTTGAATCGTGTTGCTTGGAACCTGGATAAGGTATCCCCGAGCATTGTGTGCAACTGTAGTGCCTGGGACTTGAGAAAGGTGATCTCTAGACTTTTGTGGAACTTTATTGCGCTTGGGAAGGCGAGCTGAAAAGGAAGCTTAGGGCTGAAAGAAGCTCAGAACTTTGTCTTAATCAACATTTCTTTTATTATTGACATCCCTACACATTATCTACCTTTAGTTGTGAGGGCAAGGATAAGTTTTGGATGCAGACAGACTTTTAAGTTTAACTCTTTTTCTCTGACTTTCCTTATTTTCATTCAAGTAGAGAAATCCCCCTTACCATAGGGCAGGTTAGGACTTCTACCATCCTGATATTTGATTTAATACATTATTTTATTTTGAACTGTGAATCTATTGTCTGTGCCTTGCTTCATGAAGCCTTCACAAACCACAGAAAAGACTGCCACTCTCCAAGGAAAGAATATAGTGGACTGATATTCTTATTTCGTGATCAACTCAGATAGTCTCTAAATTTTGGTTCGATATGGGTGTAATCTAATCTTGCTTTCCAAACAATTATCTTGATATGTTTATCTCTCTATAGATTGGAGCTTTTTGACTTAATCAGGTACGGGCAACTTTTTTCCACATATGATGGGACAGCTTTCTACTTTTCATCATGGGGTGACGGTTTCTTCCTTTCTTTTGGGGGCTTTAGAATTCGCTGATGAACAATATGCAACCTTTTGATAGGCGATATTTGTAAAGACTGGAGGGGGGGCCTGTACTTCTGCTCTCTATATGGTAGAGGAGAGGCACAGAGAACCCCAGCCAAGATTCTCTATTACGGTAGCAACGGACGAGCAATCAAGGCCTAGCTTCTCAGGAGGTGATGTAGACTGGTTCTTAATTACAGTGTAGTCCCCAAGTCCCCACAAAGGAATGTCCACACACTGTATTAGTTGAAACACAGTCTTTATATAATTAATATTCAAGGTTATGTACACTATCACAATAACTCACGTTGTGCTCAGAAAATCAACAATGGTAAATATATACAGTTCTAAAGTGGTACCACAATTATTATCAGATCTCATTAAAGTGCATCAACTATACTCACCCACCGGCGGATTCTCCAATGCACGTCGGCATCCTTGAATTTCTCCGGCGGGATAAAGCATTCGACGGTGCGGACAAGGGAGTCCTTCGATTCAACAGTCTTAGGCACAGGAGCGGGCGGCTCCGGTCTTCGGCGGCACGGGGTCGAGTGGTCCCCTCTTCTGGGCAACACGGCTTCTACGGGCCTCCAGCGGTTACAGTGATACTCCAAACCCTGGTCGATGGCAATGGACTTCGACGGCGTTGATGTCCGGGTGCTTCACTTTGTTCTCCTCGGCGGTCCCCTTCTCCAGTCAGCAGCCTTTCAAGGGTCTGACTTCCAGGTAGCTTTGGCGAAGTTTGGCGGTGCTCAACGGTCCCTCGGAGCACGGGAAGAGGGCACCTAGCCAGGTCCACTCTCGGATCAGTTCTCAATGAACTCGACAGCTTTTGGATCGGGTCGAAGCAAATGCAGCAGCAGTTCTTCTTCTTCCAGCTGGGCATTGAGGGTAAGCCGTTCCAGTTACTCTAAGTGTTGACTCAGCTTTTGAACAATTTGCAGTGGTGAGAGGTCCCCAGATGTGCTATTCTGCATCTCACCAACACTGCTGGGTCACACTCAGTAGTCAATCATACAGAAGGGCATTCAGGCAGTCAGTCAGCCAATCAGGCATACAGTGCATTCAGGCCATACTCCTCCCTCTCAGACACTCACAACAAGGAATGTGTATTGCGACAAGTACCCAGCCATTCAACAATACACACTGCATTCATACCAGTTTTGGGCAGGGCTGTCTCAGTCTTTGTCTCTCATACCAGAAACCAGACATCCACAACAAGAAGTGCATATTGGTCACAAACTCCATTCACCCAGGTCCCACCCACAGGGTGTACCCACAACATACAGTCACTGGCAAGGCTCCAACCAGTCTTGCCTGGATTTCCCAACAACACCATATATGGAACTTTCACCAAACAGCAGTCAGGGGGAACAGACAGAGCCAAGGCTTCCCATGACTTTGGGAAAACAAGGTAACAGGCAATAGAAAGCAAGAGGCCACATGGGCCATCTTGTTTCCTATCAGGAATCCACTGATTCCAATGGCAGGGCCTGGGGATCCCAAAATGGAGGCTACTCAGACCACCTGTCAAATTCAGCATGGAGCTGCCACCAGCCCATACCCTGCTCTGTGGGCCACACACAGGTGCCCAAGACAGGGGCACAGGGTTGCACCCCCACCCATGGGGTATCCCATGGGTGTGTACACCAAACCAAAAACAGGAAGAGCTGCACTGCCAGGAGCCCCACATGGACTCCTGGGCAGAAAACAACACACTACACAAATGAAAAAGGACTACAGGACAAGGACATCCCAGCATCACAATATTTAGGTATTTTTTCCATTGAGTCATGTTTTCAACATTGCTTACTTCGTATACAGACATGAGTTTCCATTCATGAAGTACAGAGAAAGTGTTATTAACTTGCTGATCTTTAACAAACCATGGGTCTACAGATTGTCTGGAAGAGATCTCTGAGACACTGATTTTGGATTAATACTGAATGATGAACTATGAAACATTGTTTGAAATATGAGTTCACGTGAATAATCGTGTTTTTAGTGTGGCAATAAGCCATGAGACGGCGGACCAATACCGGGCCCATAGTTACAGGCCCGAGCTTAGCCATCGTCTTCGCTCCCGAGAAAAGAAGAAAAAAGAAGGGAAGCGGAGTTGGGAGGGCGGGGAGGGGATAGTTTGCAGGGGAGGTGGGTGGAGGAAAAAAATAAACTTACCTAAGTCCCCGTGGGGAGGCTCGGAGCGGGGATTGCCCTGTTTCGAGCCTCATCATTGGCTAGGGGGCTGCCACGCCCCCGCCGGGAACAAGCCCAGGCACGTACGTGCATCCACGGGATTACACCGTGGTATGGCTCGGAAACAAGCCAATCGCATTAATTGTATCCCGTGGACGCAGGGTACTAATTTGGCATATTTCCCTTCCTTGCATGAATTATGCCAATTTTCTGTTTGATTAATGTTCAAGATAACACCTGAAGAAGGGAATTTTCAGAAACAAGATGGATTTTGATTTTGGAAATTAAAGATTAATTTTATGAAAATGAGAACTATGAGTTGTTCATGAACACACATCTACCTATCAAAACTCAACATTGTTTTAAACTGAAATGTTATATGTCCATGTTATATACAGAAACCTTTTTTTAAAACACTGTCTGTTTTATACAGTATTAGGGTGTGCGGGGAGCCGGATCTCCAAAGGAGACCATTTCTTCCTTTTTTGTGAATTCTGGTCTATGTGTCAGGACTGGTGTTACCCCGTTGCAACCACATATTGTACATATATATCAATTGACTGTTATTACGTTTATTGACATTTGATTTTGCGCTGTGTGTATATTCCTTTGAAGAAGTCCAACCCTGCCAGCAGTGGTGGCAGTTCAGCAGAGGAGTAGTGAGGCTTCAATGTGATGGGAGACCGAGGTGGGGGCATCAGGTGGTATGCCCATATCCGTCATGATCAGCAGGGAAGTGGGTAGACCAGATCCCACCCAGTGAAGAGAAGAGATGTGTGGGGGGGGCACTGGTCAAATTTGGAGGAGGCAGTCACTACAGGTACAGGGGGTGTGAAGTGATACTGGGTGCTACATGAGTTCTGAAGGGGCACTGATGGATTTGGTGTAACTGGATGATGGTGAGTGGGGGAGGAACATAGCATTTGAGAGTGTTACCCAGTGGAGATAGGGTAAGTAGTTATAAGTGGCAGGGTAGTGATGGGAATGGGGGTAAGTGAGGAGAGAGAAAGTAAGGTAAACAGGTACAGTGGCTGGCAGATGTTGATTTTCCTGTTGCAGGAGCATGGATATGGTGGAGGTGAGTGTTGGTGAGCAGGAACAGCACCAATGGTGCAGAGGGATCATCATCAAGGTGGCACTCAGGTGAGCTTGAATGGCTTGGCAGATGGGGTGGAGTTGGGTGCACCAAGGTTGTCTGACAGAGGTTGTGGGACACTGGGGGGCCTGCTAAGGCTGCAGGAGGAGAGAGGTGTGTCAGCAGAGGCATATGGTGTCGAGGAAGTGGATGTGGAAGTGCAGGTGGGGGTTGAGAGCAATGCAGTGGATGTTGCATCGAAGACTAAGATAGGAGTGGGAGAGGTGAACAACAGGGAACACATGGCAGGCCAAGGCAAAGGTGGTGTATCGAAGGTGAAAAGGATGGAAGGGGAAAAGGGCCAGTGTGCAAGCTGTGACCAAGAACCTGTTCAGTGTAAGTAGGAGAACGATATGGCCCTCAGTGAGCCATGTTGGTTGCACTTGATTCATGCGCCTGAGAGGAACACATGAAATAGATATTGCGCTAGGGGCTAGGTTTGCATAATTTGTATGCTTGTGCCTGTGAAATGGGCACTTTTATTTTTACTTGATATGAGTGTGGACATGGTTTGCACACTTCATGGCAAGGATTTCAGTGAGGTTGCAGTGTACTTTTAATGTCATAGAGCACGCACAGGTTGCCAATCCAAGACACATATGTTTAGGTTGTTGTTATGGGCAAGCAGTAGTTGCCAGATTTCATTATTGAAGGCCATCAAGGATGTGATTATAGTGAGTGTGTTCCACAGGGTTGTAATTTATGTGAAGTAGGTTTGTACTACATGGTTGCATGTGTTCAGTCACTGTGCCCTTTGGACTGCTAAGGGAATTGTTGTTGCCTATGCATTAGGGCACAACTCTTCCTGCTCCTCTACGGCTATTCTGTGGCAATATTATGTGGGACACAACATGCCACAATACATTTGTATACTACAGGTGGTGCCTAGAGCAATATGCCACCTGAGTGGTCAAGGGAAGCGTAATCGTAAAATAGGTGCACGCTTGCGCCACTATGACCCTCGTGGCTATGTTATCTGTGTTGTAGCATGCCTCACCAGGTCTGGATAGATTTCTGGTTGGTTTCAACAGTAATGGTGACAGCAGTAAGGCACATTCCCCTCCAAACGAGGAAATGGTTATTTTATTGCATGTAGTATCATTTCTTGTGTTTATGTGTGGCATGTGACTGCTTGCGTGTCTGTGTTTGTGCATGTGCGATGGATGAAACTTACCAAAGGAGCCACGTGTTGCCAAAAGTTCCAGATGCCAGGACCTTGTGTATAGGGGAATGATACAAGATGTAGCTATCATGCATGCATCATGGGTAATTCACATTTACATGCATGAAGTGTCCCATGTGTCAGGGTGATTATCCCGGGGGCTGGCAGAGTCGTCAGCGGACCTCCGGGCTGGGGCGGCCCCAACTCCTCCCGTGTCCCCAAAAGGAGTATGAGACACACACAAGGAGCAAGGTGGTTCTGCTTTTTATTATACCAATGGCAGGGATGGGTCTCGGATTGTACGCTTCCGATGAGCCTCTCACTCTTAGTGGGGCTCGCAGGCCCTTTTTACAGCAGTATGACACGCTATCCGTGTCACCTGGGAAAGTTAGCAAAAAACCTATTGCCACTCTGGATTTCTTCCCCGAGTGGCAGGGTTAGTATAGGTAGCATATGGAGAAGGATATTAGTGGGTAAGGATGGGCCAGGTAGTACACTAGGGTCAGGGGTGGACTGGGAACTAAAAGAGGCCCTGGAAATAATTACTGGGGACCAAAAGAGG
This sequence comes from Ambystoma mexicanum, assembly GCF_040938575.1. Taxonomy (NCBI): domain Eukaryota; kingdom Metazoa; phylum Chordata; class Amphibia; order Caudata; family Ambystomatidae; genus Ambystoma; species Ambystoma mexicanum. The sequence goes on from NC_090940.1 coordinate 358,252,811, forward strand.
CCCTGGAAATAAGGTTCAAAGTGGCCCCATTTGACACATTTTCAGCAATCCCAATGATTTTCCTATGAAAAAATTTGGAAATACCACACAAAAGAGGCCCAGGGTGCAGAGGCCCACCGGGAAATCTGCAGAGTTCCCTATAGGCTAGTCCACCCCTGACTAGGGTTGTCCCTAATAGTTGTTATTTTAGAATCGTTACAAGGGGACCCCTGGTGATTGGCTAACACTAATGGCGTCAGTGATGAGCCCCCCTGTGTTCTGATTGGTTCTCCCGCGAGACCCCAAGCCTGGGACCATCGTCGTTCCCAACTCGCGGTGTACCTGTCATTAGCAACAATGTGCAACTATGTTTTTGTGCAGGCAACGGACAGGTCTGCTCATAGGCTTGTGAGCGGGTCGTTCCCATCACTGTAGGTGTCCATCTTGCCGCTTCATTGTTGCAACCTGTGTCCCAGACATGGGACCCAGGCGGCTTCCTGCCTCGTGAGCCTGGCATCTTGTCAGCTCGGCTTGGTCACGTGTGGAGAGACTGTAGCTGGAGCAGAATTATGAGCATTAGATTTGTATTTCGCTTCTGTCGGCTTGGCATTTTACAGGTATAGCTCCTCGGGTTTCTTGGGTTCTCTACCTTCACAGATGGTGGATCCATGTGGTTGTCAAGAATCTGTTTGTGCAACCTCTCTCTCTCCTTTATTATCATGTCCGTGTGCTTGACATCGTCAGCCGGTAGTAAGGCGTGCATGCCGACCATCTCCATCATTTCGTCTGTTGTACATGCTTTTCTAGCTTTCCAGAACTTTATCACAATCAACACAGCTGTACCCAATATTATCACTCCTACTATTAATTTCAGTCCATCTGACAGCCATCGAGGCATCCATGACCATAGAAATGAAAAACAGCTGTTATATGTCTCTACTCCTTTACCCTCTTCCATCATTTTGGAGTGCATCAGGGCCAGTTGTGATACTGCTTCAGTAAGTGTTCCATTATCTGTGTCATTAGCAGGGTTAAATTTGCAGCATGATTGTCCAATTTTTGCATGAACTCCTCCTTCCATTGCCGTGAGAAGATCCAGCACATACCTGTTTTGCAGTGCTACCATTCTCACTGCTCGTAGCACTTCTTTTATGGTGTTGAATCCATTGACAGTGGAGTTTATTGTCATCATCAGCTCCCACCGGGTGATCTGAAGCCATTTTGCGTTTGTATATGCTTGTAGTCCTAGGTGTATTATTGATGAAAAGAACATTGCTGCTCTGCTAAATAGTCTGGTGGGATGGAGGTGAGCGCTGTTTCTGACCTTCCCCACAGGTAGTTCCCCGTTAGTGCTTCCCCTTGTCTTTTCACTCTTGACAAGACGTTATTGTTGTTGTTCTCGTCACCTTCTGCAATCTTCGCTGATCTCTTCTTCCTTTTGTTCCCTTCGTCCATCTTGGGGAAATTGGCCATGTTGACATTTTTCTGAGGCACAACCAGGGATGGTACGTTGATGTGTACCATGGTGCATACTCCATTCCATAATGGAGGCAAGGTGTGGTATGCCTTATCACTGCAGGCCCAATAGCGGTCCATTAGAACTGCCGTGCCAGCACCCCCCCCGGTAACTCTACCGTACTTCCACAGTTGGTGTTGTATCCCACATCCACATCACCTTTGTGTTGGTAGCACAGTGTGGGTGCAGTCAGTGGTAGTATGCTTATTGGATCTTCGTCCTTCTACATCCACATCAGCATCAGTACAAATTTACCCCATGTCGTCCAACATCTGTCATTGTGCTCCTGTATGGTGGTAATATTTTCTCTTGTTATCATGTTGCTCCCAACCACTCCTATTTCCCATTCATTGTTCATATATATTTTCCCAGTTATAGTTATTAGAGGTCTTTCCCAGCACCCTTATTCACCAGGGACGTCAGTTGCATACCAATCACACAGCAGGTATTCTAGTGTTACTTTCTTTGTTTCTCCTTTGTCGGGTCCATCCGTCATGTATCTGAAGGCTTCAGCATTTAGCCTGCTTTTATGGTAGCTCAAGTATGTTTTGAGGAAATTGTTTTCGTATGGGTATGTGTCTCTTGTTTTCCATTGAAGTCTCACCACCGTCCCTTGGAATCGTCCTTTCATTTGGAATAGTGCCAGATATATTATACATTTGACTGTTTTTGCTGGTATTTCAGTGGCTACGAATGTTCTTGATGCGCTCATGGCGTATGGGATCAATGAGCACACAGAGCAGTTGTCCTCAGTTGTCTGCTTACCAATTTTGGTCATGTGCTGGTACCACATGTTGTTTGAGATGTGTGCTGAATCTGTCATGTAATTATCGATACCTTTATCTTCTGCATATGTGCTGGGTTTAACTCTATTTCCCTTATTTGTATGGCTACTGATACCACCTGACACCATGCCTGTTGCAGACGTGGGAGGGGGTGGGTTAGTTTTGGGTATAGCCATAATATTCAAAGCATAGTTTTTCTGCCAGACAGAGGCAGCCAATAGACCAGTGATCACCAACACGCCTACCAATTTTATTACAAGAGCTAGTCTCACTGGCATATTTGCTCTTATCTTGCTGTGGTCCTGCAGCTTATTCTTGAGACGTTAAAGGTGCCCGCCTGAAAATTCTGAAGGGATGCGTTACTGTTGTTAGTATTCCTTAATTAATCTCTCCCTATCAAGTAATCGTTCAATGCCCAGGCGAAAAGCTGTTCCCACGCTAATCTTAGTGACCTATCTCTTAGAGCCGGCAGGTGCTCGTGGAGATGGGGAAATGATTGTCCCATGGCCAGAACAAATGCACTGTAGTATACGCGTACCCTTCTCCTTTTCAGATACTTTGGTCTCCTTATATGACATAAGGGCAGCATTTACTCCTGGGCAGAGCACGAGGTTAGTTACTTTACTTTCTAAACAATACAATAATGTGGTACCTGCACGTGCGAGAGAAAAAGAAAAGAACAACATACAAGTGTTTTATATGTGTGTGCGTAACATTCAAGTTTGTTATACAACGTCCTTTATTCGGTGGTGGCCTGGGCATGGTTGGGCTGGGCAGAGGTTTGTTTGCTTTGTGATCTCATGACCATTGGGTGAGCCTTGCACGATTGTCCAAAGTCTATGGCAGTGTTTGTGGCTGGGGAGGGGTCAGGGGCAGTGTCACAATTGTCCTTTGTAGTAGTTGCTGTGTCTTTATCTGTCGCTGACGTTGCTGATGTTGCTGGTTTTGCGATGGCCCTGTCGTCAACGCAAGGGTGGGTCTGATGGTTTTAGAGCTTTATGTCGTGAAGGTGAGTCCAAGCTCGTTTATCGTGTAGTTTAACAGCTCTAGGAGCCACTGCTTCTACCAAGTGGGGCCCAGTGAAACGTGGGCCGTTCCACTTTCTATTGAAATTGCAGAGGAGTATGTGATCTCCCTCCGTGACAGTGCATAGTTTTTTCTCTTCTTGTTCCTCTTTTGTCTTTTGAGTCTTCTTGTTGGGTGCTCTTCGACCCGCCCCACATGCGCTCGACCTGTTGAAGGATAAAGGCAACACTAGTAATCAAGGAAGAGACATATTGATACATTTCGTCACCAAAAACATTTGCAGTATTTTCGTAGTCAGTGAAGGCTCTTGATGTTGGCATTAATGGAAGACGCATCTGACGTCCAGTCACCACCTCGTGAGGAGTGATGTGGTGATCAGATCTTGGCCTGTTCCTCAGCTCAAATAGAGCCAGGGGAAGGCAGTACAACCAATTCTTCTTAGTTGTCAGCTGGATTTTGGCTATCTCCTCCTTTAACAGGCCATTCAGGCGTTCACAGACACCATTAGCCTGTGGATGAAATGCACATGCAAACTTGTGCTTGATGCCCAGCAGAGCTGTGATGTGCTCAATAATTTCGTTTGCAAAGTGTGGGCCATTGTCCGACTGCAGCACTTCGCAAACACCCCACCTGGGGAAGACCTCTCACACTAAAAATGTAGCTGCTCTGAACGCATCCACGTGTGAGCAAGGTCCAGCCTCAATCCACCTGGAAAACGGACATACCACCACAATCATGTACCTATGTCCTTGACATACATTGATCATATCAACATAGTCAATTTGAAGGTGTAGGAAGGGTCCTTCTGGATGGGGTATAGTAGCCTTTATCACTTGCAGTGTGTGACCGGCCGTAAACTGTTGGCATGTGAGGGATTTGCTGATGAAATTTGCAACATGAGAATTTAACTCAGGACAGAACCACGCTTCCTTAATTTGTGCTGCAATCTCTTCCTTTCCTGTATGTGCCAGATGGTGAAGCTGAGCCAGGGCTGTGTTCAACAGTGCCAGCGGCATAACTACCTTTCCAGTATTATTTTGACACCACAGTGCATCTGTGGGGGACTATGTATCTATGTACACCCTCTTCTCACCTATAGCTCCTTTTCTGCCATTGGTGCAGCTGCCTGCAACTCCATTATCTGGGTTGTAGGGAGATGGGTGTACCCATCCTTCATCAACATCTGTCTTGCCATCAACCTCCCTCTGCCTCTCTCTGATTCTGGGGAGTCCACATTTTGCTAAAATATGCAGCATGTTTGGCATGTGCATCTGCTGTTTCATTACCTTTCGAGATAGGATCATCTCCATTAGTGTGGGCCTGATATTTAACCAAAGCTATTTCTTGGGAATTGTTAATTACTTCAATCAATTCGGCTAGTAAGAGGGCATGTTGCACCGGGGTGCCATCAGCTCTTCTAAATCCCCTTCTCTGCCACTTTATTAATCCTGAGTGCACCGTTGATGTTACATATGCACTGTCAGAGTATATGGTCACTCGTTTGTCAAAACATTCTTTTAGTGCCAAAATCAGTGTGACCAATTCCGCTGCTTGAGCCGAATAATGCTGTGGTAATTGGAAACATTTCACTGGGACATACATCAAATCTTCCGTCATTCTAACTACTGCTGCCCCTGTCCTCCTTACCCCATTGCTCTGATCAATAGTTGATGACCCATCAATGTACATTATTTCACCCCCCTTAAGGGCATCCTCCTCGACCTTCCTTGTGCCAGAGTACATTTCAATAGTCTGTGTGCAATCGTGGGCATAATCACCTTCCTCAACAACTTCTGCTATGAACCTGGCTGGGTTTACATTACTGCATTTGACAATTGTCAATTCAGGTCTGGATAAAATGATCTCATAACCTGATGCCCTCTGTGTGGTCAGTGTGGACTTGGGCTTGTTTAAAATTACAAACAGTGCATGTTCCACAAATAATGTGGTGGGGCACCCCATCGTGATTGATGATGATTTTTCCACCGCAAATGCTGCGGCGGCAAAACCCTGTTCGCAAGGGAAATTACCTAACATCACAGGGTCCAAGTTACCGCTGTAGAAAGCTAATGGCTTGTGTCCATGGTTGCTTTCTGAGTTAGTACTGCCTTCATTACTGCTGAGTCGCAATGTGAAAAAATAAAAAATGTATTCTCATAATTTGGAGTGGCTAGTACGGGCGCTGTGGATATGGCATGTTTTAACTCATCAAACGCCTCTTTCATTTACCTTGTCCACCCTAAACGTTTGTCCCCTTTTTGTGCTTCTCTCAGTGCTTCGAGCAGGGGTCCTATGTATGAACTGTAATCAAAAAGCCATGCCCTGCAGTAGTTGCATATGTCCAGGAGCTGCAGCAGTTCCCGCACAGTTTGTGGTTGTGGTGTGTTGGTTATGGCTTGTGCTCTTTGTGGTGCAATGTTACTTCCATGCTGGGAAATAAGGTGGCCAATGTATAGTACCTGTTCCTGACAGTACTGTAACTTTTCCTTGTCCACCTTGTATCCCTTCTCTGCCAACACTGTCAGCATTTTTACTGAGTCTTCCCTGCACCTCTCTTCAGTGGTGCTGCAGATTATTATGTCATCAATGTATTGCAGCACCGTGCTCTCCATTTCAATGTTTCCCAAATCCATTTGTATTACCCTGTTGAAAATTGAGGGTGACTCGCAGTACCCTTGTGGTAACCTGGTATGTTTCCATTTTGTATTCCTGTATGTGAAGCTTGTCAAATCGTGTGAGTCTGGGTGCAGAGATATCGAGAAAAGAGCATTTTTGAGGTCAATCACGGTGAACCGTGATGCCTTTGTTGGTATTCCACATAGTATTGTGGCTGGGTTTGCTGCTATGGGGTACTCTGCCTCTACAATGTAATTCAAGGGCCTAAGGTCCTGGATGAAACGCCAAGACCCTCCTTTAGCTTTGCGCACTGGGTACATAGCCATGTTACATGTTGATTCTGATGGTACCAATATGCCATTGTTTATCAGAGCTGTTATAGTTTCGTATATGCCCTCATCTGCCACTTTTGATAGTGGGTACTGCTTCACCCTAGGTATTATTGCTCCCTTTTTCAACTTTATTTTTACTCCTCCAATGCTCTTTATGCAGCCCACGTCATAGGGACTGGTGGTCAACAGTGATGATGGAACTTTAGCCATATTTCATAAAATTGTACTGGGGTAGATGCAGGTGCCTCTAGTGCCACTGCCATTTTTAGTGCCACTTGCTTGTATGTCACTCTCAACCAAATGTCAACACTCATCATAAACACCATCTCTCCTTCTCCTTTGCTTTCTGAGAAGAGCTCCTCGTCAGACACCTGTGTGGGGCTGCACCCCTCAGCCAGTGCTATTACTGCTCACCAGGCCCTCCCTGTCTTGGGCATGTACTGCGATGTAATCTGCAGTTGCCATGATGCTCTTGATGCTCACTGAAATCATCTTCCCCTCTGGTTCTTTTGCTGGTGTCTCTGGCCTGAACAAATATGCTGCTGGCCTCCTCCAAATCCTGCCCTCTATTCCTGGCATCCATGCAAATGCCATATCTGTTCCATATTGGAACATTTCTCCATCTACTGGCTCCGCCCGGGCTACTGTTTGGCCACAGTAGGCTAGCAGTATTTGTCGTGCGGTGAGCATGTTTATTCCTGGTGTGGAGCAAATTATGCCGTTCTCCGTGAAGGAGATTGTCATATTCAATCTGCTCATTATGTCCCTCCCAAGTATGTTTACTGGCGACTCCTTCGAGTACAGGAGCGGGACAGACATATCATTATCTCCTATAGATAAGGAGATGTTATCAGTAAAGGGAACCAACCCTCGAGCCCCAGAGAATCCTTGAGTGTACATGGCATTGCCTGACATTTTTAATTTACCCTCCGTAATGCAAGACCTAGTGGCCCTGGTGTCAACAAGGAAGGAAAATGTTTTGTTACCTATCGCTACCTGTATGCGTGGTTCCTCCGCACTGTTAGATGTTATCGACAGGATGGGACACATCAAAGATGTCTGTGGGCTGTCCTATTGTGGGTACAGTGACTGACTGCCTCCAGTGTAAGGGTTGTGCCCCAATATGGTCACCCTCCCTAACTGTGTTTGTGTAGTGGTGTATCAGTGGTTGACACTTTATTGTCCTGTATTTGGGTGAGCTGCTGTGCTGGTTGCACTTGGTGTTGTTGTGTTACTACCACCTGTTGCTGTGGTGATGTGTATGTCTGTTGTTGTGGTGCGGCGTAATATTGTACCTGTTTCTGTGGTTGTTGTGGTGACTTGTGTTGCTGTGGGTTGTTCTGTTGCATTCCTTGCTGTTGCTGGTAAACCTGTTCCTCCCCCATATGTCCTTGTGGCCCCTGTTCCCCTCAGGCCGGTGGGGTGGGCCTCATTCTACATGTGCGCAACATGTGTCCCACCAAACCACAAATCCAACATACTGGTGGTTCCCTGGCCTGTCATGGGAAATTCCCCGTATTGTCTTCGTACCCTTGCTGCCCGTTAGGGTAGTAACTTCGGAACCCTCCCCCTTGCTGCTGTGCGTGTTGGCCATACCCTCTCCCTCTCATCATGTCGCCCCTGCCCCGGAAGTTGTTATAATGTCCATTTCCTGATGACATGTACCCTCCCCCTGCGGGAGCTGTCTATGGTGGGGTGGTGGCATTTGATGTGTTATAAGTTGTGCTGGCTGTGGTAAGGGTGCTACTTGTTGCTGTGTGGTGGTCTCGTGCAACCACTACTTGTGTGGGGGTGGGTGCCATTACTACTGGTGTAGTTATTAGTGCTCCTTCCATGGTATATTTAGTTAGTTTTTTCTGCACTAATTTTGCCTCTTCTGTCTTCCTATCTTCTTCCTTTTGTTTCATCTTTTCTTGCCACATTCTAAAGTGATGTATTATTGTTAGTTATATTTCCGGCCAGGCTTTAGCTTCCATGCCCACTATTTTATTTAGCTGTCTTTGTACTGTCTCCGGGAGCCTTGTACTAGTATGTGATAAAAAATGGCTGGTGTTTTATCCCATTGCTCCCTAGTTTCCAAGCGCCACTTCTCCTGAATCTTCTGGATGTAGTCAACAGGATCTTCATTCACACGCATCTTGGGTGACGTAATAGCTCCTATGTCTGATGTGTCTTGGTACTGGACCCTCAGGGCCTGCCATAGTGCATGTCTTCAGTTGGCAAATGGCGCCCCGTAATGTGACGTGTCTGTGATTGAAGCCTGCCCTCTTCCAAATATCATCTGCCGCATCCCCCAATATTGATATTAATAGTCCCTTCACGTCCCCTACTGCTAGTTTCTGTCCCGAAGTGTGTTTCTCCATCTTGTATATCCACTTCCCTGCTCCTCCGCTTAGGGATGGGAGCCTACATTTTATATTCTCCTTATCAGCATGCTTTAAGGAGACATATTGCAGTTTGGCCCCTCCCCTTTCCAGAAGTGGCATTAAATTGTAACCCCTCGGTTCCTCCCGTGACCGTGGGGTAATGTCAGTGTACTCGTCCTCTTCCTCTGTGTCGGGTAACTCTGTTGTCATACTTATATTACCGTTGCTTGTCATATCTTCTCCTTCGTTCCTTCTCCCTCTCCTATTACCCTCTTGTTTCACCGCAGGAGTGTATGGCCGTTCCTCCTGCCTGCGTCCTGGGAGATCTCTGAGCCTGCCAACGTATGGTGTGTGTTCAGGTGTAGGTGTGAGTGGTCGTGGTGGGTGTGATCGCGTGGATGTTACAGTGTGCGTTGTTCCTCCGGCCACCTCGCTTACCTGTTCTTTACCTGTCTTCTCCTCTTCCTTCTTCCTGCTTACCCATGGTGATTCACCGTTAGCGCGTATGAGGTACAATTTATCTAAACTCTCCCTACTGCCACTTCTTCCTCTTTTCCCCACACCCTCTTCTTCTTCGCTGCAGAATCCGTCCAGGAGCGACAACCCCCATTCTGTTCTTTTTCCCCCCACTGTTACCATTTTTAAGTCTATTAAATCCGTTCTTTTCTGTTCACCTCCACTAGTTGCCGCCCCCTGCGTTGATGTTGTAGCCACTTCCACGTCCTGGCATGCGTATGCTCTTACTCCGTGCTCCACTCTCCTACCTCCACTCTCCTCTTCCTTCCTCGCCATTATCTCGCCGCCTATTTCCTCTCTCTTCTTTTTCAGTTCCTCCATCACCTCACTACTTACCCTTGCTAATATTCTTTCTTCCTCTCCATTTCTCTTTTTCCCTTTTTTAATATACTTTCTATTACTTTACCCTCTTCATATTTCCTGGTGCTTTCAGAGAGTATGTTCTTGTTCCATTCTTCCATTTCCTTTTCCTTCTCTTCCTCCCTCCTCTTCATGTCACGTTGCTCTGCTCGGGACACCCTCTCCGCTATTGCTTTCATCCTCTCTGCTTCCCTCTTCCTCTCTTCTGTACACTGCTTCATCCTTTCCTGCTCATCCCTACTCTCCTTCCTTTCCTTCCTCCTTCCTCGTGTCTCTTGCTCGAACTGTCTAATCACTCCGCGTATCCCTCAATTCAGCCAATCTTTCCTCCAACATCACCTCTTCCTGTGACAGTTGCCCTTCTCTCGTGTTACTCATCTCCTCCGCTGTCTGAGTGCTACCTTTGTCATCCTTACCACATCTTCTTCTTCTCCTGTTAAGGTCCCTCGCAGCTTTAATAGCACCTGCGCTGCTATCCATTCGTCTTGTCCTGTTTTCGCGATGTGCTCCTCACCTCTCTTCCATTCCTTTGCACGCACCTGCGTGCAACTTGAACCCACCGTACTCGTCACCTCCTCCCCCCTCTGGTAGCTACCTGTAGCGGTATATGGTGGAGGGCTGTATGTGGGGTTTGAGTACCCCTCAGCTGCCGTCAATTGTTGCCTTACTGCTTCGCGTAACTCTGTCACTGGATACAACCCACCTTCCGCCTTCTTCAGCACTTTCGCTAGGGGCATATCTTCTGTCCCTTCTTTCTTTACTTCTATTTCATGCGCGGTACCAGACCTTTCGCCCTTCCTTTTGTCCTTCTCAGTGAATGGAGTGTTACTAGTCGCCGCTCCCATGTTCCCTTCTTCTTCCTTAATCTGTTTGCCCTCCTTTGTTTCCTTGCTCCCCTTCTCTTCTGTCGTCCCTTCCATGGTGAACATCCCTGTTGCTCCTGGCCGGGAACCCTGGAACATCCTCCACAAGTTAAATACCTCCACGTGATGAGCTAATTTCTTCCCCTTGTACGTGTTGTGTATGTGTGTCAGCAGCGAGTGTTGGACGTATGGTTCAAAACTGCCATTAGGCGGCCATGGTGTTGTCATTTTGTTGTCTGTTCTTTTTGTCCATTCTATACTATATTTGATAAGTTTCTCCCTGTGAGGTGATAGCGTCTTGCAAATATGTTGGAGGGGGGTATTTAGAGTGTTCCCCCACCCTCCAGACCCCGACCCGAATGACATTGCTATACTATACTGTTAACTCTCCTCAGCAACAACCTTCTTTACCTGGCCCCGTAGATTGGGGACTTCCGACCGTCCGCTGAAAGGCAATGTGACGCGGTAGACGACGGCCCTCGTGCCTGTCCCGCTACCGACCACCCGTCTGTCAACACTTATTAATCAAATCTTTGCAACACACTGTAATGACACCTCCCGCCGCCCTTATTACGATTCCTCCCCCCTCCCTCACAAAGTCACATTGCTTGTTGGGTGTGCCATACTCACCAAGTTCCCTTGATGCAGGGCCGCTTGACAGCGTGCACCCCTCCAGGCGGCTCGCCACCTCCCCTCGTCTGGACCACGTCTAGACACTCGCCAACCGCTGGCGGGATACTTCTCAACTGGCTCCCAAGGGCCAATATCCGGATTGCGCTGTCCGGTCTTCTCGCAGTTCCGCGATGGTCCTGTAGTCCTCAAAAGGGGGCAGCGGCAGAGGGGGCCCCGCTGCCGGGTCGCCTTGCTGCAAGGGCCTTGGAATGAAGTTTCGAGGAGATAGACCTCAAACGGATCTCAGCAGTGCCTCCAACTTGTTCGGGTGATTATCCCGGGGCCGGCAGAGCCGTCCCCGGACCTCCGGGCTGGGGAGGCCCCAACTCCTCCCGTGTCCCCAAAAGGAGTATGAGACACACACAAGGAGCAAGGTGGTTCTGCTGTTTATTATAACAACGGCATGGATGGGTCTCGGATTGTACCCATCCAATGAGCCTCTCACTCTTAGTGGGGCTCGCAGGCCCTTTTTACAGCAGTATGACGCGCTATCCACGTCACTTGGGAAAATTAGCAAAAAACCTATTGCCACTCTGGATTGGTTCGCTGAGTGGTAGGGTTAGTATAGGTAGCATATGGAGAAGGATATTAGTGGGTAGGGATGGGTCAGGTGGTACACTTGGGTTGTCCCTAATAGTTGTTACTTTAGAATCGTTACAAGGGGACCCCTGGTGATTTGCTAACATGAATGGTGTCAGTGATGAGCCCCCCTGTGTTCTGACTGGCTCTCCCGCGAGCCCCCAAGCCTGGGACCATCGTAGTTCCCAGCTCGCGGTGTACCTGTCATTAGCAACAATGTGCAACTATGTGTTTGTGCAGGCAACGGACAGGTCTGCTCATAGGCTTTTGAGTGGGTCGTTCCCATCGCTGCAGGTGTCCATCTTGCTGCTTCGTTGTTGCAACCTGTGTCCCAGACGTGGGACCCAGGCGGCTTCCTGCCTCATGAGCCTGGCACCTTGTCAGTCGGCTTGGTCACGTGTGGAGAGACCGTAGCTGGAGCAGAATTATGAGCATTAGATTTGTATTTCGCTTCTGTGGGCTTGGCATTTTACAGGTATAACCTTGGCGCTGGGCTCGCAGCATGCCAGTTGCAACATTGTGGCCTTGGCTGTGAGCTCTTGCTGGGGGCTCGTTATGCATGGTCAGCACTTGTACTCTGTACTTGTACTTGTTCTGAGAGGATTTTCATGGCGAGGCTCTTGCCTGGATGACTCTTGCTTGCGGTCTACCTGGGCCTAGTACATGAGTGGCGGTACATAATCCGTGGTATGGGGGTCTCGGGTTGACAGAGCGTCACAAGCAGTATTAGATATACATGATGGTGTTGTCATATGGGTGGGTGGCAGGAGAAGCGTCAGCAAGCATATACACAAGCTCTTCAAGCGTCTTGCGCTTCTGCGGTATTGTGAAAAGGCCTATGTGAAAAATAACAACGATGCACGTCAGTGGGTGTGTCAGTCACCTACGTCATAGCACTGTGTATGTTCTTCGTGTAGGTTGGTGTGTGAGTATCCAGTGTGCATGGTGGCACGTGTGTTCTTGGCAGTTGGCTATGTCGTTATGGCATCGCTAACGATGTGGATAATTGTGGCTGTTCTTAGTCGAGCTCATCCATGTTGCAGGTGTCGGCTTGTGTCGGGCGGGGTGGTGCAGGGCGTGCTGGTGGGTATACTCCTCTTATGTGTACATTTCTGAACCAGGGTATTTTGTCATCTGGTAAATAGACAAACTCGTCTCGGGGGTGTCTGGGTTGTGATCCTCTTGGCCATGGTCTGGATGAGATTGGGGGGAGGGTTTTGTCCCATTTTCCCACTTGACATGGCATCAGAGATCACCTGCACATTTTTGGAAAGCCAGTTTTCCTGTTACAATAAATGTGTTCAGTCTCTCAGGGGTTTGCAGCACTACATGGCTGCTATTGATGGATTCCATGACCCTATGAAAGAGGGAGACTGCATACAATTCCTGGCACACTGGTTTCCTTGCCTGCAGAGTGTGTGGCATGTCAATGTACCTCTGCACATGTGGCAGGATGCACTCAAGACCTGGCGAAGGCACCTCGATTGTGTGGGCTATGTTATACCCCCAACAATGGCTGTAGTACCCTAAAATGATCCAGTGGCCAGAAAGTGTGGAGCTGATAACACTTTTACTAGAGGTGTCACAGCCTGTGAGCACATGGTGGGTGATGCCAGGTCATTCTCCCATTCCGCGACCAAGTCTAGGATGACATAGGAGGAAGGTGGTATGTTCCATACACTACCTCATCTAGCATCCTAAATATTGTAGTTTGTGTATGGAAGATTCTGGCCCTCCTCCTCATTCCATATAGTAATATCAGTTCAGGCGATACAGGATCCTCTTTCAATGAGGAGTTTTGCATGTTCTGCCCTCTTCTCCTTCTTTGCGCTGGTCCTTCCCACACTGAGTTGAAAGATGTACTAAGCACTCTTACAGAGTGCAAAGTGGGAGGGACCCATGCAAAGTACGATTTGTGCGTGCAACTGTTGTTTAGTGTGGTACAAGTGTACTTTTTCCGTGCAAAGTCCATTTGTGGCGCGCTAAACATTTTGAAAATTAGGCCCAATGTAATTTATCAACAATGCAAACAACACAGTACAACATTTCACTGACCAAAATATTATGATAAATGATCACAGATCGAATGGAACATGATTTATACTGGCCAACTTTCCCTCTCCCGTTCATCTTCAGTGCATAAAGAATATTTTACAAAGTGCATACATACATATATGAAATTAAAGTGCAGCCTTTAGAAATAGTTCGATATGAAACCAACATTTTAAGTAAAATACCGTTTGGCACTTCTAATCCATGGTTGGAATGTTTTCCAGACGAAACAGCAAAATAGTTTGCTGATGGAAATGTGAGGATGAAAATCCTAAATTGTAAGCAGGACAAGAAGGTGCTGAATGTTTGCATTCGTTCGCACTGGTTATTGCAACCTTTTTCCTTATGACTCCTCAGTTAAGGCCATGTCAGGCTAATACATCTCGTACGTGCCCCTGAGAAAACCTACCCTTCTAAGGTTAAAGTGCCCCAAAGGCACCCACATGCAAGTCTCCTCAAACATATGTCTGTATTGCATGAACTGTTTGATGGCAGCTTTTGTGCATTGGTATACTGCCATACAGCCTCCTTACTGGTTCCATGACTCTACTAGGCATTTCTTAGTAAAATCCAGTTAGCATTATTTTTCCTGGGAATTTGGCTGGGCAAACTAGTTTTAAGTATATAAGCACCTACATTTTGGTGACTACACATCCCACGAACCTTTAACATTTCTTCAGGACTTCTTCCAAAAAAGTTGAAGTTCATCTTTGAAGGCCCTGCTTGGGAAGACAAGCTGCTTCCATCTTTCATATTTACTGAAAAAGTGTACTCTTCAATTGATTAAAAAAGTGATATGTATCATGCACAAAGCAACGCATTTACACACTTTCAAATCTAACACCAAAACCAGGGTGCTGGGTTAAAGCCCCTATGGCACAGAAACCAACTGGTAAAGTACAAATAGAAAGCAGCACAAATGCTTGAATTCTTTATATTTTAAAACACACAAAAACATCTACAGTTTGATTGTAAATCCATGTAATAGTGGAGCAGACATGAAGTGGGCTGTTGCCCACTGCTTGGTAAGGTTGGGAGGAGGAGTGGAGGGAAGGTAAACACTGTAATCACTCAAAACCCTGCATTGCCCTGAATCAGAGCGGAAGTTGGGCGGGGTGCTCCTTGATAACAGCAGGAGGAGAGATGGAGGAATGTCGCATGTCATAAGCACTCAAAACCCTGCTTTTGCCTGATGTGGAACCGAGCACTGTGGATGTGAACCGGGCTGTTTGCCACGGATTCCCTGTTGTTCCTCCCATGCTCCATTCTAGTTTCCTGGCCCTTTTACTGTATTGAGTATCAAGCAGCTTTTCTGTATTTGATTGCCAGCAGCACGTTTGCAGACCTAAATAATGGTGTCAGCCCCCTCAGTGTTAAATATGTTCATTTTAGTGGAGTGATTTGGAGCTTCTTTAAATCGGAGCAATCTGATTTGTGACTTTGAGTGCTGGAGACCTGCTTCCACGCCTTGCCTCTGTGTATGCATTGTATTTCCTGTGCTATATATCCTGAGGCTTCGTCAGTATTTGAAACAAAGCGTTGGACTGGATGGGAGCTTTGAACATGGAATTTCCTAACAAGGCGCTTTAACTTGATTGTTTTTATCTTATTTATTAATATACACTTGGAACTATTGACTTGGTTTTCAGAATGCTTTTTTTATCCCAGTATTATTTATTATTTATTATCATTCTGATTATTATTATTATTATTATTATTATTATTAGGAATGATGAGTATACATACTGTAATGAAATGCAATGTAATGTAAGTGTTCTTCTATGTTATGTAATGTTGTTTTATACCACACACAGCTGCCATTTGCATGGTCTCCAGGCGCTCGCGTGTCTCTGTAAGAAAAGTGGGTAGGGTTGGTTAGTGAGGGAGAGAGGAATAGAACCAGGAGAAACTGGCTATGTGTGTGTGTGAGCTTTCTGGGTGTGCTTTGTCATGTGCACTGGGCTTGATGTGTCGGAGCAATCTGGCATCCAGTGTCTGAGTTGTTTGTTGTTTGCAGGAACAGGGTTTGTAGTATCATTAGAGAGGTGTGTGCGGTTTGTTCGTTTTTTGGTGGGTTGTTCACTAGCCCTCTGGGTGTGTGTAATTGAGAGATGTGAGGGTGTGCAGAAGAGAAGTGTAGTAGTTTTTTGGTGGGTTCCAAATTTTGCATTGTCTCGTGTTTTCTTTGCTCCTGTTATATGCAGAGTTTTGCGTAAATACTAAATCTAAACAAATAAATGAGTACAATTCTAGTGTGGCTAGAATGAAATTGAGTCGGTGCCAAATTAGTACAGTTCAAGTCTGGCTAAATTTAAAATCAGAGATGGCAAAATCAGTACAATTTGAGTGTTACTAAATTCAAAAGGAGTGGAAGCCAAATCAGAATGGTTCTAGTGTGGGTAAATGCAAATGCAGCATTTACTAAATCAATACAAATTCTATTTGCTACATTTAAAAGTAGCAGACACCAAATCAATACAGTTCTAGTGTGGTTAAATTCAAAAGCAGTGGTAACTAAATCAGTGTATTCCTAGTGTGGCTGAATTCAAATGCAGCAGACGCTAAATCAGTATAGATCTTATGTGGGTAAATTTAAAAGCAGCATTAACTAAATTGTTACAAATTCTAGTAGCCACATTCAAAAGGAGCAGACGCCAAACCAGTACAGTTCTAGTGTGGCTAAATTCAAAAGCAGTGTTAACTAACTAACTAACTAAGTACAATTATTGTTTGGTTAAATTCAAAAGTAGCGGGTCACAATTCTAGCGTGACTAGATTCAAAAGTGGCGTTTACTTGATAAGTACAATTATAATGTGGCTCAATTCAAAAGCATTGTTAACTAACACAGTTCAATTCTAGAGGGGCTACATTCTAAAGCAGCGGGTTGCAATTCAAGTGCGGATGAATTCAAAAGCAGTGTAAACTAACTCAGCACAATTACGGTGTGACTAAATTCAAAAGCAGTGTTAACTAACTCAATACAATTTTAGTGTGGCTCAATTTAAAAGCAGCGTTAACTTACTCATTTCAATACTACTGGTCTTAAATTCATAAGCAGTGTTTTGCAATTCTAGTGAGGCTGAATATAAAAGCAGCATTACCTAATTCAGTCAATTCTAGTGTGGTTAAATTCAAAAGCAGCTGGTTACAATTCTAGTGTGGCTAGATTCAAAAGTAGCATGAACTAAATAAGTACAATTCTAGTGTTGCTAAATTTAAATGTCAGTGTTAACTCATTCAGAACAACTCTAGTGTGGCTAACTTCAAAAGCATAGTTAGCTAACTCAGCAAATTTCTAATTTGGCTGAATTCAAAAGCAGCATTAACTAACAGTACACTTCTAGTATGGCTGAATTCAAAAGCTGTGTTAACTAAATAAATACAATTCTAGTCGGGATATATTCAAATGTAGCGGGAACAAAATTGGTCTGAATTGTATTGTATCGTCCCTTCCCTTCTTTTCTGTAGTCCCATGGATATAAGGGGGGGGCTGCAGGGAACCAGGCAAAGAGGCCAACAGGAAGCAGCCTTATCTGCTGCCCTTTGCCTGCTGCATGTGCAAGGCTGCCTTAGCAGGGTCCAGTAAGAGTGCTAGTTGAGTCATATGCACCCCCCTGCAGCACCAATCGGGGATGGGGGGGAGGTTTGGGGGAGGGTCTCTGGAAGGGACCTGGAGGCAGGAGTGCACAAGCTTTTACTTTTTCTCTTTTTTTAAATTTTTTTATTTAAGGGTAATGGTCAATAAAGTTATGGGATAAAGGTTGGGTTCAGTATTAATTAAATACATTAAGGGGCGGTGTCGGATTTAGTTAATTAAAATTAAGTGTAGAGGGTTGGATTTAATTAAATTAATAAGGGCAGGGCAGTTGGATTTAAATAATTAAATTAAGGGCAGAGAGGTCTTGATTAAATAATTGAAATTAAGGGCAGGTGGTCAGATTTAATTAATTAAATTAATGGCAGGGTGTTGGATCTAATTAATCAAGTTAAGGGCAGTGCGGTCGGATTTAATTAATTAAATTTAGGTCAGAAGGGATAGAATTAAATAATTAAAATATAGGGAAAAGGAGGCGGGATTGGGTATTTTTTCCTTTCTTCTCCTTTTTTAAATTGTTTTTTTTATTTAAGGGTAAAATTACATCTTCTCCAAACATCAGGTGGGCTTTCACAAAGCTGTGGGTACTCCCTTGAACGCTACCATCATTGCCCATATGCTGGCTAAATCCAAAACCACACATGCGGGGCCCATCTATATAGCTCCTTTGGACATGTCTTCAGCATTTGATTGTGTGATTAGAGAAATTCTATGGAGTAAAATGCTTAGGTTGGGCTTTTTGCCCTTCATGGTGCGTCTCGTGGCTATTTTGCACCAAAAACCACATTTCAAATTCACATAAACAAAGAGGGATTTCTTATATCCCCTATTCAAACAGCTGTTGGGGTAAAGCAGGGGTGTAATCTTGCCTCAACACTGTTCAATGTATATCTATGTGATGTGGGCACTTTTATTTCTACTTGATATGAGTGTGGACATGGTTTGCACACTTCATGGCAAGGATTTCAGTCAAGTTGCAGTGTACTTTTAATGTTATGGGCCACACACAGGTTTCCAATCCAAAACACATATGTTTAGGGTGTTGTTATGGGCAAGCAGTAGTTGCCAGATTGTATCATTGAAGGCCATTAAGGGTTAACTGTGGAAGGACGACTCCATGTATGCATTCAAACTGGGAAGACTTCAATTGTATTGGATTGGCTTTGCTGATGATATTATTTTGTTTCATAGGACCCCTTATGGTCTTCAGAACAAGTTAAACATCTTATCTTTGTATGCCTCAAATACTTTTTTGCAGACCAACCCAGTAAAGTCTAAAATAATTATATTCACTAATAAAATAAAAAAAAAGAAGAGAAATTGTCAATGGAAAATTGCAAGCATGCTACAGCAAGATACACTCTCTTTACGATATTTGGGGTAAACCTAGACCGACACAAATTCTATGACAAGACTGGAGGCGAGCATTATGCTTCAACTTCTTTTATAACTACTCCTCAGCAGTTTCAACAAACCAATAACAAAACACTGCAAAAATGTCCAAAGTGACTTGTCTTTCTTAAATCTACAATCCCCAAAGTCTCCGTAGTCCACCTCCATCCATACTCAGCTATAACCAATTCCTGTCCCTGAGCTCCTCCTCTTCTTTTACTACTCTTCAATTAGATAAGTACCACTTTTTCATCTCCCTGTTTAAATGCCATGTGTATGATGGCTTAACATATTTAAAAGTTATGTTACATAGCACATATTGTATGCGTAAAGCAGTGCAGGTCTTCATGTTATTTGTAGGTAGGACCATAGATAGAGGTCGCCACAGCTGACGACGTGAACAGAATACGCGCAAAATGTATTCTCCGAGCGCTAAATCATTTTAAAAAACTTTTTTCATTTCTACATGACCAGCAGCCCGGGAGTTGGCAGGTGCCCGCAGGGCTTACGGACCCCTCCGAGAAGAAACGCTGGAGCTCTCCAGCCCGCAATTTTGTGGAGGCGGGGCCGGAGTACAGAACGCCTGACCCCCACTTCGCATTCCCACTGCGACGCAGAGAGAAAAGGAGCCGGGCCCGGCGGTGAGACTCCCACGCTGATAATAAACTTAAAGAAGTAAAAGAAATTAATTGACCGACACATGGTATTTTTCCTCATCAGCGCTCGCCACTGGAATCACTGCTCATACAGTGCAACTATCATGTGGAGCGTGGACACTACAGCTGAGAAGCTCGTGTGTTGGACACGATCCGAGGCAATCCAGCCTCTTAAGAGACATGGAGCCCCAACTTGGAGCAATTTGGATTGTATAGCTTGACACAGGCTTTGAAAGAAATATTAAGTCCGGTGCAGCCAAATAGATACCAAAAAAAAAAAGAAAGAGCAATAATATTCATAATATAGGAAATAAATAAACACAGTGAGATACTCACTAAGACATTAATTGGGAACATCTGACTAGTGAAGTGGACGTGCACAGACACCTCCATCAGGTACTCAGGCACACAGCAACGTTGGAATTTGAATGGAGTGCAGAGGAGCAGTCATTGGACTTGGTTGCCAGCTTTAGGAGGTGCTGGGTAATTCACTAGTGGATGTTGTGGCTCAAGGGGTGAAACCCCTACAAGAAATGATGGAGACCCTGGAGGCAATCCTACGCCAGCCCAAGGATAGTACCATAAGGACAGAGCGCACTCCCACTGAACCCTCTGAAACAGGGGAGTACCAAGGTCCGAAAGAGGAAAGCCTCTTGTGATCCCCAGGGCCCTTCTGATGGGGTGAAAGAAAAGGCCCCGGAGGTTGCCGACGCTTTTGAAAATCTCAAGGAAGCATACTTGCAGTGTCAGGCAGTGCCAAGCCTGACAACCCCCACTCCAGGCGAAGATATTGGTGGAGAAGATGACCCAGGCTCGGAAGAGGAGCCAGTTGAAGGTGACCTGTCCTCCCACAACGGGGAAGAGACATTGGAAGAAGATTGGGCCATGCCCAGAGGGTTAAGAGAACCCGCAAGGAGAAGCACCTTGAGGAGGATCAAGAAGACATGTTCGATCCAGACAGCATCCGGAACCCAAGGTCTTCAGACTGGCAACCATCCCAGGGTTTCACAGTACATGTCCATAATATTGAGAAAAGCGCTCGACAAGGAGGTTAGACAGCGCCTTTGCACAGAGTGCCCAAGGCCAGATCTTCCGGGTAAGGTGGCTGAGAACCCCGAGCAGGACCCCAAAATGTTAACTTTTGTGTCCAAGACCAGCAAAGACCCCCGGGAAGAGAATCAACAGTAACTGGGCCGCTAGCAAAGATCATGGACTGTAAGGATATTTGGCGTGTTACAGCACAGAGTACAGCACTACTGCACAGGTAGCAATTTTTTTTTTGATGCAGCACCAAATGCCTATGGTGCATTGCTATATGTGTTACGAGATTAACAAGGACAGACAGGCTATTCAGTCAAAAACGATTTTAACATATAAGATGCAAATCTATTTTTACAGTTAAAAGCACACGTGCACATTCAAAAATGCACACTATTTTTCACCTGAAATGCCTATGGTGCAAGAGACACATTTGAAAATTAATAACTAACATTACTCATAAATAACCTGACTAATAAAAATTGAATTTAACATAACCCACTAATAAAAATATGTCTCCACTGCAGAAATAGGCCTACTCTGAAAGTGAACTTTTAAACGCACATTCATTTTTTTGTTTTCTCTGCTGCTCTGTCCACATAACTACAGGAAGAAAAAGGGCTCGAAAGAACAGGAAATCAGTTGGTTACAAAGTATTATTATAAAAATGAGCCATTGTGTAGAGAGGGAGGAGATGGCATGATTGATTCTGTTTGGAGCAGCGTCATAGCAAGTATCATGCTAGAGGCAGTGATTAGGGTTTTGCTGGGGGGAGTTTGACGAGAGAGGGAGGTCAGTGGAGATTTGGAGAGCTGGGAGAAGGATCTGTTTTTCCTGGTTGGAGCATTTCTGCTGAAAAAGTTGAGAGTTCCAGGCAATGACCCCGGTTTGAAAAAGAAAGGCGATCGTTTCACTGGGGTTAATCTTCAAGGGAGCCACATTCAGAAAGAGAACAGCTGAAGAAAACTCGGGCTGAACAGATAAGGTAATTACATAAGTGTGGGAGCTGAGTGTGTACGAGAATATTCAGTCAGTGTAGGAAAGGAGATTCCTGTGCCTTAATCACATGTTAATGTTGCAAATCGAGTTCTTTGCTCCGCCACTCTCTTTTCAGTGTATCACAGACAATGCTGTTACTGTGCTATTTTATTTATTTCTGTAAAGAGTGAGACCGTGTTTAAATGCACCTTTTATAATACAGGAAAATATTTGAAAGCAGGTGGGTGGTATGTCTTATATTTACCAATACAGTGCTGATGATGAGGGGAGATTTTTAAACAATGCAATTGTCATTTTAAGACAGATGTGTGCATGATCATATTCAGTATGGACAGTTGAGAGTGATTGTTTGTAGCATAGCTCGTTGGAGGTACATGAGCCAACGGGAAGAGGGACTCTCTGAACATAGTTCCCTACCGTATATAAGGTAGTGGAAATTACCACAAAATTACCACATATAGCTCTCTGTCGTAAATAAGTCAGTGAGATCGCCCATGGTGGCACACTAACACTAACACTGAAAATGTGGTATTCCTAAAATGTAGGTCTGAGGTCTCTCTAGTGATTACACGAAAAATATAAGCAAAGATAAGGGATTCTGGACATTGGGGCCACAAATAAAACAAGGGAATTATGCTCACCAAAATACCACCAACCACGCATACCAACCGCGCATACCAAATATGCATGTCTGGGTGCTGAAATAATGCATGTCCACTGTATTATTGTTGCACATGGCCCAATCTGAATACAAGGAGTGATTATTGCTAAGTTATTTTTCGGCGGTAATAAAATACCATCAGGCCCCAAATCTCCACAAAATACCCAACATAGACCAGCAAAGACCCCCGGGAAGGGAATCGACAGTAACTGGGCCGCTAGCAAAGATCATGGACCTAGCAGAGAGGGCTAAAGACACGGGGGAAGAAGTAGACCCCGTGCCCTAGAAGGCTGGGCACAGAGAGCAGTCTGTTTACTAGGAACCACCAACTGCACAATTGCTTCAGAGAGGAGGAGAGGTTTGCTGCTGAAAATAGATCCCAAGCTCAGCGACCTCGCTTCATATGAGGCAGGGGAAGCAGAGCAAGGTCTCCTGTTCGGAGAGACCTTCGGGAAAGAAATGGGCCGTTTTGTCGGTACCTATACTTCACTGGAGAAAGCTCAAGCATCAATCTGGAAAACTTTCCCTAACAGAGTTTTTGCCGGAACGGGTCGCCCCAGGGGTCATACGGCTGGTCGAAATCAAGGAGGCAGAAGATCCCATCATCCCAGGGCACAATATTGGGAGAAGAGACAGCAGGATTCCTTCTTCCCGGCCAGGGGTCGTTTCTCTAGAGGACGCAGAGGAAGAGGAACTGGCTGAGGACAAGGATTCACGCAAGGTGAGAATGATCCACTACCCTCCGGTGGGAGGGAGGACTGGCGCGTGCTTTCCAGCGATGCCTGGATATTGCAAACTGTAAAGGGTCTGCATCTAGAATTTATAGAGCCACTCATACAAGTGTGCAGGCCACATCAGCAGCACCTAGCATGCATAGAGCAGAGCTGTTTAGACCACGAGCTGTCACAGCTCCCCCAGAATAATGGCATAGCGAGATGCCCGGGAACTCCCAGTGTCGTGAGCAACATGTTCCTGGTGAACAGGAAAGAGAAGGTCAAACCAGTAATAAACCTGAAGGAACTAAACGGCTGGGTAGCCTACCGCCATTTCAAGATGGAAGGCATACACCAGCTCCGAGACTCCCTCAGATAAGGAGACTGGCTGACGAGACTGGACCTGAAGGATGCTTACATGACGGTCCCAATATTATAGGAGTACAGAACATTCCTTGCTTTTCATTGGAAAGGGCAGTGTTGGCAATTCAAGACGATGCCCTTCGGTCTTGCATGAGCTCCCTGGGCTTTTACCAAGCTGATGTCGCCAGTGGCAGCAGCGATCCGGGAGAAAGGCATAAGGTTGATCATATACCTGGATGACCTGCTGCTGCTGGCCGAAGACCGAGAGACGCTGGTTAGTCTCTGGGGTTCCTGGTCAATGCGGAGAAGTCGGACACCACTCCAGCACAGAAACTAGACTTCCTAGGATTTATCCTAGACACCAGGAAAGCCACGCTAGAGCTCCCGGCATGGAAGATGGGAGACATCAAAAGAGAAATCCAGGGATGTCTGTAGAAGTAAGTCGTTTCTCTCAGAGTACTAGCAAGAATAGTGAGGCTGTTGGTGGCATCCATTAAAGCCATATTTCCAGGGACTTTAACTATCGGGTGCTGCAGAGGCTGAAGATAGGACACTTGCAGCAGGGCTTGAGATTTCATCAATTAGTACCTTTGGATCAAGAATCCGTAACAGAACTGGAATGGTGCTTGCAGAATATGGACGCCTGGAATGGGCGGGCCTTTTTCGGAGATCGGCCAGACCTGATCATAGAGTCAGACGCCAGTCGCCTGGGCTGGGGAGCTTGATTCGGGGACCTACAGACAGGAGGGAAGTAGAGCGTAGAAAAGCTTTGCCTTCACGTAAATGGCATGGAGCTGCTAGCAGGGTCCTTCGCGATCAAGGCCTTCATGAAGGGGAAGATGAAATCATGTGTGTTGTTAAAGATGGACAACATCTCAGCTGTCCGCTACATAAACCATCTGGGCGGCACCAAGTCCAAGATGGTAGCCAGCTGGCAAAGGATTTTTGGCACTTTTGCCTTCAGTAGGAGACGTCAGTGACGGCAGAGTATCTCCCCGGGTCGCTGAATGTAGTGGTGGACTGGAACTCATGCTACCTCACAGACTCCAGCGATTGGAGGCTGGATCCGACAGTGTTTCAGACGCTGGATCGGAGGTAGTGTCCATTACACAAGGACCTCTTTGCATCTCGCCTCAACGCACAGACAGCCGATTACTTCATCTGGAGGCTGGATCTAGGTGTACGAGGTACGTACGGCTTCCTTCAAGAATGGACAGGTGGGCCACACTACGCTTTCCCCCCCCCTTCATGATGCTGAGCAGAGTGCTAGCGAAGAGTGGGAGGGAGAGAGCAGAACGAGTGTTAGTCACACCACTGTGGAAGTCACAAGTATGGTACCCAACTCTAATGGAGCTTTTGGTGGACCTGCCGAGGGTACTGCCAGAAGGACACCAACTGCTCACAGACCCAGTTGGGTCGTATCATACCCTGAGAGTGAGAGGGACACTCCCGCTCAACACGTGCAGGATATCAGGAGATGCTGGGAGCTGACAGGCATTTCGATGCAAGCTGCAGAGCTTATCGCGGAATCCTGGTATCCTTCCACTAGAAGGAGCTACGATGTGGTTTGGGCCAAGTGGACTAGCTGGTGCAAAGGGAGAGGTGTTCATCCCATTTCAGCCCCTGTAGTAGTGATCCTGAACTTTCTAGTGCAATTATTACAAGACGGAAGAGCTTTCCGCAAGATAGGAGTGTACAGATCAGCGATCTCAGTGGGACATTTTGCCGATCGAAAGCATGCCAGCTGGTGAACACCCAGCATTGGTGAGGCTTATTCGGGGAGCCAGGTTTAAGACAGGGCCTTTTTTCGGTCTACTATCTGTATTTTCCAGACAGAACCAAGTGGTGTGTAGCGAGCTGCATCAAGGAGTATGAGTACAGAACAGCAGAGTGTAGAGCGGCCGGAACCACACAATTGCTCATAGATCATAGGAAGCCTTTGCAAGCCGTCTCTACAGCCACCATTGCTAAATGGGTTAAAGATATTATGCAAGCAGCGAATACTGATCTGGGGAGGTACAGAGTGCATTCAGAACGTGGAGCAATGGCATCTAAGGCCTTTACGACAGGGGTGTCCTTAAGAGAGATTATGCTAGCAGCAGATTGGGCTAGTGATCGTACCTTTAAGGAGTTTTACTTTAGGCCAACCGAGAGTCTAGCGGTTACTGTGTTGGGAAGCTTTGAACAAGCATAATGCTCAAGTCCAGTCTTGCCATAGATGAAGATTACCCCTGCTAACTGCAAAGGGAGTATTCATTCTATTAAAGACTATGAGGCGAGCATTAATTTCCCACCCATTCATGTATTGTTAACGATGATGTTTTGTCTAATGGTTGCAATACATGGACGCCATCCTGATTCGCCTGCTTTGTATCATCCCTAGGAGAGGAGCAGAAGAACAATTGAGAAGAAGGACCAGCAATAGTGGTTGTTTAAAGTGGAGGTGGATCGACGGTGCAGTTTGGAGTGGTTTAAATCTTTGCTCTGTTGGCAGGACATAGTTGGATTTTCACAAGTGACAGTTGAGAGCATGTAAAAGAGAGGAGGAGCTCAGGGACAGGAAGTGGTCATAGCTTAGCATGGATGGAGATGAACTACAGAGACTATGGGGATTGTAGTTTTAAGAAAGAAAAGTCACTTTGGACATTTTTGCAGTGTTTTGTTATTGGTTTGTTGAAACTGCTGAGGAGTAGTAATTAAAGAAGTTGAAGCATAATGCTCACCTCCTAGTCTTTATTAGAATTAATACTCCCTGCGCAGTTAGCAGGGGTAATCTTCATTCTATCACATCTTGGACAGTTCGTTTGAATGCCAATGTTAGGCCACTACTATCTCAAATAAGGATAATACATAGAAACATCTGTACATTTTCTCTGATGCACATAATAGATTTCTACGTATTGAAAGTAGAACCAATTATATTATTTGGCCTGGACACCTGTTTGTTAAATTTGGATTCTCTTCTCAATAGCATTCAATTATATGCCATGAACTAGGGCTCACATCCTTATCTTCTAGGTTTCTATGGTGTTAGCTTTCAAGCTATGCAAACATGTTAATGGTGCCTCGAAATTCACTCTATCAGGATTGACACAGTCTATTAGTTGATAGGAATATACCCTCTATTGTAAACTTTGAACTCCAGATGAAGCAAATTCTTCTGAGTTTTTGTGCAGCCATTGAAGATCTCGTACTTGGATTACCAAGTGTCAACAGTGGCTTTAAAACATATGTGGAATATGTTTCCTTTCCCAGAAAACAAGATGATCAATCAACCTATATAGGGCGGTTCCATGTGATGAGTTCAGAGAATATATCTCAGTTTTAAATTGAACCAATTCTCCACACATGAACGCACTCAACGCTGGCTGAAAACCGCCTGGTTCCCGCCGGGCTCGTATTACCATTCAGCCTCCGTGATTGCCGGAATTACTGGGGCATTACAACCCGGGAATCACAGAGGTGGAATGGTGTTAATCCCCATTGCCATTGAGTCCTATGGGACTCGATGGGAATGGGGATCATGGAAACACTGGCAGCATCTCGTAATGCTGCCGGTGTTTCCTCGTCCGCCTGCAGGTGGGCGGTGTTAAACCCGCCAGGTCAGACCTGGCGGGAACATCACCTCCCGCCTGCAGGAGTCGGGATCAGGCGGTCCGGAAACAACAGTGGCGGCGGGTTTACCACCACCGTTATTTCCGGACTGCCTGATTTGTAATGAGGCCCATAGTGATTGCCGCTTTTGCTCGAATACATGTGAGCAGGGAACTCTTAAACATCTGGTGTTACTTTGTCCGCACTTTGAACAAGACAGATTGAAGTTACTTGGCACCTCTTATACAGAACCTAGTAATACTGCTAGGCAATCGTTTTGGGTCAGATGTGTGTGTATGGAGACAACATAACACTGCTACTAGTCCTAACAAAACTCCTGTATAGAATTGAGGACTGCTTAAACGTACCGATATCAGCAGAGTAAGCTTGGTGTAGAACATATTGATGTTTGGTGTGATGCAATCTCCTTTTAAAGCAATATGTATAAATATGTTTTATGTTCATCAACATGCATGGTAAATGCTGATATGTGATTAGTTGATGATTTTATGTTTTATGGCTAATTGTTAATTTTATGCAATGAACTGATGAAATTCTGTGATCAAAGTTTTTCTATGTTGAATATGTTGTATTCCAACTAAAACAACAGAAATAAAATGTAATGGTAAAATTAAGGGCAGGGGGTAAGGGTATAGCACCTATCCGCCACAATTGGTGTTCTTGCTTCACTTTGCTTGGTAAGAAAAAGCGGGGGTTCATTAGTGGCAGAGTAGGAAAGGCAGATACAAAACTTGTGGTATTGATGGGTGTAGGTCAGAAGTACTCAGTTCCAGATTGCCCATCTGATTCATATGGGTGTGGCAGAAGTAAATTGGGAGTATGCTGTCCATAAAGAAGAACCCAAGATCTGATGGACTATAGCGCTTTGGGTCTGGTAAGCCCCTAAAGGGGGAGAGTGTGACAGGGCTAAAGAGGAGAGCCTAGTCCTTATACATTGAGGCTTGTGGTTTCTTAGAGTCCTCACTGTGTGTAGCTGTGTAGGCTTGTCAATACCTAGTTAGGAGCAAGTTATAAGAGTGTGTGAGCATAATGTACATTGTGGCTTACAGATTTTTAGAGGTTGATGGACTTCATGGCCTGTAAAAAACATATGCCCTTATTCACAGAGTGTTTTCCAATGGGTGTTTTCCTTTATTAAACACATCTGTGAATTAGGTCCATAGTTTACATATAAAAGAATACCTAGAATAGAATTTTTTACACCTGAAAGTGAAATGGGAATTGGTTATTTCTTTCCCCATACCATAGAAAGAATTCCTCCTTAATGGGTCTCCTAAAGCCAATAAAAGTTGAAATTCAGAGTGTATTTCTATTCCAATTTTATAATCTCATACGTGGAAGTCCCTTTAATCCATTGAGATATTTAACTCTTCAAAATAAAAACTTCTACCCTGAAAACACATTTTAAGAATAAATACCTGAGTTGACCATACCAAACATTCTTGTGTCTACATCCAAGCTAGGAATCTGTTACGTCAAAATGTTATAGTTGAATCAGTCTTAGAGTAAGAAAGTCAATATGTTTCTGTGATGCCGACGCTTGTCTATGGTCAGAGAAAATGTAAAGATTTGCATCATTGCAAAGTTTATTCTAAGAATGTTTTTTCTGTTTTCTGAACTCAATGTCTGGTAACAATTTGACTTTATATTATAGAATATATGACCCTTGTCTAGAATAGTTAATCAGATTTGTTTGTATACACATGGAGGTTTGTGTGTTCTGTGAATGTAAAAACTAGTAAGAAAATAGCAGGCACATTGCCCTTCTTTTGTGTAGACAAGCTGCCTGTATGCATGTGATATATTCTGGGCTACTATCCCAGCATTGAAAGTAAGGTAACCACATATATGTTTATATATGTTATTTGAATGAAACAGAACGTTCAGATTAAAAGCAGCCTGCTCTTTGTCACAGATTCTGGGGTGGGTATCATTGTTTGTGTGGGGGTTGTTAGATCAGGGACATTGCTCCATGAAAAATGTATTGTTAAATGTATTGTTAAATATTCAGATATATTCCATAGCTTAATATTATCCCATAGCCCATATTCTGGAAAGACCCCCGTTTCACACAAGTGCAGTTTCACAATTGCCTGAGTTTTGCAATGTATATTTACAATATTTATTTCTTGAAATCTAAAACTTGCAGAGGAAGAGTTTGCTGAAAAAGTCAAAAAATAATGCAATGATTTAAAGGATTAAATTGTGTAGAGGGATGCATAGTTTCTCTAGTCCAATAAAAGAAAATCTAGGAGGCAATGCAAGAGATTTAGTTCTATTTGAAGAGTTTGCAGCTTCCGAATTCCCAGGAAGTATGTGAGGAACATTAAAGCTGCTTGTATTTGGTATTTTTGGAGCAATGTTCATAAAACACTGCTGGCTCCATTCCCCCGTACTAGGACAAGACACTGCTACCACAGACTCAATTACATTTGTTATTTTCCAAAACCATGGTGTGAAATAGGCACAATCACTTAATTGCTGCAAGTCTCTTCCACACAAGTGCCACTACTGGTTCTCTCATATATAGCCAGGGTAGAAGGAGAAATATTTGAATTTACACCTCAACTTATCTTAAGATCTCCCCAAGACTTTGATCAGCCCCAATCAAAGTAGATTTATTTTTCTGTGGCTGGACTGCTTTGAAATACATTTAATATCATATCTCCCAACTTTCTTCTCTTCAAATTTCCTATTTGCAGCTACATTCATATAGAGACTGTCGGGCTAGGTTTAGAAAGGTTTGTTGAGGGTGGAAATTCAAGGGGGTCTTCTGTGCAATGTTTAGCAGTACAGTATCACTTTCAGTATCCAATAGGCCTATCACTGTTTTTCCACCTTCAACTTTAGGATGACCTGAAACCATGAGAGTAGATATGTTTTGTATAGCTATAACCTGCTACATAACATTGACTCTTTAGAAACAAAAGAAAAACCAACAGTTCAACAAAGATTATTGAATTTGGCACTTGGTTTACACCTTAAAATTAATGAGAGTGAAAATAAAGGGGGTGTAAGCCACCACCTTTTGCACCTTCTAGAAGAACACATTTCCAGTATCTCCAGTGCCTCACTTTTCCAAATGCCCAACAGCCCTCCACAATTAGCAGACATTTTGAGGCTGTTTTATGCGTAAGGTAGTTTTTGGAGCAGCTCCACAGCTTGAATCTGGGCTTCCAGGCATTGTTATCCTACCTCTCCTCCATGCGCAGCTCAACTCTTCACTCAAATGGATCGAGGGGGGACAGAGAATAAACAGCCACAGTGACGTCTTGGATGGCTGCAGGAAAATGAAGACTGCTATTTGGTGGAAAACCACAACCAGATGAGGTGTCCTGCATTCCTGACATCCGAATGATAGTGAGTGGTGCAATTTCCTTTGTCAAATGCTTTTCACATTTTGTGAGTGTGTCCAAGTTTAATGTATTTCATAGTACACACACATTCTATCCACTGATTAGATCTCTCTTTTAGGGAAGGACATTTGCCATAAACAGGTGCTTTTGATTCCGATTTTGAGATTAACTTTGATTTTACTATTCAACTTTTTGAGAATGAATGACATTTAAATGCTTTGAAAATGAGAAAAATCTGAACGTTTTTGGTGGGAATCCACCATAACTTTCTTGCAGCCTCATCACGAGTTGGGCCGTTTCCCGACAGGTATACTGTACAACTGTATTTGCGTTACTGCCCACCCGTCCAGCGGTATTACTGCCGGATCACGGGTTGGGCATTAAATATAATTCCCCATTCCCCGCTGGGTCCATTGCACCCAAAGCGGAATTTTAGGCGCAATAAGCGCTCGCTAAAATTGCAGCCGAAAATGTGCCTTTTTCCTCTGCGTTTACCCTCAGCTCTGAGCTGGGGGTAAACACGCCATACTCATGTATGGGTGGACCCTTAAAAGCAGTGGAAATAGCATTACCACTGCATTTAAGGCCTACTGCCCAACTTGTGAGGAGTTCCGTGGTGTTTGAAAACATGGCCCAATGCTCCAACCACAAGGCTATGTGTGAATTAGCACTGCCCTCTAAGACAAAGACATTCTCCTGGAATACAAGGTTTGCATTTTGGCTAATTTGCATACCCACAAGGCCTTGGTGATGTGGCTCAGAACTGGAGTTGAACTTTCAGCAATCACTACTAGGTGATGTTGTGGAATTTGTGATGACTCAAATGGACTATTCTACATTCAGGTTATTCCAATAAAGAACAATGAATCAATAAAAGAAAAGTCTCATGATTCCACAGGATAAAACACCTATATTCAAAATACTTTATTTAGGGTACATCAGTGAAAGGGTCATTCAAAACATGCTGTCAATGGTGTTTGGGATAAACAAACATAATCTGCTCCTCTGTGAGTCTATCACCTCGACTCTCAGCCCACTTTAACATCACCTCCTGACCTCACCACTGTAACCCACACTGTGCCTCTCTTTCTGTCTCTTTCTGTCTCCTGTTATCCCACTGGCTCTGTCTCCAC
This sequence comes from Ambystoma mexicanum, assembly GCF_040938575.1. NCBI lineage: Eukaryota > Metazoa > Chordata > Amphibia > Caudata > Ambystomatidae > Ambystoma > Ambystoma mexicanum. The sequence continues at coordinate 358,283,995 of NC_090940.1, forward strand.
TCCCATTGGTTGCAGCTCTAACCTGACGCAAGGAACCAATCTCGGCTGTATTTTCCCCGGCAACTTTGTTACACAGGTGGGAGGCTCAAAAACCCCTTGAAGTTCCACCTCCGCTTCCAGTATGGTTTTTAAAACAGTCACTACTATGGTTGTAGTAATGGATTGGGATTCTAGTTCTCTCTGTGCTTTCCACGGTTGTTGGTGAGTTCTGTTGATAATACATTTGGTGGGGGATTTCTGTGTCTATCCTGTCTACCTACAGTTTTTTCTCCCCTCCCACCCAGTACATTTTTTGCTGTCCAGCCATCTGGCTCCAGGGTAATGGGTTCAGGTTTTGGGGTTTCAGTTCAGTTGTTGGGTGTCTCATTTCTGTTTGGCTGGAAAATTCCAAGTACATTTCCTGGCTGTTTTTGATTTTGTTCACTTGGCTTTGGTCAGGTTTCTCAGTTGCTCCTAGTGCGTACTGCGAGAGGTGTGTTTCTGACAAGAGAGCATGCTAGCCAGAAAATGTACTGGGAGGCATTGGATGATAGAAAGCAGTGCAAGTAGTGGCATTCATAGCAGATGTGTGGTTTTCAGTGACTATGTTCCCCAACTCTCACTTCTTGTATCAGGGTCAGGAATGGATCTGGCTTTTGTCCTAGCAAGCGTCCTGTCCCAGGTTGAGAATGATCCCTACACACACCCCTTAACAGAGTCATGTCCCTGACCCTGCTACATATATCCACACTTTCTTCAAAGCCCCCCTACTCTCTGAATTCTCCAGCTGATTTACAGTGTTTTATAACCCTCTAGCCCTCCCAATTATGTAACTTACTCAGATATTCTTGAAAAAGGGTAAGTCTGTCCCAATGAGTTCTTCTTCGGGTAGGCCAGATATGACCATCGTGGGGGCTTTCAGGCATTGTCCTACCACCTTAATGTCAATCTTTGCCTGGGGATATAAGTTAGTGTCTTTGAGAACACATGTGCTTTGAGAAAGGGACCCCAGGTTGAAATGTTCTGGGTATATTAGAAAAGGGTCAACAACCATTTTATTGATCCGTAGGACCAATAAGGTAATAGTAGAAATTCTTCTGACGCCTACTATGAGGAGGTATTTCTGGTCTGCCCTTTTCCCTCTGTACCACATACAATGCAGGGACTCTAAGCTATCCCATTTTTCTACAACCTGGTCTGACACATCTGTGTACCTGTCAGTGCCAAGAGTAGGTTTATTTCTGGATCTAGGGAAAATACTTCCTAAAGTCTGGGTCACCACCCAACATACCAGCTTTCCCTTGCCAGACGCAGACAAGATTAATGCCTGAACCAGGCCTCCTGAGGAACATGTGCAGTCTTCTCCTCCTGGATGCTAACTACTAGGCTGAGATTTTGCTGGTCCCTCTGAGTTCTATTTTCTGTATGTGCTCATTTTGTTGCTCAGGCAGGTTTCCCATAGAGGTCTTCTGGTTGGATTTCTGCCCTTTCAACGGTTGCAGGCTCTGACAATGACAGTGGGCCTCAATACATGTTAGGCGGTAAGGGGTTAACGGGGCCGGTAGAGCAGCCGGCCCTGTTAACCCCCTACCACCTCATTATGAGGTCTCCATGCGGGACCCGGTAAGGACGCCTGGTAAAACCAGGTGTCCTTAGCGGGTCCCGCGAGCAGACCAGGATGCAAACAACGGGCCCGTTGTTTGCATCCTCCCCATTCCCATTGAGCCCTATTGGGGCTCGAATGGGAATGGGGATGAAGGGTCCGGGTTCCCTGAATGGGAATTACCGAGCCCTCCAAGGCGGTCGGAATGGCCTGGTATTTCCTGATTCAGGGAACCCGGAATGGGGGTAGCCATGCCACAAATAGCGGCATGGCTACCTCCAATGTTGTAATGAGGCCCAGTGGGTATTGGAATATTTTTTGCTCTGCAACGACTTTTCCACACCTTGCTTTGGACCTCACAGTGATTTTCATGAATAGAGGTTCAAATAACCCCAACAAGTTATGATTCTGAGTTTAGGCTTGGCTTCAGGTAAATCAATATTTTCTTTTCGCAAAGCAGCTTTTTGCTCACCAGTTTTCTTGAGTACTTTATCAGCATGCTCAATGAGCATTTTGGCCAAAATAATGGAACTGTTATTCAAGTGTTCTTCCCATGTAGTGCTGAGCACATCATCATCTTCATCAGCATTATTGGGAAATAATATAGTGGGCCAACCGAGATGTGAGATGATGTCCTCCAACACACTGCCAGCTCATATCATGTACACTTTGGCGTGCGAGCTGTGAATACAGCACAGTAGGGACCCATAAATATTTGCACTTTAAATATCAGTTATTTTGAATAATATTCAGTAAACCTGTGTCCACATGAATTGTAATTTTCAGAGTTAGTTAGGCTCTGTATCAATGTTATTTAATTTTAGACAATCAGGGTCATTACAAGGTTGCTGGTCCGGAAACAACTGCTGGGAAGCTTGCCGGTACTGTTGTTTCCAGACTGGCAAACTATAAGCTCTGCAAGCAGGTGCCTTTCCGCTCGCCAGGTCTGACCTGGCGGGCAGAAAGGCACAGTTTGCAGTCCTTAACGGAGCACCGGCACCATTCATGAATGGTGCCAGTGCATCCGTCCTTCCCATTCCCATTGAGTCCAATGGAACTCGAATGGGAATGGGGAGTAATATTTTACCGCACCCGGCAATGGCCAATTACCGGGACCGCTGGGGTGGTAATGCCCCGTTAAGTATCCATTGCAGGGTGCCGGAAAATAAATGACTCCTGTGGCAGATGTGCTGTTTTTACCAGCACGGCTACTGCCAGACTCATATTGCGGCCCAATATTTTCTTTTGTATTCCCTATTATTTTAAGTGATCCCTAATTTCGGACTCACTTAACAAAAGCATAGCAGCATTCCATAACATGCAATTACACTACTTTTGGTAGCTATTATGTGGCATAAATGAACGAAATAGCCTAATATGGACCTTCCATGATCTTGGGAACATTGCCCAATTTTTGAGTACCCGAATTGGGCAATGTGCCCAAGATCATGGAAGGTCCCTTTTCAGTTTCAACCTCTTTGTTTGTCATTCTAAGAGGAACTATAAATATCAGTATTGTGCTGCTAGTATACCGCGTACTGAACGCTACATGAAGTACGTTTCATTTGACCCTATAACATGGCAAGTGTTATACTAGCATGTTGAATTCAATTTTAGCAAGGTACCTCAGCACATAACTAAAGAGTGTTACGTGCCACAAATGGTCGATTTAGTGCAGATATCCCGGCAGGGTTATTTTCTCTTCCGCGATGGGAACTTCCACTATCGACTATTTTGCAGTCCTGTGAAGTTTTGGGCCATATAGTGGGGTTTAGTGTAATGTATAACATTGTTTATAGTCATAATGTCGACAGTCAAAATGTCGACAGTCAAAATGTCGAAAAAAAAATGTCGAAAAATAAAATGTCGACTTTTTTTTCAATGCATTTTTTTTTATATGGGGGGGTTCCCCCCAACCCCCCTTTTTTAATTTTTTTTTAAATTTTTCCCTTTTTTTTAGCTCCCAAACCCCTAAAATAAATATATAATTAAAAAAGGAGAAAGTCGACATTTTTTTTTTCAACATTTTTTTGTCGACATTTTTGTCTGTCGACATTTTTTTTTCGACATTATGACTGCACACCGTATAACATCTGTAGCAACCATTTTCCAATTAGGCTCGAAATCCGCTCGGCACCAAGAGTGACTCTGCATGCCAGGTATATCCTGTAGAAGTGTCCTTGGCTGCCTCCCACGAAAACTTAAATGGAGGGAGGAGAAGAAGGATGACTTTTTAAGGAAGGCAGTTTTATGTTCATCGAGACCCCAGGAGCTAGGAAATTTGTCGTCCGGGTCCCTGATCCCTGCAGACTAAGCTCTGTGTTGTGTTTTCTGGTGCCCCTGGGGCCCCAGGCAAACAAAATGAGCAATTGGGGGTGGGAGGGCTGGTTTGACTCCAAGTGCACCGTGAGCCAGGGCAAATCTTCTTGTGATCCTGACTTGCATAGGGGCCCTGAAAAGTATAATTGTTAGTGCTAGGTCCCACTACAAACAGTTCCTTGCCAACTGGAAAAAAGCAATCGAAGAGGAAGGATGGGAAACATGGGTGGTTGCCCCTAGAGACACCACCACTAAATTGTTTAGGGAAATAGCTTAACAAGGTCCTTTCTATAAGTTTAATTTGGATACTCAGTTAATAATCTACCAGATAAGGCCTCCTTGGAGCATTTCTCTACCCTGCACAATGCTGTGAGGGGAGACGACCACTGCAGGGCAGTTAGTTGGGGCAGCTTGGGGTGCCTGACCATAAAGGGCCTTGAGGAAAGAGTCGTGTTCACAGTTGATGAGATTAAGAAGGCGATAGGCTGCCAACGCTGTAACAGAGACCCTGGCCCAGATAATGTCCCAGCAGATCTGTTTATTGGGGCCCCAGAACCTTGGGCCCCAGTGTTGACTGTAGTATTTAATCCGATCTGCACAGGACTGAGTATACCACCTTCATGGTCCACTGCTAAAATCCATGCAATATATAAAAAGAGCCCATGAGCATGTCCTGCATCATATAGACCCATTTCACTGTTGGATTCTCTTTTTAAAATACCGAGTCACGCTATTTTGGCCCGTTTGGAGGAATGGGTTGTAAGCAGTGGGGTACTTTCCTCAGTACAGCTGGGATTTCGGCCAGGGCTGGGTACGGCAGCACAGGTGTTAAACCTTTATTTATTGAACACAAGTTCACGTTACTTAAAGGAAGAGCCTATCTCTCTGATCATGGATCTGAGCACAGCTTTTGATGAGGTAAACCATGTTAAGCTTTGGGAAATGCTCAGGTCCATGAACTGCCCTCTAGCTCTGACGAATCTTCTGGCCAGACTGCATGTTTCCACGCAGACCAGAGTGATGAGTTGAGCTAATGGGCGTTGTACTGGCTCCTTCCCAGTCGAACTGGGGGTGTGCCAATGGTGTTCTAGGCGCCCTTACTTTTTTGTCTTTACAGTAATGGTCTGTATAAATATCTCCTTCCGAAATCCTCACCAGATGTCCTGAAGCTAAGTGGCTGGCCTCTGCCAGTGTTGGTCTATGCAGGTGATTCTGTTTTGATGGCACGCCAGGTTCTCCTCACTGACCATGCAAAATTCATGGAAGGTTTAGACCTCCTAGTGACTGCAGCAAAGTCGGCGGTGATGGCCTGTTGGAAGGGGAGGCACCTGATTAAATTCAGGGATTGCAATTGCTTATTTATTTGCATTTTTAAGCGCTCACATAGCCCGCGGGCATACTGGAATTGTTTTTTTTAGTTGCATAATTGTAATTTTTGTCTTAGTTGCTATTTATAATTTGCTTAAATGCCCAGAGGTTTCTAAGCGCGGACCCAGGGATCGAACCTGTGTTGCTTCGTGTCGTCTTGCTTCCAAGTCGAACTTGTTGCCGCTGAGCTATCCTCCTGGGACAACAGTGATAAACCTTGTTGGAGTAGTGTTATCCCTAGGGTTGGCTACCTCGACTACCTGAGGCTCAGATTTGCTGCTAATTTTTGCACCTCTGCCCATATAGGAAAGCTGGCAAGGGTCTCCAGGGCAATGTCTATGTTTAGAATCAAACCGATCAAGCCACTGGTACACTGTATAGGGGCAATGTGACCACGGTCGCCAGACTTGGGATGGCTATCTGGGGCTTTGCCAATGTTAATTACATCCAGATTGCCAAGAAGCACTTTCTGGAACAATTGTTAGGCCTGCCCAATTCAGCCCCAAACTTTGGGATCTACATGGAATCGAGGTGCAGGCGGAGGCCGATTGGAGATATGGTTTTTCTGCAGCCTATGTTTCACTGGCCCAGGCTCTGGGGCACTGAGAAAGCAAGCCTCACATCTCCAAAGACTGGGGTGGCAAGGTTCAATGGCTCTACCATATTAAGAAACAGTTGAATGTGTTTAACATCACGCAATTGTACCCACCAGCTAGCATGCTCATTCGGGGGGAGATACAATTGTGGACCACACGTTTTTATGAGTTTGTGTGCATGAACAGAGAGAACATGGCATTGCGGAAACCCAAGAATAAGGACCTAATGGCTATCATGACCCCTGGCATGCAGAGATACTTGCTATGAGCAGAACGCCCAGCAGATAGGGTACTGATAACCAGGGCACATTTAAACTGCATTACCCTGCGGGCAGTGGTGGCAGCATGATCTGGGGAGAGTGTGGACGGGTCTTGCCCCATGTGCGAAGTGTCGTCCGAGGACTTCGCACACTTGATATTTTTATATCCAGCATATGCAAGGGCCAGAGGTTTGTTTTTAAGGCCCCTACTGCAGGAATTGGGTTTCATGCAGTACCGGCCTGCGGTGGTGTATTTGTTGTGGGCGAAGTCTCTGTGTGTGGGCTGGTCTCGGCTCACATTTCTGAAATATGCACTTTATTCACAGAAAAAGAAGCTGAGTTCTGAGCTATGAAGTGAGTGTAGGTTCACCTAAAAACGTACGTGTCATGAGGTATAAACTGGTCACTTTGTATGTATACCAGATGTCATTTTTATCAATGTGTAATTAGAAAATGTACCAAATATTAAATATAATTTTTATATTGAGTACTGTTTTATGGAATGTTTTGTGCATATCCGTATAAACAAGACGATGATGATAATGAACTAAACGGTGTACTAATTTTGAAACTTCTGTCATTTTCAGGCAATCAGACAGCTATCCGACCATCAATTCTCAAACCGATACAAATACAATATAATACTAGCACACCACTTTGCGAGAGATCCCAGAACACTGGTAAGGCACGCATCAGCATAATGGGTTATTACAATGATACTGCTAAGGCAATATAAGCCTATTGTCGAAATATCAAATTCATGGTTATTTTCAGGGATCCGACTTGTTGTCGGCACTATCCAATCAACAGCAAAGAGGATACAATTGCCTGTCAAGCACTCTGCATGTTTGATTGTCATTTAAATACTAGTACTCTCCTGTTAAAACAGGGCACCTGAAGAGTTATGTATTGTTTACATTAATTTCACTATAGTAACTAAACTCATGCAAAACATCCAAATTCAGGATCAGAAAATGGAGAATAGTTCCAGGTATGACCAATTACGTATGGGGAAGACCTCTTTACTAATTTAGCTAAATATGCACCAAGGCACTTTTCTAGCTGACAAATGCATGTCACGGTGAGAGAAATGAATGATTCATAATTTCATATCTTAAGAAATTACACAGCATCATTAACAACCACATTATGGATTGCAAATGTATATTTATCAGTTTAGCTGCATCCCACAAACCCCACGGCAGCAGTAATTTAGCAATAGTCACAACCATTATACTACGGTACCCTCCAGACATTCGGCTGCACGCAATTGAACGCGAGACAGATAGGAAAAGGGATCTAACCCGTCATTGGAAGAGCGGATATTCTCTGCTAAACCAAAATAATGGGGCATTAGAGAAACCGAGCCCTGATTTGAGAAAGGTCTATACAGGGACTGAAACATGTGTCATCTTAAGGGGCATTTCTATATATTTGTCATAAATCACCAAGGTATTTTATGAAAAGGATACAATAACCAAAAAGGATACAATTGGTAGGGCTCTTCCGGATCCTTATTCACACGACTTGATATCAGTGAAGTCAAATTAGACCTTCCAAATGAAACCACTCTCTGACTGGTGAAACAGGCAGAGAGAGGGATCACTGGAAAGGGCGTGGGAGCTTTATAGGAAGTCAGCCTAGGATAAATAAAGTATCATGAGAAACTGTCCCAAATCAACTATAAAACAGCAATAGCACTAATTAACAACACTGACCTGTAGGCTTAGAAATGAAGTCGCTACCAAAGTCTCTGAAGAAATCCAGGAGTTGAAACAACGAAAAGGAGGGGAAGGTTAGTAAGGGAGACTTATCCCGAATGGCACGATGCTCACGCTAGATACCGGGTTGGTGCACCACAGGATAGCGTCCAAAGTACTGTGCACAATCACCTTCAAAAGGAAGTACTTCCTTTCCCACGTAGAACAGAATATGAAGAAATTAGTCCACCTGTTATCTCATCACAGGTGCCAGGGAATCACTCCAAAGCAAAGTATTGTATGCGTGTGGAATTACACGTTTCAACAGAGTTCAAAATCCTGCATGCAGGTTTACACGCAACAGAGTTCACGCAGCCGGGACAGCTGCTCTTGCAAGCGTGAGGATTCACACGCAGCACAAGGACATGCAACTAGGACCGCAGTGTGTAAAGAGTAGAGTAGACCGCGTGCGATACGCAAACAGAAGTGTACGCAGTCAGAGCAGTCGTACCTGAAGAGTTCCAGAGTCCGCGTGTGTATTACCCGCGAACAAAGTACACGCAGCCGGGACAGCAACGCTAGTGTCCACGTGAGATTTAATAGGCGACCAAAGTACACGCAGCCCAGGACAGCCTCGCTTGGAAACAGTGTCTGCGTGGGATTTACACGCGACCAAACTTCACGTAGTCAGGAAAGCAGCATGCGAAGAAATCAGGAACCCGCGTGTCAGAATACACACAACTAAACTTCACGTAGTCAGGAAAGCAGCATGCGAAGAAATCAGGAACCCGCGTGTATTCTGACACGCAGACAGTGCGGTCAACCTGTGACTTCCAGACAGCAGCTCCAGGAATTCGCTTGTGGAAGAAAACACGCCGAAAAGCCAAGGAAGTAACTGAAGAGAATGCGAGGACGCAGATCAAGGGTTCCAGCTACCAAACGCCATATTGGTTCAATCAGAAGCAGCGAGCGACGTATCACTGCTGCTTATGAATGTACTACCACAACACACGTGACTAACCTGAATCATGTGAATTTAACAACGTGAATAATGCAGACGTCGTTTTCCCGGCAGTGCATCAAACAATCTCCATTTAGAATAGAACGGTCTAGCAGTTCTATGAGCATAACTCGTTCTGCGTGAAGATGTTGTTCCAGGTCCAGAGGTAATATGTCCAGCATGCATGACAGTGCCACCCCCCAAAGGAGCAGCCTCTCCCCTTTTCAAATGGAATTTTCTTAATAAAGCGGGAGCATGGATATTGGAAAGAGATTCCCAGGACCTATCTTCAGGACCATAGCCTTTCCAGTCCACCAGATAATACGGCCTACCAGAACATAGTCTCATATCCAGTATTTCTGGTACCTCAAATTTATCCGAACCTTTCACAGAAACAGCAACAGGCCGTATAGGCAATCTAATAGCATCGGAGCATGGCTTGATGAGTGACACGTGAAATACTGGATGCACTCGCCATCGTTTTGGCAATGCCAGACAAAAGGCAGCCGAGTTAATCAAGTTGAGCACTTCATATGGCCCAATGTACCTAGGCAACAATTTATTTTTACCAGGTATGCTCAAGTTTTTAGTAGACAGCCATACTTTCAGGCCTGCTTTGTAGACTGGTGCAGGCACTATATGAGCATCAGCATAGATCTTATCTCGTTTTTTAGCCTGCTCCAATTGCTGTTTCACCTTCGTCTGTAGACTCTTTAGATCTCTGACATTACGAACTGCTGCAGGAGTATCCATAGACAAACCGGAATCCAAAGGAATGGAACAGGGGTGTTGCCCATACAGAGCATAGAAAGGTGAAGTACCTATGGCACTATGGTAGGAATTATTGTAGGCAAATTCCGCTGCCGGCAGGACATTGACCCAGTCTGACTGGAACTGCAGATACAAACACCGCAGGTATTGTTCCATAGTGCTATTGACCCTCTCAGTCTGTCCGTTCATTTGGGGGTGATAAGCACTAGACATCCTGTCATCAATTAGTAATGCCGAGTTAAGTGCTCTCCAAAAACGTGATGCAAATTGAGAGCCCCTGTTGGTAATTATCACTGAAGGTAGACCAAAAAAACGGAATACATGCCGGATGAATAGGTCAGCTAGGACAGCAGCTGTTGGTAACCCAATACAGGGAACAAAAAGAGCCAATTTCGTAAAGTAGTCCACCACCACCCATATGGTATAGTAACCATTATTTCTTGGGAGTTCTACCACAAAATCCATCGATATCATCTCCCATGGTTTGTGAGGAACAGGTAAGGATTGGAGTAAACCCACTGGTTTGCCAGGAGTGTTCTTGTATTGGATGCATACAGAACATGTTGAAACATAATCTATAACATCTCGTGTTATGGAAGGCCACCAACACCATCTTTTGAGCAGCTCTAGGGTCTTCTTCTGTCCAGGATGGACTGCCATCAAGGAATCGTGTCCCAAACTGAGACCCGTGTTCTGAGTGGTATCTGTTGGTAGATAAAGCACCCCTTGTGTGAAAGGCAAACTGTTGTGTATGTCTAGATTCAGTTCCTGAACCAATCGGGGATTTTGTTTCACCCATTCCTGTAATTCACGTTTTAGGGAAGGTTGTGCAGAACAACTACATATCACATGGTCTGCCAAAAACCTATTTTGCACCGGTGGTTCTTCCTTCAACTCCTCACCGATGCGGGATAAAGCATCCGACTCGACATGTTGTCTGGCAGGGCGATAAGTAATCTGGAAATTGTATTGAGCAAAAAACACATGCCATCTGGCCTGTCGAGCCGTAAGACATTTCATAGTTTTGAATGCCTGAATATTCCGATGATCAGAGTACACCAACACCTGATGTTTGGCCCCAAGAAGATGATGTCGCCATTCTCGGAAAGCAGCCTTGATCGCAAGCAATTCCCACTCAGTAACGGTATAGTTCTGTTCGTATGAAGATAGCATACGAGAGAAAAAAGCGACTGGATGCTCCTCCTTGGTTTCTGCCCAAACTTGCGAAAGTACAGCTCCTATAGTGACACTGGAAGCATCCGCTTCAACAATAAACTGACAATCAGGATCAGGATGTTGAAGTACAGGTGCAGTGGTAAATGCTTCCTTTAACATCTCAAAAGAGGCTTGGGCGTTCTGGTTCCAACAGAATGATACTTTAGAACTAGTTAAAGCTGTCAATGGGGCAACTGTTTTGGAAAAGGAACAAATAAATCTGCGATAAAAATTCGCAAAACCTAAGAATGACTGTAGTGACTTGACATTATGTGGAATGGGCCAATTCAATATGGCCTTCACTTTGGAACGGCTCATTCGAACACCATGATTGGTAATGTCGTAACCCAGGAATTCAACTTCTTGTGTATGAAAGACACATTTCTCGGCTTTACCAAAGAGTTCTCTCTGAGCCTTTGTAGGACAGCAGACACATGTTTAACATGTTCTGGGAAAGATGATGAATATATCAATATGTCATCCAAGTAGATCATCACGAATTGGTCCATCATGTCTCTGAAGAAGTCGTTCATGAAGAACTGAAATGTGGCGGGAGCGTTACAAAGGCCAAAAGGCATCACCAGATATTCATAGAGGCCGTACCGCGTCTTGAAAGCGGTCTTCCATTCATCGCCCTCACAAATGCGAACCAGATTGTATGCTCCGCGTAAGTCCAATTTAGAAAAGTACATGGAAGTACCTAGCTAATCTAACAAAACATTTATCAATGGTAAAGGGTACTGGTTCTTTATGGTGATGTCATTAAGAGCCCTCTAATCAATGCAGGGCCTTAGATCTCCCTCTTCTTTGGAACAAAGAATAATGGGGAGGCAGCAGCCGATTGGGATGGCCGTATGAATCCCATATCAAGAGTTATATCAATGTATTCTTTCAGGACAACATCTTCTTTGGGAGTTAAAGAGTAGACACGACCAGTGGGGATTTTGGCCTCAGGAATTAGTTCAATCGGACAACCATACTGTCTATGTGGAGGCAGCTGTTCTGCCTGTCCTTTGTCAAAAACATCAGCATATTCCGTATATTCATATGGTATATGTGTACTGATCTGATGTACCACACTGATAGTGGAACCTCCCTCCATAGAGGCCAAAATGTGTGATTTGGTTGACACCTCCTGACTGATAAAGCAATGTTCATTGCAATAAACGGAAGGATATTGGATCAATCCCGTAACCCAGTCAATGGTTGGATTATGAAGAGTCAACCAGGCCAGACCAAGCAATAGTTTGTACTGAGGAGCCGCAATTACATCGAAAATCATTTCCTCTGAATGACCATTTGATAAAGTCATCCAAATGGGTACAGTCTCCTGGGTTACCATACCTGAAATCAAGATTGACCCATCCACAGTATTAACTGTTTCAGGTTTGTTCTTGTTTACAAGGGTATAGAACATTTCTTAGCATACGTGATATCAACGTAATTTTTTTTGGCTCCGGAATCAACCATAGCCCTGGAAACTAATTCTTGGTCAGCAAAACGTAACGTCACCTCAACAACTATAGGTGCGAACGCTGGAATGGTATGGGAGTCCGATGTAACACTCGACACAGGGACTCCTGCTACTGTCGAGTTTTGGCGTTTCCCGAACGCTTAACTGGTTTCTTGGGACATGCCGCCAGTAAATGCTCAGATGAACCGCAATACATGCATACATTGTTTTTTCTTCGGTTCTCTCTCTCTGCATTAGATAACCGGCCTCTCACGGCACCAATCTGCATTGGTTCAGGGTCATTCGAGGAAGCTGCCGGTGCCTCCAGACGAACCAGTGTTTGCAAAAAAGGTTTTCTCTCTCCTTTGCAAGCATTTCTTCGAGCATCGATTTGTAGAATCAAATCGAGAAATTCTGTGAACCCTGTAGGAACCACAGGGACCGTAGACAAGGCGTCTTTTAACTCTTCTGAAAGACCCTTGTAGAAAACAGCCGTTTCTTGTCTTCAGGCCATTGGGTTTCGGCTGTTTATTGATTGAATCTGGCTATATAAGCCAACAGAGTTTGACTACCTTGTTGTAGACTTAGCAACTCCAGATCTATGGCTTGAGTGGCGTAACGCATATCAAAGACCTTACTCATAGCAGCCAGAAGATCATCGCAATCATACAGCAAGGGACTTTTTGATTCCAATAAAGGATTAGCCCAAGCAGCAGCTGTACCCCCCAAATGAGAAAGCACGAAAGCTGCTTTTGTAGTTAAATCGGGAAACGAGTTTGGCCTGCACAGAAAATGGAGTTGGCACTGATTGACAAAGGTTCTATAGGTTTTAGGATCACCTGTGAACCTTTCCGGGGGAGCCAAAGGAAACTGTGTTGACATAACTACTTTAAGGGTCTCTTGTGGTGGTGCCGATGTCCCAGATCCAGATGCAGTGGCCACTGAAGCCTGTGCTCCCTGTGGACTGGCATGAAGGGCGTCTTACATAACATCCATGTGATGCCGCAATATGTCCTGTGCCGTAATCATTTCGTTTCTCAAATTGGTGATTAACTGATTCAAGACAGTTAAAGGATCCGTACCCTCCATGGCTTCTGATTCTGTCATAAATCACCAAGGTATCTTATGAAAAGGATACTGTAACCAAAAAGGATACAATTGGTAAGGCTCTTCCGGATCCTTATTCAAACGACTTGACAGTAGTGAAGTCAAATTAGACCTTCCAGATGATACCACCCTCTGACTGGTGAAACAGGCAGAGAGAGGGATCACTGGAAAGGGCGTGGGAGCTTTATAGGAAGTCAGCCTAGGATAAATAAAGTATCATGAGAAACTGTCCCAAATCAACTATAGAACAGCAATAGCACTAATTAACAACACTGACATGTAGGCTTAGAACTGAAGTCTCTACCAAAATCTCTGAAGAAATCCAGGAGTTGAAACAATGAAAAGGAGGGGAAGTTTAGTAAGGGAGACTTATCCCGAACGGCACAAGGCTCACGCTAGATACCGGGTTGGGGCACCACAGGATAGCGTCCAAAGTACTGTGCACAATCACCTTCAAAAAGAAGTACTTCCTTTCCCACGTAGTACAGAATATGATGAAATGAGTCCCCCTGTTATCTCATCACAGGTGCTAGGGATTCACTCCAAAGCAAAGAATTGTGTGCGTTTGGAATTACACGTTTCAACAGAGTTCAAAAGCCTGCATGCAGGTTTACACGTGACAGAGTTCACACAGCCGGGACAGCCGCTCTTGCAAGCGTGAGGATTCACACGCAACACAAGGACATGCAACTAGGACCGCAGCATGTAAAGAGTAGAGTAGACCGCGTGTGATATGCAAACAGAAGTGCACGCAGTAAGAGCAGTCGTACCTGAAGAGTTCCAGAGTCCGCATGTGTATTACCCGCGAACAAAGTACACGCAGCCGGGACAGCAGCGCTAGTGTCCGCGTGAGATTTAACACGCAACCAAAGTACACGCAGCCCAGGACAGCCACCCTTGGCACAGCGTCCGCGTGGGATTTACACGCGACCAAACTTCACGTAGTCAGAAAAGCAGCATGCAAAGAAATCAGGAACCCGCGTGTCAGAATACACACGACTAAACTTCACGTAGTCAGGAAAGCAGCATGCAAAGAAATCAGGAACCCGCGTGTCAGAATACACGCGACTGAAGAACACGCAGACAGTGCGGTCAACCTCTGACTTCCAGACAGCAGCTCCAGGAATTCGCGTGTGGAAGAAAACACACCGAAGAAGCCAAGGAAGTATTTTAGGAGAATGCGAGGACGCAGATCAAGGGTTTCAGCTACCAAACTTGCAGTAGATAATGAGAAAAGAGAGACCCAGGCTGAGACTGCGCCCAGTTTTACAAAACTTTCTGTGTTTTCGATGTATTCAAAATTTGGAGCATGATAGGGAGCATACCTGACTGTCTTAATTGCACTCAATGCTTTCTACTGTACCTTGCCTGCAGCGTAGGTTACTTGTTTATTCCCACCATTGCAGATTAATATCAGGGCCGACCCACATTGCAGGTCACACCTTGGATTAGTTTTCAGCTTTTTCAACCTAATTGCTTCCCCCTCAACTGCCCCCTCATCTGGACTGATCCCTCTGCTATCCTCTTCTCAGCCCTGACTCCTACACCCCCTTTCCCTCCCTGCATCCCACCCACTGCCGCCTCACCCAGGACCACACTCTAGAATAAGGTAACCAACTGCCCTGAACTTAACTCCACTCTACTCTCCTCTCTCCCTAATGTCCCCTTCCAGGGAAGAACCCCCTCCCCCAGACCTTTTTCGACCAGTGGCAATCAGACACTCTATCCTCCTTAACCCCCACAAACCCTACATCTCACTGCACAGGACCTTCCCCCAGGTGGTACAGCCATCATCTCAAATTCCTCAAAACCCTTAACCTTCACCTGGAATGACACTGGAGAACCAACGTTTCTGCTCAAAACAAACACAATCTCGCTAGATAGACAAAAGTCTACAGATATGAACTTAGAAAAGCCAAACATGCCTTCTACACCTAACAAATCCCCAATGCAAACAACCCATGCAAAGAACTCCACAAGATCATCTCTAAGTTCAAGACTCCCCTCTGCTCCTCCTCTCTGCCCCCCCATCTCCCTGGCACTGTGTGACATACTTTCCGACCATTACTTCAACATAGCCATTGAAAGGAACCTCGCTATCCACGCTAAACTACCAACTCCTTCCACCCCTATACCGACAGCCCCTCCTTCCACTTCCCCCAACTTGCAACCTCTTCAGCTCCTTTTCTGCAATCTCCCATCCTGAGTTCTCAAGTCTCCCCTCCAATAGCTGGCCCTCACTTTCCTCCGGGAGACCCCTGCCGCTCCCTCCCTCCTCATAAACATCATCCCCTCCACCTGTTCAGATTCCCTCGCAAGATCTGTAATTAACCACTCACTAACAGCAGGTCTTCCCACCAGTATACAAAACCTCTTACATCGAACCACTACTAAAATAGCCCTTTCTTGACCCCACCTCTCCCCCAATTACCACCCCATCTCGAACAAGCGATTTATAGCCACAATACTAGATCGCCCAGCATACTGCCAGCTCAGCCTCTTCACTGAGACCCACAGCCTTCTTGACTTTACCCAGTTTGGTTTCAGACCCCTCCATGGAACTGAATCCTCCCAGGTCTCTATCTGGGATAACCTGAAAAGAAACACAGACTCTGAGGGCTGCAGTGCTCTCATCCTCGACCTCTCAGCAGCCTTCAACATGATCAACCACTCAATCCTCACAAACAGACTCTTTGACCTAGGCATAAGGGACTCCACCCTCAAATGGATCTCCTCTTTCCTCTCTGACCACTCCGAAATTGTCTCTCTCCATCCTTTCTCCTCTGCCTCCCACCCAGTCCTCCACGGAGTCCCCCTGGAAGCCTGCCTCCCCCCTCCTCTTTAACCTCTACCTTCCACCTCTCTTCAAACACATCAGTCCCCACAATCTCACCTGTTACAACTATGCTGATGGCACCCAGATAATCCTCAAGATTCCCATCTCACCCCATCACTGCACCCTCCCTGGCATCCTCCCTCTCAGACATTGACATCTGGATCATGAACAAGCACATGCAGCTGAACCCCGGAGAAACATAAATCCTAATTTGCAGCAAAACAGCTCTCTTTCCCCAACCCATCCCTTGCCAGCTTTCATTGGGACCTGCAGCCACTGCATCCCCCTCAGCCAGAAACCTTGAATGCACTTTTAGCTCAGACCCTCTCCTCTCCCATCATATCAATGCAGTCTCCAGATCGTGCACCTTCCACCTGTGCATCCTGAAGCAGATCCTTTCTTATCTCTCTCCCCCCATAGAGTTTCGGCAATCATGGCCATCTTCCTCTTAGAATATTATAAATTATAATTTCTTCTAACTAGGCGGGCCTACATACCTACTAAGAAAGCTCCAATGGATCCAAAACTCTGCTTCAAGGCTCCTCCTTGCACTCTCTCTATCCGAGACAACACATCTCACCTGCACTCATGACTCTCCACTGTCTGCCCATCAAACTCCACAGATCAGGCTCTGCACACATCTGAGTAGTACCTCTGTTAAACTCCTCCAGACTAGGAGGTGCCTGTTTCTCTATCCTCGCACCCAATTTCTGGCACTCCCCCACCCTTTGGCAGTGCCTCATAGTGGATTACATGGCCTTCAGGAAAGCCCTCAAAACCTGGCTGTTTCCACTGACCTACTGATCCCCCGCCTCCCCGTGCCCACTCCCCACCTCTCACGCACACCTCTCATTGTTGCAGTCCCCCTCTTCCCTGGCACACTCCTCGTTCTGCCCTGCTGTCAGTTACTAGCCTACTCTTTCTTTTCAAGTGCTTTGCTCTGACACCCAACCTTCTATGTGGGATGCCAAGCACACATGAAGGACTCTGGTAGTCATTCCAGCAACTTGCACCTGAAACGAGGTATTGCACTTAAATTCCACCTTCGGAAAATCATGCTGATCATCCCATACAAGTACAATCAGGCACTCTGACCCCTCGCTCTGGGTTGACTCTGCATGTAACTCTAACTCTAAATCACAGGAGGGTGGGCAATGCCGCTGCATGTAATCATGAAATGGAGACCTTGCTTTACACTAATTGGAACTAGGGATGGCGATCTCTCTCTCTGAGAACATATCAGAGGGTGAATATTATGCATTCAACTAGCACGTAGATCACCTGTGAAATATAACACTGCTCCTTGCCCAGGAAGTAGACATGTTTTTGTTTGTACAGCTATCCCGTTTCTCCTCTTGCATACTGCACCTTCATAACTTAGCAGAAGGCACAGTCTCACTCCACACACTCTGCACTTACATATAACACAAACACTATTACACATCACCTCTGCCATAAGAATGAAGTTACTTTTAACAACAAAAATTCGAACTGTAGCTTCCCACATAACTCCATATGTCCTTAAACACACCCCTCCCTCCCCCCTTTAGTTCATATTATACCTCTGCTGCACCCATACACACTCCATTTAGACATGGGTGACTAGCAAGGTCTTGGCCACGCTCACATAACTTTTATGGCTGACATGCACACACGCAAAATAGCACCTCCAAAACTCTGCCAAATGTTTAGGTCCCTCTGAAGGCGTTCAACCAAAAGCATGTTGGAACCATAATTATGGCGAAAGGTGCTATAAAAAATGACAAAATAAATGTGTGTGTGTGTGAGCACGTGGACGCAATTCTGTGGATATCTTTCATCTGTGTGGGGTGTGGTACTTGGTGGGGCATGCCCGTATGATGAGGAATGCACTACAGTATATGTTCATGTGCTGCATAATGTTGCCAGTGTGTTTTTACTCTCCGAGGCTGGCTGAATATGTTCATGTATTCTGTCAGTGCTGTATGGTGTATGTGAGCTTTTCAGATGTGCCTGCATGCCACACCACCAGACTGGAAGATCAGAATGTGGAGCTGTATTCACCAATATGCATCTCATTTAACTGCATTTATCCATGGCCTATGATTTTTTATGTATGCCATCGGGGAGTTGTGATTGGTATCTTCATAAATTGCCGTGTATCCGTATATTAGTACATGGCGAGAGAAAATCAGAATGCAACAAGCATTCTGATTGGCTCTCACCGGGTCATTACGCGGCCGAGAAGCCTTTGATTCTCGGCCGGGATTCCAGCCGCCTTGTCCCCGGCGGGGGGCGTGACAGCCTATCAGCCAATGAGGAGGCTCGAAGCGGGGCCATCCCCGCTCCGAGCCTCCCCGCGGCTGAGAGGCTGCCTTCGCCCCCCGCCGGGGACTCGGGTAAGCTTTTTCTTTTTTTTCCCCTTCCCTTCCTCCCACCCCACTTACCTTTTTGCTCCTGCATCCCCGCTGGGGAACGATAGTAGGCTCCAGCAGTGTGGAGACTTGGAGCGGGCCATCCACGCTCCGTGCCTCCACACGGCTGGATGCTACCATCGTCCCCCAGCGGGGACGCAGGTACGTTTTATTTTTTTGTCTTCCCCTCCCTCCCTTCCACCCTTCCAAACCCACTTACCTTCTGCTTCTTTTTTTTTCGGGAGCAGACGCGCTGGGAACACTTGTGTTCCCAGCGCGTCCGCTCCCGATGGCCACCATGGAAAGGGAAAACAGACTCCGTTTTCCCTTTCCATGGTGGCGGCCATTTTTTTGCTGTTTTTTTTTTTTTTTAAAACCTGTTTCGGAACAGAAAAAAAAGCAATTAGTACCCGGTCTAACGGGCCGCGGTACTAATGGCAATAAGCCACTCGGTGGCGGGCCAATACCGCCCGAGGTAATGCCCCCGGGGCACCGGTAAGGCCCTCACTTCACTCAGGCCTATAACTCGCCCCGCGGGCATTACCTGGGATGGTATTGGCCGGTCACCTCGTGGTTTATTGCCACATTACACCCCAGTGTAGGAGTGGCATACTTTATGCTGTGCCGTATGCTCATTTGGGACCCATTGTTTTAGAAAATAAAGTAAAAAAGAACTGCAATCCATTGGGGGGAGCACAGAAACACATAAACCCATCCTAAAGACATTTGGTGAAAAAATAAGACTGACATTGCATTCTGGGAAATGTAGAGAAAGCATCCAAAAGACATTATGGAAGAAAGAGAAACCTGATGCTGCACTCTTGGGAATACAGTGGAAGTACCCACACGTTATAGTTCAGAGTTGAATTCAGTTTTAAAAAGCCACAACCTGCGAGCACGTGGCATACAGAGGCTCTTTCAAATTTAATGATTTGAAAGGAGTTTTGGTTCTCAGACAGTAACAAAAGGCAGAGCATCCAACGACAAACACGGGTACACACGAATACAACACCACACCCTATCACGTATTTAAATAATTCATACAGACTGGAAGAACATTCAAACTATCCTATTGGGACTCCTGCTTCAAGCTGTTATTCTTCTTAAACTTACAATTGATGCTCAAAGAGTACAATGAACATGCTCTGACGGCTCCAATCATACACACACAGCTGGTCCATTTATATGAACACTCCAATCACAATTCTCCTAACTTTACCAAGATCACACCTGTCGGCTCCAATACACTCCCCACTCTGTTCTCTGCCTACATGTGCATCCCATTTCCATTCAACACTCGCCTCCAGCACCGTACAACCTACAGCTCTGACCAAATCTATCCCCACAGCTCCCACAGAGACATCAACCCACTCTGTGCTGTAGCTAATTCCTGCACATATGCCCACTGATATCTCCACTCACGGCTCCACTCCCACCTCAACTAAAGACTCCATGTATGTCTGCGCCCATGTCTTACAACTTCGCTCACAGCTGCATTCGCTCTACCTTTGGACTGTACATTGTCTCTATTCAACATTTCAACTCATATATCGGAACTCATGTTAAAGTTACAAACAGGTGATTCGGTTTTTCAAAAGGGCATAACAGGTGGTCTTTGGGTGTTTCCTTCAGCACTTAACACCAACAGCCCTAGTCTCTTCACTACATAATCACTCAGTCACACCCTAGTCACAAACCTCAAGGTTGAAACATGTGGGTGTCCTTCAGACGTGTTCAGAATCACCCTAAAAAGGGCGAACATGTTTATTTGTGTTGCCCTGGTACTCCTGTCCATCTGCGCGTGGATCTTTGAAGGGTTAACGTTGTCTTAAATGGGTTCAACTAATAAAACAGTTTATTGTGGGGGTTTCCCAGTGCAAAACAAGGGCATTTTTGCACAGTTGCCATAAGTCATTACAAAGTAAAACAATGCTAAACCTCCACACAGTTTTCCTTTGGATGAATGGAGTTCAAGCATCCTTAGTTTAGTCATAACATGTGACTTGAACATGGTAGAATGTTGTGTTTATATTGTATTTTGGACGCTTATGCTTGGGATACATGTTCTGCAGGTCCTAACCCTCGCTGTGTCAGAAATGTAGGAATTAAAACAATGAATCGTTTACAGAACAACACAATTCACCACAGTAAGCTGTCCATGGAAGAATGTGTGCGGCAATGAGGATCTGGGAGTTCTGGGATTGGCGGTTGGAAGGGACTTCATGATGGGAGTTGGGACATGGAAGTATGTTAGAGTCTACTCTCCTGTTAACTCCTACCTGTGACCTGTAACTAATGAAGTGCATTGCGTTTGTACTTACCCTGTCCCTGCCTGGTTCCTGCGTCATGGCTGTCATTCCTGTAGTGGTCCCAGTTACTACATTTTGGCGACAAGGATGTTAAAACAGGAGCCCAGGCTAAAAGGAGGAGCACTGCTGGCATAGTGCCTTCCTGGTGATGCAGAAGGATGCCCAGAGATGTTGCAGGAGGCCGGGTGTTGCAATCTGGAGGCGGTGGTGCTTGTCCATTTGGTGTCAGGAGTATGGACGTCCAGAAATCCCCACTGAAAACAACAAAGAACAGAGATCACGTGGCTGCCCACCTCATCCAACGATTGCAACATTTGACCACTATATCCCTACCTAAAAACCTAACATTTCACGCCCATAAATGTCTTCCCTCCACACTACCTCCAATAAATGCAGGAACTACCACTGTTGGCACTAATGCTCCAAAACGCCATAGCAGCTCGTTAGAACTCCAAAATGAGAACTAGCATTGCCACCCTGCTACTTAGAATTTGCTTGATTTACCACCAAAATGATAATAGTCCATTAATGTTCCGGTATATCTAGAGGAAGGGCTGCCTTATTCATAATGAGCTCACATGTATTATCTGTGTATGGTCAAAGAGGACAACCGACTGTCCACTTACCTTCTGATAGGCCATCAAAGCATGTGACGCTCATTGACACCACTTAGCATGTGACGCTCATTGACACCACTTCACTAAATATGATTAATGTGCTTGGGAACTATGTTCTCAAGCTTTGACCTCCTTGGTAGGTGCGACACATTCTGGTTCTTTTGGTCAGTATTAACTTCAAATTAATCTTTTCCTGTTACTGTGTATTGTGGGGAGGGGTCACTCCACACAGTTTCTGGAAAATGATTTTGAATAGAGCCAGAATTCTGAACCCTGCCTGCAGCCTCATAGCTATTGAGCTGCCATTGCCCTTGAAACAGGTCTTAGTTTTGGAAGTGCATACCGGGGACGGGGGTCAGAAGAGATTATTCCATTATTCCTATTGCTCTCTCCATCTAACATCTACAGTACTTGTTCTCACTTGCCAGAAACTGTGACCGTTTATTTGCTGTAATACTACAACTGAACCAAATTTCACATCAGCAACATAAGTAAAGCTCACCACGTTGCCAATGTTATCAATTAGGTCTGCTAAAGCAGATCTGAGTACAAAACAAAGGGGGTTCTGGGAGTCTCTCTACCAGCACGAACACAGCCCATTGACCTGTTCTTGGGTGGATGGCCCCCGGGAGAGTCTCAACCAAGTCTTTAGCTCACTGTCCCTTTCACAGAGAAGAAATATCCCTGGATATCAGTCTTTGTCCTGCCCAGGGGCAATCCAGCACCGAAATGCTAGGCAATTCTCCTCTGAACAAGAGTACCAATTGCAACCCCATAAACGTGTTTCAGTCTTGTTGGTCATCATCAGTGAGGTGGAGCTGTGCCTCTCTGAGAACAGTGAGCAAGGGGTCCACAGCTGGATTCCCCTGGAAACTTAGGGTGAGACCCAAAGTTACTTAATATGCAAAACAAAGAAGGTTCTGGGAGTCTCTCTACCAGCATGAACACAGCCCATTGACCTGTTCTTGGGTGGATGGCCCCCGGAAGAGTCTCAACCAAGTCTTTAGCTCACTGTCCCTTTCACAGAGAAGAAATATCCCTGGATATTAGCCTTTGTCCTGCCCAGGGGCAATCCGGCACCGAAATGCTAGGCAATTCTCCTCTGAACAAGAGTACCAATAGCAACCCCATAAACGTGTTTCAGCCTTGGTGGGCATCATCAGTGAGGTGGAGCTGTGCCTCTCTGAGAACAATGAGCAAGGGGTCCACATCTAGATTCCCCTGGAAACTTAGGGTGAGGCCCAAAGTTACGTAATATGCAAAACAAAGAAGGTTCTGGGAGTCTCTCTACCAGCATGAACACAGCCCATTGACGTGTTCTTGGGTGGATGGCCCCCGGAAGAGTCTCAACCAAGTCTATAGCTCACTGTCCCTTTGAAAGAGAAGAAATATCCCTGCATATCAGTCTTTGTCCTGCCCAAGGGCAGTCCACCACCAAAATGCTAGGCAGTTCTCCTCTGAACAAGAGTACCAACAGCAACCCCATACACATTCAATTTTACAGCATAAAAAGAACAGAAGGTCATGGCACAACCAAAAGTCAGAAGAAAATGTCATAAGGATTGACAGATTGAGAAGATGAAGTTTAAGAATGAATATCTAGAGCAAGAGAGTTCCATAGTTCCATAGTTCAGGAGCAAGTAATTGGAAGGAACAAAAAAGCGAATAAGCAGGGAAGGTGAGAAACTCTGAGAAAAAATTGAGATGACGAATGAAGAACCCTAGAAGGATGATATTGAGAAACAAAATAGGCCAAATAGTCTGGAGCCATGGCATGAACTCATTTAACACTAGACAGAAAAAATTAAATGGAAATCTAGAGCTAATTGGAAGTCAGTGAAATTGAATCAGAAAAGGAGAAATATGTAAAGAGTACTGTAGTTTAAACAATAATCTCACTGACAAATGAATAACACAATCTAACGGCAAAATCTTGAAGACAAATATATAAAGAACAACTGTAGTTAGAACTAGAAAAAGCACAGGTTTGTTATAATAATTTAGCAAAAGAAAAGGTTATCAGGTGACAAAGATTGAGTAATGGTAGAAATGTGCTTTTTACGAGAAAAGGTACGATTACTAATGAAACCCAAATTACGAGCATGATAAGCTACCAGGACGTTAAGAGGAGGAAAAAGGATGGAGAATTGTGAAAAAAGCAGAAGAAAAGGACAGGAAAAATAGGATTTATGTTTTCTTTTGGTGAAGCATAAAAATCACGAGGACATCCATCTTTTCATGGCCAAAAGGTAAGACAACAGATGTAGATGGGTAGAGTCGTCAAAAGATAGAAAAGAAAAATGTGGGTGTCGTCAGCATAAAACCGTGACTGAAAACTGAGAAGAAAACAGAAGCCAAAGGTGGGGTATAAAGAGTAACAAGAAGTGGACCAAGAACTCACCTTTGGGGAACCTCAAAAGGGAGAGGAAAGGAAGCTGTTGAATACATTTTCCAGGACACCACACAAGAATGACAAGAGAGATAAGAAGAGGACCACTGAAGAGCCAGTCCAGAAATAACTAGAGAAGACAGAGTGGAAAACAACATAGGGTGATCTACAGTATCAAAAGCAGTGCTAAGATCTAGCAGAATTAGTGAAGGCAAGTCACTTTTTACGCACGCTCCAGAGTGAATACACCCCACTAGGGAAATAGGCCAGGAGATAGCGTTGCAAAGATAAAAAGGTTTAATATTACAGAATACAAATATCAGCAAAGGACTCTGCTGCATGAGAACATTCTGGTTATTCTGAGAACAAGCAGAAGCTTAAACATGAGTGTGGCTACATCATATACAGTAAACACTGGTGCCACTGATTGGCATATCCATATACATGGACCTGCTCCATAGGGGATGAAAGGCTACTATTGGTTAGTTTCTTCACCATCTATCAGGATCCACGTGGGTCAGATGGGCTCATCTTGGAGTTCGGTGATGGTTGGGGCACTCATAAAATACAGTGACGCTACCATATTTTAATGGACTGCCCCACCTTAACCGAGCACAGGATTCAATTTGCCAGCACTATGAAACATCAGCGAATGAGCCACTGTGATGACGAAATAATGGCTCCAGATAATTTCTGGAACAAACATAAAGCTGATAACAATGGTTATTCAATTCTGGACATTCATTATGAAGTTGGAAACTTGAGATTCGAAATGATGCACTCTGCAACAGACATTTACATTGTATATGGAACTAAAGAAATGTAATATGTTTAATAGGAAATATAATGTAAAAGTTTGCTACCAAACTCATACATTTAATAAAAATTAAAAAAAACAATGTTGCTTCTAAACTAACATGCTCATTCTACTTACTATATCACTCTGGCATATACCTGGGCAGCTTGGGAACTGGTGCCAGGGGGAAGTGAGGGTAAAAGACAGCCACACTGACCCACATATTCTGGGTTTCGTTGAACTGCACCTCTCACACTCAAGGTTTTTGATCTCTAATTTATCCCTCCTTGCACCTTGTTTAACAAAGGATGTATTTCATGCTGGGGGTAAACAGTTGCACATACTTAGATCTTTTATGGACACTTGATTTGTTTTAGGACAGGGGGTCGCTTGCTTATCATGCAATGCAGGGCTGTCGGGGTCGAGTCAGCGGTTTTGGAGGTTGGCATTGGGCTGGGTGGGTGGGGGTTAGAGGGCTGCTGGCAGCTTAGTGGTGATGAATGGACTCAATGCAGAGCCTGGTGATGTCTCACGCTCTTGCAGAGCGCATTCCTTTGAATGATACTAAATGTTTGCAACAGTGAAGAGATATGGGGGTAGTGGACTTCCGTGAGAACTGGATGTGCAGATTCATTCTGCCTTAATGATGTTGGGCCCAGTTAAATATGTTTGTGGAGCTCGGCTGGTGCAGTACAGTTATACAAGCATGTGTTTTCGTCCTAAATAAAAAATGGCATTTCTTTCTGTGTGTCTTCTAATGATATGCATCTGCTGTTCGCGCAATATTGCTTTTGCACCGAGTTTCATAGTGCAGTTTTCTCTCCCCTTATACACTACACTATCTCATGGGGGATTCGCCTCACCTGAAAGCGAACAGGGGATGGGATATGATCATTTGTATCCCAACATTCCCCTCGTTCATTACTTATACTGTAACAAACTCCCCTCCCCCTTATTTACGCTTGTTGATCTGCCTCTCTGCTTCCTCCCATGCAGGTGTTCCTTTTATTGTCATCCAGGCTCTACACACATCTTA
This sequence comes from Ambystoma mexicanum, assembly GCF_040938575.1. NCBI lineage: Eukaryota > Metazoa > Chordata > Amphibia > Caudata > Ambystomatidae > Ambystoma > Ambystoma mexicanum. The sequence continues at coordinate 358,309,742 of NC_090940.1, forward strand.
AGCTTTCCCCTGCTTGCGCGTACTGCTCAGGTGTACATGTCATATAAATACACATTTTTAGGGTGCGGAGAAGGGACAATGGTAGTGTGGTTTAGGGTATCTACTACATCTCTACATCTGCAACTGGAATCGGGACCATGTGGTGAACGGGGCGGTCAGTCTGATCAATCTGTATTTATACTTCCTTTGTATCACGAGGTACTTTAGTATTACCAATACTAACCATCATCATGGCATTATTAGAGATAGCTTTGGCACAACACTGGAGACCCAATTGGCACATGTGGAAAATTACAAAGATGAACACAATGATGGGTACCAGTATTTTCACCAATGTTCCAAGCCACGGTGGGACCAGCTGAAGGTCATGAATGTGCAACATGTACTCCTGATCTTTTTGCAAACACCTCCTTCCATGGCTGTCACACACACATACCGGTTCTCCATTGTCATTAGTCTTTGGGCCCTCAGTTCCACTTTTATGGCATTGAACACCTGTTTGGTATCGTTAGCCAGCTGGATCAACTCCCACCTCACAATTTGGAGCCATTTTGCATTGGCTTGCATCTGGATGCTTGGTATTAGGGATGCAAAAAAGGTCTCTGCTGAATTGTAGAGCTTGTATTCATCTGGTATTTGTGCAAGCAATCCGGACTAGTCTTTAGATAAGTAATTTGAGGATCTTTTTCTTCTTCGCAGCTGGTCAGAAGGCTTTTTATCTGGGAGGATATGAACATTTTGTGGTGGGTTTGTGTGTCATGCTTCGATTGTTGGGGGCATGGTTAGCACTTCTTCAAATAGGGGCCCCCCTTTCAGGTGTTCTTCTAGTACCACTAACAGAGCTGAGTGCAGTGCTGCTAGCAAACAGTAGCCCTTCCAAGAAGGTGGGAGGTGCAGGTATGCTTGCTGGCTGCAGACCCAGTAATAGTCCATTAGTGCTGCAGTGCCTTTTCTGAGGTTTTGGATTAGGATAGTTCTGTTGCACTGCTGGCTTGATCTGACAGAGACAGTTCCCTCACAGTAAAAACATAGTTCATATGTTTTTTCTTGGTGTATTTTTACTGGTTTCTCAATAGCTGCAATCCAAGCTAATTTGGTAATATGCTCTGTCCATGTTTGTGCACAGATCTGCTCCACGAGTGCTATAATTTTTTCAGACAACCCTAAAAGTCCTTCAGCTTTGCATGTGTGTGTTGTTCATTGCCATTCGTTGTTGACATATCTTGCCCCTTCGATCACCAGATGTGGTTCTCTGAGACAACTGGGGTTAGTGGAACTGGTTTTATATTTTCAGGGGTCAGGATCAATGAGTGCTAGGTTGACGTTGTGTGCTTGGAAAGTGCCCCTGATCCTACATACCGCAAGATGAATTAGCCATCGGGTCCCTATCATGGGTACTTCTTGTGGTACTAAGTCCTTGGGGGCCCCAGATGTGGGCAGTATTAAGGAATAGTTGTAGAAACTCCCATTAGTGGTTCGTCTTCCCATTGCACTCATGTCGGAGTACCAACTATTTCAGTGTTCCGGGTGACAAATATCTTGTACTGCATCTAGGCCTAGACCATGGTATGCATCATATTTATGCTAGCGCGCTTGTCGTTTTCCTCTGTTATTACGTAACACGTGTCTTTTCACTACTTTACTTCTGTTGTTTCTGCTGTTAGTTATATTTACATCACTGCTTCCATTACACACACATATTTTTACATTTGGCAGTAGTATTTGGAACATTTTGCTTGTACATACAGTTGCATGGGAGCTGCTACTATTTGCAGGGATCACATTATATACCGGTTCTGCTATCGTTATGTTGCGTTGTTCTAAGATGCTGAATGGTGCACTTTCATTCATTCTTTCATTCACGCCAGGGCTCAGGCTGGAACTCAGTGTTATCACAGTGGAGAACATAGGATTTGGGGTTAATCCAGTTATAGTGGAGTAACATTGGAAGGTAATTCAGTTGCATTTGAATGAAATTCAGTGGTATGGAAGGTCATGCAGTTCCATTGAGTGGTGTACTGATGTTTCAGATCACTATGGTCCTCCACCCCTTCTTTTAGACCACCAGCACAGTTAAAAAACATTCCCCAATAAATCCCCAATGAAAACATCTTTACTGCATACAAAATGGCCACAGAATGGAGGCCACAATCATAGCTATACATTAAGGTACTACTAATAATATTTATATCTACGTTAGAAGAATATCTCTGTGTCGTCATCTCCATTGTTGTTTCACTTGTAGGTTTAGGGAAAAAACAGGCAAGGGAGGCGGAGAGGGAAGGTGGGAAGGGATGAAGAGATAGAGAGAGAGATCTTTAATTCATGCAGCTGGTGCTCTATCAGCAATGCATTTATTGTATGCTTTTCTGAATGCACTTAATATGAGCAGCAAGAGGCTACACAAACTGAGGTAGTCATGTTGTTTTTATCTGGACACTTTGTGTCAAGTCAGGTGGGGTCCTGTGAATGTCCGAGAGGTGTATCCAATATCTGAGTACCTTCACCTTTACGGCGAGGGGGGTAGAAAACACTATCTCGTAGGGCCCATGGAACCTGGTTTCTTCCATTTTCACACAAAGCTTTTGACATAGACCAGTTCACCCGGTAACAGTGGTTGCGCGTGTGTAGAATAAGTTTGTGGTGCAGGTGATGTTTGTGCATTCTCTGTGTTTTGTGGAGCCATTTGTTTTGCAATACATCTTATTGCATGTCTCAGTTAGGAAAGATATTACTTACATTCTACCTGCAGGATTGCTGCTGCTCTATGAGCATCTGGTGCTCTCCTCACAGGCGATAGAGGTGTTTGCATACGCCTGCCAGTCACTATTTTGTGGGGGCACAGGTGGTGGTCCTTACTGGGTTGTGTGCACAGATGAAAGACTGCTAGGAGCAAGCAGAACACCAAGTTCTTTTTTAGGGTTATACATAGTTTGGAGAGCCTACTCTTAAGGATGCTGTTGATCATCTCTACCACCCCATTTGCTTGTATGTATGATCCCTAACAGGGCCGTTATTTCCGTTGTCTGATCTTAAAACATCACACACTCCCCAATGCGGAAGTGTGAAGACTGGAGGGGGTGATTGTACTCCTGCTCTATATATGCAAGAGGAGAGGCACAGAGGGCCCCAGCCAAGATTCTCTATTGTTGGTAGAAATGGCTGAGCAATCAAGGCCTAGCTTCTCAGGAGGTGATGTGGGCTGGTTCTTAAATACAGTATAGTCCCCAAGCACTCACAAAGGAATGTCTGCACACTGTATTAGTTAAAACACAGTATTTATATAATTAAGGTTCAAGGTTATATACACAATCACAATAACTCACTTAAAGTGCATCAAATGTACTGTGGTCAAATGTCACACAAATCAATTAATAACGGTAACCAACAGTAGACATGGGAGGAAAGCAGTTGGTTAGAACAATTGGCAGAATACTGGCCCCTACCACTAGACACAGTTTTGTGTGGCGATCCCCACACCTGGGAAACCTGTAAAATAAAGATATACCACAAGCCCAGTCCATATATTGTTCAATTAGTCTTATTTCCTTCCAAAGAGTTTCTACCACCCCAATGTACCTGGAATAGCAGAGTTCCTCAGGAGGCATCGGCGGATCCTTCTTGAGTGACTCCCTTTAGAGCAGGAGCCACGGATCGTTGAAGAAAGTGAACATGACGTTGAAGATCCTCGATGGAAAGTTCTGGGGTGTCGAGGCAGCAGCTTCGTCCTGGCGGTGCTCGTCAATGACGAGTCGAGGATATCCTGCAAGGTTGAGTCATGTGGGGCACCTCAATGTTGATAGTTTAGGACCGTAAAGAGTTTGGGAAGAACTTTGGCCCAGCAAGGGCGTCGCATCATCCAGTGTCTCTACGTTCTTTGGGTGGCGTGAAATCCACCGGCGCATGCTCCTCGGCGGGTCGACGGCCTTGCCTTCTCCAGCGGGATAAGGCGGTCGACGGAACGGACGAGTGCATATGGGAATCAAATGTCTTAGGCAAAGGTGCGTTGTGGCTCTAGTCACCAATGGCACAGCATCAAACAGTCCCCGCTTTTGGGCAACTAACTTCGACAGGCCTCCAGCAGTTATAGCAACCCTGCTAACCCTGGTCGATGACAGTGGAGGTTGTCCGATACTTCTCTTAGTTTCTCGTCGGCGGTCCCTGTCTCCGGCTGACAGTCTTTTGTAGGCTGACGTACAGGAGGCTTCACGAAGGTTAGCAGTGCACAATGGTCCCTCGTAGCTCGGGAAGAGGGCGCCTAACCAGGTCCTTTCTGGATCAGATCTTGAAGATACAGCAGCTTTCAGATCGACGAAGTAGAGCTACAGAAATACTTCTCTTCCAGCAGGGCTTTAAGTTTAAGCTTCAGTTTCAATGTCAGTTTCAACTTCAGCTTGTCAACGATTTCCAGTAGTGAGAGGCCCACAGATATACTGTTGATCTCCCATTCACTCTTTTGGGTCGCACTCAGGGACCAATCAATCAGAAGGGCATTCAGAAGTCAGTCAGCCAATCTGGCGCACGGTGCATTCAGGCCATTCTTCTCCATCCAGACACTCACAACACAGAACGTGGATTTGGAAAAGTACTCTGCCATTCAACACTACACACTGCATTCATACATGTTTCTGGCAGGGCTGTCTCAGTCATCGTGTCAAACACCAGATACTAGACACCCATAACATAAAATGCGTATTTGTCACACACTCCATTCACCTAGGTCCCACCCACAAGCGTACCCACAGTCTGGTCGGCACTTCCCCACACTACCATATATGGAACTTCCACCCAACAGTCAGTCAGGAGGAAGGGACAGAGTCAGGGCTTCCCGGGACTTCGGGAAAACCAAGGTAACAGGTGATGGAAGGCAAGAGGCCATGGGGCCATCTTGTTTCCATCAGGAATCTACTGATTCCAATGACAACGCCTGAGCATCCAAAAATCGAGGACGCTCAGGGCACCTGTCAATTCAGCATGGTGCTGCCACCAGCCTGTACCCTGCTCTGTGGGCCACACATAGGTGCCCAAAAACATACACTAGGGGCACAGGGTTGTACCCCCACCCATGGGTGCCATAAGGGTATCCCATGGGTCTGTACACCAAAGCAAAAGAGAGATCTGCAGAGCAGGGAGTCCCACATGAACTCCTGCGTGGAAAACACGACAGAACATACAATAACAAGCAGTAAAGGACAAGGATACAGAGCCCCTGTCCTTCCAATGCATTTCCAGCATCACAGTCGTGCCCCCCCCAGATTGAGGTTAGGGTGCCTAATGTCCCACGATATAGACACCCTCATCCAGACGGTCAACATACCTTCTGGAAAGGCCATCTGCATTATCGCAACTCTTCCCTGGTCTATGCTCTATGGTGAAGTCTAGCCCTTGCAGGCTAATGGAACACCTGAGCAGTTTCAGGTTCTCACCCTACATCTTTATAAGCCACTTCAGGGGCATATGATCAGTTTGGACCTTGAAGATAGACCCCGTAAGGTAGGGCATACAACGCCTAAGGCTCCAAACTATATAAAACATTCCTTTTGAACTGTAGCCCACCTAAATTCTCTACCCTTGAGTTGTCTATTGATGAATGTGATTGGATGTTCCCTCCCTTTGTCATCTAACTGGGACAAGACAGCTCCAATTCCGGTGTTGCAGGCATCCGTATGGACGATAAAGGGTCTGCTGTAGTCAGGTGCAGACAACACAGGTGCCCTACACAGACTTTCTTTCAAGCCATCACAGGCCCTCTGACAGTCTTCAGTCCAATCAACCTCATTTTGTTGTTTGGGTGAAGTCAGAGCTGTCAGAGAGGCAGCTATGGTTCCATAGTCTGCCATAAAATTGCGATAATACCCAGTGAGGCCCAAAAAGTCTCTCACCTGGGTTTGAGTAGTGGTAGTCATCCAGTCATGTACACACTGTACTTTACTGGGGAGAGGTTGGATTTGATCCCCTCCTACCCCATGACCAAGATATGTGACTTTCCCCTGAGCTATATGGCACTTGGTGGCCTTGGTAGTGAGGTTAGCCCTTTTCAAGGCATGTAACACCCTATCCAGATGTGTCAAATGCTCTTCCCAGGTAGAACTGTAGATGGCAATGTTGTCTAAGTAGGCCACACAAAAGGCCTCCAGCCCACTGAGTGCATGATTGACCCATCTCTTGAAGGTGGCAGGGGCATTCTTCATCTCAAAAGGCATGACCCTAAACTGGTAGAGTCCTTTAGGTGTTGAGCACGCCGTCTTTTCCTTGGCATGGTCCGTCAGAGCTATTTGCCAATAGCCTGAGGTAAGGTTAAAGGTGCTCACAAATTTGGCAGCACCTATGGTGTCCACGAGCTTATCACCATGGGCAATGGGTGCGCGTCAGTTTTGGTGAAGACATTATCTCCTCTGTAGTCCACACAGAACCTCCAATCCTTGGTGCCTGCCTGGGAACTTGCCTTGGGGACAAGGACCACTGGACTGGACATGGGACTGTTTGAGGATTTCAATAACACCCAGATCCAACATCTTGGCAACCTCAGCCTCGATGTGGTTCTTAACATTATCTGATATACGGTAGCACCTGCTTTTGACAGGCACACTGTCACCAGTGTCATTTTCGTGCCTACACCACGGTGTAAGGCCTTGTGTCAGTGAGAACAGAGAGGCAATTTGCCAGAGCAAAGCCCTGCAGGCCCTCTGCTGCTCTGTCGTCAGATCGGGAGAGAGATGTACTCCCTCCACTCAGCCATCCTTAGAGTTGCTATGCAGCAAATCAGGAAGGGGCTCATTCTCATCCTCTTCTCGCTCTGAAGCTAGTAAGAGACATGAGACCTCCGCTCGCTTATGGAAAGGCTTGAGCCTGTTGACGTGGAATACTTGAGGGGCTACCCCAGAGACTCCCATGTCAACCAGATAATTGATTTTGCCCATCTTGGAGATTATCCTGAAGGGTCCAGTCCATTTGTCTGCCGAAGCTCGAGACTTGGTAGGTTCCGTCACAAGGATCTCCTGGCCTGGAGTCCAATCCACTTGCAAGGCTTTAAGGTCATGCCAGTACTTATTCAATTCCTGGCTGGCCTTGAGATTCTCTGTTGCCTGACCCATCATCTGTGTCATCCTCCGTCTGAGGCCTAACACATAGTCCCTCACTTGCCTGGCAGGACCTAGAGGGGTGGCTTCCAAACCTTCTCTGATCAAGTCAAAGGCCCCCCTCATGGGATGTCCAAAGAGTAACTCAAGGGGCTGAAACCAACACCCTCTTGAGGTACTTCTCTGTAAGCAAACAGCAGACATGGCAGGAGGAGATCCCATTTCCTCCTTAGGGGCTCTTCCAAAGCACCTAGCATGCCCTTGAGAGTTTTATTAAATCTCTCGACCAGTCCATTGGTCTGGGGATGGTAAGAGGTGGAGAACTTGTAGGTTTCCCCGCACTCTTTCCACATGGTTTTCATGTAACTAGACATGAAGTTGGATCCTCTGTTAGAGACAACCTCCTTAGGGAATCCAACCAGGGTGAAAATGCCCAGGAGAGCCCTAGCAACCACCTTGGCAGTAACAGTCCGAAGGGCTATAGCCTCAGGGTACCTGGTGGCATGATCAACCAAGACCAGGATGAACCAATGTCCACCTGAAGTAGGAGGGTCAAGGGGACTGACAATGTCGATCCCCAGCCTCCCATATGGTGTACCAACCACTGGCAACAGCTGAAGTGGGGCAATGACACTGCCTCCGGTCTTGCCAGACAACTGACATGTTGGGCAGGTCTCCCATCTGGGGCCAGTAGAAATAGGCAGAGAGCCTCTGCTTAGTCTTCATGATACCAATATGACCAGCTAAGGGCACCTCATGCGTCAACTGCAGCAGGAAGGGCCTGTAAACATGGGGTACCACAAACCTCTTGAGGGCTCCAGATTCAGGCTTAGTGGGCTCACTAACAAGAAGCTCACCCTCCCAATAGATCTGAAATGCCCTAGGCACTTCTCCTTGTGCCTGGGACAGGACCTGTTTCCTCAGACCTTCGAGAGAGTGGCGATCTTTCTGACTCTTACAGAAGTCTGCCCGGAACGGGCCCCCTTCAGCCACCATGCATTGAAGGTCAGGATGGTCCTTGGAGTTGAGCACCTCTCCCTCAGGAGGGTCTTCTGCCTCTTCTCCCTCAGGAGTTGCGTTGGGGTTTTCCACTGGACCCAGCCCATCCAGAGCATTGATGCCAAAAGGTGCTGTAGAAACAGCAGCAAGAGAAGGAGCCCCTGTCACAGAGGTTGCCTTCTTGTTATTCCATGTTCTTGCCTTAGGCCTCGCCTTTGGCTCGGATACCTGACTCACATCCATACCCTGTGTCACCTGTGACCTAGTGATTGCAGCAGCAGTCATGGTAGACCATCTGAGATCAACCCCAACTCTACTAGTTAATTTCCTAATAGAATGTGAGCAGGGACATTGTCCTGAACCAGGACAGGAAGCTTTGCTGTCTTGTCTCCAATCATGAGTATGACTAAGGCTACCGGCGATAAGTTGGGAGGCCCACCAGCTAACCTGGTGGTTCTCAGAGGAGCACCTACATAGTCCTCTGGCTTGAGCAGGGTCCTGTCCACCACTGTCATGCTTGCCCCAGTGTCTCTCAAACCAGTATAAGGCTGGCCATTCAAGAGGACCCTTCGCATGAACCTACGAGTGTTCTGTGGGATTGTCGCCAGTACTTCTGCGTACTAGTCCCAGGCCCCAAGGGACACTAGGGAAATCTCTACAGGAGCACTGAATGTGATCCCTGTAGAGGAGGGGAGGACAGTGACCTCCACCTCAGGCATGGTGTAAGGGTAGCTCAGGCTGACAGCCTGGACTCCAAGTGCCTTACCTTTACACTTGGGGTCCCCCATCTTGTGATCCAGAGCCCCACATTCCCAACAAGTGGCAGGAGTGTGCGGTATGGTACTGGACCCAGTGGGAGCCTGCGTTGCAGCAGGTGGACCAATACTCTTATTCCCACCCACAGAGGACTTATCCCCACTAGATTTTTGGGTCTTAGGAGAGGAAGATTTTGGTTTACCCGACTGTGATTGCTTTTGGGAATCCTCAGCTTTCTGAGGGGTCCTCTTTTCTTTGTCCTTGTCCTTCCCACTGGAGTCCTTAGGGGACACCTGGTGGGAGTCCCACTTGTCAGCCAGCCGGGCCAGCTTAAAGGGATCCAAAATGTTCTGGTCAGCAACATACTGATGCAGCTCTGGTGAACAGGCTTCAGAAAAAATGGTCAAAAAACAAACGGTGGGATAAGTCAACAAGTTTTCACCTTGTATCAATCAATCCACCCCATCATGTTCATATGTGCAGCACTCACCCAGTCAGCCCAAGACACATTATCTCTTTTCTTAAAATCCCTGAACCTTTTAGACTTCATGCACTCATACTGACCCCTTTCTTCCACACTCAGTTTCAAAATACAGTCACATCCAGTCTGAGGCACTCTGCTTAACAAACACTTAGCCCAATCTCTCTTATCAACATCATGAACTGCACAAGCCATTTCAAGCACTTCAATCCACTGGAGGATATCAGAACCCTCCACATACACACCAACCAAATATTTCATAAACTTGGTGGCTGGGGACCTAGCACTCTCAACTGGTTTAACTGAAGTCTCCAATCTAGCTTTCTCTAGCTGGATTTTCTTAATATTCAGTGTCACTGTTCTTAAGTTCCAGGTCCTTATCCTTTAGTTCCAGATCGCTGGCTTTAAGGATCACTTGTTGTGCCATCGCCTCTTTGTTAAGTCTGGAGCCGGTAACATAGCTCAGCAGGTTGAGCGCTCGCAGCTGCGATCTGAGCGTGATCTGCAGGTCGCAGGTTCGAATCCCGTCAAGGCTAACTCAGCCTTTCATCCTTCCGAGGTTGATAAATGAGTACCAATTTGAGTTGGGTGATATTGTATATAAATATGCGCTCAGTAAAGCGCTTTGGATGAAGGCATTATATAAATAACACATCATTATAATTTTCATTAAGTTCAGCTTCTATTTCTAACTTGTGGTATTCAAAGGCCAATTCCATACTTAATAACTCAAGTTGCAAGGCATTCCCTGAAGAAAAATTGCTGGAGGTCGGAACAGAGGCAGCAGGAATGGTGACATTGCCAGAATCAGATTCAACAACCCCAGGGGTAGGGGCCTCAATGGTTACATCCTCCCATTCAAGAGTTGCACAATCAGTCTGGTAGTCCACCAGGGCAGCTATCAGCACAGCCCTAGACCTATCCTCAAAGTCTTATTCCCTGGCGTCACAAGCACCTTGGAGAGCCTCTAAGCTCATCCGAGTCAATTTACCATTCTCAATAGATTCCATTGCCTGTAATGCAGTTATCTTGTACACAGCTAAACATCAATTTAACAAAGTGCAGATATTTAGTAAGTGGCACTGTTATACACTGATTCTTAAAGCCATAAGCATCCCACCGCTGCCACAAGTGTGAAGACTGGAGGTGGGTGTCTGTACTCCTGCTCTATATATGGCAGAGGAGAGGCACAGAGGACCCCAGCCAAGATTCTCTATTGTTGGTAGCAATGGACAAGCAATCAAGGTCAACTTCTCAGGATGTGATGTGGGCTGGTTCTTAAGTACAGTGTAGTCTTCAAGCACCCACAAAGGAATGTCCGCACACTGTATTAATTAAAACACAGTCTTTATATAATTAAGGTTCATGGATATATACACAATCACAATAACTCACATTGTGCTTGGTAAATCTACAATGGATAATATATACAGTTCTAACTGGTACCACAATTATTATCAGATTTCCTTAAAGTGTATCAACTGTACTCTGGTCAAATGTCACAAAAATCAATGAATAACAGTAACCAACATGGGAGGAAAGCAGTTGGTTAGAACAATTGGCAGAATACTGGCCCCTACCACTAGACACAGTTCTCTGTGGAGATCCCCCCACCTGGGAAACCTGTAAAATAAAGATATACCACAAGCCGAGTCCATATATTGTTCAATTAGTCTTATTTCCTTCCAAAGAGTTTCTACCACCCCAATGTACCTGGAATAGCAGAGTTCCTCGAGGAGGCATCAACGGATCCTTCTTGAGTGACTCCCTTTAAAGCAGGAGCCACTGATCATTGATGGCCTCGAAGAAAGTGAACTTGGCGATGATGATCCTCGATGGAAAGTTTGATGGCATTGAGGCCGCAGCTTCGGTCCTGGAGGTGCTCGTCGATGACGTCCTGCAAGGATGAGGTGTGCGGGGCACCTTGACGTCGAGAGTTCAGGACCGCTAAGAGTTATGGAAGAACTTTGGCCCAGCAAGGGCGTACAGTCGTCCGGCATCTCTACGGTCTTTGGGTGGCATGAAACCCACTTGCCGATGCCGATGCGTGTTGGTGGCCCGGCCTTCTCTGGCGGGATAAGGCGGTTGGCAGTGTGGACGAACGCATCCAGGAATCAAATGTCTTAGGCACAGGAGCGTTGTGGCTCCAGTCGTCAATGGCACAGCGTCAAACAATCCCCACTTCTGGGCAACTGACTTCAACGTGCCTCCAGCAGTTGTAGCAACGTTGCAAACCCTGGTTGACGACGGTGGACGGCTGTCCGGTGCTTCTCTTCGTTTCTCGTCAGCGTTTCCTATCTCCAGCTGACAGTCTTTCGTAGGCTGACTTCCAGGGCGCTTTGGCAAAGGTTAGCAGTGCACGATGGTCCCTCATAGCTTGTGAAGAGGGCGCCTAACCAGGTCCACTCTGGATCAGTTCTTAAAGACACAGCAGCTTTCAGATCTACGAAGTATGCTAACAGCAATACTTCTCTTCCAGCAGGGCTTCAAGGTTAAGCTTCAGTTTCAATGTCAGTTTCAACTAAAGCTTCTGAATGAATTATAGCAGTGAGAGGCCCCCAGATATACTGTTGATCTCCAATTCACTCTTCTGGGTCACACTCAGGCAACCAATTACTCACAAGGGCATTCAGCAGTCAGTCAGTCAGTCAATCAGGCGCACGGTGGATTCAGGCCATTCTTCTCCATCCAGACACATACAACACAGAATGTGGATTTGGACAAGTACTCTACCATTCAACACTACACACTGCATTCATACCAGTTTCGGGCAGAGGTGTCTCAGTCATTGTGTCAAACACCAGATACTAGACACCCATAACATAGAATGCATATTCGTCACACACTCCATTCACCCAGGTCCACCCACAGGCTTACCCACAACATATGGTCGTTGGGAAGGCTCCAGCCTGTCTGGTCAGACCTTCCCCACACTACCATATATGGAACTTCGACCCAATAGCCAGTCAGGGAGAAGGGACAGAATCAGGGCTTCCCGGGACTTCAGGAAAACCAAGGTAACAGGTGATGGAAGGCAAGAGGCCACGGGGGCCATCTTGTTTTCACCAGGAATCTACTGATTCCAATGACAGGGCCTGGGCATCCCAAAATGGAGGACGCTCAGGGCACCAGCCAATTCAGCACAAAGCTGCCACCAGCCCATACCCTGCTCTGTGGGCTACACATGGGTGCCCAAAAACATACACTAGGGGCACAGGGTTGTACCCCCCCCATGGGTGCCTGGGTGCCATAAGGGTATCCCATGGGTCTGTACACCAAATCAAAAGAGAAATCTGCACCGCCAGGAGTCCCACATGAACTCCTGCATGGAAAATACGACAGAACACACGATAAAAAGCAGTAAAGGACATGGAAAGAGCTGACAGGGTGCGTCAGAGTTCATCGCAATTTTCTGAGGGTTATTCCTATACTTAACACTTGACACGGGGTACATTGGACAACCATAGTTGATAGGTGTTCCTGCAACATTGGGATTAACCAATCTTCTTGAATGTCTGCTGTAATGTGTTGTTTAGAGTTATGAGATGAGTAATTGAACCGCCCAAAAGCTGTGTGTAAAGATTCTACTGGCATCACTACTTTTCCTGTACTTTGTTGTCCCCATAAGAGGTCTGTGAGCGATTGCACGCACCCACATTTGAGCCATATATCCGGTTGTTCTGTGGGTGCTCTACGATGCAGTTCAATTATCTGAGCAATAGGGAGAGCTGTGTATGCTTCTGTATCTGGTCTTACGCTTGCTATAGTTACAACATACTCAGAAGATGTGGGCATGGGGAGGTATACTGCAGCTTTTGCTGACACATCAGCGGCTGCATTTCCCAGCGGAATTTCATCTGTATTGTGTGTATGTACTGCACATTTAACAACAGCCACCACAGAAGGTTCTGCGAGGGCGGAAATCAGTGTGTTGAGCAGAGCAGCATGCTGCAGTGGTGAGCCGTCTGCTCTTCTGAACCCCCTCCTACTTTGGTGCAATAGACCTGAGTGTACTGTGGTGGGTTCATAGGCAGAGGCTTAATAGATGGTAACATAACACAACTTAGAGGCCCTCGGACCTTCTATTAATGCTACCAGTTCAGCTGAATGTGCTGAATAATGTGTGGTCAGTCTCCTCATTACAAGAGTTTAATTTTCTCCCTCCTTTAAACATACCACTGCTGCCCTAACGTTTTCTCCCTCCTTTAAACATACCACTGCTGCCCTAACATGTATTTCAGTTGTCTCTTGATTAATTGATGCTGACCCATCAACGAAGAGGATTTCTCCCTTGTCTAGGGGGTTGTATTTTGCTTTGAGGATATCATTGTCTTGGCCTTCATAACATGCAGAGTCATGCTGTTGCAAATCTTCGGCGGTGCGTTCTTGTGTGAGGAACGTGGTCGGGTTCACTGTCTTGCATCTTACAACATGGATGTGGGGGCTTGAAAATATTATTTCATAAACTGATGCTCTCTGTGTGGTGAGTGTGGACTTTAAGTGATCCAAAATTACTCCTGGGTAATCATCTTTAATCCCCATCTTTAATCCACACTGTCTCTGCTTGGTCTCCTACTGCTACCACTAACAGATTCTTGATGTTCCCTAATGCTAATGGTACCCCTGTTATGTTTTTTCAAATGCATAGATCTATTTCCACGCCCCTGTTGTGAGTTGCGGGAGTACCTTGAGGAGGTATTTTTTTCTTTTTTCTGTCCAGGGTACATAGTGTAGTCGCCCTGCGCCTTTGTGTATAAGTGGCATTTGCATTTTCAGTTTTCCTCCCCCCATTAGTTGCACGTCTTTTTTTCCGTGTTAACGCTATTGTACAAAATCTTTCTCTTAGCCTTCCATTCCATAGGCTCTCTAGTCTCAGTGTGGTCTGGTGTGCATGCTCCGCTGCTCTATCTCCTTCTCCTTCAGAGTCATCAAAGTCACTCCAATAAACCTGGTCCCCTCTTCAGGACCCTACATTCTCATATTCCAAGCTGTCTATTTTCCCATCCCGCTCTACATAGACGGCTGTTATAGGAGCACTATCTATTCTAAATAGGAAGTCACCTGACTTCCACTCATCCCCATGTGGCTGTTGGGGTGCCCCTATGGGCAACTTTGGAGTCTCCCCCACCCTAGTCGCTTCCCACAATTCCGATATCCTGGTCAATTCAGAATGTGTTGACACCAGCGCTACCTCTAGGTCTCTCGTGCGCACCCCAGTGTGGGCACTAACCTCCGGAGGTAAGACATATGGTGGGGAGGGGCTGTGCCAGGTGTGGCTACCATTGTACTACCACCGACAAATACATTGTGTTGTTATACCCTTCTCCTGGGCGCGTTGCTAGTGGGTATATCCCCTTTTTGGTCTCTTCCTTCTCACCCTCCCTTGTGCCTTTTTCCTTATTTTTGTCCGGAGTCACCCCGCGTCCTGTCGAACCCTCAGTTTCTTTGTACATTTTCCAAATGTTTAATACTTCCCTTCTATTTTGAAACAGTCTCCCCTTATATTTTGTTGTCAGGTATGTGGACATGTGTTCCAGTACACATTTGTCGAAGGATCCCTGTGTTCTCCAGGAATCAGACATTGCCTCCCCTTTATTCTCAATCACCCATTTGTAATGGCACTTTTTAATTTTCTCACATTATAACGGCAAAGTCTTAAATATGTGGCCTAAGGGCGTGCCTGTCCCCATAGTCATGTCTGGCGTGGGCTTTGTGTTGAGTCTATTCTATTGCATCACAATCAAAACAGAAAATTGTTCAACTCGTTAATAGCAAATGCAGTTCCGTCTTGTCTCTTAGTACATGTCAATACTGGCAATGAACTCACAGAAAACTTATTAGTTCACAATTCCCTCCCTCACTATTCCCCAATAGAGCTTTTTCACACACCCACTACACACTCTCCTTATACACTCCCACACGCGTACCATACATGCCCCTTCTGGTCCTCCTCCTTAAACCTTGAGGTACACTACCAAAACAAACTAAAAAAACAATCTTAAACAATAACCACTACTTTTCCTGAGCTCTCTAACTATACAGAGCTCCTATATTTTGTCTGATTTTTCTCCTGGACTGGTCGAGACATTGCATGTGGCACCACATTCTCCCCTTACTTGGGACGGCTCCCGTATTCCTTTTTCCTTAACCTTAATATCCTTGAAAAAGTGAATTAAAATGGCCGACGAAAATCACCACAATCCACCAATCAAATCACACTCTCAATTTAATTCACTGTGCTTTCACCCTATTCCTACTACACCACATACCCAACCCTACTTTGTTATCCCTTGCAGGCTATACTCACATGTTTACGTTCTCCCGAAAGCCTCAGTTTACAGGGATCCACAACAGGCCTACTCTCTCCTTGGGGGCCTGCACCCCGCTCCAACGAGCAGATGGGATTCTGGGAAGACAGCACCAACGAGGCCACTCAGTGTATGCGTTTTGGGACTGTTCACTGTAGGTGGGCACAGCCCTTTCGGAGAGGCCACCTGGATTCCTCTGCAGTTACGGGGGCGATGGAATCACATTGCAAGGGTCATCAAAATGAAGGCAAGTCCCTTTTTATGCACACTCCAGAGTGAATACACCCCACTAGGGAAATAGGCCAGGAAATAGTATAGGAAGGATAACAACATGTAATATTACAGAATACAAATATCAGCAGGACTCTCCTGAATGAAAACTTTCTGGTTAGTCTGAGAACAAGCAGAAGCTTAAAAAGCCATGTGGCGTCATCATATACAGTAAACCCTGGTGCCACTGATTGGTACAAGCATACACATGGGCCTGCTCCATAGGGGATGCCATAAAATACGATGTTGCTTCGAAAATAACATGCTAATCCTACTTACTATATCACTGTAGCATGCAACTGGGTGGCTCAGGAATTGGTGCCAGGGGGAAGGGAGGATGAAATACAGTCACACTGACTCACACATTCTGGGCTTCGCTGATACCGCACCTCTTGCACTCAAGGTCGCCACCCTAGGTTGTTGAGCTCTAATTTATCCCTCCCTGTACCTTGTGTTACAAATAATGCTGGGGGTAAAACTGACATGAAAACTTAGATCTTTTATGGACACTTGATTTTTGTTAGGACAGGGGTTGCTCGCTTATCATGGAATGCAGAGGTGTGGGAGTCGAGTCAGTGGTTTTGGGGTTGGCTTTGGGCTGGCTTGGTGGGTGTTAGAGGCCTGCTGGCAGTTTAGTGGTGATGAATGGATGCAGCGCGGAGCCTGGTGTTGTCTCACGCTCTAGCAGGGTGCATTCCTTTGAATGATACTAACAGTGAAGAGACATGGGGGAAGTGGACTTCCCTGAGAACTGCCCAGCTGATTAGTTCTGCCTTAATGATGTTGGGCCTAGTGAAATCTTCCCATGGAGCTCGGCTGGTGCAGTGCAGTTATACAAGCCTGTGTTTCTGTCGTAAATGCAAAATGGTGTTTCTTTCTACGTGTCTCCTAATGCCATGCTGTGCTGTTCACTCAATTTTGCTTTGGCACGAGTTTCATAGTGCGGTTTTCTCCCCCTTATACACTACACTATCTCATAGGGGATTTGCCTCACCTGAAAGTGCTTAGGGGATAGGATATGCTCATTTCCATCCCAACATAGATTATGTCGAGCATGAAGAATTGAATTGGAAACCGAAAGAAGAGCTATTTCTGTTGAATGACCTGGGCAAAATCAAGAATGTTGTGAAGGGAGAAGACGGTGAAGATTTACATGAGAAGTAAGCTGAGAATGAACAATACACTCCAGAATCTTAGATAGGTTTGGCAACAGTGAAACAGGATGACAATTTGCTCATTTTAGTAGCATCTAAGAAACGTTTTGTCAACAAGGGAATAATGGGAGCAGTTTTAAAGGAAGCCAGGAAGGAACCAGATGGTAAAGACGGATTGAAGAGAGTGGTGAAAAAAGAAACAAACGAAGGGCGTATAGCCTTAACCAAGTAAGCTCTAAGTGTGCCAGAAGAAGCAGACACAGGATGGTCATGAACAATAATACATGGAACATCACTACCTGAGACAGACAGCGGCAAAAGAACAGAACAAGGTAATTGAGTCTGTAGGCACAGACGCCCACAGTTATTTCCCAATGGGATGTATCACGAAAAAAGAGCATCCTTTTTGGAACGTTGTCTGCAGGCTTTCCAATCACGATGTTGGATTTCCAGTTGCAACCCTCCGAAATTGCCCAGAATTTCACTGTCCCAATGCCAGCCACACCCATCGTTTGTCGCTTTGTCTCTCAGCGTGACAGTCCTGTCACAAATACTACCTTTTCTGCACTTACCTGCCTCGCCCCATCCTTGTATATGTACACATTTTTCTTGTGTCTTCCTAAAAGTTGCAATGCTTCTCTCTGGCCTCTCCTTGCCTACACTCTCTGCACCTCTCTACACACCTCTCCTGCTTTCGCTCTCCACCACTAATGCTGCAGCACACTGCCCTTCCACTTTGCAATTCAAGCACCATTTTCCCATAGCAAGAATTCTGAAGCATGCTTTTACACTCCTTGGCGCCTTGGCTTCTATTTCTTTCAGCTGTTCGCCCTTGACGCGTTACACTTAATTAAAGTCCCTCACTAAGCTTAGGACTGTCAACCTGGGCTGATGTGTGTTAAGACTTGCCAAAGACCCTCAGAATGTGGCATTATTGATTAAGCAGTAGTCTGGTGTTCTCCAGAAAGGTCTAAAAAATGAGGGCATCTCTGTCCTATTTTGATTGGGAAATAATGTGTCACTATGTAAAAGGGGTTTCCTGGTGGGAAGTGCTTATTTGAGTAAATGAGGCTGTAGCAGTAAGCCTATTCTGGTATAGGGCATAGGTAGGCATGCTTATGCAAAATTATTTTTCACAGCATCAACTTGGGCAACCAGTTAACATTAGGGAGATTTGGGGCCTATTTTACAACAACATGTGCTAAGTCTGCGCTAAATAGTTAGCACAAGCAATATCATTATGCAGACAAAATGTATACCGCTGGGAGATGATCAATGGAATTAAATGCTTGCATAAACCTACATTGCAAAGAAAAACGAGTAGCAGCAGCAACTCCCACAACACGCCCACACGGCAAACATATAATAGCACTGTTGAACAACTTTTGCGACTGAACCTTGGATAAAAGTAAACAAGGATTACATACCAGCAATCACCATTACTTCCTCTCCTCTCCTGTGACTGACAAGTCTTCAAATCAGTACCCCCACTAATCTGTGCCCGAAACCACTAACTTAAGGCAGCACCCATAGTCCACCCTCATCCCAGTACCCCCACTAAATTGCGCCCGACCGCTGACTTAAGTCAGCATCCATAAGTCTGCCCTTATCCCAGTACCCCCACTAATCTGTACCCAAAACCCCAAATGTAAGGCAGCACCCACAAGTTCTCCCTTGTCCCAGTACCCCCATTAATCTGTGCCCCAACCCCTTAACATAAGGCAGCACACCAAAGACACACTTTGTCCAGTTCAAGATGGAACCCTTACCTACCGCAACCCCTCTGGCCTGTGTCTACCATGAAGTACGCATACCAGACATCCTCTTGCAACATGATTACTTGGAAGCAGCACCGCTGAAGCCAGGATAGTCACCTCTTCCATGGCTCCCTGTTGGTTCACACTCAGCTGCAGAAAAACAGCCAAGAATACTGTTACTGCTGCTGCAATTTGTTCCCATGATGGACTGGTGACATAGTCCACATGTGATGTGTGTAACACAGTGATCAGAGTGAGGCCTGTTGGGTATTTTGTCGATATTTGGGGCTTTGCGGTATTTTCTTACCGCCAAAATATCTTTAGCAATAATCACTCTCTGTATTCATATTGGGTCACACATGACAATAATACATTGCATTATTTCAGAATTCAGACCTATTTAGATGGTATGCGCGGTAGTTTGCGTGGTTGGTTGGTATAGTGGTTGGTTTATTTGTGGCCCCAATATCCAACATCCCTTGTTTTTTATCTAGATTGTTCTTGATCACTAGAGAGACCTCAGGCCTACATTTTAGGGATACCACATTTTCAGTGTTAGTGTTGTGTGCCACCATGGGCTATTGTGGTATTTTTGTGGTAATTTCCACTACCTTATATACGGTAGGGAACTATGTCCAGAGAGTCTCTCTTCCCGTTGACTCATGTACCTCCAACAGGCTATGCTACAAACAGTCACTCACAACTGTCCACACTGAATAGAATCATGCACACATCTGCTTTAAAATGACAATTGCACTGTTTAAAAATCTACCCACGTTTAAACCTTTCCCCATGCAAAATGAAAGAGAGAAATAATACACACTAGCTATCTGTTTTCAAATATTTTTGTATTATAGAAATTTCTTTTAAACACAGTTTAATTTTTTTTACAGAAATAAATGAAATGGTACAACATTATTTGTGATAAAATGAACAGAGAGCTGTGAGAATATATTCAATTGGTAACATTAAATATGCTGATAAGAGACGGAGACTCCCTTTAATACACTGACTGAACAGTTTCGCACACTTTCGCACAGCTCCCACTCGCTTCTATAATTACCTTATCTGTTCAGCATGAGTTTTCTCCGGCTATTCTCTTTCTGAATTTGGCTCCCTTGAAGATCAACCCCAGTGAGAACAAGCGTCTACCGTTCTCAAACCGGGGTTATTGCCTGGAACTCTCAGCTTTTGCAGCAGGAATGCCCCAGCCAGTAAAGAGATCCTTCTCCCAGCTCTGCCAGATGTTGCCTGTCTTCCCCCTCTTCTCAAGCTTCTCCAGCAAAGTTCTAATCACAGCCTCTAGCATGATACTTGCTATGACGCTGCTCCAATCAGAATCAATCATGTCATCTCCTCCCTCACTACACAATGGCTCACTTCTACAGTGGCAATTGTAACAAACTGATTTCCTGTTCCTTCGAGCTCTTTGCTTCCTGTAGTTATGTGGACAGAGCAGCAGAGAAAAAAAATGAATGTGCGTTTAAAAGTTCACTTTCAGAGTAGGCCTAATTCTGCAGTGGAGACACATTTTTATTAGTGGATTATGTTAAATGAAGTGTTATTAGTCAGGTTAGTTATTAATAAGGTTAGTTATTAATTTTCAAATGTGTCTCTTGCAACATAGGCATTTCAGGTGAAAAATAGTGTGCATTTTGAATGTGCAGATGTGTGCTTTTAACTGTAAAAATGGATTTGCATCTTATATGTAAACATCGTTTTTGACTGAATAGCCTGTCTTTACTTATATGTCCATGTTACTCTGGCAACACATATAGCAATGCACCACACCCATGTAGTGGTGCTGCATAAAATTGCTACCTGTGCCTTAGTGCTGTACTCTGTGCTGTAACACGGCAAACATCCTTACATACCCTCCTTTTGTTTTTAGAACTTGGCTATGATCCAAGCTAATTCCTAAAAACAACTTGTTCTTTTTCTTCTTTTAAAATGCATGTGTATTGGGATATCTTTCTCTTCCTGACGTAGCTACTAAAATCAGTAACATTTTCATTTTTACTGCTAGCACAATCAACCATCCACCCATGATTAGCACCAGGACAGCCAAACCCACTATTGAGCGTTCCCCCAGGTTCCCCAATTAAATCTTTCCACTTCTATTATCCCCAGATTACTAATTGTAATATTGTTTTTTCTCAAATTCATTTTTATAACATGTCTTTCTTTGTGATTCAATAAATATTCCACATCCGGATCTATTGGAAAAGTATCCCTTTGAAAAAAAATCGATATTTTCCACTTGGCTTTCCCAAACATCATTTGTTACATGAAACAATGTTAACCCCCCAATTGACACAATTGTATCCTTTGGAACCTGTAAATAAAAAACATTATATTTCACCTGTTTAACCACGCATGTTCCATGGTTTAAATGTACTACCATCATGTTCTTTAAACAGGTGCTGACCAACCATTCACCTCTGACCATCTTAGCCTGTGCCAGTTCTTCACTCCCCATATTGCTAATAATCACTTCACATCCTTCTGATATACTTGGGTCACATTTCAAACCACAAATAGCATCTGTGGCATCAGGAACAAACGGTTTACCTGGACACATATAATTTTGTTCTTTAAATTTGACACATGTTTCCAGGTTTGGTATTAAATAAACTTCAGGTTCCCATGACTGAAATGCCACCACTTCTGGAGCCTTAATCTTAATAAATTTGTCCTCTTGCCAAAATCCCACGTTGTGTACCCACTTCGTTTGATAAATAAGTTCAGGAGTTACATATGGGATGCATAGCAAAAATCCGATCTCTAGTCTTTCCAAGTCCACGTATAATGGCATTGCATTACCCATTTCAAATGCAATTTTTACCTGTTACCTGTATCATATCAATTTCCCTCCTGGTCAATCTTTCTATCATTTGACGAATAATATCCTGCGAAACAAAATACAAGGGGATATGTCCTTGAATCAATTGTGAAACTGCAGTTTGAACTTCTCTCATATAATTCGTTAATAGTCTATCAACAGGACTCATTATGTTCAATATTTCTTTTAAAGTTCTGTCATGCTTAAGTATTATTTTAGTCGCCCGTTGCATCACATCCGCTTGTTCATTTAGAATGATTGCAGTTTCATTTATGAATCTTACTTGTTCATCCAGTCCCCCTCTAATCCCATCTAATGTTTTTTGTATTATTTCTAGGTCAATACTCAGTTGTTGCGCTTTAGTACTCAGTGTTCCTACCGAAATAGAATTGGCTGTTGATATTGTGGTACCTATTATGGCTCCAACTATAGACATTACCAATGATATCGCGAGCATCACCGCACCTCTCTTTCCTCTCCTCTTCTTAATGTCTGCTGAATTCACAAATGTTTTCTCCAACTGCATTAATATATCTCTTATTGACTGCTTAGTGTTCTCTTTTCTTATTTCCAGCCACTCTTTAGTCTGTTCAATCTTAATTCCGGTATTGTTCAAATGTTTTTCAATCAAAATCTCAGGATTCAATGGTATGTAGATATTTTGGAAAATCATCCTTCTATCACTCATGATGAATCCCGGTGCTTCTTTCACCGCGATACCAGATGCTGGTCCAGGTTCAATGACAACCTGTGCTTCTGAATTCTTGAAGATCCCTCCAAATATCATCATCATTAACCATATCATTGGTATCATCTTCAATGCTGATCGCTTTGCAGCCTTGGTCTTCACCCCTCTTTGGGGCTTTCCCGGAATCCGTCCACGTGGGCTCCAGGACTCCATCGTCTCCCGTGGCCTCTGATCCCGGCCCCTCCGACCAAATAATGTTAATTTTCTAAATCAAATAGAAAAGAAACAAATTAAGTACATAGCACAATACTAACTTCACCCTCTTGCCAAAAATAAAACATGCTTGGTAAAAACATTATTTTTTTTTTTTTTTCTGAAATTAAACACAAGTTAACAAGAAAACAAGCATATATAAAACAGCATTCAATATTTAATACATTTTCTCTCTGCACACCAACCATGAGCTTCCATTTTATTTATTTATTTATTTATTTATTTACTTATTTTATATTATATATATTTACATATATTACAGTGTTTATGTGCCATTATAACAATCAACTTTTTAACTTCTCTGTCACTGCCTCCTGATTGTACCCATTTATTTTCTCTTTTTGTGTTCAAGGGACTTTATCGGTTTCTACATGCTCAAGCTTCCTGATCTCATGTCTGGGATGGCATGGTTTGATTTGATTTACATGGACGAACTGCTCTATTGCCGTTTCACCTTCATTTTTCAAAATTTTATAAACTACAGGAGAGACCATATCTATAATTCGAAATGGCCCCTGCCAGGCTGCTAGAAATTTAGAATGTTTCTGTTTACTTTTTCCAAAATGAAACTTGTACACCTGATCCCCAACACTGTATTCTCTCACTGATGTTCTTTTATCATAGTATGTTTTAGCACTGTCAGCAGCCCTTTCCAGATTTCTCTGCACAAAAGCAAATGCATGTTGCAAATGCTTCCTCAGTTCATCAATGTACCCATGAACTGTGGATGCACTCACAAGTGTCTGCTCATGTGTTCTATATAGTAGGTGTTGTGGTAACACCATTTTCCTACCTGTCAAGACCTCATGGGGGCTAACACCTGTTGCTTTGGCAGGAGATGATCTGATTGCCATCAAAACCAACGGTAAACGTAGATCCCAGCTGGAACCTGCTTCTGCCACAAATTTCTTTAAAATATCCACAACAGACCTATTGCTCCCTTCAACTCCACCTGAAGAGGCCGCCCGATATGCAATATGTAGTTTTCTTTTCACACCCAGTATTTGCCATACCTTACTCATTAGAGTACTTGTGAAATGACTTCCTATGTCTGACTCAATTCTTTGTGGCAACCCAAACCTTGAGAACACATGGTTCACCAGCAATGTGGCTGCTGTTTGTGCACTACAATCTGGTGCAGGAATGCATTCAATCCACTTTGACATGAAACATACCACACTTAAAATATAACGGTTTCCTCTGCTCAACCTTTTTAAAGGCCCTACATAGTCTATTTGCAAATCTGACCATGGAAGAGTTAGGCCTCTTTTCATTAATGGGGCTCTATGCATTGGTGAAGCAGGTTTAAATTGGGCGCATACTAGACATCCTCTAGTATATAATTCCACATCTTGGGACATATGTGGCCAGTAAGCATAATCTTTTAGTATTTCTCATGTTTTTTGTGAACCTATATGACCTGCAGTTATGGCATCATGTGCATGGTGTAGCATTAGCCCTCTGAATGAAAGGGGTACCACCCACTATATTTGTCCTGTTATGGACTCTCTAATCATGAGTCCATCCTGTAATCTAATTTGTGTTTTGTTCTTTAATAGCACCCTCAACTCTTCTTTTCCCATACAATCATTTTCTGTTAAAAGATTTTGTTCAGGATCTATCAAATGATTATAATAGATGCCCAAAATTCGATCATTCTTTTGTGCCTCAATAAAATCTTGGTCTGGCATGTCATGACTCCACTGTAACACTGGTTGATCTACCTCCTTTGGTGCTTTAGAACGTGTTACTGCATCATTTGTATTTCACCCATTAAATAATCAATAGGTAGCAATTCTCCCATCACAGCCCCAATCTTAGCCAGGTGGTCTGCCTTATCATTTCCCTCCTTATCCTCTCCTGGTGTTTTTAAATGCCCACAAATTCTTCTCCAGTATATTGTTAAATTATTCTCTGACACCAATTTGTCTATGGCTTGTATCATTTTTCCATGTTTAAGTGGCTTTTTGTTGTATGTAACCATGCCTCTTGCTTTCCAACCAGGCAAATACTCCGCAAAGCTATTCCGTGCATAGTCAGAATCAGTCACCAGGACAATTTCACTGAACTTTTTATCAACTGCAGTAGCAATTGCTTTATAAATGGCTGCCAATTCCGCCACCTGACTGCTCCTAGCTCCAATCCTCATCCCTATACTGGGGACGCCTTCACATTTCAACCAGACATTTCTTATTCCTGCCACTAATTGTTTATTACTGTCATTTTCAATGTGAAAAGCGCAACCATCCACATATACAGTTGACAAATCCTTGCATGTTTTTTCATCAAAAGCTTTGTGTGGTGATTGTTCAAATTCCTGCAAACTAGTTTCCACTTCCATTTCATTTGGTATTTGTTCAGCTGCGCAGTCATGTAAGTCAGCTAACCCTTGAGCAATTGGGTTCTTTTTATTTTGTCCATATCTCACTTCTACAGGAAAACCTTGTAATGCCAGCGTCCATGAAGTGATTCTAGACTGCGCTAGATTTCCTGATCTAATTCTTTTACTCTCTAAAAATTGCAAAGGTTGATGATTTGTTTCAATAATCACCTTTTCTCCCTGAACAATGGGGCGGAAATGTTGTAGCGCCCACACAGTGGTTAATAGGGCCTTTTCACATTGATTACATTTCATTTCAACTTGGGAAAATGCCTTACTTGCATAGGCAATGGTTTTGTGATTCAAATCGTGTTTTTGTGATAACGCCGCTGACATACAATGTTCAGAAAAACCTATTTCTATAAAGAAATCCCTGTCCTTTATGGGGTGTGCTAAACATGGTGCCTTTACAAGACATTCCTTTAATTTAGCCACTGCATCAGACTGCTCTTTTTCCCATTTCCAGGGAGTATTCAGTTTAAGCAGTTTAGTCAATGGTTGAGTGATTTCTGCATAATTTTCGATGAACTTTCTGTTATAGCCCGTCATCCCTAATAAACTTTTTACTCCTTTCACATTTTTAGGATCTTTTAATCTTTGTATGGCCTCTATTTTCTTCTTTTGTGGATTTAGCCCATGTTCAGTCACTTCATGCCCTAGAGAGTTCACTTTTTTCTTGCACCATTGTGCTTTTTGCAAAGATACTTTGGCGCCTGCTTTCTGCAATTGGCCAAGCACATGTCTTATTTCATCAAAATGGCTTTTCAGGCCCTCGCTTTTTATCAGGACATCGTCCACGTAAACTATTGTTCCTCTTTCCGATGCATCCGGCATGGCCTTTCTCAAAAATATGCCAAATTCACTCCCACTATTGATGTACCCGAACGGAGCTCTAAGCCAGGCATATTGAGTCCTGTCAAATGTAAAGGAAAATAAATTCTGTATCTCCTCTGCCAATGGCACGCACCAATATCCAGAGGTGAGATCTAATGTGGTAAATACTTTTGAACCATGTACCTGAGCTAGGCCCTGATCAATGAATGGCAGTGGCCATCTAGATACTGGTACTCTTTTATTTAACTCTCTCAAGTCTGCACATAGCCGCCGTTGACCATTTGGCTTTAACACACCTAAAATAGGTGTATTGGATATGCTATGAATGGGCCTGATGATTCCCCGCAATTCCAATTTTTTAATAATCTCTGCCAATGATTCTAAACATGCCAGCTGTAGTCTATACTGGCGTACAAACACTGGACTTCTGCTACACCCTTCTGGTAGTGTGGCCACATGTAAATCAGTTAAACCACAATCATAAGCATCTTTTGCAAATACATCCTTAAACTCCATAAATATCTCCCTCAGATTGTTCCTATCCTCATTGCTGTCACACGCATCCACTAAGGAGATCTGCTCTTCTACCATTTTGGAAAATTCTGGAAAATCTTCTGGTAAGGGAATCTCAGCGCTTTCCTCTAATCGTGTGGCTGTGTCTTCTTGTAAAGCTGCCACTTTTAAATATTTTGGCATATCAGCTTCCACTTCAATGGGCTGATTTTCTGTTTCATTTTCATTTAAATTAAATATTATGCAATCCTCTTGATGGCAGCACACTGTCTCATTTGAATCATAAGGATACACAGAATGAATTTTAAACATTCCTTTGGGCTGAGAGTCCAGGTGTTCTGGCAACTCACCCTTGGCATCTACATACTTATCAGGGATATTTCCAATCACCATGTTATTTAAATCTGCCGTATAATGTGATTTTTGTATGGCCATTCCTAATGGGGAGTTTTCCTCTAAATGAAAATCCTGACAACCTTTATTATTTACCATAATTTTTACAGATCCTTCACCAATATCTACCAATGGAATGTATTCATAATACAGGCCTTGCTGTTTTATGGATTAATTCAGGCATACAAATGCATCAGAATCTTTCATCTGCTGTCCGTTTTTGCATTTCAGTGTTATTGCAAACTGTTTTGTAAATGCAGGAATAATAGTATCTTTCCTCATTTGTAATTCGATTGCATAAGGAACCAGTTGTGCACAATGATAAGCCCTTCTTTTGTCTTCAAATTCAGGTGCCGGACCACCTAGGCGTGACCATATTTTTTGATTAAGGAAATCTAACACCATACACATTCTGTGCATGATGTCATTGCCCATGTAAAATTCATTTTGTGCTCCACTCACTATCCATACATTATGGTAAATTGTTTTCTGCCCAATGCTAATTTTAAGCATGCATCTGCCTGCAATTCGGTTTTCAAAGTCTGGACTGTCCAACCCAGAAACATATTGGTTTTTAATCCTAAATTTCGGGATTTCTTCCCTCTCCATTATTTTTTTGCACATTTGCTGTTCTAAGTCCTTACACTTTTTAAGGAGTCTGTTTGCTTCATTTTGCAAATAGTTGTTGTCATCACTCATCTTATTAATCACCTCCTGCATGTCGCACATTTGCATTTGGCATTCATTGAACTCTTTATTTCTCTTGTCTCTTTCTTGAGTCATTTTAATCATTTCTTGTTCTGCACTCTGGAGATCACATTCTTTTTCACAATGTTCTTTTTGTAAAATCTGCATTTCAGAAATAACTTCATCTTTATCTTGCCTAATGTGGTCCACTAAAACTTTTAAAGGTACCAATTCTTGCTCACTGTCTTCAAACTGTTTCTTGCATTTGCACAATTGAGAATCAAAATCCCTGCATTTTAACTGCATGTCTTTTTGGAATACATCCAATTCTGCTCTTAACATTTCCTGATTTGTACTTGCCCCATCTAATTCAGACTTTAACCTGTTAATTAGCTGGGTATCATTTTCCTGCATTCACAGGGACTTATTCAAAATAAACCATATTTTGCTGCATAGCCGTATTAAACAGTCTTTCTCTGCGCTTTTATCGGCTGCATTCAATAATCTTGTAAGGCAGACCTGAATTATGCTGCCTTCTGCAAAAATAGTGTCTAGTTTTTCTTTCTGCACCTCACCCTGAATGCGGTCATGCCATTCTAAGGTGCTGTTCGACGACCACGTCCCATGTGCAAACAACTTTGCCTCTAAATATTGCACTAGGTCTGAAAATGTGGTTTCCCTTTGTGACATTCTGAAATTCGTTTTTAGTGGCATGCTGCTATTATAAAATGGGTTCCCTTTAATGTGCAAATGGCAGTGTGAGACACGCTTGCCATGCCCAATAGGTACTCTATGATCACTTTCCCGGCCTGCAACGCACCATAAATATGTTGGGTATTTTGTGGATATTTGGGGCTTTGCGGTATTTTCTCACCGCCAAAATATCTTTAGCAATAATCACTCTCTGTATTCATATTGGGTCACACATGACAATAATAAATTGCATTATTTCAGAATTCAGACCTATTTAGATGGTATGCGCGGTAGTTTGCGTGGTTGGTTGGTATAGTGGTTGGTTTATTTGTGGCCCCAATATCCAACATCCCTTGTTTTTTATCTAGATTGTTCTTGATCACTAGAGAGACCTCAGGCCTACATTTTAGGGATACCACATTTTCAGTGTTAGTGTTGTGTGCCACCATGGGCTATTGTGGTATTTTTGTGGTAATTTCCACTACCTTATATACAGTAGGGAACTATGTCCAGAGAGTCTCTCTTCCCGTTGACTCATGTACCTCCAACAGGCTATGCTACAAACAGTCACTCACAACTGTCCATACTGAATAGAATCATGCACACATCTGCTTTAAAATGACAATTGCACTTTTTAAAAATCTACCCACGTGTAAACCTTTCCCCATGCAAAATGAAAGAGAGAAATAATACACACTAGCTATCTGTTTTCAAATATTTTTGTATTATAGAAATTTCTTTTAAACACAGTTTAATTTTTTTTACAGAAATAAATGAAATGGTACAACATTATTTGTGATAAAATGAACAGAGAGCTGCGAGAATATATTCAATTGGTAACATTAAATATGCTGATAAGAGACTGAGACTCCCTTTAATACACTTACTGAACAGTTTTGCACACTTTCGCACAGCTCCCACTCGCTTCTATAATTACCTTATCTGTTCAGCATGAGATATTACCGGCTATTCTCTTTCTGAATTTGGCTCCCTTGAAGATCAACCCCAGTGAGAACAAGCGTCTGCTGTTCTCAAACCGGGGTTATTGCCTGGAACTCTCAGCTTTTGCAGCAGGAATGCCCCAGCCAGTAAAGAGATCCTTCTCCCAGCTCTGCCAGATGTCGCCTGTGTTCCCCTCTTCTCAAGCTTCTCCAGCAAAGTTCTAATCACAGCCTCTAGCATGATACTTGCTATGACGCTGCTCCAATCAGAATCAACCATGTCATCTCCTCCCTCACTACACAATGGCTCACTTCTACAGTGGCAATTGTAACAAACTGATTTCCTGTTCCTTCGAGCTCTTTGCTTCCTGTAGTTATGTGGACAGAGCAGCAGAGAAAAAAAATGAATGTGCGTTTAAAAGTTCACTTTCAGAGTAGGCCTAATTCTGCAGTGGAGACACATTTTTATTAGTGGATTATGTTAAATGAAGTTTTATTAGTCAGGTTAGTTATTAATAAGGTTAGTTATTAATTTTCAAATGTGTCTCTTGCAACATAGGCATTTCAGGTGAAAAATAGTGTGCATTTTGAATGTGCAGATGTGTGCTTTTAACTGTAAAAATGGATTTGCATCTTATATGTAAAAATCGTTTTTGACTGAATAGCCTGTCTTTACTTATATGTCCATGTTACTCTGGCAACACATATAGCAATGCACCACACCCATGTAGTGGTGCTGCATAAAAAATTGCTACCTGTGCAGTAGTGCTGTACTCTGTGCTGTAACACGCCAAATATCCTTACAGGCCACATTCTTTCTCGACATCCCCAATGCCAATAAGGCATACCTGTTTTTGAATTTTTTAATTGTGAGCACATCCACATGGACAAGCAAGTCAAAGGGGACACTGAAACAATTAGTGGTACCCGAAAGGAACACAACATACAATAAACTGAACCTTGAGAAGTGAATAGGCAGAGGTGAATGAGCCGTCACCACATGCCTCAAACATTTCCACACTGTGTAACATCTGGCAAGACACATGAAGGAATGAGTACCAATCGCCAATAAGGGACCCAAAACAATATCATAACACATCTCACTCATCACCAAATGTTTCACCACATTCACACCATTAGACACACAATCAAAAACGTACTCAACATTCAGACACCGACATCAAACGTGCAGTGCCCCTGCACAAGGAATGGCATCAGGCAACAATCCCTTGCCACCACCAGCCTTGCGATGGTCCCTCCCCTACATACAAAACAAATGTCCTCATGCCCACATGGGCAAGTCAAACAAAATAATGTCACCATGCCTGCCTCAAATAACCCCCAACATTACTCAACACCCATGAACATATTCACAAATGAAGTGCCATGTCAACTACAGCTTACATGCATCACATACCCACATACACCATGTACATTATTGACCAACAAGCCTGTACTGCAAAGTAAGGAAGTTGGCAAGCAATAGATTTGCATGTCAAATATGTGAAACACGTTATTCTCAAAACATGTCAGCTCCCCACATCTACAATAGTCCATTTGCGTAAATTACTTTGAATGCATCATACTAAACATCACAAAACCATGACGCATGCACATATGTCCCCCAGCAAACAGCCCAGTACCAACATGACCCACAGAGTTTGCCCTTAACCCACATGACAGCCATAGGACATACTCATATTTCATTTAATTTTCGTTTCATTTCGTCATTTGCATTGTGCCTTTCACTATGGGTATAGATGCACATGGACAAAGAGATGGCAACGGTGTGATTGAATCATGAATGAAAAATGTATAAAGGACACACTATGTCGAAACATGGAAAGACAATAATTATCCATAATGAATAAATAATAAATAAAGGAAACCTACAAATAGTGAACTATATACATGAGCCAGTTGGCTAGTCCATGGACATCTCTGACAATGCCTCTGCCAAGGCCGATTCACCCACCACATCTGCCTCTTGGAGGCAGTCCTACGTTGTTTCCTGGAAGGCTTGCCGGACTTCCCTCATCCAAGACTCAATCTCCTCTTCTGCCCTGCAAGAATCCTCCAGGATGGCAGCCTGCACCTGCACCAACCTCTCTACCACCTCGCCCCTGGCAATTGCTGACTCATGTACTTGTTGCCTCTCCTAAACTGCTGCCTCAAAAATGACACCTGTAAAGACACCAATACCTGCAGACACCATTGTGCCTCCTGCCTCATTTCCACAATGTGTGCACCTGCTTGCCTCCTCCTGCGTGCAATGCCATTTATGCTTTGTCCACTCTGGTAGACACAGGGATCGTGTACAGTAGATCTGCCTCCACCTTGGCCCACTAATGCACCAGGACTGTTACTACTAGAATTGCTACTACCCTCTGCAGCCCTTGCCATGCAAGGACCCAAATATTCAACATGCCTCGGCATATGGAAGCTACTACCCTCATAAAGTAGGTGGGAAATGGCCAAATTCAACATTGATTATATTTTTAAGCGAGGGAAAGCGGCCATGCTTTTTGAAACTTAACTGAGTCCATCTTAGCCCCAGAGGTTCCTGAAGAACCAAAGCACCTAACCTCTTTATTAGGGAGCAACGTTAATTGGTAGGCGTAGGAAGGCACAGGAAGGCACAGAAAGGTAATCAGGAACAGGGGGCCTCTTCATAATGTACAGATGCTCACACATACCTACCAATATACTAACTCTCACCTCTGCACCATAAAGCAATAGAAAGATGCTATCCCCACGATTAATGCGGCCTAGCTACACACATAATTATACACCACCTTGCACACCTCAATGACCTTTAGAATGCAGTTACCCCCCATGATAAATTAGGCCTAGCTGCACACATAATCTCATATTCAAGATCTACCTCTGCTAGATATCAGCTACCCCCAGGTCCTTTTGGCTCAGCTGCACACATACTACTAGTCTCAAACAACCTTCACACTACTTCTAGCATTAGAATACAGCGACCCACCATAGTAAAATTCAGCCTAGCTGCTTACGTACAGAGTGCACACATGCAAAACTTACTACCCTACTTTCCCCACTGACCTGGAGTACAATCCCCGAGGGCGTTCAACCCACAGTGTATTGAGGTCATACCAATGGTGAAAGGCGCTATACAAACGCCCAATAACACTCAACATCAACATCTCCTGCCGCCTGGCAATGTGTCTGTGGTGCAGGTACTCCCTCCGACTGGATGGCAGTCTGCATTGGGAGTACAGCACCTGCACTGCGATCACATGCCTGCTATTCCTACACAGTCTGATCCCCTGTATGTTCCTCACTGACAATGGGGGTCATTCCGAGGATGGAGGTAAGGAATTACCGGCACCGGTAAGGGTGCCGATGCCGGTAATCCCTTACCTTCGTATTCCGAGGTCCCTTTGTGGGTCCTTCCTTACCTCCTGCTTTTAGCAGGAGTTAAGTACGGGACCCGCAAACGTACTTCGGAGGTAATTACGGTACCGTAATTTACAGTTCCGTAATTAACTCCTTCCCCATTCCCATTGAGCCCTATGGGGCAAAAATGGGAAATGGGAAGGGCAAAAGGTGAATGGGGAATTACCGGTCCCTCCAACCCTGGAATGGACTGGTAATTACTCCATTCACCATGCCGGATTTGGGACGGTTTCGGAGGCAACCATGGAGCTAATTACTCAATGGTTAGCTCCAAACCCGGAATGAGGCCCTATGAGTCTCAGTTACTACCTCATCTGCCACAGCACAGACTTCCACCTCCACATGGGGCACAGGCACATCGGGACTGGCTGATGGCGGGACTGGGGCACAGGAGGCCTCAGTTGGGGTTGACCTGGGCACAGATGCAGAAGAGGAGGGGGCCATTGCAGGGGTCTGTCCAAAGTGTGGAAAAGAGGTGGCCCATCTGCCCATGATTCTCTACAAGCAGTTCATGAGTTTCTTGCACAACATGATGCATAGACACCAGCCACCTCAATTCACCCATCAGCAGTGGCAGCACTGCATTCTGGATGGCCATATTGGCTGGAATTGTGGGTTCTCTCTGGGTGCGGCATCAGTGAAGGTGGGCAGAGCTGCAGCAGATGGCACTGGGGCAGTAGGTTGTGCTGAACTCTCCAAGATGGACTGTCTCAGGTGCCTGTATGCAACCTGCAATCCCGCTTGGTGTCACCACCTGACACTGTGGACAGGGCTGCAATGGCCTCCTCCTCCTTCTTCTCCTCCATCAACTCAGACAACTTCAATTAGGTCCACATGCTTTGGGCCCCATTTGTGTCAATGTCACCACCACCACCTTTTCCGTCTGCTGTTGAAGCAGTACAACACAATGACTGGCCTTGAAACTCCTCCACAGCAGCAGTGCCATCATAATGAGGCACTCCCCAGGCAGACCACCCTCAGAAGAGGTGGATACAACAGGGAGTGCTGGAGTATGCACCTGTGTCTGGAGGCTTTGTCCCTGGTATGCAGCACCACAGCACCGGTAGAACCCTCTTCTTCCGCTGCTGCAACTGTGGAAAAGGGAACAACAAAAATGGGTATCAATCATTAGTGCCAATGCATGTGTACTCTCATCAGTTCTATCAGTAGCATGTTGTCAGCATCAATCAACAAGCAACTGTCTCACACACACAGGTCCATTCACTGAAAAATGAGTGAGTCCAGTCTCACAAGTGAAAGCAAAATGAAAGTCACAATAATGAGACATGCACATTTGAACATTGCATATGCCAACTCATTACACATCACCATCACATGAAGGAATGACCAGAGTGTGTGAGACAGTTGCTTGTTGATTGATGCTGACAACATGCTACTGATAGAACTGATGAGAGTGTGTCCTTCAGGCATGGCCATGGAAAAACCACATGGCCACACATGCCCATTGCACCATATCCACCTCATTCAGTGGCCAGACAGGGCCCAATGTTAAGTTGGAAAGTCAGCTGGATAGTCAGATAGACATGACCACACATCCTTCCCCATGTGTCAGTCTCATCTGCTGAGTGTAGATGATGCTATCACCATACACAATTTAACAACCCATAGAGCAGCCTGCATGAATGTGCCTCACATGACCTCAACATCTCAATCTGGCAACCGTTCCTATCAGAGGCCTTGCTGTCAGCAACAAACAGTTCATTCACATGATTCATTTTTGTCCCCAAAAGCAGACACTACTCAAACCTAGACATGCCCACTTCACATATGTGTGCTATCTCATACTCCCATCGTCGGCATGAGCCAGCATGCCAATAAAGTATTGTGCAACACAAATGCTGTGAAAAGAATTAACTAGTTGAAGTCATGCATACCCATGCAGGACATACAAAACTAAGTGGACATGTTTGGCCTGTGATTACTCACCAGAAGCTTGGAAGCATGACTTTAGGTCAAGGACCAGGGCATGGACCACAGGGTTGATCCTCTTCAGGATCCAGGTGTGAAGGGGTGACAACCGATGAAGGCCTGCATGTTGCACCTCCAAAGACACTCCTAACACAAGGGAAGCCTTTGCCTTTGCCTGGCTCTGGATCCTGAGGTCTCCCCAGTGCTTCTTCGTGTGTCCCACTGTACAGACCGCCACCCTCTCAGCATTGATGACAGCAATGATGTCCACCCAGATCTTCTGGCTGCCACATGTTCCAAGCTTCTTCTCCTCACCTTGGGGTGGTGTCAATGTTACAGACATGGTGCACCCAAGGCTGGTGGGGTGAATCTGGGGCGTGACAACACATACTGTGGAGCTGTGGTGGTAGCTTAGAGTGGAGGAAGTCCTTGTATGGAAGATGAGGTGGTCACAGAGCCTGACAGGAGAGGCACAGAAGAACATGATGTCAGGGAATAGCAGGCACTTCAAGGGAGGGCTTGTGGTCAGCAGCCAGTAACACACTACCAGGCAGAAGGAGATATTGAGGTAAGGAGGAAAAATAAGGCTGGACGGGGCAAGATTTGGCATGGAGCA
Source organism: Ambystoma mexicanum (assembly GCF_040938575.1). NCBI lineage: Eukaryota > Metazoa > Chordata > Amphibia > Caudata > Ambystomatidae > Ambystoma > Ambystoma mexicanum. The sequence goes on from NC_090940.1 coordinate 358,344,758, forward strand.
GGAGCTACAGCAAGGCATAGGTGTCTACACCCCACACACGAGTCAGCAGTGACACAATCAGAGGAAGGGCCCCATGCATGTTATTTCCATGCAGAGCGGGTATGTGCGTAACACTGTAAATGATGTGGAAAGACAGGGGGCACATAAGACAAAAGCACCCAAGTGCTTGCACAATAGAAATTGGTATGTAGAAGGCGGCAGGTGATTGTATGGTGTGGGTGTTTAGCCCAACCCTCCACAGTACAAGTAGTATATTTATGAACATATACAGTCATACTGCGCCAAACACTGTAAATTTCATGCACAGATGCATGTATTTTTATTAATTCCAAGATCGGGTTGACACATGTTTCGAGACTAGGCTCATCTTCTGAGGCTTACATTGTTCTTTGGTTCTCTTAGACCACAATAGGTGTGTTACCAAAAGATCAATTAAAAAAACCTGTCTGTCACTGCGATGTTGCGTCTGCCCAATTATAATTACTGCCTTTCGGCATCAAACTGTTTTCAGGGAGCTCCCTGCAAACAGTTTGATGCCGCAAGGCGGTAATGAAGACAGATGAAAAGATCTTGTCTGTTATTTTTTAAGTATTTTTAATGAATTGTATAATTGATACAAACAAACAACTTATTGATTTTTGTTTCTAATTTTTTGTAGAAAACTTGTGATTGTACACCCCATGATGAAGAGTTTTCTCGAAATGTGTTGTGCCATATGAATATTAAATGCCTGAACTAATGAAAAATTGAATGGTCTCTTGTATGACATTTGTTTGACATTTTTGAGGAACTTTGAAAATGTTTTCAACATTTTCTAAGTTTTCATTTATCACACAAAAATCACTACTAAACTGTGAAGTAGCAGATTTGGTCCCCCATGAGGAGCCATTTGCCACCTCTTATAAAAAAGTTTGGCTTGGTTTTTGCCATAGACAGTGTGCAGGGGATGGGAGTTCCCTAACAGGCAACCTTCTTGTTGTCTTTGTACTACAGTAATGCATCCAGGGTCACTTCCATTACATGGTATGCATCCTGTAAGGTGGATGCTTGAACTTTGTTTGCGGTTGACATTTAACTTACAGCACACATTATCGTTTACAGAATTCTTTAGCAACGCCAATACAGCTATATGTGTCAAAGGCCTCTGAGACACATGTCATTGGACATGCTCACAGTGTTATCCTTGTGGTCAGTACATTGTGAACACAATTATGATTTACATGGAATGACACCAATCAGTAGACAACGTCAAAGCCATCCATTCACTGGCCCTGGCAGCAAGTGGACATGGATAAGCAACTAAGTCAGTGAGAAGTCACATGTGGGTGTGTTCCAGACATGAGTTGCAGTGGTTGGCAAGAAGATGCTTGAGTGATGTAATTCCACATTTGTAGTGTCCCTTGTTCAGTGGTCCTGCACATGCACACTGATCATATCCATCTTGCACTTTTCTCAGACAAATTACTCCCCCTCCCAAGTAATTGCATAACTGGTTGCAACAGTGCCTTGATTCCTCTGGGTTTAGCGTGCTTTATAAATGAATGAATGAATGAATGAATGAATGAATAAATAAATAAATAAAATGTTTGAGATGCCTGTAGGCGTGGGTAATCACAAATCTGTCCTTGGCCAATGTGACGAAGGGGGTGATAGGATAAATGCCTGCATTCAGGTTTGGTCAGCAGGGGTAAATGTGAAACTTTCACATGTTTGAAGTAGGCATGGTTGAAGTGGAGAAGAGGCTCAGCAATGGAGCATGAACCTCCATCTGTCTACTGTTAGACCTTCCACTCTCATACATGTATGTATGTATTATCGCCCTCTCCTCCAATCTGTGGCTTGATGCAGGGTCTAATATGCACCAACATGAATACACCGAGTTTTGAATGTTAGTCATCTGTGCCTTTCACATTTCAGAATGCCCAGTTTAATTGTGTGATGTATGTGTGGCTGGTCCTATTGTGCCTGTATGCATTAGAATTCACACACAGATTCCTTAGAGTCAATCTCTACATTATGAAATGTTTGCCACAAGGGACATCCACCGCTAGGAAATTGATTTATTGAGACAATCTATCAACATGCAGTTGGAGACGTCAAGGGTCAGTATGCATAATGACTCTTTGGCCACTCACGACATCCATCCTCAGGATTGTGTAGCAATTGGGGCCGTGATGCATGCATCCCTTTCACAAATGGCCATAGCCAATGAGGACCAGTCTTTGGTATTGCATGGTCAGAGACCATCCAAGGATCCACCATAGGATGAGGATTCCACGTAAACCACGGGGGTGATGTGATTGGCCATGTCGCCACACACCCCTATCCTCTTGCCGCCACCACCACCCCTTCTTCATGCACCCTGGTGTCCATGAGCTTGTGGAGAGGGCATGCATGTTTTAAACTTTTTTTAGCACCTCCCACCAACCAAGGTGAAACAACTTTCCATTTCTATTGTTTTTTTTTTAAATGTTTTTGTCCACTGCATTAGTGTATGTACCCCAATTGTGCTCTGAGGGCAGTGAGTTAACTGTTCATGATACTCAGCAAATTTTCGAGCTGAGTGACTGGACATGTGACCATGATCAGTGGGGTCATCTGACATGGTCTTGTACATTCCTCCAGCCTCCCACATGCAGGTCAACATTAGATTCAACATAGATGTCCAACCAATGTCCAATGTCCTTTCAGGTATCTTGCCTCATCCACTGGCCACTCTCACTGAGAGGATCCCCCAGGATCCTGTTTCTAACTAAGTGTTAATTCCCTGCACACTGGACACTGACCCCCATGCAGTACCGATGCGGAGGCCCAGTGTTGGGTGGGTGAGGGATTCACAGCACAACAGATGTTCCACCAGGTTAGGCTGCGCACTGTCATTCATTTTCAAGGATGGTGACATTGGCATCCCAATAGTGGCATGATGTGGCACACGTAGGGTTTGCATGAATAATGTCATACAGTGATGATTGGGTGATGGTCAGTGTCAGTGAAGATGTGGTTTGTCCTATACAATTGTGTTTATATATGTCTCCTCGATCAGCTATTCATGTGCTTTGCGTTATTGGTTATTCCTCCCTGACGTGCTACTTGGAGTCAGTCTCTTTGGGATGTTTCTGTGCACATGTTTTTTGTGAGGGCTGTTCCAGTAGCTTCTTTCTTGTGTACCATTACATTTGCACTCCTGTTATGTCAGTCTTACATGCCATCACCTGACATATGTTATGTCAAGTAGATACTCGATGATATGGGGTGGACTGGCCTATGGGGGAGTCTGGTATTTTACATGTAGGCCTCTGCACCTTGGGACTCTTTTGTGTGGTTCCACATTTTCTCATTGCAAAACAAAAAGGTTTCGGCTGGTTGTAAAAGTGTGATATGGGCCCACTTTGAGAATTATTTCCAAGGCCCTCTTTTGGTTCCTGGTCCTCCCCTGTCCATGATGCCTGAGCATGCAAAACACCTGACTCTCACAATCCACGTAGGTGGTTGATCCAGATGACAGGTATGCATGTGGATGATGTGTGAAGTATGTGGTGCATTGCTTGTGAGGCACGGGTGTCAGAGGCCTAATTGTCATCCATGTGTCATGTGTAATGTTGCAACTGTGTTCCCATTGATATGATCACGGAGTGTTGATAGTGAGCGGTGTGCAACCTTGCATCTTTTTTTAATGTTTGTGTATCCTGTGAATGGCTAGATCGTTTTCTTGGAGATTTTGTGTGCATCCTCATGATGGGACAGGAGAGACGTGTAGCATGGCCAATTTCCTTCCAACTTGACATGAGTGTGGAAATGGTTTGTGCACTTTATGTCAATGATTTCAGTGATGTAGCAGCATACTTTTATTGTTTTGGGGCACACATAGTTTAGGCATTCAAGAGGCACATTCTCAGGCGGTTCTTGTTGGCAAGCTGGATTGACCCAATTGCATCATTGAAGGCCATTAGGGATTTTGATTTACTCTGTGTGCTCCACAGGGGTTGTTATTCATGTGAAGTAGGTCTATACTTCCTGGTTGCATGTGTCGTGTCTATGTGCCCTTTTACCTGCTAAGGTAATGGGTGGTGCCTGTGGATGAGGGCATTAACCTTCCTGCACCTCTACTGTCTTGCCACACCGTGTGGCAATATTATGCTGGACACAACATGCCACAACTTCATACTACAGGGGGTGCATATAGCAATACACTGCCTGAGTGGTCAAGGGTTTGGAAGCGGGACTTAAGCACTCAGAATGTGTGCTCCACTATGCCCCTAGTGTCTATGTGTGCTGCGTTGTAGTGTGTCTCAACTGGGATGGCTGGATCCCTGATGGGTATCAACAACAGGAATGGTGATATTGGGTAGGTACTGTGCTCTGCAAAGCAGTACATTGCTATTCATTGTATGTATTGTTATTCCTTGTGTTTCTGTGTGTCATATGACTGTTTGTGTGCTATGATAGTCAATACTCACCCACAAGCCAGCAGTTTCCAAAGGTTCCTGATGCAATGGCCTGGTATATGGGAGAATGCCAGAAGGTGTAGCCATCATGTGTGCATCATTAATAACTGGAATTGCATGAATGATATGTCCATTGGCATCAGAGAATACCATGCACATTGATAGAATATCAATGTTTCCTGTTGCAATAAATGTGCTCCATGTCTCAGGGGAATTGCAGTGCTAGATGGGTGCAGTCGACGTATCCCAGGACCTGGGAAACATGTGCAAATGCATAGAATTCCTGGCACACTCTCTGTCTTAGACAAAAGAGCAGGTGATGGCTGGAAGTTATTGAATTCATCTTAACCTCTGGCGCAGCTCTGGGCAACTTTTCCAAACATTTTCTTCAGCCTGCCATACCATTACAGAAAGGGGAAAGACCATATGCAAGTGTGAATGGCATGTCAATGTGCCTGTTCACATGTGCTAGGATGCAGCACAGGGCCTTGTGGAAGCACCCTGATCATGTGGGATATGATATACCCCCCACAATAGCTGTGGTATTCTGGAATGATCCTGTGACCAGGAGGTGTAGGGCTGATAGCACTTTGACCAGTGGTGGTACAGCCTGTGAGCACATTGTGGGTTATACCAGGTCATTCTCCCACTCCCGAACCTGGGAATACATGGGGAGGGTAGTGGTTGCTTCCATGCACCTCCTCGTCTGCCATCACAAATAATGTTGTTTGTGGATGGAATATTCTGGCCCTCCTCCTCATCCTCCTTTGCCTCCTTCCATGTAGTAATATCATTGTTAACAATGCAGGATCTGGCATTGTGGAAATCATATGTTCACTGCGCTTTCATTGCACTTTTGTGCATGAGCTTTCATTGTGCTTTGCGATGGGTAACAGGTGGCGGTAAGTTTGCGGAATGGTTGTTATCATTTGAAGTGCAAACAATTGCACAATAGTTTCTGTAATAGTGTTTACTTAGCGCTTGATGGTATGTGTTTGTTGTGTGCATAGTGCCTCCCTGCCAACACTGATGTTCATCCTCAGTTTCCTCATTTTATGAGGATTTTGCATGTTCCACCCCCCTATTTTTGTGCTCGTCCTCAAAGGGCCAACTCAAAGTCCGATCGCTGAATTGGTGAGTCGTTTTTAGAATGGCACAAAGTGTAATTTTACAGCGGAAAGTCACTTTGCACTGCGCTAAACATTTTGTACATTAGGCCCATGTATTCTTATGGCTAGATATTTCTAATACAGATGAAATAGCAGGTGACCGCATTTGTCTACTATGCATCCACTGGGTAACGTATTTCTATGTGTTCATTAATCTTATTGGAATTAAAGCATTCCGAAGAAGAAAGTATGTTCCTCACTTTTGATTTGCATTGTTTCACTTGTAAGTAGGTGTCTTATTGCATATATGTGGAAATCATTGATTCTATCTACGTTTGGTGAAGGGAGGGGAAAAGTGAGATGTACTATGTACTTGGAAAACATGTTCCATACGTGGAATGGAATGTGTAAGCTTCATTAAATAAAATAAACAGTGGAATATTATTTGTATTGAGCGAATGTTGACCAGTCTATTTTTAGGGACCAGATGATTTATGAAAATGTGCTTTAGGTTATAAGCAGTACCATTTGCCCTTCTTTTTTTAATTCTACATATGATCCTCAAGTAATAACATTGACATCGGATTGGCCTGAACGCATTCTCATGAAATTATTAATGGAGGTTATTTATAGCAATGTAATTCATTTATTGAAAAGACCGTTATGATTTCTTTTTTCTAAATTCATAAATAATAAATAAAAATACAACATGGTACATTTAGCCATACATTTCTATCTATGGTGCGGTCGCCAGGGTGCAATAATTATATGTCTCTAATAGATACATATTAGCAGATGAGAGCTATTGCATACAATAAATACATGCACATGGGTAAGGCATTCTGAAACTTTCATAGCACAGATTGTGTTATGTGATCACAAGCAAGTGTGACGCTTGGTTGACTACAAAATACACTCAATTATGCATGCGTTTTAGTTTTCTGCAATACAAACCATCTTATTTGTGTTCTTTTGTTAGTTCTCTAATAGAAAAGTGATTAAGTGCATTATATAAAGAATTCTAAAAAGTCCTTGAATTGCAAGACAACTGTACCATTATATACATATTTTTTTTTTGTTTTTATTGAAATTTAGCAGAAATAAATCTACTTTTTTCAAAATTTTAGTTTTTTAACAGAATTTACAGAACTTTTACAAAATCCTTATCATTTACCGCAGTAAAATAAAAGAACATTCTTACTATATTTACACATCATGACAAAGACCTACTATGTTCAAAAAAATAAAAGAGAACCAAGGGCAAGTCAACTCACTTATAAATCAGATCATCAGCAAAGTTGTTTTAGCAAGACCTTACAATGCACATATTACTCTATCATTTTCTTGAAATAGTGCATTGAAGAAATTTGCCAAGGCTATAATCAGACTCATATTGTTAGAATTGAGAAGAAAAGCCCATCTATGTTCAGTCTGCACATTAGCGACAAGGAGCATATATTTCATAAACATTTTGTTTCTCAGGGAAATCAGCCCTGAGCATTCAATGATTAGATGTTCTAATGTTTCCTTTTGTATTCGATCAACACAGAATCTACAAAAGCTTTCTGACTCAGGGATTTGTTTTCGTTGGGCCAAAACAACGCGAGTAGGCCACAAATTGAATCGCGTTCTTACCATAGCCATACGTATATGTGGTGAAGGAGATTTAATCAGATACGGGGCAACAACTCCCATACTCTTGTCAACATAACCTTTAAAGTGTTTATACTGTAGGAATAGTGAACGTGTGAGAATCCAATCATGAAGATAGATTTTCTGTTTAGCTCTATCTGGATTCATTATGAGCGTTTCCAGGTCCACATCTGCCATTGCCAACACTTGATACACACATTTAGTCCATTTCTGAATAAAAGCATGATTTGACGTAAATACATAGGATGCTAATATTGCAAGGATTGATAATGCATTAGTGTTGACAAGGCATTTGCGAAATAGGGCACATAGTTGCCAATGGTATTTAGACCCAAGGATATCAGGCCCAGCTCATAACGCAAACAAGCCCCAGGCGTTGACTGAGGTACCCCAAGAATCTTTCTCCAAAACTTGGTTTCTAGTTTGTCTAGGGCATTAGTTGACATTATTGATCTTGATTCTAACCCATACAATAGAACAGGGGACACTTTTTGTTGCCAGAATTGAATTGCTGGAGTGACAGTAAATTTACCATACTTATATAATATTAGTTTGGTTTGCGATATAGCTGATGTTAATTTCTCTTGTAGTATCTGTGTAGGAACTAGTGCAGAATTATTTTTTTCTAGAGGTAGACCTAAGTATCTATAGTAAGGTACAGCATCTAAAATAATGTCCTTTACTCTCCAAACAAATCGATTTCTACAAGTCAGACTTTTAGAACATACTACAATTTGTGATTTCTTGACATTCATTGTTAGTTCATTTTCATCAAAATATGTAGTTATGGCCGATAAAAGTTTTTGTAAGCCTAAAGGGGTCTTAGAAATGAGGACCAAATCATCTGCATACCATAGTGCCTGAATTGCGGTGGTGTTTAACTTTGGTGAATCTGAACTAATATCATTGAAAATGTCTCTAGCATCATGAATGAATAAAAAAGTTAAATGACATTTGTGATGTCATCTTTGATGTCCTGGGTGTTAGGCTTAGCAGTGCACGGTGGTGGCGCGAGTCATGGTTGCTTAGCTTACCATAACTGGCGAATTTCAAGGGTTTTTTCGGTTTTACTTGGAACCATAACGTCCCTTTAACAAAGTATTTTCACTGAATTTCATAGGTTTTTATTAGTCCAACTTAACCATAACGTCCCTTTAACAAAGATTTTTTTACTGAATATATATATATATATATATATATATATATATATATATATATATATATATATACATACACTTGCCAATTGACCTAGGGATTTCTATGTTAGATGTGTACCCTTTAAGGTACCAGCCAACCTCCACAATACAAGTTCTAATCCCAGGGCAGGGCCTGCTCATCACTTCATCTTTCTAAGGTTGATAAATTGAGTACCATTAAATTGATAATACCATATTTTATTACAGCGCTGACAAGCCGGAGGGTTTCGGCATGAAACTCCGTATATGAACACGAATGAAATAACCTTTGTGGCATGCACAGGTAACTAATGCTTGTTATGCTTTAGAAAGGTTTTTAGCCGCTCAACTTAACCTTAACGTCCCTTTAACAAAGTTTTTTCACTGAATTTCATTGGTTTTTAGCAGCGCAACTTAACCATAACGTCCATTTAACAAAGTTTTTTCACTGAATTTCATAGGTTTTTAGTAGTGCAACTTAACAATAATGACTTACAGGCCGATTCATGGAATTAATGTGCACCGAAAATTCTGGCGCAGAGGTGCCAAAACGTGCGAATTGCAGTGCAAGTACGAAAATCGCAGGGAAACCAGCGCATATCGATTCATGGAAGTCCGTGCGCGAGAAAAATATTGGATGTGTGCAGAAAAAGTGTGCGGCGCACGCCGGCGCACAGGTCATTCAACGGCGTGCGCCACGGCCACAGCGAAATCGCACATAGCGCGGCGCACATAACAAAAGTAGGCGTAACACGGGGCGTAACACTCGCAATGGGGAACAACGCGTGAAAATATGGGCGTCACGGGGGAAGTACAGGAGGCAAGTGCAAGGAACGCCCACACGCTCGCCTACAACTCGTATTCATGGAATCGAATAGGGCAAACCAGCGCACGGTCAAAGACGCGCACAGGGCCAAACAAGTCCGCCACAAGAAAGCAGGCGGTAGCGTCCCTGCGCCTGAAATAAATGTGCGCCAAAATGTGCGCTAACAAAAAACACCTCTATACAGCTATGATGAATGATACATACTGTGGCCCTCTAGGACAAATGAGGTGCAAAGGGGTACCGACAAACACAGACACCCACTGTGTGAAAAATAGCGTGTGCATGTATTTCGGGGTGCATGGGAAGTTCCACATGCGATTGCCCTGGGCACGTGTATTTCGGGGTGCGCTGGAAGTTCCGCACGTGATTGTCCGTGGTACATGTATTTTGGGGTGCACGTGAAGTTTCACACGCAAATTTGAAGGGTACGTGTATTTCGGTGTGCGCGTGAAGTTCCACATGCGATTTCAGCAGGGTACGTGTACTCCGGGTGCGCGGGAAATTCCACACGCGAATCCAGCAGCCTACGTGTATTTCGGGGGTGCCGGGGAGTCCTACACGTGAATTGGCTGTGTGGGTCCTCCCAGCTGTTCCCTCTACACCCTCCACGGCCCCTGCAGGTGGCCCACACCACAGGGAACTACCCTGCACCCCTGCACAAGTCCCACAGGCCGGCCATCCACCATGGCCATGCCCCCAGCCAACCCACATGTCACCTCGCACTACTGCCCACCAACGCATGTCTCCCACCCCCCACACCCCAGCAGTCAGGGGCACCCTCCACCAGGACCCCACTCATGTCCAACTCATGTCACCCCGCACCCCGACCCCCCAGCATCCAGGGGCACCCTCCAAAAGGCCCCCACTCATGTCAAACCACCCTCCCCACCCCCCAGCAGTCAGGGGCACCTTCCACCAGGCCCCCACTCATGTCTCCCACCCCCCCACCCCCCAGAAGTCAGGGGCACCCTCCACCAGGCCCCCATTAATGTCCAACTCATGTCTCCCTGCACCCCCACCCCTCAGCATCCAGGGGCACCCTCCACCAGGCCCCCACTCATGTCTCCCACCCCCCCGCCCCCCAGCAGTAAGGGGCACCCTCCACCAGGCCCCCACTCATGTATCCCACCCACCCACCCCCAGCAGTCAGGGGAACCCTCCACCAGGACCCCACTCATGTCCAACTCATGTCTCCCCGCACCCCCACCCCCCAGCATCCAGGGGCACCCTCCACCAGGCCCCCACTCATGTCTCCCATCCCCCCACCCCCCAGCAGTCAGGGGCACCCTTCACCAGGCCCACACTCATGTCTCCCACCCCCCCACCCCCCAGCAGTCAGGGGCACCCTCCACCAGGCCCCCACTTATGTCCAACTCATGTCTCCCTGCACCCCCACCCCCCAGCATCCAGGGGCACCCTCCACCAGGCCCCCACTCAGGTCTCCCTGCACCCCCACCCCCCAGCATCCAGGGGCACCCTCTACCAGGCCCCACTCATGTCCAACTCAGTCCCCCTGCACCCCCACCCCCCAGCAGTCAGGGGCACCCTCCACAAGGCCCCCACTCATGTCTCCCACCCCCCCACCCCCCAGCAGTCAGGGGCACCCTCCACCAGGCCCCCACTCATGTCCAACTCATGTCTCCCTGTACCCCCACCCCCCAGCATCCAGGGGCACCCTCCACCAGGCCCCCACTCATGTCTCCCCCCCACCCCCCAGCACCCAGGTGCACCCTCCACCAGGCCCCACTCATGTCCAACTCATGTCCCCCTGCACCCCCACCCCCCAGCAGTCAGGGGCACCCTCCACCAGGCCCCCACTCATGTCCAACGCATGTCTCCCTGCACCCCTACCCCCAGCACCCTCCACCAGGCCCCCGCTCATGTCTCCCACCCCCCCCCCCCACCCCCCAGCAGTCAGGGGCACCCTCCACCAGGCCCACACTCATGTCTCCCACCCCCCTGACCCCCAGCAGTCAGGGGCACCCTCCACCAGGACCCCACTCATGTCCAACTCATGTCTCCCCGCACCTCCACCCCCCAGGATCCAGGGGCACCCTCCACCAGGCCCCCACTCATGTCAAACCACCCCCCCCACCCCCCAGCATTCAGGGGCACCCTCCACCAGGCCCAAACTCATGTCTCCCACCCCCTCCACCCCCCCGCAGTCAGGGACACCCTCCACCAGGCCCCCACTCATGTCCAACTCATGTCTCCCTGCACCCCCACCCCCCAGCATCCAGGGGCACCCTCCACCAGGCCCCCACTCATGTCTCCCTGCACCCCCAACCCGCAGCAGTCAGGGGCACCCTCCACCAGGCCCCACTCATGTCCAACTCATGTCCCCCTGCACCCCCACCCCCCACCAGTCAGGGGCACCCTCCACCAGGCCCCCACTCATGTCTCCCCCCCGCCCCTCAGCAGTCAGGGGCACCCTCCACCAGGCCCCCACTCATGTCCAACTCATGTCTCCCTGCACCCCCACCCCCCAGCATCCAGGGGCACCCTCCACCAGGCCCCCACTCATGTCTCCCCCCACCCCCAGCATCCAGGTGCACCATCCTCCAGGCCCCACTCATGTCCAACTCATGTCTCCCTGCACCCCCACCCCCCAGCAGTCAGGGGCATCCTCCACCAGGCCCTCACTCATGTCTCCCAGCATCCCCACCCCCCAGCAGTGCGATTTGCCTGGGTACGTGTATTTGAGGGGTGTGTGGGTAGTCTTACACGCGATTTCATCAGGGTACGTGTATTATGGGTCCGCGTGAACCTCCAAACGCGATATCAGCAGGGTACGTGTATTACGGGTTCGCGTGAACTTCCACACGCAACTGGGCCTGGGAGAGTGGGGTACGTGTATTCCACGTACGGGAAGATTTACACTGTCACCTACAACGCGCCAAAAAAAAAGGTCCAATCCGGAAACATGTACGCCAGCATGAAGCAGGCGCACGTCCCGTGCAGCATAAAAGTGTGCGCAAACAACAACAAGCTCAGATGCCAGGATGAATGTACCGTTCCTAACAGCAGTGGCTGTGGGATACCGCAGGAGGAGGAGGAGGAGGAGGATAGTCAGGGCCAGAATCTTCACACCCAGAAACAGCATTTTTGGTATGCCTGATGACCAGGTCTATGGGAGGTACAGGTTTCCACCTCACATAATACTCAACTTGGTCAGTGAGTGGGAGGATGACCTCACATCACCCACCCTGTGCTCCCAAGCACTCAGCCCCCTGGAGAAGGTCCTCAATGTACTGTACTTCTTGGCTACCGAATCATTTCAGCGGACAAGTGCCATAGTGGGGGGGGTGTCACAGGCCACGCAGTCACTGTGCCTTCACCAGGTGTTGGCCATCATCACTGCACGCCCATCAGTCCGCAGGCACATATACCTGCCCAGAACACCTGCAGAAAGGCAGGCTGTCAGCCAGGATTTCGACAGGGTGGCACAATTCCCCAAACTGGTAGGTGCCATTGATTGCACCCATGTGGCTCTACGTTGCCCCAGGGCATCTGAGCACATCTATAGAAACCGCAAGCTCTGGCATTCCATCAACGTCCAGGTAGTATGTGATGCCAAGGGAATCATCACCTCAGTATATGCCAAATATCCAGGGTCCACCCACGACAGCTTCATTTACAGGATGTCAACCCTAAACCGTGACATGGAAGCTGGGCGGCATGGCGATGCATGGCTGCTTGGTGAGTATAAATGCCACAGCACACGCATGCATGACAGATACAGAGTAATATCACTACCCCACTCATGATCCCCATCACCATCTCCCCAGGGGACAGTGCCTACCCTCTGAGCACCCACATGATGACGCTGATTCGGAACCCCATCACGCCTCCCGAGGTAAGATACAACACAGCCATATTGCAACCGGGGGCATAGTGGAGCGCACATTCGGAGTGCTCAAGTCATGCTTTCGCTCCCTTGACCATTCTGGCGGGCAGCTGTTATATGCTCCCCCAGTAGTGTGCAGGATCATAGCGGCAGCATGTGTCCTGCACAATGTTGCAATACACTGGGGCCTGGGTGTGGACATGGTGGTGCCCCCACATCCCCAACCACATGCACGCCCGCTGCGCATGGGAGGGGAAAGGGCACGGGGTGAGGCAGCCCGTACCCAGCTGGTGGCTAATTACTTCACATAGAAATCACACCCCTGTGGAGTGCACACAGCCCTGGCACATACCATCTGACAATGAATGATGACTCAATCTGACAATTCTGATGAATTAAGGGACAGTCAACTGTCAGAACCATAGCAGCCTGAGATTGTTCACCTGGAAGTGTCACAATATGTGCATCCCTACCTACACAAACACCACCAATGCAGTTTCATCAAAAGACACACTTCTATGCAGCAAAAATGAATACCCACTTGCAAAATACAACATGAGAACAGTGCCATGTCACCCAACCCCTCCCCGGCACTGCCACACAACACACCATAGCATGTCATGCTATGTGAGAGCAAACAAATTAATCCCCACAACATGACACAAGTGTCACAAACTACATTGGGCCTCATTCCGAGTACGGCGCTAACCAATGGCGCTATTAACGCCTTGGTTGACGCCGTACCCGGACCGGCAGCGCCTTGGTGGTTGGCGGAATTACCGCCCCATTCCAAGGTTGGCGGGGCGGTAATTCCCCAATCCCCATTTACCCTTCCCCATTCCCATTCTTGCCCCATAGGGCATAATGGGAGTGGGGAAGGCGTCAATTACGCCACCGTAAATTACGGTGGCGTAATTAACATCAAGGTCCCTTAGCGCCATGGTATTTAACGCCTGCTAAAAGCAGGTGTTAAAAGCACCATGGCGCTAAGGGAACTCGGAGTATGGCGGTAAGGGATTACCGCCACCGCTCTCGTTAGCGGTGGCCGCTATCCCTTACCGCCATACTCGGAATGAGGCCCATTGTCCCTAATGGAAACTGGCCACACATGAAATGCTCACAGTAATGCAGGACCAACAATACACATTACCAAATATTTAGCAAAAATACTAATCACCTACACAACCTCCAACCTACCATAAACATGACAGTACGGATTTAAAAAATTGGTAGTCTCACTACCTGATAATGCCAGCACTTCGAACACTTCCAACTGTACAGTGTTAGCGCCACGCAAAAGTGTAGTTGCACTGCTTATAACATGGACTCCATTTCCAAAGTAGACCGCCTTGTGAAGACATGAGAAATGGACCTGCAAATTAGGAGGTTGAGATGGATGCAGAGGCACATATCAATACATCATGCAGTGTACAATACAACAACAATGTGCCCCAGGAATGTATACACAGTATTGACTACAGACTGCCCACACATCAAATGGGAGTCCAACGTCACTGTGTAAGTCAATGTCACTTGGGCACACCCTTTGCAAGCCCATGGAAATGGGAAGCAGGAGGGGTGTGTGTCACAGAAACCCAAGCATCTAACCCAAATTCAGGACAAGCCTGCATGTGCCCAGCCACAATACAGCGTATGCCCACGGGAGCCACACAAGGCAACACACTGTCCAAAAAATCAAAAATGGCCATGAATGGGCCAGTGGTCGTGGGGGAAGCCACCCAGGAGGTTCGAGGACAGGGTGCACACCAAAACCCACCTGTGTGGATCTTGCGAAAAAAAAAACACCTCCATGGGCTCATGGCCTGCACGGCTACCCTATAGTGAGAGATTTGCTGCTGTCGCTCTCCTCACCCTCTGCAGCTGCATCAGGAGGTGGTGGCACTATGGGAGGAAGCCCACGCAAAGCCCTAGTCTGGTCCTCCATGGCAGTAGGCATGCGGGTATGGAAGGTCTGGTTCTGGAGGATAATCGTACGGAGGTCCCCATGCAACAACTCACGGGATGCCCGGACCTCCTCCCTAGTTGCCTGCATCTCATCTGAGAGCGTACATGTGAGCCGCTCCAGCTGCTGTTCTGTCTTCGTGTCAGTTGAAGCCTCAAGCTCAACAAGAGTCACCTTGAGCTGACAGAGTTCCACCCTCAGAGCTTCTCTGTGGACCTGGGCCTCAATAGAAATGGCTTCCCGCAGAGTCTCCAGTTACGCCCGTCTGTCCCTGTTGGACGCCAACATGTCCTCCCTGTGTGACTGGCAAATGGAGTCTGTTGCCTGCTGTAGTTGTTCCATCAGCCTTTCTTGTGGGACAATAGAAGTGGCCTCCCTATCCATGGCCTGAACCATCATCTCAGATGATGCTGCCTGTTGGTTTGCCATACCGTATATAGATTGCTCCCATGCGGTATTGCCAGGTGGCATAGGCCACCGCATCGGCGGGCACCACACCTGTCTGGGGCAAGGCGAACTGCGCCTTGCTGTGCCGGCACTGCCTGAGGCTGCAGGACTGCATTCCCCCTCTGATCTGCTGGCCCAGGAACAGGATCAGATGTTGCGTAGTGTGACCCTGCATCCGTAACCACCAAAGGCGGACCTACCAACACTGACATCCCCATTGAAGGTTCTAGCCCTGGTGCAGGTGGGTTGGAGAGAACAGAATCCCTCCCAGAAACACTTACCTGCGATTTTCACATAGGTCTCATCATCCGAATCGACACCTGAATAGAGCTCGGGGGAGGTGCACCCAGAGACACCCCTTGAGATAATGGTCTGCAGCAAGTGTGGGTTCTCACCCACCACCACACCACATCCCTCACTGGTGCCCGGTCGGGCCTGAGACCCCTCCTGGGTCTGCACCATCTCCACAACCCCAGCAGTATCAAGTGCGTCATCCCCTGCAAAGACATGAAAGAAAAGAAATGGGAACAGGAATTAGCACCATGGCACAGAATTAGGGCTGAGAAGCAACAGAAACAGTACTTCATTGACACATGTCCCACATGACTATAACCCTCCCATGCATGCACCTTCACTGCATATGAAGGGGAGGCAAATGGCACACATTGATGACACCAAGATGGAAGACCAACACATTAGCTGCATGCTGGCTAGCAGTGCCATCACACATTGGCCTGTGATTGGCATGTCCAATACACATACATGACACATGCCATTACACAGATGGCATGTACCATAGCCATGTCACACATGTGACAATAGGACTGAGAAATGCCTGGTGAAAGTGGTGGAATGCAAACAATCAGCCTGAATGAACACAGAATAATACGCAACTATGTTGTGGCAAGATGACACTTCAAGGGCAACTGGCGTGAGGTTGGGCTGAATGTCTACTGTTGCCAGAAGGGATACTGCAATACCCAAATCCTGGTGTGCAGAATGTATTGGATGAAGCATATGGGTGACCCAAACCACTCAGGCACACACACCCTCACCTAGCACTCAATCAGAAGCTCTCACGCACACACCATGCACATGGATCACACACACATGCCTGTGCACTCACTGGACAATGACTCGTAATCTGACAGGTCTCCCACGCCTTGGATCTGTCCCTCCGTGACGTAGGTCCCAGCAACATACTCATGTGGATTGAGTTCAATGTCCTCTGCTGGAGACCCACCTCCAGTCACAAGTCATGCCAGCTTTTTCTTTGCCCTGCACTTCAGGTCATTCCAGCGCTTGTAGCAATCATTAGCTGTGCGCCTCACAAATCCAAGGGCACTTATGATGTCCGCGATGGTCTGCCAGTGTGCCTGACGTTGTGCAGGTGCGGTCTTGCATCCTGCAGTAAGCACCATTTTGCTGTCATGTGCGGACACATACTCCACAAGTGCATCAAGTTCGGCCTGATTGAAGATGGCCTTCCTTGGTGGGCCGGACTGTGTAGCCGTGTCTGGGGCATCAGCCTGTACTGGACGAGCACTGTTCCTCTACCGCTTGGAAGGTGGTGGGGATCCTGAGTGTCCTACGCCGCTCTGGACACTAGGGGCAGGAGCCCCGGTGGACTGTGGACTAGGAGTGTGGGAATGAACACTCACCATGGGACTTAGTGCCAGCATTAGCTGAAGTGTGATGTAGTCAGGGGGAACGTCAGCAGGATGGGCTGAGACCGACACTGTCCTGGCTGGGAGAATCAGAGCTGGGGTGGATGGAGCCGCAGCTGCCCCTGCAGCCTCCCCACCCTGCTTACTCGGGGCAGCAGATGACATAGCTGCCCCTGATGCACGTGGCCTGGTGACACCAACGTGCACCGCCACACTTGGCCTAGACCTGCTGAACTGGAAGTCAGCCATGGAGTCACCCTGTGCCAGGTCTGCTGCCACAATGGGCTGGTCCAACAAGGGCTGAGCAGGGATGGTGTCAGCCACGTTACCCTCAACCCGGGGGGCATGGGTGCCCCTGACCGGTCACCCACACATGGGGTCTAGGGGCACCCTGCAAGTCCTGGCCACGTCCCCTATCGTATCCACCACGGCCACCTCTTGAGGCTCGGCCACCTTTGCCACCCTTACCGCGTGCTCGCCTCCCAACCATGGCACTGATGTTGTTGTGCATATGGGAGTTGCAGGAAACTATTGTCCTGGGCAATTGGGGGTCAAAGGGGTAGGGTACTAGATGGAATTCGAACCCCAGTTCTCTAGCAAGGCTGTATATGACCCCTGGGGGAAGATGACGGGTCACGCAACGCACAGGCACCTCAAAAAAGGGAGATAATGTGCACGCAACCCCTCCTAGACCACGTGCGTGGAAAAATAAACCTGCACTATGCTGTGGCACCCAGAAACACAAAAATGAACGTATGCGTGTCACACGCAGCCTAGAATGACCTCTGAAGGGGTACGCAAAACACGGGGCAAGCACAGATGTTAAATACGTGCGCGACTCACCGTCTGCCTGGAAATATCGGGTGAAAAATATGCACGTGTGCGCGTTGGCAACATCCCCGCCAAAAGAAGAATTGTACGCTGTCTGAGGAGACAGGACAACAGAAGAAGTGAACGCTGTTTGAGGAAACAGGCCCAGGAAAAAGACAAAAAGAGAAAAAGCTGTCAGAGGTAACAGGGAGTACGAACTTGGAACGCCGTGAAGTAAATCGTGTGTGAACCGACAAGAAGTACATATTTCACCCACTCGCTCTCCACAAAAAGTACGTACAAGGAAATGGCGTTCTACACGTACCTTTTAAATATGCCCACACGTCCAGCGTCACTTCCGCATGTACGCGCTAAGGCCCTATCCTCCAATTACATGAGCTGAAACTCTGACGTGCAGTCATTGGATGTGTAACATGCACCCGTGTACAGGGAAACGCCCGCGCATGCACGTCACAGACGCGCATACGCGCTGAGGCCCTTTCCACCAATTACACGCTATGACACACTGACGTGCTTATTTTTTCTACGCGCCATGGAAAACGCACGTGTGCATAACGTCATAGACGCGCCTAAATGCTGGGGGCCTTTGGGCCAATGAATTTGCGTTCGTTTGCTGACGCGCTTACGCGCTAAGGCCCTTTCCTCGAATTACACGCAGACGTGCTGGATTTTCACGTGCCAAATCACTCTGTATCAAGCTGGCCACGCGTAAGCACACGGAAGACCACGCTCCTGCCCAGAAGGCCGAATTACTGCCCCCCAGAGCCCCGAGCACGCTCCCATCTGCCATCTGCTGCTGCATGATTGCCTACTGCCCACGTGCCCTGCCATTTGCTGCCTGCACATCAGCCAGGGGTGCGGTTGCTGTGACCACCCCTGCTGGAACCGAAGACTCCCGACTGGGATTCCATCGCTCCACAGACCAGCCCCAGGACCCAGTTGCCCACCCACTCCTGCCTCTGGGGTTGTCATGTCGGGCACTGCAACATCTGGCACCACTGGCAACCCCCGGCCAGAGAGGCAGAGGGGCACCAGCTTCACTGCCACCAAAGTTGGTGTCCTGGTGGAGCAAGTCCTGGGGCAGTATGATGCCCTCTTCGGAGGTTTGCACGCCGACAAGGAAGGACGGACTCGGATCTGGACGGATATCGTGACTGCCATCAACGCGGAGGGGGTGGCAGTCCGACTATTCCATCATGTCAAGAAGCGCTGGGAGGACTTCAGGTCCAGGACCCTCAACAAGGCCCGGCGCCTCTTGAAGGCAGCGGATGCTAAAGGGCGCCGGGGCCACTTGTCGGAAGATCAGATGAGGGTCCTGGAACGCATATCACCAGCGCTCCACGTCCAGGTCCTTGAGAGGCAGACCCGTCTGGAGTCGAGCGGTAAGTGGCCAAGCATTGCTGTGTGAGACAGGGCATTTTGCAGTGTGCTGGTTGTCTGATACTTGCCTGTATGTGTGACATAGGATATGTACGCGTGTGTGTGTGTGCAGGAACATCATGGTCATGCATGTGAGACCAGTAATGTGTAAAGCACACGGTTGGTGTATGTGTTTAAATGCAACATGGGGAGCCCTATGCGGAATGGACACATGAGAGCATGCCAGTCTCTGTTCCTGGACAGTGTGGGGGTGAGGGATGGGTGCTGATGCCATGTACATGTATGGTGTCCATGTCTGTGTGTCTGACCTGCGTGTCTGTGACTTGTGAATGCCATGGATGCATGACACATGTCTGTGACAATGTTCAGAATCACTGATGCAGCCTAGTTATCCTTGCATCCACTGTGTCTGGGGTGTACGAGTCCAGATGGATGAAAGTACGGTGAAGTGTGTGCATGTGATAGGCATGACCCATGATGCATGTGAGTTCAAAAACAACATTGTATGTTTCAAGAGTCCCTTGGACATGTTTGCTAATGTCCATAGCATGCGCCATGCCTGTTACTGCATGTGTTTTGTCTGCACTGACCCATGTGTTGTGGAGGGACATGATGGAAGGGATCTTTGACAGTGCCACTCATCTGCTATTGCTTCCTGTCTATGGGACCATTGTACAGTACCCTGATGCTTGTGTTCTATGTCTCCCTCTACAAAGCGCAAAGTGAAGAAGAGGGCGGAGACGGCACTGTGGAGCAAAGCGGCGGGGATGCCCTCATGGCTGCAGCGGAAGGGGTGGGTGAGCCCCCACAGGGGCTTGCAACGGCAGAAGACGGGGTGGAGCCATCCAGGTTGGTAGTTTCCACAGAGGAGGAGGAGGCTGCTACTGAGCCGCACATGGGGCCTGGTGGGGGCATCCCTGCTGTTGCAAGTGGTGCAGTCCAGGGGCAGGGGCAGGAGGCAGCACAGGTCGCCGTGGAGGTGCCTGTGCATGTCACTGTCCCTGACACTGTGACTGCACCACCATGCACCAGCAGGGATGCAAATATATAAAGAGAGACAAAGCTATAGTGTAGATGCCAGAAATACAGAACAACAAGGATAGGTGTGCTCTGACAAGGGGACCAGTCACAGTTAAAAAATAAGTATAAAGTTTTAATAGTAAATTACAAGGGTAAAAACAACCAATTAAATATTGTGGTCCACAGTACAAAACTTAAGATGTACGATAAAAGACGAACTAGAACAGGGGTTACGTGACAAGCTGGATAGCTAGTTAAAAACACTGTATCAACATGAACACAAATGGGTACATATAAGACAAATAGTGTAGTACCCTACTTCAATTAGGATCATTGTGTCAAAAATGTGTAACTCTGGTTATCATACAGAGTGATATCTCGACATGTTTCTGTTCCTTAAGGTAAGTATGGAACATTCATCAGGAGGTACAGTTGTGACAACGTAACAAAGTTACAATTGGAGGGCAACAATTAACAGTGAAAATTTCATAGCATCTCAATTGATGCCTGTGGGTGCTCTCTACTGAAAGATAGTAGGAGGTAGAAGACCACAGGGTCAATCCTGCGGTCTGCCCTGCCTCGGAAGGTCCAGAGGTATAGCAGGCAAGGCGGATCAAATCGATGGGTAACTTTCGTATAGCACCAGTGCTGAAAAAGTCCACAGGGGGAAGAGTGCTCCATGTAAGTCGGGACTGACTCCGCAAGTGAATCACAAGGCAATGCTGAGTAATTCCGCAGGGGGAAGAGTGCTCCGTGTAAATCGAGACTAACTCCGCGAATGCACCATCCCAGGCCCGTCCGCAGGTAGGGGGGATGTCCATGTCATCTGACTCCCCTCCACCTGAGGACCTGAGGACGAGGGGACCCCTGGCCGTATGGAGAAGGTCCTGATTGGTGGTTGCGCACGGGTGTCATTCGTGATGAGGTGCATGCTTCCCGGGGGGAGCACGCACGTCATCACGAAGAGCACCGTGCCAACGTGGCCCAGTTGGGAGTGGCCATGGTCGGGGGTTTCATACATGTGTTGGGCACTCTGGCGACCCTCTCCTCCTCTGTGGAGGCTATGCGCCAGTCGTTCTCCATGCCGTCTTCTGGCCCAGATGCCACCAGGAACCCCTGTGGACCTGCCCCGACCAACGCAGCCAACTCGGTGGGGATCCCATCCCTGCCACAGTCGGGAGTCGGAGATCCAGCAGGGGTGGACACACCAGCAACTGGACCCCAGCAGATGGAGGATGTGACGGCATCATCGGGCAGGGTACGTGCACGACGGCGTCGGTGGATTCCATCAGCCTGGATGCCGTTGTGCTGGCACAGGCAGTTGCGTCGGAGGCAGCGGCAGGCTCGATGTGGGAGGCATCATGGCTCGGGCCATCAACATCAGGGGTGCAGGCATCGGCCGGAGGGCTGGAGAACCATGGAATGGGAGTATCTTCCGTGCGGGAGCGGTTGGGCCAGGGAAAAAGGCCCCACTCCAAGCCTTTGAACAGGAGTTCGATGATGCCCTGGCCCATGACAACAACCAGTGAGCCGTCGGACTAGCCCTCTGTCCTTGTAAATAGTTATGTAGTTAGTGTTCGGTTTCCTTTGCTTTTTTATTTTTTTTGGACCTTTTGGACAATGGACCACATTTTTGTATATAGTTTTTTTATTAGGTAGTATTATTAGATAGGTTTCATTTCTTCTTTTGGGATCATGGACCCTGGATTGTTTATCGGTATATAGTTGACTGTTGGATTTTATTTTTTTATTTGGAATTTACCCATGGAGCAATGGTTTTCGGTTTTGATTTTCCATTGGATTTACTTTTTTGAACTGTGACTTTGGACACCTTTCCTTTGGATTATGATTTGTGGTTTTACATTATTTTACGGACATGCTGCTTTTGGTTTTTAATTCCCATTGTCGTTTGTTTATTTTTGATTCCATTTATGTTGCTTTTAATACATTTTCTTCATCAAACCTCAATGTGTAGTATCATCTCATTGGTTTCATGCATATCATGATATGGGTTTTGACATTCACTGACACCCATTGTGTGTATGTGAGGGACATGTGTTCATTTACATACTTGCCATTGGGGTTGTATCATGTAATTGGCATTTCTAAGTGGGTGGATGCAATACTTGGGTGGGTGTTTGGCATGTGGAGGCAGCCCATAAGGGCCAGGGATCTAGATTGTGATGACGTGTTGGCTGGGGGACATGAGTTGGGGCCTGGTGGAGGGTGCCCTGCACTGCTGGGGGGTGGGGGTGCTGGGAGACATGTGTGGGGGCCTGGTGGAGTGTGCCCCTGGATGCTGGGGGGAGTGCAGGGGGACATGAGTTGGACATGAGTGGGGGCCTGGTGGAGGGAACCCCTGGATGCTGGGAGTGTGGGGGTGCAGGGGGACATGAGTTGGACATGAGTGGGGGCCTGGTGGAGGGTGCCCCTGAATGCTGGGGGGTGGGGGTGTTAGGAGACATGTGTGGGGGCCTGGTGGAGTGTGCCCCTGGATGCTGGGGGTGGGGGTGCTGGGAGACATGTGTGGGGGCCTGGTGGAGGGTGCCCTGCACTGCTGGGGCGTGGGGTGCTGGGAGACATGTGTGGGGGCCTAGTGGAGTTGTGCCCCTGGATGCTGGGGGGTGGGGGTGCCGGGAGACATGTGTGGGGGCATGGTGGAGGGTGCCCTGCACTGCTGGGGGGTGGGGGTGCTGGGAGACATGAGTAGGGGCCTGGTGGAGGGTGCCCCACAGTGCAGGGTGTGGGGGTGCAGGGGGACATGAGTTGGACATGAGTGGGGGCCTGGTGGAGGGTGCCCCTGGATGCTGGGGGGTGGGGGTGCAGGGAGACATGTGTGGGTGCCTGGTTGAGGGTGCCCCTGAATGCTGGGGGGTGGGGGTACAGGGGGACATGAGTTGGACATGAGTGGGGGCCTGCTGGCAGGTGCCCCACAGTGCTGGGGGGTGGGGGTGCTGGGAGACATGCGTTGTTGATCAGTAGTGCAAGGTGACATGTGGCTTAGCTGGGGGGCATGCCCATGGTGGATGGGCTGCCTGCGGGACATGAGCAGGGGTACAGGGTAGTCCCCTGAGGTGCGGGCTGCCTGCAGGGGCCGTGGAGGGTATAGAGGGAACACCTGGGAGGACCCACACGGCCAATTCACGTGTAGTACTCCCCGGACACCCCTGAAATACACGTACCCTGCTGAATTCGCGTGTGAGACTTCCCGCGCACCCCTGGAACACACGTACCCAGGAAAATCGCGTGTGGAACTTCCTGCGCACCCCTGAAAGACACGTAACCTGCTGAATTTGCGTGTGAAACTTCACGCGCACACCTGAAATACACGTGCTCTGATGGAATCACGTGTGAAACTTCCCGCGCACCCCTGAAATACACGTACCCTGCTGAATTTGCGTGTGATACTTCCCGCGCACCCCTGGAATACACATACCCAGGACAATCACGTGTGGAACTACCCGCGCACCCCTGAAATACACGTACCCTGCCTAATTCGTGTGTGAAACTTCCTGCGCACCCCTGAAATACACGTGCCCTGATGAAATCGCGTGTGAAACTTCACGCGCACCCCTGAAATACACGTACCCTGCTGAATTTGCGTGTGAAACTACAAGCGCACCCCTAGAACACACATACCCAGGACAATCACGTGTGGAAATTCCCGCGCACCCCTGAAATGCACGTACCCTGCTGTATTTACGTGTGAAACTTCATGCGCACCCCTGAACTACACGTACCCAGGACAATCGAGTGTAGAACTTCCCGCGCACCCCTGAAATACACGTACCCTGCTGTATTTGCGTGTGAAACTTCCCGCGCACCCCTGAAATACACGTGCCCTGATGGAATCGCATGTGAAACTTCACGCGCACCCCTGAAATACACGTACCCAGGACAATCGCGTGTGAAACTTCCCGTGAACCCCTGAAATACACGTTCCCCGCTTGGCGTTTGCTGTTTGGCAGCCCTGTGAACTGGTCCAGGGTTAGCGCAGACATTTGCGATGAATTCGGGATTTTGATGGCTTTTCGTTGCGCGAGGGCGTTCTTGGGGGCGTAACTGGCGCTGCTGCAGGGTCGCTGCGCCACGGCGGGTTTTGGAGGATAAAATCCATGAATACACTGTGCGATGAAATGGATTTTATCGCACGCGGCTGGCGCAGTGTATCGCACGGGGACACTGTGCTCCAGCCGCGTGCGCCACTTTTGTGCGAAATTCTATGAATTACCCTGTTTCTCTTTATATACATGTCATATGGAACTGACTGAATCTCTTCTACTGTACTTGATGTCCGCAAACTCATTTAATGTTCGCGGACATGTTCGAAGAACAGTTCCACTACCTAAAAACTCTGGGGGGGTATGTTTGATTGTTATATCATAACATAGGAACATTTAACAAATTCAAAAAGGAGCACACAGAAACATTATATGTACTAATACATAAGAAATGTAACCCATATATGCAACACACTAACTGTTAGGCGGAAACCTGTGCAGTTCCCTCTGGGACCACTGCAAAAGATTTAGGACTAAAGGTGTTTGGCAGTAAACCCACTTGGTAGCAGTCTGTACCACACAGATTCACTTGGTAGCTGTGGCTGAGCAGTCAGACTTCTCTCAAGAAACGTTAGGCAGTATGTGGAGAATACAAGATAGGGCAATTTACACAGTAGAACAAGCAGACACGGAACAGAGCTTGGGTGTAAAGATATATAATTATTTATTTTAAAAACACATCTATGAAAAACACACTGGCACTAATACGGCAAACAACTTCAATTACAATTACTGTAAGTATATCAAACCCCTAACAATATTTCGACAAGTCTAGGTTCAACGGCATCACTTATTTGCAGACAGAGGTGATTGCTTTAACCTCGATGGCACTCTAATATTCGTTAGAACGGGAGAGAAAAGGCAGGGTATGAAACCAACTCGGCACCAACACTTTTACGAAGCAAATGCAAGGCAAGTAAGGCAGGGTCTACTGTAGATCACAAAGTTCAGAGGCCAGGCCCACTCGGAGAGAGGCAAGGCGATATGTCCCAAAAAGTATCACAGTGGAAATGCACTTCGAGTCTTTGTAGCAAATTGTCACAGAAAGGTTGGATCAGTTTAGAAGAAAAAGTTAAGAAGGTCTGGAGGCGACCCAATGGAAAGGTAAGGATTAAGACACCTCACGCTAACCGTCACAAGGGAAGCCAGGCGGACACAGTACCTTGCAAGTGAAGAGACAGCTCCGGCGGGGGCAGTTGTTCCTGGTGGTGGATGCAAGTCGGGGCTTTGCCAAGAGATGAGATGGTCTCGTCGTCGAAGGAAAGTTGAAGATCGTTGCACCACCAGGGAAGAGACCAGCCGGGGAGTGCTCCGTCACAAGGCACCACCTTTTGGTCGCAGTACGGACTAGTGGCTATCGGGTTGCCGGGGTGCTCAGCACGGGCAATTCGACCACTACGCCCTGGAAGCGAAGAAAAAGCAAAGGGACTGGTTGTTCCCACCAGTCAGGGGAAGAAGACTCTCCAGCAGGGAGATCTCCTCTGTCGTTGGGAAGTGGTGAGTCGGTTCAGCAGGGCTCCACCGGAGGTGTCGTCGTTGCAGGTCGGCTCAGCTTTACCCTCGTCGGATTCTTTGGTCCTGTGGCGACTTCTGACGATCCAGTCCCAAAAGCCCTGCTTTTATGCAGAAAACCCCCATTCGTTCAGCCTAGCTGTCAATCAAAACAGGCTAAGTGGTGAGCGGGGCGGCTCAAGACTTGGGCCAATCACACCAGAGTGCGACTTGAGTTGGCAAGGCAACTCAGTCCAGGGTGCCTAAACCCCCTCCCACACCCCCTGTGGTACCCAGACAGAATGGCACCACTTTGGAGGGCTTCTGTGCAGAAGCCCGCCAAAAGTGGAACAAAGGGCTCAACCTTTGGTTCGGAGTTACAGAGGCGAACACATACTCCATTTTAAAAACTGAGTTCTGGCAGAAAATACCAACCGGTGGATTTATTTAAGATAAATAAACCGGCGGTATGTTAGAGACTAATGTGAAAAAGTATTAGCCTCCAACAATGGGAAGAATCCCATAGGAATATATTCGGGGTCGAATATAAAAGTAGTTTCCACTGCCACCAGCCAAAACTCGACGAGGGGGGACGGGACAGTGCCCCCTCGAACAACAGACCAGGGGTAATCGAATTACCCCTACTAGTACGTCCACAATAGGATGGTTTGTCCGGGTTTGTTAGTAAATTTAAGTCTAGTAAAGCCAATGGTGACTTTACATGCCCTGGGAGACAGTAGTCAGTCCCAGGGTATGGAGTCTATGGTGGGGATCCTCTAGGACACCCCAGTGTTACGGCACGGAGGGTGTGGTGTAACACACAGAGCTAAACACATGAGGCCCTATGGAATAAAAGACCCCATAGCCCATACAACACATTGACATTCAAAGGAATCAACCACATTCATGTCCAAGAGTGGGAGAAAAAGAGTCTCACTCTTGGCAGGATGACAAAAACAAACTCCAGGAATCCAGCAAAGCTGCTGGGGGACTCACTAGGTTAGGAAATTCAGCCTAAACAGAGAATTCTCCCTAACACACGCCCCCCAGACTAAGGGACAGGAGGATTTAATCCACTCCTGGATGAATCTCATACCTCTAGTCGATGACATACATCCTAGAGAGACCATCAGCATTTTGGTGGTGACACCCTGACCTGTGCTCAATGGTGAAATCAAACCCTTGCAGGCAGATTGACCATCTGAATAGTTTTGGGTTTTCCCCTTTCATTTGCATTAACCATCTCAAGGATTGGTGGTCAGTCTGAATGACAAAAGTAGAACCATACAAGTATGGCCTAAACTTCTTCAGCACCCACACGATAGCAAAGCATTCTCTTTCGATTTTTGCCCACCTTGTTTCAGGATCCTTCAGCTTGCGGCTGATGAAGCAAACGGGGTGCTTCCTACCTTTCCCATCCAGTTGACTGAGTACTGCACCTGTTCCTACATTTGAAGCATCTGTCTGCACAATGAAAGTTTGGTGGTAATCAGGAGCTCTGAGTACTGGGGCTTGGCAAAGAGCCTTTTTCAGGTTTTCAAAAGCCTGATTGCACTCCTTGTTCCATCTAACCTTTTTAGGGAATTTTGGAGAGGAGATGACATTCAGAGGAGAAGCTATGGTGCCATAGTTCTCAATGAAATTCCTGTAATACCCGGTGAGACCTAAGAAGGCCCTCACCTGGGTCTGAGTAGTAGGTGTTGTCCAATTTTGCACAGCTTCAATCTTACTGAGCAAAGGCCTTATTTCTCCACCTCCTACCTCATGTCCAAGATAGACTACCTTACTCTGTCCAATTTGGCATTTACTCGCCTTCATGGTCAGATTGGCTGGTCCAAGAGCCTGCAAAACATCTCTAAGGTGGGTTACATGTTCTTCCCAGGAATTGCTGAACACTGCTATCTCATCCAAGTATGCCATGCAGAAGTCCTCCATCCCATTCAGAACCTGGTTTACCATCCGTATTAGCCTCCAACAATGGGAAGAATCCCATAGGAATATATTCAGGGTTCAATATAAAAAGTAGTTTCCACTGCCACCAGCCAAAACTCGACGAGGGGGGCGGGACAGTGCCCCATCGAACAACAGACCAGGGGTAATCAAATTACCCCTACCAGTACTTCGACAATAGGATGGTTTATACAGGTTCTGTTAGTAAATTTAGATCTAGTAAAGCCAATGGTGACTTTACATGCCCTGGGAGACAGTAGTCAGTCCCAGGGTATGGAGTCTATTGTGGGGATCCTCTAGGACACCCCAGTGTTATGGCACGGAGGGTGCGGTGTAACACACATAGCAAAACACATGAGGCCCTATGGCGTAAAAGACCCCATAGCCCATAGAACACATTGACATTCAAAGGAATCAACCACATTCATGTCCAAGAGTGGGAGAAAAAGAGTCTCACTCTTGGCAGGATGACAAAAACAAACTCCA
The DNA here is from genome assembly GCF_040938575.1 of Ambystoma mexicanum. Classification (NCBI taxonomy): domain Eukaryota; kingdom Metazoa; phylum Chordata; class Amphibia; order Caudata; family Ambystomatidae; genus Ambystoma; species Ambystoma mexicanum. Next base: position 358,373,109 of record NC_090940.1, read on the forward strand.
GGAATCCAGCAAAGCTGCTGGGGGACTCACTAGGTTAGGAAATTCAGCCTAAACAGAGAATTCTCCCTAACACTAACCATTCATTTAAATGCACTATGTTCTAAAATGGAATATACCACAAGAAGATAAATTGGCTTCCAACATAATTACCTCGCAAACACGACAGAACTGAGAACAAGAGCAGACCCACTGAGTATATAGGACATATTTTACCTGAAATAGTCGGTGTACTTAATTTTATTCATATATTTATAAACTTTCTGTATTAGATAAAAAAATATATTATCTTTTTTTTCTCACAGAAATGTCTAGTACTCTGGAATGGCTAGAGGTGCATTTCCCACATGAAGAAAAGTCACAAGATAGTTAAACTAATGGTAAACACTTTATAATATAAACCATTTAATTATTATTTTGTATGCATTTAACATATATATATTTTTTTTGTACAGAGCATACCAAAATAGAAAATAATTCAGAAAAACCTGTTATGGATAACACTTTTCACAGTATAGAAGAAAACATGGATTTATTGTTGACTAATTTTAATAAATTGAAAACTTTTGTGGAAGATCATTTTAAACCAAATACCTTGTACCATTGCCCCACATGTACTTGTCCCTCCTCACCATATCCCAGTCAATTATCCCCAAACCCTCTCCATAACCCAAAACGTGTTGATGAGATTTCCATCCCTTCTTCACCTAATAACAATCATGTTGAAACCCCTAATTCTCCTGTCTTTGTTTCTGTTTCTGCCTCACCTTCTCTGTCATAAATTATTAATATATGTTAAATAAAGTTTAATTTTTATATTGTGTTGTAAACAGTTTCGTTTTTTTTTTAAAACAATGTAGGTGTCAGCGGACAGTGCAGGTGTTCTGAAATGTTTGTAAATAAACGAAAATGGAGGTGTCCTGAAGAACACTATACCTGTTCGTACTGTTCGCTAGCAAGTTGAAACTGTTCTAAGAACACACGTGGTGTCCTGAAATGTTCGTAAAGAAACTAAAATTATATCTGTCCGTAATGTTCGCTATCAACTTGAAACTGTTCTAAGAACACAATTGGTGTCCTCAAATGTTCGTAAATAAATGAAAATGGAGGTGTCCTGAAGAACACTACACCTGTTCGTAGTGTTCGCTAGCAAGATGAAACTATTCTAAGAACACACGTGGTGTCCTGAAATGTTCGTAAAAAAAAAAATTAAAGTGTCCTAAAGAACACTATATCTGTCCGTAGTGTTCGCTATTAAGATTAAACTGTTCTAAGAACACAATTGGTGTCCTGAAATGTTCATAACTAAACGAAAATGGAGGTGTCATGAAGAACACTATACCTGTTCGTAGTGTTCGCTAGCAAGTTCAAACTGTTCTAAGAACACACGCGGTGTCCTGAATTGTTCGTAATTAAACGAAAATGGAGGTGTCTTAAAGAACACTATACCTGTCCGTACTGTTCGCTAGCAAGTTGAAACTGTTCTAAGAATACAATTGGTGTCCTGAAATGTTCGTACATAAACAAAATTGGACGTGTCCTGAAGAACACTATATCTGTCCTTACCGTTTGCTAGCAAGTTTAAACTGTTCTAAGAACACACGCAGTGTCCTGAAATGTTTGTTTCACGTGTGACGCATTTTTAATTACTTCAGGACCCGAACAGTGTCCGTAGAACATCAACGCGCATGCGCTAACCAATCTCCATGCATTTGGTGTCCTGCGGACATGCGCTTCCTTCACGGTCTTGTTCGCGAACGGATCATATGACCGCGCCCAGGCTGATCATGTGTTCTGAATGCGGACACTGTTCGTGTCCCCGAACAATTTAAAAGTACATTTTCAATTAATCCATAATATTTTTCAATAAAATCTCACCATGGCTCAAGTCCCACATAGTAATCCTGAGTTTCTACATACCTTTTGAAAAATGTTGAACTTTTTTTTTGTGTTCGATCTGTCCGCGGACAGGGCGCATGTCCGCGGACCGTGCACAAGCACCCCTATAAAAGACCACGCCCTAGAGCTTATTCTCATTGTGTTTCTGGCTATTCTTCAGAACACAGCGATTTTTGCTGCCACCTGCAGATTACACCATCATCGAGATGGCATCCATGGCTGAAGTACTGCCACCTGCTTCAGCACCACTCTCACCCCCTCCACCACCACCATCTCCCCAAGGGCCTGAAGAGGGGAACAGGAGTGAGGATGCAGAGGAGAAAGAAGAGGATGATGAGAATGAGGTAGAGGAAATCCCTACTAGCCGCACTAGGCGTGAGTCTTGGGTGTGGCAGTTATTTAACATTCATGGGAATGGTCCTAAGGCTCGTGCGAACCGTGTTACCTGCAAAGAGTGCAAAATTATACTCAGTCGCGGGAAACACGGTAAGTACAGCTTTGGGACCACTACTATGAAGCGACACCTGAGGTCATTTCACTCTGGGGCTATTTGCAGGGTTGTACCTTGTGAAGAACGTAGCAAGTTGATTTCCTCTACTTCATCCTCTGTTTCTGATCCTGTCACCACAAGGACCACCTCTGTGGGACACCGTCTTCCTCAAGCTGCCTCACAGGCCATACAGAATGCTGATGACCCTTACCTTTCGAGGGTCAGAGTTGTATCTATGTACTGTGACACAGTACTCTGCAGGGGGAGTGACTTCGTAGTGCTTTTGAGACTATCGTCTCAGAGCACGAGAAGATCTGCTCACTACCCAAATAAAACCCACTCTACATCTTCCTCTCTCAGCTCGCCCTTTCTTATCCCTGTGGTTGGTGTTCCCCTTTACCTTTCTTTCCCCTCCTCTCCTAGTGTGTCGTGTATAAAAAACCAAAAAAGTACAAAATAACAAAAATCAAAACAAAATAAGGCTCTTTTCAGAGCCGCCTTTCACAGTTAAAAAATAGAAGTGAAAATAAATGAAGCAGGGCCCTTTGTATTTTTTAGAAGTCCGCGGACAGTTTGTGAACATTTAAAAAATTGGGTTGCTACGCTATCACAAACATTGCAATTTTCTCTGGGAGAAAGTGGTGGCTCTGAAAAGAGCCTTTAGGAGGTGTTTGTAAGTCAAAAATTATAAATGCTTAACACCTACTTCAAAATGGATGTTGTAATTCCAAAAAAGGTTGCAATGCATTTTGTACATTTCTCATAAAAATCTGATTGCCACCATAAGTAAGATGGACTCCATCTCTGCGAAAAATGTTTGTACTACGAAACAGAATATTTTCATTGTGAAAAGAAGACATGCCAAAATCTTTTAGAAAGGCACAAACAGCTTTATTAACATTGCGCCTTGCTTTCTCCATTTGTGGACCAAATGAAGAAGAACAAAGCCACATTTGTCTCTGTGCAATCCGTGAAAATATCACTTGAGAATTAGGAAACATGTCCATAACCTTCCCAAGTCCTTCTTTCTGTCTCCAAAGTAGCACAGAGAGGTAGCAAGTCCAACCACTTCATTCCATGTACTCCATGCCAGTGCACTTCCACATGTGGGAATCCAAGATCTACAGCTACTCCACAGCTTTCTGCATGCACCTTCAACCAATATATCCATGAACCTCCCAAAATCCATACAATCTTTTTCCCAAAACACACAGACATAGCTATCTGTTGTTCTCTCAGCAAAAACAGTATATGAGAAACTCTCTTCTGGCACAACACACCCACAAAACTTTCCTGACCAAACCCTTTCAGTACTCATTCTCATTTGCATGACTTCTGAACCCAAAAATTCCCGGATGTAACTCCCGATGTCCGCAAACTACTGCCATGTCCGCTGACATATCGTAACATGAACGGCCCTTCTACCATTTCCTCTTCACTCTCTCTGCCATTCCCTCATTGGATGTAGCTAAGAAGTCACATGACCATCCGCCAATCACATTCAAGACCTCTACATCTAACTGCATCATCATAGATCAGCACTGCAAATGTACTGTGAATCTCTCTGAGTACAAGTGTCATATCATTGGCAAGCACCATCTACCAGAAATACTGTACAAGTCTCCAAGATTTCTACTTGCAGTCCATGCATATCCAGATGCATGAACACAAACTTCAGGTATGCATATTTTCTGTACAGTACATGAACACATTTTCAAACAGACGTTTAGCTTGTGTAATCTGTAAAATGAATTTACTGTATTTTTTTCAATTTCCTAAAATCAACTATCACTTATAAACCTTTATACTATTCACTTTGTTTATACACACACACACTCAAATCATGTTAAACTAACATTTTTAAATGAAATATATAGACTACATATATTCAAACAAAATTGCATGCAAGCACAATCTATGTTTAAATCTTTAAAAAAAAATACTTATACAATTTCATATGTTCTTGTTTTTATTTATTTATTTACTTAATTACTTTAATTTAGACATGACATTGAGGCGCTATTACCTAGAACAGCTTAGTTACAGAAATAGTGGTATTCACTGGTACATTATAAATTTCACAAGACATAGTAAAGATATTTTTTGCTACAGTTAGTCATTCAATACAATTTGTTCATTAAGAACATATCATATGTACTGAACTGATGCAATGTATCTTATGTAAATAAATTAGTTTAATGGTTTTGAAGAAGGCACTAGGGATTTCAATTAAAAAAATCAATATCTAAATTAAAAACAGCGCTATATACAAACAAAATTACTAATTTGAATCTTTTACAATTGCAGTGAAGACCAGTCTCCTGAAAAGAAGCAGCCGAATTTGAAGAACAAAAAAGAACTAAGAAGTTGCCTGTTAATTTAAGAAAAAAAGTAAGTAGAATATCACCATAATATTTGTATTATTACTCAAACATACTGTAAAGTTAATACAAGCTATTTCTGTGCCTAAAAATAGTGATTGTGTACCATTTTGTCCAAAAATCTCCATGGCTTAAAGAGCGATTTACAGCCAGAATGGCCCACACATTCCTATTTTTGGACACACAAATTACCCAACTGAACCGCTACAATTTTCATATTATAGAACAAACCACTGTTTTAATTGTATACATTAGATTTACTATTTGTACTTTTCCACACCACTAGCTTACGTTCTTTTGTCATCTGAACCCCAGTTTAGTAACACATAAATTCAAGAATACCTATCCCTACAAGTTGTAGTTCCCAATGCACAATCACACACCATTACATACATTTTTATCATCTTACTCAAATACAATGCACACAGCACACATACATTGCAGAACACCCCAACCCATACCTTCTTTATTTTTTTCAACAGACCCTAAAGAATGCCTACCAAAAGTCAAGTCCTTAGAAAGCAACGCAGAAGTAGAGCAAATAAAAATAAAAGTGTCCAACATAAGCATCCATCTCTAGCAGAATTTGTACAAAAAGTTGAAACAAAACAGCTAATACAGTCATTTAGTGAATCACAAGAAGTTTCAAGTACAAAAACGTTGCCTCCTCTATCAAAATGTAAAACAAACCAAAAAACAATTAACAGAAAATCAGCTATCACTACAGATAAAACTACTTCTTTAAATGTTAATATAGTGCAAAGTAAGCATACCAAGAAAAGTATTTTAGCCAAAATGTACCGTCACAAAGTCCTTCAAAATCTTATAAAAACAGGAGAGAAATCAGGTTCAATGCTTAAAACCTATCGTAGGAAATTAATCTTAGAAGCGTTGATGGACAGTGCAATTCTTCTCAAAAGAAAGTTATTTATTTTACTGTTAAACAAAATGAAACCACTAACAAAACTAATTACTAAATTACAAAAAAGACTTCTCAATAAGCGAAATGTCAACAGAAAGAACGTCTTAAGTATCTGCGGAGGTGAATGGAATCACACTACAAGCACAGAACCATATTTTAATGAAGAAGCGTACAAACAAAAGCAAACAAATACAATTGACATACATAGCAGTGGTTGAGGTTATGAAAAAGTGAATAATACTATAATGGAACAAGAAGTACTCCTTACAAAAATATGCCCTGAAAACTTAGAATTACCCCTCCATTCAACTGAACCAGAACGTCTAGTGTACAAATGGCCATGCACGTCAATGTGTAACATTCCCAAACAATGTTTGAAATCTTTACGCCAATTCCTCAATAAATATGGAAAAAGCAAAGACAAAATCAAAATTAAATTACTGCAAAATATGGATACCTGTCCAGTGCGCAAGTCCACAGGACTACAAGGACATTCATTGTCCTGCATTACAGGACCTACTTGTAAAACCACTTTCCATGAAATCAAAAGGATATCAACACATCATTCAACTAAAGGAAATCTAGTCTATAAACTGTACTATGCTAAAAGTCCTGCTTTAGCACTAGCAAATTTAAATAACATCCTTCTCCATGGTACAGCAAAAGAGCTACTTGAAGAAATTGACTATATCCAGAAAAAATATTTTGGAAGTGAAAGCCATTTACAGAATGAAATAGCTTTAAACCAATTAAGCAACAATTCTACACATGGCAACCTTTTGCTAAACACATACAAAATAGAAATACTAAAAGCTGAAGTACCAAACAATGTATGTGTATGTTGCTGTAGACCTATCATACAAAATAGAAGACACTGAAGATTCTAAATGGTTTGAATTAGCTCTCTACCTTGTAGCAGAAAACAAATACGAAATAACTGACCCCTTAATACTTTGCAGTTACTGCACTACAAAACTTGACAACAACCAAACTCCTTCACGTGCTATCACAAATAATTTGGAATTATACCCAGTACCAAAACCCCTACAACAACTTAATTTATATGAGAGTATCATAATTCAAACAGTACACCCATTTCAAGCAATAATACGCCTTCAACCAAAAACAGCAAAATTACCTCCCTCTGAATTGGTAAAAGGCATTCGTGGAAAAGTAGTTCATTTACCATTAGATCTAAAAGAAAATGTGCATACTCTAGGAGTGCAACTTCCAATGCAGCAATCTTTAATTATATTAGTAAATGGAGTACCTACAAAAGACAAAAAAATATGGCAACAGCTGGTAGATTTACATAAAGTTAGACAAGCCTTCCAATATCTTAAAGAGAATAATGAATATTACAAAGAAATTAATATTGAAGAAAACTTGAAAAATACAACTGAAATAATTCAAGAAGCACAAGAAGCTGGTCAATTTGAGCTACTAGATCCTGCTACAATATCAAATACTTTAGACCATTATACAATTCATCCTTTGCACTCTAATGACACCATAGAAGATGAACTGGAAACGTACCAAATGCGTCAAACAAAAGGATCGCCAATCAGCATATAGGAAAAAAGTATAGAAGAACGTGCTTTTCTTCTACTCTTTCCTACTGGCAAAGGAGGAAGGTATGATGATAGACCTATTCAAATATCAGCTTCAGAATACTGCTCATTACGGATGTATTCTGAAGATCCCAGATTTAGACAAAATGTGGAATACATATTCCACCTACTCTTTGAAAGTGAACTAGCAACTTTATGTTACAGAGTTGCACACATATTAAAATCAGGATCACACTTTCAAAATATGACAGCTACACAATAATTAGAAAAAGTGCAACAAAAGGATGAGGTTTTACAATCAAATATTACAAATCTATTAGCAAATATGCGTGGTACTAAAGAGTACTGGTTTCGACGTCATGGAGATGTACGTTGTATGATCAGAAACCTTGGCCCACCCACTTGGTTTGTTACATTAGGTTGTGCAGAATATGCATGGGAAGATTTTCATGATTTCCTATGCATATTAAATAAAAACAAAACAAAAATAGATCTACTAACACCTGGAGAACTTTGTTCTTTCGATCCTGTTAATGTTTCAAGATATTTTCACCATCGCTTCATTGCTATGCTACATTTTATTTGTAATAAAACTGTTCCTCCCCTTGGAGAAGTGCAACACTTCTTTTGGAGAAAAGAATGCCAAGCCAGAGGAGCACCACATATCCACATGCTTTTATGGATTAAAGATGCTCCTAAATTTGGTCAAGACAGTGATGCCACTGTTTTACAGTTTATTGAAAAATATGTCACTTGTGAAATTCCATCAGAAGCCACAAGTAGTGATCTTCATACACAAATTTTACAATTTCAAAGACACAAATGTGGAAAATATTGTTGTCGCAAATACAAAAACAAAGGGAAATACTACACCAAATGTCGATTTGGTTTCCCTAGACCAGTTACAAATACAGGTCAAGTGAACAACTTCATGTCTTCAGTTAGACATAGTGTTAAAGGTAAGTCACCTAAAAATACATATTACATAAAAAGAAAAGAAGAAGAAACATATATCAATGATTATAATGCAATCATTGCCCACTTATGTAATGCAAACATAGATGTGCAGTACATTGCAGACAATTCTACTGCAGTTGCACAGTATGTCACAGCATACTTAACTAAAACAGAAAAGACAGAGCTCCAAGACCTCTGGAGTGACCTGTCATCAGATGAAACAGTATCTCAGAAATTATACAGCTTGGGCATACAAATGCTCACCCATAGAGAATGTGGATCATATGAAGCAGCTGATAGTTTAACTGGTACTGCATTGTATGGTAAATCTGAAAATATAGTATGGCTAAGTCTTGGTCCAGCTAAATCTAGAAAAAGAGTTCTAAAATCATATGAAGATATAGAAACAATAGCCAAAGGTGATCCCAACAGCCAAGACATTTAAAAAAAAACAATTTATTGGACACATACTACCCAAACAGAAGAAATACTTTGGAAAACCTGTGTCTATACCACATAGCCCAAAACTACACATACAAAAATAATATGAAACCTGATGAAAAAAAAGGTAAATATAGAGTGACAAACTGTGAAGGCAGCTTAGTTAAACTCACTAAACCAAATGTAAGTAATCATATCAAATTGTAATTAAAGACTCCTCAACATAAGGAAGTATATGTCCCTGCTACAACTCTTCAAACCATGGAGAAAAGAAGAACAAATACTAGATAACCATGACTCATATGAGGATGCTTTCAAAGCAAATTAAAGCACTATAACTGATGCAAACTGTACACAGTTCAAAACAATGTTGCACAATGAACAGCAACTCGAAGAAGAACTCCAAGCCCAACTAGATAAGGACACTCCTGACAGTAGTCAACCTTCTGTAACAGGAAGCCAAGAACCACTGGGAGAACCACTAATAATAAATGAGGCAGAATTAGCTATGATAGAAGTACAAAACACCAAGTGTCAGTATGAAGATAAAGAAGACATAACTAAACTACAATCAAAACTAAACAATGAGCAAAGTAGCATTTTTCAAGAAGTAACAAAACAAATTGCACATGGTGTAAAACATGAAAATAAAGATTGTTCCTGCCATAATTATAAACCTATACTACTGTACGTCAGTGGTGAAGCTGGTTCTGGCAAAACATTCCTCATCAAAATCATTAGTAAGTTCCTTCAACAATTGACAAACAACAAACTGTCAGCTGTTGTCACTGCCCCCACAGGTTTAGCTGCCTACAACATAGGTGGTGTTACATTACACCGATTACTACTATTACCAGTAGAACACCAGAACAAATTAGATTATTACAAACTTTTTATAAATTGTCCTTGACTCTGTCGACACAGAGAAATGTGTTTCTGGGAACTAGCAACAATTTTTTGTGGAACACTTTATAGCCGACTTAAACCGCTATTAGAAGTGTGCTGAACCCGTCTTCAAAAAATTGTTGGTAGTTCCCAGAAACACATTTCTCTGTGTCGACAGAGTGAAGGACAATTTATATAAATGAGAGACATCCGAAATGTCCACCACACACCCTTACTAACCTCACAAATTTGTTAGAATTTGGGAATTGTGGCAGTTTTGATTCACTGCAATCAGTGATTTTCACAAAATGTTGTTTTATGTGATATCTTGTGCAAACAAATGTCTTTTTGTCTTTTTTATACGGAAATTTCTCCGAGTGTTTTCTATACTTTCTGATTAAAAAATGTTTATGTCTATTGTTCCTGTCTTGATCCATCGACCGACATGATCGATAGCACTTTTTGCAACTAGACACACCTAGTGCGTGTGTAGGTGGGAAGCTGTCCAGTGGCACTTCTGTTGTATAGATTTGTTTTTGGTCCTCAGCCGCACAGCCCCCTAAAAAAGAGGACCCCCAGCTCTAACAGATGTTATGGAACAATTAGCCCATAAAAATGTCAATTGTATGGCCTTAATCCCAACTCTTGCAAGCTGTTTCAAATTCAATGAAATCATGCTAAGTAAAGAAATGCAACCAATCATGGAAATTAGCGCCACAGACAAACTAGATATACATGGTATGACACTACCCATGTGTGACCAACCCAAAACAAGACTAAATAATTTAGAAAAATCAATCTCAAACACAGCAGGCTTAGAAAAGATGTTAAAATTATCCTTAAATTGCAGAGTAATGCTTAAACGTAACCTTGACGTGGACCAAGGACTAGTTAATGGAGCACTGGGTACAGTTGTTGGCTTCAAAACATACCCACGTGACAACAAAATTCAGTTTGTCAATATACTCTTTGACAAACTTTCAGAAGTAAAACGGATAGGACGCTCAACAGCTAGATTCCTTCTCTTCAAAGATATGTATGTACGCAGAGAACAATTTTCTCTAACTCTTGCATACGCAGTCACGATTCATAAATCACAAGGTCTTACCCTAGACAAAGCAATGATAGATATTGGTAACACAGTCTTTAAAGAAGGCATGAGCTACGTAGCACTATCACGCTTACATACACTTGACGGTCTATTTCTAATCAACTTTGATGCAAGTAAAATAAACGCTGATATTCCTTGCATTTTAGAATACAATAGACTTCGCTCACTAAACACCCCCCAGCTAAACACATATTCTGTTCCGCAAAAAATAAAACGTTATAAAAGAAAAATAAATCAAACAGAAATGCAACAGGATGTCACTGCAAATCCTCCAATGAGAGTAAAATAAACTAATACTTAATCAAGTACCACAAGCAAAAAAGAATCAATTAGTGAAAGTAAACCAGGTACTTTTTTAAAGAAGGAAGACACACTCCAAAAAAAGCAGTTAGATACAGAAATACATGGACCATTTAAATTCTCAAATATAGTTGGTGTCAGTTGCTACGCAAACGTAGCAATGCATATTCTATTTCAATTACCACCAATTGTTGACAGCATTTACTTACACAGTACAGACCCATTGTGTATGCAAATGTTAGTACTTCACAGAAATTCAGCAAACAATCCTGATAACACATATAGTGTTTATGGAATAAGACAAAAATTGGACTACTGTGCTGGAATGGTGACATTCACTATAAATTCACAGGAAGATCCACAAGAATTTCTAATGTACTTACTACAAGTACTGGAAAACAAAAACATACCTATAAATGAAATCTTCCAGATTTCATACATGTGGAAACATACATGCACTCTCTGCAACAATGTGACACAAGAAGAAATCCCCAATGAACGATTCATATATATATATCAATACCAAATTGTGAATCCATTCCATTTCAGCGACTTGTACAAAATGGAAACAATGGTAGATTATGCTCTATCTGCAATTCAGATAATCGCTCCACGTTAGTAATACAAACACATAGTAAATACATAATACTAATGCTTCTAAGTTACAATGCAGATGGTACCAAAAACAACTGCAAGCTGACTGGATTCACACATGGTCAAATATCACTTGGTAAGAAAACCTTCACAACAATAGCTATAATCTACCACGCAGGAGCCACAACCAATTCAGGGCACTACACTGTATATATAAAAAAGAAATGTGGATGGTTTGAATGTAATGATAGTACCATTACTTTAAAGCAGAGATTATCAGCAAATCTTACAAACGCTTATTTGATGTTCTTAAAACCAAAATTTGATAACTAAGTAAACTTGTGTTAAAAAAATATGAACTGTTAGAATACTCCAAAAGCTATCTAACTGCTCAAAGATTCTACAACAACTAATCAGATAAATGAATACCACTAAATTAGACCAAAAAATACACAGTTAGAATACGCCAATTGGTATCTAACTGCTCCAAAATTTTATAATATCCAAACAAATAAATGATATGTTACTGCTCCAAAAAAATGCAACAAGCCAAAGTATAAAGCATTAGCCAGAAACAACAAGTGAACACTAAAAACAAACAAATAAACTGTAGCATAACAGAAAAAGGTTTTTTTTTTAATCCAACATGGATTTTTTTTTCTCCCACAGACCCAATGATTTTAGCAACAAACACAGAAATTGAGCAACTTGCACAGTACTCTGATTTGTAATCTACTAAATATGAGGGTCCAAAAAAAAAAAAGTATGTTGATTATACAATGTAATAAGTCATTACAAAATACTAATACTAACATGCTATTTTCTTTTATCACAGAAATTAACAAGAAATACATGTACTTCGGTTACTAGACCAAACAGTAAGTCTACAATAATAAGGAGAACCATCGCAGCATATCACATCCATAGTATCTAATACCTTTGTTTCTTATACATTTGTTTTTCACCCAAAGTTATAAGCAAATATGAATGTGATATGCTGCGGTGGTTGTGACCAGGGCATAGAGTCTTGGGTGCATGGCCAAATGGCCCTGGCCATAACCACCGCAGCATATCACATCCATAGAGTCAAACATTTCAACTATGGTCTATGGAAACTTTTAATGTCCGCAGACATTATCAGGGTAATTCATAGAATTTCGCAGAAAAGTGTCGCAAGCGGCTGGCGCAGAGTGTCCGCGTGCGATTGTCTGCGCCAGGCACGTACGCTAAAACCGATTTCCGCGCACAGCGTATTCATGGATTTTAGGCTCCCAAACCAGCCGTGGCGCAGAGTATCGCAGCGACCCTGCAGCAGCGCCAGTAACGCCCCCAAGAACGCCCTCGCGCAAGGAAAAGCCATCAAAATCGCTAAATCATCGCAAAGGGCTGCGCTAACCCTGGACCAGTTTACAGGGCTGGCAAACAAGGAACGCAAAGCGGGTAACGTGCATATCAGGGGTACGCGTGAAGTTATACATGCGATTAGCCAGGGTACGTGTATTACAGGGGTACGCGGGAAGTTTAACACGCGATTGGCCAGGGTACGTGTATTACAGGGGTATGCGGGAAGTTTAACATGCGATTAGCCAGGGTACGTGTATTACAGGGGTACGCGGGAAGTTTAACACGCGATTAGCCAGGGTACGTGTATTACAGGGGTACGCGGGAAGTTTAACACGCGATTGGCCAGGGTACGTGTATTACAGGGCTATGCGGGAAGTTTTACATGCGATTAGCCAGGGTACGTGTATTACAGGGGTACGCGGGAAGTTGAACACGAGATTGCCCAGGGTACGTGTATTACAGGGGTAGGCGGGAAGTTTCACACGCGATTAGCCAGGGCACGTGTATCACAGGGGTACGCGGGAATTATCACATGCGATTTGGCTGTGTACGTGTATTACAGGGGTACACGGGAAGTTTTACACGCGATTCGGCTGGGTACGTGTATTACAGGGATGCGATTTGGCCAGGTACGTGTATTACAGGGGTGCGCAGGAATTATCACACGCGATTTGGCTGGGTACGTGTATTACAGTGGTGCGTGGGAATCATCACACGCGATTTGGCTGGGTACGTGTATTACAGGGGTGCGTGGGAAGTCACACGCGATTAGGCTGGGTGGGTCCTCACAGGTGTTCCCTGTACACCCTCCACGGCCCCTGCAGGCAGCCTACAAAACAGGGGACTACCCTGCACACCTGCTCATGTCCCCCTGAACCCCCACCCCCCAGCAGTGCAGGGGCAGCCTCCACCAGGCCCCCACCCATGCCTCCCACCACCCCCAACCCCCAGCAGTGCAGGGGCAGCCTCCACCAGGCCCCCACCCATGTCTCCCACCACCCCCACCCCCCCGCCACCAGGGGCACCCTCCACCAGGCCCCCACCCATGTCTCCCACCACCCCCACCCCCCCCGCCACCAGGGGCAGCCTCCACCAGGCCCCCACTCATGTCTCCCACCACCCCCAGCCCCCACCATCCAGGGGCACCCTCCACCAGGCCCCCACTCATGTCTCCCACCACCCCCACCCTCCCGCCACCAGGGGCAGCCTCCACCAGGCCCCCACCCATGCCTCCCACCACCCCCACCCCCCCGCCACCAGGGGCAGCCTCCACCAGGCCCCCACTCATGTCTCCCACCACCCCCACCCTCCCGCCACCAGGGGCAGCCTCCACCAGGCCCCCACCCATGTCTCCCACCACCCCCACCCCCCCACCACCAGGGGCAGCCTCCACCAGGCCCCCATCCATGCCTCCCACCACCCCCAACCCCCAGCAGTGCAGGGGCAGCCTCCACCAGGCCCCCACCCATGCCTCCCACCACCCCCACCCCCCAGCAGTGCAGGGGCAGCCTCCACCAGGCCCCCACCCATGTCTCCCACCACCCCCACCCTCCCGCCACCAGGGGCAGCCTCCACCAGGCCCCCACCCATGTCTCCCACCACCCCCACCCCCCCGCCACCAGGGGCAGCCTCCACCAGGCCCCCACCCATGCCTCCCACCACCCCCAACCCCCAGCAGTGCAGGGGCAGCCTCCACCAGGCCCCCACCCATGTCTCCCACCACCCCCAACCCCCAGCAGTGCAGGGGCAGCCTCCACCAGGCCCCCACCCATGTCTCCCACCACCCCCACCCCCCCCGCCACCAGGGGCAGCCTCCACCAGGCCCCCACCCATGCCTCCCACCACCCCCAACCCCCAGCAGTGCAGGGGCAGCCTCCACCAGGCCCCCACCCATGTCTCCCACCACCCCCACCCCCCCCCCCGCCACCAGGGGCAGCCTCCACCAGGCCCCCACCCATGTCTCCCACCACCCCCACCAGTGCAGGGGCACCCTCCACCAGGCCCCCACCCATGTCTCCCAACACCCCCACCCACCAGCACTGTGGGGCACGTGGCCAGCAGGCAGTCAGGCAGCAGCAGGTGGGAGCGTGCTCAGGGCTCTGGGGGGCAGTAATTTGGCCTCCTGGCCAGGAGCGTGGTCTCTCGTGTGTGAACGCGTGGACAGCCTGATAGGGAGTGAAATCCCACACGTCAGCAAAGGCCCTTAGCGCGTAAACCCGTCAACAGCATATGCGCGCCTATAGTCACCTGCACGTGCAGGAAATTGTTGCGTGACACGTCCCAGTGTCAAAGCGTGTGATTGGTGAAAATGGATCTACACGCAGAAGTGACAAAGCGTGTGATTGGTGAAAATGGATCTACACGCAGAAGTGACAAAGCGTGTGATTGGTGAAAATGGATCTACACGCAGAAGTGACAAAGCATGTGATTGGTGAAAATGGATCTACACGCAGGAGTGACAAAGCGTGTGATTGGTGAACGTACACGCCGCGTAAGTGATGCTGTACGTGTGGGCCAGTATATAAGGTACATGTAGAACACCATTTCCTTGTACGTGCTTTTCGTGGAGAGCGAGTGGGTGAATTCTGTACTTCTTGTCGTTTCACACGCGATTTACTTCACAGCGTTTCCAGTTCGTATTCCCTGTTACCTCTGACAGCTTTTTCTCTTTTTTCTCTTTTACTGGTTTACCTGGGCCTGTTCCCTCAAACAGTGTCCCCTTCTACTGTTGTCCTGTCTTCTCAGACAGCGTACACATCTTCTTTTGGCGGGGGTTTAGCCAGCCAAACGCGCTCATTTTTCACGCTCTTTTACCTGGCAGACGGTGAGTCACGCACGTATCCAACTTCTGTGCTTGCCCCGTGTGTAGCCTACCCCTTCAGAGGTCATTCTAGGCTGCGTGTGACACGCATACGTTCATTCTTGTGTTACTGGGTGCCACAGCGTAGTGCAGGTTTTTCTTTCTGCACACGTGGTCTAGGAGGGGTTGCGTGCACGTCATCTCCCTTTTTTGGGCCTCCTGTGCGTTGCGTGACCCGTCATCTTTCCCCAGGGGTTACAATCAGCCGTGCTAGAGCACTAGGGTACAATTACCATCTGGTACCCAACCCCTTTGACCCCCAATTGCCCAGGACAATTGTCTACAGCCACTCCCATACGCACATTAATATCAGTGCCATGGCTGGGAGGCGAGGATTCCGTAAGGGTGGCAAAGGTGGAAGAGCCACAAGTGGTGGCCGTGGTGGATCCGGTAGGGGACGTGGTCGTAACTTGCAGGGTGAGCCTGTCCCCCCATGTGTGGAGGACCAGTCAAGGGCACCCATCACCCCCCCCCCTCCCCCCCTCCCCCCCTCCCGTTGAGGCTGAAGTGGCTGACACCATCCATGCTCAGCCCTTGTTGGACCAGCCCATTGTGGCACCAGACCTGGCTGACTCCATGGCTGACTTCCAGGTCAGCAGGGCTACGACACGTGCGCTGGTGCACGTTGATGCCATCATGCCACGTGGATCTGGGGCAGCAAGGTCATCTGCTGCACCAAGGAGGCAGGGCGGAGAGGCTGCAGGGGCAGCTGCGGCTCCATCCACCCCAGCCCTCACACACCCAGCCAGGACAGTGTCGGTCCTAGTCCATGCTGCTGACATTCCCCCTGACACCATCAAACTAGAGCCAATGCCTGCACCAACTCCCATGCTGAGTGTGCAATCCCACACTCCTGATACAGAGTCCACCAGGGCTCCTGCCCCTAGTGTCCAGAGCGGCGCAGGACACTCAGGATCACCACCACCTTCCAAGCGGAAGAGGAAGAGTGCTCGTCCGGCACAGGCTGATGCCCCAGACACGGCTACACAGTCCGGCCCGTCCAGGAAGCCCAGCTTCACGGATGACGAACTGAATGCACTTGTCGAGTATGTGTCCGGACATGACAACGAGATGGTCATTGTTGCAGGATCCAAGACCACACCTGCACAACGCCAGGCACACTGGCAGACCGTTGCGGACATCGTAAGTGCCCTTGGAATCGTGAGGCGCACAGCCAATGATTGCTATAAGCGCTGGAATGACCTAAAGCGCAGGGCAAAGAGTAAGCTGGCCTCAAGTCATGCCGCAACTCTAGTGACTGGAGGTGGGTCTCCAGTAGTAGACATGGAACTCACTCCACATGAGTCAGTCGCTGGGACCTACGTCACGGAGGAACAGATCCAAGGCGTGGGAGATCTGGCTGATTACGAGGCATTGTCCGGTGAGTGCACATGCATGTGTGTGTCATCCATGTGCATGGTGTGTGTGTGAGGGCTTCTGTTCGGGTGCCAGGTGAGAGTGTGTGCGCCTGAGTCGTATGGGTCAGCCATGTGCTTCATGCAATCCTTCCTGCGCAGCTGCATTTGGCCATAGCAGTATCCCTTCTGCCAACAGTAGACATCTAGCACAACTGCACGCCAGTTGCCCTTGAAGTGTCACCTTGACACAACATATTTGCTTCTTTTTCACTGTTCATTCAGTCAGTTTGTTTGCATTCCACCACTTTCACTAGGCATGTCGCTGTCCACTAGTCACATGTCTGACATGGGTATGGTAAAGTGGAGTGACTTTGTTACCTGGATATCATTTGTACACACATGTCCCTGTGCAATTTGACCATTTCAGACTGGCAGCTCCAGGTGAAAAATCTGACCTGTTAGAATTAGAAAAGCTATTACATGCGGGAACTGGACTGAATGAATAGGTGCTGCCCTCCTCTCCATCTTCACTCAATAGCAATGGTACATGCCATCTGTGTGATGGCATGTGTGTTTCACCTGCCAATCACAGGCCAATGTGTGATGCCACTGCCAGGCAGCATGCAGAAAATGTGTTCATCTTCCATCTTGGTGTCATCAGTGTGTGCCATTTGCCTGCACTTCATACGCAGTGAGGGTGCATGCATGGGAGGGTTTTAGTCATGTGGGACATGTGTCAATCAAGTACTGGTTCTCTTGCTTCTCAGCCTTCAATGTGTGCCATGGTGCTAATGCCTGTTTCCATTTCTTTGTTTACATGTCTTTGCAGGGGAAGACGCACCTGATACTGCTGGGGTTGTGGAGATGGCGCAGACCCAGGAGGTGTCCCAGGGCCGACCAACCACCAGTGAGGGACGTGGTGTGGTGGTGGGGGAGAACCCACAAGTGCTGCAGGTCGTGCTCTCAAGGGGTGTCTCTGGCTGCACCTCCCCCGAGCTGTACTCAGGTGTTGATTCGGATGAGACCTACGTGCCGTCGCAGGTGAGTGTTCCAGGGAGGGATTCTGTTCTGTCTCACCCACCTGCACCAGGGTCAGTACCCTCCATGGGGATGTCAGTGTTGGCAGCTACGCCTTCGGTGGTTACGGATGCAGGGTCACACTCCGCGACATCTGATCCTGTTCCTGGGCCAGCAGATCAGAGGGGGAATGCAGTCCTGCAGCCTCAGGCAGTGCCGGCACAGCAAGGCGCAGTTCGCCTTGCCCCAGACAGGTGTGGTGCCCGTCGACGTGGTGGCCGTACGCCACCCGGCAATACCGCATGGGAGCAATCCATTTACGGTATGGCTACCCAACAGGCTGCATCATCCGAGATGATGGCTCAGGCCATGGATAGGGTGGCCACTTTCATTGTCCCCCCAGAAAGGCTGATGGAGCGACTAGAGCAGGCAACCGACTCCATCTGCCAGTCACACAGGGAGGACATGTTGGGGTCCAACAGGGACAGGCGGGCGGCACTGGCGACTCTGCAGGAGGCCATCTCCATTGAGTCCCAGGGCCACAGGAAAGCCCTGAGGCAGGAGCTCCTACACCTCAGGACGACTCTTGTTGAGCTTGAGGCTTCAACACACCAAAGGACAGAACAGCAGCTGGAGCGTCTCACCCGTACGCTCTCAGCTGAGATGCAGGCAACGAGGGCGGAGGTCCGGGCATCCCGTGAGTTGTTGCATGGGGACCTCCGCACACTCATCCTCCAGAACCAGACCTACCACACCCGCATGCTTGCAGCCATGGAGGAGCAGACTAGGGCCTTGCGTGGGCTGCCTCCCATAGTGCAACCACCTCCGGATGCAGCTGCACAGGGTGATAATAGCGACAGCAGTGATACTCCCACAATAGGGTAGCCGTGTGGGCCATGAGCCCATGGAGGTGTTTTATCTTCCCAGGATCCACGCAGGTGGGTTCTGGTGTGCATCCTGTCCTCGGACCTCCTGGGTGGCCTCCCCAACCCCCCCGGGCCCATCAATGGCCATTTTTGATTGTTTCTTATTTTTATTTTTATTTTGATTTCTTTTATTCCCAATTTTTTTGGGACGATCTGTTGGCTTCGATCTGTTGGCTTCGATCTGTTGGCTTCGATCTGTTGGCTTCCGTGGTTCCTGTGGGCATACGCTGCATTGTGGCTGGGCACATGCAGGCTTGTAATGTATTTGGTTCAGATGCTTGGGTTTGAGTCACACACACCCCTCCTGCTTCCCGTTTCCATGGGCTTGCAAAGGGTGTGCCCAAGTGACAGTGAATTACACAGTGACGTTGGACTCCCATGAGCTGTGTGGCCAGTCTGTAGTCAATACTGTGTATACATTCATAGTGCATATTGCTGTTGTGTTGTACACTGCATGTTGCATTGATGTGTAACTCTTCTTCTGTGTCTACCTCCCAATGTGCAGGTCCCTTCCTCAAGTCCACACAAGGACCTCTAGTCTGGAGATGGGGACCATGTTGGCAGCAGTGCACCTACAACTCTACATGACGACAACACTGCACAGTTGGCAGTGGTGGGAGTGCAGGCATTTCCAGGTGGTGAGACTACTAATATGTAACATTTGTGATGTCATGTTAATGGTACTACGGGCTCAAGTATGTTGTTGGTCCGGCATTGCTGTGAGCATTTCAGGTGTTGCAGGTTTCTAATAGTGCCACTGTACATAGTGAGAGTGATGTCATGTTGTGGGGATTACTTTGTTTACCTGCAATTAGCATGACATGGCACGGTGTGTCGTGTGGCAGTGCTGGGGTTGGGTTGGCTGACATGGCACTGTCCTCTTGTTGCATTTTGCAAGTGGGTATTCATTTTAGCTGCTTCAATGTGTAACTTCACAAAACTGCATTGGTGGTGTCTGTGTGGGTAGGGATGCACACATTGTGACACTTCCAGGTGAACAATCTCAGGCTGACATGGTATTCCCGGTTCATTCTCCAGACATTCAGGATCAGTGTCAGGTTGAGTCATCATTGATTGTCAGATGGAATGTGCCAGGGCAGTGTGCACTCCACAGGGGTGTGATTTCTATGTGAAGTAATTAGCCACTAGCTGTGTACGGGCTGCCTCCCCCCGTGCCCTTTCCCCTCCCATGCGCAGCGGCTGTGCATGTGGTTGGGGATGTGGGGCCACCACCATGTCCACGGCCAGGCCCCGGCGTGTTGCAACGTTGTGCAGGACACATGCTGCCACTATGATCCTGCACACTACTGGGGGAGCGTATAACAGCTGCCCGCCAGAACGGTCAAGGGAGCGAAAGCGTGACTTTAGCACTCCGAATGTGCGCTCCACTATGCCCCTGGTTGTAATGTGGGCTGTGTTATATCTTACCTGGGGTGGCGTGGTGGGGTTCCGAATTGGCGTCATCATGTGGGGGCTGAGAGGGTAGGCACTGTCCCCTGTGGAGGTGGGGATTGGTATCATTGGTGAGGTTGTGACCTTGCTCAGTATCCAACATGCATGCATGTGCAGTGGCATACATACTCACCAAGCAGCCATGTATCGCCATGCCGCCCAGCTTCTAGGTCCCGGCTTAGGGTGGACATTCGGTAAATGAAGCTGTCGTGGGTGGAGCCGGGATAGTTGGCATATACTGAGGTGATGATTCCCTTGGCATTACATGCTACCTGCACGTTGATGGAATGCCAGTGCTTGCGGTTCCTATAGATGTGCTCAGATGCCCTGGGGGGACGTAGAGCCACATGGGTGCAGTCGATGGCACCTAGCACTTTGGGGAATCGTGCCACTGCGTAAAAATCCAGGGCGGCAGCATGCCTTTCTGCAGGTGTTCTGGGCAGGTATATGTGCCTGCGGACTGATGGGCGTGCAGTCATGATGTTCAAGACCTGGTGTAGGCAGCGTGACTGGGTGGCCTGTGACACCCCACCCACTATGGCACTTGTCCGCTGAAATGATCCAGTGGCTAAGAAGTGCAGTACATTGAGGACCTTCTCCAGGGGGCTGAGTGCTTGGGAGCACAGGGTGGGTGATGTGAGGTCATCCTCCCACTCACTCACCAGGTCCAGTATGATGTGTGGTGGAAACCTGTACCTCCCATACACCTGGTCATCAGGCATCCCGAAAAGGCTGGTTCTGGGTGTGAATATTCTGGCCCTGACTATCCTCCTCCTCCTCCTTTGGTAGCCCACTGCCACTGCTGCTAGGAACGGTATGTTCACCCTGGCGTCTGAGCTTGTTATTGTTAAAGTCCGCAATTTTATGCTTTGCGCGTGTTCTAGGCGAGCGTGTGACCCGCGCACCCCTGGAATCCAGTTCCCAGTCCAATAGCGTGTGGAAATTCACACGCACCACGGGATACAGCGTGTGACCCGCGCACCCCTGGAATCCAGTTCCCAGTCCAATAGCGTGTGGAAATTCACACGCACCACGGGATACAGCGTGTGACCCGCGCACCCCTGGAATCCAGTTCCCAGTCCAATAGCGTGTGGTAATTCACACGCACCACGGGATACAGCGTGTGACCCGCGCACCCCTGGAATCCAGTTCCCAGTCCAATAGCGTGTGGAAATTCACACGCAACACGGGATACAGGTTCGCTGACGTACTTGCGTGTGTAAGTGGCCGCGCACCCATTAAATACACGTACATAGGCCAATCGCGTGTACGCGCACTTTTGTCCAATTACACACGATGACACTCTGACGTGCAGTATCTCCACGTGTGCCCCGTCATCACGTGCTGAGTGGGGAACACCCGTGCGGGTCACGTCACAGACGCGCTTACGCGCTGAGGGACTCTGGTCCAATAGAATCGCGTATGCGTGCTGACGCGCTTACGCGCTAAGGGCCTTTCCTCGGATTTCACGCTGACGTGCAGGATATTCACGTGCCAAATCACTCCGTATCAAGCTGGCCACGCGAAAACACACGGAAGCCCACGCTCCTGCCCAGAAGGCCGAGTTACTGCCCCCCAGTGCCCCGAGCAGCCTCCCACGTGCCATCTGCTGCTGCCTGCCTGCCTGCCTGCCTGCTGCCACCGTGCCCTGCCATTTGGTGCCTGCACATCAGCCATCTGCAGGGGTCCAGTTGCTGTGTCCACCCCTGCTGGAACTGAAGACTCCCGACTGGGATTACATCGCTCCACAGCCCAGCCCCAGGACCCAGTTGCCCACCCACACCTGCCTCTGGGGTTGCCATGTCGGGCACTTCCACATCTGGCACCAGTGGCAACCCCAGGCCAGAGGGGCAGAGGGGCACCAGCTTCACTGTCACCGAAGTTGGTGTCCTGGTGGAGCATGTCCTGGGGCGGTATGATGCCCTCTTTGGATCGTCCCGCGCCAGCAAGGAAGGACGGCAGAGGATCTGGGCCGACTGTGTGGTTGCCATCAACGCGGAGGGGGTTGTGACCTTTCACAGGACCCTTGTGAAGGCCCGGCGCCTCGTGGAGGGGGGCCGGGGCCGCATGAGTTCCATCCAGATGAGGGTCCTGGAACGCGTACGCCCAGCGCTCCACGCCCAGATCCTTGAGAGGGAGGCCCGTCTGGAGTTGAGCGGTAAGTGTCCATGCATTACTGTGTGAGACAGGGCATGTTGCGGTGTGCTGGTTCTATGATACTTGCCTGTATGTGTGCCATAGGCCATGTATGCATGTATGTGTGCAGGGACATCATGGTAATGCATGTGCGACCAGTGATGTGTGATGCACATGGTTGTTGCATGTGTTGAAATGCCGCATGGGGAGCCCTATTCAGATTTTGAACATGAGAGCATGCCAGTCTCTGTACCTGGACATGGGTGGGGGTGAGGGATGGGTGCTGATGCCAGGTACATATATGGTAGCCATGTCTGTGTGCCTGACCTGCGTGTCTGTGACTTGTGCATGCCATGGATGCATGACACATGTGTGTGACAATGCAGAGATTCAGTAAAGCAGCCAAATTACCCTTGTATCCGCTGTGTTTGGTGTGTTTGGGGCCAGATGGATGTGACTGAGGTGAAGTGTGTGCATGTGATGGGCATGAGCCATGATGCATGTGAGTTACATATCATTGAATGTTTCAAGAGTCCATTGGACATGCATGGAAATGTCCATGGCATGCACCATGCCTGTTACTGTGTGTGTTTTGCCTGGACTGACCCATGTGTTGTGGAGGGACATGATGGAAGTGAACTTTGACAGTGGTGCTCATCTGCTATTGCTTCCTGTCTAGGGGACCATTGTACAGTGCCCTGATGCTTGTGTTCTTTGTCTCCCTCTATGCAGCGGCTAGTGAAGAAGAGGGCGGAGACGGCGCTGTGGAGCAAGGCGGCGGGGATGCCCCCACGGCTGCAGCGGAAGGGGTGGGTGAGCCCCCACAGGGGCCTGCTACGGTGGGAGACGGTGAGGAGCCATCCAGGTTGGTGGTTTGCACAGAGGAGGAGGAGGCCGCCACTGGGGCACACATGGGGCCTGGTGGGGGCATCCCTGCTGGTGCAAGTGGTGCAGTCCAGGGCCAGGGGCAGGAGGCAGCACAGGTCACCGTGGAGGGGCCTGTGCATGTCGCTGTCCCTGACCCTGTGAGTGCACCACCATGCACCAGCAGGGATGCCCCGTCCCAGGCCTGTCCGCAGGTAGAGGGGATGTCCATGTCACCTGACTCCCCTCCACCTGCGGACGTGGGAACCCCTGGCCGTGCGGAGAAGGTCCTGATTGGGGTCGCGATGCGCACGGCTGTGATTCGTGATGCCGTGCGTGCTTCCCGGGAGGAGCACGCACGTCATCACGAAGTGCACCGTGCCGACTTGGCCCAATTGGGATCGGCCATGTTCGGGGGTTTCCTGCATGTGTTGGCCAATGTGGCGGCCCTCTCCTCCTCTGTGCAGGCTATCCACCAGTCGTTCTCCTTGCCGTCTTCCAGCCCAGATGCCACCAGGGCCCCCTGTGGACCTGCCCCGACCAATGCAGCCAGCTCGGTGGGGATCCCATCCCTGCCACAGTCGGGAGTCAGAGATCCAGCAGGGGTGGACACCAGAGCAACTGGACCCCAGCAGATGGAGGATGTGACGGCATCATCGGGCAGGGCACGTGCACGACGGCGTCGGTGGTTTCCATCAGCCTGGATGCCGTCGTGCTGGCACAGGCAGTTGCGTCGGAGGCAGCAGCAGGCTCAACGTGGGAGGCATCATGGCTCGGGGCCATCAACATCAGGGGTGCAGGCATCGGCCGGAGGGCAGGAGAACCCTGGAATGGGAGTGGCTTCCGTGTGGGAGAGGTTGTGCCAGCGGATAGGTGCGGAGCGGCAGCGGGCAGAGGAGGAACGGCTCACGATGGTCAGGGCGGAGGACTCCATGCGGAGGGCGCTGAGGCGGGCTGAGTGCCTCGAGGGTCTTCGCAGGGAGTTTGAGCTTGACACTGCGTTATCCCTGCGGGACCTCGGGGCCAGGGAACATGCCCGCCTCCAAGCCATTGACCAGGAGTTCGATGATGCCCTGGCCCATGACAACAACCAGTGAGCCGTCCGAATAGCCCGCTGCCTTTGTATATAGTTGTATAGTTAGGGTTAGGTTTCCTTTGTTTTTTTGATTTTTTTTTGGTTGCGATTGGACAATGCACCACTTTTTTGTATATAGTTCACTTTTTAGTTAGTAGTCAGTTAGGTTTAATTTGGTAGGGCTCATGGACCCAGGATGATCTTCTTCATTGGCTTATTTTAATTTTTCAGATTATTTTCTTGGACATTCATCTTGTTTTGTTTGATTTGCTTTGTGTTTTTTCTTATTTCATTTCCATTCTACTTGCTGTTAAATACATATTATTTTTTTAATCTTCAATGTGTCGTATCATCTCATTGCTTTCAGGCATGTCATGTTGGGTGTTTTGTCATTCACTTGCAGCCATTGTGTGTGACAGACATGTGTTAAATTGCATTATTTAAATTGGGGGTGTAACATGTAATTGCCTTTGATATGTGGGTGGGTGTGATAGTTGGTTGGGCCTTTTGGCAGGGGAGGATGGGCATTACGGACATGATTGGGGAATGTTGGGACCCAGGTGCAGGGGGGCATGGATTGGACATGGGTGGGGGCCTGCTGGCAGGTGCCCCACAGTGCTGGGGGGGTGGGGGTGGTGGTAGACATGAGTGGGGGCCTGGTGGAGGATGACCCTGCACTGCTGGGGTGTGGGGGTGGTGGGTGACATGAGTGGGGGCCTGGTGGAGGGTGCCCCTGCACTGCTGGGGTGTGGGGGTGGTGGGTGACATGAGTGGGGGCCTGGTGGAGGGTGACCCTGCACTGCTGGGGTGTGGGGGTGGTGGGTGACATGAGTGGGGGCCTGGTGGAGGGTGCCCCTGGTGGCTGGGGGGTGGGGGTGGTGGGAGACATGAGTGGGGGCCTGGTGGAGGCTGACCCTGGTGGCTGGGGGATGGGGGTGGTGGTAGACATGAGTGGGGGCCTGGTGGAGGATGACCCTGCACTGCTGGGGTGTGGGGGTGGTGGGTGACATGAGTGGGGGCCTGGTGGAGGGTGACCCTGCACTGCTGGGGTGTGGGGGTGGTGGGTGACATGAGTGGGGGCCTGGTGGAGGGTGCCCCTGGTGGCTGGGGGGTGGGGGTGGTGGTAGACATGAGTGGGGGCCTGGTGGAGGGTGACCCTGCACTGCTGGGGTGTGGGGGTGGTGGGTGACATGAGTGGGGGCCTGGTGGAGGGTGACCCTGCACTGCTGGGGTGTGGGGGTGGTGTGTGACATGAGTGGGGGCCTGGTGGAGGGTGCCCCTGGTGGCTGGGGTTTGGGGGTGGTGGTAGACATGAGTGGGGGCCTGGTGGAGGGTGCCCCTGGTGGCTGGGGGGTGGGGGTGGTGGGAGACATGAGTGGGGGCCTGGTGGAGGCTGACCCTGGTGGCTGGGGGGTGGGGGTGGTGGTAGACATGAGTGGGGGCCTGGTGGAGGGTGACCCTGCACTGCTGGGGTGTGGGGGTGGTGGGAGACATGAGTGGGGGCCTGGTGGAGGCTGACCCTGGTGGCTGGGGGGTGGGGGTGGTGGTAGACATGAGTGGGGGCCTGGTGGAGGGTGCCCCTGGTGGCTGGGGGTGGTGGGAGACATGAGTGGGGGCCTGGTGGAGGCTGACCCTGGTGGCTGGGGGGTGGGGGTGGTGGTAGACATGAGTGGGGGCCTGGTGGAGGGTGCCCCTGGTGGCTGGGGGGTGGGGGTGGTGGGAGACATGAGTGGGGGCCTGGTGGAGGCTGACCCTGGTGGCTGGGGGGTGGGGGTGGTGGTAGACATGAGTGGGGGCCTGGTGGAGGGTGACCCTGCACTGCTGGGGTGTGGGGGTGGTGGGAGACATGAGTGGGGGCCTGGTGGAGGCTGACCCTGGTGGCTGGGGGGTGGGGGTGGTGGTAGACATGAGTGGGGGCCTGGTGGAGGGTGCCCCTGGTGGCTGGGGGTGGTGGGAGACATGAGTGGGGGCCTGGTGGAGGCTGACCCTGGTGGCTGGGGGGTGGGGGTGGTGGGAGACATGAGTTGGACATGGGTGGGGGCCTGCTGGCAGGTGCCCCACAGTGCTGGGGGGTGGGGGTGGTGGGGGACATGAGTTGGACATGGGTGGGGGCCTGCTGGCAGGTGCCCCACAGTGCTTGGGGGTGGGGGTGGTGGGAGACATGAGTGGGGGCCTGGTGGAGGGTGCCCCTGGTGGCTGGGGGGTGGGGGTGGTGGGTGACATGAGTCTGGGCCTGGTGGAGGGTGACCCTGCACTGCTGGGGTGTGGGGGTGGTGGGTGACATGAGTGGGGGCCTGGTGGAGGGTGCCCCTGGTGGCTGGGGGGTGGGGGTGGTGGGAGACATGAGTGGGGTTCTGGTGGAGGCTGACCCTGGTGGCTGGGGGGTGGGGGTGGTGGTAGACATGAGTGGGGGCCTGGTGGAGGGTGACCCTGCACTGCTGGGGTGTGGGGGTGGTGGGTGACATGAGTAGGGGCCTGGTGGAGGGTGACCCTGCACTGCTGGGGTGTGGGGGTGGTGGGTGACATGAGTGGGGGCCTGGTGGAGGGTGCCCCTGGTGGCTGGGGTTTGGGGGTGGTGGTAGACATGAGTGGGGGCCTGGTGGAGGGTGACCCTGCACTGCTGGGGTGTGGGGGTGGTGGGTGACATGAGTGGGGGCCTGGTGGAGGGTGCCCCTGGTGGCTGGGGGGTGGGGGTGGTGGGAGACATGAGTGGGGGCCTGGTGGAGGGTGACCCTGCACTGCTGGGGTTTGGGGGTGGTGGGTGACATGAGTGTGGGCCTGGTGGAGGGTGACCCTGCACTGCTGGGGGGTGGGGGTGGTGGGGGACATGAGTTGGACATGGGTGGGGGCCTGCTGGCAGGTGCCCCACAGTGCTGGGGGGTGGGGGTGCAAGGGGACATGAGTTGGTGTTCATTAGTTCAAGGAGACATGTGCCTTTGCTGGGGGGCATGCCCATGGTGGGTGGGCTGCCTGCGGGACATGACCAGGGATGCAGGGTAGTCCCCTGTGGTGTGGGCTGCCTGCAGGGGCCGTGGAGGGTGTACAGGGTACACCTGGGAGGACCCACACTGTCAAATCACATGTGGAACTTCCCGCGCACCCCTGATATACACGCGCCCAGGCTATTCGCGTGTGGAACTTCCCGCGCACCCCTGGAATACACGCGCCCAGGCTA
The DNA here is from genome assembly GCF_040938575.1 of Ambystoma mexicanum. NCBI lineage: Eukaryota > Metazoa > Chordata > Amphibia > Caudata > Ambystomatidae > Ambystoma > Ambystoma mexicanum. The sequence continues at coordinate 358,400,864 of NC_090940.1, forward strand.
TTCGCGTGTGGAACTTCCCGCGCACCCCTGTAATACACGCGCCAGGCTATTCGCGTGTGGAACTTCCCGCGCACCCCTGAAATACACGCGCCCAGGCTATTCGCGTGTGGAACTTCCCGCGCACCCCTGGAATACACGCGCCCAGGCTATTCGCGTGTGCAACTTCACGCGCACCCCTGTAATACACGCGCCCCCAGGCTATTCGCGTGTGGAACTTCCCGCGCACCCCTGGATCTTCCCGCGCACCCCTGTAATACACATAGCCCGCTCCCCCAGGCCCGATCGCGTGAGGAACTTCACGCGAACCCCTGTAATACACGTAGCCCGCTCCCCCAGGCCCGATCGCGTGAGGAACTTCACGCGAACCCCTGTAATACACGTAGCCCGCTCCCCCATCACGCGAACCCCTGTAATACACGTAGCCCGCTCCCCCAGGCCCGATCGCGTGAGGAACTTCACGCGAACCCCTGATATACACGTAGCCCGCTCCCCCAGGCCCGATCGCGTGTGAAACTTCACGCGAACCCCTGTGATGCACGTACCCTGCTGAAATCGCGTGTTAGACTTCCCGCGCACCCCGGTATACACGCACACGTATTTTTTGTCACCGGGTGTCCGTGTTTGTGGGTACCCCTTTGCACGTCATTTTTCCTGGAGGGCCACAGTATGGGACATTCATCATGGCAGTATATAGGTCCGATTTGTTGGCGCACCTTTTGGCGCACATTTCTTACAGCCGCAGAGACGCTACCGCCTGCTTTCTTGTGGCGGTCGTGTTTGTGCCTGTGCGCTGGTTTGAGCGTGCGCTTTTTTCCCCTATTCTATTCCATGAATACGTGTTGTAGGCGAGCGTGTGGGCGTTCCGCGCACTTGTGCCCTGTACTTCCCCCGTGATGCCCACGTTTTGGCAAGTTGTTCCCCATTCCGAGTGTTACGCCCGTGTTCCGCCTACTTTTGTTGCGTGCGCCGCGCTATGTGCGAATTTCGCTGTGGCCTGTGCGATTTTCGCTGTGACCTGGCGCACGCTGTTAGATGGCCTGTGCGCCAAAGTGCGCCGCACACTTTTTTATCGCACATCCGCTGGTTTTGTCGCGCACGGCCTTCCATGAATCGACGTGCGCTGCTTTTCGTGCGATTTTCGCAATTGCACTGCGATTTTCGCTATTCCACTGCGAATCGCACGTTTTTGCCCACTTGCGCCGCGCTAATTATTCCATGAATCGGCCTCTAAGAGTGTTCTTAGAACACTTTCAACTTGCCAGCGAACAATACGGACAGCGTTTTCAGAAAACCCCTTACGAACATTTCAGAACAACGCGATAGTTCTTAGAACACTTTCAACTTGACAACGAACAATACGGACAGTGTCCTCAGAACACACCATTTCGTTTATTTGCGAACATTTCAGGACACCGCGAGTGTTCTAAGAACACATTCAACTTGCCATCGAACAATATGAACAGCATCTTCAGGACACCCCCTACGAACATTTCAGAACAACGCAAGAGTTCTTAGAACACATTCAACTTGACAGAGAATAATACGAACAGCGTCCTCAGGACACCCCCATTTTGTTTATTTGCAAACATTTCAGGACACTGCGAGTGTTCTTAGAACACATTCAACTTGCCAGCGAACAATACGGACTACGCCTTCAGGACACCCCCTACAAACATTCCAGGACACCGCGAGCATTCTTAGAAACGTCTTCAGAACATCCCCATTTTGTTTATTTGCGAACATTTCAGGACACCGCGACTGTTCTTAGAACACATTCAACTTGACTGAGAACAGTACGGACAGCGTCCTCAGGACACCCCCATTTTGTTTATTTGCGAACATTTCAGGACACCGCGAGTGTTCTTAGAAGCGTCTTCAGAACACCACCATCTTGTTTATTTGCGAACATTTCAGGACACCGGGAGTGTTCTTAGAACACATTCAACTTGACAGAGAACAATACGGACAGCGTCCTCAGGACACCCCCATTTTGTTTATTTGCGAACATTTCAGGACACTGCGAGTGTTCTTAGAACACATCCAACTTGCCAGCCACAACCCCCCATTCATATTTGCGAACATTTCAGGACACAGTGAGTGTTCAACCACGTCTTCAGAACATCCCCATTTTGTTTATTTGCGAACATTTCAGGACACCGCGAGTGTTCTTAGAAGCATCTTCAGAACACCACCATCTTGTTTATTTGCGTACATTTCAGGAAACCGCGAGTGTTCTTAGAACACATTCAACTTGCCAGCCACAACCCCCATTCATATTTGCGAACATTTCAGGACACAGCGAGTGTTTGACAACGTCTTCAGAACACCCCCATTTTGAGTATTTGCGAACATTTCAGTACACCGTGAGTGTTCTTAGAACACATTCAACATTCAACATTCAACTCGACAGAGAACAATATGGACAGCGTCCTCAGGACACCCTTTACGAACATTCCCCAGACACTGCGAGTGTTCCTAGAAACGACTTCAGAACACCCCCATTTCGTTTATTTGCGAACATTTCAGGACACTGCGAGTGTTCTTACAATGGCCGTCCCCACTTCCATTAGCAAAATATCGTGTCACTGCCAAACTACCCACAATGCAATGGCACCATGCATTTCACCATATCACCAACTACGCCAATCCACATACACACCACTGCCACCAGCACTCCTACCCAACCTGCACACACATCCATCAATCACATACTGCACCTCTGCATTGCACCCATTCAAGAAAACAGGTTGCTATCCACAGAATCCATAAACATACCACAGCCTCCACAACCCCTACCCACACCCATTCACAAAGTATTGTGTCACTATCAACCTAACCACACCTTTTTCATAACATTGGCATTACTTCAACATTTCAGCACACAGCATAGAAACCAAGCACAGGCAAGGTGCACTTCTACCGTATCCTCTTCCATACTAACAGTATGCAAACCCAGCACCCAGTGCCCACACTGCATGACTTCTCACAGTACCATTGCCAAGAACACAGCAAACATGTTACCATGTTGTAACAGTGTCCTCACCTGCAAAACCAAACCTACACACATAGCAGCTCACTTCTGCTCTATTGTGTCGAAATGTGCTCCACACCTATTCTTTACAGGTCACCACCCTCTAACTGCTACAGAATCCAAAATGCATTACTGCCGTGTGTGTCCTAAAGTCCAAGCTCTTGAGTGCATGGCCTATGACCTATGGCCTTCGGCCATGCACCCAACAGTTTAGGCCTTCAACACTCTCACTACTACATAGTGGCACCATCCATTTCACTATGTCACCAACTTCGACTATCCACATACACAGCACTTCCTCCAGCACTGAAACCCAACCTGCGCACCGCCATGGAACTATGCAGCAACAAATTGCACCAGTTACCATAATATAGAAAGCAAACACTGTCTCCTGTACCCCTGTGCACTTTCATTCACATAATATGTCCGTCCCCACTTCCATTCCCAAACTATTGTGTCACTGCCAAACTACCCACATTCAGTTCGCAACATGGCCTACTGCAACCAATGTACACACACCACACTGTACCGGATGCACACCTACACGTGCATTACTGTGGTGGGTATGCTTAAACCCTATGCTCTTCAGTGCATGCTCTACGTTCTACCGCCTTTGCTCATGGACCCAATAGTCTAATCCTTCCACAGACCCAATGCAACTTCCTGCACCCATGGATGCCACCATGTGCCCAACTACCACATTCCATCCGCATAGCACAGCCAGCCACTCTCCCAACCAACCTAGCAATTAATTCCCCTTCTAAATTGATTTACCACCACTCACCACAGAAAGAGATCACCGCAAACAGGTCCCGGCAGAAGCTATCGAGCCGTTACGACACCTGCCTCCAATCACCACACAAAGTACTCGCTTGTCTAGTTACCCACAACTTGACGCAGTACGCGTGAAAACTTCAGCCACTCCTCCGTCTTCTTCCACCTACCTACATATGTCACATGAACCACTTCTCACTCCCCTACCCGTTCCCTCCCTTCTTGCGGCCAACACATGGCGTTCGGTACATTTTGCAGACACTTCTGCCTGAGCACTGTCCTCCGATACACCATGGCAGCATTTCCTAAAAACTTTGACGCACAGCACGCTTCCCTCCAGCCAACAACCGGCCGCCTCCAACATTCTCCGACATCACGGCATACCACAGGCCAATGAGACTTCGGTCAGCGGAGCGAACAGGGAAATGGCTCCTAGGAGTGGACCCAGATATCACACATTTTTAGGGACATACATTTCAGTAATTTGCAACAAAAGTACTGTTTGGATTTCCACGAAACACACAAAACCACGCTTTCTGACCCAATCCTGTGCTCCTGCCACAAATTTGGGGAAAATCCATCCAGCCGTCTGGGGTGTAGACGTGCAAAGTTTTTCCCCATTCAGTCTATGGGAATAAAACATTTTTTGGGACCCACCCTATACCTTTGCCCTCCCTGCACGAAACCTCACCCAACTTGGCGAAAAAATTCTGAGCCAGCCATATGCATGTTTTGAAAAGGTTGGTGAGGATTCCTCCAAGGGGGAGCTGTAAAGACTGGAGGGGGGTGTCTGTACTTCTGCTCTCTATATGGTAGAGGAGAGGCACAGAGTACCCCAGCCAAGATTCTCTATTATTGGTACGTGGCCGAGCAATCAAGGCCTAGCTTCTCAGGAGGTGATGCAGGCTGGTTCTTAAGTACAGTGTAGTCCCCAAGCACCCACAAAGGAATGTCCGCACACTGTATCGCTTAAAACACAGTCTTTATATAATTAATATTCAAGGTTATGTACACTATCACAATAACTCAAATTGTGCTCAGAAAATCAAAAATGGTAAATATGTTCTACAGTGGTACCACAAATATTATTAGATCTCATTAAAGTGCATTAACTATACTGTCAAAATGTCACTGAGATCAATAAAAAGGAACACAGTAGTAGAGAGAGGAAGGAAAGCGAGATGGTTGAACAATTGGCAGAATACTGGTCGCTACCGTTATATACAGCTCTGTGTGGAGATCCCCCCACCTGGGCAACCTGTAGAATAAAGATACAAGCCCAGTCCATATATTGTTCACAATAGACTTCCCAATAGTTCTGCAACCCCAAAGTACCTGATGTTGTAGCGTTCCTCGGCGGGGAATCGACAGCCTTTATTGAGTGCCCTCCCTTTAAGGCAGGAGTCACGGTTCGTCGAACATCCGACGGAGGACCGGGTGAGCTACAACTGTGAAGTGGCAGCTTTATTCCTAGCGGTGCTCATTGAAGGGGAAGCGTAAACGTCCTGCAAGGAAGAGGTTTGCAGGGCACCTTGGTGTCGATAGTTCGGGGCCGCAAAGAGTTTGAAGAACTGTGGCCCAGCAAGGGCGTCGAGTCATCAGCATCTCTGCGGTCTTTGTGTGGCGGGAAACCCCCTGGCGGATGCTCCTCGGCGCGTTGACGGTCAGGCCTTCTCCAGCAGGATAGAGCGCCAACGATGCGGACGAGAGCGTCCTTGGATCAACAGATGTTCTTAGGCAAACAGGAGCACGTCGGCTCCGGTCGGCGACGCCAGTCATCGACAGTGGCAGACAACAGTCTGGGCGCTTATCCTTGGGATTCCGCAGAAGTCCCTGTCTCGGGTCAGCAGCCTGTCGAAGGTCTGTCTACCAGGGAGCTATGGCAAAAATCAGCTGGTGCACGATGGTCCCTCGTAGCTCGGGAAGAGGGCACCTTTACAGGTCCTCTCTGGGTCAGTCTTTGGAGGCACAGCAGCTCGTATTCTGAAGGAGAGAAACATCACTTCTTCTCATCCAGCAGGGCTTCAAGGTCAAGCTTCAGTTACTCCAGTTACTCGTCGTAGTGGACTTCAGCTTCTGAACACGAATTCTAGCAGTGAGAGGGCCCCAGATATACCAGTTGATCTCCCATTCATTCTGCTGGGTCACACTTAGGCAACCAATCTGTCAGAGGGCATTCATGCAGGCAGGCATCCAATCAGGTGCATAGTACATTCAGGCCATTCACTCCTCTCCAGAAACTCACAACAAGTTATGTGTATTCGTCACACACTCCATTCACCCAGGTCCCACCCACAGGTGTACCCACAACATACAGTCATTGGGAAGGCTCCAGCCAGTCTGGCCTGGACTTCACAACAACACCATATATGGAACTTCCACCCAACAGCCGGTCAGGGGGAAGGGACAGAGTCAGAGCTTCCCAGGACTTTTGGAAAACAAGGTACCAGGCAATAGAAAGCAAGAGGCCACAGAGGCCATCTTGTTTCCTATCAGGAATCAACTGATTCCAATGGCAGGGCCTGGGTATCCCAAAATGGAGGATACTCAGAGCACCTGTCAAATTCAGCATGGAGCTGCCACCAGACCATACCCAGCTCTGTGGGCCACACACAGGTGCCCAAAAACATACACTAGGGGCACAGGGTTTTACCTCCACCCATGTGTGCCATAAGGGTATCCCATGGGTCTGTTCACCAAACCAAAAGAGAGAGCTGCACCGCCAGGCGTCCCACATGAACTCCTGCATGGAAAACATGACAGAAAACACGATAAAAAGCAGTAAAGGACAAGGATACGGAGGCCCTGTCCCTCCGATGCATTTGCAGCATCACAGGAGCGAAGTTATAAGCCGCTGAAAAAGTGTTCTTCCTACAAGTTTAGCAACTTAACCATAACTACACGGTTGCTACCGCCCGTTACTCAGCAGCGCACGTGCGCGTTAAATAGGATACAGTCCTCAGGTCCGACACCTGCACGCACAACTCAGGACGCCCATAGCGGGCTCAACAAGTACGTTTTCCCTCTTTCAGGTCACCTAACCCCACATAGAGACTATGTGGAACCACCCCATGTCCAGTGGCCAGTCCCAGCCACTTTCCCAGGCCGGCCTCACACACGGCATACCGCCAGCACACCCAACAGTACAGCTCTCATCTGTACCAGCATGACAGACATCTGAACATGCACCCATGTCTCACGGAAATCTCTCACGGTGAGACCGCCACTTTCACAAGCCGGCAAAACACATGGCACACTGCCAGCATTCTTGCCTCTTGGCATTCTCTCACTGTGTAACTGCCTCCTTACCAAGTCGCCACAACACACGCCACACAGCCAGCACCACTGTCCCTTAGCATTCTCCCACACACGAGTCTGCCCCCATAGAGGAACTCCCAGCAGCCAATTACATTGTCATAGCCATTGGGCACCACGCCATTCCAGCCAATATTTACTCTAATTAAAGGCTTGCCCAGCACCACCCTCTATTTCACACCATGCTGTCAGCCATAGACTTCCACCCCCCAGGCACCTCCCAGCGGATCAATTCACCCCACATTACTACCCATTCATGGTGGGATGCAACCCTCCAACAAGAACCCTCTTTATTTTTCAGGGCCCAACTGGAGCCACTGAAACTACAGCGCAAGCTGCCTGCTTTATCAACCAGGACCCCACAGGGAGCTGAACACCATTACCAATAGGTAAGAGGCCTATTCTACTCCGACATAATACATAAAAGGACCAACCAAACCCCTTGCTTACCTTTTGACTCTCCCTCCCTCCTTTTTCCCTCTGCCGCTACACCAGCTCATATTGTATTGTATACATTGTATTGATGTTCAAATGTGTATTCTTATTATCTAAAATTTCACTATCACCCAACACCACTCACTTTACACCTATGACAATTTATGTATGTCACAACAAATGTCACCACTTATCACCACACATGGTTTTGAATTATGAATCAGCCATGATAAAGACCTCCGGGTCGAAACATGTGTCGGCTGACAACAAGGGGACTCTAGACCCCCTAATGTACTACATGTATACTACAATGAAAACCAACCACTTGCACAAATAAAGGTGAAATTATAACGCAGTCAACAGTGTGTGAGAACAATTCTTTGAGACCGAACAGCAAGATAGCCAGGAACAAACCCCTCTCCCCTTCTTCTACTCAACAAATGAGGTGTTTGGCTAAACCTCAAACAATTACCTGTAATCTTGCAACCTGCTTTCCTACCCCGATGCACAAGGAACAACAGAGCCCAGCAATGTCATTTCCAAATCTAGAGCCAACTACGTTTCTACCATTAAGGAAGTATACTGAACTACCTGTGCGCTTTAGTAGTTGGGCGTGGCTGGCTATATAAGCCACGCCACAAGACTATTCAGTACTTCGTGTTGTTTTCTGTACACTTTGCAAGCAACACACTCACTGCGCTCCTGTCTATGGAAATACTTCCAGCCCACGTGCGCGCAGTCTCAGCTCCAGTCATCGGACCAGCTTCATTCATCGGACCATCTCTGTCATGGGATCATCTTTCCGGATCATCGCACGAACGTCCCAGCAGCTCCTGTGAAGAGAGAAGACAAGAGAGTCACATAGCGCTCGTGTAATTGCAGACTCCTATATCAGTCCAACGCAGCGTATACTCACCTGAAATCATAGCCGCCAGATCGCACATGTTGCTCCTTTTCTTACAAACTTGGGCGCACCTGTAAAATACAAACAACAATTAGACGCACTCCACGCAGTGCCCAGGATCCTTTAAAGCTGTGCGAAAACCTGAATGACACTTTCCGGAATAGCAGCATCCGCCCAACTCTATAAACACATCCGGCTGGAACACAAGACACTTACCTGCTAAACCACTCAGCTCAAGAGTACCAGTGAAGTAACTGGTTCACCACGCATCCCTCTGCAGCATTCAGGGGGTATCCGCTGTGAATTCGTAACAGCGACTGAACACGGAACGCGGGCATTTTCTTTTCCAAAGTTAGGCCCTTTCATTTTCCCACAGACAAACAAGGACAATGCATACATTTTTTGAGTCAATAAACTATTTGCTTAGTAACTTAATGACACCAACTTTCTATTGACCTGTCTGCATAACCACGTATCCATGAATGCTCTTGCCTCCTTATCCTACTGCCGTTACAGCATACTACCATGTTATTTCCCTGCTTTGATCTTGTTCCTTTATTTTACTCTCTGCTAATTTTACCTCCTCCTTTTGCATTTATATATCTTAAGATGTCTTGCATAAAGCGCCCAGATGCCCCAGGGTGTGGCGCACTGTATAAATAATAAACAAACAAACAAAAAAAGGTACATTTTTGCTAAAGCGCACAGCCCAAACCGCTGGATGGATTTGGACCAGGTGCAAAACAACTTGGACATGTAGCATTCAAAAGAGTTCTTTTTGTGGTTTGGGGTTATTCTGTGCAGTTGTTTTTCTAAAGATTTGACGGAGAAGGGGGAGCCCTTTATTCAAAAATAGATAGCTATATCTCGGGTAAATTACCAGAACAAGGGTTTTTTAGCAATGCAACAGTGGCCATTGTTTTGTTTTCTTCGATTCGAGAGATAGACCCGGCTATAGCCAAGGATAACAGAAAATTAAACGTAGGAAAATAGGCTAAAGGTGGGGGTGGCTAGAGTGCCCCAAGTAAAATTTGGGAGTTGGAGGGTGTCCAGGGACAGAATTAGCAACACAAGGCTTTCTGTAGCCTCGGCCATAGCCAATATCTCAAAGAAAACTGCATCACAGAAACAGAGTGTGTTGTGGGGGCAAAGGGAGAAGGCAGTGGAGGTAAGGGGAGCTGGTACATATGACAATACTACTTAGTGAGGGTCTGGGAGACAGGAAAGCATTTTATTTTGGCTGTTTTTCCAGATGACTGAGGCTATGAAGGACTACAGATAGCCGAGGGTATGTGTAGCTCCATACCTACGGTGATAGTGACGACCAGTGATACAGAAGCCATTCATGTCTCCCATCCATGTAGTAACCAGGACACACCCTGCTTAGCTTCAAAGTGAGGAAGGGGACAGCCTCCTCAGGTGATTTTGCCCAATAAGTTAGCCACATCTACAAGACCACATGGGTTGAGGGGATTGGCCCTTTCATAGCTTTGCAGCTAAGTAGGGCCAGTACTGGTTACTGCATGGATGGGCCACCTAATGGGCATCTGCATTATTTTTTTTTAAACCATGCTACTGTCAGTTCTTGAAAGTTTTGCACTCAGCGACAATTGGTTTGCCTTTTGCTGAATTGAATTCTGCTATTTGTAGTCTCCCAGTCAAGATGGGGGAATAATGCCACAATTGTTCACTTTCTGCTTAACATAGTGCTATAAGGATACATATATATGAGTGTCACTATGGCATGTGAAAGTTTCAATTTGTCTTCATAAAGCAGAGTATTGTTGAAGCCAGACATGGGGTGATGAGGGGAAATGATGAGAGAGCATGTAAGTCATGAGCCTTTGCCCATGATATGGCAAGAGAGTTTGCAATCCTGGACACTGGCGCAGTTATATTTGGTTGTCCATGAAATAACCAAAAATGAAATACCTAATTAGATTTCTTTTGGGTTGAAAAACTAAAATAATGTTTGGGTGTTAGCCCCTTTTTATTTTTAATAATGGGGGAGACCCCCGCAATTCTCACACCACTTCCCCCTACTTTAATTTGTACCCTTACCCCAACACCCACCTATATTTTTATTAAAATGTACAAAAATCCCTAACAAATTCGCCCAAATAAATTTGGTTATTATTTTAGTTTTAGTTTTTTTCTACGGATAATGTTATTTTCCCCGTGATTGTGGCTGCTTTTCAGGGCACAATTAAAGGATACTTCTGCGTGGATAGCGAAACATTTTTTTCTGATGGTGGATGCAATCCCTTGGTTTTTTTGAGGTTGGCAAGCTTACTCAAGTATTTGGCCAACAGGATTTTACTCAGGTTGTCATGTTCACAGTACTGACAATTACTCAGAAGACCACAAGCACTGCTTCGTATTGGGATTTTGTTTTGCAGGGAATATTTTTCAACAGATTTCTGGGTTTAAAAGGTGAACACCTTTTATACTTTGCCAGTATATTTATTGGGCCATTTCCTCTCTCAGGTTATTTTTCTGGTGTTTATTACTTTTTTTAAAGTCTAATGCAATTTTGACTTCGCCCTATCTTGTAAATATAAGGTCAATTTAACTACATTTGTATATTTCACTTTCAGATATATGTTCACTTACTGTGCATAGATTCATGGGTACCAGCTTTTGATTTTTGATATGGGGGCAAAAATACTTGGGCATATGTTATCCTTGCAGCCGGTCATGTTTTTCCCTTTTCCATGCTGCTTAAATGAGGTTAGTTGGACTTCTGCAATGTATCACAACAGTCACCAAGAGACCAGCCATAAAACAAGAGGCTTGTAGCATGCTGCTTAACCAAAGTGTGTGATCCTCCGCATATATTTTAATCACACTGAGCATTGCTTAAAAACATTGTGAGTTCTCAAAGCCTGCATTTTTTTAAACACATGTATTTGCTTATTGTTTGCTCGTTAGGCACTTATACACTAAGAAAATACAGCTTCAAAGCACCCACAGGGCAAGGAGGGTTCAGGGGTGGGAAATACATTAAAAACACAATATTTAAGAGCAGTGGGGGGGGGAAAGGAAGAAAGGACGAGCCTAAAAGGCCTTGTGAGTATTCATAACGTGCAAGTGCAACACGGAAGAGGGAAGGGGGTATGTGCTGGGGAGTCAAAGCTCATGGGTGAGTCAGAGATGGAGTGCTAGGAATGTTGAGTGCTACGTGACCGGGCTGCGGGAGGAGTACATGCGAGGGCAGAGGGTGTGCATATGCAAGTTCTCTGGATAGACAGGAGCTGGGCAGAATTGGTGTGGGAGGTCAGGGCCCTGAGAATGCATAAGGGTGCAGGACACCAATTGCGGTAACTGTGGAAATAGAAGAGGAGGGAAGAAGGGAAGGTGGAGGAAAAGAGGGAAGTCTTAAGGAGCTTCTGGAATTTGAGAAGGTCCTGCTTAAGGCGCAAAGGGAGGGGGAGGCTATTCCATGGGAAGGAGCCCATGGAGGAAAGTGAACGACCACCTACACTCTGTTTGGCAAAATGCTTTATACAGAGATCGAGTTGGTGCCAGAGGAATGCAGTGGTCTATAGGGAGAGTATTTATTGAGATAACATTGAGGATAGTTTGGTCACCAGGCCCAGACATCCTTCTGAATGATGCAGAGGGATTTGAATGTAATCTGTGCAGCAATGGAGAGCCAGTGAAGTGTTTTTAGTGCAGGAGATATGTGGTCCCTGGGCTCAAGGCCAAGGATACGTCTTGCTGCCCTATTCTGGATTAGCTGGAAGGGTTGCAGATTGGAAGAAGGTAGATTCAGGAGGAGGCATTGCAGTAGTCAAGCCTAGATAGAACATGGGCTTGGGTCACATTGAGCCCCTGAGGGAAAGTGAGAAAAAGGTACAATGCCTTAGAGAAGAAAACGCTGAAAATGTGACTTCTTGGCAATGTCCTGAGTGTGAGGAAGGAAGGAGAAAAGGCCAGAGTCAGGGGAAGAAGGAGGGAGCAGGGGTCCCAATGGGAAGGATCTCAGTTTTACAGGCATTGAGGCAGAGATGGTAGGAGGTGCACTAGGACTGGGTGACAGTTAGGCAGTCAGGGATGATGGAGGGCGTTTGAAAAAGAGATGTGTGCCGTATGCATAACGCTGGAAGTTTGGAGCAGAAGGAGGTGATGAGGCGTGCAAGGAGAGCAAGGTAGATGTTAAAGAGCCAGGGGTGGAGTATAGAGCCCTGTGGGACACCACAGGTGGAGAGGAAAGGCGGAGAGGCGAAGGATCCCAGGATGACTTGGGAAGAGCGTTAATGAGGAAAGAGGTCAGCCAGTCCAGTGCCTGTTCCGATATGCCAAGGGTATCATGGAGCCTTTTTATGAGGATGGAATGGTTTTATGAGGATGGAAAGGGCTGTGCCAAAGGCAGAGGAGTGGTGTAGAAGGATAAGGACAGCTGGGGAGTTGGAGTCCAGAGATGCAAGCAGTGCTTCACAGGTGTTCAGAAGAGCAGTTTCTGTGCCTCTGGATGCTTGGAATCCATTTGATGGTTGTGGAGACCACCAACAAGTTCAGTGTGTGAGTTGAGTTGGTGCAAGGCCAACTTCTCAAGCAGCTTCACCAGGAAGGGTGTGATGGAAAAAGGGCATTAGCTGGCAAGTAGGGTCTGAGGATGTTTTTTTCAGGAGTGGGCACACAAGGGAGTGCCTAAGCGGTGAGGGGAAATATCCCGTGGGAAAAGAGTGATTGCAGAAATCAGCGAGAGCAGGGGCAAAAGAGCTGATGTTATCCTTGATGGTCCTGGATGAGCAAGAGGAGACGTGTTTAGAAGAGACAATTAAGAACTGGGTTTGAACCCTATCTTGACTATGTTGTCCCACCATTGGTTTGTAAGCTTTATTTAAGGTTTAGATTGTCACAATTGAACCTGGCTTATTGCACATCAAAATGGTATCCCAGTGAGAATGATCTTTGCTCAGTTTATTGCTTATCCAAGGAGACAGTGGTCAATTTGTTGTTCCTTTTGTCAAGGCTATAGGGTTGGAAGAGGCAAATACCTAAAAAAAAAAATGCAATAATTATGGTATTCACAGTACAGGCCTGGCGCAGCACCTATTTAGGAACAGTGAACATATGAGTGTGGTTTACTGTGTTGCAAGCTAGTTAGACTTGGCATGGAGAGTAAGGTGCAAAATCATAAAGGAAGGAAGAGCACCATGAATGTGGTGATGGAGGCACAAATGCTTCCATCAACAAACTTATGAACTCTATATAATTGTACTTTACATTAGTTTCCGATTGTAAACTAGGCCCTGGTGACAATTGGGAGTAGTCGGAAGCATAGGCTTGTCAAATCATGTATAAAGTTGCATATTTCTTTGTGCTTTTATTTCTGTTGATTCTGGTTGCACTTATGTAATATATGAAATGATAATTTGGCTCCTTGTTTTTAACACATCACTATGTAATTAACTGGTCATTCTTTTCTACTATATTTTGGTACTTTTATTGTATTTATGCCGAATTAAAGATGAAATGATGATGAGAAGAGATAATAATTCCACTGTCAAAATGAGTTTGTGATTGTTGAACATCTTTGAGTGAAGGGTTGCAAGTGTTTTAAAATATTGATTTGCCGTGTCCATCGGACATGGATGAAGGCCAAGGCTTGTGGTCTGGTAGTGTCCTAAAATGGAGTGTGGGCATGGCAGTAGGCCACTGACTACAGCTTTCAATGTTGCTCACTGTACATTTTAAAACAGTTACAGGCCACTAGGCATGGTCTTTATCCATGCACATTGGTATTTTGCTACACTACCTGACCACTAGCTGTGGTATTTGGTGATGGCCAGTGACCACTAACTTTGTCATGGCCAAGTCCATGGCCTGAATTGTTATTAAGAAAATCAAAGTTGTTATGAGCTAACTTAGTAATTATGTTTTGTATAATGCCATTATTGATGTAATCTGTTACATACAATGATTTTAGCATTGTCACCAGAGATGTCATCAGTGAGGTAATGTGTGTTGTTATCAGTGTTCTCCTACAACATGTAATTAGTGATGTCATCAGTGATGATCTAAATATGATATTTTATTTATATTGCACTCATACATAAGTGTTTCAGAGTGATGTGATGTCATCATTGTGGTTATAGGCTGTGCAAAAGGGAGCACAGAGTTAAGGTGGCTTTAGCTGAATTTCAGGGCTTTTGTTGTGTAAAGTTCTCACCTTAACGTCCATGCAAATAAAGTATTTCCCCTGAATTTCAAGGTACATTTACAATGTATTGCTCACTTTATCGTCCCTGCAGCTAAAGTTGTTTCCTTGATTTTCAAGGTAATTGTTATTCCATAAATGTTTTCCACACATGGCCAGTGACCACAGCCTATGTCGTTCCCATTGTATATTTTAGAACACTATCAGACCAGTTGCAATGCCCTTTGCTCATGGCCGTTGGCATGGCCACTCTATATTTTAAAACACTTACAACCCATCACTGAAAGTCGTTCATCAATCCCAAACTGATTTTGACCTGTTTTGACAGTAGTTTTGATATGTATAAAAGATTACATGCTTTGAGAACTCAAAATGTTTTTAGTCAATGCGCAGTGAGATTAAATGATTTGCCAAGGATCACACACTTTGGTTAATCATTGTGCTACAAGCCCTTTGTTTTGTGGCTGGTCTCTTGGTGACTGTTGTGATACATCGCACAACCCCAACTAACTGCATTTAAGCAGGATGGAAAATGGATAAAATGACTAGCTGCAATAATAACACAGCTTTGGACTTAAAAAAAAAAGTAATGAACACCAGAAAAATATTCGGAGAGAGGAAATCTTCCAATAAATATGCTCGCAAAGTATAAAATGTGCTCACCTTTTAAACCCAGCGATATGTCGTGAAATATTCCCTGGAAAACTAAATCCTGTTACAAAACAAGTGCTTGTTGTCTTTTGGGCACACATCTACACTGGGAACATGACAACCAAAGTA
This sequence comes from Ambystoma mexicanum, assembly GCF_040938575.1. Classification (NCBI taxonomy): domain Eukaryota; kingdom Metazoa; phylum Chordata; class Amphibia; order Caudata; family Ambystomatidae; genus Ambystoma; species Ambystoma mexicanum. The sequence goes on from NC_090940.1 coordinate 358,416,269, forward strand.
AAAACCTGGCAGCCAAATACTTGAGCAAGCTCAGCAACCTCAAAAAAAACAAGGGGTTACATCCTCCCTCTGAAGAAAAGATATGTTGTCCACCCACGTGTGTCCTTTATTTTTGCCCTGAAAAGCAGCCACAATCAGGGGAAAACAACTGCACCAGTGTCTAGGATTGCACATTCTCTTGCCAAATCTGGTCAAATATTTATGACTTAATTGACATATCATTATTTCCCTTTCTCACCCCCATGTCTGGCTTTCACCAATACTCTGCTTTACAAAGACAACTTGAAACTGTGTCAGGCAAATATATAAATCCTTATAAAACTATGTTAGACAACAAGTGTACAATTGTGGCATTATTAACCCCTATCTTGATTGTGTGACTACAAATACCAGAATGTAATTCAGCAAAAGGCAAAACAATGGTCTCTGTATGCAAAACTTTCAAGGACTGACAGTAGCATGGTTTAAAAAAGTTAGACAGGCTGATTCATGGAATTAATGTGCACTGAAATTTTCGGCGCAAGCGTGCAAAGTGTGAGAATCGCAACGCAAGTGCGAAAATCGCAGCGAAATCCGCGCACAGCGATTCATGGAAGTCCGTGCGCGTGTAAATCCCTGGATGTGCGCTAAAATTTTGCAAGGCGCACGCTGGAGCACACGTCTCCAAACAGCGTGCGATAAGCGCACAGCGAAAGCACACATAGCGCAGCGCACACAACAAAAGTAGGCGGAACAGGGGGCGTAACACGCGGAATGGGGAACAATGCGTGAAAATGTGGGCGCCACGGGGGAAGTAAAGGAGACAAACGCGCGGAACGCCCACAAGTGCATCTACAACACGTATTCATGGAATTGAACGGGGCTAATGCATGCGCCAAAAAAGGCGCGCTAATCTGGAAACACGTACGCCAGCAGGAAGCAGGCGTACGTGGACCCGCGCAGCATAAAAGTGCACGCAAACAACAAACAAGCTTAGACGCAAAGATGTATATACCGTTCCTAGCAGCAGTGGTCGTGGGATACTGCAGGAGGAGGATAGTCATGTCCAGAATTTTTACACCCAGAACCAGCCTTTTTGGGATGCCTGATGACCAGGTGTATGGGAGGTACAGGTTTCCACCTCACATAATACTCGACCTGGTGAGTGAGTGGGAGGATGACCTCACATCACCCACCCTGTGCTCCCAAGCACTCAGCCCCCTGGAGAAGGTCCTCAATGTACTGCACTTCTTGGCCACTGCATCATTTCAGCGGACAAGTGCTATAGTGGAGGGGGTGTCACAGGCCACGCAGTCACGCTGCCTACACCAGTTGTTGGCCATCATGACTGCACGCCCATAAGTCTGCAGGTACATATACCTGCCCAGAACACCTGCAGAAAGGTAGGCTGCCGTCCAGGATTTCTACGGGGTGGCACAATTCCCCAAAGTGCTAGGTGCCATTGATTGCACCCATCAACGTGCAGGTAGTATGTGATGCCAAGGGAATCATCACCTCAGTATATGTCAGCTATCCAGGGTCCACCCATGACAGTTTTCTTTTACAGAATGTCAACCCTAAACCAGGACCTAGAAGCTGGGCGGCATGGCGATACATGGCTGCTTGGTGAGTATAAATGTCACTGCACATGCATGCATGTCAGATACTGAGTAATGTCACAACCCCACTAATGATACCCATTACCACCTCCCCAGGGGACAGTGCCTACCCTCTGAGCAAACACATGATGACGCCAATTCGGAACCCCACCACGCCACCCGAGGTAAGATACAACAGAGCCCACGGGGCAGAGTGGAGCGCGCATTCGGAGTGCACAAGTCACGCTTTCTCTCCCTTGACAGTTCTGGTGGGCAGCTGTTATACGCTCCCCAGTAGTGTGCAGGAAATAGAGGCAGCATGTGTCCTGCACAACGTTGCGACACGCCGGGGCCTGCCGGTGGACATGGTGGTGCCCCCACATCCCTAACCACATGCAGGCCCGCTGCGCATGGGAGGGGAAAGGGCACGTGGTGAGGCTGCCCGTACGCAGCTGGTGGCTAATTACTTCACATAAAATCACACCCCTGTGGAGTGCACTCAGCCCTGTCACATACCAGCTGACAATCAATGATGACGACATAAGAGAGAGTCAACTGTCACAACCATACCAGCCTGAGATTGGTCACCTGGAAGTGTTACATTGTGTGCATCCCTACCTACCCAAACACCACCAATGCTAGGTAATCAAAAGACGTACATCTATGCTGCTAAATTCATTACCCTCTTGCTAAATACAACATGAGAACAGCGCCATGTCACCCAACCCCTCCCCAGCCCCACCACCAAACACACCATGGCATGTCATGCAATGTGAAAGCAAACAAAGCAATGCACAAGACCTTACACAAGTGTCACAAAGTACGCTGTCCCTAATGTAAACTGCCCACACACAATATGCTCCCAGTAATGTATAACTAACAGCACACATTACCAAATAATTACCACCAACACAATGCTGCAACACACCATGGAAAAATACAAAAACGTGACAGTACTACGTTCAAGTAGTGGTAGTCTTACAACCTGAATACGCCAGCACATCGACCCCTTCCAACTGTAGAGAGTTGCTGCCACGCAAATGCCTCAGTGTACTGCATACAACATGAACTGCATCTGCAAAGTAGACGGCCTTGTGAAGACATGAGGAAGGAACCTGCAAATTAGGAGGAAGACATGGATGCACAAGCACATATCAATACACCATGTAGTGTACAATACAACAACAATATCCACTAGGGATGTCTACACAGTATTGACTACAGACTGTCCACACAGCTCATGGGAGCCCAACGTCACTGTGTAATTCACTATCACTTGGTCACACCCTTTGCAAGCCCATGGAAACGGGAAGCAGGAGGGGTGTGTGTCTCACGAACCCAAGCATCTAATCCAAACTCAGGACAAGCCTGCATGTGCCCAGCCGGAATACGGTGGATGCCCAAGGGAGCCACACAAGGCAACACACTGTAAAAAAAAAAAATCAGAAATCAAAAATGGCCATGTGGGGGCCATAGGGGTGGGGCAGGCCACCCAGTAGGTTCGAGGACAGGGTGCACACCAACAGCCACCTGTGTGCGAAAAAAAAAATAACTCCTTGGGCTCATGGCCTGCACGGCTATGCCATTGTGGGAGAACTGCTGTCGCTCTGCTTATCCTCTGCTGCTGCATCAGGAGGTGGTGGCACTATGGGAGGCAGCCCAAGCAAAGCCCTGGTATGGTCCTCCATGGCAACAAGCATGCGGGTCTGGAAGGTCTGATTCTGGAGGATTCAAGTGTGGAGATCCCCATGCAGCACATCACAGGTTGCCTGCATTTCTGCACGCATGGCCTCGCGTGATGCCCGGATCTCCTCACGTGTTGCATGCAGCTCAGCTGAGAGCGAACGTGTGAGCTGCTGCAGCTGCTGTTCTTCCCTTAAATTACTGGAAGCCTTAAGTTCAACCAGAGTCTGCCTGAGGTTATGTCATTCTACCCTCAGGGCTTCCCTGTGGCCCTGGGACTCTATTGATATGGATTTGTGCAGTGTCTCCAGTGCCGCCCGTCAGTCCCTGTTGGACGCCAACATGTCTTCCCTGTGTGATTGGCAAATGGAGTCTGTTGCCTGCTGTTGTTGCTTCATCTGCCTTTCAAGGGGGATGATGGAAGTGGCCACCCTCTCCATTGCCTGAGCCATCATTTCTACTGATGCTGCCTGTTGGGTTGCCATACCGTACATGGAGTTTTCCTATACAGTATTGCCTGGTGGCGCACAGCCACCATGTTGACGGGCACCACACCTGTTTGGGGCAGGGCAATCTGCACCTTGCTGTGCTGGCACTGCCTGAGGCTGCAGGACTGCATTACCCCTCTGATCTGCTGGCCCGGGAACAGGATCAGATGCTGTGGAGTGTGACCCTGCATCCGTAACCGCCAAAGGCGGACCTACCAACATTGACATCCCCATAGAGGGTTCTACCCCTGGTGCAGGTGGGTTGGACAGAACAGAATCCCTGCCAGAAACACTTACCTGGGACGGCACATAAGTCTCATCATCCGATTCAGCACCTGAATAGAGGTCTGGGGTGGTACACCCAGAGACACCCGTGGACAGTATGGTCTGCAGTAACATTGGGGTTTTAACCCACCACCACACCACGTCCCCCACTGGTGCCCGGTCGTGCCTGATATTCCTCCTGGGTCTGCACGATCTCCTCAACCTCAACAGCATCAAGTCCGTCACCACCTGCAAAAACATGAAAGACAACAAATGGAAACAGGCATGAGCACCATAGCACACACATAGGCCGTGACAAGCCAGAGATCCAGTACATGATTTACACATGTCCCACATGACTATAACTCTGCCATGCATGCACTGTCAAAGAGTTGGAAGTGGAGTCAAAAAGGCAGATACTGGGGAGAGCAAGATGGAAAAGCAACACATTTGCAGCATGTTGGGTAGCACTGGCATCATACATCAGGCTGTGAGTGGCATGTCCAATACACATACATGACACATGCCACCACACAGATGTCATGTAGCATAGCCACGGTAAATTACAAAACTACAGCAATATGTCAGTGAATGAGTACTGTCACACATCCATGTCACATCGACATGATGTGAAGATTAATGCTGAATAGTGTTGCGAAATATGCATGTGCCACACACTGAAACACATCCAGTGTCCAATAATACAGTCATTGTGGGCTGATCAATGGTTGGTCACTTTAACATTACAGGAAACATCTGTCATGTTCCACATGCAAGCAGGCCCTAATAAAAAATGTCTGCAGCCCAATACTCCATCGGCCTGAATGGTGTAATCTTTAACATACCAGGTAAAAATAGTGGCCCAGTGTGGGCTGTAAACAATGACTGAAGCATATCACATATGTTGCAATAGGGCAGAAAAATGCATAGTAAAAATGGCAGAGTGGAAACAATCAGCCTGAATGAACTCTTACAAAATCTGATCAATGTAGTTGCAAGATGACAGTTCAAGGTAAAGCGCACTAATGTGGGCCTAATTGTCAACTGTTGGCAGAAGTGATACAGTCATACCCAAATCCAAGGCACGTGAATGTATGAGAGGAAGCAAATGGGTGACCCATAACACTCAGGAGTACACACCCTCACCTGGCACTCAATCAGAACTTGTCACCCAAACAACATACACGTTGACCAGGTGTGGTCTTGCACCCTGCAGTCACCAACATTTCGCGGCTATGTGCCAACACATAGGTCATAAGTGCATCAAGTTCGGGGTCATTAAAGCTAGGCTTTCTTGACGTGCCGGACTGTGTAGCCGTGTCTGGGGTCTCAGCCTGTAGTGCCAGAGCACCCTTCTTCCTCTTCTTCAAAGGTGGAGCAGAGCCTGAGTGGCTTGCACCGCTCTGGTCAGTAGGGGCAGAAGCGCAGGTGGACTGGGTACTGGGAGTGTCCGAATGCACAATGACCATAGGTCTTGGTGCAGGCATTGGCTGAAGTGTGATGTTGGCAGGGGCAACGTCAGTTTGATGGACCAGGACCGACACTGTCCCGGCTGGGAGACTCAGAGCTGGGTGGATAGAGCTGCAGCTGCCCCTGCAGCCTCCCCACCCTGCCTACTTGGGGCAGCAGATGACATCGCTGCCCCAGATCCACGTGGCCTGGTGACACCAACTTGCACCGGCACACGTGGCTTAGACTTGCTGACCCGGAAGTCAGCCTGGGAGTCATCCTGTGCCGGGTTAGGTGCCACAATGGGCTGGTCCAACAAGGGCTGAGCTGGGATGGTGTCAGCCACGTTTCCCTCAACCATGGGGGGCATGGGTGTCCCTGATTGGTCCTCCACACAAGGGGGTCCAGGGGCACCCTGCAAATCATGGCCACGTCCCCTACCGTGCCCACCACACCCACCTTTTGGAGGTCGGCCACCTTTGCCTCCCTTACCGTTTGGACGCCTCCCAACCATGGCACTGATGTTGTTGTGGGTATGGGAGTTGCAGTAAACAATTGCCCTGGGTAATTGGGGGTGAAAGGGGTAGGGTACTAGATGGATATCGTACCCTAGTGCTCTACCAAGGCTGTCTGTGACCCCTGGGGGAAGATGACAGGTCACGCAATGCACAGGCACCCCAAAAACAAAAAGTAAGGTGCATGCAACCCCTCGTAGACCACGTGCATGGAAAAATGAAACCGCACTACGCTGTGGCACCCAGAAACACAATAACAAGCGTACGCATGTTACACGCAGCCTACAATGACCTCTGAAGGGGTACGCGACACACGGGGCAAGCACAGTTGGTAAATGCGTGCAAGACTCACCGTCTGCCTGGAAAAAGAATGTGAAAAAAACGCGCGTGTGCGCGTAGGCAACACCCCCACCAAAAGAAGAACTGTACGCTGTCTGAGGAGACAGGACAAAAGAAGAAGTGAACGCTGTTTGAGGAAACAGGCCCAAAAAAAATAAAGAACGCTGTCAGAGGTAACAGGGAGTACGAACTTGGAAAGCTGTGAAGTAATCACGTGTGAACCGACAAGAAGTACAGAATTCACCCACTCGCTCGCCATGAAAAGCACATACAAGGGAATGGGGACATACACGTACCTTTTAAAGCGGCCCACACGTACAGCGTCACTTACGCGTGTACGCGCTAAGGCCCTTTCCTCCAATTACACGAGCTGACACTCGGACGTGCAGTTTTTGGACGTGTACGATGAACATGCACCCGTGGTGATGGAAACGCACGCGCGCGCCACGTCCCTTACGCGCGTAGGCCCTTTCTTCGGATTACACGCATTCACACACGGACGTGCAGTTTTTTCACGCACGCTGAACCACTATGCCCCTCGTCATGAGGGAAACGCCCGCGTGAGTCATGTCACAGAAGCGCTTACGCGCTAAGGGCCTTTGGTCTAATGAAACTGCGTACGTGTACTGATGCGCTTACGCGCGAAGGGCCTTTCCTCGAATTACACGCTGACATGTTAATGTTAATGTTAATGTTAATGTTAAAGGTCATTTGTACCGCGCACTATAACCACCGGAGTGGTCCCCCCATGCAAGATTTTCACGTGCCAAATCACTCCGTATCAAGCTGTCCACGCAACAACACACATAAGACCACGCTCCTGCCCAGAAGGCCGAATTACTGCCCCCCAGAGCCCCGAGCAAGCTCCCACCTGCCATCTGATGCTGCCTGACTGCCTGCTGCCCACGTGCCCTGCTATTTGCTGCCTGCATGTCAGCCAGGGGTTCAGTTGCTGTGACCACCCCTGCTGGAACCGAAGACTCCCGACAGGGATAGCATCGCTCCACAGCCCAGGACCCAGTTGCCCACCCACTCCTGCCTCTGGGGTTGCTATGTTGGGCACAACACCATGTGGCACCACTGGCAACCCCCAGCCAGAGAGGCAGAGGGTCACCAGCTTCAGTGCCAGGGAAGTTGGTGTCCTGGTGGAGCAAGTCCTGGGGCAGTATGATGCCCTCTTTGGAAGTTTGCGCGCCGACAATGAAGGACGGACCAGGATCTGGATGGACATCGTAACTGCCATCAACGCGGAGGGGGTGGCAGTCCGCGACTTACAACATGTTAAGAAGCCCTGGGAGGACTTCAGGTCCAGGACCCTCAACAAAGTCCGGTGCCTCTTGAAGGCAGCGGATGCCAAGGGGCGCCGGGGCCACCTGTCCGACCACCAAATGAGGGTCCTGGAACACTTATGCCCAGCGCTCCACGTCCAGGTTCTTGAGAGGCAGGCCTGTCTGGAGTTGAGCGGTAAGTGTACATGCATACCGATTGGACGCTGTGCATGTGGTGGTGTGCCAGTAGTGTGCAGGTTGCACATGTGTTTTCATAGGGCCATGTAGGGATGTATATGAACAGGGGCGTGAGGCTGCCACATGCGAGTCCTCTTAGGTGTGAGACACATCGATGGTGTATGTGTTGGTAAGCATGCTGTGCAAATCAGGTGCGGGAGCACACATTTTTGAATTTCTGTGTATGCACTTTGGCATGGTTCTGGTGTCACACATGGATGGTGGTTCCTGCTGCATGTATCTGCACTGTGTACATGTGCATGTGTGTGTATTTGACAATTGTGCAACTGTGATGCAACATGGATGCACGTGACACTGATATGTAGAAGGCTGAATGCCAGATGTGACATGTATGGCGATCGCATCACTGCGACAGTTGGAGGAGATGTAGACATGCATGGAAGTGTGGTGGCGTGTGTGCATGTCTAATGAACTCCCTGTGTTTCATATGATGTCAGGCTCACCTTCGGCTGTTCATGCTGTTGTATGTGTATGGATGTTGCTGCCTGGTGCAATATTGCTGTGGAAATGCTCATGTGTGTGAGTTGAAATGACATGTGTGTCGTGGAGTGTGATGCCATGTCTGAAGTTTGACACTGCCACTCATGTGCAACTGTCATGTGTGTATCAGTCCATTGTACAGTGCCCTGATGTCTGTGTTTTATCTCTCCCTGTCTGCAGCGTCAACTGATGAAGAGGGCGGAGAGGGTGCTGTGGAGCACAGTGGCAGGGATCGCACCACCAGCCGGAGACGCAAGGCCCGGCTCCCCTCCCAGATTGTCATCTCATCGGGGAGTGAGGAGTCTGGTGCTGCATCCCAGGCCGGAGCTGCCGAGGGTAGGTCCAAGAGGCGGAGGTCGGAGGTGGACTCCTCGGCAGCAGGAGGGGCAGCTGAGACCCCACAGGGTCCAACGGAGGAAGATGGCACAGAGTCATCCAGGTTGGTGGGGGGTTTGGTGGAGGAGGAGGCCGCGGAAGGGACACACACGGAGTCTGGAGATGGGGATTCCACTGGTGCTAGTGGTGCAGTGCAGGGGCAGGGACAGGAGGCAGCACAGTCCGCAGCGGAGGAGCCTGTGTGCAATCCTGTCTCTGATCCTGTCACCGCATCATCTGGCACCAGCAGGGATGCCTAGGTCCAGACCCGTTTTCAGGGAAGGGATGAGCACACAACAACTGGCCTTCCTCTCCCTGTGGACGTGGCTATCCGGGACCGTGTTGAGCCTGTCCTGGCTGGGATAGTGTTGCGTGGACAGGGCATGCAGGTGACCTGCGGTCTTTTCGTGAAGAGACTGCACGTCATCTCGGATGCCTCTTTGACCATGTTGACCTGCTGGGACGGGTCACCGGTGCTGGATTCCTCCGTGTGCTGGACCTTCTTGTGACCCCCTCCTCACCTGAACCCCCTACGTGCCAGCCGTCCTCCTTGCCATCTTCCCACCCATGTATCACATGGGTACCCTGTGGAGCTGCCTCTGACCCAGCGGCCAGGCTGGTGGAGGACACATCCCTGCCACAGTCGGGAGTCGGACGTCCATCAGGGGTGGCCACCACGACAAATGCACCCCAGCCGGAGGAGGACGTGCAGACAGCAAGAGCCAGGGTGCAGGCACAGGCACAGCAGCAGCAGCAACATGGTGGGAGCAATGATGGCTCAGGGCCTTCAACATCGGAGGGGCAGGCATTGGCCAGAGGGTAGGAGGACCCAGGATTCCAAGTGTCTTCCGTGTGGCAGCGGTTGGGCCACACCATAGATGCGGAGCAGCAGCGGGCGGAAGAGGCACGGCTCACAATGGTCAGGGCGGAGAACTCCATTCGGAGGGCACTGAGGCGGGCCGAGTGCCTCAAGGCAATTCGCAGGGAGTTGGAGGTGAACATGTTGTCGTCCCTGCGAACCCTCGGGGCCATGGAAGAGGACCGCCTCCAGGACATTGAGCAGGAGTTCGATGATGCCCTGGCCCGGGACATCGAAAAGTGAGCCGTCGGACTAGCCCGCTGCCATTGTAAATAGTTAGATAGTGTTAGGTTTCCTTTCTGTTTTTGTTTATTTTGGGCCGCTTGGACAATGCACCACATTTTTGTATATAGTTCTTTATTAGGTAGTGGTTTTTGTAGGTTTCATTCATTTCATTTGTTGGGCTCATGGACCCTGGATTGGTGATTTGTATATAGTTGAACAGTGAATGTTTCCCTTTTTTATTTTTATTTCACCATGGCCTAATGGATTTCAGATTTTTTTTTTTCCTTGGATTTGCTTTGTTGGACTGATACTTTGGACATATTTTCATTTGGATTTCTTTGGATTCTGATTTCATATTTTTTATTCTTTTCCGAACATGCTGCATTTTATTTCTTATTCCCATTATTGAGTGTTTTTTTTCCATTACATTCATGTTGTGTTCAATACATTTTTGTTTCATACTTCGATGTGTGGTATTCTCTCATTGATTTCATGCATGTCATGATATGGGTTTTCACATTCACTTGCACCCATTGTGTGTGTGTGACGGACATGAGTTCATGTACATACTTGCCATTCGGGTTGTATCATGTAATGGCCATTTCTCTGTGGGTGGATGCAATACTTGGTTGGGTCTTTGGGCTGGGGAGGCGTGGGGTGTGATGTGGGTGGCCATGAGGCCCATGATTGAGGATCGTCACTGCTGGGGGGTGGGGGTACTGGGGGACATGTGTGGGACATGAGTGGGGGGCTGCTGGCAGGTGCCCCTCACTGTTGGGGGGTGGGGGTGCTGGGGGACATGAGTGGGGGCCTGCTGGCAGGTGCCCCTGAATGCTGGGGGGTGGGGGTGCTGGGGGACATGAGTGGGGGCCTGCTGGCAGGTGCCCCTCACTGCTGGGGGCTGGGGGTGCTGGGGGACATGTGTGGGACATGAGTGGGGGCCTGCTCACAGGTGCCCCTCACTGCTGGGGGGTGGGGGTGCTGGGGGACATGTGTGGGACATGAGTGGGGACCTGCTGGCAGGTGCCCCTGACTGCTGAGGGGTGGGGTGCTGGGGGACATGAGTGAGGGCCTGCTGGCTGGTGCCCCTGACTGCTGGGGGGTCGGGGTCATGGGGGACATGTGCGGGGGCCTGCTGGCAGGTGCCCCTCGCTGCTGGGGGGTGGGGGTACTGGGGGACATGTGTGGGACATGAGTGGGGGCCTGCTGGCAGGTGCCCCTCATTTCTGGGGGGTGGGGGTGGTAGGGGACATGTGTGGGACATGAGTGGGGGCCTGCTGGCAGGTGCCACTGACTGCTGGGGGGTGGGGGTGCTGAAGGACATGAGTGGGGGCCTGCTGGCAGGTGCCCCTGACTGCTGGGGGGTTGGGGTGCTGGGGGACATGAGTGAGGGCCTGCTGGCAGGTGCCCCTCACTGCTGGGGGGTGGGGGTGCTGGGGGACATGTGTGGGACATGAGTGGGGGCCTGCTGGCAAGTGCCCCTCACTGCTGAGGGGTGGGGGTACTGGGGGACATGTGTGGGACATGAGTGGGGGCCTGCTGGCATGTGCCCCTCACTTCTGGGGGGTGGGGGTGCTAGGGGACATGTGTGGGGGCCTGCTGGCAGGTGCCCCTCACTGCTGGGGGGTGGGAGTGCTGGGGGACATGAGTGGAGGCTTGCTGGAAGGTGCCCCTGACTGCTGGGGGGTGGGGGTACTGGGGGACATGAGTGGGGGCCTGCTGGCAGGTGCCCCTGACTGCTGGGGTGTGGGGGTGTTGGGGGACATGAGTGGGGGCCTGCTGGCAGGTGCCCCTCACTGCTGGGGGTTGGGGGTGCTGGGGACATGGTGAGGAAGTCAGGTGTGTGTGTGTGATGGTCAGTAATTGCCTGACCTCGCCTGACCATTGTATTGGGCCACATCAGATATAATGCTTGCATGTTTGTCTGTTTTCTCTCATAGTGATCTGTCCGTGTGAAAGTGTTCATGTTGTAAAAGGGGGAGAGGTTGTGTTCCTAAATATCCTACCTGGTGAATGGGGTGAAGGTGTTATAGGGAAGGGGATACCGCATCTCATCATCTGGTGTCCCACTCCCGCTCCCCAAAAACCTGTCACCTTGGTGATCCTATCACAATGGTCCACCCCCAGGAACTGGATCTAAAAGTGATGGCCGTGTCCTGGCCACCTGGATGACAGATCCTTGGGGAGTAGTGGGTGAGACACCTTCAGGTTTCTCACAATACATACCCCTATGTCACATTAGTTTGTATTAGACTGAGGGCAGGCATTAGGTTTTGTTAGTATAGGCCTTTATTGTTTGACTAGGAATGACTAGGACGGTTGCTTTATTAATCAATGGTCGAGATTACTCCCATCCTAATTATAGGGCCAGACAGGAGTTTTTCCAACCACCTTGAATCTAACAATAAAAGTTTTAAAATGTAATAATCTTGTGTCAGTGTCTACTTTTGATACCATGCCTCACTTACAACATCCTCACCCCAATAATGAGAAATATGTCAAGAGCACACAGTGGTAAATGTGCTATGCCATACAATATTTTTTAGATAATTTTCCCTTCATAAAATTTCACACAGGGTAAAATGGAAAATCTACAATACCTTGAGTCAACACATAATAATTGGTTGCAAAGTGCCACCCCCCACAAGACAATAATCACTCCCTAATTGGCAGTTTGTGTTGTTTAGCAAAGATGGTGAATCCCAGGTAGAGAAAACTAACATTGTTTTTGAAGAGGGTGCTGATCAATACACCAAGTAAATGGTCTAATGTTTTTCTCATTGGTCCAGTGAAGAATTTTGGTTTTCTTGGAATTGATCGACAATTTATGAGCCACAGTGAAATTTGTAAAACCAGCCAAAGGACGCTGAAGACCAAATCGTCAGCATAGGCAAGCCTAATTGGTTTCAAATTGTGAATTCTCAGAGTAGCCAATGCAGACAGAGTTAAGTTTTCCTTATGTTGCTCAAGTTAAGATTAAACAGGCAGGGCACAATAACGTAGCCCTGCCTAACATGTCTGGATGTCAATATTGGGCGAAACAATGTTCCATCATGATCCAATAGCACATGTGTATTGGAGTCAGTATGAAGACCAATTATTAACCTAAGTAAGCCATAGGGGATTCGCTATGCCTCCAATTTTGTCAACAAAAAGCAGCGATCAACTGCATCAAAGGCTGATGAGAGGTAAATTGTGGCCAAATAAACTGATTCATATTTTTTCTGCCAATCCTGGCTAAGAATAGCCTTTAATATGAACACATTCAAAAAAGTGCAATGATGCTTACGACAACCTGTCTGCTTTTGTGGAATTCGAACTAGTTGTCATCTGCCAATTATCCAAGCGCTGTAGGAGCAAGGATGGGATTATTTTGCCATCGGCATCCAAGATCGCTATGGGGCGGTAGTTCAGTGGGTCAGCACGCAATCCTCTTTTGAAGATTGGAAGAATATAGGCAGTCGGACAAGTTCTGGGAAAAGTGCAGGGGAACCCAATGTTCTTAATAGGGAGGCAAAATGTGTGCCCAAGTAGCCAGGTCGCCTTTAAATAATATATTCAATAGATTGTTGCGACCCGGCACCCGTGAGGAGCAGGCTCTTAGGATGACTTCCAAAATGACGCCCTTCTCTGCAACCAAACTCCAATTGCAGGCTTCATATGTTATTGAATGCATAATATCAGCCTCACCATTCTGATTAGAGAACACATTCCCAAAGTGCGAGACCCACTGATTCTCGGAAATTTACATGCGTCTTTATTTCTCAAGACGTATAACATACTCTCAGCATCGCATTTATATCGTAATATGCAATTGCGATTCACCCAATTTTTGTTGTATCATTTTACATTTTTAATTTGCAGAATCTTGAGTTCTAAACTAAACATCACGTTTGATTTCAAGATTCTAACTTCAGCATGCATGGACATGTTCCGACCATATTGGAGTCAACAAAAAAGTGCTCCCCTTTATAATGGCACGATGCTAAGCTATAAGTTAAGAGATTCACCAAGAATTAACAATTTTGTCCCCACCCTGAATGTAGAATACTGCCAATCCCATGTTAAGGCTATTAAGCAAGACAAAGCTGAATCATTTACCTTTTCAACAGTGAAATTATAATCACACACTCAATTTACGACTGAACTAACCCTAAGAGGGAGAGAGACAGAAGTTACATTTTTTTTTAAAAACAGCTGACAAATAGCTATGGGCAATGTAAGATCTAGGAACAATGAAAAGATGGGTACACCTGTTGTAAAGTCAATTGCTGGTAAAGATGTAATCCAACATGAGCAGGACGACCCGTTCATCCAATTATAATTACCTGGAACGTCATCAACAATCGAACCATTCAACATTATTAAACCAAGATCTTCCATATTTTTAGACCAAGTATACCCACATTATTTTTTCCCTTGCACCAGAGGTGGAAAGTCTGTCTCTCATTGAATGGATCTGCAGCAAGCATTGAGATCTCAAGACAATCACCTGGCCACTTGAATTAGCTGACAACCAGTCGAGACCCAATCCTGCAGGTCAGTAAATATTAAGCACCATTATGTCAATAGGTGAATCAAGTGACAACCTCACATACATTTCTAAAATGGCAAACATTAATTCACTTGAATTGATAATACATAGTTGCCTGCATACACAAACCAAAGGAAGTAAACTGCTGTATGGTGACCTAGTGTCCTCTTTCGAGCTAATTGAGAACTGATCGTATACCTGTTGAATGCCAGACATTGCAGCAGCCATATCTCTTGAAGGCAAAGATAATGATTTTTCAACAGTTGACCTACTGCAGGATTAGACAGCAACATAGATGTCCCCTTTCATTCCATGATAAGAGGGTCAAAGAAAAACTCATGGACAGAGTAATAGGGAAAATATGAGAACCACAGCTTCTTTTCAGCCCTACAGGACCTTGATAACCTGGGCCTATTGTGAGATTTGATAGGACTTCCATGCTAACTGCTATTTTGTAGAAATGTGAAGTGGTAGATGAAGAAGGAGGAACTAGCGCTTGACCCTTGAATACGGGGTCTGAATGTAAACATAACCCACTTCAAGGGCTCTGCGTTGTATCCAGAGAGAAAAGGGCAAGTCATAAAAACCAATTGGAGGCTGGACACAATGATCAGAGGAGGAATAAAGGGACTCCAGTCCACTTGCGAGGGATAATCACTGAAGGTGGAGTAGAAATGGTAAGACTCTGTAGCAAGGATCCCTGAAGATGGAATACTGAAAGTAAGGCTCTGTAGCAAGACAGGTCTGGGAGCGAATCGAGAGAAGAAGGGCAGGGGAAGGGATGGAGGAAGAATGGGAGCAGGAGTGGTCAGAGAAATCAGCAACAGGCAGAAAAACAGAGGAAGGCAAGGGGCTGAAAAGGCAGGAGCAAGAACAATAATAACAGCATGCGTACTCACAAGGGTTCAGATGCATTTCACCTGTGTTTCACGTTCATATTGCTCTGTTGCTAGCAGTGCTGGGTGCTATCTTGGTGGTAGAGTGGACCGCTGTCGAAACAACATAATTGAACAGCACGTCGCAGAAGACACCATTGTCGCTATAGCGGCCAATGATGCTGCAATCTCACGGTATGCCCCCTTCCATGACTCACAGGGCCAGGCTTCTGGGGCTGAAGCTGATGGACTATTGTCACCAATCTGGGGGCATGTAAGTGGTTCACAGGTTCCCAGGAGAGTTCAGAAGATTTTTACCCTTCCCAATCGACCAAATACTGGAGGCCACCTCTGATAAAAGTGAGAATCACAAATCTCATGAACCATGTATTCAGGAGTGCCACCCACCAAGACTGGAGGTGGTGCTGTATGGGTATGTCCTTTCCTGGACGGGTGCTAAGACTTCAGAAGTGAAGTATCAAAAAACTGATGTATCCTTTGCTATGATGAAGGTAATGAAAGTGTAAAGGCCACAGTGTTGATAACTTTAGTCATGTGAAAGGGTCCCAAGTACAACAAAGAAAGTGTGAAAGGTTTCACTCTATGAGGTAGGTATTTGGTGGACAGCCACACTTGAGACCAGCAGAATAGGAGGACAGCAAGGAACGATTTTTGTCAGTATAACATTTGATTTGCTCTCGTGATCTTTGTAGCTTCATAGAGCTGTTTAAAGTTTTTAGCCGGTCAAGTGGCACAGCGAATAGAGCGCTCGCTTTGACATCTGAGCAGAGCCTGCTAACAAAGGTTCGAATCCCGGCAGGGCCAAACTCAGCCTTTCATCCGTCAAGGTCGATAAATGAGCGCCACACACCGTGGGTAATAATAAGCAGCGCTCAGATACCTGAGGGTTTGCAGCGTTATATAAAAGCGAAATTATTAATATTATTATTATTAATATCATTAATAATGCCTTCTTGGATAATGGAGACATGTTGATCGACAGAGGGTACTTGAGGAACAGCAATCTTAGGAACCAGAAAGGCCAACAGGTGGTATCCATTCACGCAGAAAAAGGGGGACGTTCCTAAAGAATAGTGTATTGAGTTGTATGCAAATTCTTGAGTTGGTAACAGGGAAACCCAGTCATCTTGAAGGGTAGTAGAAAAACAATGGAGGTATTGTTTCATGCTTTGGTTCATACTTTCTGTAAGACTCGTGCTTTGTGGGTGATACCCTGAGGATAATGCACATTGGATGCCCAGGGTGGAGCATATAAGAGACCAAAAATGGCACGTATACTGTGAACCTCTGTCAGATATTATCACAGACAACAGCCCATGCAACAGAAAGAAGCACGCCATCTCACTTGCATTAGGTATTTTGGATGAAAGAGTAACATGTGCTTGTTTGGTAAAGGTGTCCACTGTCACCATGATGGCGGTGTGTCCTTGGGATATTGGAAGATCTGTGATGAAACCAGTGGAAATAATTTCCCATGGTATTGAAGGAAGAACAGATTGATGGAGTTTACCAATTGAGGCTGTATTAGGCCGTCTGCGTTGAGCACAAACGGGGCACATGGTAACATACTGACAAATGTAGGATCTTAGCGTGGGCCGCCAGAAATATCAACAAACTATATCTTGAGTGGTCCTAACTCCTCTGTGACCCGTGTTCTTGCAGTCGTGACATAAGGTCACGACTTGTTGTAAATCAGTGGCTGGTATAACAACCTGATTCCCTTTCATGAGTAATCCATCTTTCAACCCAAGTGATTTCTCCTTAGGGTGGTTTTAAAGAAAGACATAGGTGTTCTCTTCGAGTGTTTGAAGATAGGTATTGACATGCAAGACAATGGTATTAGGACAGAACATAGGCACTTTTTGGCAAGAGCTGGGAACATGTACATCTCTGCGTGAAAGTGTGTCTACTACAACATTTTAGCTTCCTGGGATGTACATGATGACAAAATGATATTCAGAAAACAAATAGGCCCATTTTGTCTCTCAGCTGTTTTTGCATTCTATGTTCTGTAAGACTAAGTTTTTTGTGATCAGTCGTACTTCAACAGTATACTGTGCACCGAGTAACAAATGTCTCCATTCTTTCAATGCTGTTTTGATGGGTAATAGTTATTTTTCCAGAACCGTATAGTTCTTTTCGCTATCAGATAGAGTGTGAGCCAGACACACAATGAGGTATTCTAATTTATTGGTTTGTTCTTGTAATAGCACATCACCTAAGAAGTCCTCAGAAGCCTCAGCTTAAACTATGAAAGGTCTTTAAACGTAAGGTTGAACCAAAATAGGAGCAGTAGTGAAGGATCTTTTCAAAGTACAGAAAGCAGAATCTTGTAGTTCATGCAATTCAAAAGGAGATTTTTTCTTTAAAAGGCATGTGATGGGCAACACTAAGGTAGCATACTGATCAATGAATATGTGATAAAAGTTACACAGTCCAAGAAAACATTGGATCTCTTTTATGGATCGGGCAATAGGCCAATCAATCAAGCATTATCATTAGCTAACACCTTTACTGAACATGGCTTCATGCAAAAAAATCACACAGCCTACTAATGAGAATGGGAGGACCCTTAATTGGGTCTTAATTGGGTAGCAGACCTAAACTGTAACATTGTAGTTACCAATATCCTACTGCAACCATGGACCGATCACCACCTTCTCTCTTTTGAGTTTGCCATAAACAATCCACCAAACAATTCTAACCCTAGCACCACCGTGCCTAACTAGAAACAAACAAAACATTACTGCAGATGCGATTATGCCACTTGTGATCCACAGCTGAAACTCTCTTCAGAATACTATCGACCCTAACTTACTAGTGGACGCCTATAACTCCACATTGACAAAAGCATAAGACATAGGGCCTCATTACGACCGTGGCGGTCCGAAAATAATGGTGGCGGTAAACCCGCCGCCACCGTTGTTTCCGAACCGCCTGATCCCGACCCCTGCAGGCGGGAGGTGATGTTCCCGCCAGGTCTGACCTGGCGGGTTTAACACCGCCCGCCTGCAGGCGGACGAGGAAACACCGGCAGCATTACAAGATGCTGCCGGTGTTTCCATGATCCCGATTCCCATTGAGTCCCATAGGACTCAATGGGAATGGGGATTTACACCATTCCGCCTCCGTGATTCCCGGAAAACCGGGGTTGTGATGCCCCGGTAATTCCGAGAATCATGGAGGCGGAATGGTAATACGAGTCCGGCGTTAACCAGGCGGTTTTACTGCCTCGGTTAACGCCGGACTCGTAATGAGGCCCATAGTCTCCCCCCTCAAAATGCATGAAGGTAAACCAAGAGCTCACTTGAACTCCTGGTTCACCCCCGAGTTAAAAACCTTACGATCCGAAAAAAGAAATTTCGGAACCCTATGGAAACATACCCCATCCATAGAAAAAACAAATTACTTGGCCAACCTCTCTGCCAAAAACAAAGAAGAGATTATCTGTACCAAACGCGATACCTATAATTGCAGAATTAACCAAGCAAGCTCCAGTACTAAAGAGCTCGTCATCACCCTGAGAGAAATGGAGATGCCTAACCTTCCTACCGACTCATGCCCAAAAGACAAATTCTGGTGTACGAACATTCAGAATGCTCTCACCAACAAAATAACTATCTTGCAAACTAAAATAGCTGACAAACGACAGTGACCTAACCAACCTAGGTTTGACCCATCTGCCTCAAGAGCCCCTTAATCTACCCTCCCAAGGCTTAAAATTCTGAAATGTTTCGGTACCAGAGATACAAATAATCATTGCCTCCTTGAAACCGTCTAGGTGCGAAGGAGATAGTTGTCCAGAACAGATCATCAAAGATGCCGCTAGAGACTCGGCCCCTTCATAACCAAGTCAATCAATGTCTCCTTTTCCACAGGTATTGTACCCAGTAGCTTGAAGGAATCTTGGGTACTTCCGCTACTTTAAAAACTAACAGTCCTTAGATCCTACCATTCCCACAAATTACAGGCCAATCGCCATGGTCCTATTTCTGCTGAAGATCCTGAATAGGGTTGTATACTTGCAAATACAAGAATACTTAGAGACTAATCAGCTTTTGGGGATTGGACAATCTGGCTTTAGACCTCAACATGGGACCAAAACAGCCCTGATTGACTTAAAATGCCAGATTGACATACTTAAAGACAAAGGAAAACTTGCAATCCTGCTCCTTTTAGACCTATCAGCCGCTTTTGACATGGTCGACCACAGAGTTCTCTGCATTCACCTCACCATGGCAGCCCATTTCTCCCAGATGGAAATCACATGGATTGAATCATTCCTAAACAACAGGACCATGCAAGTTTTCTCACCGTCTGCAGCAGCTGACCGCATACCTATCACTTGTGGAGTGCCTCAGGTTTTTTGCGTGTCACCTACCCTGTATAATATCTTCACAAAACTGCTATTTGATGATATGGACCACCTGGGTGTCAGCTACACAGATTATGCAGATGACACCCAGATCCTCTTCCCTTTAACAGGTCTCAATGATTCTGATGTACGGCTTGTGAACGAAATGTATCTAATCATTCAGGCATGGATGGCCACCCATGACCTCTTCCTGAATGATGATAAAACAGAACTCTAGCTGGTAGGTTCTTCAGCCAACCTTAACAAGATTAGCCCAAATTATGCCTCTTTCAATATAGATGGGAATAACATTCTATTGGCCAAAGAAGTAAAAACACTGGGTTTTTACCTGGACGCTACATCTAATTTACACAAACAAGTTAACATGACTGCCTCAGCTACCACCGAAATAGGTAAACTCATAAGGGCTTGTTGACCACTCGCCACTCTCAACAGAAAGCTGCCTCATTCTAGCTAGAGCACTCATATTGTTCGGGACAGAGGCCCGCCTCTTGCAAATAGACATGAAGTTCGATGATGCCCTGGCCGACAACATCACTGAGTGAGCCTCAGGACTTGCCCGCCGCCATTGTAAATAGTTTGTAGTGTTAGGTTTCCTTTTCATTTTTCTTTATTTTGGGGCTTTCGGACTATGCTCCACACTTTTGTATATATGTTTTTTGTTAGGTAGGTTATTAGATACGTTTCTTTTATTTTGTTGGGCTCATGGACCCTTGAAAATGGATTGTACATAGTTGGACGTTGGATTTATTTGGACTTTTAAATTTCATTTCACCATGGATGAATGGATTTTCCTTTTTGCGTTTAATTTGGATTTGGTTTGGTGGACAGAGACTTTTGGAAATGTTTCTTTTGGATTACTTTGGATTTCTTCTGCATTTCATTAGTTTTTTATTGGCTTGCATTTCATTTCATGGTTGCCATTATTTTATGCTTTCATTTCGTTACATTGATTTTTATATTAATACATTTTGATATTTTACTTCAATGTGTGGAATTCGCTCATTGGGTTCATGCATGTCAAAAAGTGGGTTTACTTATTGAATGGCAACCTGTGTGTGTGTGTGTGTCTGTGTGTGTGTGTGACGGACATGTGTTGATGTACATAGTTGATTTTTTGTTTGTGTCATGAGATCGGCATGTCACTGCTGGGGGGGTGAGTGGGTGGGGCACATGAGTGGAAATGAGTGGGGGAAATGAGTGGGGGCTTGCTGGCAGGTGTCCCTGACTGCTGGGGGGTGGGGGTGCATGGGGACATGAGTGGGGGCCTGCTGGCAGGTGCCCCTGACTGCTGGCGGGTGGGGGTGCAGGGGGACATGAGTGGGGGCCTGCTGGCAGGTGCCCCTGACTTCTGGGGGGTGGGGGTGCAGGGGGAAATGAGTGTGGGCCAGCTGGCAGGTGCCCCTGACTGCTGGGGGGTGGGGGTGCAGGGGGACATGTGTGGGGGCCTGCTGGCAGGTGCCCCTGACTGCTGGGGGTGGGGGTGCAGTGGGACATGAGTGAGGGCCTGCTGGCAGGTGCCCCTGACTGCTGGGGGTTGGGGGTGCAGGGGGACATGAGTGGGGCATGAGTGGGGGCCTGCTAGCAGGTGCCCCTGACTGCTGGGGGGTGGGGGTGCAGGGGGACATGAGTGGGGGCTTGCTGGCAGGTGCCCCTGACTGCTGGGGGGTGGGGGTGCAGGGGGACATGAGTGTGGGCCAGCTGGCAGGTGCCCCTGACTGCTGGGGGGTGGGGGTGCAGGGGGACATGAGTGGGGGCCTGCTGGCAGGTGCCCCTGACTGCTGGGGGGTGGGGGTGCAGTGGGACATGAGTGGGGGCCTGCTGGCAGGTGCCCCTGACTGCTGGGGGGTGCAGGGGGACATGAGTGGGACATGAGTGGGGGCCTGCTAGCAGGTGCCCCTGACTGCTGGGGGTGGGGGTGCAGGGGGACATGAGTGGGGGCTTGCTGGAAGGTGCCCCTGACTGCTGGGGGGTGGGAGTGCAGGGGGACATGAGTGGGGGCCTGCTAGCAGGTGCCCCTGACTGATGGGGGGTGGGGGCACAGGGGGACATGAGTGGGACATGAATGGGGGCCTGCTGGCAGGTGCCCCTGACTGCTGTGGGGTGGGGGTGCAGGGGGACATGAGTGGGACATGAGTGGGGGCCTGCTGGCAGGTGACCCTCACTGCTGCGGGGTGGAGGTGCTGGGGGACATGAGTTGGTGATCAGTAGTGCAAGGTGACATGTGGCTTGGCTGGGGGGCATGCCCATGGTGGATGGGCTGCCTGCGGGACATGACCAGGGGTGCAGGGTAGTCCCCTGTGATGTGGGCTGCCTGCAGGGGCCATGGAGGGTGTAGAGGGAACACCTGGGAGGACCCACACTGCCAATTCATGGGTAGGACTCCCCGCGCACCCCCGAAATTCACGTACCCCGCTGACAGAAAAATCGCGTGTGAAACTTCCCGCGCACCCCAGTTATACACGTACCCCACTCGCACAGGGCCAATCGCGTGTGAAACTTCCCGCGCACCCCCAAATTACACGTACCCCACTCCGATCGAGTGTGAAATGTTCTGCGAACCTCAGGAATACACGCACCCCACTCGCACAGGGCCTATCGCGTGTGAAACTTCCCACGCACCCCAGGAATACACTTACCCCACTCGCACAGGGCCAATCACGTGTGTAACTTCCCGCGCACCCCAGTTATACATGTACCCCACACGCACAGGGCCAATCGCGTGTGTAACTTCCCTCGCACCCCAGCTATACATGTACCCCACTCGCACAAGGCCAATCGCATGTGAAACTTCCCGTGCACCCCCGATTTACACGTACCACGCGCCGATCGCGTGTGAAACCTCCCGCGCACCCCAGGAATACACGTACCCCAATCACATAGGGCCAATCGCGTTTTAAACTTCCCGCGCAACCCGATTTACACGTACCCTGCTCTGATCGCATGTGAAACCTCCCGCGCACTCCAGGAATACACGTAACCCACTCGCACAGGGCCAATCGCGTGTGAATCTTCCCACGCACCCATGAATTACACGTACCCCGCTCCAATCGTGTGTGAAACCTCCCGTGCACCCCAGGAATACACGCACCCCACTCGCACAGGGCCTATCGCGTGTCAAACTTCCCGCGCACCCCAGGAATACACGTACCCCACTCGCACAGGGCCAATCGTGTGTGAAACTTCCCGCGAACCCCCAGTAATACACGTACCCCACTCGCACAGGGCCAATCGCGTGTGAAACATCCTGCGCAGCCCAGGAATACATGTACCCCACTCGCGCAGGGCCAATCACGTGTGTAACTTCCCGCGCACCCCAGTTATACACGTACCCCACTGGCACAGGGCCAAGCGCGTGTGTAACTTCCCGCGCACCCCAGTTATACATGTACCCCACTCGCACAGGGCCAATCGCGTGTGAAACTTCCTGCGCACCCCCGATTTACACGTACCCCGCTCCGATCGCGTGTGAAACCTAACGCGCACCCCAGGAATACACGTACCCCACTCGCATAGGGCCAATCACGTTTGAAACTTCCCGGGCACCCCCGATTTACACGTACCCCGCTCCGATCGCGTGTGAAACCGCCCGCGCACCCCAGGAATACACGTACGCCACTCGCACAGGGCCAATCGCATGTGAAACTTCCCGCCCACCCACGAATTACACGTACCCCGCTCGGATCATGTGTGAAACTTCCTGCGCACCCCAGGAATACACGCACCCCACTCGCATAGGGCCAATCGCGTTTGAAACTTCCTGCGCAACCCGATTTACACGTACCCTGCTCTGATCGCATGTGAAACCTCCTGCGCACCCCAGGAATACACGTACCCCACTCGCACAGGGCCAATCGCGTGTGAAACTTCCCGCGCACCCACAAATTACACGTACCCCGCTCCGATCGTGTGTGAAACCTCCCGCGCACCCCAGGAATACACGCACCCCACTCGCACAGGGCCTATCGCGTGTGAAAATTCCCGCGCAGCCCAGGAATACACATACCCCACTCGCACAGGGCCAATCGTGTGTGAAACTTCCTGCGAACCCCAGTAATACACGTACCCCACTCGCACAGGGCCAATCGCATGTGAAACTTCCTGCGCAGCCCAGGAATATACGTACCCCACTCGCACAGGGCCAATCACGTGTGTAACTTCCCGCGCACCCCAGTTATACACGTACCCCACTGGCACAGGGCCAAGCGCGTGTGCAACTTCCCGCGCACCCCAGTTATACATGTACCCCACTCGCACTCGGCCAATCGCGTGTGAAACTTCCTGCGCACCCCCGATTTACACGTACCCGGCTCCGATCGCGTGTGAAACCGCCCGCTCACCCCAGGAATACACGTACCCCACTCGCATAGGGCCAATCGCGTTTGAAACTTCCCACGCACCCCCGATTTACACGTACCCCGCTCCGATCTCGTATGAAACCTCCCGCGCACCCCAGGAATACACGTACCCCACTCGCATAGGGCCAATCGCATGTGAAACTTCCCGCACACCCACGAATTACACGTATCCCGCTCGGATCATGTGTGAAACCTCCTGCGCACCCCAGGAATACACGCACCCCACTCGCACAGGGCCTATTGCGTGTGAAACTTCCCGCGCACCCCCGAATTACACGTACCTTGCTCCAATCACGTGTGAAACTTCCTGCCCACACCCGAAATACATGAGCCACGCTCCGATCGCGTGTGAAACTTCCCGTGAACCCCAGTAATACACGTTCCATGCTTGGCGTGTGCTGTGTGGCGGCCCTGTATACTGGTACAGGGTTAGCACAGCCCTTTGCGCTGGATTGGGGATTTTGATGGCTTTTCCTTGCGCGAGGGGCGTTCTTGGGGGCGTAACTGGTGCTGCTGCAGGGTCGCTGCGCCACTGTGCACCACGGCTGGTTTTGATAGCTAAAATCCATGAATACGCTGTGTGCGGGAATGGATTTAAGCGCAGAGATTCACACGTGCACACTGTGCGCCAGCTGCGTGCGCCACTTGTGCGCTAAATTCTATGAATTACCCTCTTGATTGTTCACTTCCAAGCAAATCTGAGGATTGCTGTAGTTTGCCCCATCCATTTGCATATATTTGGGCCCAAAAGCCAATAGGTCCATCGTCTGGAACAGTTACGGACACTCCAATCTATCAAAAGCTGTCTCTGCATCCAACGAGACTAGATTGGCCGGTATCATCTTAATTTCTAATTTTTCTAATAGATGGATCATCCTTCTGGTGTTGTCCTAGGTTTACCGCCCTTCTATGAACCCTGATTGATCCTGCCTGATCACCCCTGGGAGGCTAATATCCCAGTATACATTTTGGCAATAATGCAATAGGCCTATAGGACCGACAATTAGTGAGGCCCTTGTTTGGTTTTCCGAATAGGACAACTTTCGCCTTTGTCATACAACATGTCAACCCACCTCCGTCCCTAACCTAATGCCCCCTTTCAGCCATCAAATAACCTCAAATGTGTTTTCCAAGCTGTTCGATCATGGTGCAGTCTGTGGACGTCCACAGTGTCCACAGAGCGGGCGGCACCTGTGTTCACCTTTTTCACCTAGAAAAACAGCTCCATATTATATTTATTGCTCACCCCCATCCTTTTCAGGGCCTCTTCAGCCATCAAATCACCCAAAATGTTTTTTCCAGAGTTTTTCCCCAGCATGCTGTCTGAAACTCCGGCCGATGTCTGGGGATCCAACATGGTGACTGTTTCCAAAAATATGATGCACCTCATGCTTTTCACCATCCAATTAGCAGGTGTGGCTGATGTCAGTGGACCTCAGGACGACTCCTGGACCAATCAAGGGTCTCTCCACGGAGCAAATATGCAAGTGAGTCCGCAACAGTTTTGCACCAAATTTACAAAAAGCACACTTTTGGGATCCAGCCACTGCAACTGTTGCAAATGTTGTCCGAAATCCATTCAGCAGTTTGGGCTGTAGGCTGTAGGCATTAGTCTCCTGCAGTAGTTTTTAAGGGAGGATTGTGACTTTTCTGGTGCTTTCATAAGATAGTGAAGAACTCCACGGTGGAACATTTTGTGCAACATCATTTTTGGGGGATTTCTTTACTGTGACTATGCTAACATTGGTAGATAGAGGATTGGGGTTGTTAGTAGGTCTGCTTTTCTGTGCACATAATGTTTTACTTTTTGTTTTTGCAAAAGGGGCCTTGCGTTCTTTAGTACTGGTTGGTTTACTTGTGTTGAGTGAGGTTACCAGCTCTTTTGTTTTAAGTTTTTCTATAAATTGTTTTAGAGGTGGATGACTATGTGGTGTACTTTTAGTCTTATCTGCTCTACTTTTTCTTTCTTTTCAATGGAGTTGCTGTTTAAAAGACATTTTGTCGTGTCTGTTGGGAAAAGAGAAATGTTGTATTGGGAACTTGTGCAATGTATATGCATGTAAGGTGCATGGGTGTGATTGTTGAGATAAATCGAGTGTTCTTTGATTGTGAGGTGGAATATTAGGTGTGGTTGGAAATGTTGTGGGAATACGAGTGTACAGAGGTGTGATGGTGTTGAGTTAGTGAGGAAGGCAGTGGTGGTGTGTGGAATCTGTATGGTGATTGTGCTGTTTTGAGGAACAGAGTGGGTGTTGCAATGGTGGTGTGTAGTTGGGAATTGTAGGAGTGTGAATGGTAGAATATAATGGGCTAGAGTGAAAGAAATGTTGGTTTGAAAAAAAGTAGTTTGGTGTGATATATATAGTGGCACTGTGCTGTTATAATAACATGCATATACCTGGTCCATTATTGTACTTACTTTGGTGGATGTGAAGGGTATTCATTGTTCAGTTGTTGATTGCAGTGATGTGCATCTGTCCTGTAATTGTAAAAGAAAGTTAGTGGGGATATGTGGTAATGGTGAAGTACTGTTTGGAAGGAAGGGCTATGCAGACATACAGTTTTTGTTTGCATTATGGGATTTGTAGTTCCACTTTAACCATTTTAAAAGTTGGAATACAAGTTACAGAATGTAAAGAAAAAGTAGGACTGCAAAAGCAGCTGAAAATTAGAATGGGTTATGTTTGGAAGTATGCATGCACTGTTAATATATTAAACTGGCACACACTGAGCACCAATTAAAAATAGTGTCCAAAGCAATTTTTCCTGCTTTTACTTTGTGTTATGAAAATATGACACAGTGGTGCTGGAAATGCAGATTCACATGTTTTAACATTCTTGAAAAGGCTTCCAAATGAATATTTATAAAACCACAGGATTACATATGTTTATTTGAAATACATGTCACAGTTTCCAATTGTCAAGTTTAGTCATGTTTTTTGTTTGCATTCTGGGACTTGTAGTTTCAGTTGTATAATGGGTGAAGTCAATTGGAAGTGACAGAATGCGAAGGAAAAAAGAAAGACTTAAGAAGCACCAATACATTAGAATGGGCGATGCTGGGATCTATGCATGTGCTGCCAACATATTAAACTGTGAGACACTAAGTGGCATTTTTAATTGGTGTACAGGTATAATTTATCTAGTTTTCCCTGCTTTCATGGAAATGTGACAAAGTGCTGCTGTACATGTACATATTAATGTTTTTAACTTTCAACTAAATGCTTGTAAAAAACATTTTCAAACTCAGAGCATTCTAATTGTTTGCTGCTTCATGTGAGCAGGTGATGAATGCTGCACTGTATGCCCTTTGCTAGTGTGGTTAAAAAGAGAATATGCTTATTGAGAAGCTTATTACAGGGTAAATAGCAGGAACCCTGTATATATATATATTTGTAAAAGAGTTCAAGAAAACATTTTTTTAAATATAAGCATACCAGTATTATGTTTTGTTAGATGCAGATATTGCTGAATGTGGAAATAGAAAAAATAGAAATCTTGGTCAGTTGCACACAAGTTTTTGTTGCAGATGTCTTTCATTAACAGGAGATATGTACTCTGAGAGCTTAAGTGTACATCTGAAGTGTTGAAGTGAGATGACAGGGTTAGGTGTAGAGGTGCTGGATGTGATTGGTGGATAGATGTGTGACTCTTTGAAAGGAGCCAATGAGGGAGTGATGAGAACATGGAAGTTGAAACACTGCAGTATTCTGCGGATGGCACGTGGCACATCCGGGTCTTTTGTGGACGTCTGGAATGGAAAGGGGACTGTGGGGAGTAGCCAATCAGGTTTGCTGGGTGTGCTGTACAGGAAGAGAGGGTAGTAGGAGTTTTGTTTGCAGGAGTTGTGAGAGCAGTGATAATGGCTATGGTGATGTGTTTGAGAAGGCAGACTGTGGATACTAAGGGACTTTTCAATTCAGTCATTGAAGGTATATGCTGATAATCATAGCATCCTTGGAAATATTGGATTGGCAGAAGGGCATCCCCTTCCTGGCATGCAGTTTGTGGCTCAAACGGGTAAAGATTGCTTTCATTGTGTGAGAGTATTTCTCACTTCAAATGTCCAGATATTGTGATTGTCCATTGTGGTGGAGA
This sequence comes from Ambystoma mexicanum, assembly GCF_040938575.1. Taxonomy (NCBI): domain Eukaryota; kingdom Metazoa; phylum Chordata; class Amphibia; order Caudata; family Ambystomatidae; genus Ambystoma; species Ambystoma mexicanum. Next base: position 358,444,310 of record NC_090940.1, read on the forward strand.
TAGTTTGGGGTTTGTGACTCCAGTGTCTTTGCAAGTTGTGCTGAAGGATTTTTTCAAAAGCTTAATGCAACTGTTTCCTGCTGCTGAGATTATTTTGTCAGAAATAAATCAGAGACACACATGAAGATGTCCAACAAACCTTTCCAGTCCTCAAATTGAACAATCAAGGCAGATTATCAATTAAGGTGTATCTGCTTTTTTGTATGCTTCAGGAATGTCATATTTTCAGAATGATAATATCAATTCTCAGGGTGTGGATTATTTTTGTCCAGATGGAGTTTACCAACCTACCAGCCCCCTTTAATTGGATTAGCTGTCCGCAATACTGTGGTACTCCACGGAGGGCACATGCTACATCCAGTTTTTTTGAGGTAACCTAGCATGGAAAGGGGGCTGCAGAGGCCGCAAACAGTCAAGGTTTCCGCGGACATCGGGGGTTCAGCCAATCAGGTTTCCTAGGTGTGCTGTACAGGAAGAGAGGGTAGCAGGAGTTGGTTAGTAGGAGTTGTGAGAAGATTGAAAATGGTCATGACAATGTTTTTCAGCAGGTGTTTGGATTTTGGGGTACTCTTGGGTCCACTGGCTGAAGGTGTATGCTGAGCATGGTGGAATAGCTAGAAATCTTGGATTTCATGATTTAGAAATGTTCTGGTATGGAGTGCATGGCATGAAGAGGATGGACTTGCTCCCATTTTGTGAAAATATGGTTGAATTTAAGCATCTGGACATTAGTATCATTTATTGTGGTGGGAACGGTTTTGGGAACGTGACTGGAATCTCATTGCAATTTGCAATGAAGGAGAAATTGGGAAAGTTGATGGAAATGTTCCCTAATTCCAAATTCTTTTTTCACGAATTACCCAGAGACAGATATGGATGTGTTCCAGTTCATTTGGTCCGCAAATGGAAAAAACAAGGCGCAATGTCAATAAAGCTGTGTGTGCTTTGTTCGCAATGTTGCCATGATATCCTTCCATAGTGCGAACATTAAATTTGATAGAGCCAACATTTTTCGGAGTGACGGAGTCCATCTAACTGATGTGGGTAGTCAGATTTTTGTGGAAAACATTAAAAATGCTTGGAAGCAGTTTCTGTGAAAGTGAGAAGAAATAATGAATATCAGTGAAATCTTTTCTTACTTCAGTCTGTAAAAGCAAAAATAAAAAATACATATATAAAAGCCAAACACCCAAATAAAAGGTTATTTTAAGAGCCACCTTTTTTGAGCACAAAACAATTGTAATGATCGCAATCGTCTCACTCCTGGAATTGTGTTCATGTCCATGGACTACTGCACTGTCTGCACACTATGCAGGTTGTGTGGCGGCCTGTGATTTTTTTCCACACTTCTATTTTTTAACTGTGAAAGGTGGCTCCTAAAGGAACCTTTTTTGTATTTTTTCAATTTTGTATTTTTTTTCATTTTTTATCAGGAAAGGCAAGGTAGGGGAGGGAAGAGGGAGAATGGGCACCAACCACAGGGACGAAGGTGGAGGTGGAGAGAGGAAGATGTTGGGCGATCCCTAATCTAGTAGGTGGCAGTGTTTTTCATGCTCCTTGACAGCAGCCTCAAGTGCCCCCCCTACAGATCGGTGCTTCACAGTACATGTATAGCACTGTGACCATCAAAAGGTAAGGGTCAACAGCATTTTGTATGGCCTGCAAAGCCACCACTGGGATCCTCTCCCACAAAGGAGTGTCCTTTGTGGTGACAGGAGCAGATGAAGATGATGGGGTGGAGGAAGTCAACCTGTTCTTAACTGAGAAAGGCATTGCCTTTCTCAGAGCACGCCGGTAGGCCAATTTGGTGTGGTGCCTCATGGAAGCAGTCCCGTAGGAATACAAGCCAGGTTTCCCATGACTGAGTGCATCAAACCTTGCTTGCATGAGCCTTTGTGACATTTCCAACAGTGGTGAAAAATTGCCACACTGAGGACTCACTCCTAGTACTGGTGACAGGGACATCCTCCACTTCATCCTCTTCTTCTTGATCCTCCTCTGTATCACAGCGCCTGCTCCCTTCTTCAGGCCCTCCAGGTTGTTGAGCTGGTGGTGGGGGTGGTTGGGATCCAAAGATGGCCATAGCAGATGCCATTGCAGCAGGTTTTCAGAGATTTGCAAAGCAGGTGTTCTCCAGATGCTCCCTCGTGGACAGCCAGATTGAGAATGAGGAAAAGTAAAGGGTGGGCCTCTTTAGAGGAACCGTCCATGGACAGTTGTGCTGTTCGTGGACTACTGAGTCCAAAATAGGTATTGCAAAGTTGTAAAAAGCTGACAGTTGAACGTAGAATGGGTGTGGGAGCTGTGCAAGGGCAACTTTGCTGCTTGAAACAGCATACTTTGGCCAGAAAAGCATTTTTAAACTGCCTGTGGCCTCAGACACCACATTTATGATGTCATCTTTGATGTCCTGGGTGTTAGTTTTAGCAGTGCACAGTGGTAGCGCTAATTATGTTTGGTTACCTTAGCATAACTGGCACATTTCTGAGATTTTTTGGTTTTACTTGTAACCGTAACATCCCTTTAACAACGTTTATTTCATTGAATTTCATAGGCTAAATGGATGTTATGGTTAAATTGCACTAACAAAAACCAAATTTAGTGAAAAAACTTTGTTCCTTTAGGACAAGTAGAAGATGGGAAAAAAGGTTCCTTTAAGAACCACCTTTCACAGTTTCAAAATAGAACTAAAAACAAATAATCATATAGACTCCATCTACTTTACATTTCTCTGTAAATTAGTTAAACTCAAAAAGATTTTCCAACATTTCCATTAGCATTTTGTATTATGCTAATGGGAATAATGGACAATTGTATACTAGAGAAAAATATAAAAGAAAAGAAAAATGTCTCTGTCCCAAATACTTTTCTCTAGCATACAATAAGGACCATAATCAATGGACCGTTAGAAACTATTGGTAGTCTCAACAGTCCCCTTTCCATGGATCGTTAAAAGACCCAGATGGAATGTGCACACCATTGCACAGGGCAGCCCTTCTACCCCTAGTTTTATTAAGGTTTTCAAAAACATTACATTACATTACATATATGGGGAAAATATTACCAGCATCGACTTTTCATCCCCCTATACCAGAACAAAACCTTGTTACCTTTGTTTTATCACCCCTTCCTCCCTTCCACCCCCATCCCCTTATGCAACAGAGTCTTCTTCCACATTTGTCAATTTCCATAGGCCTCATGGCCATGGTGTGTGGGCCGATTGATCTTCTGATATCCATCAGTGGTTTAGGCCACTTCCTTGATGCTGAGTTTTATTTTAATGTTGGTTCTACTTGGGAGAGAGACTTCAAGACTGTGTGTTAACAATTTATGGGCATAATCAGCCAGCAACCACAGTCTGGGTTCTAGTTCCATGTACACAACACTTTCCTAGGTATTGGTCATGTATTTGTTCAAAGATTCTCCCCATAGAATTTCATACAGAGCAGATTTCCCATGCAGAGCCGTGGTTATCCTTTCCATTGTACAGATATTGGGGGCAACATGAATCCATTCTTCCTTTCCCAGTACCTTATCCCCCTTCCATTACATCACAAGGCAGGCCTGTGTCGCTAGTAGGAGTGGTACTGCCACCCCTGTGAACCTTGTGTGCTCCTCTTCAGATTCCTCCATCTCAAATAGAATGAGGAGTGGTTCGTTAGTATGCTGGATCACATTCAGTTCCCTACTCCAGCCCAAGACTTCGTCCCACCACATATGCCAGTAATCCACCCTCTCACCACATTGGGGCCAGCACAGAGGACCAGACTACTGAAAAACCTTGGATAATCTATGTGGGTCAAATTGCCACCTGTGTAGGAGCTTAATAGCTTGTAGTGTGTACTGGCTTGCAATCGAAGCTTGTGAGGCCCCTTAGCAGATTTTCCCCCACCTGTCGGGGTCTATTTCAGATCCAAAATCCCTTTCCCATCTAAGCCTCAAAGTTTCAGTTGACTCTTTCCCTGCATCTATCAAAGCCCTGTACATTGCAGAGATCAGGACCTTTGTGTCTCTACTTTTATCTAGGAGCTCTTCAAAGGGGGTAAGGTGCCTCTGGATTTTCTCCCTCCATTTGTCCCTCGTGAAGATCCCTTTGAGCTGAAGGAAGGGAAAGACTAGTAGAGTACCCATCTTTAGCACCTCCTCCAATTCTGTGATTGTAACAAAAGCGCCTCCCCTCCAGAGTTGTCCCACTCTCTCGAGACCTGCTTCAAACCAGGACTGGAATCTTTCGTTAGTAGGGATGTCTTCTCAGACCCCGGGTACCCAGATGTGACTTAAGGGAGAGGGCCATGAGGTGATCACGCACATGTCTAACCCTTCCCGCCATATTTCCCATATGGTACACAGTATTGGGTGGTCTCTAATTCTACATGCAAGCTTGTTTCTCGGGACCAATAGCCATCCTGCCACCGTGGCTGGGGACAATCTGACACTATCTAGATCTATCCATTGAAGTCCTTTCTGCCCTCTGAGTTGGGGGATGAGAACCCTTAACTGCATCGCCTCGTAGTACTTCTGGAGATCTGGAAGGCCCACCCCAAACCAGTCTTTGGGTAATGCTAAAACCTCATTTGATACTCTCGCCTTTTTTCCCTGCCACAGAAACTTCAGGATAGCCCTCTTTACCTCATAAAACAAAGGTTTCGGAAGATGAATCGGGAGCATTTGGAATGGGTATAGGAACCTGGGCAGGCACACCATATTCACTACTTTAAGTCTCCCAAGCCAGGATAAAGTGAGCTTCTCTCATTTTTCTAGGTCGGCCCGGAATATCGAGAGAAGAGAATGGAAGTTGGCCTCATATAGGGTGTCTAAGTCTCTTGTTAGGTTTATCCCCAAGTAGCGAAGGGTTTCACCTCCAATCATTAGACCGAGCGGGGCAAATCTACCAATCTCCACCTGATCGGGTTTCTGGAGTAGGAATAGAATTGACTTGGTCGTATTGATGTTAAATCCGACTAATGCCCCATACTATTCAATCATGTGGATAGCTCTAGGTATGGATGTTAGAGGGTTCTGTATGTGGTTCAAGAGAGAGAGCAAACAATATCACCAAGAGGGAGCAACCCTGCTGGGTTCCCCTGACCAGGCCAAACCATCGGGAATAGTCACTGTTAACTGCTACTGACTCCTTGGGGGAAGTATAAACTGCCTTTACACCCCTTCTGAACCTTGAACCTAGTCCAACCTTTCCCAGGACCATGTCCAGAAAGCCCCATTCCACCCTATCAAAGGGCTCTTCTGCGTCTACCGAAAGGGGGACAGGGTCCCCTACCATAGTCCGTAATTTGTGAATCAGATGTAGTGTCTTCCATATTGTATCTGAGCTTTGTCGCCCCATTATGAACCCAACTCGGTCCTAATGTATCAGCGGAGGCATGTGTATTTCAAGTCTCGCTGTAAGTACCCTTGTGTAGATCGTGGTGTCAAAGTTTAATAATATGGAGCGGTAGGATCCACATATCTTGGGATCCCTGCCTCTTTGGGGATCACTGTGATGAGCACACGCGAAAAAAAGAGTCAGGTGATATTCCTGTCTCAAGAATATCATTGAACTGTTCAACCATGAAGGGAAGAGAGAAGATAGGAAAGACGTATAGATCCCTGGTATGTAACCGTCCTCCCCCAGGGCCTTCCCTAGTGCCAGTCTCTTTACAGATTTCTTAATTTCTTCAGAAGAATTTGGGGCATCAAGTTTGTTAGTCTCCTTACGGGATAAATTTCGCAACCGTACAGTCCCTATGTGTTTGTCTAATCTCTCTCCGTGCAGAGTTGTCTCAGAGCCAGGGTCATTGATGACAGGTCTTGGAAGATTGTCACTCTGCTGCATTAAGGGTAACTGGGCCACTGCATTTCACTTTTTCCAAGATTCTCGTCCTGTCACCGTAGTTGTGGAACCAAACCAGAACAGTCCTCGGGCCACCGACAGCTCCCCTTGCTCTGTGAATCCTTTTGATTTTTGACTGATCGTTGGAGTCATCCTCAAATAAGAGCTTCATAATACCGTGAAGTGTCCTTTTCAGGTCTTGTTCAGACTCACCCTTTCTCTCTGGCATGCCAAACAGTCTGAGATTATTCCGAAGCTCCCGAGTTTCCAAATCGTCCATCTTTAGGCAGAATTCTTCTTGGCTGATCTCTATGTCAGCTATCCTCTGATCCATCTATGTCTCGAGAGTGCTTAGGGAGGTCTGATTGTTTTCAACACCTTCGAGTCTCTCTTCCATCTTATCAATCCTCTGGGTGATTCCATCGACCTTTCCCCCAATGTCTGCTCTCATGTTTTTGATTTCCTCCAACAAATCTGCCACATCTCCGTTGGTTGCGCAGAGTCATCCTCCTATGCCTCCATGATGTGCTTATGCAGAGTATCAAATTCTGGTCGAATTGTGGTATACCTGAAAGTGGCTAGCTTCTCCCTTATTTCAATGCATTTGGATTGCGGCGCATGTGCGTCTGTTAGGGAGAATTCTCAAGAATGTGCTAATTTACCTTACCTTTTGAGATCCACAAAACTTTGCTGGATTTTTAGGATTTACATTTTTACCTGGAAAGAGTGAGTCTTTTTTCCACTCTTTCATTTATTTTGATGTGTGTTTTACTTTTGTGTTCTTTGGATATGGAGTTTTTAGACAAACTCCATAGGCATCATCTTTTTCTTGTGTGTCACACAGCACCTTCAGTGCAGCTTCAGTCTTCCCAAGTTTTAAATACCTTCTCTGGTACTGACTACCGTCTCCCAGTGCATGTAAAGTGAAATTGACTTTGCTAGTCTTTTTAAATTCATAGACCCAGCATAAACTATCTTCCTATAGAGTGCTTTAGGGGTTGCCTAGCATCCCCTATGTCCAAACACTCATGTAACAGTCAAATGTTACCCTTTCCTCTTGAAATGGCTGGTGGCAGTGGTTTTAGAACAAACTACCATGACCGTAAATACTGGTAACTAAATATCAGGTCAGCCATGCTTTCAATATGGCGCCCAAGACCCTTCTGTAAAATCAGACTCCAGTCATTTTTTTTTGCGGTTTCTTTCAGGAACGTTCCTTCTAGTGTTTAACTCTGCGCGCCAAACCAGGTTTGGTCCTTTTGTTCGATGTCCTTCGGCGGGCTTCAATGCTGAAGCCCTCCTCTGGCGCCCGAGTGTCTTGGTTGGACTAATGTGAGGGAGGTGCCCGAAATTCCCTGTGCTTAGTTTCCTAGGAGACCTGAATGCACTCTGGCATGATTGGCTGGCTGACTGCCCGGCAAGGACAGCGACCCTGCTGGGTGAGTGACAGCTATGCTGGAATGAATGGGAGAAAACTGTTTAAAAGCAGGTCTCTGGGAATTGGAAGGCAGAGTCAACCACTGCAACAAAAGAACGGAAGATAATCTGAAGGAAGATGACTGCTGCAACTCCTGGACTGTTGGTTTGCCTGGTGAAGCCCTGCTGCAGGTCCAAATTGCCTGAAACTCCATCAACAGAGAAGCCCCTTCAAGGACGACTTTTTCCCTTGAGCTGGTGGGAACAACCAACTTGATAGCCACCTGGACACCGTCTCCATACTGGTCGGATTTTCTTCAGAGTGCTGTTGAAAACCAGATAGCCAGTGAGAAGGATACCAATTTGTGGACTTTAAGGCACTCCCACTTTAAAACCGATGTTTAGCCAAGCTTGTGGCTTTTTCCCTGGGCAGTGCTGGAACCTCCTGATGTCCTCCTTGTCCCCATGACTGAAGCTCAGGAACAGCGAGATCTGTAGGAACTGCCAGGAACAACTGCCTCAGCTACAGATTTTCTTCATCCATAAGGTAACTAGACAATTTGTACTCCAACTTCACCATTGATAAAACTATCATCCCTGTTTCCACCTCAGTAAAGACACTAGACGTCTACTTAGATTCCTCGCTATCCATGTCTCGGCAAGTTAGCGCCATCACCTCCGCCTCAGCACACACCAATAAACTCATAAATGCAGTAAAATCATACTTATCCAAGCCCAACTGTCTCGCAATAGCGAGAGCAACTATTGGTGCCAAATTGGACTATTGCAATGCCCTCCTAGCAGGTAACTCCAAAAATAATCTAAACATACTGCAAATCACGCAAACTAATGCACTCAGAGCAGCATTAAGCCTTCCCAAAAGGGAACACATCTCCAAGGCCAGACAGGCAGCACGCTGACTCCCTGTTAAAGAATGCATCAGTTTCAAAATCCTCACCCTCACCGACAAATGCCTCACCTTCTCAGCACCGTCATATCTTGCGCAAACCTTATCCAAACCTGCTCACTCCAGACCTATCAGGACAAACTACACTAACCTCTTACACACTGCCCACCTCAACAGGTCCAAAGCGGGAGGAATACGTTTCCCACACATAGCCACCAAGCTCTGGAACCCCCTGCACACAGACATCAGAACAGAAAACTCTCTTCTCACCTTACACAAAAAACTCAAGACCTTCCTCTTCATCTCACCCCCTGTATGCTCTGCTACATGCCTGTATATATGACTGCATTTGCTCATCACCTCTGTAACTAAGTAAACTGTCTGTAACCAGAGCCACAAGGCCTCCAGGCTGCTGTGCGCTTAACAAATGTGAATAAATAAACAAATAAAATAAATACTGAGCAAACGCAGTGTGGAAATCCTTTCTGTTGCGGTGCACAGTTGTGAAACTTTCCCAACTTTGGAGTCTTGTTCGCTCCTAAACCGACATATAACTCTTTTTCTGGCAAACTCTTTCTAAGAACATTGGCAAAGACTTAACCGTTTAATACAAGACCAGTGCTATCCTATCCAAGACACTGAACCATTGACTTTGGCCCAGGCCTATTGAATCGAACTGCCTCTTGTGGTGAACTGAAAATGTTTGCCCTGCTTCTGAAAGTAGTTGTGTTTTGATTCTTATAACCTTTGTCTTTCTACCCCTTTTGAAAGTTACTGAAGTGCCATTTTGCTCCCACTTCAGGGGATCCTAATTTGTTCAGAAACGTATTGGTTGTGTACTGTAGTGTATTATAGTGTGATATTGAGATGCTTCTTACTAGTGGAATGTATTCTAACTACATGTGTAAATAAATGTATATTCATTTACCAAGAAACCTTGAGTAAGTGTTTGCTTGAAATACTGTGATTGTAAGTCCTTTGTGTAACATCTGGTACTGCTCACATCCCTATTGAGATAGAGATAAGTATGGCTGCTCAGCCACTGCTACTACATAACTGTGTAGTAAGGGCTTGTACCAAACGTGAAATTGTGCTTACACCTGTAGTCTTAATTGTGTATAGTGTTCCCAAAGGGTACAGCATGTAATTCTGTCTAACAGCGTCGCCCCCTGCCCCTCTGTGTATTTGCTCTTAGTCTTCAAACAGTTCTGACCTCCTCACTGTTACGGTTCAAATGGTGGTCTGGGTTTTCCAAGTTGTGGGTGTTTGTTCTAGTGATCTTGTGGCGGCCGCACGCCCCTATGTTGGGGGCCCACGTAAATGGGTAAAAAGTGTTTCTCTATTCCAGGGATGTGATTGCTGTTGCTTGAATTATTCCTCCCCTCAGAATCTTGAAGCAGGGCACACGCCCCAATACTGGGGGCCCAACCCTTCAACATGTCTGTCCAACTCAGCGAAGTGTGTCCCTATCTCTGCATGTGTCTGGGTCCTAGAGAGGCCGGATTGCTCTTGCGAGGGTAAGAGGGAATTTGGATGCATGATTCAATTTGGGGTTCTTGGGGTCAATAGTGGTCCCTTGGGCAGAAGAGCACACCCCTCGATGCACCCTACTGTAGGGGTCCCTTATCTTCCGTGCTTGGAGCCGTACAGTCCTGGAACCTCTGTGCCTGGGTTCCAACTTCCTGCACCTGGTCTCCTGTGCCACAAAGATTCAGACCTGCTCACTCAGGTGTTGTGTGGGTTCTGGCTAGTCCTCTTCTCGTGCTGCTTTACTGGTTTATGGGATAGCGTTTTTTCTCACCTTTGTTCCTGTGGCCACACTGCTTACCAATTTACGTTCCCCTGGGTCCAGGTGGAAATCACTGCTTGCACTCTTCTCTTATTGCTAATGCTGCTAATCCTTGTTCATTGTTTGCCTTCAGACACCACTTTCTGGCTCATCAGTGCTTCTCGACCCCTTGCGTGTGGGGCCGCCACATTACCTCATCGACCCGGGTGCAGAGTGTCCTGAACTTCCTCAGTCCCAGGAGGAGGGCACACGCCCCGCTTCCGGCAGACCAACCCTCACTGGGTGGAAAGTTGTTCTAACAGGTCCTTCTGCAGTGTTTGCAGAGTCAGTCACTGGGAGGTGGCCTGGGGGAGGTGTTCTCTATTTAAGATGCTGAAAGTACTCGGAGGGCCAGTGGTTTTGTTCCACTTCCACAGTCCCCACTTCTGTCCAGGCCTGCTGTTGGGTACCTGGAAGGTGCCCTATGAATCTACACAGTTGTGGTGGGTTATATAGGTCGAATAGAGTCACAAACACCCTAAGGATCTCACCTTCTTCTCAGAGGGTCCGCAGCAGTTTCCCAGCATTGTGTACATTTAACAGTGCTCTGTATCTTTTTGTACGTCCGCTTGTGCCCAGCTACTGTTCTTCTGTGAGGTTTTCTTATTCCAGGGGAACTGTTGCGCATGGGAGGCAAGCTCCCCTCTTCCTGGGATGCGATCCTAATCACTTCTATGTTCTCTCCCAGGTTATGGTTTCCAGGGGGGCACACGACCTGACACTGCGGGATCATGCCTCTGACTGGCCAGTATTACTGTGTGTTATCAATGGGCGGTAGGCTCATCGCTTCTAAATCGTTACATGCAGGAGTTACTCGGCAGTGGTGGTCACCTAGGTAAGGGGCCCTTGCCTCTCCTGGGGTGAAGTGGTTGGCTGGGGGGCCTCACTGGACCTTAGAGTCTCTTCCCTATCCGGGCACTCCTCCCATGCAGTGTGGGCTTCGGAGCATTGATGAGGGGGCAGTGATGGGCCCCAACAGTGGGCTCAGGCAAAGAGACCCTGCTGCCTGAGGATGGCTGGTTCCAAATTGGGGGACCAGTGGCGGCTCAGATTAAGAAGTGCTCCTCCAGGCATCAGTCCGTGCCCAGCGGGATATCAATTATCTAAGTGGGCCGCTTTCAGTTCATAACAGCAAGTTCCACCTCGATGCGTGTTTCTTTTCATTGCACGCGTGTTGTGTAAATGCGCAATGCCAGAGTTGTGATGGGTGTACACCATCCAGACTCAGAGCAGGACCTTCGATTCGGGGCGAGGGGTGACAAGTCTTGTCGCTGCCGACATCTGCACTGGTCTTCCTTGCAGTGCGAGGTATTGTGTTCACCCTCAGTGAAGTGGTCCGAGGACACCTCCTCGTTCACAAGATATTGAGCAGCTTGTAAAGAAACTTCTCCTCCCCCAACAGGGGGGGGTGTAGGGAAGTCCTACCTCATGTGTTTTAAGCGCTTTGGAACACATTGTGTATAGGCGCTATATAAATAAACTATCATATCATATCATATCATACCCTCGCTGATATGGGGGTGGAGTTGAAAGATTCTTATGGGCCCATTTGATTCTTCGCACGGGCGCGTCTCAGGCCAATTGGCTGTCTGCTCCTCTCCTCTCACCATGCAGGGCACGCAGGATATTACTTGCAGTACTCAGCAGAGATTTTGTGGCCCCGTTCTCCATCTGTACAGCTCTGATTTCATTCACTTGGGGCAGATGGTGCAGAATGGGTTCCCACACCATGTTATCTGGTTCTCTGCTCGGTAGGGGGGGTGTAAGTGGGGGCTCAATCCCCTTACAGGGACCTCAAGGCTGGAGGTCTACGCAGAGGCTTTTCGCTTCTCTGAGGCCCCTGGTGGCCGTCCCCTTCTTCCCTTTTTAATTTTATATAGATAACACTCCCTCAATGCCTGCTTTCAAACAGTCACACATCCATCCACCAATCTCTTCCAAAAACTGTACATATAACCCTATTATCATGATAAGCTTCCACACACCAACTGCCACTTAACAATATTCTACTTATCTTTTGCATCTACATTTCCCTTACTAATACAAAATAATTGTACACAGTGCTCCTATAAATGCACATATGCATTGTGCAGTGGGAGAAGTGCATAAATAGAAGAGGCACTATGGATGGGCAAGTGATCATGAGGACCCAGGCGGGAAATACTGAGGGATACCAAGGTGGGACGCCACTGGCTTAATACTGGAGCAGATGCGTCCCAAGGGTGGGATGCATCTTAATCATAACATCCCTTTAACAACTTTTTTTCTGACAATTTAATCGTTTTTTATAAGTGAAAATATTTCATGGTGTTACATCACTGTATATAAGTTATTATTAATTCCTCTTCAACTTTAAATATAAACATCCTTTAAGAAACATATTTTTCCAACATATACTTATGTCTGTCGTTATCAGCAGTGCATGCTAAGGATGCAAATCATTGTTCAATTGCCTATGGCAAAAGGTTCAACCATGACCCCAGCTCAACCAAACCACCTCTATTATTTACAGCACCTACTCTGCATCCTAGCTCAGTGTCCACTATACCATAATAATGTAACCAATGGCTAGTGCTCATGGCTTGCAGTCATGGCCATTCTCCAAATCCATGGGGCATTGGCTTTGGCCATGCCACATTCCCTAATAAGCAAATAAGAGTACACATTTGCATTTTCCAAGGGCCAGGCCCAATACCCAGACACCAAATGTATATCACTAGTTGTTCTACTTACATTCTTACACTTTGGAAAAATAAAACACAAGACATATTTCCAAAAACATGCTTTTAGGTCCTTGCTAATGCTTGTCGCACAAGTTTGTTGTAATCTAGTTCACTGCTTCAGGCTGTAACTGCAAACATAATATTTGTTCCAATTCAAACCTACCACTTCAGCTAAACTGCATGCCCCAATAAGGAATTACAGTACACATTTCTCCTTGCTTACAGCCAGGCCCACTGCCCACACACCAATGTTATATCACTGTGTTGTTTACTTACATTTTCACACTTTCCAAAAAATACAACACAGGATATATTTGCAAAACCATGCGTTGAAGTTCTTGCTGACTCCCCTTTTGCATATTTTGCAACAATCCCATCCAGCCCGTCAACCTGTACCTCACAAGCAGATTTTGTTTTCCCATTCAAGTGTATCCCAATTTCGAAATACTTGACCACATGGCCGGTATTTTGTGGCCATGCCCACTTGAAACCCATTGCTGGACCCTTGTGGTCATGGCCAGTAGCCAGATTGTCCGGGGCATGGCATTTGTCCATGTCCCAGACAATCTGGCCACTGCCCATGGCCACATGCTGTACCTCAGTCAACAAACTATATCACTATTGTTTGTACCTACATTATGACACTTTTCCAAAATTAAAACACTGACACATTTGCAAATTGATGCTTTCAGGTCCTTGTGAATGCTCCTTACTCAATTTTGCTGCAAAAACGCCATGTTTTTATTTTTATTTTTGAAAAGTGTCAAAATGTACATACATCAAATAGGCATATAACTTAGCCCCCACTTGAGAAAATCCATTCAGACTTTGCCCAAACATTGAAGGTTGGGTCTATAATATTTCTCAAACCCTTTGTCCATATTAGTCAAATGTCAACAAATTATAAGCCATCTAAAAATGTTGAGGCCCCCCTCTAATTGTGTCCCCTCTTTACAAATCCCACCAAACTTTGCACAAACATTCATATCTAGGTCTAAAATCTTTTTGCAAACATCTGTGCAGATTCCTCAAAAGGCACCACATTTCTAAGCCTTTAGATTATTTTGTAACCCCCCTCTCTAATTTTGGTCCACACTTTGCAGAACCATTCAAAGTCAGGTCCAGAATGAGATTCCAGAATGTCATGCAGTTTCATGGAGTGGCGCCTGACTTATAAACCATAGAAAAACGGCTTTTCTTTTTTTAAAATGTTTTTATTGTGTTTTAGTCAAACTTTTGACTTTAACACGTCTTAAACATAAAAATCTCTTTAAATTGAATTCCTTAAAACAAAATAACATATTACTCAAATGGACACGTTTGAAAAGATAAAATAGACAAAGAAAAAACAAATTCCATGGATATAAAAATCATATCATATCACAATCCATCAACATAAATATACTAAAAATAATGTTTTACATCACAATTCTCCATACAATTACTTCACTCAAATCAGAAAGAACAACATCTCTAGGGTTTAAGACTAAATCAAGTAAACAAAGGTAGAAAATCTCCCCAGGCTGTAAAACCACTAAATAACTTGTTTGGACAGATAGTATAACACCAGCCAGTACCCCAATTTAGGGGAGAGCACCCCACTGATGGGAACAGTTCAGAACAACTGAAAAGAGGTGGTCCATTTAATTTCAGCTGCTGTTCGACCTGGTTTCTCTTCTCCCTGCCAAATTCAGTTCCTTCAAAAGAATAACAACTTCCGCAGTCAACAAGGTTTCACTGCCCGATAATAATCTCCCTCAAAACTCATCAAAGTTCAGCCAACATACATCATGAACACATCTTTGTGTTGGAGTGACTGCCGTTCTTTCTCATCACATTTATCACATATGTCAGATGTATATTTCTCTTTGTCTCTAATTGACAGGATTTCTAAATTTGGGAGCAGATTTAAACTAAATCTCAGAAATTCTGATCTTGAGACTGGATCAGGTGATTTATTTAGATAACAGGGCAGTAGTGAACTTTTTTGTCAATTAATGTAAATGAAGTTTATATTTTTGCCAACCTCATTTTGCCAATCGTTCGTCTCCAATCCATGCATTTCATATGCTCTTTTACTTTAGAATGATTTTGGATGATTTTGGATAAAAACATCGAACAAACAATCTGAGTCATCCAGTATTTCACAATACTTCGATCTTAACTTAATCAGAATCCTAGTCTCATCTCTCTGCATCAGTAAAGCCACATCCTCATAAAGGGAACCCTTCAGTGGTTCTAAAATTAACCTTAAAAAGGCAAACCATTTACAATCCATCCAGGCCAACAGAGAGGTCAAGCCCAATTCATACCGTAGGCAAGCTATGTGGACAAAGCTTGGCAGGTTTAATGATCTCTTCCAGAGCTTAGCCTCAATTCTTTCCCACTCTATATCAAAGGATAATGGGTTTGATTCTAAACCCAAACAAGATAATGGGAACCTTTCTTCCAATATAGAACCTTAGAAATGGCAGAATGGAACATGTACACAATTTCAAGCTGATCCTTTTCATTTGTGACCCCAGATTTATACACTTTATGTCAATGACTGAAAGGAGATAGCTTTTGATTGGAAAAGCTTTAATTTCAACACCCAGGTAGGATAACTCCTTGACTACCACAATTGGCCGCTTGTCCAGTTCCCAGCTTCTTGTATTCCTTTTTTTTACTCCGTAATTTACGGTGGCGTAATTAGCGCCTTCCCCACTCCCATTATGCCCTATGGGGCAAAAATGGGAATGGGGAAGGGAAAATGGGAAATGGGGATTTACCGCCCCACTCACCTTGGAATGGGGCGGTAAATCCGCCATCCACCATGGTGTAAACACAGTTTACACCATGGTGGTAAAGTTGGCGCGATTAGCGCCTGGGTCGTAATGACCCCCATTGTCTCGACACGTGTTTCCCCATTGCCAATCACAATGGTTCTTCAGGAGAAAAAGAAAAATAGTTTTTGGTCTGTAGACAAAAGAAAAGTGAAAGAAACAGAAGAAAACAAATGTAATGTTAGAGTTTTCCCATTTGTTTTGATGTTAAGTGTTAAGTTCATAATAAATATTGCTGACTCACCCTATTTATATGACTGTTTAGAGCTTAATTTTTTTTATTCCTTTATGATAATCCAGCAATTTGTCATTATGTTTCATTTCTTATGGAATAGATCATCATTTTTGTAGACTGTAGGGAAGAAGAGAGAAAAGAAGAAAAATCTTCTATTTTTAAGTGTTGGGAGAGAGTGCCTAACACTTTGGTATAGGAGAAAATATTTTAGTTTGTAACAAATAATAAAGTTACATTTTTAAAGTTAGATTTCAGTCTAGTTATGACCTTACCTTGGTAAAGTGGAGCTTTCTCTTCAAATAGCGCTGTTCTCTGGCCCTGGTAAGCCACTCTCAGGTCCTCGGCTGCTTTCGAATTGAAAGCTTGCCAAAATGCGCTTTTATAGCGTGTGATGATGGCATCACGCCACGCGCAATGTTTGATACGCGTGACATGATGACGTCATCACGCTGGCACGTTCCCTACACTCCCGGCGGCCATTTTGAAGCGAAAAGGATGCCGTGAATTCTGCTTGTCCATAATGGTGCCTGTTGTTGCACCTTTCGTTTTTTTTATAAACACCATCTAGTATAATCAGTTGATTTTAGATGGTGAATGGTTCTTGCTTGCCTGTTAGTAATTAAAATGAAAAAAAAAATGTATATTTATATCTTTTTCAACTGAACATTTTTTACATTTTATCTAACTCATTGGTTTTAAGACTAATCAAACTTTATCCCATAGGTATGATAATTAGCCTAAATAGATTTTGATTAGGCTGTCATTTTGCTAATTTTAAGAGCTTTAGATTGCTATGTAGGTCCAATGGTACTTTATCAGGGATGGTTAATCGACATTACATTTACAGAAAAAAATGTAAAGGCGTAAAGTAAGAAGAGAAAGACAGAGATAAAAACAAAAACATTTTTCAATACATGTTAAATAATATAAACTTTTGCAAAATTCTATACAAATTTGTATGCATTTTTTGGGCATAGTTAAACAAGCAAATTCTATAACCATTTATACATTTCTGAATCACAATTCAGTCCAGAGGCACAAACATCCATAATACAAATACATTTGCATTCTTGTTTTCTTAAAAGTTCCTCTTTGATGCCCCCCCTTGGTAGGGAGGACATTTTCTCCAAGCCAAAGATTTTAAGCGATGAAATTTCAAACTGTGGATGCTCACTGATAATATGTACTGATAAGGGAGATCTAAGGTATTTGTGTGTGATTGCTCTGATGTGTTCAAAGATTATCACCTTCAATTTTCTAATTGTGCTCCCAATGTAAAGTGTTTTGCAAATGCATTCGATTCCATATATCACAAAGGTCGAGTTGCAATTGAACAATTGGTTAATTTGCTTTATTTTTCCATTCGGTAGATTAATTTCTTTCTTTCCTTGGTGCATTAGTGGACATAACTTGCAGTGTCCACATTTATGGGTTCCCCTGGTTGAAGTTTGAAAAAGTGCTTTTTTCATATTGGGAATCGGACTAAAAAAACTTGGGCTAATTAAATTCCTGATTGTTGGTGCCCTTCGATAACAAATGCTTGGTGAAATATCCAAATGTTTTTGAAGACTCTGATCTGTAAGTAGAATGTTCCAATTTTCTGCTAGTGTACGCTTTATTTTCTTAGCTTCAGTACTGTATGCTGTGATGAACTGAATCTTTGGTTCCAATGGCTTAATCTTAGGTTTATCAGTCAATAAAGATTCTCTTGGGATGTTATTTGCTTTATTGATATCAGTTTTAGTGTTATCTGATCAATATCCTCTCTGTTTAAATTTATAAACTGTTTTTTTCAGGTTTTCTTGGTAAGTGAGTTGTGTACTGCAATTTCTTTTAATCCTTAATACCTCCCCATAAGGAATGTTGTAGATAGTATGTTTTGGGTGATGAGATGAAGCCTAGAGGAGACTGTTACCAGCTGATGGTTTGGTATATAGTTTGGATTGGATCTGGTCATCTTCCACAAATAATTCTAGATCCAAGAATTCAATATTTGTTGAACTGGCTGTTTTTGTAAATGATAGGTTGAATGTTTTATTGTTCAAGTGAGTAACATAGATTTCAAGTTGTTGAAGATCACCTTCCCAAATCAACAAAATATCATCAATGAAGCGTCCCCAGAAACGTATATTTTTTGCAAAACTGAGGTGTATCCAAGCATGTTGTAACTCAAAAAGTCCCATAAGCAAGTTTGCATAGGTTGGGCAAATTTAGACCCCATAGCAGTCCCCTGAAGTTGCTTGTACAAAATATTGTCAAAAATAAAAATGTTGTGAAAAAGACAAAAGCGTAACATTTCAATGATCATTTAGTTTTGCTGTGAGAAGGAGACTGATCTTGTTTTTAAGAAATATAACGTACTTTCCAGACCTTTATTGTGCTTGATGCTGGTGTATAGTTGGACTACATCCAATGTGACAAATAAGTAGCTTTTGTCCCACAGTATTTGGTTCAGTTGGTTAATGATATGTTTGGAATCTTTAACAAAGGAGGAAAGATTAACTGTCAATGGTTGGAGGTGGGTGTCAATATATTGTGAAATATTTTCTGTTAATGAACCAATTCCATTTATTATTGGTCGTAGAGCTGGAAAATCTTTATACGCTTTGTGTAGTTTTGGCAAAAAGTACATTGTTCCAAGTATAGTATTTTTGCAAAGTAGGCATTGATACTCTTTTTCATTGAGAAGATTTTGATGAAACCATGTTTTGATTGTTTCATTCCATTCCAACTCTAAATCTGGTAAAGGATTATTTGTTAATACTTCATAACAATCCTTCATGTTTAGGTGTTTCAAACCTTCCTTTATTTAGTCTGTTCTGTTGAGCAAAACAATTTTACCTCCTTTATCCGCTGCCTTTGTTGTCACTGATGTATCAGCTGCCAAATTTCTTAAGGCTAGTCTTTCCTCCTTGGTCAAATTACTATTCGTTTCTGTATAGTTGTTGTTGAGATAGTCTTTCCGAAGTTTATTGCTCACTACTTTCTGAAATACTTCAATCACATTGTCAGATGAAAGAGTCGGAATAAATGTGGATTTCTGTTTGAGTTTTGTTTCCTCTGAAAGGTCTGTCAGTATTCCTAGTTCCTCCAAAAAAACATCTTTTGTGTAAAATTGACCTTCTCTATGTTTAGCAAATCTACTGTGTCCTCCACATTATTCCTTTGAAACGTAAAGATTCTGTTGTTAATGTAATCGTCTTCATCCCTTATAAATGTTCTTTATTTTTTGATTTTTAATTCTTTCTCATAATTAGCAAGAAAATCATCCATAATTTGGTAATTTTTAAAAGTGATCTCTGGGCATTCCAATGCTTTAATTGCCTCTTTCGCATCCTCTATATCTTGCATAATTTTTTCATGTGTTTGAGCTGCTTGATTAATTAATCTAATCATCACCTCTTTGGATGTATTGTTCAGTAAATTTACCCAATCTTCAAAGGCTAGTGTTTCTTCTTCATCAAAGGGTGGAAAGATGCATATATGTAATCCTCTCGGGATATGATTAACTTCTAGGTACATCTTAAGTGTTTTAATTTCCCACCATTTGTTTAGCTCTTGTTTACTTAGATTCTCTAGTTGTTCAAATAAATGTCTCAAGGAGTAGTTGTTTCTTTGTGATGAACTGGATGCACATGTTTGTCGATGTCTCAGAAATAATTCTTCTGCTTGTGCTTCTCTAATGTTGAAGGCTTCGTCCATATTGCTTGATATAATGTTTTTGATGTCTGCCTGGGAGGCTTACGAGAGAAAAAATTGGAAAATTGTATTTTGTAACCAAACGCAGCACAACCTTGGCGACATCAATTGTGTAGTTGAAATGTTTGGTTTTTACCAAAAGAAAAACTTGAAGACGTCAGCATGGGTGCCTCGCATATCTTTGTGTGGCTACTTCACATGCTAATTGGATTAATTGGGTGATGTGCGAGAAATTGTCACTCTAATGCGCCAACTCTTTAACTTGTTAAATAAAGACTTGTTTTACTCTGTATGGTGAGTCAAATCAAATGTATTGCCTTAGTGTTAGTTTCACACTGGTAAGATTTGACTTAAGGTTTTATTTCCAAAGTACATTTTTTTTCATTTTCCCATTGCCTTAGTGTTATTTTCACACTGGTAGAGATTTAACATGAAGTTTTATTTTCAAGGTACAATTTAATTCATTGTCTCGACACGTGCTTCCCATTGGCAATCACAATGGTTCTTCAGGAGAAAAAGAAAAATAGTTTTTGGTCTGTAGACAAAAGAAAAGTGAAAGAAATAGAAGAAAACAATGTAATGATATGTGTATTCCCATCAAAGGGAAAGCTCACTTGTTCAATATCGGACGATGAAAAATACTTTAGAGACAGATGAGCTTCATTTCGAATAGTATTGCTGATCGATTAAGGGGTGATTGTCTATGCTCACTAAAGGTCTTTCTCGATAGGAACACTTTCAACTCAGACGGCTTTTCCTGAGGATTCACATTTTGATATCGGTGGTCATATGCCTTGGTCAACAGAATTTGTTTCAGGGCAGGGCCAAATGTTCGGCTCCACAAATCTGAAAGTCCTGTGATCTGTTGGGATGACTTTAAGGCTTCATTGACCTTTAAGCAATGCTCTTCTTTTCCCCCAGGCTGATCTGTGACACCTGTCCTGCTTTCAACCTTTTCTAAACTGACTGGAGTGGACTTATTTGAAATCTCGGGGTCCAATGTTTGACAGGCCTTCAGGAAAATGGGCGCATGCTCACGTACTGGACTCCTCATTTAGATTTTCTTCTTTGCTGCAGAAAAATTGGAGCATTTTTTCCAGGGGGCTCAATTTGTTCCATTTGAATTCCCACTGTGCTTTTTGTTATTTCCTTCGGGATTGATGACCCCTCTTCCCCCTTGACTCTCGGGTTTTAGTAGTCTTTTTGTCCGTGGCTCCTTTTTCATCATTTAGTTCTTTAGATTTTTCTGTTTTCAGTTCAGTTCCCAGGGCCTGATTCAATTTTTTGATAAAGCGTTTTGTGTCCGTGGTCCGCTTTGTCTTCTTTGGTTGAGGTTGTTTACTAACCTCTGCCACTGGGATTACGCGTAAACCCCTATTCATTCTTTTTCTCCTCTTTTTAGACTTCCCATTTGATTTCTTCTACTGAGGCCCTTGTTCGTCCTCTAAATTGAGGATATTTCTACTACAGGGGCCACATCTGACCTTTTTGGGAGGGACTCAGCCCCCTCCACTTGTGCCAATTGTAAGAACTCTTACATGACCGAAGCTGATAGGGGGGTGTCGTTTGGAAAATTTTTTGGGCTGGTATTCAAATTGAGCGTTGAGTCACTCCCGCACCTGCGTTGGGCAGGATTGGCCTGTCTAGCCGAGAGAGATCTTAACTCTTCCGTAAAACACCACCATTGTTCTGTCAGGATATCCATTTTTGCCACCTGAGCCTTTGATGCGGGAACGGATTTCTGCCAGAATCTCTCCAACTAAAACATTGACTGCTGAATTTATTTCCACCATAGTTATCGCATTTATTTCAAGTTCTTTTGTGATCTCTAAAAGTGAGTGCTGCTGTACTTCCTTTTAAAGGCTTTCAAAAACTTTGAATAACAAATTTTGCACACAATTTAGGGTCATTATTGTAGGTGGACATAGTTCTTTTGATTTATTAGCATCCAATGAGATGCCATTGGCAGCAGGGCTAGTTCATTTCTGGAGTGAATTCACAGGGGGGCCAGACCATCCCTGATCATTTTCCCATGCTATCGACATTGCATTCAGTTCATAGGGTGAGTCAGGAGGGTGTACATTTTCCATCTCCAAAAGCTCTTCATCCAGTAAGTCAATTGGATTTGTGGCCATTCCTTGTTGAGCACCAGGATGTTTAATCTGATCCTGGAGATCCCCTGGTTGCTGTCTTATAGCCTCTTCTGTCTGCCCTACTGTGCACAAGGCAAAGTGGTTCGAGATAGCATTCTTCATTGTTGTAGTTCGTAAAGTGTAGTTCAAATTAGATGTGAGTGAATCGCAAAAGGGCTGGTAAAGATGGGGAGATTCCACAATTTCTTGTCTGGGGTCTTCCAAAGTACCCATTAACCCTGAACTTGTCTGTAGTATATTATTTGCCGGGTAGATGCTCTGCAGAGGAATACAAACGACCCCCATCTGACTTATAACATTTAATTGTACATTTCTCCCATATGTTGCTATTTTGGTTAGTAGTAGGAGCGTAGTCTGTTTTTGTTGGCATCGCGTTGTTTTCCTGTGGGGGACTTTGAAGGTTATTTTTATTTTTTTTATTTTGGTTGGCTGACAAATCAACCTTTCAAAAATGTACAAAATTACAACAGCCAGATGCTTATAAAAAATTACAGCAGTAAAGAGCTATACAAACTGACACTAACCAATACAATATCATCTTTACACATTTCATTGTTAATTAAAGAAAATAAAATCTCAAAGCATGAGCATATAGCAAAAGAAACAAAGCAATTTCCAACATAGAAACGGCTGGCCTCTTCATTTCCCCACTGTCATATTACACATCGACCATATGATACAAATTGCCACCAATGTCTGATTGAGAAGGAATTACAACATTTACAAATTGTGCCAAAGCAATCTGTGTAGAAGTCTTTGCATTGGTTAGGAGGTACGCCCACATTTCCTCACTGGAGTGGAATGTTACAGACTGACAACACTTATTAAACAGTTTGTTCCGGATTAAACTCAAAGCGGGACAATAAACTACCAAGTGGCGCAGTGATTCAATTTGACAAGGTTCCTTTCAGTATCGACAGTATTTTTCATCCTTAGAGATCACTCGTCTCCTGCCTAGGATCTGCCTTGTCGCACATAAATTCAACTGAATGCGCAGCTCTAACAAAATTGGACGGACACTTCACTTAATAGGATTCCATTGTGCACAGTTTTTTATGAGACAACATTATGGTACCACCATCCACATAGGTTGAACATTGATTGCGAGTGTGGATCCATTCCACACGATACTATTTCAATTTAGCTTTGGTTGGATTCAGTAAAAGTAATTCTAGAGAAATATCAGTTGGTCCATTTTTCCGAAAATTCAAGACTGGATAGAAAAAATTGATTATCAAGGATACCCAAAACATTCGGAGAGGTGGCACCTATAAGGCATTTCCTATATAGAGAGCAACATTTCCACACCTCTTGACTGTGCAGGGAAATGGTTCCTAATTCGTACCGAAGTAATGCAAGCGGAGTGCATTTGGGAAGCTTTAATACAGTTTTCCAGAAAAGGGTTTCATAATGATCCCAAAATGATCTTGATTTCGGAGATGTTGTTTCTGCTCCATAGCTAATAATAGGAACCACTTATTGTTGGTAGAAACTCATTATGTGAGGCTGACAAGTTACTCTTTGTGTTTTGTTTAAATTGATGATCAAATTATTCTCAGAGACATATTCCTGGAGTTTGTTCAGCAAATTTTGCAGCCCACACGGGGAGCAGCAAAGTAGGACGAGGTCATCAGCGTATAAAAGCCAGATGATTTTCTGTGGGCCAAGTTTGGGGGCATCTGCAATGGTCTCTTCAAACTTTGTACCTATGTCAAATAAAAACAGGTTGAAGATTGTTGAGGCGAGGATGCACCCCTGCTTGAGTCGATTTGTTGCAATGGAGGCGGACAATGAACCATCAAGAGACAGTCTGACCTGCATTGAGGTGTTTGAATGCAACTGTTTAATGAGCCCAAGAATGGAAATGGGACAGCCATATTGTTCAAGTTTCTTAAATAGCAACTGTCGATCGACTGATTCGAATGCGTGGCTGAAATCAACAAAGGCTACATATAGAATTTTTTTGCGTCCGGCATATTTGCTCTTAATTAGGTGAAGGAGAAGCATGTTAGGGGAAGTGCCCAGACCAGAAACAAAGCCCGCCGTTAAGGGATCCCTTTTTCCTTTGTGTCTAGTCCAGTCGTTCAGCTGTTGCAATATAATGCGACTGTACAATCTACCAGGGGCATCCAACATAGCAATTGGGTGGTAACTTTGAGGTTTATTACAGTCACCTTTTTTAAAAAGTGGGATAATAATTGAATGTTTCCATGATGTAGGAATACATTTTGTGACATTGATATGCTGAAAAATTTGAAACAAAATCTCAGTCCAGATTTCGGGGTTGAGTTTGAAGGTCTTATTAGATAACCCATCTGGGCCCGGGGCTCTGGATTGACTTATTGAGGAAATATAGTAAAGTATGTCAGCTCTTAATATATCGAGATGAAATACAAACAATTGCTCCTCTTTCTGTGCTGGGGCTTGTAAGGATATTTGGCGTGTTACAGCACAGAGTACAGCACTACTGCACAGGTAGCAAACAGCACAGAGTACAGCACTACTGCACAGGTAGCAAACAGCACAGAGTACAGCACTACTGCACAGGTAGCAATTTTTTTTTTTGCAGCACCACCACAAGGGTGCGGTGCATTGCTATATGTGTTACCAGATTAACAAGGAAAGACAGGCTATTCAGTCAAAAACGATTTTAACATATAAGATGCAAATCTATTTTTACAGTTAAAAGCACACGTGCACATTCAAAAATGCACACTATTTTTCACCTGAAATGCCTATGGTGCGAGAGACACATTTGAAAATTAATAACTAACATTACTTATAACTAACCTGACTAATGAAACTGAGGTTAACATAATCCACTAATAAAAATGTGTCTCCACTGCAGAATTAGGCCTTTTCTGAAAGTGAACTTTTAAACGCACATCCATTTTTTTTTTGTTTTCTCTGCTGCCCTGTCCACATAATTTCAGGAAGCAAAAGAGCTCGAAAGAACAGGAAATCAGTTGGTTACAAAGTATTACTATAAAAATGAGCCATTGTGTAGAGAAGGAGGAGATGGCATGATTGATTCTGATTGGAGCAGCGTCATAGCAAGTATCATGCTACAGGGAGTGATCAGAGTTTTGCTGGGGGGAGTTTGAGGAGGAAGGAGGACAGTCAAGATTTGGCAGAGCTGGGAGAAGGACCTTTTTCCTGGCTGGAGCATTCCTATTTGCAAAAGCCTACAGGAACTTGCGAGGCATACATTTCCGTGAAGTACTCAATCCAGGCCTGTTCGGAAACATCTGTTTTAACGTTTGGGGAGTGGAAACGGCTTCATTGAGAGTAGCCTAAATTCGTGCGGTATTCTGATTACACATTAATTGCAACATGTGTTCGCCATCCTTTTGCCAGAGTGTTGCGCGATGTGTCCGCAGCCAATTTCTATACCCTGTTTTTGCTCTGGTCAAGGCAGCTATTTTAAGGCCAGCTGGGAGTAGAGTACGTTTCAATACACGGTATTCAGTTTTTTTGAGTTTGACTAGGGCATCAAAGGAGTGCCTTCTCGTTTCTGAGGATTTTTTTAATATTCTGATTATTTGTTGAATTCTTCTGCATAAGATTAAAATAGCATACATGATTACCCTCCCCGCTCAGTCATGAATGGGCAAAAGCAGATGTAAGAGAAGTTGAAAATTGAATTAAACTTTCTTCGGACCACCTTATCTGATTCATTCGAGCATTCACCCTCACAGTCCCTGGATACAATACCTGCGGAGTTGAGGCTGCACTCTGGGGAATGAGCCAGGAACTGGTTAGCATGTGATGGTCACTATCTACAACCGGTATAATCTGAAATCACACTACTTGAGACATCAGCCTTGGATCACATACATGTAATCAATAATGGCCTTAGCTTGTCCGCGAAACCAAGTGAAGTTTGGGGGTTTATCGCCGGCACAAGACCCGTTTAGCATAACTAAACCACGAGAGGCCATTGTGTGTTTCCATTGAGTTTGTCTAACAATTTCACACACAGGTGAAAAAAGATGCAAGTTAAGGTCACCGGCTACCACAGTATAAGCAATGCCCGGTACCACAGCAACACTCTAACAGAGACAGAGATGCAAGGTCACTAAAAAATTTCATGTCATCAATCCCCTGATAATTCCAATAAATATTAACCAACGCATACAGAACGGAACGAGTTGCATAGATGAGTTGGGTGAGTAAGAAGAGATCATTTTAAGATCAGCACTCGTTTTGATGCACGTAATCAGACCCTCCATGGGTCGCCCTATAACCCCTTCTAATGCAGGAGTAAAGTGCATTATATAATCGTGCCAGATTGGAGACGAGGTAAGCCACGTTTCCTGCATCATGATAATGTCAAAATTCTTTAATGTGGAATTTTGATTGTTAAACAAATGGGAGTGCCCGCAAGTGTTCCACGAGGCACATTTTAGTAGATCGTTCTCGCACTGATGCGTTAGATAACTTTTTGTCTCACAATTACAGACACATTTGGCTTGCATTGAGTGTGCCTGAGCGATAGCATTGCTGGAAACTGACGTGGGGGCTGTGCATTTGTGATAATCATCCCCATATGTGGGACCTAGCAACAGAACAAAGCCCAAGTCAAACAGTTGGTTTTTGGCAGACCAAATGATGTTACGCACCAAACACAAACATAACTTCAGGCAACTGGTGGTTAGAACATTTTCATTCATAAATTCAACCAACTCAATGTCCGCTGTTCCTATATCCTCTAGTTGTTTGACATCAGAAAAGATTTCAAGCACACTGTGTCTATTAAGCAAATATTGCGGATGTGGGGCAGGCCGACATCCAAGAATTAATATGTTTGCCTGAGTGTCCTGTTTCGGTTCCACCGATTGCTTTTAAGAAGGCTGTATTCGAACTTGAGAAGCTGGCACAGCGGGCAATGGAGTTTTTGGTTGATGTTTAGGCAAAAGGGCCTGTAGAAGCTGAGAAATCTCATCCCTCTGCCCTTCAAAAGAGTCCAGCCTAGGTTTCAGCAGGGCACTTGGATCCAAGACAGCTGCCTGATTGCAATCGCGACGAGCATTGTTGGACGCAGCCGCATGGAGGCTTTGTCTCAAAGCTATTGTTTTCGGGGACTCGTCCTCGTTTGAGCCATTTACACTCACTTTTGGTATTTCCCCATTCAGCCCCTTATCAAGAGTTGGTATGACTTTGGACATTAAATTAGGGGCACCTATCGTTGGAAGCTGGGCAAATTTAGCCATATAGGCATGCACTTCTCTCCTGATTTCCTCCCGCCTGTTTAACACTACCAAAGAGGTAGTGATGGGGGTGGGCACCATAGGAGAAACGGAGACTGAAGAATTCAAGGTGGAGGAAGATTTGGAATGATGTTCCATCGCTTCCACAAGATTATCCAGAGGAGCATATGGCTCCATGGTAGGTTTTTTGGTAAGCCCCAATTTGATCTTTTTAACTGATTCACAACTGCTGCTGAAGCTACAGAGGAACTTTTCGTTGGACTTTTCAGAGCTTTGATGAACTGTCTTGTAGACCCAGTGGTCAGGTTTTTCTTTGATTTGAGGTTGGTAGGTTTTTGCTTCGAAACAGCAGCTGTATCACTTCCAACTTTTTCCGGCCCCAAGATTTTTTTGTTAGACCGACCAAGAGCCCCTTTAGATGGCTTGGCAAATATGGTGTAAATTCGCCTTTCCATCTGATCAGGAGACTGAGTGGGGATTACGGCCTCCTCATTACAGGAAGCTAAAGGGTCAGTAATGACTTTTGGAAAAAGTGGTACAGCAGAGACCTCTTCTAAGGTGGGCAAGGCCATTGACGTAGCTTAAGGAAGTTCTCAGTTATAGGGGAGGACGCTGTGTCAATGTGAGGCACTCTTATTGGTGATAGTGCTACTGTTTCACGTCCACCACATCCCTTTTCCCCCAGAGGTCTAGGCAAGGCTTGCCATGCCATAATGGTAGCTATTTGCGAGCTCTCAGCTGAAATTTTGTCATTTAATGATTCAAAAAGTTTGACTAGAGTGTTCATGGTGGTATTCATTGCTTCAAAGGCCAGATTCACCACTCTGTTTTCTCTAGGAGAGGGCAACCCGTCTTCTCTGTGCGTTTTTTCCCTTAGGGTGTGTATTAAAAAAGAAGAAGAGATGTTAGGCCTGGAGGGGCTGACATCAGGAAATATATTTGGTGAAAATTAGAACTTTTCTGAAATGGTTTGGGCTGAATAGTCAGTGTGCATGGGGTCCAAATCAATTACTGCTACATCGGCAGCGGCTAAAACGAAGCTTCTGCTTTTTGTAGAGCCCACCGTGGGAATCGAAGCCCCTTGCATCACCAGGCTATCTGTAAGGGACCGATTACACACCGGTTTAGAAATGGTTTGCTCATCAGTCGCACATTCTACCCCTACACCCAAGCTAACAGCTTGTAATGGTCTCATAGAACACGCAGTGGGTCGGGGAGTATCAACCACCCTTTCAGTGTTCACTGGAAAGAAGCCGCGTATGTCGGTGACTCCTTGTCCCTTTATAGTTTTTGGAGGGACAAAGTTGGCTATTGCCTGATGCCGTATAGGAGTGGAGCAATTTTGTAAATCAAAGAAACTTTTGTGAGATGTTGTATGTTTCTTTTCACATTTAGAACTCGTGACAGGACCTGGGAGCTGCAAAGGCATTCCTGTACGTAGTGTATAAAATGGCGGTTTCATTATTGTCAAAAAAGGAGCACTCACTTGAAAGCTCACTCGAAGTGCTTCTGCTTTTCACAACTCGCAGCCTCTAGCAAGTCTGCCACTCCACAGAACGATCAAAGAGGAAAGAGAAGGACAGTCACCGGTGACGCACCGCACGTCGTTGCGGCGAAGTGGCAAAGCAGTGCTTCACCGGTGCTTCCTCCTGGTGCGCACGCTGGTGCGCGCGGAGTCCTTCTTTAATAAGGTAGCCAAAAAAGGTGTGGAGCTTCAAGTTAAAGTAGCAGCAAATAATATGAAAGTTAACACAATTACGATGGATCCAGCAAACAGGGGTCGGTGCAAAGCGATGCTTCGAAGGTTATATGTTTTAGACATTATGTCTAAACCTCCAGGCTTCTTTTTTCCAGCTCTGCGAAAAGGAAAATAGCTATGTGGACGTTTTCTTCCAATTTAAAATATGGCAGTCTTTTTACCTTTGTTCACTACAATCTGCACTGCTGTTCAGCCCCGCAGTTCTAGCTTTTAAGCTCTGACATTCTTATATGGAATAATTCACCACCACTTGTTTTATTAAGCTGGAAGTATACTGACGACCCAGCCGATGACTGAGTGGCTGGAGCCGCTCACAGTTTACTATTCCTCTATCGCTCTTTAAATTCCATGGCCCCGCCCACTTTCCCGCTGGAACTTGTAACCGTGCAACGGGCAACAGTGTAAATTACTGTCTGTACAATAATGTCTAATGATAGAAGAGGTTCATGTGGCCAGACCATAGAGACCCACGCTTAAGGACACAGGTTAGCAAAAGCGCTATATCCTATGCCATAGGCGTGGAGGCTACTTCCACAGATCTTCTATGACTGAATCCCCAGCAGAAAAAAAAGCGTAAAGCTAACGCTCACCAATGCAAATGCATTTATCTTCAGTTCTTTAACAGTCCAGGAATGTCTTCTGTGCACCCAGACGCCCATCTGTGCACAGAATGCACTGACTGCAGCACACACTCTGCTGTCACACTCGATGGCCCGCTCCGCGGCTGCAATGAATTTTTAAAGACTGGTGGTGAGAGTTCAGGCCAGTATGCTCCAACTCCAGCAATGCACACAGGAAAAAGACTGGACTACACTGGCTTCTCACTGACTGCAACGCACACTCTTCTGCCACACTTGCTGCAAACTGCTTTTCGCCAACCCTGCAATGCAGAAATAGGCATATATGTCCCCGAACATCTCAGATGTTGGCAACCATCACAGGACTGCTCGGGCTTGCGGACTGTTCGCGGATGTCAGAGTTGAAAAGCCACCATTTTTTTGCCTTTTTAATGCCATATCCCATCCCATCCTCATGCCCTCACCTCTCCAGAGATTGTTTTGTTAGTTTGGCAAGTGCAATGTTGTGTTTTTTAATATGTTTTTACTGCGATTTTTGCGGCAAATGCACTGTCCTCTGGGACAATCAGGGGCCCGTCTGCAGACCGAACAGGGAAGTGTGTTCGCAGTCCGAACCTATATATCACTCATTTGTTTTACCTAGTTGTTGGCAGTTTAAACAAAAACGACTGGACGGTTTTACACCAAATTTACGAGAACAAGCTTTCAGGACCAAGCTGCCGCTCTTGCCGCAAATTTGGTGAAGATCTTTGTAGCGGCAAACATTTTTTTCCATTGCGTCTATGGAAAAACCACAACTTGTGGGACCTCCCTATAACTTTGTCCTCCCTACACGAAACCACACCAATCTTTGCAGAATCAATCTGACCAAGCTATATACTTATTTTGCAAAGTTTCTTGAGGATTAATCCGGGCGGGGGGCAAAGTCATAACCTGCACAAAAAGGGCTCTTCCTGTGGGTTGAGCAGCTTACCCATAACTACACGACCGCTACCACTAGCCATTTACTATAACGTTTGACGCGTGTGTATCATGAATATATTATCATTGAATAACATCCATGTACATATGACCAATCTCTGCAAGAGAGGTAAGGAATTGTGCTACCATCTGTTATCCTTTTTGCCTAATGTTTTGAGTGACCCTTGTGACTTACACCATTCTCCTTTTAGGTCCTATAGTGTTTGGGATCTCTGATGGAGAAGGTTAGTACACAGGTTGTGTTGAGTTGGTTAGTTGACCTTAGTGATTAGTGAACATTAAATACTTTGTTGATGAGCAGAATCAATTTCTCTTCTGTATTGGTATTTTTTTTTTAGGAAAACAGTTCAATTAATCCCTAAAGAAGGATGGGGTAGATATCCAAAACACGTTGGAGGAGCGGAAAGGAAAACTGATGAACACCTTGATCTAGTTTCTAAAAGAAAACTGTTGATTAATTAAACTGATTAAATAATGTATGAATTATTGTGTTTAAAGAAATGTAAGTGAAATTTTGCGTATCTGAATTGAATTAATTTAAAAAACAAGTCAGATATATAGAGTTGATTCTTAATTATGTTATATGCATTATGTTGACAATATGTCTGACATTTTAATTAAATGATGGTTTTATCCGATCAGATTGTCATTGGGTCCCGTAATATGTATGTTTTTTTTTTTTTAAACAACATTAACAGGAGCATCACAGAATAACGGTTCTTCGGGTTCGAAGTGAAGTATTTCAGGTCAGTCCTAATGTATTGTCACTGCTATGGAGAATTGTGTTTATAATGGAACTGTATATAGGACATTCATTTGTGATATTATGTAAATGAAGTGAACATAAACATATTTGGTGTTGGAATGCAATATAAACTATACCATTAGATAATACTAACATGTTGGAGTTGCACCTTTAATCAGCTAGACACCACGTTCTGAAATAAAAATCAACTTGTTATTTGTAATTAGTGCAACAGAGCAAATATGTACCAGTTAAGAATTGAAGGTGAGAATAAAATAACAATTATTCAGGGAACCATCTTTTAATTAACACTGCATGCTGCCAATGGAGATAACAATGAGTAGCATACTAAATGCCTCAAATGAACATGACTTCACATTACACTGGGGCTTTCAGATTACAATGAAGGATGGATTTTTTGATAGTCAATTTTTACATGCGTCACAGATGGCCTCAAGTGGCTACCAACTCTCAAAGACAGTTTTTGGGGGGGTTTATTGAAATAATTGCAAGGGTCCACTAAGGGCCATCATCTCTCTTCACCGGGCAGTTCCGTCTATAGCTTGTGATAGCCATTATACTTTACCAACCCCTGTTGGCTAATAACTGACTTGCTGATCATGATGACATAAGGGCAAACACCCCTTCTCTTTCCCGCCTTGGGAATCCTCGTGAATCCTAACCAAGGTGCCACAATACATGTTCCAAGAAGAGGTGCCTTATAATCAACCCGTTCTCAGCTGGTCATTTCCTTGCGCACTCTTGTACTCCTCGTCCTGAATTACTATTCTTCCCCTACCTTCTACTTCCCTCCTGGGTTCTTCCCACTCTCCACTGTCTCTCCATCTCTTACTACTCCCCGCTGATCTTCTCCATTTCACTCCTACTCTCCTCTGCCCTCTCGTCCTACTCCCTTTTCCACACAACTACTCTCTACTCTCCAAACTACTACTCTCCCCACCTCCACACTACTATCTCCCCTCTCTGCACTTATTTTCTCTTCTCTCTGCTCTACTATGCTCCTGTCCAAACACTGCTATTCTCCCCTCTCAACACTACTACTCTCCCCACCACTACTCTACAACAAAATCCATCCTCTATTAATTTCACTCGCTCACCTTTCACATACTTTCACACTTAAGTGCAAGTACCAGTGGTTCCCACCAAACAATAGTTCACCTTGCACACGCTTCCATCAACCCGCCTCTATGCTCCTCTACACCGTCCTTCCTTCTCTTGATCGTTTGGTCCCCCTTTCCCTCACTAAGACTGACCCAAGTACCCCACACTATTATGAGGTTTCTGGCCTTTTGTGTACTCTCCCTTCTCCTGCCAGTGACCCACCCTGCCCCCCCAAGCTGGTTCCCAAGGTGCATTGCAAAGCATTGCAAAGCAAATAATGGGATTTAAGCCTCTCCCCTTTTCATACTCGGGTCTGCTATTTTTTGGCAATGGTGGACCATCAAACATATAATTGATTTTAGAGTTTGTATATCCACTGGTGTCAAAAAATGAGGTACTTAGATCATTCAAACAGGCAGAGGTAGAAGAGATAGGTAGTACTGGAGCCCTCTCAACGCTGCAGGTTTAGAGGAGTCCCCATCCCATCTTGACAATGTCAGATCTTTGACCCTGTCACACTGGTTACGACTGTGGAGAATCCTGTATACAGGGTGTGTTTCCCAGTGGGCGGTCCTATTGGAAATGTGTAACCACTTTGGTAGATAAACCATACATATTTGAATAATAGCTTGGATATATTTATGGTCTTTGGGATCCCAAACCTACAACAATAGTGATTTGCTAATATAATTATTCTTTGAATATCTTTTCTTCTTGAGGCAGTCGCACCCAATATGCTTATCTTGTTGTTGTTTCATGTGAACCCTACACTTGTATTGAAGATCTGTGTGCATGTTTAATTTAGAGTTAAAGGATCTGATTCATAGAAGTGTTTTATAATGGCAAAATCCCATAGGAAAACGTTCCATGAATCAGGCCCATAATGTGCTTTTTTAGTGGTTTATTAATGGTATAAACCTTTTTTTATATTATAAGATTTGCTGATAATGGCACAGGTTGTAAGACTTGCAAACATATTTATATGGCATACCCTCCTGAAATACAATGTGTACTCATATGCAGAAATAAAGAGTTAATAAAAATGCAGTATTCACATTTATGACAATCAGTAACTTTTAAATGAGGCCATTTGCTTAAAATAGGACTCATGGCATTTAGCAATGTGCATTTTCATGTGCATATTACACAAATATGGAATTGATTGTATTGATGACGGATTCTAATGAGCAAATGAGGTTGGCAAGATTCTCATACTGTGACACAAGTAACAGAGCAAAGTGCAGTGACTGTACCGTGACCTAGTCCCCTTGCATTCATACACTGCTTCCGGAGCATGCTCGTGACGCTGATAATATGAAGTGCTGTTCAGCACACACGTGGGTGCTGGGAATGCTTTTCACTGTGACAGGCCGTTACGGGTCCCGATATTGTGAAATGTAACATACAAATAAAAGCACTACTTAGCCCTGCTTGAGAGCTAGACATGCCAGTGTGACAGCAGTGTTTCAAACAGCATTCGGCATATTTATTTTTTTAAAAAAACACATGACACGCACAGAACTGATTCTGTTATGCATTGCGCATAATGTCTGGAGCAAAAAAGGGGGTTTGAGGGGCACTACTTTTTCATCTGAGTGTATAATAACTGCTTGTACTGGTATTCTTTAATTCAATACTAACTCCTGGGGTTCTTACGAACCTGTATGTTTCAGGTGCAGGAAAGTATAGAGCCTCAAGGCCATGAGAGGCTTGAAACCAACACTATTTGAAAAAATGAACCCTTTGTTGGCAATTGGTGAAACTTTCCTGCACTCCTGTAGGGTTTAAGCCCTCATGTGTCGTTGGGTGGTCGTATTATTATGACCCGTTCAAATAATCAATTGTTAACTTTTTGAAGAGGAATTTGAGCTGTTTAAATACTGACACGTTTTAAATTTTTTTAAAAAGTATCAGTATTTAAAAAGCTCATATTCCTTCAACAAAGGGCTCATTTTTCAAATGCATTGCGCATAATCCATCTGCCCCTGTTCTGAAAAATGAACATGGGCATGTTTTTGTTTTCTGTGCTCATCTTCTTTGTGAATTCAGTATGTAGATTGAAATCTACAGAAAGACCCACTTATTTGCACACATCTGAAAAGGGGTTAAACATGTCACATTGTTTTTTAGTCTGCTTGGTGATAAGCGCTTGTACATCGCAACATTTGTGGGCAAGAAGGTTTGAGGATCTGGTCCCATAGTGTCAATGACCACTTTCTGATGGATTAGGCTATTCATTGGCATTTGGAGCAGACTCATATGTATTGCATTTGATGTGTGGGCAACAGAATCTGTCAATGTTGCCAGGGATCTTAGACGAACAGTGACACACACTTCAATTACCATACAATACTAATCATTAATATGTTCCCTGGTTTTTTTTTGTTTTTTTTTCACAGTTATCAAATCGCAAGCCTATGATCAGTTATAAACAACTGCTTCAGAAATGTGCAATTGTGGTGTACACCAAGTGTCCAGTTACTTCTTTATTGTATATACTAAACATTGATTTTTCACTTCGAAATTAATTAATTCTGAACCATTTGCAAGAAAAAAAAGGACATTTTTCAAAAAGTCATCTAATAATGACAATCATAGTCTTTGCCAGGGAGGAAATCAGATATGAGCCACCTCTATGTGTAGAGGATATGAATATGAGCGCTGCTGATACATGCTGCTTATGTTTTAAATCTGCTTGCAATTCAGATGTTCATGGATGTTTCCTTCAAGGACTATTCAGCTCAGCCCTTAACATACATGTTTTGTTGAATTTGTTTTTGAAATTCATACACTGAAGAAAGTACTGTGACCCCTAACTCTGTTTTCCTCCTTTTTTCAAGCATAACTGAATGTACCTCGCCAAAGTCAAAAGAGTGAGTCATAGGATTTTCTCCATATTACTGAAGAGAGAGTCCCAAGAATGCGCCGCCTCACCCCCAAATTCATGACAAATTAAAGAGCCAGAAATGGCAGCCACCCATCTTACCTTGGATGAATTCTGAGTGCACCAATGATTGACAAGTACACAGAAAAGTATCCTCTCAGTCAGCCATGCAGACCAGATCCAATACAAGTCTTCACAGGTATGGGAAAAAAAAAAACAGATTGTGGACGGAAACAACTATATGGACAGTCTCGACTAAGCACGAAATCATAAGTGACAACATGGCGTAGAAGCATTAGTCATGAAGAACACTTGCAGTCCTGCACCACATTAGACAGACACGCACTTCGCATATATGAGGAACATGCTTACACACAGTTCTTAAGCTAGAGGACAGATACATATGCATACTGTCAATGCTTTTATTATGTTCTCACTAGACAAATGCAGTAATGCAGAACCGCATGACACAAGAGATTCTGAGCAAGCTTCCAGATTCGTTAACACGTAAAACCCTATGGGACTACAGGGATATGTATGGAACCTGAAAGGACCATTTGTGACTAACGTATAGAGTACTTACAATAACATGAACATGTAGGAATCATATTATACATATAAGGGAAATTACAGAAGGCCCATAGCCACAGAGCCTGTGATGAGGAGGGCTGATTCAGGCTGCACAGATCACAAAGCAGGCTCACAGCCAAGGTCAGAGATACGTTTCACATTCTGATCTTCAGGCAACAAGGGGACCAGCTGCAGAGAAACTGCATAAATCATCATAAATGCTAGCTGAAGTGCTCCATTTTGTGGTCTCTAAGCGTGTGGTATGGCCAGGCGAGACAATGGACGTTCACCTGTGGAGGGAAAGCAGAGCTGATTCCCGCAAGTCAGATGCAGATAGCAACAGGTGTTGCAACGTAAGGAGCCCAAATTCATAGGCAAAGGGGGTACACACAAGTTACAATACAGACACATAATCGTTCACTTCACCTTGAATAGGTGCACTGAGGGCTGAGAACTGAATCGAGTCCCAGACCTGGGGAGATCCACTCTAACCAATCAGAGCTTAGAAAGTCAGGTGTGGATGACAAAGAATACAAACCAATGGTAAGCCCATTACTCCACAACAATGTAATAGATAGTTTCTTGGGGACGGGACAGGACAGCCACCTGACATGCAAGGACCAGTAGAATAACCTCTATAGATAAAAGTACTCTCAATAGCCAATCCTCAGTGTAATAGGTTTTTTGGGGAAGAGCCCAGGCGATGATGTCACACATGTACAAATCTAGACCGCACACCATAAAGAGCCGAGAAGTACTGGAGTATGATCCCTGTTGATTTTTGCAATAAACCGCAGAATTAACTTGCAGTCGGCTGAGTCCTCTGTTTATTCTGGGGAAGGGTGTTGTGGTTCTTGGGAGTCAGGCCAACCCCAAGACCTCTGGTATACCTCAGAGGAAAACTACTTCGACATTACCACTCCTTTATTCAAGGGTTCAAAATTGCCTATGAACAGGTTGGCTGTGAGCTATCTCTAGAAGAGCCCCCACTTGTGAACGTCGGTTGTGGTGGGTTTTGTTTATCTGTGGATGTCCCATCACTGTGTCCATGCAACTTCACATGCTGAACGGATATCTTTAAATGGGTCTGGTTGACAATCCCTTGTAGTAAGTCTCTGCTAAGCCCACCAGTGAGGGTTGGGTAGACATTTTGTGGTGATGACGGAGAAGGTGGAGGCAGAGCCAGACCAATTGGAGCAGTTGGTCGACCACCTTGGCCATGATATTGATGTCGGATGGGACAAAATTCTTTACAATAGTTTACATTGATTGTTGTACACATTCGCAATATGCCTTTAATTAACATTCCCATGTTCAACTTGTTGGGATGGATAATGGGATCCTCCACATGCTGTCCTGTGTGCCTTAAAACACATTGGCCCTCATTACAAGTCAGGCATTAAGGGTTTAACGGCGCCGTCGGCGCGTTAACCCTTAGCGCCTGATTCACACTTTAACGCCTGCTTTTTGAAGGCGTTAAAGTCCAAGGCGCTAAGCGACCTTGGTGCTAATTACGGCACCGTAATTTACGGTGCCGTAATTAGCCCCTTCCCCATCCGCATTATGCCCTATGGGGCAAAAATAGGAATGGGGAAGGGCAAATGGTGAATGGGGAATTACCGCCCCACTCACCTTGAAATGGGGCAGTAATTCCGCCATCCACCATGGCGGAATCCGGCATGGATCATGGTGCTAATAGCACCATGGTCCACCGCCGGACTTGTAATGAGGGCCATTGTGTATAGGCACATTATAAATACCCAATAAATATCAGGTGATGATACCCAGCCCCCCCCTTATGGCACATCCTCAACCTCTAGAGCAAGGCATGGCATTTCATCACAACACTATACTGCCGGGTGCTACTGCAGAGGAGGTAGTGGAGATTTGAGGTTAAAGATTGGGATACAATTAAAAGATTAGTGATGTTACTGTTGGTGAGTAAGCTTGCACATCATCACAAAGAGGTTTAGTGCCCTCCTGAACTGGCTAGCACAGCTCATTGTCGCGGGTTTGCTACATGTGCTGGGCACTTCTGCGATTCCCTTCTCCGCTTCGGCCACGATGCACCAGTCGTACTCCCTGCTGTCTTCTGACCTAACTGCCACCAGGGCCCCCTGTGGATCTGACCCAACCACGGTGGCTGGTCTGATGGAGTCGGAGGTTCAGCAGATGTGGTCACCCCAGCAACAGGACCACTGGCAATGGAGGTTGTGCAGGCTCCTTCCAGCATGGCACGTGTGCGACTGCACCGGGGGTTATCATCATCCCAGAGGCAGTCCCGGTGGCGCAGGCACAGGGCTCATTGGCAGCAGCGGGCTCAATGTAGGAGGCATCAGGACTCGGGGCCAACAACATCACAGGGGCAGGCATCGGCCATCGGGCAGGAAGACCCTGGAACAAGGATTTCTTCCGTGTCGCAGCAGATGGGCCAGCAGATAGATGCAGAGCGGCAGCGGTCATGGGGTCACGACTCACCATGGCAAGGGCAGAGAACTCCATGCGTTGGGCGGAGAGGCGGGTGGAGTTCCTCGAGGAGACTCGCTGGAGTTTGAGAGGAGCACAATGGAGTCCCTGCGAGCCCTCGAGGATAGAGCAGAGTCCCGCCTCCGGGATATTGACGCGGAATTTGATGATGCCCTGCCACAGACCCTTGTAACATCGGTGGGTTGTAGGACTAGTCCTTTGCCCTTGTATATAGTTATGTAGTGTTAGGTTTCCTTTATTTTATTATTATTTGGAGTCCATGATGTGATATGATATGGACTTTGCTCCAGGTTTTGTACATAGTTAGTTTTAGGGTTTTATAAGGTTTGTTTCTGGTTGTTGGGATCATGCATCCTTGGATGTTGTACATGGTTTGATTCATTTGCTATCTTGTTTTGTATTTATTTCATCATGGAGCAATGGTTTATTTTAATTTTTTTCTGACGACATACAACGGACATGGACTACTTTTATCATTTTGACATTTTTCATCCTCACATATTTATTTTTGGATTTCAGTTTTGTTTGCATTGGTGTGCAGTCATTTTTTCGAATGTAATATTTTCGAAAGTCATAATGTCGAAAATATTAATTCGAGAAAAAAAGTCGAAAAAATAAAATCGAATTTTTATTATTTCGAAAAATATTACATGCAAGAAAAAGAATTATAAATGCAAGGTGAACATTTATCATTAATAATGCATGTTTAACTTAACATTGCAACATATTTTTACCAATAATAATTATTCTAAAAATAATATTTTAATTATAACAGTACTAGTAGATATTAAATAATCATTGCAACATATTTTTATCATTAATAATGCATATTTAACTTAACATTGCAACATATTTTTATCAATAATAATTATTCTAAAAATAATATTTTAAGTATAACAGTACTAGTAAATATTAAATAATAAATAGGTAGCAGGCTTTCTTTACGTTGAGCGATAATTGTAACTATTCTCCATTAGATGGCGATATTGTATTAGGAATGTGCATTTTGCTGTTATTTGTCATTGTTTTGTACGTATGTTAGCGTGAGTACGTATGCATGGGCGCCATTTTTAAAGTTCATTCTGAACGTGTTTCCGTTGCGTTTGGGTCTCTGTGTCTCCTTTCACGGATTTTTTGGATTTGTTTTTTTTACTGGACTTTTTTTTGGACACAATGAATTTTTTCTTCCGGATTCCATGGATGTAAGGGTTTTTTTCAGTTCTATGCACTTTTCATGTTGGATTGTGGGTTTTATTTTGGGACTTTTTGTATTTGCACCTGACTCTTTGGATTTGCACATGTCTATCTGTGCTGGATTTAACTGTTTCAGACTGCAGATTTGGATTTTGTTTGGATTTTTTTTTTGTTTTTCCTATGGATTGCTTCTTGGACTTCCTGGATGTGTTTGGTTGCTGTATTTGGATACGTTTGGGTTTTGCCATACTGGATCGTTGATTCTACAAAAACGTGAGTACTTTTAACACTTTAAATTATATGCTATAGAATCCAGGTAGTTTTCTGTATTATCTTGGCTAAATTCGTGTACTATTTGTTCAAGTTTCTGCTCGTAGTCTCTCTATTTTTTCCTTTTTCTTTCCACATTTGCAAGTGAAATGGTTTGCGAGAGTCTAAATTCTTGATGTGTTTGTTCATTTTGTAATTCCTTTAAAAATGCCATAAGTTTGGGTTTTTTGATATGATATGATATGGCATTTGTAACGCGTCTATGCACAAGTGTTTCAAGGCGTGACGAGGCAGGGAAGGAGAAACAAGGGGGGAAAGACAGACAACGATCCTACTACGCCAGGTGTCATTCAGATCGCGCAAGTGCAGGGGTAGGGGGAAGGGAAAAAGTGCAAGGGGAAGGGGAGAGGTGGAAGTGCTGAACAGCGTAAGTAGAATAAAAAATAAATAAATAAATAGGGCCAGCTGGTGGCAAGTGCAAGGTAAGTGCAGACAAGTGCTGGGATGGGGGGCTGTAGGGATGCAGAGACAGTCCCGCAGTGCAGGGGTTGCCAGGGAGGCAGTGCAAGTGGAGAGTGGCTGGGCCAAGGACCAAGGTCGGTGAGAGTGGCCCAGGTGCATGTTCAGTGCAGGTTTGTGTTGAAATGTTTATTTATTCGGCTATGCCATCTTCCAATGCATTGTTTGTTCTTGGTTTCCCCTCTAATGTTGCTTGGTAGCAATTCCATAATTTTACATTAAATTTGGGCCTTTTTCTTGTCCCACTCCCAATCATTTCGAAATCCATGATTATATTTGTGGGTTGTGAATCTGGTACAGTGTCCTTAATTTTGTGAAACACGATTTTGTAAGTTTCTTTGCTTTTCTTTGGCATCAAAACATAAACAAGGGGTATAAGTCTGTTATTTATTGTTCCATGAACGGTATAAAATTGCTGAAATGGTTTGGGGCATATCTTGAATGTTGCGTCACTTTGCCATATTTGGCTTTGACTCAGTTTCTGGAAATTTGTCGCCGTTGAAAACATTCATATTTTTTTGTTGTTTATTTCTATGGTTGCATGGTGGAAATTGTCTCCTTTTTCAGTTAAT
The DNA here is from genome assembly GCF_040938575.1 of Ambystoma mexicanum. NCBI lineage: Eukaryota > Metazoa > Chordata > Amphibia > Caudata > Ambystomatidae > Ambystoma > Ambystoma mexicanum. Next base: position 358,484,817 of record NC_090940.1, read on the forward strand.
TTAAACACATCCGATATGGTTATATTATTGTATATCATCGGTGCTGGTGGCAGATTTTCTTTTTGTTGTTTTTTTCGGTTTACGGTACGCTGCATTTGTTTTTCACCAGGCATTTGTGCCGATATGTGTAATGGTAACTTGTCACATACTGTCGATATTACTGACCACTTGCTTGACCTGGGTTTTCTACGGCCTTTCGTTTGAGCTCGTGAAGTGTTTTTTTAATTATAATAGTTGTTTTATCCGGGAGATGGTTGTGCTCGCCTTTTATTTTTGTAGTAGAAACCTCAGTTATTGCTCATGCGCTACATTTTGTTCTTCCATATTCAGTGCACTTCCAATATGTGCATTCTTTTTTTTCTGCTTCTTTACAGTAAATGTATCCATTGTAAACCAGCTGTTTTCCTCCCTTTTGGGAAGCTATATACTCCACCTTTTCGGTCATTTTTTAGTCTAAAACAATGGGGAAAAAACTGTTTTACTATCCCTGTCACATATTCATAGTAATATATTTTTCTAATTCAATATCTAGTTACATAATTGTTATGTTAATATTACCTGTTTTAGTCTGAAGTAGCTGTATTGAATTAATTGTAGTCCGCTCTGATGTTTGGTTCGGTCAGGTAATGATGGTTTTTCACAACCGTCATCTGTTCCTCTGTATTTAGGCAAGGTTCTTTACTCATGGTTGGCACCTATTTGTTTAACCCTTACTGTTGTTCACTTTGTTGGCGTTTCGTTAGCAGAGGGGTGGCAGTGGGGGTGGGGCGGGCGGCTGGGTGAATGTTGGGGTTCGAGTGAGGAGAGGGAGGTTTGGGGGGAACCCCACCTATAATAAAATGTTACCATTGCTGACACTTTACATTGGTATTTTAGCATTGTTTGTCGACTTTCTTTTCAACATTTCGTTTTCGAATAATTTTCTTTTTGTGTTATATATATATGTTTTAGACATTTATGTTTTCAAAGTTTGTTTTCAACATTTTTATATTTCGACATTTTGTTTTCGACTATAAACTGTTTGCATTGCATTCATATTTTCTTTTTCATGGTTGTCTTTCAGTTTGTGTCGATTTGAATTTTTAATGCATTTGTATTGCTTCTAATCAATGTGGTGTCTACTCTGAATGGTTTGGTGTATGTGTCACTCTTCACTTGCTATGTTATGTGTCCTTGCAGTTCATCAATGTTGGTGATGTGTGTGCAGACATGCATGTGATGTTTTGTGCAGACATGCATGTGATGTTTTGTGATTCACATGGTATGGGTAATGTACTGGGGAGTATGACCAATGGATGGGTGTTGAGTTGCACTGTGGGTGGGCAGCATGTGGTGGAGTTTTGGTGGAGATTTCATACATGATTGCATGTTGGGACAATGTGTTGGGGCGAGGACATGAGTCGGGGCTTGCCTGCAGGTTGCCGTCACTGGTGGGGATAGATGAGTCGGGGCCTGCCTGCAGGTTGCCGTCAGTGGTGGGGGGGACATGAGTGGGGATGGCCTGCAGGGTATGGTAATGGGTGTTGGGCGGGTCCCTTGTGGCATGGGCTGCCTGCGGGGCATGTCTCGGGTGTTGGGGGCTCCCTTGTTGCATGGACTTCCTGCGGGGCATGGTCAGGTGTGTTGGGGAGTCCCCTGTGGTGTGGGCTGCCTGCGGGGCATGGTCAAGGGTATTGGGGGGTCCCCTGTTGTGTGTGCTGCCTTCAGGGTATGGTCATGGGTGTTGGGGGATACCACCACACAGCCAAATCGCGTGAAAATGGCCATTGTGTACCACGCAAAATCACGTAGCTCCCTCGCGCCAGCCAAATAGTGTGAAAAGACCCTCGATTACCCAGCAAAATCGCATAAGCCGCTTGCGCCAGCCAAATCGTGTGAAAAGGCCCTTGCGTACCACGCAAAATTGCGTAGGCCGCTCGCGGCAGCCATCAGCTGCGAACACCTCCTGCAGGTAGCCCATCACCCGTGACCATGCTCTGCAGGCAGCCCAAATCACAAGGGACCTCCCAACACCCGTGACCATGCCCCGCAGGCAGCCCACACCACAAATGACCCCCCAACACCTGTGACCATGCCCCACAGGCAGCCCATCACCCCTGACCATACCCCACAGGCAGCCCAGACCACAGGGACACCCCAACACCAATGACCTTGCCCCGCAGGCAGCCCATCACCCGTGACCATACCCCACAGGCAGCCCATCACCCCTGACCATACCCCGCAGGCAGCCCACACCACAGGGACACCCCCAATACCCCTGACCATACCCCACAGGCAGCCCACACCACAGGGGACCCCCAACACCTGTGACAATGCCCCGCAGGCAGCCCATCACCACTGATCATACCCCGCAGGCAGCCCGCACCAAAGAGACACCCCTGAGCATGCCCTGCAGGAAGCCCACACCACAGGGGACCCCCAACACCTGTGACCATACCCGCAGGCAGAACACACCACAGGGGACCCCCCAACACCCATGACCATACCCTTCAGGCAGCCCATCTCCTGTGACCATACTCCGTAGGCAGCCCACACTGCAGGGGAGCCCCCAACACCCGTAACCATGCCCCGCAGGCAGCCAACACCACAAGGGAACCCCCAGCACCCATGACCGTGCCCTGCATGCAGCCCACGTCACAATTGACCCCCCCAACACCAGAGACCATGTTCCACAGGCAGCCCATCACCTGTGACCATACCCTGCAAGCAGCCCACACCACAGAGGACCCCCCAACACCCCTGACCATGCCCCGCAGGCAGCCCACACCAGAGGGGACCCTCCATCACCCGTCACCACACACTCAGCCCTTTCCACGTGATGTGGCTTCCGTTAGTGGGGTGCATGATTTTGCAGGGGTATGCAAGGCACTTTTCATGCGATTTGACTAAAGCAAGTGGGGTACAGGATTTTGCGGGGGTACGCAAGGCCCTTTTCACATGATTTGAATGGCACAAGCGGGGTATGCAATTTTGCGGTGGTAAGCGAGGCCCTTTTCACGTGATTTTACTGGCACGAGAGGGGTGCGCGATTTTGCGGGGGTACACTAGGCACTTTTCATGTGATTTGACTGGCACAAGCGGGGTACGGGATTTTGCGGGGCTATGCAAGGCACTTCTCACACGATTTGACTGGCGCAAACGGGGTAGGGGATTTTGTGGGGGTACCCGAGGCCCTCTTCATGTGATTTGATTGGCGCGACTCGGGTACAGGATTTTGCAGGTGTGCGCAAGGCCATTTTCATGCGATTTGACTGCCACGAGGAGAGTACGCTCAGATTGTTCACGCGATTACGATGAAGGGGGGCTGTGTGCTCAGCCAAGGATAGCACAGGGGCTTTGCGCCGTATTGGCCATTTCACTGGCTTTTTCCTCCACAAGGAGTGGTGTTGGGGGCGTAACTGGCAGCGGTACGCAAGGCCCTTTTCACGCGATTTGAATGGAGCAAGCGGGGTATGGGATTTCACGGGGGCATGTGAGGCCTTTTTCGTAATTGCGTGAAAAATATGAGTGTACCCCGCACGTGGCAGTCAAATCACGTGAAAATGGCCTTGCGTACACCCGCAAAATCCAGTACCTCAGTCGCACCAGTCAAACCACATGAAAAGGGCCTTGGTTACCCCTGCAAAATCCCGTACCCCGCTCGTGCCAGTCAAATCACGTGAAAAGGGCCTTGTGTACCCCAGCGAAATCCAGTACCCCGCTCGCACCAGTCAAATCAGTTGAAAAGTGCCTTGCGTACCCCTGCAAAATCGCACACCCTGCTTGCGCCAGTCAAATCACATGAAAAAGGCCTCACATGCCCCCGTGAAATCTCCTACCCCGCCATTACCAGCCATGGCGCAGTGAACATCCAGCAGCGCCAGTTACTCGTCCAACACCCCCCCTTGCGCAGGAAAGAGCCAGTGAACTGTGTGCTCGACCAAGGATATCACGGGGCCTTTGCGCCGTATTGTCCATTTCAATGGCTTTTTCCTGCACAAGGGGCGGTGCTGGGGGCGTAATTGGCACTGCTGGATGTTCACTGCGCCATGGCTGGTAATGGCTTGGGAAATCCATTAATACGTGGTGCGCGAAAATGCTGTTTTATGCCACGGCTGGCGCACGCGTGGCAAACACTCCCTCGCTGTTCAAGGTGCTTGTGCTGCTCCTGTGCTAGATTCTATGAATTGGCCCCTTAATATCCAGTTGGTATTCTAATGCTAAAATTCCTGCAGCCTCTACTAAGTTTGCCCCTTCAACAAAATCACTAGGTTTTATTCTTGATTCTGGGTTCCCTTTTATACATTATATTAAATCATTGATCAATTTGTTTTCTTTGAAATCAATGCATGTATATTTTTCTCATGATCATTTTCGTCTTTGGTTTTAACCAGAATCGACTTTGGCAATTTAGTTGCCATTTCACAATCCTATATCTCTCCACTGAAACTGAATTCACATGCACCTTCATGTTTGGTTTCAGAGCCAAAATATGATTTGATATCACTCTGATTCTACAGTTGCTGTCTCGACTTCCATTGGAGGCCACAATTATTTTGAAACTGTTATGTATTGTTTACAAAGTGATTTATTTCTAGGCCCCTGCTTATTTGGCTGACAAATTGAAAATATCAGGAGGCTCTAAAAGACTCCATAGTCACAAGTCTGGCGTGGCTGACTTCTTTCCTCTCCGACCGACCCTCCCAGGTCCAACTTGGGTCCTTCCTCTCCGATATCTTTTTCTCTACCTGTGGTGTCCCCCAGGGATCTAACCTCTCTCCCTGGCTGTTCAAACAATACCTGGCACTCCTTGCCCACCATATCCCCGCTCTCTGCCCCAACTTTCAGTGCTATGCAGATGTTACCCAGCTCATTTTCAGGCTACCCTCGGCTTCCTCCTCTCCTTCCCTCATCTCAGACTGTCTGTCTGCCATCCAGGAGTGCTGTGCCACCAATGGCCTCTGCCTTGATGCCAGTGAGACCGAGATTCTACTCATCGACACACCCACTCCCTCCTTCCCTGCAGCTCTCTTGCCAGTCTCTTGGCCCTCTTCTCACTCCCACCTGCAAGGCTAAAAACCTCGGGGTCATCTTCAACTCCACACTCTCCTTCTCTCCTCACATCTCTGACGTCTCTAAGAAGTCACACTATCAGCTGCACCTCCTCAGAGGTATTCTTCCTTTCCTCTGCTTCCCCCAGAAGCTCACTGTCTCCAGAGCCCTGGTTCTCTCTAGGCTGGACTATTGTAACAGCCTCTATCTAAATCTGCCTGCCTCTACTCTCCACCCTCTGCCAATTATCCAGAACGGGACTGCGAGACTTGTTCTTGGCCTCAAGCCCAGGGATCGTATCTCTCCAGGACTGAAATCTCTGCACTGGCTCCCAGTGGCTGCGAGGATTAAGTTCAAAACCCTCTGCATTGTCCACAATGCCTTCTGGGGCTGCAATACCTTCAACTCTCTCTTCCTAAATATCTTCCTTTTCGAGCTCTTCGCTCATCCGCCTCCAACTCCCTCAGGGTCAGTCGCTTCTCCAAGCAACAAGTTGATGGTAGATCTCTCTCTTCGGCAGGGGCCTTCCCCTAGAACAGCCTTCCTGCCTCCCTGAAACTTGAGGAGAACCATCTCTGGTTCCAGAAGCACCTCAAAACCTTCCTCTTTGCTTCTGCTTTCTCTCCCCCCATGGGCATAATTATAGGGCGGGAAAGAGGGTTTTGTCTCCCCCAACTTTTGTGTCATGCCCTTTTGTCCGCCCCAACATTTGACCGCCAGCTGAGCTGACCACACACAGCTGAGCTGAGTTTTATTTTCTGCTTCTGCATGTGCGCAGACAGTTTCCCCCAGGGTGACGGTCGGTGTGTGCCTTCTGCCTAAGCCTTGCCTAAGTTGCAGCCTTGTTGCGGGCAGCCAAACAAAGGAAGATTCAATTGCACAGCAGGTAAGAGTTTCATTCTCACCCTGTTTTATTGCAGCATGTTTTTATTTGTCCCATATTTCTAAGGTGCCGGCCCTTCAGTATTTCTCCCTCTCTCTCGTGTGTGTGGCTCACTTTCTCTCTGTACCTCTCACCCGCTCTGTTTCTCAGTGGGTGTTTTTCCACAACGTTGATGGAGGCAAACAGTTTCTAGAAGAGAAAGGGGTATTGCTGATACTTTTAGCCCTTCACTCCCCATGTACATTTGTGATAAATGTAATTTTAAGGTTATATGGCACAGCAGCAGTATGACTTATTTTCCCTGGATAATGGGAATGCAAGTGCATTGTTAATGTCTGTCTGGGCACATCCTACCAGAAGGGGGTGCACGGGAGGGGTGGGCCTGGGTGGAGTAGGCACGCCATTCATTGCTGAAAAGGGTAGTGTGAAACGTCTTTACTGTACTAGATGGTCCGTGAAAAAAAGACGGCACAGGCCGGGCCAGGCACCTGGAGGGGGAAGCAATGGAAGTGGTGAATGGGGAGGAGGACAAGGTCTGGAAGGGGAAAAACTGGGCATTGAAGAGGGACGGGGTGAGGAATTGGTGGAGGTTACAGGGATATCCCCTGGATTAGTGGCACCAAGTGTAACTGGGTGGGTGTAGGGGCAGGATTTCCTTGGGTTCCCGTGAAAGTTGTGGCATAGGGGGGGTATGGGGTACTGGAAAACAGGTTAAGCAGCCTGCTGTGCCGTTGGTGAGCGCGCCTCTGCAATGTGCAGCTGGCTGCTCTCTGCCGACTTGTGGATGACTGCGATGCGTTGGAATATCCAAACAAAGGAATGCATATTCCAAACTCAGCATGGGAGGTGCTCCGGAGTTGCACACCCTGTGCCCCTCATTCTTTGTGCTGACAGCCTTTCAAGTGGGGCAATTTATAAATGTGGCTCACTTAACAAGCCATTGTTTTTACACAGTATGTTGTGCTTCACATTTCAGTGTTAAGAACTGAACCTGGGCATTGGTATTCACCAGGCCAGAACAAGTATCAGTTAGCTGACCAAACCTATGCATTCTTCAAAGAGAATGAAAATACCACACAGAAAAGTTGTTAACTATTTTCTTTATTTTCATGTCTCTTTATTTGACACACCAAAACGTTTTTTTTTGTATATTGCTTTTTAGTTCTATATGGCACATCCCTCAGAAGGTTAATTCTAAATGTTCTTGCTTAAGTATTCTAGTGGCTGCTTTGGGACATGGACTAAATGCATCTGCTCGGCATCAAAGGTCTTTTAATTGTCTAAACAAGTCAGCCACTGCATAGAGTTGCACACCAGGTGGCAACTCAATGTCATTTCAAAGAAGGTAGCAGGCGCTCCTCTACAGAAAGAACATGGCATGATAACCTGTTCTGAGATGAGAGTTTGCAGCACACGCTTTTTGCTCACTGTACCTTTCACAGATAGGAAATATCCATTTGCATATCAGTCTTTGTCCCACCCACATGGGCAGTCCAGCACCGAAATGCTATGGCAATTCCTCTCGGAACAAGAGTACCAAAAGCAACCCCATACACGTATTTCAGCCTTATTGGGCCTCATCAGTGAGGTGAAGCTTTGTCTCTCTGAGCACAGTGAGCAGGGAGTCCACGTCTGGTTGCCCAGCAACTCAATGTCACTTGGTACCTTGATTAGGAAAGGGGAGTGCATTGTGTGTCACCATTTAGACAGTAGTCCATGGCAAATCAATGCAGATATATGTTTGCAGCAACGATTTGTGTGCTGCACAAGTCACCACCAAGTTGGTTAATGGCATCTATGTGGTGCACCTTTATGTAACGGCACATATACCTGTTTTTATCTGATGTGCCCAATGTCCATACAAGAGCACACTGGAATGTTTAGTGTATATAACTCTTATGAGCAGGCCATACTGTGCCCACACCTAAACACATGAAGCAAAGAAGTTGCCTCAAATTTTAAATCCACTAGGCCAAACACCCATTCTACGCTGCTGCACCATGATTTTCACTAGCTGCAGGCCAGCACTAATAAGAAATGCTAATGCCAGCTCTGTTAGATAAAGCATGGGCCTGCTCTTTCTTACTGAAATAACCCCTGAGGCCTGCGTAATAGCGAGGAGGTAGTGGCTGAGAAACTGTGGACCCTTTACCATGAACTAGAAGCCATTTTTGTTTAAAATGCTTCATCAGCTTATTACTGGTCACACTAAAGTTTGAAAAAGCTACAATCCTTTCTGTGTAGCCTTTCTGTGAATTGTTTATTGGGTCTCTCTTGTGCAGTATCCTGCCCTGTATGTAGGTATAATTCTCTATAGATGTTTCTGTATTGGGGTTGGGCATGCCCACACTGAGACCTAGTCCTCCCTCCTCTAAAATTCTTCAGAAACAATAAGCAAAAGAGCCCTTGTACCCCATTTGAGTGGCTGATGTAGCAGCCATTTTATACTTGCATCCAAAAACATAAGCTGTCCAAATGAGCATGTATAGTTCATGGTTACAAACATTTTAATGTTAGGATATTGTGAACCTTGATGGGAGCACCAAGCCATGCATTAGTTATGAATTTAGAGATTCACACATACACTCCTTTTATCACAGATCTCTGATCACTGTTATAGTCCTGAAATGTTGTGATTTAATGCAAACCATGCAGGAATCCTCATTGATGCTATTTGTCCCATGTCCCACTCACAGAGAGGTATTTTGAAAGAGCACAATAAGAGTGTAACAGACTATCCATCTTGGAATGATAACCTTCTATCAGAAAAGCATTCATATGGTTAGTCTAATATTGCCCCTTGCGAAATACAAGTGAGGTGGTACAAACAGAACACCTTCAACACAGGGCCAGGTCAGTGGGAACTCAGACCCCAGTAGGCTGTTCACACCGCTGTGTGCCAGCATGGACAGTTTGAAACTGCATTCAGGCAATGTGAGCATGCAGGCTGTGAGCCAGTACCAACAACTCGGGAGTGATGTTAGGTGACTTTTTGGTTAGCTAGAAAGATGTCTTAGGCTGCTGATGGTCATCCCTGTAAGCCCATGTGAAGCGGAAAGGAGTTTCAGTGCTTTTCGGGCCCTGAGAACGTGACTGTCCTCCACAATGACAGAAACTCATTTGAACAGTGTTACTGTTTGCCATGTGCATCAAAGTCACCTAGATCAGGTGTCTTTAGACAAGGTTAGCCAGCAATTCCTTCGAGGAAATGAACGCTATCAAGCTACATTTGGACACTATTTCAGAAAATGGAATCTTCAACCAGCGTTCAGTCTTGGGTAAGCTTCTGTTGTCTCTCTTTACGATTCCTCCATGTCTTGCTTTTGCTCCTTTTCCTTACAGGCCTTTAAACATTGGAATGCACTTCTCTCCTTCACTGTCACTCATCTTTTCCACACTTCCCTTCTCGTCTCAAAACACATTTGCTTGCTTGCTGATTTGGTCATTTCATTTATTTCCAATTGAATTGTGGAGTTTATTTTACTTGTTAAACACTTTGGCGTTTACTGCTCGATACATCAAATAAATGCAAATAATGAGGGATGCACTCTATGTAAACTGTTGCTACATCTAAAAAAATCAAATAAAAGATGTTGAAAGTAATTAATGAAATCAGAATAAGCAAACTAATGCACTGTTTTAAATTCTTGCAGGCATCCATTTTATATTATGTCTATATGCTTGTTTGACTCATTGCCCTGGAGGCAATAATCAAACACCAGCTCCCTTCAGCCTGCTTGCAGGCCCTCTTTAGGTAGAGGGGGAGCTTGCTGTTTTACTGTTGTCAATGCAGTGAATTCTAAAGACCAACTGTGGTGTTATACGTTTCAGAAGACTGGTGTGTCTTTGGAATTTAATTAAAGATACCCATTAGTCTTATGAAGGTTCTAACAGAGCGCGTCGGCAATGGACTCGTGTGTGTAGTAGTTTAGTCTTATCCCTCAGTGCCACGTCCACTCAATTGACCCCGCCCTTTTCTTTCAGTTGTCATGATGTCCCCCCCCAACATTTTCAGCAAAGTTACTCCACTGTCTCCCCCTCTCCCCTGTTGAATTCCTGACAGAAACTGCATTGATTACCTGGCCACCCTTTCTGATCTCTGGCCCAGGCCCGCCAGTTGCCCACCTGCACTGCCTCCCTGGTAACCCCTGCACCCGGGGACTGCTTTCTGTATCCCTATAGTCCCCCTACCAGCACGTATGTCTGCACTCACCTTACACTTGCCACCAGCTGGCCATATTTATTTATCTTATTTATTCTACTATCCCTTGTACTGCACTATCCCCTCTCCCTTTCCCCCTTCCCATGCACTTGCGGTATGTGAATGACACCTGGCCTAGTATGATCGTTGTCTGTCTTCCCTTTGTTCCCCCTCCCTTGCCTCATCACGCCTCGAAACACTTGTGTATAGGAGTGTTATAAATGCCATATCATATCATATCAAGCCTCTTCTCTTAGACTTTCCAATGTTTAAATGTAGATTGTCTATGAAAAACTTGTTTTCTGGTGCAAGAGTGTTTCACTGGAATTCCCTGCCCGCTAGTCTACACAAAATCCCTGACTACCTGCAATGTAGGAAAGCATTAAACGCTTTGTGGGAAGTTCTGCCTTCTTAATGACATCAATGATTGATTAATAATTTTTGTGTACGAGTTTTAGACTGCATTCTCAATATTGCACTGATTCATGTTTTAAGTGTATTTTTATTGGCTGCTTTTAGTGTTTAGTGTCCTGGTAGTCTTTTAATTAATTTGTTTATTATTTACTGTGTATATATGTTATTTTCTGTACAGTGCTCTGACCCACCTGTGCCTTGTTCACAGCATTTAAAAACCTTTAATAGATATATAAATAAAATAATGGTGGTGCGTGAGACAGAGAAAAACAGGCCAATTCTGGGATATCCAGTTGATTTAAACATTTCCAAAAAAGTAAATCCATTATTGGATCAGTCAAAGCAGGGTAGACATAAAAGAGAACATGGGATTCAGAGATTTGAGGAGGGTGGCACGGATCTTCAGAAAGCAGAGGTGTGGGGCAGATAGAGAAGGATCAAATGTGAAAATGAGGTGGCAGAGCTTACTGAGTGCTATAGCTCAGTCTATGATAAGAGAAAGTGGGCAGCACAGTGAGGAGACCCTGTTGGTTGGCTATACCACAGAACCTGGCCATGGATAGTCCCCATCAAGGAAAACGGGTTACTACTAGTCTGCCAGGCAATAATCCAGAAACAAGCAGATGTCTGTTATTGCCCGAAGGCCAGAAGCATTGCTTCTAGGGAGATGGGGATTATGACATAGACCCTGGCAGTATCTGGAGAACCAGAGAGAGATAAAGAGAAAGGCAAAACGCACAGAAATGTACCAGTTGGCTGGTGTCTAACTTAAGTCTGATAAGCAAAGGGTGGATTTGGGCTGGTAAGAGCCTTGGGTATTCCGCTAGGGCAGGAGGATGAATAAATTCTTGCTGTTGCAGTCATGGTACAGCAAACTTCAAATGCTTTGGACGGTATCCTGTGGTCTGGAGTATATGAAGCAACTCGGAGGTACCCACTCAGGGAAGATATAAACTCAGTGGAAACAATTTTGCCAATTAAACAGTTGGTTCTTTGTGTGGCTAGTATCCTTTAGACTGAACAATTAGGGCATTCTTTGATATTAAAAGGATTTAACCAAAATTTGGGCTTGGATATTTGTTTAATGAATTCTGAATACCAGACCCTCTAAGAGTTAAATCCACCCTGTATCCTGTTTAGGACTACTTAGTGAAGCCAAACCGTTAGCTCAGAGCTTTATATCTCTGCCAGTCAAGGATTAAATAGAAAATGCAGGAGTCTTGCTTCCTCTGGTATTACCATCCGTTTCACATTCTGTGCACTGTATGCTTATGAAAGCATATGATGCGGCCTTGTTTTATGGGTACTTTCCCTATAACAATGAAGGCATTCATCCATCCCCTCACACTGATAAATACAAGCAATTGAAAGTCTCGAGTGTCCTGTTGATTGAACACCTTCACACTACATTCTTTCCTGGTTGACACACACCAGCAGCTACAAGCTCAGAGGCAAAGTTACAATGTCTTCAAAATGATACACACATGCTGTTGGAGGGTCCTAGTTCTACCTTGCTAAAATAATTGGCTTTATTGCAAATTGTATCATGCGTTGGAAAAATAGTACGTTTCACATTTCCCACATCTCATAGTGTCAAACGTCATCTCATTTTAGCATCATTATGCCTTCGCATTATCTTAAGTAACAAATGATAGACCACGATAGAGATGCACATGGTGGACAAAGAGTGTGCAGTTAAATGTATTAAATGAACTGTAGGAACTCTGGGTACCATTAGTGTGTGTCTGTCAATGGAAATTCATCCTTTCACTGCCTTAAGGACATATTGTACATTCTAAGATTACATTATTGAACATGTAGTTGTAGTTAACTTAGTACTAGTGTGATGTCTCTGAGATAATGAAAAAACAGTTCTCATTTATTCTTGCTATCTAGCCACTTGACCGTCACACTATTTGTAGAAGACACTGTCATCCATTTCAAAAATAAAAGGACAAAAAAATAGAAAACATTTTTTGTCTCATTTAATTTCACCCATTAGATATACACCTGCTGTCTAATCTCACACCACCTAGTCGCCCAGATTGGATTATCCACCTGTGACAAAATAGCTTCTGCTCTGCAGAAGTATATGGATGAGTAGTAACGTAACTGCATATTCAGTCCCTACACTTTTACAAACCAAGAGTGATCCCAAACATAATGGTAAAAAAGTAACAGCTAACAGATAGACCTCCTTTGACTTCATGGTAATGTGGGATGAGGAGGGCTATACTCTCAGAAAGGGTGTGAATGTGATCAAAATATAAATACTTTAAATAAACACACCAATGTACAACTAACCATTAAAACACTATAAAAACACACCCCTGTACAGAAAAACAAAAACATAAAAAGTAGGAAAAGAGAGCGCTTAGCAGGGAATCATCAGGCAATAATGTATCACATTGTTCAAAAGGAACCTCTTGTGTGAGCAAAGGGACCAAAAATCACCTGACAAGTCTCTAGGGCCAAAAGATGGACCAAGGGGCAGTTACGGGTCAATACTTCCTTCTTGCTGTTCTTGGGTGACTCAACAGTGTCAAAGTAGGCTTCTCGGTGCTGTACGAGTTAATCTATCCAGATTTGGGTTCAGTGAGTCATGAGGATTCAAGCTGTGAGTGAGCATATAGTTGGTTTGAGGCATTGTTCTCAGAGCAATTTGATTGCATATGTGAACGATGCAGTTTGGAGGACTTAACAGGGTCAACTCAAAGATCTGTCCGGTTTGAGATGTGGTATCCTCTGGTTAAGGTTGGTGAGTAGTGATCCAGTGATTTCATTCAAAATCTGGGGATGGTTTGAAGGCTGTGATCCTGATGATCCGATGTGTGGTTCGACAATTCAAGCTGGTTTGAGTCATTGGTAACAACTGGTTTGAATTAATGATAACATGATGCATCCAGTTTTTTGACAAAAGGTCCAGTGATGAGTGCCTTATTTGAGACAAACAGGTGACGGTCTCAGGTTAGGAAGATGCAGCGTCAATCTGGTTCAGAAATGCAAACAGCAGCAATTTGAAGATAATGGTGTGATCAAAACAGCGCTGGCAGTCCTCTTTGGTTGGACAGCTGTGAAACATGGTTTGAAGATGACTTGAAGCATTTTAATGGTGAATGGTGAAAAACTGGAATCTTGATCAATCCAGTGGCTCAGGTACAATATAGGTCTTTGTTCTTGTTTTCCAAACATTCAATATGATGGCAAACACCTACCAGTGAGGTTCTGGAAACCAGTGGTCCTCTTGTGTAGGTTGTGCCCATTGTTCCTATTTCACATGATATCTCCTGCTGCAGGGATGTCTTTCTGAGGAGGTGTTACCTGACCTCATAAAAGATCAAAGAGAGGCAACTCCCATTGGCTCCTACCATGCTGGTTTTAGCAGAGTCAGCATGTTAAGTACGAATACACACATCCTGCCCAAGGCTGGCCTGGCTCACAGTATTAAAACTTGCATGATTCCATCAGATTTGTCTTTTAATAATTATATAAATATTCCACCACCATAATACAAAGGGTATGGATTAGTTGCCATGTGTTTCGAAAGACTGTTACAACTGGAGAATGGAACCGTTATGGTTAGCTATCTCCAGGCCTTCAATTAAATTAGAACGTTGTAAAAATATTGGGACTCACTCTGACTATGCCGGTCGGGAAACAACAGTGCTTTCTGGCCCGGCATATTACAGGTTTGCCTGAAGGAGCTACTGTGCCCCACAGGTCTAACCTACCAGGCATAGCGGCCACAGTAATCAGACCCATTATGGAAGCACTGGCATCATTAACAACGGTGCCAGTGCTTCTGAGTCCCCATTCCCATAGAGTCCAATCAGAATCTATGGGAATGGGGAACACCATTTTACCTGCACCTGACTTTCCGGGCCACCGGGTTTGTAATCTCCTGGTGGCACCGGGAAGTCAGGCGCCAGTAAATAGTTATGGGTTCGGAGGCATGGTTATCGCCTGACCCGTAATGAGCCCCATTGAGTATGCACAAAAAGTGATTTGAAGGATATATTTGCTGACAAATAGTGGCTTATATTGTGGATCGCATAAATGTTGGCTCAAACAGAAACTTAATACTTATAGCAATGAGAATAATGTGATCCGATTATCAACAAATACATAGTGGCCCGTATGCTCTAAACCGAAACACATCTCAGCCTACACAAACAGTGGTGTCATTAGGCAATATGTATTACTTAAATTCAAAATTCTGGAGCGTAGCAGCGCAAACATTGGTATTGATAGATCTGACCCATGCGCCGTCTATGTGGAGAAAATGCCTTGGAAACATTAGAAAACATATTGGTTGATGTGTTAGTCTAAATAAGATCAGGTCTAATCACTTGAAAGCATATGATAATGCTTTTGACTGTGATGATAGATCATTTGTATGTTCCAGATTCATGGTAGGAAATGATTTAATTTGTATACATTTTATTGTAAAATTCTACTTGAAATGTAGTGAACATTTTAACAACCTATCTAAGGGGATTTTAGATTGAACAGATAACATAAATATGTTATTATTATAGTATTAAATTGTCATTTATATCCCTGTATTAATTTTTAGCAATAGAGAATGCATTGCATTTTAAATATTCCAGTGTTGGTGTTGATATTGGAAAATGTTGTATAATTGTTGTGCTTACATATATGTATATACAGAGCCGATTTGGATGTGCAAATATAAAATAAATAAATACATTATATTTTCAGACTACCCTGCCACCAGGTGGTGGGGGGTTGTCATAATCATATGGAATTTGTAACAGAGATGTAAACTTGAATGCAACCTCTGCACTGAAGTAACTTTGCTGTGAAACAGGGCACCTGTGATCTCTGAGCCCACACTGTACCACTGGAGACCAGGTGCTGAAGATCAGGAGATTGATGCAGCAAGTGTATGTTATGCTTTTGGCATGGAGTTTATGAAAGGGGAGTCTAATTAGCAGAGCAACTTTAATTGATAAAAATACAACCTTGCTTAATGGTAATTCCTCACACCACCCCTTCAGGAAATGCAGGTGTATCTGCCACTTGATTGAACGTATTCCAAAGCGGATAGGCAATAATGAATTCCAAGTTAATGTTGAGCCTGACTCTCCCAACGGTCCTTTTTCTGAAATAATGCCGAAAACTAATATCTCCCTAGTGCATGCATTATTAGAAATTATGCAGCTAAAATGTCACACACATCGTATGCAAAACCTTGCATATGAGAGCAAAGAAAAGAGAAAACATTGAACACTTAATCCGAAGAGCTAACTTTTATACTTCAGAATGTGATATGCTGCCCATGAAGAAAAACAGGCATTAGTAACCGAGGAAGACTATTTGGCTGCAAAAAGGTCATACGTATAACATTACTTCACTTGGGGTTATCAGGATTTCACCACGCATTGGGCAGCCACAGTAAACAAGTTTGGTAAGGGTGAGGGTTACAATAAACAAATACAGATGTGATATTATTATTTCTTTTACACTCCTTCAACAAGGCCAACGTTTATTCTTTAAAAGGCAATGTTCAAAGCATTGGAAATAACAAATGTGACTATTAATTAACAAGCTTATATTCATGATTGGGTGCAAACAATAAGAAAGAGACAACTAACACTTCCAGGGTGCACACTCTCAATAAGAAAGAGACAACTAACACTCCCAAGCTGCACACTCTCAATAAGAAAGAGACAACTAACACTCCCAAGCTGCACACTCTCAATAAGAAAGAGACAACTAACACTCCCAAGCTGCACACTCTCAATAAGAAAGAGATAACTAACACTCCCAAGCTGCACACTCTCAATAAGAAAGAGACAACTAACACTCCCAAGCTGCACACTCTTTCCGAGGAATTCTGATGACTCACTGAATGACATGCTATTAGGAAGGGGAATTCCAGGAATATCATGGGTTGCCATGCCTAACACTGCATCATGGACTGAGAATACACGACAATGGCATGATGGTTCTGCAAACTCATTATCACATGTTAACAAAAACAAATTAGAGTCTGTAAGGAATACATGCTCTTTCAGCTGAATCAGAACACTGATAATAAGGTTGGTTGATTATTTGGCACCTTTAATAACTTTAATCTATGGAATATATCTCAGTTTTGAAGATTTGTTTTAGGGAGAAAACCCCGAATCCGTCATCATTCACCACAACAATGGCAACCCAACATTCTGGGACAAGAAACAGGCTGTTTGAATATGACTATTCAAAATTATTCAAAATAATGCATTAAAAAATTAAAGGTGGTCCACTAACTTTGAATGCTGGAAAGTCACCCACAACGTTCCACACAAATATAGACACACTTTTTTTTTACATAAAAGCAGCATAACTCGCCTCCTAATATCTCGCTAATATTTTATATTCAGAATCCATAAAAATATCCATTCATGTGGGCGTGGCCTGAGCTCATGGGGTGAGGATGTGACTCGCTCGAGGTCCCGCATTGATCCTCTGTATGATCCTGAATGCAGCGTAAATTGCAAAGAAAGCCACTGAACATATATCCCCAGCAGCTGACTGTTGGGACAATGCGGAGGGCTTTGTCCTGAACAAAATCAGAGCTCGTGGGGCAGAAACGTAGGGACGGAGCACAGGTGCATGGTGTTGGAAAACGGTAGCAAGAGGGGCCCTGTAATGCTGAGGCGTGCTGGTGGTGTTCAGTGTCATCTTAGCACCGCGCCCATGTGCACCTGAGGGGTCTGCCGAAGTGCACGTGAGTGCTGCTGGGCCAGTGTAGATGGCCTAGCCTGCAGTGGAACTGTTGGCCCAGATATCAGCGCAGAGAAAGCAACGTGTGGCGATTCTCCCGCCAAAGTAGCCAGTGTGAAGGGGACCTGCCAGAGGAAGATGATGCTGGCGCTCAGATGTAGGCAAGTCTGTACATGAGGCACTGGGGGCTCTGTAAGTATGCAGAGATTGTCCACAGTCGGTGTCAATGACCGGGGGAGGCGCTGCCAGTGTGGGAGTAAAAAACCCCTGGAGCGCTGGCCTAGCTGTGGCTCTGTGGCCGCCCTGCAACGCCAACATCAGGGAAGTATCAGGGGAAAGACTGCACATATATACAGAGAGGTCACAGCGCCTGGAGGCTGAAGCAACACCAAAAAGCTAATACTGCAGAGTGCTGGCATGGTCTCCACACCCCCTCATACTAGCTGAGGATGCAGCTACTCCCAAACATATTAGTGGAGAGGGCTGGGGTACTCTCCTTGCCTGTGACACCATGGCTGGCACCTACCAAGACGCTAGCCTTTTAAAACCTAAAGGGGACTACAAACCCCACTGCTCACAAGCCAGAGGGAAAAAGGCTATTACAGTGAAGATAGAAGAGGAGGAGATAAGGCTGCTACTGGTGGTCTGCACACTGCTGGGAGGGAGATCCTCAGAGGGGGGGTCATAGCTGCCCCTGCTAGTGAAGAGGAAGAACTAGGCCCCACTCCTGCACCAGAGACAGAGGAGGCACTCATACTAGTATGGCACAGGCCCAGACCAACAGCGGTATGCCCATTCGGCAGCAGTAACCACCGAGGACTCAGAAGGTAAAGTAGGGCACTACCCGTTTGGCACACATGGCACTATGCCGGGACCCGGGTGGGGTGCACAGTACATCACCTGAACATCGAAAATCATACAAACAAGCAGCAGGTGGCCGTGGACCACTATCAAGATACAGTTAAACTTATAAGTTACGCTAGACCCCAACAACTGGCAGATGAACTGCGATAGTCCCTGAAATGTAGGTGTTCTGTGCACAGAATTGTGAAGATAGAGCTGACAGTGGGTTCTGGGGGGCTGGCCAGGTGCGGCACAGAGTTGATAGGCTGAATCTGTTGAAAGGGCTTGCTCCAACACCTGATTCAAGTCAGCGGTGAGGCGTGCCTGGCCCCAGACGGTGGAGATGGACGAGGACAGTGCAAGGGTGGTCAGCACGAGACAGTGCACCCGATCTACAGACAGGCAGGATCAGGTGACCCCCACAGGGAAGCCGTAAGGTGAGGGACCAACAACTGACTCGATATAGGCACTGTTCCCAGATGCCAGATTAGTGCTGCAAGGGGAAGGCCAGGCAGGCAGTTATGGAGGCCTATACACAGAAGTAAGGGAGTGGCCCACCACAACAGGGTGAACAGGTGGGGTGGCCCCAGCAGCAAAGGTAGCTGTAACAATATGGAGGCCTGATATTGGCAGCAATAGTAGAACTGAAAACGGGGCTAGAATACAAAATCGATGCAGTCATTGTGGAGGTGGGTCTCCTCTGCCAAGACGTGCTTGCAATGGCGGACCCACTGTGCACGGTGGAACAGCAGGAAAGAAATAACAGAAAGCATTGAATGTGCACAGACTCAAGTGACTGATTTGTTGGACAGAGTAAAGGTCTGGGAAACCCAAGCAGAATATGCGGAAGGAAGAGCCTATATGATCAACATCAGGATAGTGGGACTTCCCGAGGGTTAGGAGGGGAGGGACCCCACAACATATGTTGAAAGCATGCTGCTGCAGGAAGTGGGCCCCGGCACACTAAATCAAGGATTCACTGTTGAAAGAGCACATTGTTCACTGATGAAGAATCCCCCACCTGGTTCACTGCCAAGGCCGCAGATAGCAAAAATCCTGAATTATAAAGAGAGAGAATAGATCCTGCATTCTCTAGAGAAGGGGGGACCATCATGAGAGGATCCTCGAAATTGGCAATATACCCCTACTACACTACATTGGTACGAGGATGACAAACACAATTCAGGCCAACTAGGGAACGATAACTGAGAGCAAACATGCGCTACATGTTGATCTACCCTGATAAATTGAAGATACTTCATAATGGGAGGTCACACTTCTTTGAAACCATGACAGAGGTGCAAACTTGAATGGATATACAAGGCATAGCACAGCTCTGATGCAGGAACAATGGTTGCCCATGACAAGGAGATATTGATATAAGCAGAAGCTTTTACCACAGAGCCCACATTCCTGTGGGTCACCCATTAACACAAGCACTTGAAATACTCCATGAATTTCAGTGGGTGCTTATCAGAGTGGGACACAGAACCTAGAAGAAGACCTTAGAGTGGCAACTGCATCAGAAATTTGCCACAGACCCTAGCAGCATTTTTCGGATTCCAGTTCTGAGGCATCTAGCTGCTCCATGTTACATGACCAGGGGGAGGTGGGAACGAGAGAAGCGGCTAGGCCTGAGCAGAGGACGCACTGCTGGGCCACTGTTTAAGAAAGTCAAAAATTACTTGTTTTTTTTGTTGGTTGGAGGGAGAGGGGGAGGTGAACAGAGGAGAGGACAAGGAGTTGGGGAGGGTGGACACGTGGTGGAAGATGACAGGTTGATCAATGTGGAGTTGAAAGGAGGTGGGCGAGGCATAGAAATGGGCAGGGGTCACATACTGAGTGCACATGGAAACTGTGAGAAGGGGTGGTCCCAGGTGCTGCTGGAGACCTGGCAATGGATAAATGTATGGGGCAGCTGGATTGGGCAGTGGAAACTGACTGGCCTGACTTACTATATTTATGTCAATAAATATGGGCGTGGATAGTATAACTTCGAATGTGCAGAGACTCAATAACTATGTGAAAAGGTTAAGCATACACTTGCCAATGCTACACAAAATGCACTTGACGACCGATGGACAGTCCACTATGTCCAGGAAATGGGGGGGGGGGGGTAAACTGTATTGCTTGCTCTTTTCCACATATGTCAGGTGGGTGCTTGTCTGGATTGCTTTGGATGCTCCCTTCCAGTTACTGGAGACCAAGAGGGATGATGAAGGTAGGATGGTGATAGTACATGGGCTGTGGAAAAACAGAGAGGTGAGTTTTGTGAACACATACACTCCGAACCATGATGACCTGACGTTCTTTAAGTCACTGTATTTGTGGTTGTCTACATACAGGGAGGCAGTGTGGGGTTGGGGTGGAGACTTCAACTGTACCCTCAAGCCACGACTGGACAGGACAGACAAAAGATACACCAGACCTGCACCTCCAGCCAAGGCCCTGGGCTCCCTCTTGCGGGAAAGCTAGCGGGCATATGGAGGGAAACGCATGGCAAAAAACGAGGCTACTCACATTTCTCTGTCCCACACACGAGGATCGATTATATTTTCTCAGGGAGGGAAACACTGGGAGAAATCACGTATATAGACTACGGTGCCAGTGTCCATCCTGACCATGCCCGTTGATAATGAGATGGCAAAATACTAATTTGAGACCCTGAATACCTACCTGGTGGCTGAGATCAGAAGCCCTAGAGGATGAGGACTTTAATGATTACTTGTGGGACAAAATAGGTGAATACTTTGACACCAATGAGGATAGCATGGACAATATTAGCATGGTGTGGGACGTATTTAAAGTGGTCATTAGGGGTGCTTGGATTGGGAAGATAGGGGGCCTCCCAAATTAGATACTGCAGGCATTGGAGGACATGGAAAATGAAATCGTACAAATGGAAGTTTCAGGGGCAGAAACACCTGGGGAAATGAACGGGCTGCTGGGATTGTGGCAAAATGCATGGGGGAATGGGAACGGCTAGGAAGGTTACATTATACAACATAAACTAGGTGGCTCCATGCCGAGGCTGACATACCAGGGAGACTATTGACATGGTTGTGCAAGCATGAGCAACTGAGATATCTGATGAGCATTATTTCAGACAAGAAAGGGGATCCGAGCTGAAATCAATGAGGTATTTTCCAGATTCTAAGAATCCCTATACTCCGGTGATGTGACAGAAAGGGATGAAACAGCAGCAGATATCCTATCTCATATCGACCTCCCACAGATGACAGCGCAGCAGGTGGACATGCTAGATGCACCGCTGATGCAGGAGGAGATAGAAGAGGTGATAAGGGAATTCCCAACTGCCAAAGCCCCGGGCCGTACAGACTCCCAGAGAAGCTCTATAAGGCTTATGTAGATATATCAGCACCCAGAATGTTATCAGTTTTTAAGGACACATTTTACCAGGACAGGCTACCTCATAGCTTGCAGGAAGCAATTATAATATATATCCTACAGGCAGGTAAACTCCTACAGAGCTGCAGGTCAGAAAGACCGCTCTCTATGATGAATTAGGACAGCAAAATACTAATGTCGGCACTTGCAAACAGGATCAGGGGAGTAATTGGGTGACTTTTACACATAGACCTGACGGGATATGTTCCAGGGCGCAGCACCACCTGGAACCGGTGTAGGATACATCACATCATAGATAGCACTAATTTGCTAGCAGATGATTGTGGGGTGGCCTCACTAGACTCAGTGAAGGCCTTTTATTCAGCTTGTTGGGACTAGTTACTTGAGGCACTAGCGTGCTTTGTGTCTGGTAATAGCTGTTGGTGGTAGGTGAAGCTGATCTTCACAGTGCACTGCTTGGTTACACCCTGTTATTACAACCCAGGATAAAAGAGATATTTTTTAAAATAAATACTATGAGTGAGGGAATTGCCCTTGGAAAGACCTTCCAGACTACTAAAACTGAAGAGACATATGCCGTAGGACCTGGAAGCACTTGGGTAGACTGATCCCGGTTCTGAACATGTCCCCCTACGCGGAATTATAGGAGTACAGCAGGAGGTCATGGGGCAGTACAGCAGACATTGGGTGAGCAAAGGAATAGCCACGGTTGTATAATGAAAGGACAATTTATATTACATCTTGGCATGGTTAGGAGGATGGAGGAGAGATGGCTGGGCCCACAGGACAGAATTGAGACTAATGCAACATTAGATACCATGTATGATGTGACAGAGGGCAGACACATGGTCTCTATGCTATATGACTGGTTCCTAGCCACAACACAGTTAAAGGTGGGAGGTAACTGGGAGATAGACTTGGGGAGAGTCTTCACAGATGATGAATGGAAGAGGGCCCTGTTGTACACTAAACTGGTCTCGAGGAACGCTAGTGAACCCGTAGGCCCTTTAAGCGAGGTAGAGCTATATGGGATGGATGGGGATGCAGATTTTATTCTTACACCATTAGTAAGACCAACTCAGGAAGTTGGCAAAACATAACTGTTTTAATTCCAATTGTCTAAAAGAGGGAGTACAACGGACATCAACAAACGTTCGCTCAAATCTCTTTTGAGAGTTCTCAAAGCATTTCATACAAAATTACGTTTATATAGTAAAAACCTGTCATCATTGACGTCATACTATGTGACAAAATAAGAAAACCTACTTGGGGTTTTGATAAGCATAAGGGGAACATCTAAGTATACCTTCTAGGGGGGATAGGATTGTGATTGGTTCTCTAAGTCAGACGGACAGCTAGGCCCACCCCTAGTACAAGTCACCTTCGCTGTCATTAAATACACAATGTTTGATTGAATTATAAACTATAAGGTTCTTTGCTATGTGGCCATCTACAATTGATTGGCGCTCTTGTACCTTTCTGGAATATTACACTCACTAGCAGCACGCAAGCTGATACACCAGGTGTTTGTGGGTTGGACTTGACCATGCCTCCCACCCAATTAGCCTATCATCCATCATCACTCCTGCTGTCTGCCATTCAAATTGTCTTTGAACTTGGCCTTGCAAAGTATCACTGCGCATGAGTATAGAAGGGAGTGTGAGAATGGTCTTAACTTCAAGTCTCGGTGTAGCTTGCCCTAAGTTTATTTTCATCTCAATCATGCGACACAAGACTGTGTTTGATCTCTTTCTTTTATATTTAACACTTTTAAATGAATAAAACCTGACACTTCTAGTGTTTTTCCATTACACCTCAACAGGTGCTTGCCTTGCTTCTCAGGTTCATTGTATCTTCTCGTAAAGATAACCAGTTTCTTGGCTGACCCAACCCTTGACACTGGGCCAGACAACCTTTCTCGAATCATCCCACATCGTCAGCTGTTTTCGTCTCCTGCACAACACTTTCAGCCATTCTGTTCATGGGGTCCTAGTTTGCTAAAACTAGACGTGGAACATCCAGAGTATATATACATTTATATATTGGCAGCACTGCCTGCAGTCTATTCATTATGTATAACCAGCCTTATGATTATTTAGTCTACTTGTGTTTCAGCCTCTGCACAATTATAAAATGACTTGTAGTTTCTTCAGGGCTCTCTGCACATACAATCTTCATTCTGCACATGAAATGTTACTCGACTCTTTACTTTGTCATCAGAATCAATAAGGTCTATATACTTTCTTCATTGGCATCTCTTCTGGGTGTGTCATTTCTGCTTCATGTAATGTCACCAGTCTTCTCTTTCATTCATCTTCACACTTCTTCCAGAACCTCCTTTAAAAGACTGTCACTTCTCTGCAGATACATCATATAGAGTTTTCTGAATGGATATCTTGTTTCGAGGATTCTTCACGGTGTAGTGACCATTATTGGCATTGTGTATGTCGCAATTTCAAGTTTCCAACACATAGGCAAAATGGGGGCAGGACTTCTGGTAGAGGCACTTGGCTTCTCCTCTAAACTAGGTTCAGTGTGACCCAACTGTATGTCACATATAGGGCATATATATGGACCAACATACAATATCTTGCATAGTAGGAGGGGGAAGACCGCACCTGCCCGAGAGGAGGAGCAGATATGATGCACATGTTTTGGGCAAGCAGAGTGATTCCAAAGTTGTGGGAAGGAGTGACAGACAGGGCGATAAGAGAGGTATTCCAATGTTAGCCTGACACCTGGAGTACTACCTGTTGGGGCTGTTTCTGAGGGGACAGAAGTGTGATACACACCACTCCAAAATGAAAGACCTGATCTGCATACTGGCAAAACGCAGAATTGCAATGGTATGGAAGATGGCAGAGGATCCCAACCTTAAGGCCTGGTGAGGAGACCTTAAAAGATGGTCACTGGCAGAGTCTGCTGGGTGGCTATGAGCGCTGCAGCAGGGAATGCATGAAACAAGCATGGGGGTGGAAGTTTGGAATGTGCTAACACAGACTATGTTTGTCGATGATATGGTAGGGCCGAGTATGGGAAATGGGACTGGGAAGGGTACTGGTGGGGGGGCTTTGGTGGTACTACCCATAAACTGTATAGACACTCCATGGAACGTGGACATTGCAATAACATGTAATAGCACTTGGCATGGCGGTGATGATGTATTGGAGCAGGTGTGGGCCCATGCAAGGTAATTCTAATTGACACCTGTATGATTGTACTGTCATAGTGAATCCTGTCTTTGTGTTAATTTGTTTGTATGTTAATGCAATACAAACATTAAACAAAAAAATATCCATTCATCTAAAAGCATGACTGCTTCATTATTTTTTATAAAAATATGCACTCTTCTGCAATACGGATATTCAAATTATTACTGCTTGTCAGCATCACTTTTCTAATTTGGGAAAATTACATTGATTATTTAATTGACATTCTATTATTGAGAATAAAGGGGATACAGTAATATCCTTCCAATTCAATATTAAGATGTATACAGCTCAACAATGTTCTTTTTATACCAACTATTTTTTTTCACACATCCAAAAATATATCAATTCCTCCAAACCTGTGAATTGCACCTGTGAAAACTATGGACTTCTAAATTATTTAGCCCTGCACAGTTATATATTCTACGGTATCATATTCTAGTATACTTCCACAAGACTTCCCTTACAATCCAAGTCCCCATTTAGTAGCATAGATTGCAACTTATTCCTCCAAAAGACATTCAATTGTTGTCATGGGTTTACCTAGGACTTGCAACATATATCTAAATGCACTGGGGGTGTTGTACTCACTTTGGTTTGCCTTTTTAAAGGCCAATGACAGGTAGAAACATCAACAGCTCCAGGCAGCTTTGTCAAGTAAGCTCTGCTCCCAGCCTCTCCCAAACATAGAAAATGGTCTCTCGGGCAATCTGGTTTGGTGTGGGAAAGGCTTTTATCTCTCTGGAAAAAAAGAATTGTCAGGAGGATTTCCATCCGCTATATGTTGGAACCCGCACAAACTCCTTTCGCTTGCAGCTTTCCAAAGAAGTTGCACAACTTCTGGTGTTTTGGCCTTAAATACTCGACTAGTCCCACCCATTCAGCATCATGTGATGCAGTTATTTCTGGTTGGATAGATACATTCATAGATTCTCTTCAGATACTGGCAAGTCCAACAATAATTCCCTTTATTATGATTGGTCCAATTTAGTCTGCCATATTGTAACATGGGTTATTTCACTTCTCTGCTCCAAAATGATAATCAAATTGGAAATAAATGTTATGTTCCACTTATAATTGCTTATATGGCCTGTGCCATTTTTAGATCCTTTTATTCAGAATCACAAGAACAATCTGAATTTGTGGACTTCATTCATGTTCAAATAGCTGGTGATATGAGAGAGTTGTTAAAATGTGTTCATTAATTAATAACTGCAACAAATTAATATAGTCTGCTTATCGGCAGGTGATGTGGAGCACTTTGCTGAATTTTAATCAAAGCAAAGGGCTCAAAAGTTACAACTGATGACATGAATTATTTTTTTTTTTTTATCTAATTAATTTGCTTTGTTTACCAAGTTGTGCATTATCATTTAATGGGAGTTCATCGGGTAAATAAGTTCAGGTTTTATGTGTAGCTCTAAAGGGACATGCCTTTGACGTTTTGCCCTGCTTCCCACATAAATTATGAACCTCCATGAAAACTCAGCTTTTGGAATGTGATGGCTTGTATTTCATGTATTTTTGAAACTACAACATATGATATGAATAGTAACATATATATCTGTTCATCACAGCTAATGGATCAAGTACAGGTTAATGATGGGACTGATCTACCAAAAAGCTAACCTCTGGAACTTCTGTCTTGATAATAAATTCTGAATAAACACAGGCGAGATGTACAAGATTCAGGGTGCATTGACCATTTTAAAGTGATATGCTTGAGGAAACCACTAGTTATGGTGTAATTTTCACTTACAAGGAACTTAACAATGTATGCCTTATCGAAAGATTTAACGTAATCTGTATAATATATACTGCATGTTGACTTTTCTTCTTCTCACAGAATGTTAGAATATATTGTATGGGTCATTTGCATAATATGGCTGCACACAAAATAACGTTCATGAATCATTTTGCTGTAAAAATATTTTCTTTGTGAGACATTGAGAATTGAAGAGATTAAAAGCAATGCACAATGAACTTTATTTAGTTAACTACATTATGTCTGTATTAAATAAACTTGACACACCCGAAATTTGACAATTTGAGATTCTGTGCAATTGGTTGGATTACCTTCAAATCATAAGGACACTTCAGGACAGCCTGTTTGATAAAGTCACACACTGCTGGTATTTTTTCTCTAAAACACACTGGGCCTCATTACGACTTTGGAGGTAGGCATGCTGCTATTTGCGGCATGACTACTCCCATTCCGGGTACCGGCTCCGGTTCCCTGAATGGGGAAATAACGGGCCATTCCGACCTTGGAGGGCCCGGTATTTCCCCATTCAGGGAACCCGGACCCGGTACATCCACATTCCCATTCAAGCCCCCTTAGGACTCAAATGGAATGGGGAGGATGCAAACAAAGGGCCCGTTAATAAGGGGCCCATTGTTTGCATCCTGGTCTCCTCGCGGGACCAGCTTAGGATGCCTGGTTTTACCAGGCATCCTTACCGGGTCCCGCAAGGAGACCTCGTAATGAGGCGGTAGGAGGTTAATGGGGCCGGCATCTCTACCGGCCCTGTTAACCACCTACCGCCAGGGTCGTAATGAGGCCCACTGATTCAGACACACATTTTACAATAGTAAATGGGCCCAAATTCATAAATATGTAAACTGGGAGCACACATACTTCTTAAATGTTACTGCATGTGCATAGTATGGTAAGAGGTACAGATTGGAATCCAAAGAAAAGTGCCATGGAAATTCTGTCAGCTTCTTCCCACATTTCGTTGTGTTGATTGATGATAGAAATCACATTTAGTTAATATTACTGCATGCATCATAATGTCACATTGCTACATTCACAAATTCAGAACCATGGCTTTGAGATTTCAATTTTTAATCCTTTCAGTATTACATCTAACTGCATCCCTGTATTTTCAAGCAGGATAGATTCCAGACTGTGCTATTGGAGGTTAACGCAACCTTCATATATTTATTAATTTATCATAGGTTGTATGACAGGGAAAAGTACCAAATCTATACACATATGTCTCTACAGTTGAATATTATCAATCTTGATCCTGTCCATTAAGTTAGCACCAACAACATTCTGCCAATTTCAGGAACTGATTATGAAATAATCAATGAACATCATGAGCCCATGTCATAGAACTAACATTAATACCTCCTGAAATTCTTTACCAATTTGTTTAGTTATAGATTTTTGGCCATATTTATTCTCTTTACTGCCAATGCTGCATCTATTCTTAGCATTATTATTGGCCTTATTGGAGGTAAAAGTGGCCTCATATTAAAAAAAGAGCCAATATGCATATGAGCATTTTCCAGGTGTTTAGGTAGCCTGGAGAGTCAGGCTTCCGTGCATTAGATATAATGGCTTTAATCCCATCTAACAATGTCAGTTTGTTATACATTTCGGAGATGTGAATTTGGGTGAGTTGAGCATGATTGCTTTAATTCAGTTTGAGTGTTTCTTGGGAAGGGGGCAGCCCGCCTCCCCAGGCATTTTAAAGTAAGACGAGATGAATTTGAGGCACTGTGATGAGCTGGTGGGGGGGGGGGGTGTCGGTCAGCAAAAGGGATGCCTTCTCGTCCAGTATGACCCCATGCTAATATAACCAATTATAGTGTAACCATATGGTGTGGCCCAAAGCACGGGCGGCATCTCTATTTTGCATTGATTTTAACAATCATAGGTGGAAGAAATGGCTTGCACGGTAAAGGCAGCATTGCATGCACTAGGCCCAAATCCAAGAGGCAACCAAAATCTCTACTCATGCCCAAGCTCCCATGAGGACAGTTCACAACCCCACCCACCCGACTGCTTGTTAATTGTTCTTAAAAAGTGTTAGAAAGATGAGTCTTTCATCCAAGAGGAATGTGCCCCACAGTGTGCATGTTATCTAACTCTGACCAAAGCATGTCCCTGTCCATTCTTGAGTGACCATAAGTTATAGCCCACAAAACTGAATGAACCCTTAGATCACCGAATTCCAAGACACCAGGTTCCCTTTGAACACCAACCCCAAAGCAACAAGTTCTGAAATGTTCAATGAGGATGGATGGGGTCTATCTTTTCAACGACAATTGTGTGATTTGTATTGCAAGGTGCTGGGAGGGGGAAATTATAGTTCAAAACAAGGGTCGAGATCTTGGAGCCAGATGGTACAGAGGGAGTGAGTGAAATGTCCAGGAGAAGGTTGGAGTGGCCTGGAACCTCCTGTGTGTCTGTTATGAAGCATGCCAAGTACACATTATGAGTGATAAATAAGCTTTATAGCAGGAGTATAATTAATATATTGTCTGACGTTCAACGTGAGAAGAAGATGAGCCCTGAGGCACACACATGATGAAGATGGAAGGACTGGAGTGGGACCAATAACCTGCCATCCCTTATGGTTAAAGTCAGCACCTGTATAGCGTCCATTCAATCAGCCGCGCGGGTTGTCACTGTATGTATTGCATCACTTATGACAATGTTTTGCTTTAAATATTTCTGCTTGTACCTCTCTTTGGCAGAACGTTCTTATCAGCAGAGATAGTTGCTGTTGCTCTCATCTGCGCATGAGATTAAAACTTGTTATCCTTACATGATCGACTTGGGCCTTTCTTCCCTAGATAATTGTATTCTCTCTGGTGTGAGCGTTCAGGGGATTGCTTTCAATTGGTGATGTGATCTCCATGCACCCGTACGTGTGGAAGCCACCAGGCTGCTTCTCCAGAAGTAGCTGTGCCCACCTACAGTGACCGGCCCCAAAAACATAAGTGTTCCATGTGGTTTAGTAGAAGCCATTTTAAGAAAAGTCTTTGCGGCTCCGAGCAGAGTGCAGGCCGTGTTGGAACCCTGTGATTGAGGAGTTCAGGTGAGCATGCACATGTGAGTAGACTTGTGTAAGAGATAACAAATAGGGGACAGATGCATGGGAAGTATGAGAGGTGTGAGCAAGAGGAGAGTGAGGTCATTGATGTAACGTGGATGAGGGTAGGGTTATTGTTGATAACATTTGTGTTAGTGATTGAGTGGTTTGGTAAAGAAGTATAAGGTCAGGCATTATAAGGTAAGGCAAAGGTAAGGCAGGGATCCCCTCCTGAGATGAGGAGGGAAGGTGTACTACAAGACAGAATAATATTTAAGAGAGGTCTATGGAAATTCAAAGTAGTGGTCTCATGTAAGTAGTAGGCCTAGAACAAGTAGTGGTTGTTAGGTTAGTGCATTGGTTTAGTTTATGGTAGTTGTGTTTTGTGGGTGAAAAAGTAGGCCCTAGAAGGGGCGGTAATTGTGTGAGTCACGGTGTAGTGTGGTTCTGTCCCAATCTTTTGGAGCAGCGTGTGTGCGTATGGAACAGTGAGAGAAAAGGGTGGGGTATGATTCTCTTGTTTTTGTCACAAGCAAGGAGCAGAGTGAGCTGAGCATTAGAGGGGATTTGCGGGATTATTAGGAGATAGACGTCACTGCCATGGGGGAAGGATCACCAATAGAGGACGGACATGTATAAGGCCCTGCCACTGTATCGTGACAGGGTGGAGAAATTATCATAAGCAGTGGATCACAGATACAGGAGAAGGGCGGATGCCTTGCCCATGGCCAGGGCAAGGCTCGCACAACAAGAGTATTTTGGAACACATGTCCACATTTTTTGTAGCAAAACATAAAGGGAAGCATCTACATAATAGAAAACATATTCTTGATCTTTGGCATATGTTTGAAGATACAGAGGATCAGGTGGATGTAGTGGATGCACAGAGACAGAAAAATGAGAAGTGTCTAAAGGGAGAAGGAGAAGGTTAGGCACCGGTGTGGGGGTAGGGGCTTATATTCCTTAACACCAAATCCTGTAAAAGGATACACCAATCCACGTTATGTACCAGCTGTTATAGGGATCCCTTCTGCTGAAGTAGGGCCCCCCATAGTGTCAGTAGTACCACAGGCTACAGATCCCCCACCCCTGTGTACTCATCTGCCTAAGGTAGCGGCATCAACGGATTACAGGTTTAGAGAGTTGGAGGATAGGTTGACAGGTTTAATAGCAGAACTGCAAAGGTTACAAACATCCCCAGAAACAGGGAGGGATGTAAGTGCACTGAGGGAAGTATCGGGAGAGTGGAAATCAGGGGAAATATTGCTCAAGATAGATACGGAAGGTATAAAACATGTATGGGTTGAGAAGTAGAGGGAATACAGTGTTGGGAGGAAATGTGGAGGAAGGGGATACTGGTACATTCACGGAGGATTCGAGTGAAGAAAAAGGGAGGGGTGAAGAGGTGTCTAAAAACACCCCCCAAGTAGAAGGTAAATGGACAGGGGGCAGGTTGAGGAACAGGGCTGGCCAGATGGCATTATTAAAAAGGAGAGGTGTTGTGGAGAAGGGTGTGGGAAGTAGAGCAACACTGAGTAACTGGATGTAAAGGTATGAGGGAAGATAGTACGGGCACCCCAACTATATTCTGAGAGTTCCCCTGTCAATCTACTGGATAGGGACCTGCTCAGTAAGTTAAACATGACCATATCTTTCAGTGTCCAGTAATGGCAGTCATAACTCCATCCACATTTTTTGATGAAGACTTACAGGACGTGCCCTCACAGTCATGGACTACAAATCCACATGATCTAGGGTTGTTGAACGATGTAACACCTGTGCGTATAACCCTGAAGCCAGGTGCGGTGCTGCACAGGGTAAGAAAATATCCGCTGTCAAGAGAGGCAGAGGAAAGCATTAGAAAAACAATACAGGCTATACTGGATCTGGAGATTATTGTGCCATCTATGTCTCTGTGTCACACAGCAATATATCCAGTTAAAAATTCAATGGGGGGCAATTGGAGAATGATTCAGGACTTGCACCCCCTAAACTATGTGGTACAGAAAGAGTTTCCAGTAGTTCCGAATCCTGCAACAATCTAATGTAGCATTCCCAAAGAAGGTACACATTTCACTTTAGTGGATCTGAAAACTGCATTCTTTTTGATTCCACTCCACCCTGAGTCAAGGTACCTCACGGCATTCACAAAGTGGCAGATGCGATTCGAACATATTAGGTTACATCAGGGGTATTGCAAGAGCCTGAATATATTTAACAGAATACTGCATCCTGATCTTGGGAACATTCAGGTGCCTAGCATGATTGTCCTGTATATGGATGTTCTGCTAGTGTGTAGTGACAGTGAACAGCAGTGTCGAAGAGGCTGTTATACTGCTACAATTACTGGCCTGTAAGGGGTCCAAGGTTGACATGGCTAAATTAAAATATTACCAGCAGGAAGTAATCTATATGGGGCAGTTCATGTCAGTAAATGGAAAGAGGATACCATCCGATAGGGCAGCATTGGAATGCGCCACCCCCAGAACTGCCTCATTTACAAGCCCTGAGGGAGGCACAGAAAACAAAGGAGCACAAGTTACTGTGAATGACTGAAATGATCAGACAGTTTGATGATTTAAAGGAAGACATTAATTCAACCCCGTACTGGCTACCCCAGACCACACACAGGAATTTTATTTGTTTTCACATTCTGATGGTCCGCTTATGACAGCAGTGTTGATGCAAAAAAGTGCTATCGGCCAAAAGCCACTGGCCTATTATAGTGGCACACTGGATGCAGTAATGCAAAGGCAGTTCACATGCGAACAAGCATTAACAGCTGCTGTCTTTGCCATAGAGAAAAGCTCTTCCATTGTAATGGGGTGTTCAGTAACGTTGTATGTGGAAACATTTTTGTTTACTATTTTGGAGAGGTCAAAGTCAACCCTGACAAACATAGGTCATCTGCATACAATATTATCATCTCTAAACCCCATATTAATGTGATTAGGTGTAAAATGGTCAATCTTGCCACCTTTTTAACAGATATGCCCATGACAGAGGACTTGATGTCACACGACTGTGCTGCATATGAGGGGGAGGAGGATGACACTCCCAAAGCAAGGGACTATGCCTTGACAGATGGTGAGGTATTTTTCACTGATGGGTCTTACACAATTGATCAGGAGGATGGACAGAGACAGACAGGGGCTACAGTTGTATGACTTTAGGAAGGGGAGTACAAGTCAGTTGTCATGAAAAGGTTGTCTACACACTATTTCCCACAAAAGGCAGAAATCGTGGTGTTTATTGAAACATTGGGCATCATGTTATGATATATTCTAACTCAGCGACTCAGCCTCTGTTACAACAATGGTACATGCCGATCTCTCCCGTTGGATGAGGAGGGGGTTAAGGAGGGTGGATGGAACCACAGTGCAGCATGCTGTGCTGTTAGAGATGCTGATAGAAGTGTTGTCACAGCCATCTGTTTTGGCGGTCATTAAGTGTGCTCTCCATAATCACGGGACAGACAAAATCTCAAGGGGGAATGCAGCTGCTGAAGCAGCAGCTAAAATGGCAGTGTATCAGTCAAATGAAACATCCACTGAGTATGTTGTGACTCCCCCACCGAAAGACGAGCACCAAGTGCCTTCTACTGCATTGCCAATCTCCCAGATTATTGAGCTACCAGGAAGAGCACCTTGGTGGGAAAAGGAGTTATGGTCACGGAGAGGATGTAAACAGTCTCTGACAGTCTGTTATGCAGGAGAGCCCTGCGAAGACAGTTATACCCTGGGAATTGCTAGCAGTAGCATTTGAACAATTGCACTAGCCGTCCCATAGTTCGAAACAACACATAGCCACCGACATACAGGTGGACTGGTTCACACCAAATATTCAGGAGAGCATCACTGATATGGTCGTCCATTGCACCACACTTCAAGGTTTTAGCACAGGGATGACACTACAAATATTACGGAGCACGTTGCACTGCTCTACTGGGCCATTCCATGTGTTACATATAGATCATGCCGATATGGGGGAGCGTTGTAATGGGTCTAAGTACCTCATTGTTGTGGTCTGTCCCTTCTCAAGGTGGGTGGACGTAAGACCATGTGTACACCCAGATGCCAAGTGTGCTGCAAGGTTTCTAGTGCTGGACGTTTTCCCGCGCTGGGGTGTGTGCGAGGTTTTAAGGTCAGATAATGGCACACATTTCTTCAATGCATTTTTCCAACTTGTTACAGCAATGCTTGGTATCAAGCATTGGATTTGTTTGATTTTTCAACCACAGGCCAATGGTGTTTTGGAGAGAATAAATGGCCTCCTTAAGAGCAGGTTAGCTATGTACATCATTAAAGAAAAAATGGTTGTGCTGTCTGCCCCTGGCCCTTTTTTAGTTTACGCATGCAGCCAAGCAACGACCATCATCTGTCATCTAATAAGGTGGTTACTGATTGGCGCTTGTATACCCCTTTATCCCCTGTGAGATGGGTTTCTGATGTGAATGGGACTGCCTCAGTGTTAGGAGAGGAATTCATGGAATATTTGGCAACACTAAATCGGCCATTAAATGTGTCTTGTGTCTCCCGACAGATTGCACCTCTCAGGCCGTGACTACAGAGACGCCCAATGCTGCACAGACAACAGAGACAGATCCTGAGCATATAATAACTAGACCACTGGTGCCGGGGGCTCTCTGTCTATGTTTGCAATTTCGTGCACCGCTGGAACAATCCTCAGTTTCAAGGACCTTACGAGGTGGTGTGTTGTAACCGCCTTGCAGTCAAGGTTAAGGAATTGCGCTACTCGGTGCAACTTTCTGACATTCATAGGGCAACTCCAGAAAGTACAGAGGTGCATCAGTGGTCTTGAGAACAAGGGTAACAGTACCTATACCACGAGGACCTTACAAGCCTGTCAGAGGAGACATGGGTATACTGGCATATCTGAGTGGCAGGCCAAGGATTGGCTCCTAGCTACATACTTTTCTTTTGCTGCCATTGTTTTTTTTCTCTCTTTCCTTTTTTATCTCTCTCTTTCTCTCGCTCTCGCTCTCTCTCCCTCTTGTTCCCTCCGTTTTTTCCTTCTGTACAGTGTACGTCTTCTACGTCTCTCCCTTTTTCGATTTCTTGTGTGTCTGTGCTTCTATTTGAGGAAAGAAGAAGAAGGACGCAACTAATGTACATAGTTTGTTAAGTAGGGACCTGATTCGTAGAGACACACATGAGAGACTGTGGACATATATTTATTATTGGGGATCAGCCATTGCTAGAAGACTGTATGTAATATTGCTAATTCTACTGGAAGTGTATTTGGGGGAGGGCATTATAGGGGGCGGTCCTATAAAGGGAGTGAATGGGGGAAGTAGGATTGTATATGAAGATACATATATCAGTACTAATGTGAATACTAATAGCAATAATGGAAATGGATTAAATGACTCTGATACACAGGTTAAACCTGTGAAGAAAGCAGTAAATAGGATGAATATAACGAGCAGGGGATTGTCTGACACTCTGCAAAGTTATAATGTTATTTCTGACGGTACCTCTGAGGCAGTCATGCTTGAGAATGTGTATAGTAGAATGAAAAGAGAAGTAAGACGAAAGTATGACACATATTAAGGGTTGGACTTTGATGTGATTGAGGATATTCATCACCCATAGATCTGTAATTCCTGGTACTCTGATATGAGTGGCGTGGGGAGAAATGCTGTGAATTGGAGCTGTTATGTGTTTTCACTCATTATGTACATGTCAGGGGCTTGCAAGGTTTTAGTGCCGCAAGCAGTCCCAATTATAGAGGGACAGTGCCCAGTACATCCTGTGCTATGCAGAATAAAAGAAACGGTCCAGGAACACAGTGTGGAATTGCAAATGGTGGGCCCAGATTTCTAAAATGTTCCGAGGACCAGAGAAGCATCAAGTGTGTAGAATTACCTTATCTGATGGTGAAGAGATGGAAGTATGTCAATAGAAACTGGCAGGACAGCACACTACCTTGCTTGGCATAAGAACTGGTAAAATATAGTAAGGAAGGAATAGCATGAGTGGTCAACTTCAGTGCCAAATCTGGACAGAGCATATCACAAAGTTGATGTGGATTACAACGATGGAAAAGACGATGCAATTGCACAAGGAAGAAGAATATAAGCTCTGTTTCTGCAGCAAAGGTACAGTCTTTGTCGGCACAAACAAACATTGTAATAAAACTCTCTTGATCACAGACATGATGAAAGTAACAGCAGCACTGATGGAATACGACCGGATCTGTGGCTGACATGCTTACTTGCACCTCCCAGTATCATGGAGGGGCTGTTATTTGCTGGCCACATTGCAATCAGCACTATTAGTAATCCCAGAAGAGCCCCATCGTGGCTAGGAGCAATCATGAGAATGTTAATGCCCATCATTTTATTCATCCTGGTAATTTATTGCACGTGTCAGCTGGTACTTTGATGCTGTGCCACTGTGGCACCTGATAGCGCAAGGACGATGGTATCAATTGGGGGTTCAAAAGCACCTAGAGAAAGAAAAAACATTGAAGT
Organism: Ambystoma mexicanum; assembly: GCF_040938575.1. NCBI lineage: Eukaryota > Metazoa > Chordata > Amphibia > Caudata > Ambystomatidae > Ambystoma > Ambystoma mexicanum. Next base: position 358,520,824 of record NC_090940.1, read on the forward strand.
ACAGACAGATGTACCACAGGTTGGCCCGAAGTATGAAATGTTCCCTATCCCTTATGGAAATTAAGTTGATCCTCTAGACCACACTATCAATTCCCCACCCCCGATCCAGAAAATTATACAGAGGTTTGGGTGGACCTGGCGGAGGAGGGGACATGCATTTACATGACCTGTTCACCCGAGGAGTATGCGTGTAGGGGCGAGAGTTTGCGATCAGTGTGCAGGGTGTGGGTACCAGTAACAAGGAATAAGCCATATGTGGATGTAGAAATTGGGGAGTGGGAGCACAGAACCATTCCAGAATGTATTACTGTAGAACTAACAAAAGGGGGGATTGTTGGGAGGGGGCAGTCCTGTGCCCTCTCAGGTGCTTTAAAGTAAGATGAGATGCATTCAAGGCGCTGTGATGAGCCAGGGGGGGGGGTCAGCCGAAAGGGATGCCTTCCCATCCAGTAGGACCCTATGCTAATATAATCAGATAAAGTGTAACCATATGGTGTGGCCCAATGCACAGGGGCATCGCTATTTTAACAATCATAGGTAGAAGAAAAAGCTTGTGCCGTACAGGCAGCATTACATGCACTAGGCCCAAATACACAAAGCAACAGAAATCTCCAAACATGCCTGATCGGCCATGAGGACAGTTCTCACCCCCACACAGAACACTGTTTGTTCATTGTTCTTAAAAAGTGTTGCAAAGATGTGTCTTTCACCCAAGAAGAATGTGCCCCACAAGGCCATGATCAGAGGCCTGTGCCTGGTGTGCATGTTATCTCACTTTGGCCAAAGCATGACCCGGCCCATTCCCGAGTTACCACGAGTTATTGCCCGTATACCTGACTGAACCCTAATATCCCAGAATTCCATGACACCATGTGCCCTTTCACCACCAACCCCAAAGTAACAAGTCCTGAAATGTTCAAAGAGGATGGACAGGGTGTATCATTCCAGCAACAATTGCGTGATTTGTATTGCAAGGTGCTGGGAGGGATACATTATAGTTCAAAGAGAGGGCAGAGACCTTCGTGCCGGATGGTGCACAGGGAGTGAGTGAAATGTGGGGGTGAAGGTTAGAATGCACTGTAACCTCCTTTGTATCTGTTTTGAAGACTGCCAAGTGCACAGTATGAGCGATAAACAAGCTGTATGGTAGGAGTATAAGTAATTTGTTGTCTGACCTTCGACGTGAGAAGAAGATGAGCCCTGCAGCACCCACGTAATGGAAGATGGACGGACTGGGCTGGGACCAATGAACTTCCATCCCATATGGACAAAGGCAGCACCTGTATAGGGTCCATCCAATCAGCCACTTGGGTTGTCATTATATGTATTGTGTCACTTATGAAGATTTTTTGCTTTAAATGTTTCTGCTTTTACTTCTCTTTGGCAGAACTTTCTTAGCAGCAGAGTTCTTTGCTGTTGCTCTCATCTGCGCATGAGATTAAATCTTGTTATCCTTACAAAGATCGACTCGGGCCTTTCTTCCCTAGTGGGTTGTATTCTCTCTGGTGTAAGCGTTCAGGGGCTTGCTTTCATTTTAACCAAGCACTATTACTGACAGCACAGAGCTGTTACTGACATGTAATGCCTGCTACCTCGAGCATTCTTCCCATTAGCTCCCTGGGTAACATTGGGGAGGTTACAGGCAGTTAGCTTCGGGAATACAAGTGTGAGGAGACACAACCCTGTTTTCCTATTAAAAAAAAATCTAAAAACAATATTGCAGATAGCCACCATGAAAATGGTGGCTCGGCACCAGGAGGAGCTAGTCTTCCATTGTCATGCTGACCATACATGCAGAATTTGCTGGGAGCAGAGGGGAGCATTTGGAGTGTTGTATTGTTGCATGGGGTAAGAAAAGTGTATTTGATTTTTTAATGGTGTCATTGCTCACGATGTGGGTAGTGAACAGTGGCAGGCGGGTGGCGTGAGTGGAGAAATAGGCAGCAATGAGCAGCCAAAAACCTTTTCTGAGTACAGACTTACTGGTGTTGATAAAGCCCATGATCCATAAAATCTGACTGGTTGCTCGCATCCAGCAAGGTGGTAATTTGTAATATGTCAATTGTTACCTTTATGCTACTGAAGTGAAGGAAAAAGCATATTGGCTTCAACACGTATTGTAGCCATACAGTGTTTATGTGGGAGGCTGTAACCCAAATCCCCACTAATATTAAACATTGACAAATCATTATATCGCCCATAGGTCATATCGCCGAAAGGTATGTCAGACACAGTCGGAAGGTAAACGATTTAAAGAAAAGGATGAGTAATGTTGGTGCAAAGCACTCATATCACACTAGCCTTCAACTTATCCCAAACCTCTGACTTTTTGTCTTTGTGCCCTACCTCTAGGAGCATAAGGGCATCTCGGGACTACAGTTGCAAAAAACTATATGTTGTGCTACCCTGTGGTGGTATGTGGATGATCTCCTAAATTCCTTCCTCCTGTGCCAATCCTTGCAATTGCATAAAGCTGTAAAAAGGCACCATACAACTTGCACTTACGTGTAAAGGAATAAGAAGTATGGGCTATCAGTGTTTCCTAAACCAGGGTTTGTGGAATCTTGCAAAGTAACAAAAAGAGGGGGCCCAACCTTCACTTCAATGGGGCCTTCACTCTCTCTATCCCATGCCTTAGGCACAGCTTAGAGTACATAGCTTGTATGCCCTGCAAACAATAACTTCTTCATTATAACACATACCAACTGATCTTCAGAGTCAGGCCAGGAGAAAAGCTGGCAGCAAGCATGCATAAATGCATGAGTCGCTCGTCATTGCACACTATATCCAACTCGACTGGTGGCAAAGGTATACTCGCATGTTAGAGGTACTTGTTCCGGTAACAAAAGAGCCACTGCTCAGGTATTACAGTGCATTGTGGAACCGTTTGGCTCCAGTAGCACTTCAAACTGGTGTTCAAAATGAAACATGATGGTTTTAAGGCCTCAGGCACCATGGAAACACAATCGGAGGAAAAGTATTACTCAAAAAAGGAGAGCGATTATCAACAGCTCAGGATGAAGTGGTGGAAAGGAGACAGTTGAACATTGTTAGATAATTTATTGTGAAAAATAGAATCTGCACTGCAGGTGCGTTAACATTAGAAAAAGTAGAATTAGTTCAAGAGGATAGTAAGCAGGGCCGTTGCTAGGGGGGGCTAAGGGGGCTATAGCCCCTGATCCTTTGGTTGTAGCCCCGGATAGAATCTCAGGAGCTACAGCCAAAAGACTGGCTAGCCCCCAGTCCCAACAGTTCCTACATCAGCTTAGCCCCGGGTCTTTTCCAGACCTAGCAACTCCCCTGATAGTAAGGTTAGCTTAACATAGTCCACATAAGTGCTAGAATTGCCATAGGTGAACAAACACACCAAGGCTTCTGAAAATCAAAGTCAAAATTAAATGTGAACAGTAGCGCTTCATGAAAAAAGACTAATGCCATTGTGGGAAAGTGATCTCAGTGAGTTTAACCTCAAGATGAACAGGTCAGTTCTGCAGCAAGAGAGAGCTCAATTGTTTGTATGAATAAAACAGAGCAGAAGCAACGGGACATGCATCTAATAGTTCCATAGGTAGCGTGAGGTTGCCAAATGGAATGCTGTTCAAAAGTTACCATAGAGCGAGGCACAAATGAAAAACTCCACATATTAGCCTCTGGCATGATGAGCGGTGACATCACATAGAAAAAGTTGGCAAAAGCTCAAAAGCAATGTACAGACTGGTAGATAGGGAGAGAGAGTCACAATGCTGGATGTGGAGTTCATGGGACCTCGAACTGCTACGGCTGGGGAAGATTATAAAAGATGGTCTGAGGCCTATCATGGGGAAAACATTTTTGAAAGGAGCACAACCTGGCAGCAGGGCTTGGGAGGAGGAATCCAGTGATGTGTAAACATGCAAGTCCCACGTCCTAAAGGTTTGTGCTAGTATAAGATAAGAACAGTGTTTTCGCAAGGCATCAGAGACCTGCTAGTGACAGGGGTGTCAGGTGTTTCCATGGTGTGACACTGTATTTATAGTAGAGGTAGTTTTGCCACATTTCAGGGAGCTTTTTGGCTGTGTGCTGCATAGAAAAACAAGTGTGCAGCAAAACATTTTTTATTATGTTGTATTCTTTTCACTGCACTTAAATTTGTAGATACGGTAAAGTAGTTTGGATTTGTTTGGATTGTGTAGATTGAGTTTTAGTAAGTGTAGTTGTTAGTTGTTAAATTGAGCAATATGTAGTCCATGTTAAAATACACCATTGATAAAGGCTGCAGATTTTTGCCATTCTACTGGGCATGGCCGCATTTCGGAGCTATGGTTATTTAATTGAATGCTATTTTGTTGTTGGCCAGAAGGCTTAAAGCATCCAAGGTCAGGATGGAAATGGATGCCAAACAGTGTTAAACTAATTGTTCTGATGGAGAAAGTTCTCAGGGGCCCGAAATGGGGCTCAAGACAGTAGGTGCCGTCCCAGGCGATGGACAAATGAATACCATAATGGTGGGCAAGGACACAGTGAGATCCGTGAACAGGCAGAGACAGCAGCATTGCCAATATTATCAACTAGGAAGTGAATACAACACCCTCATGAGAGCAGGACAGTTGGGCTGCAGGTAAAAGTTCCTTGGTAGAACAAATAAATAGAAGGAATTAATTTCTAGGAGCAAGGCTGCAGACCTGTTTTTTCATACAGCTATTTAATGTGAGAAGATAACTAAAAGGTCAGACCCAGAGTGCAAGGGGCAGAAAGACAGAGGGCCAATTATGGGAAAGGGATTGTGGTGTTCCAAGCGATGCAACAAACACTGATTTCCACTGACTATATGATTGGCCTGTCTTGGTGAGATGATACAAACTGAGCTGCCTCCGTTGTCAAGGTCAAATCAAGTCACAGGGATGTCATTCAGGGGTCGCCAGGGGTCGCAGCTGTGACTCCCATGGTCTCCCTTGCTAACCATGTGGTCTCCCTTGCTACCACTAAAAAAAAAAGTTTTTTTTTAATGCAAGCTCCTGGGCTGTGTGCAGCACCATGTGGCTCTTTGCTTCTGGATTGGCTGGCTTTCTTGTTCAGGCCTCTTTCCACAAGTCTAACACTTTCAGCAGTGACCCTAAATAAGATAGAATAGGAATACCAAATAATTTGTCTTTCTGAAATTCTATACAATAATTGCTAGACTCGTTACAGGTTTATTTCAGGCACACTTCAGGGGGTGTGTCACTGATTTAGTCTGTCCTTAAACACCTCAACTCAGCCTTTCATTCTTCTGAGGTTGATAAATGAGTACCAACCCAGGTTGGATGATATTGTATGTATATTTGTTGTATATAAAGCATTTAAACATAAGTGCTATGCAATAACACATCATTATCATTTGGCGATGGACGTCTGGTTGCATTGACAGTAATTTAATAATATGGGCCTATACACACTGATCTTAACTATACATACGGCGATCCATTCTTGTATGAAATGTATATCACATTATAGTGATATTGTAACCACATGTTTTGTAGTGTACTTAGGAACAATGCTATGTGATGCCATTTCCTGTTTTGTCAAGGGGTGAAAGATCGGGTTCCATCGCTTCCCGTTATATCACTTCAGTGTGGGGTAGAATGACATAACTTCCTGTGATGTCATCAGAGATCAAGGGTCGTGTGATGTCACTTCCGCTACCCCTGGCATTTTGATGAGATGACGTCCCTGTCAAGGTAGAGCTTTTTTTTTATCAATTGCACCATGAAGCGTGCCAACCAATTGCACCGCAGCATTTTAAGCTGGCTATGAAATTGTGTCATGTTTGATGGGTGGTATTTGTAATTGTCATGTCACAATGTTCAATGGATGGTGTTCTTAAGGTGCTTGATTAGGAACAGCAAATTAAAATGTTAGAATTAGAACTAATGTTGCATTTCAAGAATGTGTTAATTTCCCGCCTTAAATGCTGTAGCCTGTAATGGTTGAGTTTAGTTGTTCTTAGTTCTGTTCCACACAGCTGTCTGCTTTTCCCAGCTGTAGTTGCCAATAAGAAGCTGTTTTTTTCTTGCAAGTTGTGCACTCCGTTTTTGATTACTTTCATGTTATGCCGAGGTCGAGAGATGTCCCAAGGATACAAAGCTGCAGAGAAGTAAAAGAAGAATGTTGAATGGTGAGTTATGAACAATAAATAACTAAAGTGCCTCATGCAAATAATTGGAAAGGTGTCAGATTTTACATAACACTGTGTTTTGTTAATGTTTATGGTACCAAAATGTTAATGAATAGTCTGTTCTAAATGTATCTGGAAGATGTTTCCTGTTATCGCAGAAGCTGCAAAATATAAGGAGCCATCCAATCATAGATGGGGTTGTGAGTGAGGAATCTAAGTTAACACACTAACTAAAGCAATGCAGAAATATCTAACACATAGTTCACATTGTGATTTCCATGCTAGATTAAATGTTGGATCACCCATGTATGTTAAAACAACAGTTTCATGTATTTTGGGGCATGTGTATAACATATTGTATACCAACAATGACTTTTTCAAGTTAATGAGATTTCATAATGATACTATGAAAATGCATAATTGTGAGAGTGTGTGGGAGTCTGTGTTTCTCTCATGCAATGACTCAAAGGATATGACCATACCACAGTGCTAAGCCTGTTAATGCCTAGGTTAGATAACAAATTGACAAAATGGAAGAAACAAGCAATCTTCATACAAAATCCTCACTCAGTGATCAGTATCAACCAACCCAAATAACAAACCAAGACGGGTGGCAGACGGAAACCAATCAGAAGAGATAGTGCTTAGGCAGGAGTTCATTGTAAGCTCCCAACACGAGGGATGGAATGTCAAAGCCAGGAAGCCAATCCAGGAGAGGGGAGAAACCATCAAGAGACAGAAGATGTAGAGCCAAAGGCCTGCTGGGGACTATAACTCGGACAATAACCTCTGGCAGAGAACCAGAATAGAACAACTTTCTAAAAACCTGATTAGGACCATCTGTCCGAAGCTGGATTGGATTAACGTGAAAGGAAAATAACTGCTGCAATCCTTGGAAAAAGCCAGAGACCAGGTAGGATAAACCAGAACCTACCGAGTCTCACCTCCCTAGGTCAGAATGATGACCAGGTCTTCTGGGGGATAAGAACACACCCCGACAATGACTGTTGAAAGGGGAGTGAAATAACCATTTATAGTCTTAATGGAGCCCTGGCAAATGGGGAAGTAGCAAATGCTGGTTAGGAAATACCCTAAGGCAGCAGGAGAAAAATGCTTTCTTGTATGAGTATCTGGTCATAAGCACAAGAAGCCTAGAATGCTCATACTGAAAAAAATAAAGGGGACAGGGGTGGGCAGTCACCCAAAGAAAGTACACCCAAATAGACTATACCATGAGGCAACCAAATGTAAGTGACCTGTCTGCCATGGCAACAAGAAAGTAAAAGGAAGGTGTTAATATCACAACAGGTGTTTACTGATATGTCTCATGGTTTGCTTGTGTTAGAGGCTCTTTTTATGGCAATAGCTCCCTCTGTGCCCTTGCCCAGCTCTCAATTCAAAGTCATTAGGTTCATCTGGTCCAGCAGCACAGTCAATTGTGCATCTTACTGCGGTACTGCATCTTTCAAAAGAAATTACAGACACATGAATTATTTGTGGGAGTAGCTGTATTATTCCTGGAACATTGGAAAATGCCTAAAAGCTGTACCCCCAGGTGTAGGTTGCACAGACATTGGTGAAATTTTAAAAACAAATAGACTTTGCAATACCAGAGGTTTCCTCCCCACCAAAACAAAGCATGCTGTTGAGAAATGTTTTAGCTTGGGAGAATTTGGAAGACTTAGGAGCTTATTAGGTATTTATGACGGCCTTGGTCCATTTAAGGTAGAGCATGTAATCAGTGAAGTAAGGCTAAAACACCTTGTACATAGGCTAACCCAGGTTAGACAAGAAGCATCAGAGGCACTTCTGAGATTAGAAACAGGATATCAAGTATGTAAGTGAGGATACAATTAAGACTGGAAAACCAGAGCAACATGTAAACAACTGACAGGTTTTCTTCCTTGGCTCCGTGTGTAATATAAAGTTTTGGTAAAAGGGGTCTTAAAGAGGGAATCCATGCATTAACTGGGATGGTAACATAGTTGTTTCACTCTCAGTGGCTACGGAAATTATGTGTTGCCAAATAAGCAACAAAGAATAAGGTATTGATGGTCAGGATGAACAAAACAGAAATGCAGATGTCATGAGCAAGTACATATAGGGGCTGGCCTGTTGCTATACAGTCCATCAGCATTTTCTGCTCTAACTCAACTTCAGTGTTTACAGAAGAAGAGGGGACATTAAAGAATGAGATAATGTTCTTATGCTACTAGCAAAGACAATGTTAATCTGCAAATGTTATCAGAAAGGAAAACTGGATGGGAACATGTTCCATCTAAAGAATGCAATGATGGGGATATACATTCTGATACTGGTATGAGACCAGTATCAGAATGTTTATCCCCATCTTTAAAATCCCAATGGTAAAGAATTCCAAAATGATTGAAATTCTTTAAAACGCAGGGAACTTCACAATAACGAGTAACCCATGACCATCAGAAATAGAAAACAAGAACAGTCTAATAGAGAAACATTACAATGGTCTCGCTAAAAAAAAAAACTAGGAGAAGAAACACTGAACAATCTGGCAAGCCAGTGATTAAAGGGTGGGAATATCTGAATAGGGACAACGCGTGTATTCAATCATAATTGGAGGGTAAGTCCATGCTTCTTCTCGCATATAAGGACATCCCACCCGTTGGTGAGCATCTTTTGTAATATCAGGATTATGCTACCCTTTGGGATGACAAAAAAGCATCAATAAGAAACAATCCCTAGAATGAAGCTATCATGTAGATTTTTTTTCTGTGGAATTTCTGTGAACACTTAAAACAGTTCAAAAGAAATGCAATGATAGTGATCAAAAAGAATAATGACATCTGATTGTCACAATATAAACCAAATCTGCTAATTCTGGCCAAGCTCACAGAATCATTACATTGAATGGATTTATCGAAAATGGGGATTAGTCACGCTTTGGTCAAACCATCCAGTTGCAGCAACACACAGTTACAAAGTAAATGAATCTATCAGCTCAGAGATGCTTACAAGAACAAAGACCCCGACACACATAGAACTAGCCTGACAGCTGAAAAAAAAAAGGTTTGCAGCCTCAACACAAAAGTTACGAAATAAGCAGGAATCAAATTTAGAGACTTCAGAGCTAGTCATGAGAAAGAGGTGCCACGTGAAAACATAACACAATGTGTGGACTTCACTTTACTGGAAATATATGACCAGATCAGGTGTTAAGGGCCGATTCACTGAACGTTTTCCTATGGGATTGTTCCATCCTTTGTGACCGTTGCAGCGAAGCTAAAGTAAAAACCACATATCTCCATGTCAACAAGGAAAGCTGAGGTCATAGAAAGGGCCCTACTTAAGTGTATACATAGACATGGCAATATTATAACACTACAAGCAGATTCAGCCTACGGAGCGGAATCTGGATGCACTGTGGTCAGTGTAGCTGATTTATCGAGCTGTGTGCATAAATGCATAATCAGTGGTGTGGCATTCGGATACCCATGCCAGACATCCTCTTGATCACCAGACCTCCATAAATCCTGAAAATGTTACCTGATGGACACGTTAGCACAACAAATTCTGGTTCATGTCTGCTGAGGGCATTAGTGACAAAATGTCGCCTTTGAACATTTGTCGAATTAATTAGTCAAGACTCAGCGCTCTGGATGAAGTCCTCCCGTATTCCTTGTAGTGTCCCCCTAGTCCGGCTTTCCACCCACACCTCCTCCACCCTGTTCACATGTTTGCCATTTAGCGTTTCAGGAAACTTCCCCAGTGATACTTTAATGAAACTAGTTTGATGAAATTGTAATGCTCGTCAGTCATCCACTCCCAGCAATGTCTTTGCGGATAAAGTTACACACTGGAGATTTTCAATGACATTATTTTGGATTACTTTCTAGTAACTTGCCACATGAACACAGTACCCACTGACTGACTCCTCACTGAGTGTGTGTTATTCAACGTGCATTTATTTTGGTTGTATATGAATTGTTCGTTTTACAACTGTTCGAATTACAATTGACCTTTTCACAATTGACCGAATTGTGAAGGTCAATTGTAACATATATGTGGGGGGAAACCCCCCACAACCCCCACCTAACGCCAAACCCCCCAAAAGCCCTATATATATAAATACATATATATTACCAAACAGATATATATATATATATATATATATATATATATATATATATATATATATATATATATATATATACAGTCAATTGTGAAAAGGTCAATTGCTCATTCGAACAATTGTAAACGAACAATTTGGGTAATACCTTTATTATTTTACATTTACTTCGGAGATGGGGACATCCGAGACTCTGTTGACTGGGGAAAATGTGTATTTCATAATGCTGTGGGCTGTTTTTCTCATCAAGGTTTCTTGCATTTGGTTTCATTGGGTATTTATTCTGTTATTTTGTTCTGAACTGAATTGTGCAGTATTGTCCTGTTCAATTTTGCCCCACTCCGTATACGCACTTTGTGGATATTTACTCCCAGCTCAGAATGGTATCCGACATGCAAGCCTCGCTCACAAGCGAGCGCACTGTAAATAGGTCATCTGTTTATGTTTGCCCTTTTTTATGATATCATGTTCTATAGACACATGTCCAGTGAACATTTTCTGATACCCCTTGAAGGTTGCTTGGACGGGCGGCGTGCGTCACAGCTGGGCCATGCATGGAATGAGAATGGCCTTCCTCAACCGTGCATGCAATCAGCGACTTTCTCCTGTTCTCGGTATGCAGGGATTTCTGAAAGCCTGGCAGGCAGGCAGGCATACCGTCAAGGTCACGAGATGAAAGATTGACAGGCCACAAACACTCCATCGCCCCTTACAGCCTGGCATGTAATCAACCCCCCTCCGTCCCCATGAACCACAGTGCCCGCGTTCTTATACATACGCATCTCTATTTTTCCATTTTACGCATTCTTCTATTAGTGGTAATAAACGAGCAGGGGTTAAATGAAAACCTTGAGATGTTTGCGCATTTTATGATTGTCTCGGGTCCTGCGCATTCTTTACCTCTCTTGTTGCTCTGCAGCCTTTTATTTAAGGTCTCTTTGAAATACTTAACCTTTGTCATAGATATTTGGTTTCTAGGTTTCCTCGCGCTCTGAAACACTTGTGTCGGAGCACGATAGAAATGAAATATCAATTTCAATAGGTTAATTAGGAGGAGATTCTAGTACTCTTATTAATCACCTGTTTTTTTTTTGAGAAGAGACGCAGATGGGCATGAAATCATCGGAAAGAGAGATGCCCAGCTTTAATAGACACTCTCCAAGAGTGCCAGCAGTGTGTTTCCCAAGCCCAGTGTTACTTGTGGGAAATAGGCAAAATAGGACATCCTTATGTAAAGAGCCCTTGGGCCTGATTTACAAAAGACGCGCAAAGTGGCAGCATAAGTACCAGCGCATGCGCTAGGAATGCGTGGTGCAAATGCATCGTACGAGGAGGCGATTTACAGAAATTAGCAGGGACCTACAGTGCAAAGAAAACAGGATTGCACCTGACACGCCCACAACACGCACCTAGTGCAAACCAAGGACTCACTGAAATAGACGGTTTTGCACAGAATGTGACCCGTGACACCAGATGCAGCGAGAAAGCTTCGAATTACATGTTGAATAACCAGAAGTAATCACTATTACTTGCACCCATACCATCCATTAAACGCCCCAGGAGTGCCACAAATCTGCACCCCCCAAATTCTAGCATGTGTTTGCCACCACTATACACACTCCCACCAATCTGAGCCCCCTACATGCAAAGTGCACCTACACTCACTATTCCTACACCCTGTACACCCACCAATCTGAGCCCCCCTTGAAAGTGCACCTACACCCAATATCCCAGACCCTGTACATTCACCAATCTGACCACCCCACATGCAAATTGCACCTACACACACCATCTCTACTCCCTGTCGAACCACCAATCTGAGCCCCCCACATGCAAAGTGCAGCTACACCCACCATCCCTACCACCTGTTCACCCACCAATCTGAGTCCCCCACATACAAAGTGCACCTACACAGATTAATCCTACTCTGTACAACCACCAATCATCAAACCACACACATAACCCCACACCAAGCTCCCCCTCAAAGGACCAGCACAAACAAGGTGCACCCCCAATCCGGACAACCCTGCACCCATGCATCCCCCTGGAATAGAACAATAGGTCACATGGTTCACTCATACATTCGCCACTTGGCTCTCTGTCTTCAGACTCAGTCGGGGCACAGTAGTGGATGAGAACATTCCCTCTCAGGTAGTGGTTGTGTGGTGCAGTTGGTGAATGCCGCCCTGCACCTGTATGCGTGCAGCAGCAAGGCAGGAAGCCAACCACCCCACAGCTCACTTGGGTGACCCCTCTACAGGTGACACCATATTGCCGTGTGGTCAGAGTGACGCTGAAGTGAGACTGGAAGCTGTGGGCAATGTGGGACCCTGCTCCTGGCAGTGGTCCCAGTGGAAGAGTTGGCTGGGCACTGTGAGGTGGACCACGACACACTGTGCCATCAATCCTGCCACTGGGCACCAACCAAACTGAACAAAATGGCCAGAGTGTAATATAAGTACCAACAAAGTACAGCTGCTGGACGCACAGGCGTGGAGAAGGCATTGAAGGTGGGACCTGGGGCCTGGACAAGGCTACACCAAGCAATGTCCTCCTGGGTCTGCACCTCACAAGAACTTAGCCGTGTACCCAAATGTCCAAACCTCTGCATGTCAGTACTCAGCCCAATTCCCCATCCAAATCCAACAGAAGTGTCACCACCTCCAGTGTGTAGCCACAACACCATAGTCTATCTCGTACAGGGGCATGGTGCACACATCATTCAAACTTCAACCTGTGGGTGGTGTGCACAAAATGAGTGACCACAATAGTTGTTGAAACCCGGATTGGGCACTACCTCAATTACCTACAGTGACACTGCATGGTCTGTGTAACTACTGGTTCACCATTACACCCCTCCTGAGGAAATTGACTCCACATGGCCTGCCACCCCTAAAATAGCAGAGGAATAACACCTGAGTGTACCGATACATCCACATGAATGTGTCATCTCACCATCCCTAGAAGTGTGAGGGTTCATTTGGACATCACATCCCCACTCACCCTTGTGCACTGTTCATTCGGATTCAAATACTACACAGATGTGTCTCCCATGATGTAGCCATGGAGAAACCAATAACTAAATACTTCAGAGACGCCCGTGGTGCTGTTGAGAAGCACTCACCTGATGCACATGAACAGATGCAAACACCCTTATGCACACACTCCTCTGCCCTACAGATGTCGGAGTGATGTCTGGTGTGTAACACGTGCATTAGCAGTCACGGTGCGTGAAATGAATGCAACTCCGCACTAAAGGCCAAATCAGGCAGCACAGACACTCACATTGCATAGACTGAGCTACATTTTCTGACCATGACAGTGACCATCACTATGATTAAAAAAAATCATAGAGCAACAAACACAATCACTGGCAACATCACCACACTCAACACACCTGTGACACACACAAGACATCGATAAAGACTTGCCAATAGTAAAGTCACCCATAAAAGCACATCCACATCCACAAAATAACCACAGCCATGTATGAGTAGTAGGGCCATATACACAAACTACATCTCATGATCACAGGTGCGTACAGTGCAACATTGATGCGTACTGCAAGGCACAGTCATCATTGTATCCCATAGGTAAGCGTAGATCTGCACAGCGAACCTGCATGGCTACATGACCATCTGTGCAAGGAATGCAATGTAGGACAACCTTGGCTACCACATTGATGGATCATAATAATACCCCACCAACACCACTACCACCACCCTCAGACGGATACAGCCAGAGATGCATATGACAGTCTGCACAGAGCACAAATAAATGTACCAATCCTTTGCACATGCATCAACAACATGCATGGACAGAGAAGGTCACAATGAATACATCTACATATGCTGATCCATAAGTGCGAGGCTGTGAGCCAGACACCTGCATACAGCACACATGGTACTTGTTGGCAACGTGCACACTTAACACAGAATCATAACTGCATGCTGAACATATGCATGGACAAATGCTTCTCAGAATCTCATCAACTCAAAAGAATGAGATGCTGAGTGAGGACTCATGAATAACGAGAACCATAGCAGAGGAGCATGTGGCATGCACCCATCAAAACAGCCCAATGTGACGTGCAAACCAAAAGATGAATGCACACAGACACGTGCATCAGAGAAAATGAATTATACACGAAAAGACAAAATAACCATATAAAACCCATTGAACCAAAGACACAACTGTATTATAAAGCAAACCAAACTTTAACCATGAGAAAATTAGGCCAAAACAAAATCACAGCAATCGTCAGTGAAAAAGAAAAAATGATGTCAATCTATAGAAAATAAAATGTTTACACTCACTGCTGCATTTCTATATCAGACAATGGGCCTCATTACACGAACGGCGGTAACCATGGCGCTACTAGCGCCATGGTTGCCGCCGGTATTTTACCGAGTCCGCCTTGGTGAATGGGGGAATTACCGCCCCATTCCAAGGTTGGCGGGGTGGTAATTCCCCATTCACCAAGGCCTTTCCCTATTCCCAATTGAGCCCCCATAGGGCTCAATGGGAATGGGGAAGGAGCAAATAACGGTACCGCTATTAGCGGTACCATTATTTGCCCTGAAGTCCCTCAGCGGGTCCCTTCCTTAACGTGTGGTCTGGCCACACGTTAAGGACAGGACCCACTGAGGGACCTCGTAGTATGGCGCTAAGGGATTACCGGCACAGGTGCCAGTAATCACTTAGCGCCATCCGTGTAATGAGGCCCAATGCCTTCCGAAGGCTACTTGTGTGTCTGCATCCACTTGTTACAGGTGGGCCTCACTGCTGTCCACACTGAGGTGGTGGTCCGCATCGAGCACATCTGTGGGTGCCTGGAGCACAGTTGATGAGGAGGAGGTGGGTGGCATTTAATGCCTGGGGCACAGTTGATGAGGAGGAGGTGGGTGACATTTAATGTCACCACCTCCTCCTCATCAACTGTGCCCCAGGCACCCACAAAATGTGACCTCCATGATGGCCACCACCTCAGGCTCCTCTGCATCTGTCCCTCCGTTGGCAAGTCTGGTGCCTTCTTTGCACTCAGTGGGGTTGCAAATGGCCCTGGATGCCATTGAGGTGGTCCGACGGTCTTGGAAGGCCTTTGCACAGGATCATGCAGTGGAGGTGGACATGCCAATGAAGGCAACTGGTGGGGCAGTACTCCCCTCCAGGAGTCATTTGTCTCACTGGAGTGAGACCCAGCACCACATGTGTGCTTTCAGGAGGCTGGAGCTGTTGCAGCAGCAGAGGCAGGCCCACGGGTGACTCATGGCATGGAGTGCTCAGCAGGCATTTGTAGTCTGGCAGGAGAGGCATGTGGCAAGACACCAGATACATGTTACTACCATGTGCCAACTGTGAATCATGAGGCAGCCAGAGGAACAGAGGCTGAAGGCAATGGAGGAGGCAGCTGCCAGACCTGCAGCACATGCAAGGGCGGTCCATTACATGGATGAAACCTGTGCCAATTGCACCACGCACAGCAGTGCACTAGCCATCTGTGTCATGATGTGGCACACTTGCCCATGATGGCTTATGAGCTGGCCACGGATCACATTAAGGGCCTCAAGGGCAGCCACCTGCCTGCCATGGCCCGACAAGAGCAGGGGAAACACAGCCTCCAGTATGGGATCATCAGCACTAACTGTGGGGATGTCTGTGTTGTGGCATCACCAAAGGTGAGTAGCCCTGTAGCTGATGGGCCTGGGACAGTGTGAGGAGTTGAGCCCACCACTCTGTCCCGCAATACATCCTGTCCCAGGCCCATGTCTGCAGCCTGTGCATCCCACGATGCCCCCCCCACCAGACACCATGGGCAAGTCCACAATGGCACCCTACCCCTCCACCACACATTAGCCTGACCCCATGATGGCACCTCTTTGGCGACTGGCCTGTCTGTGGGGATGGATTAATGTCCTTGCCCTTCTGCCCCTGAGATCTCACTGTCAATTTCCAAGGCACCATCCTGCATGGCATCACCACCACCATCCAAAGATGTCCCGTCGCCAGCCACCTGGCCCTCAGATGATGTGTGTGATGGCAGTCGTGGCAATGGCTTCTGCAGCCTCCTGGAATGCCTTGGCTTTGCAACTTGCTCCTCCTCAGAGCTGGTCTCATCACCTGCATGTGACACTGGTTGAAAAGGGAGTTCAGCATATGTGTGTACACATGTGCATGTCTGAGGATTAGCAAGGTACCATGCCGCCATCTCACATACAAATGCCACAAACCCATCACAGCATGATTAAAATGAATCATCTTGGACACAAAGACATGTAAGCCCATAATACATGATGATATCCCCATCAATTGCATGCATAGATTTGCATAGAATGAGCAGTCACTACTCCAAGGGCAAACTAGTTACCAGAGCCAACTGGGCACATGGGCACATGCGCACATGTATGGAGCATACATGAGGACTGTAGCATATTGGCAAGACAAGTAGTCATCATCATTGCACTACAACACCGACATACCTCACCCTCCACTGGCCAAGTACCCTCCTCATACTTCCAACCATGGTACATGCAGACTCCCTGCTTTCCTCCATAGACTCACACGGCCTCTATGTGAGCCAGCTATCCATCACCCATCTCAATCAATGCCCATCCAGGGCTCAAAACCCCCTCACACGTATCACATCAGAAACCAACAGACAATGGCCCTTCACCAAATGTGTCACCTGAGCCCTCAAATCCCCCAAAAGCAAACACACATCCTACAACAGAAATAGCTGCTGGACCCTCACCCCTGAATTGGACCACATATGCCCATCAGTCAAAAGACAAATGGGAAGTGAACCTGAAGGGTGAATATCCATTGACCCATAACTAATGACCCAACACAATTGACACCATCATGTAACTCCTCAAGGCCATAGCGGAATACAAGGACCCTTTTTGCACACCCTTGTCATGCCCTCCCACCCATAGGACCCACACAGCATGGAACCTTGCATGCACCATGGATACAGCACATATAAACCATGCCAATGGCACAAGAACAAAATGGCATGTCACATTACGTTACACTCCATTGCTGTGTACACCAACCAGCGTCCTGCCAACATGCATCCTCTACATATGGCATACCCATTTATCCCCATCGCACTGACAGTGTGGAATCACCTGCATCCCCCATCTGGGCCTGCAGTTCGAGGCCTGGGGAGGGTCCTGCCTCGATGGCTGCCCTGGCTCTCTTCTGGCTCCGGATCCTCATGTCGTTGCACCTTCTCATAATGTTCTCAGGGATATGGAGTTCCACCCCCTCAACATTGACAGCAGCAGCAACCTCCTGCCAGATCCTCCTACGTCCAACGGCCTCAAGCTGCTTCCCCGGGTGGAAGAGGGCATCATAGTGCAGTAGCACCTGTTCACCAAGGATGGCAACTTCTGCCCCAGAGAAGTTAGCAGTCCTCATCCGCACAACCTTGGAGGTGGAGGTGGCCAACATGGTGCAGCTGATGCTGGTGGCCTGGCATTGGGTAAGGAATGCACCTGTAACAGAGATGGAAGTGTAAGAACCATCATAGGTACACCCACTCTGTTTGGTTCCCACAGAGTGTGCCCACTGTTCAAAGGCTCAATATGCTCCTGGGACATTGCTCTTCATCGCTGACCCAATATTGAATCAGCTGAGCATGGACAATCAAGCACTGCCAATGTCAGAAGTGACACCCAACATGGACAGACACATACACGCACACACAACAACCAGCTGTACATGGCTCTGCAGCCTTATCACCTTAAGCACCTTCCAAACACAATTTCTTACATCTGCAGTAGAGGCTTCCATATGCATGATGGTAACATTGTAAGTGAACTACTACGCAAAGCAACAGCAACCATGCCACATGTACATAGCAAGACATAGGATAGCACCAACCTGCCATGCACTGTGCCCTCCACAGCAGTTCCCCCTTCCCATGAGTGCCACCATCCTACTCCAACCCTCTTGGATGCAACCACTGAACCACTAGCTCTCCTTTTGCAATTCCCCCATGTACCGGTACTGTGGAGCAGCAATGCAGTGTTGGTGTATGGATGAGTTAGTGGCAGTATTCAGCAGAAAGTTCCAGTATTAAACAATGCAGGAATAGCAGGGGTGTCAGTGCAATCCAAGCTGGACCTGTAACAGGAAGCAGGCAGATGAATGTGGCAGCATAAGCTGGTAACTCAAGCTAGGCCCGTGTCACACGACTTACATGCGTCGCACCGAGCATACTGCACGTGCGCAGCATACTACGATTAGGAGGCATATGCGCAGGATGCATCTGCACTGCGTAAACCTAACCGACAGAGGACGCTGAGCACATCATAATTTGGCATTACGGGCAGTACATGAGTATTCACGGCGCAAGTGCAGACTGAAAAATATTCTGTGATTCATCTGCTGAACCCCAGTCATGGATGGGAGGGGAACTGGCAGGACTTGGAGAACAGTGAAGATGAGTGGACCCCCAGCAAAACATGCCTGGAAAACAACACCAGCACCACGTGCTGGGGGTGCACCACTGGCAGAGACGGGCAGCAGTGCTGTAGGTGACAGGGCCACTGGGTCCCCCTGGAGCCAGGCCCATCCACTGGCACCTGAGAAGGGGCAAAGCTGGAAGAAGAAATACTCTGAGGAGGAGTTGAAGGTCCTCAGAGACTATGTGGATCAGCACCAGTCAGAGCTCTACCCATGGGCTGGCAGTGCCCTAACATTGTCCCAGTGGAGTGGAAGGAGGTCACTGGTTTAATCATGCCTGAAGGGTGGAGAAATGCACAGCACAAGAAGTACATAAGAAGATGGACGACCTCACTTGACGTACAAAAGACCACACCACACTGCACCCAGATGACTCCAATTCCAAGCCATGGCACTATATGCATGTTCCCCTAAACTTAGCAGGACCACCTCTTGCCCTATGCCGCTGAGAAACTACAGACTTGGCACGAGATCATCACACCAACACACACGAGTTCTCATAGACAATATTACCATCTCCACTCCTAATGTCAACTCCACTTCAAGGCCTACAATAAATATTAACATCCAAAAATCTCAGTTGCCTGCACCCAGCAGCCATGATAACATAATCAAAGCAGGACTTATTAATGCTAGATCTCTCCAAGCACATGCCTTGGATATAGCCGACATCATAACTCTCCATGACCTTGACTTCATTGCTATTACTGAAAACTGGGCTAAACCCAACATCAGGCCCATCATTAGCATTGGCCATACCTGACAACTATACTATCATGCTGCATGTAGGACAACCTTGGCTACCACATTGATGGATCATAATAATACCCCACCAACACCACTACCACCACCCTCAGAACGATACAGCCAGAGATGCACATGACAGTCTGCACACAGCACAAATAAATGTACCAATCCTTTGCACATGCAGTCATGAATGGTAGGGGAACTGGCAGGACTTGGAGACCAGTTAAGATGAGTGTACCACCAGCAAAACATGCCTGGAAAACAACACCAGCACCACGTGCTGGGGATGCACCACTGGCAGAGACAGGCAGCAGCGTTGTAGGTGACAGGGCCACTGGGACCCCCTCGAGCCAGGCCCATCCACTGGCACCTGAGAAGGGGCAAAGATGGAAGAAGAAATACTCTGAGGAGGAGTTGCAGGTCCTCAGAGACTATGTGGATCAGCACCAGTCAGAGCTCTACCCATGGGCTGGAGGCACCCTAACACTGTCCCAGTGGAAGTGGAAGGAGGCCACTGGTTTAATCAATGCCTGTAGGGTGGAGAAATGCACAGCAGAAGAAGTGTATAAGAAGATGGACAACCTCACTTGGCGTACAAAAGACAAACTTGGTGCTAATGTGGCTTATGCACAGGCTACTAGTGGTGGGTGTCCACATGTTGAGGAGCTCACTCCTTTTGAATAAGTTGCTTCTGGACTCATCACGAGTGAACAGGCCATTAGCGTGGGAGGCCATGAGTCATACGGACTTGCAGCAGGTGAGTGACATGTGTGACTGGTACATGTGATCATGACGCCACTGCGCATGACAATGGATGAGTGTATTGATGTTGCCCAGCGGGATTCACATCAGGGCATTTACATTTGGGCTGTACACACATGTGCACTCTGTCCACATGATATGCAGTGTGACTGTTGGATGCATGATGGTCAATTCAGTGCACCTAACAGGTGTATTTGTCAATGCCATTGGCTACATGGTACTATGTCCACTTTCTGCATCACGCATGTCACTGCACACAGTATCAGTATCATGCCTGTGTAGGGTGTACTCTCAAGGTTTGGTCCACTCACATTGCTCCTCTTTTAGCAGTGGGTCATGCACGTGTGGTTATTCACTGCTCTGTTCAAATAATGTCCAAGGAAGGGGTACATTGCCAGCGAAATGTACAAGGGGTCATATCCACTGCAGCCCTTATGATGGCAACAGGCAGCATGGACATGTCTTCTCATGTTGCCGGTGCATTTGGTGTGTCCATGTTGTCCATATGAGTACACACAGGTGACATCCTTTTCAGGCTTTGACAGACATGCCCATGATGCATGTGTGCATTTGGCACTCGTTGCACCCTTGATTTGAACCTTTACAATGGCGCTGCCTGTAACCTTGGCATTGATTTTCCCCACAGGTGTTGTGGGAGAATTTTACGGAGCACTGACTAGATATGGCCACATACACACATGGAGTCTTGCCTTTGTATTGTATGGGTTACAGGGTTTGTAATCAACATGGCTGGTATCTTGCTACACTGTCCCAAAGACCTTTGTTCATAAGAGCACATCTGTTAGGCTTCCCTCACTCTAAACACATTGATGCCTGTCCGAGCCATAACATACTCATCACACACCTCACGGTGACAACTAGTCTTCCGAGGTCAGATGATATTCCGCCTTCGACATTTCTATGACCTTGCTTCAACACGGTTCGATACCATCCACAGAGGCTCCCCTCACTGATACCTAATCTGGATTACACGGACTTCCAATCCAAATTTGTTTCGCCCCATGCTTCAAAGGATAAACTACACATTACACTGCCTCTAACTGACTACACCACACTGCACCCAGATGACTCCAATTCCAAGCCATGGCAACTATATGCATGTTCCCCTAAACTTAGCAGGCTCACCTCTTGCCCTATGCCGCTGAGAAACTACAGACTTGGCACGAGATCATCACACCAACACACAAGAGTTCTCATAGACAATATCACCGCCTCCACTCCTAATGTCAACTCCACTTCAAGACCTACAATACATATTAACATCCAAAAATCTCAGTTGCCTGCACCCAGCAACCATGATAACTTAATCAAAGCAGGACTTATTAATGCTAGATCTCTCCAAGCACATGCCTTGGATATAGCCGACATCATAACTCTCCATGACCTTGACTTCATTGCTATTACGGAAACTTGGCTAAACCCAACATCAGGCCCATCATTAGCATTGGCCATACCTGATAACTATACTATCCTACGTTCAGATAAATATGCCAATACCTCCAAGGGAGAGGGATTGCTTTCATACACAAAATAGCACTAGATCTAAGAATGGTCAACAAGCAACACTTCCCATCCGCGGAACTACTATCCATAAACCTATCTACCTCCAACACTTCCACTATTACTATGCATTTGGTTTACCAACCCCTGGTACATCCGCTACCTTTGAAAATAATGTAT
Source organism: Ambystoma mexicanum (assembly GCF_040938575.1). Lineage (NCBI taxonomy): Eukaryota > Metazoa > Chordata > Amphibia > Caudata > Ambystomatidae > Ambystoma > Ambystoma mexicanum. Next base: position 358,542,744 of record NC_090940.1, read on the forward strand.
CACACTTATTTTCCGCTAACACCAAAAGCAAACCCCAAGTTATTATTCTAGGAGACTTTAACTTAGGCCTCCATGATCCCAAAGACTCGAAAGCATCTTCCTTTAAGGACACCATAACTGAATTAGGGTTCATTCATCGCATAAACAACCCTACCCACAACAAAGGGCGCGTGGAACAACCATCACCTAATCACTTTCACCATGGACAAAGCAGCTCTCCGTTCCTCAAAAACTCAGGCCCCGGCCATGCTGACGAGAAGCAAACGGAATCTCACAGTAGAGAACCTATTACCTTTATTACAACCACTTACCCACCCAGGTACATTGCACTCAGATCCATCTGAAATACTGGACTTATACAAGGAAACTATCCTCAAGGCTATTAACACCATAGCACCATAGCACCTCTTGTGCAGAAATCCAAACCCTGATATCACATCAACAAATGGTACACTCCCCATATAATCCAACAAGGACAATTTCATTGCAGCCTCACTCAATTACACGTTAGCCAGTGTAAAAGACAGTTTCAACGATTGCATAGCCAAAGCCAATTCCAGTACAAAGGAATTATTTAACATATTGAAAAAACTTGAATCTCCTGCCCCTTTACCTGATACCTGTACAAAATACACTGTATGGTGTACTAACATACAGAAAGCTCTCCAAGATAAAATCACCCTGCTACTAAACAAAACAAATACTAAACAAATAAAATAATTGACAATGCTATCCCACAAGACTTGCCCTCTCCCCTTTACCTAATATACCACAATTCAACTTCAAGCCTCTCTCTATTAATGAAGTGAAGATGATTATACTTAAACTTAAACCATCGAATTGTCAGGGTGACATCTTCCCTGCCACGCTTATTAAGAAGGCAGCCAAGGCACTCGCCCACTTCATTACTTCATTTATTAGTGCATCATTTGACTCTAGTACCGTACAGACTAATCAGAAGGAAGCCTGGGTACTCCCACTGTTAAAAAAAACCTTCTTTAGACTCAAATAACCCCTCTAACTACAGACCTATTACAAATGTCCCGTTCTTGCTAAAAATACTTGACCGTGCATCCTACCTCCAGATTCAGCATTACTTAGAAGCTAATAATCTGCTAGGACTAAAACAGTCAGGATTTAGACCTAGACACGGGACTGAGACGCCGCTCATTGACGTAAAGACACAAATTCAGACAAGGGTAAATCTGCCTTACTCCTATTACTTGACTTATCAGCAGCATTTGACCTAGTGAATCATGAAATTTTATGTAAACATCCATCATCTGCTGCACACTTTTCAGACTAAGCTAACACCTGGATTAAATCCTTCCTTAGAAAAAGATCTATGAGGGTCTTTGCACCTTCTGCATCTGCCTCATCATTGCCATTCACTTGTGGAGTCCCTCAACGATCCTGTGTATCCTCAACTCTCTACCATATGTTCATCAAACCTCTATTTGATATAATTGACTATCTGGGTGTCACATACACTAATTACACAGATGACACCCAGATACTCATCTCTAACACTGGAGATTACACTGCAGACAGTAAAACCATCAATGATATCTACAGGACCATACAAATCTGGATGGCTAAGCGCGGTTTGTGTCTAAACGACGACAAAACCAAATTACTCCTCCTCGGCTCTTCAGCCAAACTGAACAAATTAGGGACACTCTTCAACTCCTTTAACATTGACGGCAACATTATCAAAGTAGCCAACGATGTGAGAACTTTAGGAATTTACAATTACTCAGCACTCACACTTACGAGACAGAATAATGCCTTAGCATCTTCCACAGCCTATACATGTAAGCTCATTACAGCCTGCCATCCGTACATGACTACAACCAACTGCATCTCAATAGAAAGAACCTTAGTCCTTTCTAAGCTTGACTATTGCAATGTGCTCTACCTGGGTACATCCCAACAAAATATGAACAAAATTCAAGTTATGCAAAATAACGCAATCAGAGCAGCATGTAACATCCCCAGGAAACAGCACATCACCGCAACCAGATAGAACAAAAACTGGCTTAACATAAGCAGAGAATATACTTAAAATCACTCTCACTTACCCACAACTGTCTCCACAACCAGGCCCCCACATATCTATCTGACACCTTCTCAAGTCATACATTGAAGCGACCCACTAGAACAGAGCAATCACACTGCATTGTCATCCCACGTTTCAACCAACAACGTGCTGGCGGAGTCAGCTTCCCAGTCCTTGCTGCAAAGAAATTGAATACTCTACCAATTTCCATAAGAGAGGAACCGTCCTTTCCACTATTCTGGAGCCCAGGTTAAAGCTTGTTTCCATAAGCAGGACCACATTCTGCCCGCTCTATAAAATAAGCTATCAATTCCATATTCAATTGCCATTGCCTTGTACATATGTATATGTATTCAAACTATATTATATTTGCCTGTATGTTGCTACCATGTATTTTAACAGTCTCTATTGTTTGTATATTTTATGTATGTGTAATTTGTAAGTCTGCTTGTACAGTCACGATTGTGTAACGTGTGATCAGCGCCCAGTTGCCCCAGGGCTCGGTCGCGCTTTACAAATAAATAAATACAATTACTAAATACAAATACCTTGCAATTGCAACAATGCCCATGTGAGACCATTTCCTACTCCTGCCTACATCATTTCCATACTTGCATGTTCCATTGTCTATGACATTTTGCATTGCCACCATATGCCACACCTGCTACATGTTGCCTTGCCTTTTGCCTCTGCATCCTTGACATCCATTTGTTAATTCCTCTTCCAGTTTAGCTGTGTGATGCTGCTCACATGTGTGAATACTGACGCCAACACATACATGCTCATTCTGCTAAGTGCACACAGTCCTGCTGCCAATGACATGACAGCTAAAACATATTGGGCAAACTGATAATGTCTGCCTGAAGGAGACTTTGCACTTGCATCACCTCAATATGTGTCGCTGATAACTGCTTGCCACTGTCAGTGTGCTCCATGTACCTCATGTTGACTTTCATGGCATGTGCAAGTTGCATGGATGCCTCTTTAATTAGTCATCAGATTTGCACTGCCATTATATATGTCTGATGCAGGGTTTCTGGGGTGGCATGATGATTCTGTTAGGGGCAGCATGGATGTAGAACAAGACTCTATGGCCAGTTTGTGAGTCTGATGCATGTGTAGATGGACCTCATGTTGTGCATGCATTACATGTGTGGCATACGTGTATTTCCAGATGGCCCCTGACTTTTGTTGTCTGCATTTATTGTAGGTGAAGACACAGCAGAGGGGATATAGGTGGCAGAGGAGTTGTCAGGGGATGAAGAACCAGGCACCAGCAGCGGCCAGGCTGCTGTGTGTGGTGAGAACCTGCTGCTGTTGCTGACCATCCTCAGCATGCCTGCACAGGCATCATCATCAGAGGACGATGCAGATGTAGAAGCCATATTGAGGCAGATGGTGGAACAACCATCACTCAGTAATCCCCACCCCATGTTTCTCCTTGAGATTTTGGAGGAAACAGAGCCTAGGGGACAGGAGACCATGCCCCTGCCAGCGGTGAGCCATGCTTCATCTGACAGCATTGTGCCTGCAACGTTGCCCACACCCTGGAGGCAGCAGGGTGTGTACTGGGAGTGGGATACATGTAGACCCACACCCATGCCACTGTGCTCACTCAGACAGGGATGCACTGCCTCATCACACCTCATCACAGTTCAATCGACCACGCACAGGTGGGGTACGTATGCCTTCTTCCTGCCTTGACTGGGACAAGGAGATGATGCACAAGATTGTGCAACAGGGCGAGGTCATGCAGGAGACTGGCAGGGACATGCATCATGTGGCAGACAATATCATCACATCTAATGCCAGGACGTCTACGGAATTGCATCTGTTGCATGGGGAAATCTCTTCCTTGAGGCAATGCCTGCATGAGGAGATGAAAGCCTCGAGGGAGATGACAGACTTGGGTGTGCTCCTGCATTAGCAGTTGGGGGCCTCAAGGAAGCATCACCATCTTGAGATGTCCTCCTTGAGAGACACGATCAACATCCTGATGGATGCAACAAGGGCTGCCATGCAGGCAGACATGAAGGAGACACACAAGGAGAGTCATCAGGACCTGGTTTCAATTTGCGGACTGCTGCATGCTTCTGTGTCACATGTGGCAGCTGCAGATGAGGACCAGGCATTGGACTTGCATGGCCAGGGCCAAACATCCTAGGATGATCCAAAAGGTGGGTTTTAGCAAGGCTTCTTGCAAGTGATGCTATTTTGTTTTTGCTTGCACAACGTTCTTATTCTGCATCTCACCTTACAATGCTGCTTTCTCATACCCCATGCTAACTATGTGCACAGTGATCTCTTTTAGTTGATTTTATTTTGTTGCTGTCCGAGGTGGTCTTTGTATGACAGACATTGCCAAGATGCATCATGTGCAGTTTGTTCACTTCAGATGGGACTTTTCTAGTGATACCCCAGGAGGCATGCACATACTGCCATGTTCAGTGATGATAACTGATTTACCGATTCACCGAGGGACATAATCAGACTTTCAGTTAAACATTAATTTTAATAAACAAAAAGGTGATGGCTGGAAGGTTTTGAATTAATCATAATCATGGGCATAGCTCCGGCCAACTCCCAGACCATGGTTTTTCAGACTGCCGAGCCATTACAGAGGGTAAAATCCATATGCAAATCAGGCTTGGTCCTACCCCAAAAGGGGCAGTCCAGCCCAAACTGCTAGGTCACATCCCTTTTGCACGAGACCACAAACATCCCCAGACATGTCTCAGCCTTGTTGGGCATCATCAGTGAGAAGTAGCTTGGGTCTCTAGGCCGGGCAGCCTCGGGACCCACTTCTGGGCATACCCGTCCCACTCGGGGTGACATTAGCAAAACAAAAAGGTGATCGCTGGAAGGTTTTGAATTAATCATAACCATGGGCATAGCTACGGGCAACCCTCCAGACCATCGTTTTTCAGCCTGCCAAGCCATTACAGAAGGGGAAAAACCATATGCAAATCAGGCTTGGTCCTACCCCAAAAGGGGCAGTGCAGCCCGAACTGCTAGGTCACATCTCTTCTGCACAAGACCACAAGCTTCCCCAGACATGTTTCAGCCTTGTTGGGCATCATCAGTGAGAAGTAGCTTGGGTCTCTAGGCCGGGCAGATTCGGGATTCGGGACCCACGTCTGGACATACTCGCCCCACTCGGGGTGACGATAGCAAAACAAAAAGGTGATGGCCGGAAGGTTTTGAATTAATCATAACCACAGGCATAGCTCCGGGCAACCCTCCAGAACATCTTTTTTCAGCCTGCCAAGCCATTACAGAAGGGGAAAAACCATATAAAAATCAGACTTTGTCCTACCCCAAAAGGGGCAGTCCAGCCTGAACTGCTAGGTATAATCCCTTCTGCACGAGACCACAAGCATCCCCAGACATGTTCCAGCCTTGTGCATTATCAGTGAGAAGTAGCTTGGGTCTCTAGGCCGGGCAGACTCGAGACCCACGTCTGGGCATACCCGTCTCACTCAGGGTGACATTAGCAAAACAAAAAGGTGATGGCTGGAAGGTTTTGAATTAATCATAACCATGGGCATAGCTACGGGCAACCCTCCAGACCATCGTTTTTCAGCCTGCCAAGCCATTACAGAAGGGGAAAAACCATATGCAAATCAGGCTTGGTCCTACCCCAAAAGTGGCAGTCCAGCACGAACTGCTAGGTCACATCTCTTCTGCACGAGACCACAAGCATCCCCAGACATGTTTCAGCCTTGTTGGGCATCATCAGTGAGAAGTAGCTTGGGTCTCTAGGCCGGGCAGATTCGGGACCCACGTCTGGACATACCCGTCCCACTCGGGGTGACTGTAGCATAAAAAAATATGATGGCTGGAAGGTTTTGAATTAATCATAACCACAGGCATAGCTCCGGGCAACCATCCACACCATCATTTTTCATCCTGCCAAGCCATTACAGAAGGGGAAAAACCATATGCAAATCAGGCTTGGTCCTACCCCAAAAGTGGCAGTCCAGCACGAACTGCTAGGTCACATCTCTTCTGCACGAGACCACAAGCATCCCCAGACATGTTTCAGCCTTGTTGTGCATTATCAGTGAGAAGTAGCTTGGGTCTCTAGGCCGGGCATACTCGAGACCCACGTCTGGGCATACCCGTCCCACTCAGGGTGACATTAGCAAAACAAAAAGAAAATGGCTGGAAGGTTTTGAATTAATCATAACCATGGGCATAGCTACGGGCAACCCTCCAGACCATTGTTTTTCAGCCTGTCAAGCCATTACAGAAGGGGAAAAACCATATGCAAATCAGGCTTGGTCCTACCCCAAAAGTGGCAGTCCAGCACAAACTGCTGGGTCACATCTCTTCTGCACGAGACCACAAGCATCCCCAGACATGTTTCAGCCTTGTTGAGCATCATCAGTGAGAAGTAGCTTGGGTCTCTAGGCCGGTCAGATTCGGGACCCAGGTCTGGACATACCCGTCCCACTCGGGGTGACTGTAGCATAAAAAAATATGATGGCTGGAAGGTTTTGAATTAATCATAACCACAGGCATAGCTCCGGGCAACCATCCACACCATTTTTTTCATCCTGCCAAGCCATTACAGAAGGGGAAAAACCATATGCAAATCAGTCTTGGTCCTACCCCAAAAGTGGCAGTCCAGCACAAACTGCTAGGTCACATCTCTTCTGCACGAGACCACAAGCATTCCCAGACATGTTTCAGCTTTGTTGTGCATCATCAGTGAGAAGTAGCTTGGTTCTCTAGGCCGGGCAGACTCGGGACCCACGTCAGGGCATACCCGTCCCACTCAGGGTGACTTTAGCAAAACAAAAAGGTGATGGCTGGAAGGTTTTGTATTAATCACAACCACGAGCATAGCTCTGGGCAACCCGCCAGACCATAGTTTTTCAGCCTGCCAAGCCATTACAGAAGGGGAAAAACCATATGTAAATTAGGCTTGGTCCTACCCCAAAAGGGGCAGTCCAGCACGAACTGCTACGTCACATCTCTTCTGCATGAGACCACAAGCATCCCCAGACATGTTTCAGCTTTGTTGGGCATCATCAGTGAGAAGTAGCTTGGGTCTCTAGGCCGGGCAGACTCGAGACCCACGTCTGGGCATACCCGTCCCACTCAGGGTGGCATTAGCAAAACAAAAAGGTGATGGCTGGAAGGTTTTGAATTAATCATAACCATGGGCATAGCTACGGGCAACCCTCCAGACCATCGTTTTTCAGCCTGCCAAGCCATTACAGAAGGGGAAAAAACATATGTAAATCAGGCTTGGTCCTACCCCAAAAGTGTCAGTCCAGCACAAACTGCTAGGTCACATCTCTTCTGCATGAGACCACAAGCATCCCCAGACATGTTTCAGCCTTGTTGGGCATCATCAGTGAGAAGTAGCTTGGGTCTCTAGGTCGGGCAGATTCGGGACCCACGTCTGGACATACCCGTCCCACTCGGGGTGACTGTAGCATAAAAAAATATGATGGCTGGAAGGTTTTGAATTAATCATAACCACAGGCATAGCTCCGGGCAACCATCCACACCATCTTTTTTCATCCTGCCAAGCCATTACAGAAGGAGAAAAACCATATGCAAATCAGGCTTGGTCCTACCCCAAAAGTGGCAGTCCAGCACAAACTGCTAGGTCACATCTCTTCTGCATGAGACCACAAGCATCCCCAGACATGTTTCAGCCTTGTTGGGCATCATCAGTGAGAAGTAGCTTGGGTCTCTAGGCCGGGCAGATTCGGGACCCACATCTGGACATACCCGTCCCACTCGGGGTGATGTTAGCAAAACAAAAAGGTGAAGGCTGGAAGGTTTTGAATTAATCATAACCACAGGCATAGCTCTGAGCAACCCTCCAGAGCATCTTTTTTCAGCCTGCCAAGCCATTACAGAAGGGGAAAAACCGTATACAAATCAGACTTTGTCCTACCCGAAAAGGGGCAGTCCAGCCTGAACTGCTAGGTCAAATCCCTTATGCACGAGACCACAAGCATCCCCAGACATGTTTCAGCCTTGTTGTGCATTATCAGTGAGAAGTAGCTTGGGTCTCTAGGCCGGGCAGACTCGAGACCCACGTCTGGGCATACCTGTCCCACTCAGGGTGACATTAGAAAAACAAAAAGGTGATGGCTGGAAGGTTTTGAATTAATCATAACCATGGGCATAGCTACGGGCAACCCTCAAGACCATCGTTTTTCAGCCTGCCAAGCCATTACAGAAGGGGAAAAACCATATGCAAATCAGGCTTGGTCCTACCCCAAAAGTGGCAGTCCAGCACGAACTGCTAGGTCACATCTCTTCTGCACGAAACCACAAGCATCCCCAGACATGTTTCAGCCTTGTTGGGCATCATCATTGAGAAGTAGCTTGGGTCTCTAGGCCGGGCAGACTCAGGACCCACGTCTGGACATACCCGTCCCACTCGGGGTGACTGTAGCATAAACAAATATGATGGCTGGAAGGTTTTGAATTAATCATAACCACAGGCATAGCTCCGGGCAACCATCCACACCATCTTTTTTCATCCTGCCAAGCCATTTCAGAAGGGGAAAAACCATATGCAAATCAGGCTTGGTCCTACCCCAAAAGTGGCAGTCCAGCACGAACTGCTAGGTCACATTTCTTCTGCATGAGACCACAAGCATTCCCAGACATGTTTCAGCTTTGTTGTGCATCATCAGTGAGAAGTAGCTTGGTTCTCTAGGCCGGGCAGACTCAGGACCCACGTCTGGGCATACCCGTCCCACTCAGGGTGACTTTAGCAAAACAAAATGGTGATGGCTGGAAGGTTTTGTATTAATCACAACCACGAGCATTGCTCTGGGCAACCCCGCAGACCATCGTTTTTCAGCATGCCAAGCCATTACAGAAGGGGGAAAAACCATATGTAAATCAGGCTTGGTCCTACCCCAAAAGGGGCAGTCCAGCACAAACTGCTAGGTCACATCTCTTCTGTATGAGACCACAAGCATCCCCAGACATGTTTCAGCCTTGTTGGGCATCATCAGTGAGAAGTAGCTTGGGTCTCTAGGCCGGGCAGACTCGAGACCCACGTCTGGGCATACCCGTCCCACTCAGGGTGACATTAGCAAAACAAAAAGGTGGTGGCTGGAAGGTTTTGAATTAATCATAACCACAGGCATAGCTCTGGGAAAGCCTCCAGAGCATCTTTTTTCAGCCTGTCAAGCCATTACAGAAGGGGAAAAACCGTATGCAAATCAGACTTTGTCCTACCCCAAAAGGGGCAGTCCAGCCTGAACTGTTAGGTCAAATCCCTTCTGCACGAGACCACAAGCATCCCCAGACATGTTTCAGCCTTGTTGTGCATTATCAGTGAGAAGTAGCTTGGGTCTCTAGGCCGGGCAGACTCGAGACCCACGTCTGGGCATACCCGTCCCACTCAGGGTGACATTAGCAAAACAAAAAGCTGATGGCTGGAAGGTTTTGAATTAATCATAACCATGGGCATAGCTACAGGCAACCCTCCAAACCATTGGTTTTCAGCCTGCCAAGCCATTACAGAAGGGGAAAAACCATATGCAAATCAGGCTTGGTCCTACCCCAAAAGTGGCAGTCCAGCACGAACTGCTAGGTCACATCTCTTCTGCACGAGACCACAAGCATCCTCAGACATGTTTCAGCCTTGTTGGGCATCATCAGTGAGAAGTAGCTTGGGTCTCTAGGCCGGGCAGATTCGGGACCCATGTCTGGACATACCCGTCCCACTCGGGGTGACTATAGCATAAAAAAATATGATGGCTGGAAGGTTTTGAATTAATCATAACCACAGGCATAGCTCCGGGCAACCATCCACACCATCTTTTTTCATCCTGCCAAGCCATTACAGAAGGAGAAAAACCATATGCAAATCAGGCTTGGTCCTACCCCAAAAGTGGCAGTCCAGCACAAACTGCTAGGTCACATCTCTTCTGCACGAGACCACAAGCATTCCAAGACATGTTTCAGCTTTGTTGTGCATCATCAGTGAGAAGTAGCTTGGTTCTCTAGGCCGGGCAGACTCGGGACATACGTCTGGGCATACCCGTCCCACTCAGGGTGACTTTAGCAAAACAAATAGGTGATGGCTGGAAGGTTTTGTATTAATCACAACCACGAGCATAGCTCTGGGCAACCCCCCAGACCATCGTTTTTCAGCCTGTGAAGCCATTACAGAAGGGGGAAAACCATATGCAAATCAGGCTTGGTTCTACCACAAAAGGGGCAGTCCAGCCAAAACTGATACGTCACATCCCTTCTGCACGAGACCACAAGCATCCCCAGACATGTTTCAGCCTTGTTGTGCATCATCAGTGAGAAGTAGCTTGGGTCTCTAGGCCGGTCAGACTCGAGACCTACGTCTGGGCATACCCATCCCACTCAGGGTGACATTAGCAAAACAAAAAGGTGATGGTTGGAAGGTTTTGAATTAATCATAACCATGGGCATAGCTACGGGCAACCCTCCAGACCATCGTTTTTCAGCCTGCCAAGCCATTACAGAAGGGGAAAAACCATATGTAAATCAGGCTTGGTCCTACCCCAAAAGTGGCAGTCCAGCACGAACTGCTAGGTCACATCTCTTCTGCATGAGACCATAAGCATCCCCAGACATGTTTCAGCCTTGTTGGGCATCATCAGTGAGAAGTAGCTTGGGTCTCTAGGCCAGGCAGATTCGGGACCCACGTCTGGACATACCCGTCCCACTCGGGGTGACGTTAGCAAAACAAAAAGGTGATGGCTGGAAGGTTTTGAATTAATCATAACCACAGGCATAGCTCCGGGCAACCCTCCAGAGCATCTTTTTTCAGCCTGCCAAGCCATTACAGAAGTGGAAAAACCGTATGCAAATCAGACTTTGTCCTACCCCAAAAGGGGCAGTCCAGCCTGAACTGCTAGGTCAAATCCCTTCTGCACGAGACCACAAGCATCCCCAGACATGTTTCAGCCTTGTTGTGCATTATCAGTGAGAAGTAGCTTGGGTCTCTAGGCCGGGCAGACTCGAGACCCACGTCTGGGCATACCCGTCCCACTCAGGGTGACATTAGCAAAACCAAAAGGTGATGGCTGGAAGGTTTTGAATTAATCATAACCATGGGCATAGCTACAGGCAACCCTCCAGACCATCGTTTTTCAGCCTGTCAAGCCATTACAGAAGGGGAAAAACCATATGCAAATCAGGCTTGGTCCTACCCCAAAAGTGGCAGTCCAGCACGAACTGCTAGGTCACATCTCTTCTGCACGAGACCACAAGCATCCCCAGACATGTTGCAGCCTTTTTGGGCATCATCAGTGAGAAGTAGCTTGGGTCTCTAGGCCGGGCAGATTCGGGACCCACGTCTGGACATACCCATCCCACTAGGGGTGACTGTAGCAAAAAAAAAATGTGATGGCTGGAATGTTTTGAATTAATCATAACCACAGGCATAGCTCCGGGCAACCATCCACACCATCTTTTTTCAGCCTGCCAAGCCATTACAGAAGGGGAAAAACCATATGCAAATCAGGCTTTGTCCTACCCCGAAAGGGGCAGTTCAGCCTGAACTGCTTGGTCACATCCCTTCTGCATGAGACCACAAGCATTTTGGGCATCATCAGTGAGAAGTAGCTTGGGTCTCTAGGCCGGGCATACTCGAGACCCACGTCTGGGCATACCCGTCCCACTCAGGGTGACATTAGCAAAACAAAAAGAAGATGGCTGGAAGGTTTTGAATTAATCATAACCATGGGCATAGCTACGGGCAACCCTCCAGACCATCGTTTTTCAGCCTGTCAAGCCATTACAGAAGGGGAAAAACCATATGCAAATCAGGCTTGGTCCTACCCCAAAAGTGGCAGTCCAGCACAAACTGCTGGGTCACATCTCTTCTGCACGAGACCACAAGCATCCCCAGACATGTTTCAGCCTTGTTGAGCATCATCAGTGAGAAGTAGCTTGGGTCTCTAGGCCGGGCAGATTCGGGACCCACGTCTGGACATACCCGTCCCACTCGGGGTGACTGTAGCATAAAAAAATATGATGGCTGGAAGGTTTTGAATTAATCATAACCACAGGCATAGCTCCGGGCAACCATCCACACCATCTTTTTTCATCCTGCCAAGCCATTACAGAAGGGGAAAAACCATATGCAAATCAGTCTTGGTCCTACCCCAAAAGTGGCAGTCCAGCACAAACTGCTAGGTCACATCTCTTCTGCACGAGACCACGAGCATTCCCAGACATGTTTCAGCTTTGTTGTGCATCATCAGTGAGAAGTAGCTTGGTTCTCTAGGCCGGGCAGACTCGGGACCCACGTCTGGGCATACCCGTCCCACTCAGGGTGACTTTAGCAAAACAAAAAGGTGATGGCTGGAAGGTTTTGTATTAATCACAACCACGAGCATAGCTCTGGGCAACCCGCCAGACCATCGTTTTTCAGCCTGCCAAGCCATTACAGAAGGGGAAAAACCATATGTAAATTAGGCTTGGTCCTACCCCAAAAGGGGCAGTCCAGCACGAACTGCTACGTCACATCTCTTCTGCATGAGACCACAAGCATCCCCAGACATGTTTCAGCTTTGTTGGGCATCATCAGTGAGAAGTAGCTTGGGTCTCTAGGCCGGGCAGACTCGAGACCGACGTCTGGGCATACCCGTCCCACTCAGGGTGGCATTAGCAAAACAAAAAGGTGATGGCTGGAAGGTTTTGAATTAATCATAACCACGGGCATAGCTACGGGCAACCCTCCAGACCATCGTTTTTCAGCCTGCCAAGCCATTACAGAAGGGGAAAAAACATATGTAAATCAGGCTTGGTCCTACCCCAAAAGTGGCAGTCCAGCACAAACTGCTATGTCACATCTCTTCTGCATGAGACCACAAGCATCCCCAGACATGTTTCATCCTTGTTGGGCATCATCAGTGAGAAGTAACTTGGGTCTCTAGGTCGGGCAGATTCGGGACCCACGTCTGGACATACCCGTCCCACTCGGGGTGACGTTAGCAAAACAAAAAAGTGATGGCTGCAAGGTTTTCAATTAATCATAACCACAGGCATAGCTCTGGGCAACCCTCCAGAGCATCTTTTTTCAGCCTGCCAAGCCATTACAGAAGGGGAAAAACCGTATGCAAATCAGACTTTGTCCTACCCCAAAAAAGGGACAGTCCAGCCTGAACTGCTAGGTCAAATCCCTTCTGCACGAGACCACAAGCATCCCCAGACATGTTTCAGCCTTGTTGTGCATTATCAGTGAGAAGTAGCTTGGGTCTCCAGGCCGGGCAGACTCGAGACCCACGTCTGTGCATACCCGTCCCACTCAGGGTGACATTAGCAAAACAAAAAGGTGATGGCTGGAAGGTTTTGAATTAATCATAACCATGGGCTTAGCTACGGGCAACCCTCCAGACCATCGGTTTTCAGTCTGCCAAGCCATTACAGAAGGTGAAAAACCATATGCAAATCAAGCTTGGTCCTACCCCAAAAGTGGCAGTCCAGCACGAACTGCTAGGTCACATCTCTTCTGCACGAGACCACAAGCATCCCCAGACATGTTTCAGCCTTGTTGGGCATCATCAGTGAGAAGTAGCTTGGGTCTCTAGGCCGGGCAGATTCGGGACCCACGTCTGGACATACCCGTCCCACTCGGGGTGACTGTAGCATAAAAAAATATGATGGCTGGAAGGTTTTGAATTAATCATAACCACAGGCATAGCTCCGGGCAACCATCCACACCATCATTTTTCATCCTGCCAAGCATTACAGAAGGGGAAAAACCATATGCAAATCAGGCTTGGTCCTACCCCAAAAGTGGCAGTCCAGCACGAACTGCTAGGTCACATCTCTTCTGCACGAGACCACAAGCATCCCCAGACATGTTTCAGCCTTGTTGTGCATTATCAGTGAGAAGTAGCTTGGGTCTCTAGGCCGGGCATACTCGAGACCCACGTCTGGGCATACCCGTCCCACTCAGGGTGACATTAGCAAAACAAAAAGAAAATGGCTGGAAGGTTTTGAATTAATCATAACCATGGGCATAGCTACGGGCAACCCTCCAGACCATCGTTTTTCAGCCTGTCAAGCCATTACAGAAGGGGAAAAACCATATGCAAATCAGGCTTGGTCCTACCCCAAAAGTGGCAGTCCAGCACAAACTGCTGGGTCACATCTCTTCTGCACGAGACCACAAGCATCCCCAGACATGTTTCAGCCTTGTTGAGCATCATCAGTGAGAAGTAGCTTGGGTCTCTAGGCCGGGCAGATTCGGGACCCACGTCTGGACATACCCGTCCCACTCGGGGTGACTGTAGCATAAAAAAATATGATGGCTGGAAGGTTTTGAATTAATCATAACCACAGGCATAGCTCCGGGCAACCATCCACACCATTTTTTTCATCCTGCCAAGCCATTACAGAAGGGGAAAAACCATATGCAAATCAGTCTTGGTCCTACCCCAAAAGTGGCAGTCCAGCACAAACTGCTAGGTCACATCTCTTCTGCACGAGACCACAAGCATTCCCAGACATGTTTCAGCTTTGTTGTGCATCATCAGTGAGAAGTAGCTTGGTTCTCTAGGCCGGGCAGACTCGGGACCCACGTCTGGGCATACCCGTCCCACTCAGGGTGACTTTAGCAAAACAAAAAGGTGATGGCTGGAAGGTTTTGTATTAATCACAACCACGAGCATAGCTCTGGGCAACCCGCCAGACCATAGTTTTTCAGCCTGCCAAGCCATTACAGAAGGGGAAAAACCATATGTAAATTAGGCTTGGTCCTACCCCAAAAGGGGCAGTCCAGCACGAACTGCTACGTCACATCTCTTCTGCATGAGACCACAAGCATCCCCAGACATGTTTCAGCTTTGTTGGGCATCATCAGTGAGAAGTAGCTTGGGTCTCTAGGCCGGGCAGACTCGAGACCCACGTCTGGGCATACCCGTCCCACTCAGGGTGGCATTAGCAAAACAAAAAGGTGATGGCTGGAAGGTTTTGAATTAATCATAACCATGGGCATAGCTACGGGCAACCCTCCAGACCATCGTTTTTCAGCCTGCCAAGCCATAACAGAAGGGGAAAAAACATATGTAAATCAGGCTTGGTCCTACCCCAAAAGTGGCAGTCCAGCACAAACTGCTAGGTCACATCTCTTCTGCATGAGACCACAAGCATCCCCAGACATGTTTCAGCCTTGTTGGGCATCATCAGTGAGAAGTAGCTTGGGTCTCTAGGTCGGGCAGATTCGGGACCCACGTCTGGACATACCCGTCCCACTCGGGGTGACGTTAGCAAAACAAAAAGGTGATGGCTGCAAGGTTTTGAATTAATCATAACCACAGGCATAGCTCTGGGCAACCCTCCAGAGCATCTTTTTTCAGCCTGCCAAGCCATTACAGAAGGGGAAAAACCGTATGCAAATCAGACTTTGTCCTACCCCAAAAAAGGGACAGTCCAGCCTGAACTGCTAGGTCAAATCCCTTCTGCACGAGACCACAAGCATCCCCAGACATGTTTCAGCCTTGTTGTGCATTATCAGTGAGAAGTAGCTTGGGTCTCCAGGCCGGGCAGACTCGAGACCCACGTCTGGGCATACCCGTCCCACTCAGGGTGACATTAGCAAAACAAAAAGGTGATGGCTGGAAGGTTTTGAATTAATCATAACCATGGGCTTAGCTATGGGCAACCCTCCAGACCATCGGTTTTCAGTCTGCCAAGCCATTACAGAAGGTGAAAAACCATATGCAAATCAAGCTTGGTCCTACCCCAAAAGTGGCAGTCCAGCACGAACTGCTAGGTCACATCTCTTCTGCACGAGACCACAAGCATCCCCAGACATGTTTCAGCCTTGTTGGGCATCATCAGTGAGAAGTAGCTTGGGTCTCTAGCCCGGGCAGATTCGGGACCCACGTCTGGACATACCCGTCCCACTCGGGGTGACTGTAGCATAAAAAAATATGATGGCTGGAAGGTTTTGAATTAATCATAACCACAGGCATAGCTCCGGGCAACCATCCACACCATCTTTTTTCATCCTGCCAAGCCATTACAGAAGGAGAAAAACCATATGCAAATCAGGCTTGGTCCGACCCCAAAAGTGGCAGTCCAGCACAAACTGCTAGGTCACATCTCTTCTGCATGAGACCACAAGCATCCCCAGACATGTTTCAGCCTTGTTGGGCATCATCAGTGAGAAGTAGCTTGGGTCTCTAGGCCGGGCAGATTCGGGACCCACATCTGGACATACCCGTCCCACTCGGGGTGATGTTAGCAAAACAAAAAGGTGATGGCTGGAAGGTTTTGAATTAATCATAACCACAGGCATAGCTCCGGGCAACCCTCCAGAGCATCTTTTTTCAGCCTGCCAAGCCATTACAGAAGGGGAAAAACCATATACAAATCAGACTTTGTCCTACCCCAAAAGGGGCAGTCCAGCCTGAACTGCTAGGTATAATCCCTTCTGCACGAGACCACAAGTATCCCCAGACATGTTCCAGCCTTGTGCATTATCAGTGAGAAGTAGCTTGGGTCTCTAGGCTGGGCAGACTCGAGACCCACGTCTGGGCATACCCGTCTCACTCAGGGTGACATTAGCAAAACAAAAAGGTGATGGCTGGAAGGTTTTGAATTAATCATAACCACAGGCATAGCTCCGGGCAACCATCCACACCATCATTTTTCATCCTGCCAAGCCATTACAGAAGGGGAAAAACCATATGCAAATCAGGCTTGGTCCTACCCCAAAAGTGGCAGTCCAGCACGAACTGCTAGGTCACATCTCTTCTGCACGAGACCACAAGCATCCCGAGACATGTTTCAGCCTTGTTGTGCATTATCAGTGAGAAGTAGCTTGGGTCTCTAGGCCGGGCATACTCGAGACCCACGTCTGGGCATACCCGTCCCACTCAGGGTGACATTAGCAAAACAAAAAGAAAATGGCTGGAAGGTTTTGAATTAATCATAACCATGGGCATAGCTACGGGCAACCCTCCAGACCATCGTTTTTCAGCCTGTCAAGCCATTACAGAAGGGGAAAAACCATATGCAAATCAGGCTTGGTCCTACCCCAAAAGTGGCAGTCCAGCACAAACTGCTGGGTCACATCTCTTCTGCACGAGACCACAAGCATCCCCAGACATGTTTCAGCCTTGTTGAGCATCATCAGTGAGAAGTAGCTTGGGTCTCTAGGCCGGGCAGATTCGGGACCCACGTCTGGACATACCCGTCCCACTCGGGGTGACTGTAGCATAAAAAAATATGATGGCTGGAAGGTTTTGAATTAATCATAACCACAGGCATAGCTCCGGGCAACCATCCACACCATTTTTTTCATCCTGCCAAGCCATTACAGAAGGGGAAAAACCATATGCAAATCAGTCTTGGTCCTACCCCAAAAGTGGCAGTCCAGCACAAACTGCTAGGTCACATCTCTTCTGCACGAGACCACAAGCATTCCCAGACATGTTTCAGCTTTGTTGTGCATCATCAGTGAGAAGTAGCTTGGTTCTCTAGGCCGGGCAGACTCGGGACCCACGTCTGGGCATACCCGTCCCACTCAGGGTGACTTTAGCAAAACAAAAAGGTGATGGCTGGAAGGTTTTGTATTAATCACAACCACGAGCATAGCTCTGGGCAACCCCCCAGACCATCGTTTTTCAGCCTGTGAAGCCATTACAGAAGGGGGAAAACCATATGCAAATCAGGCTTGGTTCTACCACAAAAGGGGCAGTCCAGCCAAAACTGATACGTCACATCCCTTCTGCACGAGACCACAAGCATCCCCAGACATGTTTCAGCCTTGTTGTGCATCATCAGTGAGAAGTAGCTTGGGTCTCTAGGCCGGTCAGACTCGAGACCTACGTCTGGGCATACCCGTCCCACTCAGGGTGACATTATCAAAACAAAAAGGTGATGGTTGGAAGGTTTTGAATTAATCATAACCACAGGCATAGCTCTGGGCAACCCTCCAGAGCATCTTTTTTCAGCCTGCCAAGCCATTACAGAAGTGGAAAAACCGTATGCAAATCAGACTTTGTCCTACCCCAAAAGGGGCAGTCCAGCCTGAACTGCTAGGTCAAATCCCTTCTGCACGAGACCACAAGCATCCCCAGACATGTTTCAGCCTTGTTGTGCATTATCAGTGAGAAGTAGCTTGGGTCTCTAGGCCGGGCAGACTCGAGACCCACGTCTGGGCATACCCGTCCCACTGAGGGTGACATTAGCAAAACAAAAAGGTGATGGCTGGAAGGTTTTGAATTAATCATAACCATGGGCATAGCTACGGGCAACCCTCCAGACCATCGTTTTTCAGCCTGTCAAGCCATTACAGAAGGGGAAAAACCATATGCAAATCAGGCTTGGTCCTACCCCAAAAGTGGCAGTCCAGCACGAACTGCTAGGTCACATCTCTTCTGCACGAGACCACAAGCATCCCCAGACATGTTGCAGCCTTTTTGGGCATCATCAGTGAGAAGTAGCTTGGGTCTCTAGGCCGGGCAGATTCGGGACCCACGTCTGGACATACCCATCCCACTAGGGGTGACTGTAGCAAAAAAAAAATGTGATGGCTGGAATGTTTTGAATTAATCATAACCACAGGCATAGCTCCGGGCAACCATCCACACCATCTTTTTTCAGCCTGCCAAGCCATTACAGAAGGGGAAAAACCATATGCAAATCAGGCTTTGTCCTACCCCGAAAGGGGCAGTCCAGTCTGAACTGCTAGGTCACATCCCTTCTGCATGAGACCACAAGCATTCCCAGACATGTTTCAGCTTTGTTGTGCATCATCAGTGAGAAGTAGCTTGGTTCTCTAGGCCGGGCAGACTCGGGACCCACGTCTGGGCATACCCGTCCCACTCAGGGTGACTTTAGCAAAACAAAAAGGTGATGGCTGGAAGGTTTTGAATTAATCATAACCATGAGCATAGCTCTGGGCAACCCCCCAGACCATCGTTTTTCAGCCTGTCAAGCCATTACAGAAGGGGAAAAACCATATGTAAATCAGGCTTGGTCCTACCCCAAACATGGCAGTCCAGCACGAACTGCTAGGTCACATCTCTTCTGCATGAGACCACAAGCATCCCCAGACATGTTTTAGCCTTGTTGGGCATCATCAGTGAGAAGTAGCTTGGGTCTCTAGGCCGGGCAGATTCGGGACCCACGTCTGGACATACCCTTCCCACTTGGGGTGACGTTATTATAACAAAAATGTGATGGCTGGAAGGTTTTGAATTAATCGTAACCACAGGCATAGCTCCGGCAACCATCCACACCATCTTTTTTCAGCCTGCCAAGCCATTACAGAAGGGGAACAACCATATGCAAATCAGGCTTTGTCCTACCCCGAAAGGGGCAGTCCAGCCTGAACTGTTATTTCACATCCCTTCTGCACGAGACCACAAGCATTCCCAGACATGTTTCAGCCTTGTTGGGCATCATCAGTGAGATGTAGCTTGGGTCTCTAGGCCAGGCAGACTCAGGACCCACGTCTGGGCATACCCGTTCCACTTGGGGTGACTTTAGCAAAACAAAAAGGTGATGGCTGGAAGGTTTTGAATTAATCACAACCACAGGCATCGCTCCGAGCAACCCTCCAGACCATTGTTTTTCAGCCTGCCAAGCCATTACAGAAGGGGAAAAAACATATGCAAATCAGGTTTCTACTACCCCAAAAGGGGCAGTCCAGCCAAACTGCTAGGTCACATCCCTTCTGCAGTTCGGGCTAGGCTGCTACCATTGGTGGCAATACCTGACTGATTTGCATATGGCTGGACCCCTTTTGCAATGGCGCAGATGGGCTAAAAAACAGTGGTGTGGAAGGATGCCCAGAGCAATGCCAGTGATTCAGATTCATTCAAAACAATCCATCCACCTCTTTTGTGGTTATAGTTTGTCTCACTATGTGAGAGAGGGTATTCCCAGACGTGGGTTCCTTGCACGCTGCGCCATAGGGAACCAAGCTGCACCTCGCTGAGGAGGCCCAACAAGGCTGAAACATGTCTGGGTTGCTTGTGTTTCCGTGCAGAGGGGACTTGGCTTAGCAGTTCGGGCTGGACTGCTACCATTGGTGGCAGTACCTGACTGGTTTGCATATGGCTGGATCCCTTTTGCCATGGCGCAGACAGGCTAAAAAACATTGGTGAGGAAGGTTGCCCAGAGCAATGCCATTGGTTCATATTCATTCAAAACCTTCCACCCATCACTTTTGTGGTTATAAAACAGTATGTTGACCCATGATGTGCATTATATGTGGAGTATGGGTGTCAGGGTCCTTGCACTCTACTGAACTTATCAGCTCCCACCCACCCTGTGAATGCACACCGATCCTTCTCCCTCTCCTTCTATCCATTTCCCCATTCCCTCTGCTGGACACTGGAACTCCTGACGCAAATGAGGAGGCACAGTTTTTGGTATAGGTGGCGAGGGATACACAGAACACCAGCAGTTACACACAGTAAAGGAGTACACGGTCACACATTTGCATGTTTGTTGACCTATACATTCCAGTAGTGTCCTGATGTGGCACAAGTGGGGTTGTGCATGATGATACATGGGTGATTGTCACAGTCTACAGACATCAGAGTGGTGCATTTTCCATTATTGTGTATGTTCAAATGACCCCTGCAGCATGCTGGTCGTAATGTGTCCACTGACGGTGCTTATGTGCATGTGTTAGCCACTCCATCATGCATGAGCATCCTGCACACCTGAGTCTGATCTTCCACATGAGGGGACATTTTCTTTGACATGCAGCAGCAGTATTTAGACTTTTCACATGTTTGCATCTTCATGAGATGTGAGTTATGCTCTATTGTGTTGGGTAAGTGCCGGGCCAAGTCCACCCTCTGTGCTGATTCCCTGTCCCATAACTAGCAGACCACCTACTGTCTCAATGCTCCTTGGCTCTGCAGCCCCCTGTCCTAATAGGGTATTGTCCCGTCCTGGCACTGTGGCCCCAGGCCCCAGATGTCCTATGAGTAGACACTGAAAGAGTTCTGTGGGGGCACCTGTTGTCACGTGACCCTGGCAATGTACACCGAGCGCCACCCAGTATGATGGGGAGTCAGGTCACCCCACCATGCCACCCGCTGTGCATGCATTGTTGTGCAGGGGGGCCTTCAGGCTGCCCCCAGCCAGTCTTGGGCAGCTGCTTCCTGCAGCTGCCAGTTCTCCCTGGCACCTCCCGCCCTGCCCAATCCTTTGGCCCATTCACCAGGGGTGGGGGTCCACTTTCAAATGCATTTTAATGGTACATGCTTATTATCACAGAGACAAGAAGTCAATTACGATGTACTAATTGAGGGTTCATGCATTGTTGACGGGTAATGGATGTAGCTATTTATGGGGATGGGGTGCCAGCCTCTTTGTTTGACATTGTTCAATGGGTCTTGTCCATGTTACTTTTTTATTTGGACTGTGTAGCCAAGTGACCCTGTTATCTGTATTTGTATACTTCGGTGAGTGACTTGGGGGATGCAGTCCGCGGTCAAGGAGCATAATTCCTACAAAAGAAAATAACCATTTACCAACCAACAAGAACAATCAGATCAAGCAATGACATCTGCCTGCAACCAAAACCATACACAAAAAAATAAACTTGGTGGATCCTCTTTCTCTCACCTGCCACAAAAACCTGGAACACCCTTCCGAAAGAAATACAAAATACAAAGGACCACCTACATTTCAGGAAACTACTCAAAACCTGGCTCTTTAACTCAGAACCAAATAAAAAAAATAAAAAATACAAAAAAATGCACCCAAGCCAAATACCTAGAACAGGGGCCGTAGCTGGAGACGTAGGACCATTAATCACTAACTAGCACCCGACAGAACAGGGACTGCTTAGAATTTGCAGGGAAGGGACTTCTTTTTTATTTTTTATTTGTTTGGTTGATAAAATCAACCTTTCAAATTATAACAATATTCCACATTCATATTAATAACATATATCACAATTAAGAGAGTAAAAAAAAAACACAAAAAAAGAGAGAAAGAAAAAAACACAAGAAAAGATAAATATAAACTACTAATGATGTCTTGCATAAAATAATACTCATAAAAACATGTACAATGAATAGCAATGAATATCACTCTCCAGTATTTTACAAATTTCTTTTCAATGTAATCTTCACAATGCATGTGTCTACCTCCTTTGTACATGGTTACTCAATATCTTTTGGAAAGATTGCCAGAATATGTATAGTCTAATGCATGTACCCACTGTGATATGGCAACAGCACCTTGTATGTACACCATCACGTCAGCTTCCTATTACCCATATTCAGCATTTACCTCATTTATACAAGGTTGCCCTCTTGAAATCAGCCCCATTGTGCAAGGTGACCACACTCTACATCATAACAATTGTGTTATTTCAGCTACAGTTTGCATTTGAGCTAGTAGGAATGGGGTAGAATTGCATAGATAAACATGTGTCACATCTAGGCAGAATTGTGGAAAATAGCTTACGTCACATCTAGACAGAATTGTGAAGGTTAGCTTGTGTCATGTCTAGACAGAATTGTGGAGATAAGTTTGCGCCACATCGAGATAGAACTGTGAAGATTAACTTGCACCACATCTAGACAGAACTGTGAAGATTATCTTACGCCACATCCAGATAGAACTGTGAAGATTAGCTTGCATCGCATCTAGACAAAATTGGGAAGATTAGCTTGCATCACATCGAGATAGAACTGAAGAATAGCTTGCATCACATCTAGACAGAATTGTGAAAATTAGTGTTGGGAGAGGGGTGAGCTATCCCGCCCCTTTCACCACTCCCGTATGCATGGATCTCACTTTTGTTGAGGGTGGGAGACATCCCCCCTTCCTCCCAACTGAAGTCTGTGCTAATCACCAATTAATTACTAACGAGAAAAGCATATCATTAGGCCTTACTAATGAGGACCAACTCCATTTTAGGTAACTCGCCTGAAGACATCTTTTACTAGCCCTGAAAATGATCTCTAAAAGCCGTCTCTCCCTCTGTCCTGCTCCTCACACTGCCAGCCCCCACCCCACTGCCTCCTGTTCGCTTCACACAAACCCTTTTCTCACGGAAGTTCAGCTATTCATTGTTGCAACCTTCAGTACCGTCCCAGAACAAATGAGCTCACTGCACTGTGTGAGACCAGAGCAGGCCCCCGCATGAGTGCCGATTCGTCTCCACTAACCTGCCAAGTGTCCCTCTTTGACCCCCACCCTGTTGAGCTGTAAACTATAAACTACCAGGCCCATGACCCTCTGCTCTTTGATACAGATACGCCTCTGGCCCCCTGTAGTGACCCAACGAAGACCCTCTTGAGAGCCCTGACTCCAGACCCACCTATATTTCTTTCTAACCATAACGCTTGTCTATACGTACCATGAGGCAGTAAGTAGACCAAAACCTCCAAGGTGGGCACCTCGGACAGGGATTCTAGGTTTATGGGTACCAGGGTGCAGAGGGTACAATGCCTGCCTATAACTTGTGTATGAACTCTGAAAGGCACCCATATTCCTACCTAACTTTACGAGTGTCATTTGTCTCGTACTCTGGAATGCTGTTTTTAAAAGATCAGTTAGCCATGGAAAGTGTCATTTTGCTGGTATGAACTTCACCTTGCAAAGATGAGCCCAGCTGACCCAAGTGCTGTAGGAGTGACATCCAAGCACCCACCAGTCTCATGAGGTCAACACGTATGGATCCATACTGCCCTGACGATTTGACCCAATCGAGCTTCGGGATAGTATATTGTAATGTGATGTCATTTATGACGCTGGATGCCTTTTTAACGTGCTGTCCGCGTTTCTGTTGGCAGAGGGTTCCCCAGGCAGCAGAGTTCTCTGCATGCAAAATTAGCTTTATATGAACTTTGTTCAACTTGCAATCTCTCTCCTGGTCTCATTCCCTACTTGGGTGTGTCCATTATTCAGATTCTGGGATATTGTGTTGGGGAGTGGACACCTTCATTGGCTTGCATCACATCAAGGTAGAACTGTTAACATTAACTTGCGCCACATCTAGATAGAACTGTGAAGATTAGCTTGCTTTGCATCTAGATAGAACCGTGAAGACTAACTTGCGTCACATGTAGACACAACTGGAAAGATTAGCTGGCAGCAAACCGTGATACAACTGTGAAGATTAGCCTTGTGTCACATATGGACAGAACTGTGCAGCTAACCATACGTCTCATCGAGATAGTGAGGCCACTAACCACCCTACTAAAAAGAGCTCAACCCTCTGCATACACCTCTCAAACGCTGACTAAACACAACCATACCTCTAAAGCACAACAAACTGCATGCACTTCATTAAACTACAAAAACAAAACAGATCACACATAGCCCTGCACAGCAGCACATGATGGTCACTGACCGAAAAGCACACCTAAGCTCAGCGAAAGGTGTTAACCGAACTGAAGTTGCGAACCGCACATCACAGCTCTCTTGCTCTTTCTCCCACTCTGTCATACTAACTTACCCCATCCTCAATTCTTTCAGATCTGCCAGAGCGCCAGGGGACCACTCCGGTGGTGATAGTGCACGGTATAAATATCCTTTAACATAACATAACATGACATGTGTAATACTAAAGACACTACCCATGTTTTCTGTTTTTTTATGTGAACAATGTAGATGGGGGATATGTGTGATTTTTTGAGTATTAGGCACACACCACATGTCCACCCTGAAC
This sequence comes from Ambystoma mexicanum, assembly GCF_040938575.1. NCBI lineage: Eukaryota > Metazoa > Chordata > Amphibia > Caudata > Ambystomatidae > Ambystoma > Ambystoma mexicanum. Next base: position 358,567,439 of record NC_090940.1, read on the forward strand.
TGCCATTCTCAGGTTGATGTTTATGGCCCAACTCTACTTGCCATGTTTCATCATCGAAGGCCATCAGGGATGTCTATGGTGTTACTCTAACACTGGATGTTGTTCATGTGAAGTATATCTGGACAAGCTGATTGCGTATGTGCTGGCCCCCCACCCTTTGGCCTGCTAATGGTATGGGTACTGCCTATAGCTACAGCCGCAACCCCTAATGCACCTCTATTGGTATGCTGCGACGTATTTGTATTTATATTTGTTTATTTATATTGCGCAGCCTGCCCACAGGGATCAGGGCGCATGTTTAGAAAGGTAGTTACAAGAAAGTGTTACAGAAGGCAGTTAGAGGTTACAATTATATATACATAAACATATATAAATATATACATACATTTACAGGGTAATATACAGCTGCAGTATATACAAGGTAATCGGGAAGGTGCAGCATGCAGCCAGTGTTACATAGGAGTGGCCGCCATAACGTCTTGCTCGTTGAGCCAGTGTTTTGTTCTGCTTTTGAAGGATTGGAAGGAGTTCCAGAGCGTCGCCGCCAGGACTGGGAAGCTCGAACCTCTGGCAGTTTGAAGCTTGAAGCTGGGAATGATGAGTGTGTGCACTTGTGCAGATCTTAAAGGTCTGGAGGCTGTGTGTTGAGTTAAGCGTGCTGACAGGTATGCCGGTGCAGCATTATTCTGTGCTTTGTGGCTAAGCACAAGTGTTTTGAGGGTGATATGCCATGCAATGGGAAGCCAATGTATGTTGCGTCTGGTGGATGAGATGTGGGCGCGCCTGTGTGTGTTAAGAGCAGCCCATTATTCTGTGTTACCTGAAGTTTATCAATGTTTCTTTGGCTCGTTCCGAGGTAAAGGCCGTTGCAGTAGTCAATTTTTGATAAGATGAGGGTTCTGGCGAGGATAAGGCAGTTGTCCATTGTTAAGAAGGGACGGCAAGCTTTGATAAGTTTACCCGTATACGCGGATGCTGAGACTACTGAGTTGGTTTGTCTGTTGAGAGAGAGGGTGGAATCTAGGTAAATACCGAGGGTTTTAGTGACATTGGTAACCTTGATGATGTTGCCATCAATGTTGAAGGCCTCATATTTACTGTCAAGTTTCGCGAGTTTGGACTGAGAGCCTAGGATGAGTAACTCAGTTTTCTCATCGTTTAGGCAGAGCCCGTGGTGGGCCATCCACGCCTGGATGACAGTGTAATCTGCATTAAGTGTTTTGGCGTCCGTTACATAATCACCAGTGATAGGGATGAGTATCTGGGTGTCGTCCGCATAATTTGTGTGGGTGACACCCAGATGGTCAAGAATATCAAAGAGTGGTTTAGTAAATACGTTATAGAGCGTCGGTGATACGCATGAGCCTTGAGGGACTCCGCAGGGGACGTGAGCTGGGTCAGCGGTGGCAAGTGGTGAGAAGACCCTCATGGATCTGTTTGCAAGGAATGAGCTGATCCATGAGGTAGCTGCATCAGAAAAGTGGGTGGCAATTTTGAGGTGCTGGCAAAGGATTTGGTGATCAACCAAGTCGAAGGCCGCAGAGAGATCCAGTAGGAGTAGGAGCGCTTGTTTGCCCTTGTCTTTCAGATCCTCAATTTGGGTTTTTAGATCTATCAGAGCTGTCTCTGTGCCGTGTCTCGGGCGGAAGCCAGATTGTCTGAGTCCTAATAGGTTTTTGGTATCGAGACAATCTTGAATTTGGAGATACGCAGCGCGATCGAAGATTTTGAGGAGGTAAGGCACCGTGGTGATAGGCCTATAGTTGGTGGGATTGCTAGGGTCTAGGTTAGGTTTTTTGATCAAGGGGATTACCCAAGCATCCTTGAGGTTGTTTGGTACTATGCCAGATTTAAAGGATGAGTTGATAAAGGAAGTGATGAAGGGAGCGAGGTCATGCGCTGCTTTCTTTACGACTGGTGCTGGGCAGGCGTCACCTTGGCAATTGGATGGTTTTAACGTCATAATGATGTTTTCCACTTCCTTAGTGGTGAGAGGTGAGAAGCTAAAAGGTTTGAAGGAGTGTTTAGGGGATGGGATGTTGTAGGATTGGGGATTATCTGCTGAGTCCAAGAGATGTTTTTTTTTTACGTTCATTTTAGCTTGGAGTGTAGTGATTTTGTTTACTAGTGCTTTTTGTATGTTGGCGCACTATTCGGTGTCAGGGGTACACGTGTCAAGGGGAGCAACTGGGGACTTTAATTCCTTGAGGATTTTAAATAGTTCCTTAGTGTTGGATTGTGCTTGTATGATCCTGTTATTGTACACTTCTTTTTTAGCCGCTAGTATGGCTTCCTTGTACGAGAGAGTGATGGATAGGAGGTTAATTTTATTTACTGGCGTAGGAGAACTTCTCCAGAGAGCCTCCGCTTTTCGTTTATCTTTGCAAAGTTCTCGTAGGTGTGGGGTGAACCAAGAATTAAGGTGGTTGCGTGTTTTTTCTTTGCGCTGTTTGATTGGGGCAATGGAATTAAGGGCTTTTAACATCGCTCGGTTGTAGGTGTCCACAAGGACAGTAGGGTCAGCGCAGGTGGAGGAAACCGAGTTCAATAAAGGGAGGATGAGTGGGAGTAGTTTCTCGGTTGTGATGTCCTTCTTGTTGCGAGTGAAGGTGGGTGGCGCGGTACAGGGTTTGTCTATGGATGGGCAAGAGTTGATAGAGAATGTTATTTTATGATGGTCGGACCATGCACATGGTGACACTGAGATTATATTTAATGCGCAGTTCATGTCTGAAACCCAGTCTAATGTGCGTCCCTTAATATGGGTAGGTTAATTGACATGTTGGGTGAGGCCAAAGTCGGATAGGACACTTGCTAAACCACAAGCAAGTGGTATCGTTCGTATCCAGGTAGCCCAAACTGAGGTCTCCAAGTATAATGATTTGGGATTTAGGCTTAGTACTAGCTGCCAGAATGGCAGAGATATCCTCTACGAATGTCGATGTGTGACCAGGTGGCCAGTAGATGAGGTGCACTCAGGCAGTGTGATTAGGTAAAATTGGGAGTTTAATCAAAAGTAATTCGGTGCAGGGCAACTGGTGGGCGTTAACAGCTCTCAGATTGAGAGAACTATTGAATATGAATGCTAATCCACCCCCCTTGGTTTGATTGGTGTCCCTGTCGCACCTAATGATAGAGTAGCTGTCGGGGATGGCGAGGGTCAAGGCCGGACCTGAAGCCGCATGTAACCAGGTTTCTGTGATTGCCAGAAAGTCAAGGTTTTCGGTCACAATGAAGTCTGCGATGTCCAGCACGTGAGCAGGGACAGAGCAGGCGTTAATGAGTGCACCTTTGAGTTTAGCTTGGGAGTTGGGGTTGTTGGCTGGGGAGGTCTCTAGCATTAATGGGGCTGCTAGGGCAGAGGTATTATTCTTGATGGAGTTGGCCGGATTGTCCCTACTGTCTGTGTTAATGTGATAGGACCAATGGTGACATCTGGTTGCTAATCTTTGGTTACGAACTAAGGTGACACAAGGTTTGCTACGTAGCCTTGGGGATAAACAGCTAGGTAGGCATGTCGGTGAGGGTTCATCTGCAGTGGGTTTAGGCCTATTAGTGTCAGGCAAGAATGAAGGGTATCCATAAAACGTGATGCAGTTCTGTGGTGTAGTATGTGTGCTTGAGATGTAATGGAAGCGAGAGCCAAGCCTAGCATTCCTGATGAGCGTATGGCACGGTTGGTTAGGGATGGGTTTGGGGGTAAAGTGTTGTAGCCACAGGACTGGCTCATTTAGATATGGGTTTGGCGCTGTCGTGTTATGGGATGGGAGTGAGCGCGGTAGAATAGTAGAGGTAGTGGTTGCCAGATTATGTTGAATGGCCATAGTGGGACCAGGTTGCGGTGTGGTTAAGGCCAGAATGGTGTACAAGGTGGTGTACAGTAAGTAGAGGACGAAGTGTGCCGACGGCAGATAGCCCGGCTTAGAGGAGATGGGGTCTGGTAATAGGCATTGCAGGTAAGTAGTCGGGGTACATTGCATTATTGAAAATAGTGAAGCACAATGTGCCGAGGAGACCTCGTGGAGGGAGGGTGCCGCTGTAGATAACTGGCGGCTTAGCGTAATGAGGAAGGACAAATGGGCCACGAAGAGGGTCTATGTATTGGGCATAAAATGACTTGGACCCAACGAGGCAACGAGTGTCAGGATGTTACTACAAGCGGTGACCAATGTACACGGTAGAAGCAGATACCTTACTAGTAGTGACCATTGAAGTCTAACAACAACATAGGTGGCGCAATGACAAAAAATGCCTAGCATTACATACTAATGCTAAGATGACCAGCAAGGAATATACAAACTTGGCATAGTGACTGAAGATGTTAAGCAGTACATGCTGAAGCTGAGATGACCAATGCAGAATAATCCGACTTGATATAACTAGGAGTGTTAAGCAATGCATACACTATCTGGATTCAAAGTTCCCATTATAGGCTAAATTGCCCTGAACAAGAGGCATGCACGCTAATAGCGCTAATAGCGGCAACAGCAGGATCCATCCAAGTATAAAAAAATCACAGTATGGGTTGAAATGCAGTGTATAGACAGAAGTAAGCAATTATACCAACAGGGTCTGTCAAGGTACAGAGATCCCAGTATAGGCTGAGATGCACTATGTGGACAGGACGGATCACAGTCAAAGCTATTAAATTAAGGTTCGGGTATATGCGCAAGCAAGCAAATCACATTAGTATCATAGTTACAGATAGGCGCCAAGGGTACAGTTTGATATGCGCACGTGTTGCATGCTACATATCAGTGGCAAAGTTCTGCAATGGGGGTTGTGAGGTACATCAAGCTAACGAGGAACAATACAGTGCTAGATCCCTCCTTGAGGGATGGGAAGCCAAGGCGGACATAAAGCTGGCAGTTTGTGGGCACGTGTGGCTATTGTGCAAGATGCAACATTCCAATATGATTTTTCATGTAACAGCTTGTGCTTACAACAGTGCTCAACCTGAATTGTCCATGCACCAGAACCATGATATCAGCACTCCAAAAGTGCACTCGTTTATGCCTCAGCTGGCGATGTGGGATACATTGTAGTGGGCCTCCGCTGGTGTGGTGGGATTTCGGATAACCATCATCAGGAATGGTGATAGTGGGTAAGCACTGTCCCCGTAAATGACGAGAAGCCAATTTTGTTATGGTATGTGATTTTATAGTGGATTGTATTGGATGTTACCCCCAATCAGTGTGTTTTGGTGTGTATGCTAGCTGATGCCATTGCGCCACTTTTTGCCGAACGTTCATGATCCCACTGTCTAGTAAATGGGAAAATGGCATAACATGTAGCTATCGTGGGTGCATCCAGGGTAGTTTGCGTTCATATGCATAATGTGACCCTTTGCAGCACAGATGACCTGCACGTTCAGGGAGTGCCAATATTTTCGGTTCTGATACATATGTTTTGTGGCTCGTGGGGGCTGTAGTAGAACATGTTTGCAATCAATTGCCCCAGTACCTGTGAAAACTGGACAACTGCATAGAATTCTTGAGCCACTCTTTGCCTTTCCTGCACATTGCATGGCATGTCTATGTGGTTGTGCACACATGCTATGATGCAGCATAGGCTTGTGTGCACAGCCACATAGATTGTGTAGGCTGTGAAATGCCCCCGACAATGGCTGTGGTCCATTGACATGTGCTTGTTCCCAGGAAGTGAAGGGCAGTTAGGACTTTCACCAAGGGTGGTATTGGCTGTGAGCACATGGTTGGGGACACCAGGTCATTCTCCCACTCCCTAACCAATTCAAGGATGAAATGGGGGGAGGGAGCGGTATGTGGCATATACTTACTCATCGGGCATGCCGAATATGGTTGTGCGTGCATGGTAGATTCTGGCCCTCCTTCTCCTCCTTCCATGAAGAAGTAGGTATGTGAGCAATGCAGGGACGGGTATGGTTGCAATGTGTATCTACGATTTCATTGCAGTTTCTAAACCTGGGATTGCATGGCGCAGTCTCACCTTCGCCTGGTCACGGGTGGCAGTAAAGTTCCTTTCCATTGTGGTTTGCACAGAAAGCACAAGTGAATCTGTAAAGACGGGTCTGTTTGCCCACCAATCATGAGGCGTGTTTGTACATTTGCACGATGCTTCCCTCCCCACACCCATGTTATCCCTAATTTCTCTACCTTAAAGGTGGCCATTTGCTTATTGCGCCCCCTTTTTGGTCTTTGCACTGGCCATTCCCACGGCGCTGGGAAACTGCCCAGAGGCCAATCTGTAAATCAGGGATTTTTGGGTACAAATTGCTTATGCGCCACGCAAAACGTTCTGTAAATCAGGCCCCTTCAGTATAATCATTCTGTGGTGGTCGAATCTAGAAATACATTATCAGTTTTTCTTGAATTTTTCTGGTATTAATGCACAGGAGCTCTAGTTGGACTACCTCTTCCTATTCGTTTACATTTCCCCATTTCACTGGCTGTGTGGTTGCTGTAAATATGAGTGAATTCCCTGGTTAAACTATAAATATGATACCATAACATAGTGGATAAATCCCAAATTGAATTAAGAGGAAAGAGAAATTGTTAGACTAAAGATAGTTATGTATTAGCTCACAAATGATTGCCTCGCTGTTTATCGCATGGCACAGTTGTGTTTACCAGTGCCATCGTTTTAATAAAACAACAGAACTTGCAGATTGCGGCATTGGCGACAACTCAGCTAAATAAGGAAAACTGTCCAAATGCAGACCAGCAAGTCAGCCCACATTACTGAAAAGCCATTCCCATAATCATGGAGCACAGAATTTAGCATATATGGGTGGTCACGCTTCGCGGTGACAACATCTGCCCTGCATTCATGCCAGATGTGTGAGCCTCGTAACGATGGTGCCTCGGGGTGCACATGCTCACATGAATAAATCTCCGCAGATGAGGCATGTCTGCAAAAGCAGCTGCAATATATGTGGAAATGCGTGCCACTGATTGAATTCAAGAACATCTCTAAAAAATAAAAATGCGTTACTAGGGAAATACGTTATGAGGAAATGTAGCACTGGCTGTTTCAAGCAAACTAACGGTGCAACCAATCAAAACATATATCTGTTAATCCCATTGCAAACAGTGTTTAAATCCAAAACAATTCATATTTGGATTGAAAATGTCTTCTTTACTGCTTTTCCCCTTGTGATATTTTTATTTTATTTTCATATTTTGATGATATATCTGACCTTATATTCAACACTTCACTATGATTCTCGCTTGGGGTATTTGCTGGTGATGTATGCTTTGTAATTCGGCCGCATGTTGTGATATGTGCTGCTCTATATTCTGCCCCTTGACTGCTGCTTCTATGCTGCACCTTACATTTAGCAGATCAGGAAAAGTGCTGTGACTCTGCATTTGAGATATCGCTTAACTGTGCCTGGAGAGCTTGGCTGCTTTTTGTACCATTGCGACCACTGATCTGTTGCCCCTGGTTGATGTTTGGCTACTTCACTGCATCTTGATCGGTTCAATGTTATTATGCCCATTGATGTTTGGTATCTGAACGGCACCCTACTATCTGTTGTGTGGCCGCCCGTGCCTCGGGCCTGCCTGCATGCACTCCTGCGCCCATTCATGCAGGAACACACGGGACACGGTGTTGGCCGTTTCGCGTCCCGGCCGCCACTGCCGGCACGGGCGCACTTTATTCAACGGCGCATGCGCGTAGCCCGAACGAGGCTCGCGCATGCGCGCAACGTGACTCGCACGTCACATCCCTTTTTTTCTTTAACGAAAACACAAACCCAACATATATGGAAATAACAGTTCAAACTTGTAACACCCCCCAACATTTTCTTACTCCCAGAGAAAAAGCCTTCACACACCCTGGCTCAGTCTCCCGAGTCCAGGACGTAGTCCTTCAGGTATGAGGGCGGTCGGCAACCCCTCCTCATCGGGTACCTGGATATCTCTGGCGCAGCTCCACAGAGGCCATCCTCAGCTGGGCCAGGATCCCTCTGGATGTCCTCCACTCAACCCTCCGGGGTTTCCTCGGAAGCCCTGCTCTCGCTCGGCTCACTAGTCTCCGCTGAAGTATCGACTCTCTTAAAGAAGGACCTGTTGCGAGTGACTGTGCCGCGGGCACAGGCTGCCATCACCATGGTCCCTTTTACATGTGTGACTCTCCACGGGTGGGGTTCGTAGGGCAATGACAACTTGCCCTCGGGGTGGCGGTTACGGACTAGCACTGCGTCCCCTACACGTACTTCTTTGTCTTGTAGACCCCTCCTTTCACTTTCTCGCTGGTTTCTTGCCATGCAATCCTCTCTGACCTTCTAGTTGTCAATGACGCCTGGCCCGCGGCTATCCATCTCCGGTATCATGCCTCTGGGGCAGCGTCCGAACAGTGCTTCAGCGGGGGCTACCCCCGTGGACTGGTGTGGGGTGGTTCTGTACTCTCTTAAGAATTCCACTAGCTTCTTGGGAAGGTCCTCTCCTCCGTGAGCGGAAATACTTAGCACTTTGTTCAAAGTGCGCATTAACCTTTCGGCCTCCCCATTGGCGCAAGGCCACAGAGGTGATACTCTCCGGTGGTGAATGCCTCTGTCTTTGAGGTACTGGGCGAAAATACTGCCTGTGAACGGGGGGCCATTGTCCGAGCATAATATTTCCGGGAACCCATGTGCCGCAAACATTTTGTCCAGGGACCTAGTGGTGTATTCAGTCGCTGTGTGTTCCAACACCTCCACCTCCGGGTATCGCGACCATTGGTCCACGGCCACTAAAAAGTACATGCCCAGACCAGTCGATCCAAAATCCACGTGGACAGTTCCCCAGGGCTTCTCGCTCTGTTCCATCGACCTAATCGGTGGGGCCTTGTCCCCGGGAGCCGCTGCTTGACACGGCAGACACCTTCCCACAAAGCGCTCTACCATCCCCTCAAGGTCGGGGAACCACACCTTCGGACGGAGCCTCGTCTTGGTCTTGACGACCCCTTGGTGCCCGATGTGTGCTAACTCCAGGACGCGATTCCTCAAGGCTTGCGGAATCACAATTTGTCTCCCTCTCAGTAGCAGCCCATCATCCGAAATGGACAACTCATCCCTCACCTTCCAGAGCGCCTGAAAGTCCTTTTGGGCTTCTAGCTGCCGCCTGGAGTTGTCCCTTAGCACAGCTTTCCAGTCACCACTCCTCACTGCCGCCTTGATGATGTGGAACACCTCATCCTTGGACGACTCAGTTGCGATGGTGAGTCTTGATAGCGCCACTGGCAATGCCCCATCCACGACGAGGCAGAGTAGTCCTTGGCATTTCGACACTTCCTTGTTCATGTCTCCACTCCCCTTGTTGGGGTGGCGCGACAGATAGTCCGCCGGGTTGTTGGTGCCTGGCCTGTACACGAGCCTCACCCCATACTCCATCACGGCCAGCATCCACCGCTCGATTCTGGGAGGTGGCTTGGACGACACTCCCGCCAGGATGGGCAGTAACGGCTTATGGTCAGTCACGACCACCACGGGCTTGCCCAGAATGTACAGCCGAAAGTGACGACAGCCCCACAGGATAGCTAGAGCCTCTTTTTCAATAGCGCCTTTCAGTGTCAGAGAGTGCCTTGCTCGCATAAGCGATGGGTCTCATTTCCCCTCTTTTGTCTGGCTGTAGTAGCACTGCACCAACACCCACAGGACTCGCATCTACAACAATTTCTGATTCAACTGATGGGTTGAAATACGCCATAGTGTCATCATCCGACAGGGCATTCTTGAGGCGCTGAAAGACCTCTTGCTCCTCCCTCTCCCATGTCCACACGGCATAGTTCCTGGTCAATGCCCCGAGGGGTTCCGACAGGGAGGCCAACCCTCTGATAAAGCGCCCGCAGTAATTGACCATCTCCAAGAAACTCCTCATCTCGGTAGGGGATTGGTGCACGTCGGCCTCGCGAATGTCTTTAATCTTTGCCGGATCCGGAGACACACTGCTGGCATGGAAGATGAATCCAAAGAGCCCGATCCTGTCCTTGAAAAATTTGCATTTTTCGCAATGTAAGGTGAGTCCCAAATCATCCAACCTCTTTAGTGTGCACTCCAACCTCTTCATGTGCTCAGACTCAGATTCTGCGAATACTAGAATGTCATCACTCATGTTCAAAACACCTTTTAGGCCATCCAGCGCCCCCCTGATGGTGTTCTGGAAGACTTCGGCAGCTGATGAAATGCCGAAGCTCAGGCGCTTAAACTGGTACAGGTCTTCATGTGTCGTGATCGTCGTAATAAATCTGGAGTCTGGGTGGAGTTCAAGCTGATGGTAGCCTGCTCGCAAATCTAACTTCGAGAACACTCTCACGCCTTGCAGTTCGCCTATAATGTCATCCAGAGTGGGTGTGATGTGTCTCTCCCTCTTGATAGCGGCGTTGGGGAGACGCATATCTACGCATAGGCGCACCGCTCCAGGCTGCTTCGGCTTGGGGGCTACCACAATGGGCGAGACCCAGGGCGTAGGGCCTTCCACCCTCTCGATGATGTCCATCTGCACAAGCGAACGAAGCTCCTCTTCAACCTTTTCCCTGAGGTGGAACGGGATTCTACGATGCTTGAGCGCCGTAGGCCTGACGGTGTCATCTATGTGCAGACGTACCGGAGGAGCCTTCAATTTCCCCACGCCTTCGAAAATGCCTGGGAACTTGCCCAGTAACTGCTCGATTTCGACTTGGTAAACTTCCCATGCGAAATGCACCAGGTCGAGGGCCTCAGAAGCTGCACAACTGAGTAGAGAGTGAGGGCTCACATCTGTGACAAAGAAACGAGCTTTGATAGTCTTGCCTCCTCTGGACACCGTTGCCACGAAAACGCCCTTGATGGGGAGCGGTGTATCTCCTCCCAACATGAATATTTTCGCTGTTGAAACGTCCAGCGCCGGTGGGTCCATTATGGACTGGTAGTGGTCGGACGCCAGTACACACACCGAGGCTCCCGTCTCTACCAGTACTTGTGTCGGCACCCCTTGAATGTCCACAACACACTTCGATTGCCTCTTCTTCCTCGCCCCCGTGGCCAAACTTGAAATGAAGAACACCTTCTCCTCCTCATCTTCCTCTTCCTCTGCCATGTTGAGCCTCTGCATTTCCTGCTCTAGTACGGCAACGATCCTCTGTCTCCTTGAACTTCCGCCAAACGCCCTGGCGGGGCCCCTCTGTACGGTACCGGGGCAGGAGCACGACACATCCGTGCATAATGACCAGGACTGTTGCATCTGCCGCATGTTCTCGACTTGGCCGGACACTCTTCGGAGTGTGGAAGGTCATATCCACAGTATTGGCACACAGATGACGCCCCTTGCACTGACCCAGTGTCCTGGCGCCTTTGGACCCACTTAGCCTTCGACGCCCCCTGTTTGCCAATGGCAAATGCCTCCTCCACTTTTCCCGGGCGCACTGCGGCATCCATTTTGGCAGCCCTCGACTCCGCCAGCTCATAAGTCCTGCCGCTGTACAAAATTTGTTGTAGAGTCCAACCCGGCTCCCTCAAAACTTGCCTGCGTAACTTGCCTGAGCCACAGCCTTGGAGGACCTGATTTCGAACCATGGATTCCTCATTGTCCCACCGACAAGTTGTAGCCATTTGACGCAGGCGAGCGCAAAACTGGTCGAGTGACTCCTCTTCCCGCTGCTTTTCGCCACAGAACAGGAATCTCTCGTAGTCCACATTGGACAACGGGATAAAGTAGTTCTCAAGAGCAGCTTTGACGGCGTCATAGATAGTGACCTGTAGATTCAGGGACTCATAGATGCGTAATACATCCATGCCCGCTGAGTACAACAGGGTGGCTCTCTAGGCGTCGTCATCGGTTTCCCCGTCGCAGTAAAGTACATGTCTAATTTCTTGATCCACAGCAGACATAACGGGCCTAGTTTGGAAGGGGGGCCCGTCATGTCGAATTCTTGCATGGGTAGTAACGCCCCTTGTTGCCTCCTTAACACCACTCTCGCTGCCTCTTGTTCGCCGTCGCTCTCTGCCATGTTCACAGGTCGCACAGGCACCTCGTGGTGGGTTCAAGGCCGCAAACCTGCCTTGGATGACTAGTGGACGTATCTTGGAACACTGCGCGGTCCTTGAACCTCCAAGTTGCCTGAATGTTGCACCAGCTGCCCCTTGGGTGGTGGTGGCTAGTTCAGGTGCAGTCCTCCTGTTTGGTGAAGACTGCAGAGTTTCCAAAAATTTGGTTATGAGAGGCTTTTCAGGTAAAAAGCAGCGCACAAGCACCTTTTCAGGCCGCTACTGCTGTCTACGAAGCGTGAAAACACCTCCGTTGTGTTCGCGCCGGGTTCGAAACATACCGCGGTGCAGCGTTGTGAAGATGAAAAACATTCACTCTACGCCCCGCTCGTATCCCGCCTCGTCGCCACGATGTTGTGTGGCCGCCCGTGCCTCGGGCCTGCCTGCATGCACTCCTGCGCCCATTCATACAGGAACACACGGGACACAGTGTTGGCCGTTTCGCGTACCGGCCGCCACTGCCGGCACGGGTGCACTTTATTCAACGGCGCATGCCCGAAGCCCGAACGAGGCTCGCGCATGCGCGCAACGTGACTCGCACATCACGCTATCCTTTTCATTTCCCAAACCAAACTGACACCACTTCGCACCTGTTAACACTCCATACTGCATACAGTGACCTGGCCCACAACGTAACACAAAGGGGACAGGCTTGAACTGAAGTGAGTCCCCTCGCCAACCCACGCTTGACAACAAGACTCCCACACAACTACCCACATGCCATAAAACTGAAACGTACCGAATCAACATCGACCAGACACAGAACATGAGTATCCACCTCAGGGTAGATGCAAGCCATGTCCCAATGGGCTACATGCCTAATGCACCTATACACATTCCCAGACACACAGCCCATTGCCTTATGATCTCCAAAGATCAACACAACACCATAGGGATCTTTTACTGCTCCCTCGGCTCGTTCGAATCATTTCCAGCAGAAGATGTGAGTGTGTGCCAGTGGGTTGCCACTTAATTCCTCAGTCGCGTTGAGTAAAAGATGAAAATGCATGAGCAAACAAGCTTTAATGGAAATAATTAACAATAACTCTGCAATAAGTATTGGCAATGCCAACAGTTTTGGCTTTTGTGTAGGCATGAGAAAGGCAAATTCCAGGCACTGCTGTTCTGTTATCAATTGGCCATCAATGTTATCAGCTGCACAATTGGTTTGTTAAATAGTCAAACACCTACACGCTTTGTGTCCCTCCCCATAAACTGTTTCCTCCTAGCCGTACTCTAATGCAATATTTTTGTCTTATAGATGGTGTTTTAGTGCCAGCTTCAAGCCAAAACTAAAAAGATGTAAAGTATCCCAAATCACAAGGTAGTAGTTGCCTTTTTGAACTACAGCGACCAACAAGCCAATCAACTTGATTACCCATGTGTATTTAGCATCCATATTAACGTGACACATCTTAACATACTGAACTTGAGTCAGCCACAAGGTGGATATTTCATCGAGTTTAGTGCTCACCTCAGACTTGGGACAATGCAGCACTTGGCAAGCGGACTACTATTACATTGGGGGATAAACAACTATTGTTACAATGCATAGAATTAGGAGAAATCCAACATGGAGCGCTATATAAAACAATGTGATGATGTATTTGGGCCTGAACACACTTGTGATGGTTGTAATCAATCCTAGGTTGGAATAATCTTTTTCCCGGAACTTGCCAGGGTATGGGATTCATGAATGGCACAACATATGGGGGGTCATTCATGGAATAAATGTGCGCCGAAATTTGTGGCGCAAGTTGGTGCAAGCGTGAAAAAGCTGGCGCACGTGTGCGAATCGCATGGATGCAATTGATGGAAGGCCCTGTGCATGTTTTTCCGGGATGTGTGCCAAATCTGCACTTACCGTACATCTCACTGCGACTTTCCAAATGCGTGCACGACAGGAATGGGGAAAGTGCACAACTTCTCACGCACACACCTAAAAAGGGGGCAGAACACGGGGAATGGTGAACAACACGTGAAATTGTAGGCGTAATGTGGGAAGTACCGCTGGGAAACACACGCAATGCCGACACGCTAGTGAACAACACATATTCATGGAATCGAATAGGGAAAACCTGCGCATTTCAAAACACACGCACATGCACAATTACGTCCGCCACACGAAAGCAGGCGGAAGTGCCCCCACCCAGCATACAAGTGCGCGCAAACAACAAACAAGAATATACAGCTACAATGAATTTCCCATTCCTATCAGCAGTGATCGTGGGACACCGCCTGAGGAGGAGAATAGCCAGACCCAGCATTTTTTTGCCCAGGACCAGCCTTTTTGGGATGCCTGATGAGCAGGTCTATGGCAGGTATAGGTTTCCACCTCATATCATCCTATAGCTGGTCAGGGAGTGGGAGGATGAACTCACATCACCCACCCTGTGCTCGCAAGCATTGAGCCCCTTGGAGAAGTTGCTCAATGTATTTTTTGGCCACTGGGTCATTTCAGCAGACAACTGCCATAGTGGGGGGCATCTCATAGCCCACGCAGTCACGTTGCCTACACCAGGTTTTGGCAATCATCACTGCGCGCCCCTCAGTCCGCAGGCACATATACATGTACAGAACACCTGCAGAAAGGCAGGCAGTGGTCCTGGACTTCTACAGGGCGGCACAGTTCCCCAAAGTGCTCGGTGCCATAGATTGCACCCATGTGGCCCTACGTCCCCCTATGGCCATTGAGCACATCTATCGAAACCGCAAGCACTGCCATTCCATCAACGTGCAGGTGGTATGCGATGCCAAGGGAATTATCACCTCTATCTATGCAAACTATCCTGGGTCCACCCATGACAGTTTCATATTCAGAAAGTCCACCCTGAGCCGGGCCCTGGAAGCTGGGAAGCATGGCAACACATAGCTCCAAGGTGAGTACAAATGCCTGTGCACATGCATGCATGTCACACACAGACAAATACACAAGCCCAACTAATGACAACCATTATCACCTTACCATGGGACAGTGCGTACCCTCTGAGCACCTACATGATGACGCCAATACGGAACCCCACCACACCACCTGAGGTAAGATACAACACAGCTCATATTGCAACCAGGGCCATAGTAGAGCGCACATTCGGAGTGCTCAAGTCACGCTTCCGCTCCCTTGACCGCTCTGGTGGACAGCTACTATATGCACCCCCAGTAGTGTGCAGGATCATTCTGGCAGCATGTGTCCTGCACAACATCGCAACACGGCATGGCGTACTGGTGGACATGGTGGTGCCCCCACATCCCCAACCACACGCACGTCCGCTGCGCATGGGAGGGGAAAGAGCATGTGGCGAGGCAGCCTGTACCCAGTTTGTGGCCACATTTTTCACCTAAACAGCAACCCCTGTGGAGTGCACACAGGCCTGGCATATACAAGGTCACAATCGATGATGAGAAAGGGACAGTTAACTGTGACAACCTTACCACCCTGAGAATGTGCCCATGGAAGTGCCACTTTGTGTGCATCCCTAGCTACTTAAACACAACCAATCCCATGTGACCAAAGGGAACACATGCAAGGTGCATATTCCACCCCTGCAAAACAGGGCATGAAAGTACTGGATTGCCACCCAAACCCTCCGAACCCCCATGACCCCCGTCTGCCACTCCATACCATGGTATGCAACGGCAAAACATCAAACCATATGCACAACACATGACACAATAGTCATGAAGTGCCATGTGAGAAATGTAAATAGGCACAAGGCAATCACACTTGACATGGAATCTGAAGAAATGACTGAACAAAACCTCACACCCTGAAAACGGTGGCACAAATGCATGCCACCAGTGGTGCAAGCAACAAAAGTCAGAATACCTATTGGCATGCTCATTGGACAATTGAAAATTGCCATATCAAACACTGTGAGCTGCGTGTCGATCCCCTGCAACACACCGCTCACTGGACAGCACAGTGAGTGTGCATTGCGTTGGGGAAACCCCTTGAGCATCATTTAAAAAAAGTGCAATCAACCAAATAGTACACTGTCATGCATGTACACCATCTATGACTCAGAAGTGAACATGGATTGTCGGGACACAGCATGCCTGAGAAGGCAATCTGGGTGCACGTGTGTGCATGGTGTCAACGTAGTTAGTGTGGGGGGGGTGTTGCCAAAGTGTTTGTGTCAGTAGCGACATGCATCGAATACATGCATGTGAAATGAAGTGATCCTCAGTGTCCTGTACACAGCACATGTGAACATTGCACTCAAGGACCCCCCTGTGTGTTAAACCACACCCAACCCCTGACACCTCAAAATAAAACACACCATGGGATCAGCCATTGACCAGCAGAACATATAATGTACAGAGTACACAAAATCGACAATGGCAGACATTGAGCCATCACGGATTCATTGAAAATCCTTATAGGACCTACACACAAAGTTCATCAAAGTGCCTCAATGAGGGAGGGAACAAGGGAGAAGAACAGTACATTCCTACAAGTCCTTCAAACAGTCCAGAATGTGAAAATGAACTATCAAATCAAAGTACATATTACAAGTGCCTTGAACAATAAGGGAGAGTCTATGGAGGGAATGTGGGAAAACAAAACTAGCATCAACATTGCTATGCCTGACGGCAATAGTTGCAGTGCAGGAGTCACATAAGGAGGGGAGTGAGGGAAGAGGAGGGAAGAGGTGAGGAGAGTAACAAAACAAGTGACAGACTGTGGAAGGTGGACAAATAATCAAGATAGTGCTGGAGAGGGGGAGAAGAAAGACAGAAGGGAAAGGGGGAAGAGATGACCTGTAATCTGTGGTGGAGGGTCCAATGATAAAAGTAAGTGCCAAAATAATACTAAAGAAGGTGAAGGTGGGGGGCGGATGGACGGAGGCAGAAGGGAAAATGTCTGCAAAGAACAAGTGGCTACGTATCACCATGCCTGATGGCAATTGGGGTAGTGGTGCAAATTGACAGACAGAGGACAAGGAGGAGGGGAAAGGGTGGTGGAGAGGGAGAGGGAGGAGAGAAGGGAGGAGGGGGCCAACGTCAAAATGCATGAATGGGGAGATGGGGAAAGAAAGCACATACACGGGGCAGAGGGAAAGAAGGGGAGGGGATGTGATGGTAAAGGGGGAGATAGAGGGAGACTGACAGGGGCAGGGGAGACAGGGGGACAATCAAGGGAAACAGAAGGCTGGTGGACAGGGTTAGACAGGGCCTCCATTGTGGGATTTTGATAGTCGTGGCAGGCTCCAGCCTTCTGGTTGGCCGGATTGTCACAAGGGCCAAGTGCAACCAATGGGAGGGGGGAGCAGGTCCAGGACACAAACATGACAGTCAAGCCAAAAGCAATGCAGCCATACTTCAAATGGCACATCAAAACACCAGGCAGGGCTGCAAGATGGCCAAAGTGGTACAAGCAAGGAATGAGGGGTCGTTGAAATGCGTGGTGACATGGATAACTCAGTGTGCAGCCTTCATGTGGCATATCAAAATCATTGTGGGGAAAGTGTACCAATTCAACATTGTCAGCACACGGACCCCTCCCACCATCAGTGTGTGTTACACAGCAAAAGGGTGCATGGTACCACCTACAGCAGGAAATGCATGATCATAGACAGTCAATACATAACAAATATCATAAGCAACATGATGAAATGCACAGTCAACAGAACACTCACCAAAGTGAAGTGCAGACATGCATTGGAGAAGCCATCCGGAATACCCACTAGGGGTGTACACACAAGCAGGACTGCAGGCTGGCCACATATATGACGGAAGCCCAATGCCCCTGCGTGAGATGCTATTACACCAAGCCATCCTGCAAGCCCATGGAAAGGGCAAGCAGGAGTAGCATATGTGTCAGGTCCCCAAGCAAAACACATGCACAAGACACGCCTGAATGGGGTCCAGCTGGAACACAGAGTTGATGCCTTCAAATGCCACAAAGCACCACACTGTCACATGAATGCACAATAGACAAAACAAAATGCAATAAATAAAAAATCTGCAGAAAATAAAAATCAATAAAATACATTTTTGCAGGAAAAAATAATAATCAGTGAATAAAAAAATTCAAAAAACATACCTACCAAAAAAAAATTGTATGAAAAAACAATCATTTGCAGGAAAAAAAAATCAGGAAAAAAAATAATCAAAAATGGCCATATATGACCCAGGGGGTGGGGGGGCACCCAGGAGTGGGGAGGTACAGGGTGCACCTCAACACCCACATGTGCAGATGTTGAGATTAAAAAAAAAACGTACTGGGCTCAGGGCCTGCACGGCCCGACCTATGTGGGAGATAGGTTGTCATCTTCACCCTCTGGATGGAAATCAGAAGGTGGATGTGGCTCAGTTGCCTCACCACACCTAGCCATGCATTGCCCCTCAATGGCAGCAAGCATGCAGGTCTGGTATGCCAGGTCCTGCATGGCAATGAGATGTAGGTCAGCATGCATTACCTCATGTGTCACATGTGCTTCCTCCTGCATAGACTGATGTGTAAGACGGAGTTCTGCCTGCATGGCCTCATATGACAAACGGGATGACTCCGGGCTTGCATGGAGTTCAGCTGAGATGGTTCTTTCAAGCTGCACCATCCTGTCTTCTCTCCGCCTACTCTCGTCCATCCAGAGCGCAGACAGAGTATATCGGAGGGATTGGTGACCACCCTCAGGGCCTCACGTTATGCCTCTGCTTGAGCATCAAGTGCTTGACGCAGAGCCACCATTTCAGCCCAGCGCGCCCTGTCAGACGCTGCCATGCCCAGCCTGAGTGAGCTGCACTTGGACTGCGTAGCCCGCTGCTGGAGCTCCACTTGCCTCACAGAGGGGAGGATGGAATCGGCCATACTTTCCATAACTTGAGCAATCACCTCAACTGCTCCCCCCTGGTGCTGTGCTATGGTAATCATGGCACGCTCCCACTAAGTTGACCCTGGTGGCCCACGGCCACCGTGTTGCCAGACACCACACCTGCTGGGACGAAGGAGCCGTGGTCCTTGCTGGGCTTGTGCTGCCCGGATGCTGCAGGCTGCATCCCTCCATCGACCTGATGCCCCAGGAACATGGCCAACAGGTGTTGAATGTGACCGTGCACCTGTAACCACCACAGGCGGACATTCCAACCCTGCCTGGCCTCCTACTGCAGGTGTCATGGACAGAAGATCATCCAACACAGGATCACTTACCGGTGACGAAACGTCATGATGCAGATCCGGCTCAACATAGTGGTCAGAGGATACATCAGAGCCTGACTCAGAGTCAGCTCTGGACACGACGGCCTAGAGCACCAGTGGGTTCTCATGGGATGCCACCCCACGACCACCACTGGTGCCTGGTTGGTCATGTGAACTGACACTGTGTCTGGGATGACATCTTCATCCTCTGCCGCCAGTGCATCATCACCTGCAACATAAAGAAACAAAACATGGACACGCATGTTAGTAGCACATACCACACACATACAGTTCACAACATTGACAGCCAACTAATGAAACAGACATGTCACAAGAAACTCAAACCCCAACATGCATCCATTGCAATGCACAAGTATCCCAAAAGCAGAACAGGATGTGTGCAAAATGTGAATGCAACACATGTATTGCATGTTGCACATCACCTGCATCACACACAACTTATAGCAGGCACATATCCAAAGCAGAAATGAGAGATGGCAACACAGAGATTGCACTTAGCATAAGTATGGGGGAACACACAAATAGCCACAGCTAGAAATCAAACCAAACACACCATGACACATGTAACATGCATGTTCATGTGCATCACTCAACTACCATCAACTATGCAGAGTACATGTGTCACAGGAGGCACCTACGCTAGTGCATTTCTATACAGTGAAAGGAAGGACATGGGTACTGTCGGGGTGATTATCCCGGGGTCGGCTGGGCCATCCGCGGCCCTCCGGGCTGGGAGGCCCCAAATCCTCCCGTGTTTCCCAAAAATTAGTATGAGACACACCCAAGGAGCAAGGTGGTTCTGCTGTTTATTATAACAATGGCAGGGATGGGTCTAGGATCGTACGCGTCCGTCCAGACTCTCAAATTTAGTGGGGCTCGCAGGCCCGTTTTACAGTATTATGACGCGCTACTTGCGTCACCTGGGAAAGTTAGCGAAAAAACTATTACCACTTTGGATTGGTTCCTCGAGTAGTAGGGTTAGTATAGGATATATATAGAGAAGAATATTAGTGGTTAAGGATGAGTCCGGTGGTATACTTGGGCTGTCCCTTCTATTAGATACTTGAAAATTGTTACACGAAGACGCCTGATGATTGGCTAATGTTAGTGGCGTCAGTGATGAGTACCCCCATGTTCTGATTGGTCCTCTTGCGAGCCCCCAAGCCTGGGACCATTGTCGTTCCCAGCTCGCGGTGTACCTGTTACTAGCAACAATGTGTAACTATGTGTTTGTGCAGACATTGTACGGGTTAGTTCATAGGCTTGAGAGCAGGCCATTCTCATCGCCGTAGGTGTCCATCTTGCCATTTCGCTGTTGCAACCTGTGTCCCCGACGTGGGACCCAGGCGACTTCTGTTTCGTGGGTCTGGCACCTTGTCAGATCTGCTTGGTCAGGTGTGGAGAGACCGTAGCTGGAGCGGAATTCTGCCCATTTAAAGTTGTATTTCGCTTCTGTGTGCTTGGCTTTGCTTACAGGTGTGACCTTGGCGCCGGCTGATAGCATACGAGTTGTAACATCGCGCCCTTGGCTACGAGCTCTCGTTGGGCTCGTTCTGCGTGATCAGCACTTGTATTCTTGCTCATACAGTGTGGCCTACTTGGGCCTAGTTCATAGGTGGGGATGCATAATCCATGGTACCTATGTCGTGGTTTGACATGGTGTCATAAGCAATATTACGTTTACATTATAGTGTCATCATTAGGCGAGAGGTGGGAGAAGCGTCAGCAAGCGTATACGCAAGTTCTTCAGGCGTCTTGCGTTTCTGCATTACTATAAAGGGGCCTATGTGAAAAATAACAAAGATGCGCGTCAGTGGGTGTGTCCGTCACCTACTTCATAGCACTGAATATGTTCTTCGTGTAGGCTGGTGCGTGAGTGACCAGTGTGCATGGTGGCACGTGTGTTCTTGGCAGTTGGTTAGGTCGTTGTGGCATCTCTAACGATGTGGGTGCTTGTTGCTTTTGTCTTAGTCGAGTTCATCCATGCCGCAGGTGTGGCTTGAGTCAGACAGGCTGGTGGGCATATCCTTATGTGCTTAAACCAGGGTATTTTGTCATCTGGTAGATAGGTAAACTCATCTCGTGGTGGGTGCCTGGGCCACGATCCTCTAGGCCATGGTCGCAATGAGATTGGGGGGAGCTTGTTCTCCCATTCTCCCATTTCAGTACATACATGTCAGGTCACCATCACACAGCAGCATTGTGTTTGCATGTTGAAGGGCTGAACTTGGCACAGGAGTGGGTGTGTGCGGTGCAGTGCATGTCTAGCCCCTCAACTTCCAACATCAACATGTACGTAGTGATGACAATCTCCAAATATGACGGCAGTGTAAGGGCAATTGCAGCCATCATGTGCAAATGGCATGCACCATGTAGCATGTATACTGCGAAACACCCACACTCTGGGCAATAGCAGGGAGGCACTGCATGGCAATGAAAGGTTCCCCACAGAACTGTGCATTGCCAGACAGTGTAGGCATGCATCTATTGCATTTCGTCATTCAAATGTCTCTACAGCCGATGAGAATTGGACATGATGGAGGACAGATGAGGAACCATCAATAGTACACCCATGCATGTAGAAGACACAACACGAGTTGAAAAGAGGCAGTGGGCCTGTAAAAGGGGGAGCCGTGTGCATGATACAGATGTGGACAGCCTAAAGTTGTGTGTGATGACACACAGACCTACAGTGAGCATGAAATGGCTGTCCAAATGAGATGACACTTGGATCATTCTGGACACATACTACAATGAGCAGGTGGTCAAGGACACTTAAGGGCATACATGGAATGCACATGGAACATGATTGTGCACACATGTGCATGGGGAGCCACTGCCATCAGCACAGTCAGAGTGAGACACACTGCACCAAGGACAAAGGATATATATGACATCTCATCAAGATTGTACTCGTACACAAGTGGCTCAGAGCGCAAACAAGCAAAGGGAGGGGAACAAGGGAGAAAAGGAATTCAAAACAACTATCATACTGGGCACAGTGACATTGAGAGCACACAAGTGCTTGGAGAAGGGATAACGGGTGTTAGGGAGAATTCTCTGTTTAGGCTGAATTTCCTAACCTAGTGAGTCCCCCAGCAGCTTTGCTGGATTTCGGGAGTTTGTTTTTTTCCATCCTGCCAAGAGTGAGACTCTTTTTCTCCCACTCTTGGACATGTATGTGTGTAATTCCTTTGAATGTCAATGTGTTCTATGGGCTATGGGGTCTTTTACTCCATGGGGTCTCATATGTTTTTCTATGTGTGTTACACTGCACCCTACGTGCTGTAACACTGGGGCGTCATAGCGGACCTCCACCATAGACTCCATACCCGGGGACTGACTACTGTCTCCCCGGGCATGTAAAGTCACCATTGGCTTTACTAGTCCTAAATTTTCTAACAGGACTAGTACAAACCATCTTATTGTGGACGTACTAGTAGGGGTAATTCGATTACTCCTGGACCTGTTACTCGAGGGGGCCCTGTCCCGTCCCCCCTCATCGAGTTTTGGCTGGTGGCAGTGGAAACTACTTGTTATGTTCGACCCCGAACCTAACCCTATGGGATTCGTCCCATTGTTGGAGATTGATACTTTTTCTCGTTAATCTCTAACGCACCACCGATCTACTTATCTTAAAGAGGTTTATCGGATGGCATTTTCTGCCAGAACTCGGTTTGTAAAATGGCGTCTGTGTTCGTCTCTGTGACTCCTAAACCAAAGGTTGAGCCCTTTGTTCCACTTTTGGCGGGCTCTGTACAAAGACCCTCCAAAGTGGTGCCATTCTGTCTGGGTTACCACAGGGGTGTGGGAGGGGGTTTAGGCACACTGGACCGAGTTGCCCTGCCAACTCCGGTCGCACTCTGGATTGATTGGCCCAAGTGGTGAGCCTTCCCGCTCACCACTTAGCATGTGTTGATTGACAGCTAGGCTGAATGAATGGGGGTTTTCTGCATAAAAGCAGGGCTTTTGGGACTGGATCTTCAGAAGTCGCCACAGGACCTAAGAATCCGACGAGGGTAACGCTGAGCCGACCTGCAAAGACGACACCTCCGGTGGAGCCCTGCTGAGCCGACTCACCACTTCCCGACGACAGAGGAGATCTCCCTGCCGGAGAGTCTCTTCCCCTGACTGGTGGGTACAACCAGTCCCCTTTGCTTTTTATTCACCTCAGGACGCAGTGGTCGAATTGCCCGTGCAGCGCACCTCGGCAACCAGATAGCCACTACCCCTGTACGGCGACCGAAAGGTGGTGCCTTGTGACGGAGCACTCCGCGGCTGGTCTCTTCCCTGGTGGTGCACCGGACTTCACTTTTCTTCGACGATGAGAACCTCTCTACTCTTGGCAAAGACCCGACGTGCATCCACCACCAGGAACAACTGCCCCCGCCGGAGCTGCCCTCCACAACAAGGTACCGTGTCCGCCTGGCTTCCCTTTCGATCGGATTGAGTGAGGTGTCTTAATCCTCTCCTTCCCGTTGGGTCGCCTCCAAGCTTTTCTCATTTATTGTTCTGAACTGGTTCAATGTGCCGATAACAATTTGCTACAAAGACTTGAATGCATCTCCACTAGAGACTTTTTCGGGACATAGCGCCTTGCCTCTCTCCGAGTGGGCCTGGCCTCTGAACTTTATGATCTATTGTGATTCTTGCCTTCTTGCCGTGCATTTTACCCGTGAAGTATTGAACTGCGTTGATTTCGTAACCTGCCTATCTTTTTATCTCCCGTCCTAACTAATATTCGAGTGTCATCTAGGTTGAGGTATACACCTCTGTCTGTAAATAAGTGGTACCGGTAGAACCTAGACTTGTCGAGATATTGCTAGGGGGATTGATTGTTTCTTCTTCGTAGAGTAATTGTGTTTGATTTGTTTGCCGTGAAAGTGCCATAGTGTTTTTCATAAATGTTTCGTTATAAATAAATACCTTAATTTCTTTACCCTAAACCTCGTTGCGTGTTTGCTTGTCTTGCTGTGAAGGATTGCCCTATTTTGTATACTCCACATACTGCTCAACTCTTCTTGAGGGAAGTCTGATTGCTCTGCCACAGCTACCATGTGAATCTGTGTGGTACAGACTGCTACCAAGTGGGTTCACCGCCAAACACCTGTAGTCCTAAATCTTTTGCAGTGGTCCCAGAGGGAACTGCACAGGTTTCCGCCTAACACTGGTGTACAGCGGTGGGATTTGTATCGAGTATACAGTTTAGAGTGCTTTTTGACGCTGTAGGATAACTAACCACAAAACTTTGCACAAAAAGCAACTTTCAAAAAACATGTCTACGATGGAAACCTACAGTCAAGAGTCCTTGTCAGGTGAAAATACTGAGAGTTTGCGAACTCTCTGTAGGCAAGAGAATCTTTCTGTAAGAGGTAAGAAGTTAGAACTAATCGAGAGATTGCTGGCGAACCAAAGTCTGGGTACTGGTTTGGAGGAACCAAGCTCTCCAGCAAATGTAGATAACAGTAATGGTGTTGATCTAAATCATAATTCTGATGATAGCGATGAAGAG
The DNA here is from genome assembly GCF_040938575.1 of Ambystoma mexicanum. NCBI lineage: Eukaryota > Metazoa > Chordata > Amphibia > Caudata > Ambystomatidae > Ambystoma > Ambystoma mexicanum. The sequence goes on from NC_090940.1 coordinate 358,592,093, forward strand.
GCTGACGAGGACGGCGAGGCTAATGAAACTGTCTCCCCTGCTCCTCTACCCGCCTTACCAGCTGTGCCTACGGGGCCCATACCAGGTCCCACAAGTAACCCTGCTTATTTTGAACTTGAAAAAATGAAGCTCGAATTAGAATACAAACGGTTCTTGGCTCAATCTGAACGAAACCAAGAGCTCGAGTTCAGACTGATGAATGCCCAGGCTGAGCAGAAGCAAGCTGAGTTAAGACTCAGGGAAATAGAACTTAATCACGAGTTAGAAATGAAAAAGTTGTCTATGGAAAATGATTCTCTCTCCTCTGGTTCCTCTAGGAGCTCCAGTCCCAAAAGACCCCGGATGCCGAAGGAATTAGTGGGTATGTATGAACCGAGATTGGATGTGTTGGATTGGTTGAAACTGTTTGAATACAATCATGGGCTCCAGGACATCACCGGGAATGCTTTACTTCCCTGGTTGTTCTCTAGGCTCCCTCCTGTTGCGACTGATGTGGTAATGGAGTTGGGGGAGGCTGATAAGACGGATTACGAAAGTGTGAAACTAGCTTTAATAGCTAGATTCAGGAAGACCCCTTCCCAGTATCTTAAGAGGTTTAGAACCCTCAAAAAGCATGATGGTAACCCTTGGGCTACCTGGGTGAGTGAAGGGTTGAAGAACTTAGAGGGATGGATTAAGGGTTACAAAGTGAACACTTATGAGGGTATGAGGAATCTTTTTATGTTGGAGTCTATTTATGATGCCTGTTCTCCTGAGCTCAGACAGCACTTGGCTGATTCGAAGGAATTGGATTCCCGGACGCTAGCTAAGGCCGCTGACTTGTGAGTTGCCAACCGGGCTACTCATAAGGATTCTGGGGCAACTCAGAAAAAGGATGAGGGAAAACAGCCTAACAAAGACTCAAAAGAGAATTCTAATACCTCCCAACCCAAAGAGGGCCCCAAACAACAAAATAACCAGGGTAGACCCCAGGGAAAACCACAACAGAATAGTGTCCCTCCTGGCCACAAACCAGAAGGAGGTCAGAACAAGCCACCATTCCAGAGAGCATTTGGAACATGCTATCTCTGTGGGGCAACTGACCATATCAAAGGAGATCCAAAATGTAAGGGTAAACCTACTGGGATCAGCACAGTCTCCTTAGCCTTCACGCCTGAGGAGGAAGTCCAGATGACTAGTGCTCACTTTGAAGTATTTGCTGACGAACCTTGGGCTCTTCAAGCAAGTGTATCCGTAGAGTCAATGGACCTGGTTAGTAATCAGAATATGAGTGTATATGACTCTATACCAGAAAACTCTAAATGTTATTATGTGGACAGTGTTCTTGTCAATGGCCAGGATACCCCTGCCAGGCGAGACTCTGGGGCCAGCAGAACAGTAGTGGACGAAAGCTTTTTCAGGCCTGAGGATGTTGCTAAAGCCCCCAAAGTTCCCACTAAGATGTCTGGAGGCCCTGTCCAAATGGTTCCAATTCTACCAGCCCTCATTCGGTGTAATGACCTGACAGTGTTGATTCCTGTCAGTGTTCAGACTGAGGTGCCTGGGAGAGTACTGTTGGGGAATGATCTAAAAGCTCTAGGAGTAGTATCCAGTACCCCCAGGCCTCCCAGTATGGAGACCCAGAACCAAACCAAATTGGCTAGAGAGGCCACCTTAAGGAGCCACTCTAAGCCTGTGGGAACCTCTACTGAGAACCCCACTCCAAGCCCTGGTGTTGGTAAGTTGACCTCTGACCCAGGCAAATTTCAGGCTAACATGTTAGGGAAATGGGAGCCCCAACCAAGCTCCATCATTGTTCCCCCAGCTATAGAGTCTGTGACTCCCCCTGCTTCTAAGGAAGAGGTGGATAGACCTACTGGAACCCTAACTAGGCCTAAGAGAACTGGTAATTCTCAGTGCTGGTGGAAAACCAGAAAAGAAAAGTCTAAGGCCAAAAACCTTCAGACTGTTGGACCTTCCACAGAAAACTCCAACCCAATTCCTAGACTTAAGGGGGAAACTCCTAAAGTAGGTAAGGTAAGATATCATAGGAAGGAAAAGCATGTACCTTGCTTTTCTCCATCCGCCCCAACCAAGAGGCCTAAAACTCAACCTTCTCTCAACAGAGAGGTAGGGAAGACCTCTGGAGGCCCCTCTAGATCTAAGGGAATCCTTTATAAGGACCCCTTGAAAAAGCCTAACACAGGTTCAGCAAGTGTAACAACTTCTGAGGGACTGATCAACCAGATCCCCTATAAACTTAAAAAGACTGATGTTCCTAGGAAAGTTTGTAGGTCATATAGCTTACAAAGGAAAACCTGGAAACCCATTGAACATAGGTCAAGGTGTCACCACCAAAATGCTGATGGTCTCTCTAGGATGTATGTCATCGACTAGAGGTTTGAGATTCATCCAGGAGTGGATTAAATCCTCCTGTCCCTTAGTCTGGGGGGGGGCGAGTGTTAGGGAGAATTCTCTGTTTAGGCTGAATTTCCTAACCTAGTGAGTCCCCCAGCAGCTTTGCTGGATTTCGGGAGTTTGTTTTTTTCCATCCTGCCAAGAGTGAGACTCTTTTTCTCCCACTCTTGGACATGTATGTGTGTAATTCCTTTGAATGTCAATGTGTTCTATGGGCTATGGGGTCTTTTACTCCATGGGGTCTCATATGTTTTTCTATGTGTGTTACACTGCACCCTACGTGCTGTAACACTGGGGCGTCATAGCGGACCTCCACCATAGACTCCATACCCGGGGACTGACTACTGTCTCCCCGGGCATGTAAAGTCACCATTGGCTTTACTAGTCCTAAATTTTCTAACAGGACTAGTACAAACCATCTTATTGTGGACGTACTAGTAGGGGTAATTCGATTACTCCTGGACCTGTTACTCGAGGGGGCACTGTCCCGTCCCCCCTCGTCGAGTTTTGGCTGGTCGCAGTGGAAACTACTTGTTATGTTCGACCCCGAACCTAACCCTAAGGGATTCGTCCCATTGTTGGAGATTGATACTTTTTCTCGTTAATCTCTAACGTACCACCGATCTACTTATCTTAAAGAGGTTTATCGGATGGTATTTTCTGCCAGAACTCGGTTTGTAAAATGGCATCTGTGTTCGTCTCTGTGACTCCTAAACCAAAGGTTGAGCCCTTTGTTCCACTTTTGGTGGGCTCTGTACAGAGACCCTCCAACGCGGTGCCATTCTGTCTGGGTTACCACAGGGGTGTGGGAGGGGGTTTAGGCACCCTGGACTGAGTTGCCCTGCCAACTCCGGTCGCACTCTGGAGTGATTGGCCCAAGTGGTGAGCCTTCCCGCTCACCACTTAGCATGTGTTGATTGACAGCTAAGCTGAATGAATGGGGGTTTTCTGCATAAAAGCAGGGCTTTTGGGACTGGATCTTCAGAAGTTGCCACAGGACCTAAGAATCCGACGAGGGTAACGCTGAGCCGACCTGCAACGACGACACCTCCGGTGAAGCCCTGCTGAGCCGACTCACCACTTCCCGACGACAGAGGAGATCTCCCTGCCGGAGAGTCTCTTCCCCTGACTGGTGGGAACAACCAGTCCCCTTTGCTTTTTATTCGCCTCAGGACGCAGTGGTCAAATTTCCCGTGCAGCGCACCTCGGCAACCGGATAGCCACTACCCCTGTACCGTGACCAAAAGGTGGTGCCTTGTGACGGAGCACTCCGCGGCTGGTCTCTTCCCTGGTGGTGCACCGGACTTCACTTTTCTTCGACGACGAGAACCTCTCTACTCTTGGCAAAGACCCGACGTGCATCCACCACCAGGAACAACTGCCCCCGCCGGAGCTGCCCTCCACAACAAGGTACCGTGTCCGCCTGGCTTCCCTTTCGATCGGATTGAGTGAGGTGTCTTAATCCTCTCCTTCCCGTTGGGTCGCCTCCAAGCTTTTCTCATTTATTGTTCTGAACTGGTTCAATCTGCTGATAACAATTTGCTACAAAGACTTGAATGCATCTCCACTAGAGACTTTTTCGGGACATAGCGCCTTGCCTCTCTCCGAGTGGGCCTGGCCTCTGAACTTTATGATCTATTGTGATTCTTGCCTTCTTGCCGTGCATTTTACCCGTGAAGTATTGAACTGCGTTGATTTCGTAACCTGCCTATCTTTTTATCTCCCGTCCTAACTAATATTCGAGTGTCATCTAGGTTGAGGTATACACCTCTGTCTGTAAATAAGTGGTACCGGTAGAACCTAGACTTGTCGAGATATTGCTAGGGGGATTGATCGTTTCTTCTTCGTAGAGTAATTGTGTTTGATTTGTTTGCTGTGAAAGTGCCATAGTGTTTTTCAAAGATGTTTCGTTTTAAATAAATACCTTAATATCTTTACCCTAAGCCTTGTTGCGTGTTTGCTTGTCTTGCTGTGAAGGATTGCCCTATTTTGTATACTCCACATACTGCTCAACTCTTCTTGAGGGAAGTCTGACTGCTCAGCCACAGCTACCAAGTGAATCTGTGTGGTACAGACTGCTACCAAGTAGGTTCACCGCCAAACACCTGTAGTCCTAAATCTTTTACAGTGGTCCCAGAGGGAACTGCACAGGTTTCCGCCTAACAATGGGTTGAAGACCCTGGAAGGGGGAGAAGGGGAACGTGCCAATCAGAGGAGACTAAAGAAGGAAAATTAAGTCCAATCATAGAATAGGCATTCAAAAGATGGTAGTGCAGCCAGCAAGTGGCAAGTGCAAGATAATTTGGATAGGGCAAATCTGATGAGTGCAGAAGAAGAGTGTGGGACTGTGTGGGTGCACGCACACGACCCATTGCAATGGAAGACCAGGAGGCAGTGCAGCAGGGAGGCAGAGTGACCACGTACCTGGGCCCAAAGGACATAGTGTGTGCATGGGCACAGTGCCAACAGAGGAAACTGTTCAGCTGGGGATAAGAACGGCTAATGCAGGAGAAAATAGGAAGGTCTTGAGGTTGTTCCGGAAGCAGAGATGTTTCTCCTCAAGTTTCAACGTGGCCAGGTGGCTGTTCCAAAGGGAGCTCCCAGCTGTACACACAGATCTGCCCCCAGGTTATTTATTCAATTAACGACTGACCCAGAGGGAGTGTGAGGTAGAGGAGCAAAAGACTCAAGAGGTGAGGAATTGGCAGAGGGATTGTTGAAGGTATTTTCGACCCAGGCCCAAAAAATCCTTGTGCACAATGCAGAGGGTCTGATGTATCATCCTTGCATCCACTGGTAGCCAATGAAGGGATTACAGAGCTGGAAATATAGGATCCCTAGGCATGAGGCCAAGGACAAGTTTCGCAGTCCTTAACTGGATTAGTGGTAGAGGGCGGAGTGTGGAGGCAGGTTGAATATTGAAAGAGCCTGTCACATTACTCAAACCTTGAGTCAACAAGAGCTTGACAGACTGTAAGCATGTAGGTGAACGATAGGAAAGGCAAAGTACCCCTGAGGAGGTGAAGCAAGAAATTAATCTATCTCAAGATACGTCCGAAATGTGTGTTGAAAAGGAATGTGTGGAGTCAAAGGTGACCCCGAGGTTGTTGGACTTGCAGGTGGAGGTAGGAGGAGGGCCAAGTGGGGCTGGCCAGAGAGTGAGAGGAAAGGATGGCGAAGGGGTACTGATGAGGAGGATGTCAGTCTTGCTGGCATTTAGATTGAGATCATTGTCAGTACACCAATTGCAAATGGCAATGAGGCTATCAGAAATAAGGGAGGGAGAACAGGTGGCCATGGGCAGCCTGGAAATGAGTTGGTTGTCATTAGCATTGCACTGGAAGTCATAGCAGAACATGAAAATGCAGTAGGCGAGAGCTGCCAGGTGCTGTTTGTAAAGTCAGGCCGAGAGGTCAGACCCCTGGTGAGAGGGAGATTGAAGAAAGGAAGGAGCCAAGTTGTAGCTGGGAGGGTCACACATGCCAAACACGCATGTCATTGAGTAACATGCATCAATACTCACCAGAAGATGCATCATAATCCATCCTCTCTCCCACTCCACGGATTTGTTCTTCCGGGATGAAATCTGAAGCGATCTCCTCATGCTGAGTGAGTTCATCCTCCTCTGGTGGTGGACCACCACCAGTCACCAGAGACATGGAATAATTGGAGGCACGCTTTATTTTTGCACTGCACCGGAGGTCATTCCAATGCTTGTAGCAGTCCTGAGCAGTGGAATCCCATGGCTGTCACACCATCTGCAACATGCTGCTAGTGCACCCAATGCTGGTGATGCATTGTATGGCACTGCGGGCCCACAAGCATATCACGTTGGTGTTCCGACACGTAGTCCACAAGGAAGTCCAGTTCCTGCTTGCCGAAAGGCTTCTTCCTTGACGTGCCAGAGGCCGGAGCCGTGTCTGGGGTCCCAACCTCTTGCGCAGGAGCACGCTTCCTCCTTTTGGCCGGTGGTACTGACCCTGAGTGGCCAAATGTGGTCCTAATCAGTGGGGCCAGTGGTGCTGGTGGACTGGACCAAGGCAGTGGGTGTTGGTATGTGGACAGAAAGTCCGACTTGGGTCTGACTCACTGCCGGGGTGGTGTTGGCTGCATCTACACATGCAGTTACTACCACCCGGCTGGTTGGGGCAGCAGATGTCATAACTGCCCAAGATACGTGTGCCCCAGTCACAGCATCACTGGACCCACATGACCCGCACCTCCGGTTAAGATGGAAATCATCCTGGGAGTCCTCGTCACGCAACGCAACATGCGCTGCCTGACCCAGAGACTGGGTGGTGGTGCCCACAACTGCACCTGCAGCTGCAGCCACCGGTGGGCCCATGACAGCAGATGTAAGCTGTTGTTGGGTCATATGGGCACCAGGTTGTGATGCAACAGCTGCATCATCATGAGCCACAAGGGGTAGTGGCATGTCTGCACCAGCATGTGTCTGGGTATCCTGCCCCAGTGGGGCACCCTTGCCTCATCCCCCTCTGTAGCCACCCTGGCCACCCTGGACTCCCTCTCCTCCCTGGTATCTGCGCCCACGTGCCGGACCACTCCCAGCCCTGGGAGGATGCCCAAATTTGCAGATGGAAAATAGCCGATGGGAGGTGCACTCAACAATTGTCCTGGGCTAGAAGGGGGCAGGGTATTGGATGGAATAGGTACCCCAGTGCTCTTGCAAGGCTGTCTGTGACCCCAGGGGAAAAATGACGGGTCACGCAATGCTCAGGCACCCCCAAAAATAAAAACAATTCAAAAATTGACAAAATATAAAAACAAAAAATTGTAATTTCACAAAAGAAAAATGTGCATGCGACCCCGGTAGCCCACATGTGTGGATTTCCAGCAGTACAATGTGGCACCCAGGGACACAAGAAACATGTATGCGTGGAACACGCAGGCTTCTATGACCTCAAAAACAGTACGCGATGCACAGGGGGAACCACAGTGGGAAAAATAGCATGCGTGACTCACCGCCTGCCTTGCGTGGAAAAAAATAGAAAAACACACGTGCTTGTGCACGTAGGCATCATCCCCCAAAAGAAGAGGTACGAACTGAAGTAATCGTGTGTGATTCCAGAAGAGTAAACACATGTGTCGGTCTCCACGAACAGCATGTACAGTGGACTGCTGGTCCGCGCTCATCTTTAACACGTCATTGACGTGCATACGCGCTAAGGCCCTTTCCTCGAATCACACGCATTCACTTGTGGACGTGCTGTTATTGCACGTGCGGAGGCACCCATGCCAAGGGAAACACCCGTGCGTGTTATGTCACATATGTGCTTACACGCTAAGGGCCTTTCCTCAAAGTACACGGTAACGTGCTGTTTTTTCACGTGCAAAATCACTCCGTATCAAGCTGGCCACCCGACAACACACGGAAGACCACGCTCCTGTCCAGAAGGCCATTTTCCTGCCACCCAGAACCCCGAGCTGACTCCCACCAGCCATCTACTGCTGCCTGCCTGCCTGCTGACCATGTACCCTGCTATTTGTTGCCTGCACATCAGCCATCTGCAGGGGTCCAGTTGCTGTGACCACCCCTGCTGGAACAGAAGACTCCAGACTGCAGTTCCATCGCTCCACAGCCCTGCACCAGGACCCAGTAGCCCACCCACATCTGCCTCGGGGGTTGCCATGTCGGGGGAAACACCATCAGAGACCCCTGGCAACTCCCAGCCAGAGAGGCAGAGGGCTGCCAGCTTCACAGCAGGAGAGATTGGCATCCTGGTGGAGCAAGTCCTGGTGCATTATGATGCCCTCTTTGGAAGAACACGCGCCGACAAGGATGGATGGAGAAGGATCTGGATGGACATTGTGGTTGCCATCAACACGGAGGGGGTGGCAACCCGCGACCTAGCACACACCCATAAACGCTGGGAAGACTTCAGGTCCAGGACCCTCAGGAAGGCCCGGTGCCTCTTGGACGCAGCGGATGCAGAGGGGTGGTGGGTCTGCCTTACCAATGACCAGAGGTGGGGCCTGGAACGCATACGCCCAGCGCTTCTCCTCCAGTTCCGTGAGAGGCAGACCCGTCCGGAGTTGAGCGGTAAGTGTCCATGTGTACTGATTGGACGCAGGGCATATTGAGATGTGCCAGGAGTGTGCAGCTTGGACATATGTCTGGAAAGGTCCATGAATGGATGTGTATGTGCAGGAACATGAGCCTGCCGCATGTGAGTCCAGTCATGTGTGATGCACATCAAAGGCGTATGTGTTCCAAAGCATGATGCACAAATGCATGTGGAGATGCACACATGTTAGCATATTTGTAAATGTAGTATGCCATGGTTGGGGTGTGACACATGGATGCTGGTTCCACCTTACTGTACGTGCACGGTGTACATTAGCGTGTGTGTGTGTGATATGCAATGGATGCATGTGACACAGACATGTAGGGAGCCGATTGGCAGATGTGACATAGTTGCCGGTGATTGCTCTGTGACAGGTGGTGGAGATGTACAGATGCATGTCTGTCTTGTGGCGTGTGTGCATGGGTTTGGCACTCCCCGTGTTGCTTGTGATGTCAGGCTGACCTTCGGATGTTCCTGCTGTTGTGTGTGTATGGATGCTGCTACCTGTTGCACCATTCTTGTTAATTTGTGCAAGTGTTTGGGTTCAAATGATATATGTGTTGGGGAGTGTGATGCCATCTGTGAAGTTTGACACTGCCACTCATGTGCAACTGTCATGTGTGTATACAGCCATTTTACAGTGCCCTGATGCCTGCGTTCTGTCTCTCCCTGTCTGCAGCGTTGACTGATGAAGAGAGCGGAGACGGTGCTGTGGAGCACAGCGGCAGGGATCCCAACGACAGCCGGAGACGCAAGGCCCAGCTCCCCTCCCAGGTAGTCATCTCTTCGGGGAGTGAGGAGTCTGGTGCCACGTCCGAGGCCGCAGCTGCTGAGAGAATGTCCAAGAGGGCGGCGTGGGGGGTGGACTCCTCGGCAGCAGTAGAGGCAGCTGAGCCCCCACAGGGGCCTATGGAGGAAGATGGCACAGAGTCATCCAGGTTGGTGAGGGTTTGGTTGAGGAGGAGGCCGCGGAAGGCCCATGCACGGGGCCTGGAGGGGGGATTCCACTGGTGCTAGTGGTGCAGTCCAGGGGCAGGGACAGGAGGCAGCACAGGCCGTCGCAGAGGTGCCTGTGTGTAATCCTGTCCCCGATCCTGTGACTGCATCATCCAGCACCAGCAGGGATGCCTCCATCCAGACCCATTTTCAGGGAGGGTATGCGCATACAACAACTGGCCTTCCTCTCCCTGCGGACGTTGTAATTCATGACCGGATTGAGCCTGTCCTAGCTGGGGTGGCGATGCGCCAACGTGGGATACGGGATGACGTTCAGGGTTCTCGTCTGGACAATGCATGTCATTTTGAATCCCTCTTTGGCCGCGTAAACCTACTAGGACAGGTCATCGGCACTGGATTCATCCGTGTGCTGGAACTTCTTGCGACCCGCTCCTTAACTGAACACCCTATGCGCCAGTCGTCCTCTGTGCCATCTTCCCACCCAAGTATCACCTGGGCCCCCTGTGGAGCTGCCCCTGAGCCAGCGGCCAGGCTGGTGGAGGACACATCCCTGCTACAGTCGGGAGTCGGAGGTCCAGCAGGGGTGGCCACCCCACCAACTGGACCCCAGCAAGAGGAGGATGTGCAGGCCTCAACAGGCAGGGCATGCGCATGTCAGCAGTAGGCTCAGGGTGTGAGCAATCATGGCTCAAGGCCATCAACATCACAGGGGCAGGCATCGGCCGTCGGGCTGGAGGACCCAGGATTGGGAGTGTCTTCCGTGTGGCAGCGGTTCGGCCGGCAGATAGATGTAGAGCGGCGGCGGGCAGAGAGGGCACAGCTCACTATGGTCAGGGCGGAGAACTCCATGCGCCGGGCGTTGAGGTGGCTGCGTGCCTCGAGGCAACTCGCAGGGAGTTGGAGGAGGCCATGGCTGCATCCCTGCAAGACCTGGAGGCCTGGGAAGAGGCCCGCCTCCGGGACCTTGAAGTGGAGTTCGATGATGCCCTGGCCCAGGACATCGACGAATGAGCCGTCGGACTAGCCCGCCGCCTTTGTAAATAGTTATCTAGGTGTAGGTTTCCTTTTTGTTTTCTTTTTTTATTTGGGGCCCATGGACTATGCCCCACCTTTTTTTATATAGTCATTTATTAGGTAGGATTTTGGTTAGGTTTTCTTTGGATTGTTGGGCTCATGGACCCTTGGATGTTCTTTTGCATATAGTTCTGGACCTGGATTGACTGATTTTTTTTTTTTTACCCATGGTGGAATACTTTGATTTTCTTTTTTTCTTTGGATTTTGTATAATGGACGGACCCATTGGAGCCATTTTACTTTGGATTGTGTTGGTTGCAGCATTCATTTTTCTTTTTCATTTTGGGAGTTCCGGACTTTGATTATCTTACTTTCTTAATGTGTTTTTTTGTTTTATTCATTTAGTTTACGATTTAATACATTATTTTTATCTACTTTACTTGTGTGGGCTTCTCTCATTCATTTTGTGCATGTCACAATTTGGGATTTCTCAGTCATGTGTCGCCATTGTGTGGGTCTGAGGGACATGTATTCATGGACATGCTGGATATTTGTTTTCTATCATGACATTGGGAATTCTATGTGGCGTGGATGGAATGCTTGGTTGGGTGTTTGGACTGGGGTGGCGTAGGGTGGCATTTGGGTGGCCATAAGGGCCATGGCTCTGGATTGTATAGATGTGTTGTGTGGGGGGCATGAGTCGTGGCCTGCTGGCAGGTGCCCGTCAATGGAGGGTGGGGGCGCATGAGTCGGGCCTGCTGGCAGGTGCCCGTCAATGGGGGGGGGGGTGCATGTGTCGGGTCCTGCTGGCAGGTGTCCGTCAATAGGGGGGGCATGAGTCGAGGTCTGCTGGCAGGTGCCCGTCAATGGGGGGTGGGGAGACAGTGAGTCGGGGCCTGCTGGCAGGTGTCTGTCAAAGGGGGGTGAGGGGGGCATGAGTCGGGGCCTGCTGGCAGCATCCCTATGAGACCTCGAGGCCAGGGAAGAGGCGGGGTATGCGTATTCTGGGGGTGCGTGGGGAGTTTTACACAAGATTTGGCAGTGTGGGCCCTCCCGGGTGTGGCCCTCCCCATGGCCCGCAGGCAGCCCATCACCCCTGTGCATGCCTCACAGGCAGCCCTTCACCCCTGGCCATGCCCCGCAGGCAGCCCATCACCCCTGGGCATGCCCCGCAGACAGCCCATCACCCCTGGGCATGCCCCGCAGGCAGCTCTTCACTGCTGGGCATGCCCCACAGGCAGCCCTTCACCCCTGATCATGCCCCGCAGGCAGCCCTTCACCCCTCGCCATGCCCAGCAGGCAGCCCATCACCCCTGGGCATGCCCTGCAGGCAGCCCTTCACCCCTGGGCATGCACCGCAGGCAGCCCATCACCCCTGGGCATGCCCCGCAGGCAGCCCTTCACCCCTGGCCATGCCCCGCAGGCAGCCCACACCAGAGGGGGGAATTTTTTCATACGATTTCGCTGGCGCGAGCAAGGTATGCGTAATGCGAGGGGTGCACGGGGAGTTTTCCATGCAATTTCGCTGGTGCGAGCGGGGTGTGCGTATTCTGGGAGTGTGCGGGGAGATTGACACGCGATTTCGTGGTTTGAGCGGGGTACTCGTATTCTGAGGGGTGCACAGGGAGTTTTACACACGATTTCGCTGGCGCGAGCGGGTACGCGTATTTCGAGGGGTGCGCAGGGAGTTTTCCATGCAATTTCACGGGCGCGAGCGAGGTACGCATATTCCGAGGGGTGTTTTCCACACCATTTTGCTGGCGCGAGCAGGGCATGCATAATCCGAGGGGTGCGCGGGGTGTTTTCAAGCGATTTCACTGGCGCGTGAGGTCTGTCTGGCGTCTTTAGCGCATCTTCGTGGTTGGGGGGCTGTATGCTGGTCCACTGGCCTTTGCGCCATGTATGGGATTTGTGCGATGTTTTTGGCACACGGGGCGGGGTTGGAGGCGTAACTGGCGCTGCTGCAGGGTCGCTGTGCCACTCTGCGCCACAGCTGATTATGGATGTTAGTATCCATGAATATGCTGTGTGTCAAAATGGGTTTTGGTGCACGCGGCTGGAACAGACTGGCACATGCTCCCTCTGTGCGCCAGCCACGTGCGCCACTTCAGCGCTGAATTCTGTGAATTACCCCCATGATATTGGAATGGTGAAATTGATTACGTTATGATTTTGCTACTTCAGTTTACTTATCAACCATATTAAAGGGAGTGGCCCTCTCATTCCACTCACATCCTGTTTACCAAGATCACACATGGCAACTATGAAAAGGTAATGCGAAATTGGAACAAAAACAGATCCTATTTCATAAACGCCAAACCTGATCATGACCAGTGGGAAGGCAGAAACGGTTTCTAGTCATTTAAACTAGTTTACAATACAGGGCTGGTACAATGGAAAACAATGACTTCCACTCTTGGTAACACACTTCTTCATGGTTTGCTCAGCTGGCTGTGCACCCATTTAGTGTTCTGAATAGCAACCTCCCTTCTCAAACAATTGAGAGTGAACTTATTGCAAAGTAGGTGCTGCTGGATTCTCATGTTCACAAACCTAATTTCTGAGCAAAGCTAAAAAATGTTTTGCCTGAAATCTGCCTTGTCGTGTACTCTTTGTTTATATTTTCAATGTGTATTTGCGCTCTGTGGTCAGCTCAAATCTAAATGTGTCCCCTGAGATTCGAACAGATGGGCAAAGTGTGCAGGGAGTGTGGGCCCACCACTGACCGGCCACGTATTCCCCTCCAGTGCTTCAGAGCGTCTTATGGAGGCAGATAGGCAGATGTACATGGAAACAATGTATACATACGGACGAAGGCAATTGATGTGCATTTTGTTTAACTTGTGTGTTGTGAAGTGCTAACAAAGAGGACGTACGGCTGCCAGCTGAGGAAAGCATCGGCCATTTCTGAACAAAAAAGCCCTGTTTTGAGTCCAGGTTTGAAAAACGTTGTAAGCCTGTTGAAAGTTGAATGACTCTTTGCATGCTTTTTTGAAATCTCAAGCAACTAGGCACAGGGAAGAGGCACTCTAGACAGCGTCATTGCAAACATGACGTCCCATTCAACTATGGTTTGGCATTGCTACCATTTCATTAACGTGTCCTGATGTGCTTAAAGCAAGTGGGCGGCAGTACTGACGATGAAAAAGGAGATTGGAAAGAATCAAGGTAAGGAGATCCCTGTGGGCGTGGTTTTGGGCGGGAATGGGACAGAATGGGGGGAAGTTCACAGACGTTTCAGTTACAGAGGGGTGTCAAATGGGTAGATATTTAATCATTTTTTTATTTATTTGGTTGGCTGAAAGTTTCAACCTTTCAAATATATTAGATACAAAATTCAACATTTACATTTTTAAAACAAGAGCTAACAGTAGTATAATTCAATAAAACAACATTTTCAGTAACATGGTTAGAGAGTAAAAAAGAATAAAGGTATGAAAGAGAAGGTAGAGACTTGCATAATAACATATTTCTTGTTTAACTGATTCTAGAGAAAAACATATTAAAATACTCTTTCTACAATTTGCTATTTGACATACATTTACATATTTGGGATAACCAATTTGAGGAATTGTACCAATGCTATTCTGACAGTAGTTCTTGTACTAGAAAAGATTGTTTGCCACATTTCGTCTGAATCAACCGGTTTACATAGATCAAACAGTTTTACAAGACGTAGTTAGCATTGTGATACTAATGCAGGACAATCAACGACTACATGTTGCAAAGTTTCTTTCTGCAAACTACCAGAGCAAAAGCGACAAATATTTAGTTTGGGTGTTATTAACCTGTGACTAGCCATTACATCCAGTGTGTGCCACAAGTTTAATCTAAAATGTAGATATTTGTGTCTTATCAGAGGAGACGGGCATTTCACTAAGTAGTCTGACATGTGTCATAATCTTTTATAGCCAAACAGATAGGTGTCAAAGTACTTATTAGTCGAACGTTTGGCACAATTGTTTATCCAGTTGTGTTGGTAAAGTTTTATTTTAGCTCGGTTGGGATTCTCTAACAAGAGGGCTAATGAAATGTCGGCTTCAGATAAGGCACTTAAGACACGATTTCGCCATTTCACCGCAAACAGATGTTTAGATGTTATTAAGTAAAAGGCAACTGTGCGTGGAATATTATTTTCATTCACTACCAATAAGCATTTCCTAAATAAACTACACATTTTCCGTATAACATAAGTTGATAATGGTAATCGGCCGAGTTCAAATCGCAGCATAGGTAGTGGTGTGCAGTTAGGCAGGTTCAATACACGTTTCCAAAAGAGTCCTTCAAGAACATCCCATTTTTGTAGAACACTATATAGTGTGGCCTCAACACTATACAGCAATATTGGGACAATGTTCTGTTGATAGAACATAATATGCTTACATGAGAATTTACCATACTTATACAACAAAATATTGGCCTGTGATATCAAAGTTGTAAATTTGTTATCTAAATTATGGGCATAAGCAGTCTCAGATATGGTGTAATGAAGAATCATGCCAAGATATTTGTATTCAGTCACAATATTTAGCTAAATGTTTTTTTAAGTTCCATCTATAATTGGAAGATGGAGCTCTGAAGTTTTTTTTGACACAGTAACACTTGTGATTTTTCTATGTTAATTGTCAAATTGTTTGTTTCAACATAAATTGCCAGGCTATTCAGTACATTTTGTAAACATATTGGTGTTTGAGATAATAGACCGAGATCGTCAGCGTACAACCACCAAGCTATATGCTGAGGGCCTAGCCTTGGAGCATCGGAGAGAGCAGCCGCAAAAAGTTTGCCCATATCTAGAATAAATAAGTTAAACAAAATAGATGCCAGCATGCAACCTTGCTTTAAGACACGCTCAGGTGTTAAAGGGAGCAGAAAGTAAACCTTTCATGGTTAGGCATACTCGCATGGATGTATCAGTGTGTAGATGTTTCATCAATGCTATTAAAGAGGTAGGGCAGCCATAGTGAGATAGTTTTGTATACAGGAGCTGTCGGTCAATTGATTCAAAGGCCATGTAGAGTAATTTCTTTTTAATGGCACTTTGTGACTTTAGCATGTTTAAAAGAATAATATTCTGAGCTGTGCCTAGGCCTGCTACAAATCCTGATTGGAATGGATCGCCTTTACACATCTTGAGAGACCAATTATTCAGGTCTCTCAAAATTAGTCGGCTGAATATTTTCCCGGGGGCATCCAGCAACGTAATTGGCCTATAACTTGCTGGTTGACAACTATCTCCCTTTTTGTAGATGGGCACTGTAATGGATTGTTTCCATGATGTTGGAATAGAGTGTGTGAAATTAATTTTATTGAACATGTTCATGAGAATATCGGCCCATAGCTCTGGATGGGGTTTGAGCGCAAAGTTGGTTATGCCATCAGGTCCGGGCACTCTCGATCTACTGGCATGATTAATGAAGTATATAATCAAACAATACTTGCAGGCTATGCATCCATGCTCACCTGCCAACTCCCATCTTAAATCTTCATTCCCATGGCAACAGTTTCGGCTTATAGGCTGCAATTAAAACACCACTTACTAGCCAAAACTAAGGAAGGAGGAGGTGAAAAGGAATGTCTTGAGGATCTTCCGGAATTTGAGGATATCTGGCTCAAGATGAAGAGGAAGGTGGAGGCTGTTCCTTAGGACGGAGCCTGCTGAGGAGAAAGATTGACCACCAACTCGCTGTTTAGCACATTTTTTAACCCTGAAAGAGTTGGTGCAGAGGAGCGTAAAGATCTAGAGGGAGAGTATTTAGTGAGAACAAGTTGCAGATCGCGTGGTCCCTGGCCTCAGTCTTTTGGATGATGCAGGGTGATTTGAATTTGATCCTTTCAGCAACCGGTAGCCAGTGGAGAGATTTTTGCACTGGAGAGATGTGGTCTCGGGGCTTGAGGCCAAGGATACATCTTACAGCCCTATTCTGATTAGATGGAGGGGTCGTAGAGAGGATGATGGTAGATAAAGAAAAAGGCTATTACAGTTATCTAGCCTATAGAGAACCAGAGCTCTGGAGACATGGAGCTTCTGGGGAATGTGAGGAAAGGAAGGATTCCTTTGAGGAGGTGAAGTTGGAAATGGGACTTCGTGGCAAGATCCTGAGTGTGAGGGATGAAGGAGAGTGAGGGGTCAAAGTTGACTCCTAGGTTTCTGGCTTCATATGAAGGAGAAGAAGGAGAGCCCATAGGTGATGGCCAGAGTGAGGGAGAGAAAGAGGGAGCAAGAGTCCCAATGGGAAGGACCTCATACTACCTGGCATTGAGGCAGAGATCATTGGCAGTACACCAGGACTGAATGGCAGATAGTCAGTAATGATAGATGGAGTGAGAAGAGGATCAGAGGGAAGTTTGAAGAAGAGTTGTGTCTCATCTGCATAACACTGGAAGTTTTGGGGAGAAGGTGGATACGATGTGAGCAGGCGGGGCAGATGTTAAAGAGCCAAGAGAAAAGGTTTGAGCCATGAGGGACGCTGCGGAGATAGAGGTGGGAGAAGAGAAAGAGCCCAGAATTACCTGCCCACTGTGAGATCCTAGGGTATCATGGATCCATTTTATCAGGATGGAGTGGATGACCATAAAAAATGCAGACACGTGATCAAGTAGAATAAGAACAGCTGGAGAGTTGGAATCAAAAGATGCAAGCGGTTCCTCACGGGTGTTCAGAAGAGCAGTTTCTGTGCATCTGTATGCTCATAATCCAGACTGATGGTCGTGTAGGCACCCAACAAGTTCAGTGTGCTGAGTTAGTTGGGGAAATACCAGCTTCTCCATGAGTTTCCCAAGAAAGGGAGTGATAGATATGGGCCGTAGTTGGCTGGACAAGATGGGTCTGCAGGGGTTTTTTCAGGATGGGTCGCACAAGGGAGTGCTTTGGAGAAGAGGGGAAAGAACCAGTATAAAAAGAGTGGTTGCAGAAATATGCAAGTGCAGGGATAATAGAGACAATATTATCCTTAATGGTCCTGGAGGAGCATGAGGAGACCTGTTTGGAGGAGACCTTCATGGAGCGGAAAACTCTAGTGACTTCATCAAGTATGCTAGGAATGAAAGAGCATAGAAAGGCATAAGGTGGAAGGGGGGCTGCAGGAGGCAGGGGGGTGGAGGAAGGGGAGGGGTAGAGGGAAGCAAGGGTGCTCAGGATGTCCTTATTTTCTGCATTGGAATGAGTGGCCAGTGTTCTGCAGAGGGTCTGGGAGGGAAACGGTGAGTAGGACACTGCAGAAGTGGTGGCTAGTTCCTTGCAGATTTTAAAGAGTTCAGCCTTGTTGTTGGATGCACTGGAGACACAACCCTGGATGTGGGCTTTTTTCTTGGTGCAGATGGAGAGTCTGTATTGCCTTTGGAGCAGGCGACAGGCCAGTTTGTCAGAGAGAGAGAGAGCCTGAGTTCTGATACTTCCATTCCGCAACTCTGCACTTGCGTTTCAAAGCTGCAAGTTTGGCATCGTACCAGGTGACTCCTCGGCCCCAGTCAGATCCTCATGACTGGGGCGAGGGTGTCAAGAGCATTGGCAATGGCAAGATGGAAGTTGCTGAGAGCAGAGTCAGAGGTTGAGTCAATAGTGGGGGGAGAAAGGGCATACAACTAGATGTGAAGGCAGCAGCTGACACTTATTTTACCGGATGGATGTTCATGAACGAGGTTTGCAATGCTGGTGGAGGAGTGGTCAGAGTTCCGAGAGGACCCAGGTGAGAGGAGAGAGTGGTCTGACCCGGAGAGTGATGGATCAGTGTGGATGAGGGTATCAAGAGTGTGTCCAGCCGAGTGAGTGGGACCAGAAGGGAGGATGGAGAGGGAGAGCGCGGTGAAGAGGTCAAGGAAGACAGTGAATGCTGTGATTGAAATTGCCCATAAGAAGGGGCTGCAAAGAGAGAGGATGAGCCATCAGCCCATTTAGAGGGGAACAGGGTGGTAGAGCTTGGAGGCCTGTAGATAGTGGCACTGGTCAGAGAGGAGGACGGAGAGATGGCCAGCTTGCAGACTAGGCTCTCAAAGGAAGAGTAGGGCTGGGTGGGTATGAGAAAAGAAGACCAGTACGGTTATAGTGAGGCTTAGAGATGATCTAATAGCCATCAGGGAGAAGGGAGTCAAAAGCAGTGACTGAGCTGGCATTGAACCACGTCTCAGTAAGAGCAAGGATATCATGGTCAGTGTCTTTGAGAAGGTGGCAGATGTCTGCAGAGTGGTTGATGGTTGAACGAGCATTGAGTGTGACAAGATGCAGGAGGTCTCCACCTTTGAAGGTTTTCCGAGGAGGGGTACAGGTGTGTGGTACACCAGTCAGAGGAGGAGGGACAGAGAGAGTGGAGGTACAAGTAGCAGGTGTGGGAAGGAAGTTGATGAGGGATGGCAAGCACCGGTCAAAGAGAAGGAGGTTGGGTTAAAGGCCCTGAACCAAGATAGTGCCAGTGTGATAGACATTAATGATACACCTGGATTATGTGAAGCCCACCAAGAGGACTTCACCATTAGGTGCCACCATTAATGGGAGAGGATGTGTAAGGCGAGAGTGTAGAAATGAGATGAGGAGTCCATAGATCTGGGGAGAGAACAGAGAAGAGGATACCGGTGAAGACCTGTCTGGAAGTTGCAGTGACATAAGTGTCTGCGATGGGTAGGCCGGGGTTCGTGGACAGGATGTCTTTTTTTATGCTTTATCCTTCCAGACTTCATGAGAGAGGGTGGATAGATGATAGTGTAGCAACTAGAAGAGACAGGGGAGATGGTTAGTGTCATAGTGGCGGCAGAGGTTAGTAAAAGAAAGGAAAGAGGAGTGGAGTGGCAGCACAGCACAGTTTTAGGATAGGCTCACCAGGTGGCCTAGTAGTTGCAAAAGACACAAATTAAATGCAAAAAGGGTGCAAAGAAAAAATACACACACCTAAATTCAAATTTAAAAAACAAGGGCACAGATGCAATGCAAGAGGGCTGCAAAGGTGTAGAAAACAAACACACACATTCAAATTTCAAAAACAGGGGGCACAAGTGCAATGCAAAAAGGGGGGCAGAGATGTAAACAACTACACATGTAAATTCGAATTTCAAAAACAGGGGCACAGATTCAATCTAAAAGGGGTGCAAAGACACAAACACACACACACCTAAATTCGAATTTCAAAAACAGGGGGCACAAGTGCAATGCACAAAGAGGTGCAGAGATGTAAAAATCTACACACCTAAATTCGAATTACAAAACCTTGTGTAAAGATTCAGTCTAAAAGGTGTGCACAGATATAAAAAAACATACACCCCTAAATTCGAATTTCAAAAAAAGGGCCACAGATGCAATGCAAAAAGGGCTGCATAGTTATACAAAACACACCTAAATTCAAATAAAAAAAACAGGGGCACAATTGCAATGCAAAAGGGGTGCATATATGTAAAAAACACACACACCTACATTTAAATTTCAAAAACAGGAGCACAAATGCAATGCAAAATGTGTGCAGAGATGTAAAAAATGCACACACCTAAATTCGAATTTCAAAACAGGTGGAGAAATGATGCAAAAGGGGTGCAAAGATGTAAAAAATGCACATACCTAAATTCGAATTTTAAAAACAGGGGCACAAATGCAATGCAAAAGCGGTGCAGTGGTGTAAAAACACACACACACCTTAATGTTAATGTAAAAAACAGGGGCACAGATGCAATACAAAAAGGGGTACAGAGTTGTAGAAAATACACCTAAATTCGAATTTCAAAAACAGGGGGAGAAATGCAATGCAAAAGGTGTGCAAAGATGTAAAAAACCACACCTAAATTTGAATTTCAACAACAGGGGCACAAATGCAATACAAAAGGTGCAGAGGTGTAAAAAACACACACACACGTAAATTTGAATTTAAAAAACAGGGGCACAAATGCAGTGAAAGAAGAAGTAGGTTAGGTGAGGCAAGGATGGCAGATGTGAGATAGGCACAGTTATGGTTCAGAATGCTAGTGGAGGAGGCAGTGGGAGAGTTCAGCCATCACTCACTGGCAGATTTACAGGGAGCATAGATGTGCAGGGGCACTTGTACTCACCCAGTATGCATTTCAGTTGGCCTCTGTGACTCTCCATGTACTTAGGCAGTGTGTTGTTCTGCAGGACCATAGCCACATTTGTGGACCAGGGAAACGGGCGCAGCAGTGTTTGATCATGAGGGCCGCATCACAGGTGACCTGGACATTCACGGAGTGATACCTCTTTCTGTTGAGGTAAGCCTCTTCAGATGACCCCGGGGGCCACCAATGCCATATGGGTGCAGTCCAGAGTGATAATCATGTTGGCAGGTGGGTGTCTGCATAGAAATGTGCCTTTTGGCATTCATCCTTGATGGGGAGTGGGCAGGAACATGTGGCGAGAGGCATGGTGCTGGAGTGGTTCCAGCACCTGCTCAAGCACGAATAACAATGTTGGCTGGGACATGCCATGCAGAATGCCCACAGTGTGCTTGTAGGTGCCAGTTGCAAGGACATGAAGGACTGACACAAGCTTCAGCAGCAGGGTTAATGACGTTTTTATGTTAATCCTGTTCTGTATGCCATTGTGGATCAGAGAGAGCAGCTCTGCAATGGAATTCCTGTTCAGCCGTTACAGGGATATCAGTCAATGTCTAGGGTGAGGGCCTGACCCCGGGGAATGTGCACTTACCTTGCATGGTGTTTTCTCCTCCTATCTGCACCCTGCCTTTGCTCTGTTCCTGCTTCTGCAGCTCAATGTGGAGCAGGAGGAGGTGCATGTCCCAGTTAGCAACAGCTTGTGGCAGCATGATATTGTAAAGTCTGTTTGGGTCAGGTGCAGACCATTTGTAGCATTTCAGAGTGGATTGGTTGCACCTGTGTCTAGTTTTCCATCACCTGTATGCATTTACCTCCACCTTTCAGGTGGAGTTATCTGCAATGTGTTTTCGGTGAGTTACCACCCAACTTGTGATACACTGGAAATAATGTTCTGTTTCTTGGCGGCAATTCTGCCGGTGGAATTAGCCCTGACACCATGTCATTGCAGCGTATTTCAGCTGCTTTCATCTCGAACTCGCACCTGGCCTGTATTTTGCCAGTTTTACCCATTTTGCTTTGTTTGACCCACAATCTCAAAGCCAGCCACCATTAGTCACCATGAGTTGTGGTAACTCATAGATAGCCACCCGCACGACGTGAGGTGCATCCTCCTCCATTTCTGCCTGATGACTTCTATTTGCGCCCTGATTGGTCCTCCTGGTGCTTTTGTGCACCAATCACGAGCCGGCAGGCGAGTTTGAGCCGGCCCACTACAACGAAGGCTCACATAGGTCAAAGGCTCTCACCCTGCCTGAACCAAGCCTGTCACTTGCCTTCAGGCCGTCGGCCAGAACCCCTGCCTGACTATGCCTAATCCACATGCACGGTCACGGTAACGTTATAACCCCCACACGTGACATTAATGTATCATCACTCTGAATCTGCTAATATTTACTGCTATGCATACGCCTATATACGCCTGTCAACTAATGTGGCACACTTGGTCTCCCATGTTCCCATGAGCCATAAGTGCTCTTGGTCTTAGGTACTGCACATCTCCGTTTCTTACCCTGTGCCCTATATATCGATGTGGTGCTTATTCCTAAATGTATTAATGGCCCAGGCACCTAGCTGCCTCAATTGCTCTGCCTTGGCGAATATACCACTTTGATTTTATTATTAATTACTTCATTGAAACCGGATCTAGGACCCTCCTTACTTGCTTTGCCTAACTATGGCATTTCTGCCTATTGGTGATATGTACTCTACCTATTGTCGTATTGTGTCCAGCCATTGCCCACTGCACCTGCGCACCACTGTGTTAGGCACTCCACTAGTGTACCCTACTGCATCTATAGGTGCTGCGCCACTGTCCTCTTAGCCCAAACGTGCTATTTCATATCAAGGTGCTCTCTCATTGTATTCATTGCATTATATTCTTTTGCATTTTAGCCAAACTGTGTCCTTTCAACTTAGGTGCTACCTTCATTGCATTTTTAGCCAAATTATGTCTTTTGAATTTAGGTGCTACCTTCATTGCATTTTAGCCAAATTGTGTCATTTCGCACTTAAGTGCTACCTTCACTGCATTTTAGCCAAACTGTGACATTTGAACTTAGGTGCTACCTTCACTGCATTTAAGCCAAATTGTGTCATTTGAAGTTAGGTGCTACCTTCACTGCATTTTAGCCATACTGTGTCATTTGAATTTAGGTGCTACCTCATTGCATTTTAGCCAAATTGTGTCTTTTGAATTTAGGTGCTACCTTCATTGCATTTTAGCCAAAATGTATCATTTCACACTTTGGTGCTACCTTCACTGCATTTTAGCCAAACTGTGTCCTTTGAACTTAGGTGCTACCTTCATTGCATTTTTAGCCAAATTATGTCTTTTGAATTTAGGTGCTACCTTCATTGCATTTTAGCCAAATTGTGTCTTTTCGCACTTAAGTGCTACCTTCACTGCATTTTAGCCAAACTGTGTCATTTGAACTTAGGTGCTACCTTCACTGCATTTTAGCCAAATTGTGTCATTTGAACTTAGGTGCTACCTTCACTGCATTTTAGCCAAATTGTGTCATTTGAACTTAGGGGCTACCTCCACTGCATTTTAGCCAAATTGTGTCATTTGAACTTAGGTGCCACCTTCACTGCATTTTAGCCATACTGTGTCATTTGAACTTAGGTGCTACCTTCATTGCATTTTAGCCATACTGTGTCATTTGAATTTAGGTGCTACCTTCATTGCATTTTAGCCATACTGTGTCATTTGAACTTAGGTGCTACCTTCACTGCATTTTAGCCAAATTGTGTTATTTCACACTTAGGTGCCACCCTATTGCAGCTCAGCCAAACTACGATAGCTCGAACCCAGGCACTGCTCCTCAACTAGCGCTACTCTCTTCATGCACCATGAGCCCTCTTTGCCCAGGGAGAGTCTAACTCGGCACCGGCATAGGCCCGAGCTCTTGTCTCAGAGTTAGGTCAACTACCCTCACTTCTAGATATTTGCTACAACTATTTAGCATGTGTCCCTTGAATATTAGCTTGTTCGCCTGCCTCCTGCTCTCTTTAAATACCGTAGCACTGCTTAGCAAGTCATCCCAATCACCTATCAATATGTATTCAACTATGAGCAATACTAAGTCACCTGGTAGCGCTCCTCCATACACTGGTGACTTAAAGCCACTGCTGGCTGCCCACCACCCTCCTCCGCTCCATCTTTGATAGGAATTTAGGACTCAGAGACAGATTAGCTAACATTTATGAGCCCCTTGCCCGCTCTATGCCCACCTCACAGAGACTCAGAACCACGACTGCCCGGCCTAGCCTACATACCCTCAAACCTAACTCATCCCAGAACCCCAAGTTCACACCTCAAATCACAACTACTAAAACTACCGCGATCCCCCAAATCAAGGGAGCCCTAATCAATGCTAGATCGCTAGTAGCTCATGCAACAGAAATTGCAGACTTGATCCTCAAAGAAGACCTCGATTCCTTGCCGTTACAGAGACCTGGCTACATCCGGCAGCTGGCCCAATGCTCATGCTTGCAATCCCAGATAATTACTCTATCCTGAGGCACGACCTACCCAACTCCAGAGGAGGGGGCATTGCTATCATACACAAATGCAGCCTTACCATGAGAACTGTAACTACTATAAATTTCCTTTCTTGCGAATTACTCTCTGTTAAAGTCCCTCTTACCAACTCCCAAACTCTCAACATACACCTGATATATCGTCCCCCAGGCCCAATAGGCACCTTCGATGAAGATATTAATACTATATTATCTATAAACCTCAAAAGCTCCACCCAAGTACTCGCCCTTGGAGATTTCAACATGGGCTACAATGACCTAAAAGACCAAAGTGCCAAAACCACACTCAGTACCCTTTCCGATTTAGGATTTACCCAACCATGTATGGAAAGTACACACGTCAGAGGCAGAATACTCGACTGGGTGGCTGACTACAATTGTCTAGCCAACATCACCGACATCTCACCATTAGCCCAGACCAACCACTATTTGGTATCGTTCACGCTCTCTACAATCTGACCCCCACCTTTACCTATTAGTAGGGCCCCACCCACCCTCACGAGAAACAAGAAGAGCATCACTGTGGAGAGACTCACCCCGAACTTACTCCCCACACTAAACACACTCCATGACAACCTGGATCGGAGACCTTGGTTGAAGAATATAATAAAATCATGTCCACTTCGTTGGATTTAATCACTCCCCTCAAACTTAGACCAAGCAAGCCCAAAACGCATCTGAACAAATGGTTTACACCATTCCTCAAAAATTTAAGACAGCAAAAAAGAAACTGTGAAGCCATTTGGAAAAAAACACCCTTCAGTACAAAATATACTTAAACTAACCAAACTAGCAGCCCTCTACAAAAAAGAAATCTACCTTGCTAAAGGATCTTCCTTTGACTCCCGCATAGCCCAAGCAAAATCCAACATGAAGGAACTATTCTCCATCCTGAAAGAAGTAGAAACCCCCATTGCACCACTAGATAACTGTACTAAAGATAAAAACTGGTGCTCAGAAATTCAAAAGGCTTTAGCCAACAAGATTGCTACGCTACAAAATAAAATGTCCTGCAAAAAAAGCCTCCCTGAATGCCCCTCCCAACTCCAAATCGCCTGAGAAGCCTACTTCAAGGGAAACTACCCGTTTTAATTTCTCTAAAGTCACCACACTTGAAATAGAAAAAATCATCTTGTCACTAAAACCTTCCGACTGTCAGGGCGATCTGTGCCCTGCACAGCTCATTAAAGATGCGGCCCGTGACCTCTCCCCTTTCATCACAAAATTAATTAATGCCTCCTTCTCCACTGGTTCTATGCCCACCAACCTAAAACAATCCTAGGTACTGCCACTACTAAAAATGACCACACTTGACCCAGCCATGCCCACAAACTATAGGCCCATAACAACTGTGCCATTCCTTCTAAAAACATTGGATAAGGTTGCATACGTGCGAATATAGAAGTATCTAGAAGAACACCACTCGCTTGGAGCTAGGCAATCAGGTTTCTGTCCTCAACATGGGACAGAGACTGCCCTCATTGACCTTAAAGCCCAGATCGACAAGCTTAGAGATAATGGCCAAGCCACCTTACTCCTCCTACTAGACCTCTCCGCAGCATTTGACCTGGTCGATCACTCTGTCTTATGCACTCACTTACACACATCAGCCCACTTTTCCGTTGAGGCCATTACATAGATTAGATATTTTCTCAACGGCAGAACTATGATGGTCTTTTCACCTATAGCTGCAGCAGACCCCATTCCCATCACTTGTGGCGTGCCACAGGGCTCCTGTGTCTCCCTCACTTTATACAATATATTTACCAAACCCCTTTTCGATGATTTGGATCATCTCTGTATCATCTACAATAACTACGCAGATGATACCCAGATCCTCCTTCTGCTTTTTGGAGATTATGTTAAGGATTTGGCCTTGGTGAATAGAGTGTACATCATCATCCAGGCATGGATGACCACACATGGACTATGCCTGAATGATGATAAAACTGAACTCATAATTCTAGGTACTACTGCCAGTCTGAAGAAATTGGGCTGTGCCTATTGCTCCTTCATGATCAATGGCAATAGTATTAATGTGGGACAAGAGGTCAAAAACTTAGGCTTTTACCTGGACTCCACCTTCTCCTTCATCAAACAGGTGAAATCTCTAGCCTCTTCCACGGCCTACACTTGTAAATTGATCCATGCAGCCAAACCTTTCCTGTCTGACACCAGCAGTTTGACCCTTGCCAGAGCCCTCATACTGTCCCGCCTGGACTACTGTAACGCTCTCTATCTTGGGTCCTCCAAAGCCATCACCAGCAAACTCAAAACTCTCCAGAACAACGCTCTTAGAGCGGTACTGGGTATCCCTAGAAGAGAGCATATAACAGCATATTGTCAACAGAAAAATTGGCTTTCTGTCAAAGACAAAGGGCCACATCATGAGTTGGGCGGTAACGCCAGCGGTATTACCGCTGGTGCTATTAGCCCTACTACCAAACCCCCGGCGCTATTAGCGCCGGATCACGGGTTTGGTGGTAATGGAATTCCCCATTCCCCACTGAGCCCATTCGGGTATGCCCCATTCCCCATCGGGGTCACTGGGAAATTTTCACGCTCTTACCGCCGGCGGATTTCCCGGCGGTGGTAATAGCACACATTTTCAGCGGATTTCCCCCCAGCTCAGAGCTGGGGAGAAATCCGCCAAAGCCCTGATTTGGCAGACCCTTAAATCCGGCGGTAATAGCGCAACCGCCGGATTTAAGGGTTACCGCCAAACCCGTGACGGGGCCCAAAATCCTCCTAAAAACGGCCTCACTTACTCACAAATCCCTCAATAATGCTGCCCCACCTATCTAATCGATAGATTCCATAGACAGACCTCCCTGAGACCAACAAGAACAGTATATAAAGACTGCCTTTCTGTCCCCAATTTTAAACGTTCTACCATAGGGGTAACAGCTTCCCAGTCAAAGCAGCAACATTGTGGAACTCTTTACCACCTCCCCTCAGAATGGACTTGCACTATCAGAACTTCCGATCTAAGGTCATTCTATGATTGAAAACGTAGGCTTCCCATCATAGCCAGGTGCCTAGTCTATCAGACTCTTGTTTACTGTACTCATTGATGCCTAACTGCACATATGTATATATTCCTGTTATTACTGTATGTTATATATTTTTTTTATGTTGTAACCAAGCTTTGCAATCTCATGTAAATGCTGCGCACTGTTACCTGAGGGTATGACGGCGCATTACAAATAATAAAACAAACAAACATACAAACAATTCTGCCTGTCTTTGGCGGTAATTTCCGTTGGTGCTAATTTTGCCAGGGATAATTCAGCTGGCAGAATGAACACCATCCCCTAGTTCAGCGAAGTGGTCAAAGAGGCAGTAATTCCAGTACCGCCACTTTTAATGTATACCTCCAAACTAGTAATGAGCCAATTAAGGATCTAACCTCCTCCCACTGCTGCATTTCAAGATGCTATTGCATTGGTCAAGTAGACATGGACAAGCTGGGTAACAGGAAGGCTCAGGGTGTGGGGCAGGGTTATGACTGGTGTTATTCACCTACTTCTAGGCACTGCCGGGCTTTTGTATGCACGCTTGGGTGGGGGCTTCACCCCCCTGGCAGGTTATATTGCTTCATATGGGGTTCCCAAAACTTGGAAGCGCCTAGGGGGATGGGATAGGCTTTTTTCCATCCCAACAGGTGTTTTCTGAACAGGTGCAACCTGCCTGGTGGCATTTCCAGAAGGTTTAAAAAGGTTAAACCAAATCAAGGGTCCTTAGGTGCAATTCAAGACCTGGCATTGAGTCGCAAGCCAAGAGACTTGAGAGGGAGTAAAAACAGTCATCAGAACTTGTGAGCCATTCTAAAAAAAATGTGCAGCCCCTTCAATGGGCCACCTTAATTCCAGCATGCTTCCTTGAGGTTTTGTTTGTCTGTCAAATTGAGCGTGGACACAGCAGGATCTCAAAATGTGGTTTTGAAGGAGTGTAACAGTATTTAAGGTAGGTTTAGCAGAGTTTAGGAGTGTTTTGAAGGATTTAGCTGTTAGTGGTATTGTTGGCGCTTCATGATCACTGTTTTCCCTTTTTGTCTTTTTGTGTTTTTTCTGCTCACTCTCTAATCTTTCCATTTTACCCATACATCGTTCTAAACATTTTGTTATCAAATAGGTTCCTCAAGTACTTTTCCTGGTCCCCTCTTCACTTTGTGTCACCCCACAAATGTTTTACAAGTTTTTTGAACATCTCTCATTTCCTTTTTTTTTAGAGAAACAACGTTTGTGTATGGTCCCCAGAAGTCTTCCTGTGCTGTGCTCACTCACCTTCCCTAGAGTTTATATCTTTCTATATCCCTTTCATGGGTCTAGCTTCAGTCCACCTGTTTGTCTTTGTCAGTTGTTTTGTTATTTGTTTTGTACTGAATGCAAATTGTAACCACCCAAATATGTATCTGTAATTAGCTAAGAAGCTTTAATGCCGGCCTGCCTTCAATGTAACCCTGAACCAAGCGTATTTAAAATCACTTGCTATAGCACCTCAATGCCTTTGGGCGGTAGTGCGCTCTACAAATTCAAAAAATAAATAAATAAAAAGTAAATGTGCATACTGACACCTTATCCACATTAGGCCCCTTAGGGCATTTGTCTTTGGAGCATTGAGACCCTGGGTAACCTGTGCTTTCATTTGGCAGGTGTGCCAGGTGAGAGGACGAGGAGCTTGGTAGGCAGGCGGGGGGGGGGGAGAACCTGAGGGGAGAGAGAGGTGGAAGTATAGCATAAAGAGAGTTGATCAGGAGTTTGAGACAGTTTGTGAGCAGGGGAAGGTCTTATCGTGAGGATATGGATATGCACACCAATCCTTAGGAGGTTGGGGAATCTGCATTGACACTTCAGGAGACTAAAGGTGGGCAGGAACCTTCAGATTGAAGTTGGTGGTTGAGGAGATACTACCCCAGGAGCAGCATGGAGGATAGATCACACAGGGCAGAAGGAAGTGCAGAGGGGAGAGGAGGAGGTGCTGTGCTGCAGAAGAATGAAGATCACCAGATGCAGAAGCCAAAGATGGTCACCCAGCAGATGGCTTAGACGAGGAGAGTGGAGCGCCCACAGCATTTCCAGCAGTGGGGACGGGTAAGGTTACCTCAGACATTTCTAGAGAGGTTGAAGTTGGGTCAGAAGACATCCTCAGTCATGACTTAACTGAATATCTGGGCCTGAGTGTGGGGCTAATTTATCTTGCTGGAGGGAATATTTGAGGGAGGTAGCAGTGTAATTTGAAACTCTCTGCCAGAAGAATGAGTTGCACAAGGAGAGCACTTCATGTGCCACAGAGCCTGTTAGTGCACCACCCTCTTTTAACTATAGCAATGTAGGTAACTGAGCATTGGATGGCATTCTAGTTCATAACCAGGCATGCTCTAGCAAGTGACTCCCAAGGTACCCTGACTCTTTTTCATTTTTGGGCCAGCACATACTAACCTCTTGGCACTATCACTTAGCAGGGACAATTTTACATCACTAACAGTACAACCTCTTCTCGAGGATGATAACGTTCATACCGTCACACCATGTGGGAAAGAGAGGCGAAACAGAGTGGTGAGGAATGCAACCACGTATTGTGTGAAAGAAAATACTGCGAGCTAGACAGAGGGAGCAGTCTTTCCCAAAGCCTCTTATATTTTTCCATACTTCAACGCTCATTGTGCTTCTGCCCAAACTGTCAGAGGTTGGGGATAATAATTGTGGACTGTCTGACAAAGTCTTTGCAGAAGTGCAGTCTCACTTTTGACTCTCTCTTCTACTTCGTTTCACGCTTTAAAATGTCTTTTTAGTGCACATTTCCACATGGCTAACACACCCTCTTCTGAATGACAGCCTGCTGCATTTTCCTGATCCACACTCACATGTTGTTTTAAATGTACCACCTTGAATTTAAACCGTGGGTCAAGAAATGATGCCCACGGTAATCCACCTTCCCCTGAAATCTTTAAATATGTGGATCATGCTGTCAAAATATTGCATGTACAAGTTGCCTTGCAGGTGAATGGCATTAGGTGGCTGCTGTCCAGATCTTTGCTGATATATGTTACAGGGGAAGGTGCCACAGTGCCCAGAGACAGCCAAAAAAATCAATGACTGATCGTTTTCCTCAAACAACTAAATGCATTTGGGTGTATCAGTGCTTTGCCCTTCTCCTCTGTAAAAACAAAATCCATGTTGGGTGCACTGCCACTCTATATTCAATTCACACCCACAGCCACCCTCAAATCATGTGTTCCCCTACCTCCCTACATAAAGAAACATAGCCTAATTACCTACCACTATGTATTCCCTATTTTAAAATCCCATCCCACCAAGATGTCCCTGCCTCTTTAAATGCCATCCTTCATTTGTCCTGACTTTTTATTCATCTACCTAGAACGCGCAAGGAGGAGAAGATCTTTGGTCTGTTGAGCAGATTGCAGCTGGGACCCAGAGTAGCACCCCTACCACCCCAGTTTTATCTTGCACATGTAACTGGAGCCCGGTGCTCCAGAGGAGCTACACCCTGGCTACACATGCCTGACTTTGGAGTGCCATACTGTTGGTAACTCCCTACCCCTCCCTATTGAGGGCTGACATTGAAAACTGGGGAGAGTTCGATCATGGCTGGATCTACACTACAGATACCAGAATTCCTGTTGCAACAGATGGGTACTTCCCAGGGGGATTGAACCCTGAACACCTAAATGCAATCAGCCTCCCTGATAATTGCTGAGGCATGAAAGCATGCTAGGAGGAGAAGATCTTTGGACTGTTGAGCAGATTGCAGCTGGGACCCAGAATAGTGCCCCTGCCACCTCGCTTTTTGCTTGCACATGTAACTGGAGACTGGGGCTCCAGAGGGGCTGCACCCGGGCTACACATGCCTGACTTTGGGGTGCCTATATATGTCAGTGCACAAAAACAAAGGGGCCTCACATATGATGTTATCAATGACATTTGTGATGTCATCTTTGATCTCATGGGTGTTAGTCTTAGCAGTGCATGGTGGTGGCATGAGTTATGGTTGCTTAGCTTACCATAACTGGCAAATTTCTGGGTTTTTTCGATTTTACTTGTACCCATAATATCCATTCAACACACTTTCTCGACTGGGTTGCAGAAGTTTTTATTAGGTCTATAAGGTCCCTTTAACAAAGTTTTTGCACTGAATTTGATAGGTTTTTGTTAGCACAACTGAATCATAGCGTCCCTTTAACAAAGTGTTTTAACTGAATTTCATAGGCTTTTATTAGTGCAACTTAACCATAACGTCCCTCTAACAAAGTTTTTTCACTGAATTGAATAGGTTTTTAACAGGATACTCTTAATTTGTGCACATGTAGCCTATAACACGGCAAAAACCACACTGCCCAAAAGCTCAGGGGTTGTCTTACATTATTGTAGCATGCAGCAAAGAAAGTGAAGATGTTTATAAGAGTAACAGATAAGTGTATTATAAGGAAACATGAATTAGGTCTGCAAACTGTGTACTTATAAAAGCAGCAGTACAATTGCGTAGGGTGTGCAACATAATGGAATGCACCAAGGAGGAAAATAACCTGTGCTTCCAACTGTATTACCTGAGTGCTGCTTTACATACAAACTGAGAAGCAACTGTCAGCGGGAGAAGAGCAATGTAGTGACAGCAGAACCGTACTAGAAAGTGGTAAGTACACTATATTTGTTTCTATAACTGTGCAGTTTGTTCTGTGTACATGACTAGCAAAAAGTATTTTGTTTTTTTTTACACAGAAATGACAAGCACCCTGGAGTGGCTTGAGGAGAATGTCCCTCTTGATGAAATGAGTGAAAATACTAACTCCAATCGTACACAGTACAATTTGAAATGTAAGAACATTAATACACATTGCTTGAAATGTAACTGAAACATGTTTTCTTTTTAACAGTACATACGGGAAATGAAGGGAATGGGCCAGACACACCAGCTGCTACACAAGTACATAAGCACAAACCTAAAATGACAGTGTGGGCAATTAACTAGTGACCCTGGGGGCAAAAATTAACCAATTGAATAACAGTTTTGCCGACTTAAAACTACTTGTTCAAAGGCATATAATGGAAAATATAAAGTAGCACTGCCCCACTTGAACATTTACCCCTTCCCCCTGTCCCAGCCTACCATCCCTACAAATTCCCTGTAGGCAAAGATGTTATGATGAGACCTCAATCCCTGACTCCCCTGATGACCAGCCTGTGCAAAACCCAAATTCCCCTGTATATGTTTCCATTTTCGCTACCCCTTCCCTTGCCTAGTTGTGTGAATTGTGTGTGTGTGTGAATAATGTTCTATGTGTATACTGTTGCTGTGTGTGTATGTGTGTGTTTTCTTATTTAAAAGCCCTGTTAGGAGTACACAGAGCGCGAAACTGCCCAGCCTGTCTGTAATCAAAATGGAGGTGTCCTACGGACACTGCGCCTGTCCGGGTTGTCCACAATCAAAATGGAGGTGTCCGTAGGGCAGCGCACATGTCCGGACATGTCTGCAAAGATGTGACATAGCTCTAATTAGTTCGAGGTGCCCACCCCTGTCCTGCAGACACCTGGGCGCATGCACATCACATTCCCTATGTCCTAGGGACACCATGCCTGTCCTACATACACCATGCCTGTCCGGCATGTCTACAAAGTTGTGGCATACTTTTAATTAGTTCAGGGAGCCAACCCCTTCACCCTTGCAGATGCCCCTTTGTCCATGTGGTTGGTGACCCTTCCCTACCCTCCCTTCCCTCCCCTAACCTCCCTTCCCTTCCCTTCCTTGGTTGCCACATTAAAAACGTCAAAAAATATATAAAACAAGAAAACACAAAAAACAGCTCTTTTCAGATGCACCTTTCACAGTTTAAAAATAGAAGTGCCAATGAAATGGTGCAGGCCCCTGCGCAGTCTGGGAAGTCCACAGACAGCATGGAAGTCCTCAGAAATTCTTTAAAAATGTGGGCAGTGTCACCATCAAAAACATTGCATTCTTTGCCAGGAGAAAGTGTGTTTCAGAAAACACCTTTTTTTAAAGGTTTGAGGTGGCCAACACCTACAGCACAAAGGCTTGCTATACTCGCAAGAAGGGCTGCAAAGTATTTTGATTTTTTGCAAAAAAAGGTGATTGCAAGCATCAGTAAGATGGACACCATGTCCGCAGAAAATGTTGGTGCTACAAAATGTAATGTTTTAATTATGGAAGGAAGACATAACAACATCTTGCAAAAATGTGCAAACAGCCTTGTTGACATTGTGTCTGGCTTTCTCCATGTGCTCACCAAATGAAGAAGAGCACAGCCTCATCTGTCTCTGGGCAATGCATGGAAAAATTACTTGTGAGTTTGGAAACATGTCCATGACTTTCCCAGGTGCCAGATTTATCACAAACTGCAGAGAGATTCCAGAAATGTGGTGGCCTAAACTGTTCCCTCCACAACGAACAATAATAATGGCTCGATGATGCTGCGTCACCAAAGTGGCACAAAGAGGCAGCACATCCAATCACTTCATGCCACACACTCCATATAAGTGCACATCCACATGAGGAAATCCAAGATGTGCAGCCACTCCATAGTGCTCTGCATAGACTTGCAACCAATGTATCCAAGAGTCACCCAAAATCCAGAAACTCAGCCTCCTGTTTGCAGATAAATTGGCCAAAGCAAGGGAGTAAGGAGAGAAATGCAACCTATGGTAGGAGATTCTCTCTACTGCGATGGCTCTGAAAAGAGCCTTTTTTTGTAGATGCTACATAACAAACACCTTTTATTTTGATTTTTTTTTTGGTGGGGGGGTTCATTCATTTTCCTCTTTAATGTCTTACACCAACCTCTGCAAAGCATCCCTTAGATTGTGAAAAAAATGAGAATTTCCAAGAATGGACAGTGAAACGCTGCCTGCAGTAAAATAGCGCACGCTAAGGGAGTCAATGTTGTCATTAGAGAAAATAGGCATCTAGCATGTCACAAAAATACACCCATGCCTCTATTAATGAGGCGCCTTCCAGCATTTTGCTGGGGATTAAAAACATTGGGGTTGTTCCATTGTGCTCTAGGTGGTATTTTGGGAAAAAAACACCTTTGCAGCAGGGAAAAAAAGCATCAGTTCTTCCACCAACAACTTCAGTACAGGAACCAAACTTGGACCACTGATGTAGCCCAAATACTGTCCTCCACAGTGCACCACCAAAACATCAAGACTACCGAAAGTACCCATGTCGCTGCAAAGAACAAGCAGTACCTGCAAATTGCGGTCAGGCACACTGTACCACAAAGCCTGCAGGCCTGGAAAACCAAGATCAGCAGAAACACCTCCTGCCTTTGCATACCTTTCCAGATTACATACAAAGGAATCTCCCACTATCCATACTGTAAAACCAGACATCTTCACTACACAACCAACACAGCAATGAAAAAAAGTTTTACCCTCCCTTCCTTTAAAGCTCAACCTGACCACCTGATTGGCTAATCCCAACAGTCCCATTTCCTTGCCAGGCATGCTGAGAATCCCTGGATGTGGTACGTGCAATCCGTGATCTACCACAGTGTCCTCAGACCCCGCACACAGGGGCAGCCCTTCTTCCCTTTCGACTTCACTCTTTGCAGCACTCCCTCATTGGCTACGGTTAAACAGTCACACTCCCAACCACCAATCACATCCAAAATCTCTACATCTAACTCTGTCATCTCAGTACAACACTGCAGATGTACTATTCAACACTCAGAGTGGAGGTCACCTGTGATTCCCAAGCACCTGCGTCCAAAAGTACAGTACAACTCTCCATCAACACAAACTACAGGTATGCACATATTTTGTAATGCACACAGAAACCGAAAATGACATGTATGTTACCAAATCACAGCAAGTACATAGATTGCATGCATTTGAACCTACTCAATAATCAAACTCTCATTTGTCCCATCTTCCAACATCAAGTGATAGTTACTTACAATGTTGTGTGCTTTCAAAGTTTTCTTTTAATGCCCACTTGTATAACGGCAGCAAACCACATATTTCAATTTGAGCAGTACTGTCTGTCATTTTTTTGTAAAAAATCCACATTGGGAACATTTGCACAGCAAGTTCAAGTGCCAGATGATATGTGAACTTCAATATATTACAATGACTTGCATGTTTGCCCATATCACCCATTGTAATGTGCAAACTGTTATTTTCTGCTTTCCTTCTGTCACTTTTGCAACCACTTCCTCCACTAACACACCTGCTGTAAAATGGCCAGAATGCACACAGAAAACAAAAACTGCATGTGTATTACCAAAGAATAGCAAATACATATATTGCATGCATTTGAACAGGGTGCCTTCCACTTACCCTGCATAACCTAATCAATCATCATACTCTTATTTGTTCCATCTCCTGACATCAAGTGGCAGTTACTTACAGTGCTGTGTGCTTTCAAAGTTTTCTTTTACTGCCTACATGCATAACAGCTGCAAACCACATATTTCAATTTTAGAAGCACTCGCTGTGATTTCTTTGTCCAAAACATATTGGGAACATTTACACAGCAATTTCAAGTGCAGCTCCTATGTGAAATGGCCTGAATGCACACAGAAAAGGGAAACTGCATGTATGTTAGGAAAGCATGGCAAGTACATACATTGCACAATTGACAAATTGCACCATTGGAAAGAAAGCAAAGAATTGCATGTTTACATTGGAAACAGTGATATCTGTAAATTTGGATAAATGCATGAAACAACAGGAAAGGATTTCTGCACTCATGTAAGAAGCATCTATGTCTGGAAAAGGTAATACAATTGCACACACAGCAACATTCTTCTTTCTAATCTGTAAATCTTTCTGAGCCTTTTTCTCACCCTACTAGAACTTGCACTAATTAATTTCCAAAGCAAGTAGTACAACAACAACTCACACACTTGCAAAAGTGCAGCACCATACGGGACAATTAGCAATACACCACTGCCCACATAGCGACAATGCTGACGCTCCCAAGTCCCCATTCCCATGCAGTGCTGTACAATGGACCACACACACTAACTTTTCATGCTAACAAATCCTCCTACAATCTAATGTGTTTTCCTTGTGCCATTAACACACATAACCACTAACTTCCTTCTTTCACAATTGCATTGTCTCCTGAAAGCGAGTGACATCTCCGGTGGTGAAAATAAAACCCGGAATAAACCTACTCTTCACATCCAACAAAGCAGTGCAGTACTGTACAAGAAAGTGTCTACCAAAAAGCAACTCCATAGAAAACAACGCAGAAATAGAGCACATAAAACTAAAAGCATGCAAAAAAGCCATTCGCCTACAGCGGACTTTGCACGAAAAGTTTTAAAAAAATAGCTAATACAGTCACTGAGCAAAACGGAACCATGTAGCAGGAAAAAAGTGACCCCTCTTCCAAAAATGTAAAAGTAAAAAGAAATGTATTAAAAGAAAGCAGCTACTAGTAGCACTAACACTGCATCTACCAATGTTAACGTAGCCACAGGTCAGCATAACAAAAATACATTTTACAAAAAATGTTCCACCATAGAGTCCTTCAGAACCTTATAAAAAGAGGGAAGAAATCATGCTCACCCCTTCAAACTTACCACAGAAAACTAATCCTGAAAGCTTTCATAAACAGTACAAAGCTCCTGAAAAGGAAATAGTGTATATTCATTTAAAGCAGAATGAAACCACTAACAAAATTAATTAGTAAACTACAAAAAGTACTTCACAACATACACAATATCAACATAGATACCTTTGCAAACCTTTGTGCAGGTTAGGGGATTCACACAACCAGCACAGAGCCATATTTCAATGAAGAGGCATACAAACCCAATTGCTATACATAGAAGTGGCTGAGGGTATGAAAAGGTAGACAGTACCATTATGGCAGAGAAACACTGATTGTTAGAATATCCCCAACAAACCAATCCGTCCAATCTACAAATGGCTGTGCACCTCAATGTGTAACATAGGAAAACAATCCATCAAATCTTTTTGGCAATTCCTCAATCAGTATGTGAAAGCCAAAGACAAATTAGAAATGAAAATATTACAAACCATGGACTCCTGTCCAGTGAGCAAATACACAGGACAGCGAGGACCTTCATTAGCCTGCATTTTGGGGCCTGCTTGTAAAAGCACCTTCCACCACATCAAAATGTTAGCAACACACCATTCTATTGTACGAAATCTCATTCAGAGACTGTACTATGCAAAAAGTCCTGTTTTAACACTGGACCATTTAAATCTCATTCTCCTACATGGCACAGCCAAAGAACACCTGGAAGAAATAGACCACATCCAAAACAAATAATTTGGAAGTGAAGAGCACTTACAAAATCCAGTAACTTTAGAAGAAATTAGCGACAACCTTGCAGATGCCAACCTTCTATTACACACATACAAAAAAGAAATAGCAAAGTTTAAAAGTACCTCTTCTGAAGTACCAAACCAAGTATGTCTATGTTGCCGCAGAACTTTTTATACAAAGAGCACCAAAACTGTAGATATAGCATACAAAATAGAAGACAGTGGGCCTCATTATGAATTTGGCGGTAAGGCAACAATGACGCTGGTAGTGCTACTGGTGCCGTTGTTACCATACCGCAACATTACGAGTTCTTCTGGTCAGAACAGGCGTGTAGAGTGGCACCCGCGAGCAGAACTTGTGATTGCAACAGCACCGTTATAAACGGTGCCGGTGCAACCATGCTCCCCACCCCCATTCGGCCCTACGGGGCAGAATTGGGATCGGGAGCCCAGCCATACCGGCACCCGTGAATGGGCAATTACCGGCCCATTAAACTCGTAATGGGCTGGTAATGGCCCATTCGTGGGTGCCGGTAGCGAGTTTGGCGGTAGCCGTGCCCTTTTTATGGGCACGGCTACCGCCAAACTCAAAATGAGGCCCAGTGAGAAATCCCAATGGTTTCAATTAGCTCTCTACCTTATAACAGAAAACAAATAAGACATTTCTAACCCCTCAATACTTTTCACATACTGCACTGCAAAGCTTGATAATAATAAAATGCCTTCCCAAAACCTCTCCAACAGCTTAATTAGTATGAGAGCATTGTAATCCAAACAGTACAACCATTTCAAGCGATAATACACCTTCAACCGAAACCAGCCAAGTTGCCTGCTTCTGAATTGCTGAAAAGCGTTTGTGGCAAAGTAGTTTATTTGCCATTAGATCTTAAAGAAAATGTAGACACTCTGGGAGTGCAACGACCAATAAATCAATCTTTGATTATCCTAGTGAATGGTGTACCTACAAAAGGCAAAAAAAATGTAGCAGCAACTAGAAGACTTAAACAAAGTTAGAGAAGCCCTGCAATATCTTAAGGAGAACAATTAATACTACAAAGAAATAAACATTGAAGAAAACCTGAGAGAAACCACTGAAATAATTCAGGATTCCTCATCAACTGGCCTATTTGAACTTCTAGATCCTTCCTACTACAGCATCCAATATTTTAGAACATTATACAATTCACCCACTGCACTGCAAAGACAGCAGAGATGATGCACTAAAAAAATTTCAAATGCGGCAACCCAAAGGATCTCCAATCAGCATATGGGAAAAAAGTGTAGAAGCATGAGCCTTTCCTCTACTCTTTCCTATTGGAAAGGTTGGAAGGTATGATGAATGATGCACACAAATAACAGCATCAAAATACCGCTCTTTACGAATGTATTCTGAAGACCCCAGATTCAGATAAAACATTGAATACATATTCCACCTCCTGTTTGAAAGTGAACTAACAACTTTATGATACAGAGTTGCACACACATTGAAAACAGGTTCCAATGTTTTAAACATGTCTTCTTCACAACTACTTTAAAAGGTGCAAGAGAAAGATTAAGTTGAACAGTCAGGTATTAAAAATCTCTTGGCAAACATGCATGGTGCGCAAGAATACTGGTTCCAACGTCACACAGATGTATGATGTATGCTACTCAACCATGGCCCACCCACATGGTTTGTCACTTTAAGTTGTGCAAGGTATGCATAGGAAGACTTCCTACGCATTGCAAACTAAAACAAAGCAAGATAGACATGAAAACACCAGCAGAACTCTGCTCTCTTGACCCTGTAAATGTTTCAAGGTACTTCAATCACTGCTTTATTACCATGCTGCACTTGATCTGTAATAAAACAATCCCTTCCCTCAGAGAAGTGCAACACTTTTTTTTGGAGAAAATAATATCAATCCAGAGGAGCACCACACATCCACATCCTTTTGGGGATTAAAGATGATCATAAATTTGGTCAGGACAGTGATGCCACTGTTTTGCAGTTCATTCACAAATCTGTCACTTGTGAAATCCCTTCAGAAAGCGCACATAGTGAGCTACAGACACATATTTTGCGGTTTCAAAGACATAAATGTGGCAAGTATTGTCGACGCAGATATAAAAACAAAGACAAATACTACACCAAATGCTGCTTTGGCTTCCCTAGATCAGTTTCAGCAAAAGGACACGTAAACAGCTTCATGTCTTCTGTTAGACACAGTGTGAAAGGCAAATCCCCTAAGAACACAAACTGCACTAAAAGAAGCAAATCATCAAAGTACATCGATGATTACGATGCAATCATTGCCCTCCTGTGGAATGCAAACGTAGATGTGCAGTACATTGCAGATGATTCCACTGCAGTTACACAATATGTCACAGCCTACTTAACCAGCTGAAAGACCTCTGGGATGACATATCATCTGACCAAACACTGTCACAAAAATTATACAGCTTTGGCATAAAAATGTTCTCCTATAGAGAATGTGGTTGCCACGCAACTGCAGACCGTTTAACCGACAGAGCCTTATATGGGACATCTGAAAACATAGTCTGACTAAGCCTTGGTCCTGCTGCATTCAGAAAAAGAGTTCTCAAATCATACCAAGACATAGAAACAATAGCCAAAAACTATCCCAACAGCGAGGACATTTTGAAAAACTATTTATTGGACACATACTACCCAAACAGGAGTACTGCTTTGGAAACCATGTGTCTATACCACATAGCCCAATATTTCTCATTCAAAAATAATGTTAAACCAGATAAGAAAAAAGGCAAATACATAGTGAAAAGTTGTGATGGCAGCCTAATTAAACTTACCAAACCGAGCCTGATAAATCACATGAAGCTCTCATTTTGAAACTCCTCAACATGGAGAACTTTACTACATGTCCCTACTGTAATTTTTCAAACCTTGGAGAAAAGAAGAAGATTTACTGGACACCCATGCCTCCTATGAATATGCTTTCAATGTGAGTGAAAGCACTAAAACAGATACAAATATCAAGCAGTATAAAAACATGTTGGACAATGAATGTCAACAAGAGGAAGAACTTCAAGCACAACTAAATGTAAACACTCCTGAACACAGTCAACCTTCTCTTACAGGAAGCCCAGTACCACTTGGAGAGCCACTCACAGTAAATGAGGCAGAATTAGCCATGGCTGAAGTAGAAAACACCATGTGTCAGTATGGAATCTGAAGAAAACTTTGCTCTACTGAAATCACAACTGAATGATGAACAGCGTACCATTTTTCTGGAAGTAACTAAAGAAATTGAACATGGTGTGCAGCATGAAACTAAAACTAGTACCTGTCCAAACTGTAAACCTGCACTCCTGTATGTAAGTAGTGAGGCTGGTTCAGGCAAAACATTCTTAATAAAATCATCAGCAAGTTCCTCCAACAATTGAAAAACAACAAGCTTTCAGCTGTTGTAACTGCCCCCACAGGTTTAGCTGCCTATAACAAAGGTGGCGTTACTTTACACTGATTGCTAGTCCTACTGGTAGAACACCAAAACAATTTACACTACTGCAAACTTTCAGCAGAAGCTGCTATGGAGCTACACAGAATTCTGAAACAAATGAAAATGCTCCTAATAGATGAGGTGAGCATGGTCTCCAACCTAATGTTGGCTTTGATTCACCTGAGAATGCAAGAGGTCCTTGTATTGCTCTCCCCCAAAAGTGCACGGAACAACCATAGATCATCAATGCAATCATAGAGCAAATACATTGAACGTAGACAGACACAATAACTCACAGCCACACACTCTTAGAAGATAATCAGCTCTTATACGGCTATTTATTCAAATCTTAGAAGTACATAGAAATAACTCACAAAAATAATATGGACATAGATCACAGAAAAAGTAAAGAAGTCAAAAGGAAATACATCACCGTGAGCTTAACAGGATTCCTCATCTCGTCCAGAAGCGGCTGGAAGACCCCGGGAACAGCCAGGCCAAGAGCACCACAGCTAACAGGAGGGCCGGACGTAAGCATCCTTCTCTGGCTGAAGTCTCACCTGACCACCTCCGGGCTTCCGCATATATACACATTCCACAAAGGGGAGTCAATTCTCGAACCTTCTGGAAATTGCACTTGCGCAGTTGAGGAACAGCCGTCGGTTGCCAGCTGGGTCAATCGAGAGCTCCCCCCAAGAAGCGCAGGGCCTCCCTTCTCTAAAAACACGCTCCATGGAGAACAGTAGCAAACCATAACAAAGTTAGCTTTCCCAGCAGAAATGTCATTGACCGCATACTAGGTTTGGAAAGCATGTTTTTCTCGACACCGTGAATCTAACACTCAGCAAAATGTGTGCAGCTTTTCACTGCCGCATGAAGTAAATATCCATCATGGCTCAGAGCGCTCCCAGAATGCATTGCTCACCAGCGCCATTTTAGATCAAGCATAACAATTCCACCCTTGGATATTTACCTTCCATAGCCTGGTAGCACAGGAACCGGTCTCTGAAACCTACGAAATATTAAAACTAAATTGGGAATACATTGAATGCAACAACAACAAGCAATTATGATCGATAATATAATAAGAATGCAAGCAAAAATGTAACGCAGTGTACCCCCAATATCAGGTATTCATGAAAATAACCAATCCCACCAATTTCTATTACGATCTTGAGACACTTGAGAAATGAGATCCCTCAAACCTCGAAT
Source organism: Ambystoma mexicanum (assembly GCF_040938575.1). Lineage (NCBI taxonomy): Eukaryota > Metazoa > Chordata > Amphibia > Caudata > Ambystomatidae > Ambystoma > Ambystoma mexicanum. The sequence goes on from NC_090940.1 coordinate 358,634,087, forward strand.
CTGACTTTCAATAGATCGTGAATGGTCACTTAAATTGAAACAACACATACCTTAAAAAGCGTTACACCGTAAATTGTGTTTTAGCAATAGATAATCAACAGCAGCTCTGTTCTGCAAAGTTGCTTTTCTAATAACTTGACTATCGAGGAGTAATTCTTCTAAAGCCTGCAAAGTATGATTAAGGCTTTTAACTACTAAACATGCTAATTTCATTAAAGATTTGTAACCTCCTGCAGCTAAACCCCAGACTCCCATTAATGAAAGGGTTAATGCTAGAACCTCAGCTTCTGATAACAAATGTACATGTGAATCACAGTCAGGAGATAGACCTACAGATTCAAAAGTTGACCTTTTACCTCGAGTTATCGCTGGGTGTAAAGGAAACATCATTAGTCCTAATCGAGTTAAAGCACATGGACCTCCAGAAACGTTAGCTGGAATATAAGTATATGTAATGTTACCATATGAAAAGAGCTATCCTGTTGGAAGTTTCACATGATTCAAATGACTAGCAGTTATCACTGTATGATTGCAGGACATAGGGCCTCATTACATGGATGGCGGAGAACCATGACGCTATTAGCGCCATGGTTCATGTCGGTAAAATACCGGCACTGCCTTGGCGGAAAGGGGAATTACCGCCCCAATCCAAGGTTGGCGGGGCGGTAATTCCCCCTTCCACCATTGCCCTTCCCCATTCCCATTTTTGCCCCATAGGGCTCAATGGGAATGGGGAAGGCGCTAATTACGGTACTGCAAATTGCGGTACCGTAATTAGCTCCCTGGGTCCCTTTGCAGGTTGGTTTTTAACGCCTGCAAAAAGCAGGCGTTAAATCCCCCAACCCGCAAAGGGACCTCGTAGTAAGGCGGTAAGGATTTACCGGTACCGGTAAATCCTTACCGCCATTCGTGTAATGAGGCTCATACTGTTATTTACACTGGTGCATTTGCGTGACACTCGCAAACACAGTCACCTCTCGAACATAGTATGATTGTGCTGATTGGTCAACTCTATTTGTCGGCATTTGCCAATTTCTTGTGCATTGCAGGTCATAACGTAACATACATCACCTTGGGTTATATTGTAGGTAATAACATGTGTCAAATTTCTCCATTTACGGTCAGTCTCTTGGCAGAACCGACAGTATTCATAAACTGAAAAAGATTGTCTAATATCTGAGTCTTGTACTAAAGAATCATTGTGTGTGACACCGATGATATTCTTTAAAACCGGAACAGGCGTCGGCACCGCTACTAAACACATAGTCAATAAAGCTTCAGCATTGGGCACATTAGTAAGACAAAAGTGTGATATGTTCAGTACTTGCTGTGCCAGATATAGCCACATATTCTCCTCTTGCGCAATCATAGGAGAGTGTTTCCGCCTTTCTACGAACGTGTCTTGCACGACTGGCATCATGGTTGTTTTCACTGGCTCCTTATGTGTTTGTCGCATTTCACGAATCCATGTCTTCTGTCTGGTTGGATTTTCGGCACTGGCATAAGGCTGCTTGGGGACAACATTATTCATCATTATCAGAATCCCCTTGATCACTTGCACAGATGTGACATATTTCGTTGGTAGTAGCAGACTGTGTAACTCTCCCAAATGGAGTCCATTTAGTGCCACAGTTACACCAACCAGACACAGGATCTACAAAGCAAACCCAGAAAAGAGATATCAGTGTTGCACATCACTCTCTCAGGTAACATTTGTCTGCGGGTACATATTGCCATTTCTTTCTACCATGGCTCCATAACTAAAACTACTTGATCTTAGCCTGATGCAATGACATCTGCGGGCACTGGTGGGCCACTTGGCTTTTCCACCCACACCTTTGCACCCGGTACCATACTGTCTGAAGAGCCAAAACCGCGATCCCCACGGGTAGTTAACACTGTAGGAGGCTCCCCCTTCTTAATCATGGACAATTTAATGGGAATGACTATCAATTGGGCTACTCGATCACCCTTCTGGATTGATAATAATTGATTCCCACTATTCCTTAGGATGACTTTAATCTCACCCTGGTAATCAGCATCAATTACCCCTCCCAACACTTGAACTCCTTTCAATGCTAGGCCAGATCTAGGGGCAATCCATCCCATATGCTCTGGGGGAATCTGTACTCCAATTTCTGTTTCAATTACAACTATTCCTCTTGGATCTAATCTGATTTCTTCATGGGAATGCAAGTCTACCCCTGCTGACTCTGGAGTTGCTCGATAGGGAGCTAAAGAACCTGGAGTCATTTCCCAGTACAATAGTGTTTCTCTGACTGAATTGGGTTGAACCTGTAAAGTAGGAGTCATTAATCGCATCAAAGGAGTTTCATGTTCATACACAGGCCTATTGTTTAATACTTGCACCGCATCAAACACACGATCACGCCAGCCTGCCAAACTGCCGTCTCCAGATTTGCGCAACTGTTCTTTCAATTAACCCTGCAGCAGCTGAATGGTAGGTAACGTGATACAGCCACTCAATACTCTCTTCCTGACAAAACTCCTGGATTAGTTTGCCTTTGAAATGTGACCCATTGTCACTTTGAATCTGCAAAGGCACCCCATAATGTAATATGATCTGATCTAACAACCTGATGGTGTTTAGTTGGGTTGCACGTTTGCACGGCAAAACCATCAAATATCCCGAGTATGTATCCACAATAGTGCATGCATACTGACAACCTCTGCTAATTGGCATGGGACCGATATAAACAATCTGCCAAATTTGACCTGGTGATTTTTCTCTTCTCAATGTGCCTCGAACAATTTGAGGGATAGGTCTATGCAATTGGTGTTGGCACACAGGACATTGCAAAATAATCGTTTTCACTACTTCTAAAGGAAGACTGATTCCTCGAGCTTGTGCCCACCTGATAGTAGCCTTTTCTCCAAGGTTCCCACATTTCTGATGGGCCCATTTGGCCAAACCCTCCAAATCGTCTTGCTGAGCCTCTATATCTACTGATGAAAACTTGGTGTGTTCATCTGCAACAGAATTAAACCAACGCTCTAATGAGTCTGTGGCACAATGTGCGTCCACATGATACACAGTGACTTCACTTTGTAATAACATTTGGGGAATATCTTGCCACAGTTTTTTACCCCACAACTCTTTTGAATGAATCTTCCACCCATTCTTTTGCCAGGTTGGCAACCACACTACCAATCCATTTGCCACTGATCATGAATCTGTGTACACATAACACTGACCAGGGGTCTCTTGTTTCAATGCTTGGTAAACTGCGTAAAGTTCTGCGAACTGACTGTTCTTTCCTTTCAATTTCGTTGTCAACATCTTTTTTGTTTTGGGATTGTACAACACTGCTTTCCAGTACCGCTCAGTTCCCACATATCGAGCTGAACCACCCGTGAACCAAGCATGCTCTGTTTGCTCCACGGTCAAATCGCTGTAAGGTACTCCCCATTTCACGGGAGACTCACGTTTTTCGGGCACTTCCGGTGGTATATAATCTGAGGGCGGTATGCTGGTTACTTGTTCATGTAATTTTGCCACTCCACCCTTTCCTGATTTGGCTCTGTCTTGAATATACCATTTCCACTTAATTATGCTGGCGTCTTGAGCATGTCCTATTCGATGCGTTTTAAGAGAGCTCAGTACCCATTGCATGATTGGTATTTCTGGTCTCATGAATACATCATGGCCCACCGTCATCTGCTCGGTATCAACAAGAGCCCAATAACATGCCAGCAATTGCTTCTCAAACAGAGTGTATGAGTTACCGGCTTCGGGTAACTTACGACTCCAAAACCCTAATGGCACACGTTTCCTGTCTTGTTTCTGCCACACACTCCAGTTAGCATAATTGTCTTGTACAGACACATTTAATTCCACTTCGCCTTCCTTCAAGAGCCATAAATCAAGCACCTGCTGCACGGTGTCTTTCGCCATCTCAAAGGCTTTCTGCTGCTCTTCCTCCCACTGAAACACATATTTGCTTCATGTCACCTTGTAGAGGGGGGCCAATATCTGCCCTAAATGGGGAATGTGCTGTCTCCAAAACCCAAACAGTCCTATAAACTGCTGAGCTTGCTTTTTGTTCATTGGAGTGGTAAATTCAAGTATTTTCTGTCTGGCTTTTGGCACCATTTCTCGATGCACATGATGCCACTGAATTCCTAGGAATATCACTGTTTCAGCTGGGCCTTGAATTTTACTCGGATTAATCTCCCACCCTTCCTTTTTCAATCCTTCCATAAGGACATCTAACTGGCTTTGCACACTGTGCTCATCCTTGCTTTGGATCAAAATATCATCAATGTAATGAGAGATTTGTATGTCAGGTTAACACAGTATCTTGTCTAAGTGCTCTGCCACCAGCCGGTGACAGATAGTCGGGCTGTGCATGTACCCCATAGGTAGCCTCGTGAAAGTGTATTGATGTCCTCTCCACGAAAATGCAAACTGTTCTTGACACTCGTCAGCAATTGGCACAGAGAAAAATGCATTAGCTAAATCAATCACTGCATACCAAGTCCCCTCAAACTTTTGGACATTTTCAATCAAGGTAACAGCGCCTGGGACTGCGGGCACTAAGGGAGGAGTAGGTTTATTCAACTCCCTCTAATCCACCGCCATCCTCCACGACCGATCTCCCTTTTTAATTTAATAGGCCAGAGAGGATTGTTCCATGAGGTGGTAATAGGGCGTAATACACCGCCTCCACGTACTCTTTGATGGTGTCTGAAATTTATTTGTACCCCCAGGAATGCGGTATTGTTTCATTGCTACTCGCTTGGTTGCCACTGGCACTTGCACTGGGGGCATCTTCAATTTGCCTACGGTAATGGGTGTACAAATTAATGCACTCACCCCAAACTGGTACGTTTTACCGCCAAGTCCCAAGGTTAACCCTTCCAAAATGTCAAAGCCAATTATATATTAAGGTATCAGGACAATCAACACTTGATATTTCTGCCTCTTCAAATTGCCTATTTTCATCTCCACTTTCGTTTGTACTGCGGGGGTCTCCTTTCCCCCTAAACCTGTAATAGTAAACTGTTTACTTTTAAATCATGTTGGATTACCATGAATCAAAGAGGCCTCCGCCCCGGTGTCTATCAATGCTCGAACCCCTTGTGTATTTCCTGGCCCCCACAAAATCTTAACATCAACATGAGGCCGCCTATCTACTTTTATGCGGGCAGACGCTGCCGGAGCTTGGCCGAAGCCCTAGTCAAACTTGGAACTCCGTCTCTAGCATCGCACTCACCACCTTTCTCAAATCAGCGTATGTTGGCTGGTACGGGGAAGGTGGCCCCATAGACCCTTCATCTTGTTCTTCCACAGGGGGGAGCAGAAGGTGAGGTGTCCCCCTGTGGCGTGGTGACTTCTTGTTTCTTAACCTGTTTATAGCGCTCTTTGGCTGCAAGTCCTCGTTTTTTGCATAATTCATACATTACTCTGGTTTCAATGCCATCAATTTCCTCGTGTGGCACGCCATCTTTTAACAAAGCCAAAAACATGTCTTTTCGGGACACTCGGGAGTCTCTGCTATCTTGCCGCCTGCCTTCGGTTCTTCTCTCACTACGCCCCTCTCTCTCCTGTGGCTTGTTATCACTCTTATCCCACTCTTCCAAGTCTGCAAGTTGCCGAATGGCATCTGCTACCACATCAGTGGCCTTGCCTGTCATACCTACGAGCAGTCATAATGACACTTTTGTATGCGGGTGGCACAGTTCTAATCACCATGTTTCTAGTTGAAACTGAGAGCGGCACGGCTCCCATGTGATCAGGAGCATCTATGTGAATAGCCTCTTTCATTGCATGCTCTCTGACTTTTTGAATTGCTTCTCTCAATGTATACCATTTTGTTTCTTCACTAGGCCAATTTGTGGTAATATGGTATTTACGGTTACATGCTTGGGCTATCAGGTGCAACAAAGACACCTGTGTATCTTGACCATTTGCATCAGGGGGCGGTCCTGCTCTTAAGACCTCCTGTACATTGGTGTCAATTGACAGGGGTAAAAAACGCAGTGAATCCGTAGAATCTACCAACAACCCTGAAGCACCCCATCTAGTAATCTCACCATCCATGTCAATAAAGCTTCCCTGATTTTTGCCTCAAACGGGTAATAATTTCCCCAACCTCCTGTTGTGTGTAATCCTCCAGCGTGGTTAAATCCACCATTCTCGCCGTCTTCTAACGGGCTTAGCCGCCACTGTTTTCTGTTTCGCCTCTGGTTTGTGGTCAGACTCATCTGCGGAACTACTTTCTAGACTGGTCGAATCAAAAATATCACCATCCCACTTATCCGGATCAATTCTGGAACCTTCTGGAAATTGCACTTGTGCAGTTGAGGAACAGCCGTCGGTTGCCAGCTGGGTCAATCGAGAGCTCCCCCCAAGAAGCGCAGGGCCTCCCTTCTCTAAAAACACGTTCCACGGAGAACAGTAGCAAACCATAACAAAGTTAGCAGAAATGTCCCTGACCACATACCAGGTTTGGAAAGCATGTTTTTCTCGATACCGTGAATCTAACACTCAGCAAAATGTGTGCAGCTTTTCACTGTGGCATGAAGTAAATATCCATCATGGCTCAGAGCGCTCCCAGAATGCATTGCTCACCAGTGCCATTTTAGATCAAGCATAACAGTCCTTAAAACAAACTACAAAGAAATCTTTGAAGGAAAACATGTTATTGGTTTCTGATATCTTCTTCAATTAACACCAGTGAAAGGTGAATCTATTTTTAAAACCTTAGACCAAAAACTGTGCCGTAGCACACTTGGCAGCATAGGAAATGTAAATCTCTGGCAACATTTCCAGTAGAGAGAACTAACTCAAAACATGCATCAGTTTGCAGACCTCACCTATGGTAACATTTTGAAAAGCATTTGGATTAGTGTGCTTTCTAAGGAAGCACAGTCTATCTTAAATATCAGACTCATCCATGAGCTATAGGGGCATAACACATCTGCAACTGATGCCATGGAACAATTGGCACACAGAAATGTACAAGGTATGTCCTTAATGCCAACCCTAGCAAGCTGTGCACAATTCAATGAAACAATGTTGAAAAAAGAAATGCAACCAATAGTGCAAATTAACTCCACAGACAAACTGAACGTGCATGGTATAACAGTGCCTATGTGTCAACAAGCCCCAGCATGACTAAATAACTTAGAAAACTCAGCTGGTTTGGAGAAAATGTTAACATCGTATTTAAACTGTAGAGTAATGCTAAATCTTAACCTTGACGTGGAGCAAGGTTTAGTTAATGGAGCACTTGGTGCAGTTGTTGGCTTCTAGTCATACCCACATGAAAATAACATTCAGTTTGTCAACATCCACTTTGAACAACTTTCAGAAGTTAAAAGGATAGGATGCTCAACAGCCCGATTCCTTCTTTTCAAAGACATGCATGTACACAGAGAACAGTTTTCTCTTCCTCTTGCATATGCAGCCACTACTCAAAAATCGCAAGGTCTAACCCTAGATCAGGCATTGATTGACATTGGCAGCACAGTCTTTAAAGAAGGCATGAGTGACGTAGCACTGTCACACCTACCTACACTTGAAGGACTATTCCAAGTCAATTTTGATACAAGGCTGATATTCCTTGCATCGTAGAGTACAACAGACTACGTGCACTCTACACACCCCATCTCAAAATGTACCCTGTTCCTCAAAAAGGAAAACTTGGTCAAATAAAACTAGAGCAAACACAACTTATAAGTGATCTCTCTACAGTACCACTAAAGAAATTGAAAACAGCTGTTACTCCATCAATGAGCACAACCACAGAAGGATGTAGTGAAAAGGCAAATGCATATCCAACTGCACAAAGAAAGAGAAATTCCTCTTAAAAAAGCAAGTGCAGTTCCATCAAATGACTCAGACACAGAACTATCTGGTCCATTCAAATTTTCCAACATAACTGGTGTAAATTGCTATGCAAATGGAGCAATAAATGTTCTATTCCAATTGCCACCAATTGTTCAATACATTTACTTGAACGGCGCAGACCAGTTGTGTTTGCAAATGCTACCCCTTCATAGAAATGCAACAAACAATCCTTCCTAACAACACCAACAGTGTCTCGGGAATAAGGCCGGAATTGGACTATTGTGCGGGAATGGTGAGATTCACTATAAACACACAAGAACATTCACAGGAATTTCTAATGTGCTTACTGGAAGTGCTGGGAAGCAAAATCATTCCTACAAATGAAATCTTCCAGATTTCATACATGTGGAAACATACATGCACTCTCAGCAGCCATGTGGCACAGGAACAAGTCCCTAATGAGTGCTTTGTGTATGTATCTATACCTAACTGTGATTCCATTCCATTTCAGCAGCTGATGCAACATGCAAATAATGGCATATTATGTACTACTTGCATTTCAGACAATCGTTCCACCTTACAGCTAAACTCACATAGCCAATACATAAGGGTAATGCTTTTACGATACAACAAAGATGGTACCAAAAACAACTGCAAGCTTAACAGCTTCACAAAAGGCAAGTATCACTTGGCAAGAAAACCTTCACAACAGTAGGCATAATCTACCACACTGGTGCCACAACCACTGTAGGTCACTATACTGCATACATTAAAAAGAAATGTGGGTGGTTTGAATGCAATGGTACTTCATTACTATGAAGCAAAGATTATCAGCATATCTTGCAAATTCCTACTTAATATTCCTGAAACCAAAATGTACTCACTGACCTACAAAAGTAGCATAGCCTACTGCCCAATAGCCACCAACAGGTATGTAACTGCAAACGAAAAATAACCATCTGCCTGCTGAAACTAGAACAACTTAGCATACACCAACTGGCCCGTGAGTACATCAGTTGCGCTGCCATACAATTTTTTCCCCAATGACCCAATGATCATAGTCACAGAAGCAACAACTGTGGACAACACACACTAATAGTGTTTCACCCATAGTACTTAAAAAGAAAAGTACTGAGAATTAGGGTCTACAAACTGTCCTCACTGACCTGTAAAACTACAACTGTTAGAATAAGGCAGCGGCTGTCTAACTATGCCCATACCACTACAATAAATATGCAAATGCATCTAAATGCACCAATAATACTGCAAGGGCACTTGGCAATAGCGGAAAATAGAAATCCTCCAACAAGAAGCAAAATGCTTGAAAACATACCATGCAAAACTGTGCAACTGTAAACAGTTAGAATACGCCAACTGGTATTTAACTGCACACATAATACTGCAATATGTCTTCCCATTATTACACAATTCAAAATCCACCAGCAAAAATAAAAGTTCTTCTGGGGAAGCTCTTCAAGACTTATTAAGTATCAACAACCAGAATGCGCCAACTGGTTTCTTAGTACACCCACAGTATTACAATGTTAATTCCAGCAGTCAAATTGCTCAAATCGATCTTCAGCAATGAAACTGCTACAAAACACACCCTTAACAACTGTCAAACTACCAACAGCTAGAATATGCCAACAGGTATCTAACTGGCCCCAAAATACTGCAATATTAGTTCTCAATAGTACAGTACTTAGAAAACACCAACAGCAATCAAACAGCATAAATGGATACTGTTAAAAAGAGAAAACAAATAAACAGTTTGAATACGCCAACTGCTATCTAACTGCAACCATAGCACCACCACTTCTGAAAAGCAAAACACATGCACCATTTCAATTCCTCCTACTGCAACAGTGTTTATACAACAAGGTGCACCTTAAACATATCTGTAAGTACTGCACACTTCGATGAAACAGAGTGTGCCACATAACATCAAATGCATGCAGATTTATTTTTTGTAATCTTGCATGTATTTTTTTTCCCACAGACCCAATGATTATGGAAACAAACACAGGAACTGAGCACATTGCACAGTACACTTGTTTGAAGCATAGTTCTTGCAATGTACTAATTATGACGGTGCATAAAGTACATAAATGTCCGAAATTGTGTACAATAGGACATTAAGAAGTACCTTCCTTAACATGTTATGTTTTTTTTTATCACAGACAATGAAACAAAGATTTCTCCTGCATTCGCTCGTGCAACAAAGAAAATATGTGCCGGCAGTGGCACAATATTCAAATAGCTCTATTGCCACTTCAATGATATTCTGTTTCTGTGTTCTGAAATATGCTTATTGGTGTCATGCTTCTTTGTAATGGGCAAATTGCATTTCTATACACATGCTTGTGCCAGTGTGCACATTCTTGCGTGCATGGCCATATTATGCTACTGTGGTTGTGGCCAGCCCCTAGACTCTTGGGTGTATGGCCTACACCAAATTTACAAAAGCACATTTTGGGACCAAGCCAACACTCCTGCCGCAAATTTGGTGAAAATCCGTCCAACGGTTTGGGCTGTAGGCTTGAGCAAAGTTTCTTTCCATGGCTTCTATGGAAAAAAGAAATTGGGAACCCCTCTATAACTTTGCCCCCCTTCACGAAACCTCACCAAACTTACCAAATAAATTCAGAGCGGGCCATATATTTTCCTTGCAAACTTTGGTAAAGATCCGTCCAGAGGGAGCAAAGTTATAAGCCGCCCATAAAGTGCTCTTCCTATGGGTTGAGCAACTTAACCATAAATTCATAACTACACGGCCACTACCGCAGTATATATATATATATATATATATATATATATATATATATATACCCAATACAACTTCTTATCTAGAATATCAGGGTATAGCCATTCACTGAACATTTAAAGGGTTTTAAGATTTGTATACACCGTCCCACGGGATTGAGCTTAGTATGCGCTGACCAACACATGCTTAGTGTGAGCTAAATGTCATCTGGAGACAAGCTTCATATTCAGATTTAGGCCCTCATTCCGAGATTGGAGGTAGCCATGGCAATATTTGCACCATGGCTGCCTCCAATACCGGGTCCGGCACCGGTCTGGTTGAATGGGGATTTACGGGGACATTCCGACCTGTGCGGACCCGGTAATTCCCCATTCAACCAACCATTCCCCATTCCCATTTGAGCCCCCATAGGGCTCAATGGGAATGGGGAAGGCGCTAATAATGGGCCCGCAAATAGCAGGCCCGTTATTAGCGCCCTGGTCGCTTAGCGGGACCCGTAAAGGACGTGTGGTCAGACCACACGTCCTTTACGGTTCCCGCTAAGGGACCTCGGAATTGGGTGGTAAGGGATTACCGGCACCGTTCTCCGTACCAGTGCCTGGTATCCCTTACCGCCCCACTCATAATGACCCCCTTAGTCTTAGAGATTAGAGAGCCTTATACAATTATATAGCATTGCTTTAAATGTTCATGTCATCAACGTGCACAATTCAAGACTTCCGATTAAACTCAATAATATAATAACTACTTTTTAGTTAGAAGCATCCTAGAGCCGTGAAGGGCTCAAGGTGTTGACATTATAATGAGGATGACTGCTAAGGCCTTGTCAAGGTGAATAAGTAGAACTCTTAATGATAAATATGAATTATTATTGGTCGGCATAGAGGAAGAGTTTTGAAAAGTCTCCAATAGACATTGAACATTGAACAATAACAATTGTGGAAAAGGCAGTTTCACAATAAATCCCTGGGAGAAGCACACAGCATCACAAGTACCTCTTGGACCGCATTAAATTGCAGTGATGGACCATGCCTCTGAGCCCTTATGACAGAAAGTTCAGCATTAGACTGCACCCTAACCTTGGTGGGGGGCTTGAGTGAAAACATGGGTGACACCCACCTCATGGGGGCCTTTAAGCTCATCCGCACATGTTTGGTGGTAACTTTGAATAAGGAGTGAGGTGAAACTACCTTTCCATGACAGATGCTGGTCAGTGTGCCTTTCAAACTTCTTTGACTTTGAGGTAAGTTGTCAGATCCTGTTTTTAAGGCTGATTAGAAACCACTTTACCACTTTGCCAGAGCTCATGCAGCAGCATGTAGAGGACTGCTCTCGATCAACTGTCCATGATGCAATACAAGTGATTTATATTGAGAGATCTGCTATAGTGTGAATCATTTTGTTGTCAACAGTGCAAACATGTAAGTTGGGGCTAGAGTTGTTGAATGTTGCTTTCATGAGCTTCTTTTGCTTCTGTGCTGAATGATACATTGATATTTCTTCCAATATTGTGCTGATTTACATTTTGTTTGATATGTTTTCGTGTATTGTCATGAACACATGTTGTTTGTGAGACTATGGGCCTCATTACACGGTAGGCGGTGAGCCATGGCGCTATTAGCGCCATGGCTCATGCCGGTAAAATACCGGCACCGCCTTGGCGGAAAGGGGATTTACCACCCCTTTCCAAGGGTGGAGGGGCGGTAAATCCCCCTTCCGCCATTGCCCTTCCCCATTCCCATTTCTGCCCCATAGGGCTCTATGGGAATGGGGAAGGCGCTAATTACGGCACCGCAATTTTGCGGTGCCGTAATTAGCTCCGAGGTCCCTTAGCGGGTTGGTTTTTAACGCCTGCAAAAAGCAGGCGTTAAAGCACCAACCCGCTAAGGGACCTCATAGTAAGGCGGTAGGGATTTACCGGTACCGGTATTTTACCGGTACCGGTATTTTACCGGTACCGGTAAATCCCTACCGCCATCCGTGTAATGAGGCCCTATATCCCATGAACCTATCTGCTCAAATAACAGATATGTGAGCATGTAAATAAACCTCAGTCAACCACAGGTTGAATAACATCTAATGCCTGACACACAAATACAATGTAGGACCCCATGTAGGCCACTCCCTTGCAGGAATTGCTCAGTCTGCAGATGTATAAGAAAAGTTGAAAGTTTCCCCATTGGAGACAGATAATTGGACCCTTAAAGAAATGACCAACTGTAACAGTTAGAAAGTTGTATATTGTGTGGAATGGCCATGTAAGAAGATATACGTGGGCCAAAACACCAGAGCTGTGCACATATGTATCCCTGAACAGAGGTCTCGCATTAGATGGAAAGCCCCTAAAGCCCTTCTCGTTTACCACTACACTCACATGAACAACACCCCTGAGCACATGACCTGCTGGTTCCTCAATAAGGTATCCAACAGTACCAATCCTGAATGAACATTAATATTCACGGCTTGAGACACACATCTCATGGCTTAATGGAGAATTCCATTTTGCTCACCAAAAGCACAGAGGAGTATATGGTTTTGCATGCTCATGTACTGTTTACATCTTTAACTTGTTCTCCGTGCATTTTACCATCCTCAACATTTGGTCCCTGCTGCATATTTCTCTTTTTTAATAAAACCTTATCCTCCCAGTTTCTACACAGAGAGGCTTTGAAATCATCATTAACCTTATGAAAATGCTGATAATCCCATAGCTGCTTTTGTACATCAACGGTACATTGTCCTGTATTTCTAGTCTTAATCGCTCAATTTTCTTGACTACATCACGCTTGTGACGTGACATCAACACATGATGACGTCAGCACACTCTGGCGTCACCCACCGGGACTGCTCAGCGCACTGAGCTGGCTTCCTTTAAAGATCCTCTCCCTTTCTGAAGCGGTGGTTAAACTTGTTTCCTTTTACTTTTTTATTGCTGTTAATCGTCTGATTTTTGTGTTCAATCTGACCACCTCTCTGAAGCCACAGCGCCCACGTTACTCTTTGCCCGGCTCCCTCGTTAATGGCTTCGTGTGCCTTTAGATAACCAACACAGTTGCTCCTTTTTAATTACTTTCTCGGTCCTTGATACACTGATACTCCCATACTCGCAAGGTACGTGGCTATGTTTCTCAATATATTGACTCTGCATTTTGGTTGCTGGCATTTTTCTGCCAATCATTTATTTGGGGGCCAATTCATAGAATTCGGCGCACAAGTGGCGCACGCGGCTGGCGCACAGTGTGCGCGTGCGGTAGTCTGCGCCAGCCGCGTGCGCCGAAACACATTCAGGCGCACAGCGTATTCATGGATTCCAACATCCACAACCAGCCGTGGCGCAGAGTGGCGCAGCGACCCTGCAGCAGCGTCAGTTACGCCCCCAAGAACGCCCCTTGCGCAGGGAAAAGCCATCAAAATCCCCAATCCAGCGCAAAGGGCAGCAGCAAACGCAGAGCGGGGAGCGTGTATTTCAGGGGTGTGCGGGTGTCCCCACACGCGATAGGCCTGGGTACGTGTATTACAGGGGTGCGCGAGAAAATCTACACGCGATTGGGCTGGGTACGTGGATTTCAGGGGTGCGCGAGAAATTCTACACGCGATTGGCCTGGGTACGTGTATTACAGGGGTGCGCGAGAAAATCTACACGCGATTGGGCTGGGTACGTGGATTTCAGGGGTGCGCGAGAAATTCTACACGCGATTGGCCTGGGTACGTGGATTTCAGGCGTGCGTGAGAAATTCTACACGCGATTGGGCTGGGTACGTGGATTTCAGGGGTGCGCGAGAAATTCTACACGCGATTGGCCTGGGTACGTGGATTTCAGGGGTGCGCGAGAAATTCTACACGCGATTGGCCTGGGTACGTGGATTTCAGGGGTGCGCGAGAAAATCTACACGCGATTGGGCTGGGTACGTGGATTTCAGGGGTGCGCGAGAAATTCTACACGCGATTGGCCTGGGTACGTGGATTTCAGGGGTGCGCGAGAAAATCTACACGCGATTGGGCTGGGTACGTGGATTTCAGGGGTGCGCGAGAAATTCTACACGCGATTGGCCTGGGTACGTGGATTTCAGTGGTGCGCGAGAAATTCTACACGCGATTGGCCTGGGTACGTGGATTTCAGGGGTGCGCGAGAAATTCTACACGCGATTGGCCTGGGTACGTGGATTTCAGGGGAGCGCGAGAAAATCTACACGCGATTGGGCTGGGTACGTGGATTTCAGGGGTGCGCGAGAAATTCTACATGCGATTGGCCTGGGTACGTGGATTTCAGGGGTGCGCGAGAAAATCTACACGCGATTGGGCTGGGTACGTGGATTTCAGGGGTGCGCGAGAAATTCTACACGCGATTGGCCTGGGTACGTGGATTTCAGGGGTGCGCGAGAAAATCTACACGCGATTGGCCTGGGTACGTGGATTTCAGGGGTGCGCGAGAAAATCTACACGCGATTGGGCTGGGTACGTGGATTTCAGGGGTGCGCGAGAAATCCTACACGCGATTGGGCCTGTGCGAGTGGGGCAGTGTATTACGTAGGTGTGTGGGAAGTTGAAGAGGTGAATTGCCAGTGTGGGTCCTCCCAGGTCTCCCCTCTACCCCCTCCACGACCTCTGCAGGCAGCCCACACCACAGGGGACTACCCTGCACCCCTGGTCATGTCCCGCAGGCAGCCCATCCACCATGGGCATGCCCCCCAGCCAAGCCACATGTCCCCTTGCACCCCCACCCCCCAGCAGGCCCCCACTCATGTCCCCCTGCACCCCCACCCCCCAGCAGTGCAGGGGCAGCCTCCACCAGGCCCCCACCCATGTCTCCCACCACCCCCACCCCCCACCAGGCCCCCACCCATGTCTCCCACCACCCCACCACCCAGTCACCAGGGGCAGCCTCCACCAGGCCCCCACCCATGTCTCACACCACCCCCACCCCCCAGTCACCAGGGGCAGCCTCCACAAGGCCCCCACCCATGTCTCCCAGCACCCCCACCCCTCCAGTCACCAGGGGCAGCCTCCACCAGGCCCCCACCCATGTCCAACTCATGTTCCCCACCCAACATGTCATCACAATCCAGAACCCTGGTCTCTATGGTCAGCCCCCAAATGCAAAACACCCACCCGAGTATTGCATCCACCCACTCATAATTTGCAATCACATCACAGAACACCAATTGCAAGTTCCGAAACAAACACATGTCCCTCACATACACCCAATGGGTGTCAGTGAATCTCAAAACACATAACATGAAATGCATGAAAACAATGAGATACCACACATTGAAGTTCAACAAAAAAATAATGTATTAAAGGAAACATGAATAGAATCAAAAATGAAGAAACAGAAATGTGAATGTAAAACAATGAAAAGAAGCATGTCCGTTCAAAATTAAAAAAATAAATAAATATTGAAATCCAAAGTAATGTTGTACAAAGTCAATGTCCACAAAACAAAATCCAATGGGAAATAAAAATAAAAGCCATTGATCCATGGAGAATGTTAAAAAGAGAAAGTATGTACAAGTCTACAACTATGTACAATGCAAGAAGCCAGGGTCCATTATCCCAACAAAATAAAGGAAACCTATCTAACTACACTAACTAATAAAAAAAATATATACAAAAATGTGGCCAATGTCCAAAAGGTCCAAATGAAACAAAAACAAAAATGAAACCTAACACTACCTACATAACTTTGTACAAGGGCAGCGGGCTAGTTCCACGGCTCACTTCTGGATGTGCCGGGCCAGGGCATCATCGAACTCCTCCTCAATGTCCCGGAGGCGGTCCTCCTCCATGGCCCCGAGGGTCCGCAGGGCCGTCGACGTGTCCACCTCCAAACCCCTGCGGATTGCCTCGAGGCACTCGGCCCGCCTCAGGGCCCTCTGCATGGAGTTCTCCGCCCTGACCATTGAGAGCCGTGCCTCTTCCGCCCGCTGCCGCTCCGCATCTATGGCGTGGCCCAACCGCTGCCACACGGAAGACACTTTTTGTCCTGGGTCCTCCTGCCCTCCGGCCGATGCCTGCCCCTCCGATGTCGAAGGCCCCGAGCCTTCATGGCTCCCACCATGGTGCTGCTGCTGCTGTGCCTCTGCCCCTGCACTGCCTCCTGCTGCCTGCACATCCTCCGCCGGCTGGGGTGCAGTCGTTGACTTGGCCACCCCTGCTGGACGTCCGACTCCCGACTGTGGCAGGGATGCCTCCTCCACCAGCCTGGCCGCACCGTCAGAGGCAGCTCCACAGGGCACCCAGGTGACTGATGGGTGGGAAGATGGCACAGAGTATGACTGGCGCATAGGGGGTCCAGCTGAGGAGGGGGTCGTGGCAAGCCCCATCAGACGGAGGAATCCGGCCTGGGTGACCTGTCCCAGCAGGCTGACGTGGTCAACGAGCCATTCGAGATGACGTGCAGTCTCTTCATGAAAAGACTGCAGGTCACCTCGCATGGCCCGTTGACACAACGCCACACCAGCCAGGACAGGCTCAACCCGGGCCTGGATAGCCACGTCCGCAGGCAGAGGAAGGCCAGTTGACGTCAGCTCATCCCCTGCCTGAAAACTGGTCTGGACATAGGCATCCCTGCTGGTGCAAGATGATGCAGGGACAGGATCAGGGACAGGATTGCACACAGGCACCTCCGCGGCGGCCTGTGCTGCCTCCTGTCCCTGGTCCTGCACTGCACCACTAGCACCAGTGGGATCCCCACCCCCAGACCCCGTCTCTGGTGCTTGCACGGCCTCCTCCTCCACCAAACCCCCCACCAACCTGGATGACTCTGTGCCATCTTCCCCCGTTGGGCCCTGTGGGGTCCCAGCTGCCCCTTCTGCTGCCGAGGAGTCCAACTGCAACCTCCGCCTCTTGGACCTCCCCCCGGCAGCTGCGGCCTGGGACGCGGCACCAGACTCCTCACTCCCCGACGAGATGACAACATGGGAGGGGAGCCGGGCCTTGCGTCTCCGGCTGGCGGTGGGATCCCCGCTGCTGTGCTCCACAGCACCTTCTACGCCCTCTTCATCAGTTGACGCTGCAGACAGGGAGAAACAAAACACACGCATCAGGGCAATGTACAATGGACACATACACACATGACAGTTGTACATGAGTGGCATTGGCAAACCTCAGACATGTCATCACGATCCCCAACACACATGTCATTACAACTCGCACACACGAGCCATACCACAGCCATATCGCAACTGCCAACACCATCCATACGCATACAACAGCATGAGCAGCCAAAGGTGAGCCAGACATCACATGCAACACAGGAAGTGCACCACACATGTACACACACCACCACACTTGCATGCATGTGTACACCTCTGGCAAGTGTTGCAGTGTTCAGACGGGCATCCATGTCACATCTGCCCATCAGGCTTCCACATACCGCTGTCACATGCATCCATGTTGCATCACTGTTGCACCCTTGTCAAATACACACACATGCACATGTACACAGCGCTGATACATGCAGCTGAAAACAACATACATGCGTGACATCACGGACATGTCTACTCACATACACATTCATACAAACTTGTGTGCCCACACAACTGCATTTGGCATGCAAGCCCACACACACAGGCACCATCCATGTCTCACACATTACAGCCCTCGCATGTGTCAGCCCCACGGACCTGTACACCCGCACCCATACTCGACCCCATACAAACAGATGTGCAACCTGCACACTACTGAACAATCACCACACGCACTGCTCACAATCAGGATGCATGTACACTCACCGCTCGACTCCAGACGGGTCTGCCTCTCAAGGACCTGGACGTGGAGCGCTGGGGATATGTGTTCCAGGACCCTCATCTGTTCCTCCGACAAGTGGCCCCGGCGCCCCTTGGCATCCGCTGCCTTCAAGAGGCGCCGGGCCTTGTTCAGGGTCCTGGACCTGAAGTCCTCCCAGCGCTTCTTGACATGTTGGAAGTCGCGGACTGCCACCCCCTCCGCGTTGATGGCAGTCACGATGTCAGTCCAGATCCGAGTCCGTCCTTCCTTGTCGGCGCGGGAACTTCCGAAGAGGGCATCATACTGCCCCAGGACTTGCTCCACCAGGACACCAACTTCGGTGGCACTGAAGCTGGTGCCCCTCTGCCTCTCTGGCCGGGGGTTGTCAGTGGTCACAGATGGAGTTTGCCCCGACATGACAACCCCAGAGGCAGGAGTGGGTGGGCAACTGGGTCCTGGGGCTGGGCTGTGGAGCGATGGAATCCCAGTCGGGAGTCTTTGGTTCCAGCAGGGGTGGTCACACCAACAGCACCCCTGGCTGATGTGCAGGCAGCAAATGGCAGGGCACGTGGGCAGCAGGCAGTCAGGCAGCAGCAGATGGCTGGTGAGAGCGTGCTCGGGGCTCTGGGGGGCAGTAGTTCGGCCTTCTGGGCAGGAGCGTGGTCTTCCGTGTGCTTACGCGTGGCCAGCTTGATACGGAGTGATTTGGCACGTGAAAATTCTGCACGTCAGCGTGTAATTCGAGGAAAGGCCCTTAGCGCGTAAGCACGTCTGCACGCATACGCATTTTCATTGGACCAAAGGCCCTCAGCGCGTGAGCGCGTCTGTGACGTGACGTGCGAGGGAGTATCCCTCATTGCACGTGATGACAGAACACACGTGGATTTCAACCAATCGCGTGTGAAAGTTCACGGCACCCCGGAACACACGTACCCAGGCCAATGGCGTCACCTACCCAGGCCAATGGCGTGTGGAACTTCCCGCGCACCCCGAAACACACGTACCCAGGCCAATGGCGTGTGGAACTACCCGCGCACCCCGAAACACACGTACCCAGGCCAATGGCGTGTGGAACTACCCGCGCACCCCGAAACACACGTAGCCAGGCCAATGGCGTGTGGAACTACCCGCGCACCCCGAAACACACGTACCCAGGCCAATGGCGTGTGGAACTACCCGCGCACCCCGAAACACATGTACCCAGGCCAATGGCGTGTGGAACTACCCGCGCACCCCGAAACACATGTACCCAGGCCAATGGCGTGTGGAACTACCCGCGCACCCCGAAACACACGTACCCAGGCCAATCGCGTGTACGCTCGCTCCCCTCCGATCACACGCGATGACACCCGAATACGGGAAACCAACGAGTCCGCCCACACGGAGGCGTCCCGCGCCCGCGCACAGCATAAAAGTGCGCGCAAACAACAAACGCGTATATACAGCGACGATGAATGCCCCATTTGTTGCTGCACTGATTGTGGGACACCGCAGGAGGAGGAGAAGAGCCAGGGCACGCATTTTTGCACCACGGACAAGCCTTTTTGGGATGCCTGACGACCAGGTCTACGGCAGGTATAGGTTTCCACCCCATATCATCCTAGACCTGGTCAGGGAGTGGGAAGATGACCTCACATCCCCCACCCTTTGCTCCCAAGCATTGAGCCCCTTGGAGAAGCTGCTCAATGTCTTGCATTTTTTGGCCACTGGGTCGTTTCAGCGGACCACTGCCATAGTGGGGGGGGGTCTCACAGGCCACGCAGTCACGCTGCCTACACCAGGTACTGGCAATCATGACAGCGCGCCCCTCAGTCCGCAGGCACATATACATGCCCAGAACACCCGCAGAAAGGCAGGCCGTTGTCCTGGATTTTTTCAGGGTGGCACACTTCCCCAAAGTGCTCGGTGCCATAGATTGCACCCATGTGGCCCTACGTCCACCTAGGGCCACTGAGCACATCTACCGAAACCGCAAGCACTGGCATTCCATCAATGTACAGGTGGTATGCGATGCAAAGGGGAATCATCACCTCTGTCTATGCAAACTACCCTGGCTCCACCCATGACAGTTTCATATACAGAATGTCCGCACTGAGCCGGGCCCTGGAAGCTGGGCAGCATGGCGACACATGGCTCCTAGGTCAGTACAAATGCCCTTGCACATGCATGCAAGTCACACACAGACAAATATCCCAACCCTAATAATCTCAATTATTATCACCTCCCCAGGGGACAGTGCCTACCCTCTGAGCAACCACATGATGATGCCAATCCGGAACCCCACCACACCACCCCAGGTAAGATACAACGCCGCCCATATTGCAACCAGGGGCATAGTGGAGCGCACATTCGGAGTGCTCAAGTCACGTTTCCGCTCCCTTGACCGCTCTGGTGGGCAACTACTCTATGCACCACCAGTAGTGTGCAGGATCATTGTGGCAGCATGTGTCCTGCACAATGTTGCAACACGGCAGGGCGTCCCGGTGGACATGGTGGTGCCCCCACATCCCCAACCACAGGCACAGGCGCTGCCCATGGGAGGGGACAGGGCACGTGGCGAGGAAGCCCGGACCCAGCTTGTGGCCACATTTTTCACCTAAACTCCCACCCCTGCGGAGTGCACACAGGCCTGGCACATACCAGGTGACAATCGATGATGACAAAGTGACAGTCAACTGTCACAACCCTACCACCCTGAGATAGTTGCCATGGAAGTGCCACATCGTCTGCATCCCTAGCTACTTAAACACAAGCTATCCTGTGCAACCAAAATGCACACATATGACATGTGACATGACATGGGCCATACACAAGTATTCCAAGGCGCAATGAGGCAGGGGGGGGGACAAGGGAACACAGAGAACGGTACTACTAGGCCAGGTGTCATTGAGATTGTGCAAGTGCAGGGGTAGGGGGAAGGGAAAAGTGCAAGGGGAAGGGTGGGGGGGAGTCCAGTACAGGGGAAGTAGGCCAAAATAATAATACATAGGTCGCCTGGTGGCAACTGCAAAGATAAGTGCAGACAAGTGCTGGGAAGGGAAGGCTGTAGGGACAGAGAGACAGTACTGCAGTGCAGGGGTTGCCAGGGTGGCAGTGCAAGTGGACAGTGGCTGGGCCAGGGACCGAGGTTGGTGAGAGTGTCCCAGTAGCAGCTCCTGTGCAGTTCCAGTGAAGAATTCTGCAAGGGAGAGGCAGAGAGTAAGCAGAAGCAAAGAGGAAGGTCTTGAGGTGCTTCCAGAACTGGAGATGGTTCCCCTCAAGTTCAAGTCAGGCAGGAAGTCTGTTCCAGGGGGAGGGCCCTGCTGCGGAGAGAAACCTACCCCCAGCTAGTTGCTCTGAGAAGCGGATGACCTGGACATGCAAGGTGTGCATCACACACACCTGCAAAATAGGCCATGGCCATCACTGTCATGTCACTCAAACCCTCCCAAACATCAACATGACATGGCAAGCAATACCCATACACTGATGCAGTAACAATAAGGTACACATTGCCATGTCCTAAATGTACAGTGGCATCGGACAATGATGCCTGACCCGGAATCAGATGAAATGACAGACCAACAAAATGTCCCACCCAAAATAAGTCGTTTCCAAATGCATTGCAACAGTCGTAGACGTAACATCACAATGAATGCCTGTCTATATGCACATTATGCATTGCAAAATCAACACTGCAGCTCATGTGTGCAGTGTCCCACTCCTGCATCACACTGCTCAGCGCACAGCACAGTGAACAGCCATTGCGTGTGATGCACACCCTGAGCATCACATCTAAGTGACAGACTACATCAAACATCAAATTTGGCATGTACTGGAACCATAATCGGTCACAGAACATGTGCTGCCGGGACACAGTGGGCACCAGAAGGCAAACAGTGTACACGTGGATATGCAAGGGTGGGAGTACATGGAGTGCATCCGAGTGCAAGTGTGTGGTTCTGCAGGGACATGCACTCCACATATGCATGTGCACTCAAGTGACCATCAGTGTTCCCTACACATCACATGTGAACATCCACCATGTGTACACCCCAGCATGTCAAACCACAACTATCCCCTCGCACCTGAAAGGAAAACACAACACATGAACAGGCATTGATCAGCAGAACACAACATGTACATAGGACAACAACATTACAATGTCAGAGTTCCCATCACACTGCAGGGCAATGCAACTATCAACAACAACTCCCCCCTCCCGCGTAAATGACCATGACCCGCTGAACAACTGCACCTGGGTCATGGAGCCTCCAACCCTCATTTCCACCTGGCCACAGGATCACCTTTACCCTTCGTGTCCATCTCCCACCTTGTGTGTAAAAAGATGCCTGAACCCTCAGAATCCACACTCATTTCCAAAATCACAAAATCCAAGGCATGAAAACGAACCCAAACACCCTCCAGTAGATGACTTGACGTAGCAGTACCTCACAAACGCCAAGTACTACCACAATGATGCAACAACCAAGGTAGCACAGCAGAACAATGTCACGACAGGATGTGAGACATGTGTGGTACATGACATAGGATGATGCACCATGAATGGATGTGTACTGTCACAGGTCCCCTGTACAGGCGCGGGAGTCTCATGAAACAACCACCCACACCATGTCCCGGGTGCCTGCAAGGTCAAACTCACACAGGCCCCTGAGATCATGGTGGGGAATGAGGTTCAGGGATATGCAGTCGGGACAGGTGTAGACACACTGGATGACTGGAATGAGTAGCAGGTGAGGGGAGGAGGAATGACACATGAAACTAGGGAATGCACGAAAATGTACAACCTGCATGAACACATACACAATCCAAACAAACTTGGACATCATTGTCATGGCCTTCTGTAGTCCAGGCTCAGGAGTATTACGAACCAACCACCCCCTCTAGGGTTTTGGCGCCTGCAAGTTCGGGGCTTACACAGGCATCCGCAACCCCAGTGGGGAAAGAGGGTCAGGGAACGTTGCTTGGATAGGCACGGGAAGCAGGAACACCGGGTAGAGGGTACAGGTTTCATAATTGCATAGGATCACGGGTGATTAGGGAAAAAAACATACCAAATAGGACCACACATACATCCGTGCATCAGTACACTCCCCAGCAAGCCTATGCAGGGCAGTTTGTAAGGAAAACAACAAGACACTTAGCTCTGGTTTTGAGTGCTGGCCTCCTGCCTGCGCACTCTCAGGGCCGGTTACAGGAGCACTGCAATGCTGCAAAGAGAGACACAGTCAACAACCTGTATGTGCCAATTACACGAAAACACAACACAAAACATGCCCCATAGCAACAAACTACTCTACAAACAGACAATCAGTGCTCGATGCTTCGTACCCATATATAACATCACCCCTGTGACAGGTCATACACAGTCAATGCAGTAAGTCAGGCGCTGGTGGGTGCGTGGCAAATGGAACACCAATGTGTCACAATTCACACAACATGCAATGTTCCCTGGGTAAGCAGACAGACCCATATGGCAAGCCATGACTACAGAGCAAGTTGCGTACCACCATGACCAAAACAAAGTTGGCAGTGCATTTATCATGAAGTACGTGGAATAGACATGCACTGCACCCAAGTATGTCCCTTGCTGTATGTCCCTGTGAGCTGCCCCTTTCCATGTCTTGGAAGGCTACATGGTTGATACAAGTGCCTCAATGAACCTTGGTGTACCGCAGGGTATGTGCCACTGCCCCTGCATGTGTCCCAGACAACCCTACTATCAACAGCCATCAGTCCACAAACACATCTGAGCTGCATTGTGTGCTTCAACACCAATATTCGTCTAAGCTCACCCTCAGTGCTGTGACTAAGCCTGCATGTGCAACTCGCCTGGTGCAAGCTTTGCTGTGTCGTGGCCCCCCTGTGATGCTCACCTTGCCTGGAGTTCCTTGGAACATGTCAGCAGTTCTAGGATGTGGGTCTGCAATCACTGTGGCTCTGCTCGTGCACAGATGTGCATGTGGGCACCAACAAACGGGTCAGGAATTCCGTCGTCCAATGGGCCATGTCTGCTGGCAAAGGTGCTCTGGTGCCTCATCCCCCTGCAGAAAGTGCATGAAACAAATGATTAATGCATCAAAGTGATCTGTGTGTGTCTCATCAGGCATCTCATTACTTGACCATGTCAGAGAGTCACATCACAAATCACACCATCAGTCCGTCTTTGACTTCCAAAGTGTGGAACACTATCTACAGCATGAATTGCAACAGGCACGTGTACAGGAAAGATATGAGACATAATACACAATGCATAGCAATCAATGTCCACATTAATCATGACACACCCCATCTAGCAAAAGCTGAACAGTGGACAATTACACCTAAATCATCCCCACTAGGGGTGTCAACACAAGTCACAAAGCACCAGACATGCCACAGATATGACAGTCCAAAGCCCTTGTGTAAAATTCTGTAACACCGAACCATCCTTGCGAGCCCATGGATAAGGGAGGCAGGAGTGGCATATGTGAGTCAAGGAACCCAAGCAGCAAACACATACACAAGACAACCATGAAGGGCCCAGCTGGAACAGACAGTGGATGCCTTCAAAAACCACAAGGCACCGCACTGTCACATGAAAGCACAATAGACTACAAATTTTAAACTAACTCAACTATTAACTAATTACACTAACTATGGAAAACCTACATTACCTATTTAAACTAACTATCAAACAGAAACTTAACTAACTAAACTAAAAGAAAAATCAAAAATGGCCACATACGACCCGGGGGGGAGGGGAGGCACCCAGGAGGGGGGAGGTACAGGGTGCTGCTCAACATCCACATGCGATGATGCTGAGCCAAAAAAAAATACCTCCATGGGCTCAACGCCTGCACAGCACGACCTATGTGGGAGATAGATGGTCGTCCGAGTCTGGCTCATCCTGGAAAGGAGGACGTGGCACAGTAGCCTGGCCACGCCTAGCCGCAGCTTGCCCCTCGTCGGCAGCAAGTCTGCCGGACAGGTGAGCCTGGTTCTGTGTGGCGATGTTACATAGGTCTGCATGCAGAACCTCACGTGATACACGTGCTTCCTCTTGCAAGGTAGCACGTGTAACACGGAGTTCCTCCTGCAAGGCCTGGCTGGACAAACGCTGCACCTCCCGGCAAGCCTGTAGCTCAGCCGAGATGGTGCGCTCAAGCTGTGCAAACCTCTCCTCTGCCTGCTGCCTCTGGGACATCATAAGGACACCCAGAGTGGATCTGAGGGAGGCATACTCCTCCCTCAGGGCATCCATGTGCGCCTCTGCGTGAGCAGCAATTGCTTGACGCAGAGACGACATTTCAGCCTGGCGTGCCCTGTCTGAGGCCGCCATGCCCAGCCTGAGCGAGCGGGCCATGGACCGTCCCGCCTGCTGCTGGAGAAGCACCTGCCTAGCAGGGGGGAGCACAGATCGGGCCACACGCTCCATGCTGTCAGCGATGTTCTCCATTGCTGCCCCCTGCCGTTCGGAATTGGCAGTCATGTCTTGCTCCCACTCAGTATACAGCGGTTGCGCGCGGCGACCGCGTTGCCGGGCTTGACCCCTGCGGGACCCAAGGACCAGAGGTCCTCGCTGTGTTGGCACCGCCTGCGGCCGCACGACTACATGCCCCCGTCGACGTGATGTCCCAGGCACATCAGTGACTGGTGTGGAGGGTGACCCTGCGTCCCGATCCACCACGGGCGGAGGAACCAAGACTGTCTGATCCCTCAGTGCAGGTGTCGCAGACAGAGGAGTGTCCACATCAGAATCACTCACCCCTGACACATGGACTTGATGCTCATCCAACTCAACATGGACGTCAGAGTCGTCATCAAGGCTGGACTCATAGGCAGCCAGAGACAGGGTGGACTGCAGCACTTGGGGGTTTTCGTGGCCTACCACCCCACGACCCCCACTAGTGCCGGGTTGATGTGGTCTTACCAACCCTGTGTCTGGCATGACAACACCATCCTCTGCATCCATTGCGTCATCACCTGAAAAATAGAGAGGAAAAGGTCACTACACATGTCAGAAGCACACAACACACACACACACACCGACAGCAAAGGCATCCGGCAGACATGTGACACACAACATATGACCTGGCATGCATGCTGGGTCTACTTTGAATAGCCACTGTGATCAGACCTGTTGAAAGGTGACAGTTTGCATGGAAGTGGGTCTATGCAGTGCTGAAAATGTGTACGCCACTCACTACCTACATGTACAAGCACTCCATGGTGTGTGCCAGGAAATGTGAAGGCAGTGCAATGTCAAATTCAGACATCACGTGCATTGTGTATTCAATGTGTACCATGTCTAGCAGCCAAGCACCCCTCCACCCCAGTACCAAACAGGGATGCCTAGCATGGTATCAAAAGGCTGCCCATACACCTGTGTATTGACAAGCAGTGTTGACTGACATCAACAGCTTAATGTGAATCAAATTACAACACTGCTAATGATGCTGGGACAGTGGGCAGGACACATGATGGAAGATCCGGAGGCCAGCCACGTGTGAAGAAGACACGACAAGAGTTGGACAGAGTCATTGGCCATTGAACAGGCTGAGGCCTGTGAGCCACACAGATTGTCATTGCCTAAACATGTGTGCAACGCAGGGCTGAGCCACAGTTGACATGGGGAGGCCGATAATATGGCAGGCAATGAATGTAACCAAGGACTCATATTACAGTGATCATCCAGTCAAGGACGCATAGGGGCATGCGTGCAATGCACATGGAGCATGAATGGGCACTCATGTCCCTGCGGGACATCTGACCCATGCACAGTACAAGTGGGCTACCCTGCATCGAGTACTAAGGCTGTACCACACGGCATATGTCTGGCAGTTTCTAAGCTGGAAGTTAGCATCTACACAGGACACATGAACAAGAAACTACACATTGGCAAGAATGTAGCAGACCAGTGCAAAGGTGGAACTGGGGTGCAGAGTGGCGGAGGAGGGGCAAGGGAGCATGCCCACATGGAGTCCCGCATGCAGGCAGAGGAGACATGCATGACGGTAGCATTGCATTACTTACACATCAGAACCATGTACACGTCACATGTAGCAGCAATCATGCACAACACATCCCACAAGTGAAACACACACGTCCTCAACAACCACGCATCAACACTCACTGGACTGGGCATCAAAGTCCAGCATCTCTCCCACACCTTCGACCAATTCTGGTGGTATGAACTCCGCAACGAGAGCCTCATGCGGAGTGAGTTCTTCCTCCTCTGGTGCAGGCCCACCGCCAGTCACCAGAGTCAAGTTGTAATTTGAGGCACGCTTAGCCTTAGTGCTGCGCTTGATGTCATTCCAGCGCTTTTTGTACTCCTGCGCCGTGCGCACCTCATGGCCGAATGAACTGACATGTTCCGCAACATGCTTCCAGTGGGTGTCACGTTGGGCAGCCGTAGTCTGACTATTGGCACCCACTAGCATGTCACGGCTGTGTCCCCGCACATAGTCCACGAGGAAGTCCAGTTCCTGCTTACAGAAAGGCTTCTTCCTCGACGTGCAGGAGGTCGTGGCTGTGTGTGGGGTCCCAGCCTGTGCTGCAGGTGCAACCTTCCTCCTCTTGGACTGTGGCGCAGACCCTGGCTGGCTAATGCCGCCCTGACCAGTATGGCCAGTGGGTTCGGTGGATTGAGCCGAGGGAGTGGCAGGTGGAGGGATGACCAAAGGCCTGACTTGTGTCAGTGGCAGCTGGGTGCCCACTAATGGACCCTGCGCAGCAACATCAGCTGTGGCAGGGTCATTGACCACAACGGTCCTGGTTGGCAGACTCACAACCGGGGTGCTGTTGGGTGCATCTGCCCCTGCACTTGCCAACACCCGGCTGTTCGGGGCAGCAGATGACATGACTGCCCCAGGGACACGTGTCTTGGTCTGACCCAGCCCGGCGTGCCCCTATGGTTTCCCCCCTGGCCTGTTGGAGATCTACCAAAGGCTCTTCAAGTGCCAACGCAGCCTGCGCTGGCAGACCCTGAGCCTGGGTGGCGGTGTCCACAGCTGCACCTGCAGCTACCGCTACCCTTGGGCCCGTGGCAGTCGATGGAACGGACTGCTGGGTCATACGGGTGCCAGTGCCAGATGCAGGAGCTGCATCCCCCGGAACCACAGGGGGTGGTGGCATGGCTGCACCAACACATGGCACAACATTGTGCTCAAGTGGCGCACCCCTGCCTCTTCCCCCTCTGTGGCTGCCCTGGACACCCTGGAGTCCCCCTACTCCCTGGTCACCACGGCCACGTCCCCGACCACGCCCGCCACGAGGAGTACGCCCAGCTGAGGCGCCCCTCACCTTTGGGGGCCTCCCAACCATGGCACAGATGTAATAGTGCTGGCACAGATGGAGTGGTGCCAATGGGAGGTGAACACCACAATTGTCCTGGGCAATTGGGGTGAAGGGGGTGGGAAGCAAGATGTTAACAGCCCCCCTGCACCTGCAAGGCTGTATGTGACCCCGGTGATGTGGTGACGGGTCACGCAACGCTCAGGCACCCCAAAACTGCAGTAAAACCGTGCACGCAACCCTGCAGCCTACGTGCGTGGATTTGACCTCCCGCAGTACGCGGTGGCACCCAGTAACACGAATAACGCGTACGCGTGGGACACGCAGGCTACGATGACATCGAAAATGGGTGCAATACACAGGGGCACCCGCAGTGGAAAAAGGAGCGTTTGCGACTCACCGTCTGACTAGCGCGATGCAGAAAAACACGCGTAGCCAATACCCCCGCCAAAAGAAGAGATACGTCCTTGAGAGCTGTGAAGTAGATGGCGCGCGAAACAACTGGAAGCAGCAACACACGTCGGTCTCCACAGAAGGCACGTACAGCGAACTGCTGGGCCTGCTCACCTTTAACCCGTGCTGAGGGAAACGCACGCGCGCGTCACGTCACATGCGGACGTGCAGTTTTTCATGCGCGATTACGCGCATTACACGCGGACGTGCAGTTTTCCACACGCGATTAGCCTGGGTACGTGTTTTTCCGGGTGTGCGGGTAGTTCCACACGCGATTAGCCTGGGTACGTGTGTTCCGGGGTGGCGTGAACTTTCACACGCGATTGGTTGAAATCCACGTGTGTTCTGTCATCACGTGCAATGAGGGATACACCCTCGCACGACACGTCACAGACGCGCTCACGCGCTGAGGGGCTTTGGTCCAATGAAAATGCGTATGCGTGCAGACGCGCTTACGCGCTACGGGCCTTTCCTCGAATTACACGCTGACATGCAGATTTTTCACGTGCCAAATCACTCCGTATCAAGCTCGCCACGCGAATACACACGGAAGACCACGCTCCTGCCCAGAAGGCTGAATCACTGCCCCCCAGTGCCCCGAGCAGCCTCCCACGTGCCATCTGCTGCTGCCTGCTTGCCTGCCTGCCTGCCTGCCTGCTGCCACCGTGCCCTGCCATTTGGTGCCTGCACATCAGCCATCTGCAGGGGTCCAGTTGCTGTGTCGACCCCTGCTGGAACACTAGACTCCCGACTGGGATACCATCGCTCCACAGCCCAGCCCCAGGACCCAGTTGCCCACCCACGCCTGCCTCGGGGGTCGCCATGTCGGGGCAAGCACCATCTGAGACCAGTGGCGACCCCCAGCCAGAGAGGCAGAGGGCCACCAGCTTCAGTGAGAAGGAAGTTGGTGTCCTGGTGGAGCATGTCCTGGGGCATTATGATGCCCTCTTCGGAAGACCACGCGCCAACAAGGAAGGACGGGAGAGGATCTGGGACGATGTAGTGGTTGCCATCAACGCGGAGGGGGTGGCAACCCGCGACATCAAGCACATCAAGAAGCGCTGGGAGGACTTGAGGTCCAGGACCCTCAATAAGGCCCGGCGCCTCGTGGAGGGGGGCCGGGCACGCCTGAGTGACATCCAGATGAGGGTCCTGGAACGCGTAGACCCAGCGCTCCACGCCCAGATCCTTCGGAGGCAGACCCATCTGGAGTTGGCCGGTAAGTGGCCAAGCATTACTGTGTGAGACAGGGCATGTTGCAGTGTGCTGGTTGTCTGATACCTGCCTGTATGTGTGACATAGGCCATGTACGTATGTGTGTGTGCAGGGACATCATGGTCAGGCATGTGAGTACAGTGATGTGTGAACCACATGGTTGGTGCATGTGTTCTATTGCAACATGGGGGGCTCTGTGCCGAATGGACACATGGAAGCATGGCAGTCTCTGTTCCTGGACATGGGTGGGGGTGAGGGATGGGTGCTGGTCCCATGTACACGTATGGTGCCCATGTGTGTGTGTCTGAACTGCGTGTCTGTGACTTGTAACTGCCAATGATGCATGACACATGTCTGTGACAATGTTCAGATTCACTGATGCAGCCTAGTCATCCTTGTATCCACTGCGTCTGTGGTGTACGAGGCCAGATGGATGGAACTACGGTGAGGTGTGTGCATGTGATGGCAAGACCCATGATGCATGTGAGTTTAAAACCAACATTGTATGAATCATGAGTCCCTTGGTCATGTATGCCAATGTCCATGGCATGCGCCATGCCTGTTACTGTATGTGTTTTGCCTGCACTGACCCATGTGTTGTGGAGGGACATGATGGAAGTGATGTATGACAGTGCCACTCATCTGCTGTTGCTTCCTGTCTAGGGGACCATTGTACAGTACCCTGATGCTTGTGTTCTATGTCTCCCTCTACACAGTGGCAAGTGAAGAAGAGGGCGGAGAAGGCGATGTGGAGCAGAGCGGCGGGGATGCCACCACGGCTGCAGCGGAAGGGGTGGGTGAGCCCCCACAGGGGTTTGCACCGGCGGAAGACGGCGTGGAGACATCCAGGTTGGTGGTTTCCACAGAGGGGGAGGAGGCCGCTACTGAGCCACACATGGGGCCTGGTGGGGGCATCCCCGCTGGTGCAAGTGGTGCAGTCCAGGGCCAGGGGCAGGAGGCAGCACAGGTCGCCGTGGAGGTGCCTGTGCATGTCACTGTCCCTGACACTGTGACTGCACCACCATGCACCAGCAGGGATGCCCCATCCCAGGCCCGTCCGCAGGTAGGGGAGATGTCCATGTCATCTGACACTCCTCTACCTGTGGACGAGGGGACCCCTGGCCATGTGGAGAGAGTCCTGATTGGTGTCGCGCTGCGCACGGCTGGCATTCGTGATGAGTTGCATGCTTCCCGGGAGGAGCATGCACATCATCACGAAGAGCACCGTGCGTACGTGAACCATTTGGGAGCCGCCATGGTCAGGGGTTTCCTACATGTGTGTGGCCTTCTGGCGACCCTCTCCTCCTCTGTGGAGGCTATGCGCCAGTCGTGCTCCATGCCGTCTTCCGGCCCAGATGCCACCAGGGCCCCCTGTGGACCTGCCCCGACCAACGCAGCCAGCTCGGTGGGGACCCCATCCCTGCCACAGTCGGGAGTCGAAGGTCCAGCAGGGGTGGACACACCAGCAACTGTCCCCCTGCAGATGGAGGATGTGCCGGCATCATCTGGCAGGGCACGTGCACGACGGCATCGGTGGATTCCATCAGCCTGGATGCCGTTGTGCTGGCAGAGGCAGTGGCGTCGGAGGCAGCAGCAGGCTCGACGTGGGAGGCATCATGGCTCGGGGCCATCAAGATCAGAGGGGCAGGCATCGGCCGGAGGGCAGGAGAACCCTGGGATGGCAGTGTCTTCCGTGTGGGAGCAGTTGGTCCAGCGGATAGGTGCGGAGCGGCAGCGGGCGGAAGAGGAGCGGCTCACCATGGTCAGGGCGGAGTTCTCCATGCGTCGGGCGTTGAGGCGGGCTGAGTGCCTCGAGGAAGCTCGCAGGGAGTTTGAGGTGGACACGGGGTTGTCCCTGCGAGACCTCTGGGCCAGGACAGAGTCCCGCCTCCGGGACATCGACATGGAGTTCGAGGATGCCCTGGCCGGCAACATCACAGAGTGAGCCGCAGGACTTGCCCGCTGCCATTGTATATAGTTCTTTAGTTAGTTAGTTTTAGGTTTCCTTTATTTTTTAAGTTTTTTTTGGACCGCTCGGACAATGGCCACTTTTCTGTATATATTTTTATTATTAGTTAGTAGTAGTAGGTTTAATTTATGGTGTTGGGCTCATGGACCCTGGGATATTCTTGTACATAGTTTGATGTTTGGAAAACATTTGTTGGATTTATATTTGTGTTCTCCATGAGGCAATGGTTTTTCCTTATTTTTCCCCCCATTATTTTGCTTTGGACTACATTAGTTTTTGGATTCCTTTGTTTTTTGATTTTTTCTATTAGTTCTCGGACATGGACCATTTGTTTTGTCATCCCCATTGTTGTGTGTTTTATTTCTTTACTTCATTTTCATCTTTAATACATATATTTATTACTTACATTTGTGGTATTTTCTCATTGGTTTCATGCATGTCATGATATGGGTTTTGACATTCACTTGCACCCATTGTGTATGTGTGTGTGAGGGACATGTGTTCATTTACATACTTGCCATTGGGGTTGTATCATGTAATTGCATCTACTATGTGGGTGGATGCAATCCTTGGCTGGGTGTTTGTGCTGGGTATGCTGCCCATTACTGCCATGATTGCGTTTCGTCAGGACCTGGGGGCAGGGGGACATGAGTGGGGGCCTGCTGGGGGGTGGGGGTGCAAGGGGACATGGTTGGGGGCCTGCTGGCAGGTGCCCCACAGTGCTGGGGGGTGGGGGTGCAAGGGGACATGAGTGGGACATGGTTGGGGGCCTGCTGGCAGGTGCCCCACAGTGCTGGGGGGTGGGGGTGCAGGGGGACATGAGTGGGGGCCTGCTGGGGGGTGGGGGTGCAAGGGGACATGGTTGGGGGCCTGCTGGCAGGTGCCCCACAGTGCTGGGGGGTGGGGGTGCAGGGGGACATGAGTGGGGGCCTGCTGGGGGTGGGGGTGCAAGGGGACATGGTTGGGGGCCTGCTGGCAGGTGCCCCACAGTGCTGGGGGGTGGGGGTGAAAGGGGACATGAGTGGGGGCCTGCTGGGGGTGCAAGGGGACATGAGTGGGACATGGTTGGGGGCCTGCTGGCAGGTGCCCCACAGTGCTGGGGGGTGGGGGTGCAAGGGGGACATGAGTGAGGGCCTGCTGGGGGGTGGGGGTGCAAGGGGACATGGTTGGGGGCCTGCTGGCAGGTGCCCCACAGTGCTGGGGGGTGGGGGTGCAGGGGGACATGAGTGGGGGCCTGCTGGGGGGTGGTGGTGCAAGGGGACATGGTTGGGGGCCTGCTGGCAGGTGCCCCACAGTGCTGGGGGGTGGGGGTGCAAGAGGACATGAGTGGGGGCCTGCTGGGGGTGCAAGGGGACATGAGTGGGACATGGTTGGGGGCCTGCTGGCAGGTGCCCCACAGTGCTGGGGGGTGGGGGTGCAAGGGGGACATGAGTGGGGGCCTGCAGGGGGGTGGGGGTGCAAGGGGACATGGTTGGGGGCCTGCTGGCAGGTGCCCCACAGTGCTGGGGGGTGGGGGTGCAAGGGGACATGAGTGGGACATGGTTGGGGGCCTGCTGGCAGGTGCCCCACAGTGCTGGGGGGTGGGGGTGCAGGGGGACATGAGTGGGGGCCTGCTGGGGGGTGGGGTGCAAGGGGACATGGTTGGGGGCCTGCTGGCAGGTGCCCCACAGTGCTGGGGGGTGGGGGTGCAAGGGGACATGAGTGGGGGCCTGCTGGGGGTGCAAGGGGACATGAGTGGGACATGGTTGGGGGCCTGCTGGCAGGTGCCCCACAGTGCTGGGGGTGGGGGTGCAAGGGGACATGAGTGGGGGGCCTGCAGGGGGGTGGGGGTGCAAGGGGACATGGTTGGGGGCCTGCTGGCAGGTGCCCCACAGTGCTGGGGGGTGGGGGTGCAAGGGGACATGAGTGGGGGCCTGCTGGGGGTGCAAGGGGACATGAGTGGGACATGGTTGGGGGCCTGCTGGCAGGTGCCCCACAGTGCTGGGGGGTGGGGGTGCAAGGGGACATGAGTGGGGGCCTGCAGGGGGTGGGGGTGCAAGGGGACATGGTTGGGGGCCTGCTGGCAGGTGCCCCACAGTGCTGGGGGGTGGGGGTGCAAGGGGACATGAGTTGGGGCCTGCTGGGGGGTGGGGGTGCAAGGGGACATGAGTGGGACATGGTTGGGGGCCTGCTGGCAGGTGCCCCACAGTGCTGGGGGGTGGGGGTGCAAGGGGACATGAGTGGGGGCCTGCAGGGGGGTGGGGGTGCAAGGGGACATGAGTGGGACATGGTTGGGGGCCTGCTGGCAGGTGCCCCACAGTGCAGGGGGGTGGGGGTGCAGGGGGACATGAGTGGGGGACTGCTGGGGGGTGGGGGTGCAAGGGGACATGGTTGGGGGCCTGCTGGCAGGTGCCCCACAGTGCTGGGGGGTGGGGGTGCAAGGGGACATGAGTGGGGGCCTGCTGGGGGTGCAAGGGGACATGAGTGGGACATGGTTGGGGGCCTGCTGGCAGGTGCCCCACAGTGCTGGGGGGTGGGGGTGCAGGGGGACATGAGTGGGGGCCTGCAGGTGGGTGGGGGTGCAAGGGGACATGAGTGGGGGCCTGCTGGGGGGTGGGGGTGCAAGGGGACATGAGTGGGACATGGTTGGGGGCCTGCTGGCAGGTGCCCCACAGTGCTGGGGGGTGGGGGTGCAGGGGGACATGAGTGGGGGCCTGCTGGGGGGTGGGGGTGCAAGGGGACATGGTTGGGGGCCTGCTGGCAGGTGCCCCACAGTGCTGGGGGGTGGGGGTGCAAGGGGACATGAGTGGGGGCCTGCTGGGGGTGCAAGGGGACATGAGTGGGACATGGTTGGGGCCTGCTGGCAGGTGCCCCACAGTGCTGGGGGGTGGGGGTGCAGGGGGACATGAGTGGGGGCCTGCAGGGGGGTGGGGGTGCAAGTGGACATGAGTGGGACATGGTTGGGGGCCTGCTGGCAGGTGCCCCACAGTGCTGGGGGGTGGGGGTGCAGGGGGACATGAGTGGGGGCCTGCTGGGGGGTGGGGGTGCAAGGGGACATGAGTGGGACATGGTTGGGGGCCTGCTGGCAGGTGCCCCACAGTGCTGGGGGGTGGGGGTGCAAGGGGACATGAGTGGGGGCCTGCTGGGGGGTGGGGGTGCAAGGGGACATGAGTGGGACATGGTTGGGGGCCTGCTGGCAGGTGCCCCACAGTGCTGGGGGGTGGGGGTGCAGGGGGACATGAGTGGGGGCCTGCAGGGGGGTGGGGGTGCAAGGGGACATGAGTGGGGGCCTGCTGGGGGGTGGGGGTGCAAGGGGACATGAGTGGGACATGGTTGGGGGCCTGCTGGCAGGTGCCCCACAGTGCTGGGGGGTGGGGGTGCAAGGGGACATGAGTGGGGGCCTGCTGGGGGGTGGGGGTGCATGGGGACATGGTTGGGGGCCTTCTGGCAGGTGCCCCACAGTGCTGGGGGATGGGGGTGCAAGGGGACATGAGTGGGGGCCTGCTGGGGGGTGGGGGTGCAAGGGGACATGAGTGGGACATGGTTGGGGGCCTGCTGGCAGGTGCCCCACAGTGCTGGGGGGTGGGGGTGCAAGGGGACATGTGGCTTGGCTGGGGGGCATGCCCATGGTGGATGGGCTGCCTGCGGGACATGACAGGGGTGCAGGGTAGTCCCCTGTGATGTGGGCTGCCTGCAGAGGTCGTGGAGGGGGTAGAGGGGAGACCTGGGAGGACCCACACTGGCAATTCACCTCTTCAACTTCCCGCACACCCACGTAATACACTGCCCCACTCGCACAGGCCCAATCACGTGTAGGATTTCTCGCGCACCCCTGTAATACACGTACCCAGGCCAATCGCGTGTAGATTTTCTCGCGCACCCCTGAAATCCACGTACCCAGGCCAATCGCGTGTAGATTTTCTCGCGCACCCCTGTAATACATGTACCCAGGCCAATCGCGTGTAGCATTTCTCGTGCACCCCTGAAATCCACGTACCCAGGCCAATCGCGTGTAGATTTTCTTGCGCACCCCTGTAATACACGTACCCAGGCCAATCACGTGTAGAATTTCTCGCGCACCCCTGGAATCCACGTACCCAGGCCAATCGCGTGTAGATTTTCTCGCGCACCCCTGTAATACACGTACCCAGGCCAATCACGTGTAGAATTTCTCGCGCACCCCTGAAATCCACGTACCCCGCTCAATCGCGTATTTAACTTCCCGCGCGCCACTTTTTTGATGCGCTGGGACTCTACCGCCTGCCTTCGTGTGGCGGCCGTGTTTCAGCTTGTGCGTGTCTTTGGCTGTGCGTGGCTTTGCCCTATTCGATTCCATGAATACGTGTGGTTCGAGTGCGTGTGGGCGTTCCGTCTGCTTCCCTGCAGTACATCCCCAGTTACGCCCTTATTTTCTCGTGTTGTTCCCCATTCCGCACGTTACGCCCCATGTCCCGCCCACTTTCTGGTGTGTGCGCTGAGGTTGTGCGCTTTCACTGTGCGCGTCGCGCACACCTTTCGCGATGTTGCAGTGACTTGTGCGCCATGCACGGGTTTGGCGCACATCCCGCGGTGAACACGCGCATTGACTTCCATGAATCGCACGCATGCGCGTGCGCCTGTTTTTTTCCGATTGCGCCTGCTTGCGCGTAGATTTTCGGCGCACGTTTGTTCCATGAATCGGCCCCTTAGTGTTTTCATATCTAATTTTCACAAATATTCTTCTGCTAAACCTGGTTGCAAAACACATTTTTTTACGCCATGAATGACTTTTCATGAACCTCCAATATCCATAAGGTACTTACACCTGTTTTGTGGCAACGTGATTTCTGGAACTCTGCCCCTTTTAAATAAGTTGAGTGTTTCATGCTAAATATGCAGCCCTAACTTGCCAAATTTGTTTTGTATAAGGATTAATTTGCTGAAACTTTCTGCCACAGTACTCTCTCCTACAATTCCACTGTGCGCAGCAAGATGGATTCCTACCCTGTACAGGTGAGGCCTTCATCCGCCATCATAGTTGTACCATATTTGTTGTTTCCCTTTTTCCCACGTTGATATAGTTTCCTGACTCATGTTCACTCTTCACACATGGTCCACATAACTATAACTTGGTCCTGCTGAAGGCGCTTAAAATGTTGGTGTCAAAACGTCCACAACGTCAACCCTCTCCCCAATCACCTGAGCACTTGTTAGCACGACTGTACCCCTTAAACAAGTCCTTCCTTTCTGTGAATTTCCTTGTGCCAACATTACTTTTGAACACATGTACTCATACCTTGAACACAATCAGCTGTTCGCAAATTAGTTTTCTCTAATCTTTTTTATCATTAAAAGCATATGGTTTCAGAACTTTGGAGAATCTATATCAATGTGGTTAACGTTATTCTATTAACTATATTAATTTATGATGTTTGAATAAATCAAGGTTAGTTTACCAACAGAAACATCTCTTGTTCAGGCTCTTTTGCTAATACCCTAGTTCCTGCCGTGTAGGAGTACCCCTCCCTTGCGTTGGTTTCTGACACACAAAACCAAGCAGAGTTGAGTGCAAAGGGAACCAAAAAGGTCCGGAAAAAGTCCCCAATGTCCAGCCAACATGATGACACATGGATGCAATCGTACAAGACAGAACAGCCTATGCAACAATCCATACCGATACACGTGCTGCAGGTCTAAGGAGAGGAGTCTTGAAGGGGGAGCAGATAAAGATCCAAGAAGTGCTGAAGATCGAGTGTATGAAAGTGGAAGAAATCAGAGTGCACACAGTCCATGAATGGCCAGAGCAAGGTTAATTTAGAGAGCAAGGCACGGACTGTTTTTTAGGCACCCATAGAGGAAGAAGGGTGAGACTATCTAGTTTTAGTCCAGGCCTGCACTCAGACAATGTGAAATAATGAACATTGCAACAATCGATCCAATTAATTAAATTGTTGTCAACATATACCAGAGTTCAGGGAGCTCACATACGATTCCATACCTATGTATGCATTTACTTATTTATTTGCATATGGTTAACAAAAATAACCTTTGCTAACAGAAAAACAAACAACCATAAAAACGTATTACATTACTGTTCATTTTGATACAGTACAAACACTCAATTAAACATAAACCATCGTACAATTTAAAAAGGAATATAGACCATTTCCTTTTTATACAATACAAATTAAAAAAATGTAAAACTGATATGTTCAGACAAGGCTCAACACTATTTAAAATCAATGTCCAAAACCAATCAGTATTAAACAAGCCTTCATCTAAAATAAAAACCCGGAAATATTCAAACGAAATTCAGACAAGACAGTGCATTCAGTTATAAGATGACACATTGTTTCAATTTGCAAAGTACAGTATCTACCAAGACACTAAGAGCGTTGGATTCCTTGTCTAGCACCAATAACTTCTCTGCTAGCCAGTAGTTTCAGTTTAAAACGTAGCATTTCAGACCTATGTTTCTTTGATGGATGAGCTTAAGATAAAAAGGCATTTCATTGACAGCTGTAGGGTATTTTGTGGAGATTTGGGGCCTGACGGTATTTTCTTACCGCCGAAATATAACTTAGCAACAATCACTCTTTGTATTCAGATTTGGCCATGTACGACAATAATACAGTGAACATGCATTATTTCAGCACCCAGGCATTCATATTTGGTATGCGTGGGTGGTAGGCGCGGTTGGTGGTATTTTGGTGAGCATAACTCCCTTGTTTTATTTGTGGCCCCAATGTCCAAAATCCCTTATCTTTGCTTAGATTTTTCGTGTGATCACTAGAGAGACCTCAGACCTACATTTTAGGAATACCACATTTTTCAGTAATAGTGATGGTGTGCCACCATGGGCGAACTCACTGACTTATTTACGACAGAGAGCTATATATGGTAGTCTTGTGGTAATTTCCACTACCTTATATACGGTAGGGAGCTATGTTCAGAGAGTCTCTCTTCCCGTTGGCTCATGTACCTCCAACAAGCTATGCTACGGTCACTCACAACTGTTCATACTGATTCTGACATGCACACATCTGTCTTAAAATGACCATTGCACTGTTTAAAAATCTCCCCACATCATCGGCATTGTAATGGTAAATAGTAAATACACCACCCGTCTGTTTTCAAATATTTTTCTGTATTATAAAAGTTGCATTTAAACACGATCTCATTCTTTACAGAAATAAATAAAATGGTACAGTAAAATCATTGTCTATGACACACTGCAAAGAGAGTGGCGGAGAACAGAACTCAAATTGCAACATTAGCATTTGATTAAGGCATGCACAGGAATCCTACACTGACTGCATATTACCGTACACACTCAGCTCCCACACTTCTCATTACCTTATCTTTTTAGTTGTTCTCTTTGGCTGTTCTCTTTGTGAATGTGGCTCCCTTGGATTAACTCCAGCAAAAAGGAACGCTTGCCTTCTCAAACCGGGGTCATTGCCTGGAATTCTCAGCTTTTGCAGATAGGAACGCCTCAGCCAGTGGAAAGGTCCTTCTTTCAGCTCTCCCCAATCTCGACTGCCAAATCTTGACTGTAGCAGGACGCAGGGATCTGCATTCAGTCAGGAGTCCCACAGCCAGGTCTTCTCCCCAGTAGTGCAGAAAAATGTCTGCCTGTCTTTTTCCCCGATACTGCCCACTAAAACTTTCATCTCAGCCCTCTGTATGACGTGTCCCAATGAAATCCATCATCTCTCATCCTCCTACTCTCAACAATAGCTTCGCTTATACATTTGCAATTGTTGCAAATCTGACGTCCTTCTTCCTGCAGTTCCTGTGCACAAAAACACGGAGAATCAGGCAGAGAAGAGAAGAAAAAAAATCTGCACACACATTTAAATGGCTTTCAGAGTATGCCTAATTCTGCAGTGGAGAACACATTTTATTAGTGGGTTATGTTAAATAAGGTTTTATTAGTCAGGTTAATGGTTAATAGGTTAGCTGTTAATTTTCAAATGTGTCTCTCGCACCATAGGCATTTCAGGTGAAAAATAGTGTGCATTTTTAAATGAGTACGTGTGCTTTTAACTGTAAAAATAGATTTGCATCTTATATGTTAAAATCGTTTTTGACTGAATAGTCTGTCTTTCCTTGTTAATCAGGTAACCCATATAGCAATGCACCGCACCCTTGTGGTGGTGCTGCGAAAAAAATTGCTACCTGTGCAGTAGTGCTGTACTCTGTGCTGTTTGCTACCTGTGTAGTAGTGCTGTACTCTGTGCTGTTTGCTACCTGTGCAGTAGTGCTGTACTCTGTACTGTAACACGCCAAATATCCTTACATATACCCTCCTTTTGTTTTTAGAACTTGGCTATAATCCAAGCCAATTCCTAAAAACAACTTGTTCTTTTTTTTTTTTTTACAATATAGCAATCCAACAAAATGAATATTCATGTGCATCAATGAAAATTTGCAATCAACATTTCATCTGAGTCCATCAGTTCATAAAATGTTCCACATTTGCCTTCTCAGTGGAAATGGCATTACTTTAAGTTTAAATTTTCCAAGTCAATTAAAAACAACGAAATAAAACAACTAACTAAAACAAATAATTAATATAACAAATTAAAATAAATAATTAAAATAATAAATACGTGGAACTTCATATGCAGGAACTTCTGTTTTGTCTCTTTTGGTATGTCCCGACCAGCGATGTTATTCGGTTCATTCGAGTATTCTTTCATCTTGGCAATCTTGAATCCACAGCAGTCATCTCTTTTGGCATTCCGGTTATTTTGTCTTCACCTCCACCTGGAGGCAGGCATCTTTTGGTCTTCATCCAGGGGACTCCAGGACTCCATCGTCTCTCCCGTGGGCTCTGATCTCGGAACCTCCGATCAAATAATGTTAATTGTCTAAATCAAAATAGAAAATAAACAAATTAAGTACATAGCATAATACTAACTTCATCCTTTTGCCAAAAATAAAACATGCTTGGTAAAAATATTTCATTTTTTTTTTTTCTGAAATTAAACACAAGTTAAAAGAAAACAAGCAGATATTCAATATTTAACACACTTTCTCTCTGCACAACAACCATGAGCTTCCATTATATGTGCATTTATTTATTTATTTATTTATTTATTTTTATTTTATATTATATTTTACATATACTACAGTGTTTATGTGCCATCATAACAATCAACTTTTTAACTTCTTTGTCACTGCCTCCTGATTGTACCCATTTATTTTCTCTTTTTGTGTTCAAGGGACTTTATCTGTTTCTACATGCTCAAGCCGCCTGATCTCATGTCTGGGATGGCATGGTTTGATTTGATTTACATGGACAAACTGCTCTATTGCTGTTTCACCTTCATTTTTCAAAATTGTATACACTACAGGAGAGACCTTATCTATAATCCGAAATGGCCCCTGCCAGGCTGCTAGAAATTTAGAATTTTTCTGTTTACTTTTTCCAAAATGAAACTTGTACACCTGATCCCCTACACTGTATTCCTTTGCTGATGTCTTTTTATCATAATATGACTTTGCACTGTCAGCAGCTCTTTCCAGATTTCTCTGCACAAAAGCAAATGCATGTTGCAAATGCCTCCTCAGTTCATCAATATATTCATGAACTGTGGATGCACTCACAAGGGTTTGCTCATGTGTTCTGTATAGTAGGTGTTGTGGTAACACCATTTTCCTACCTGTTAAGACCTCATGGGGGCTAACACCTGTTGCTTTGGCAGGAGTCGACCTGATTGCCATCAAAACCAATGGTAAACGCAAATCCCAGCTGGAACCTGCTTCTGCCACAAATTTCTTTAAAATATCCACAACAGACCTATTGCTTCTTTCAACTGTACCTGAAGACGCCGCCCGATATGCGATATGTAGTTTCCTTTTCACACCTAGTATTTGCCATACCTTACTCATTAGCAGTGCTTTAAGTGGGGTAAAAAATTGAGGGGGGGCCCTCGTTTGGGGGCGTGGCTTCCATTGCGGGCATGGCCTAAAAGTGCACAAATCATAGGTGCGCAAACAAATATATAAATGTATTTGAGCATTTATATATTTGTTTGCGTACTACTATGGTTTGTGATTTTTCAAGCCTTCTTTTATAAACATAGCAATGTTACATATTTCTATGTTTATACAAGGTGGCTTGTAAGTGCACAAACCATAGTAAGTTACGCACACTTGTGTGCTTACCTAACTATGGTCTGTGTACTTTTCAAGCTGCCTTTTAAAAACATAGACATTTGTAACATATGTCTATGTTTATAAAAGACGGCTTGAAACGTAGCCATCTTGTATAAAGCGTTGAGGACGGACAAAACCCAAGGTGGCTTTGTCCGTCGACAAAGCTATATAAAAGATGCCTTGAATTGTGTACGATACAAGCCGTCTGTTATAAACATAGAAATATGTCTACGTTTATAAAAGACGGCTTAAACGTACACAGTTGAAGGCATCTTTTATAAAGCCTTGCCAAAGGTGAAAGGCGCCTCGGGCTCAGTGATCTCTGCTTAGAGCAGAGATCACAGACCCTGAGGCGTCTTTAACCTCTGCGAACCCGCGGGCTCCGTGATCTAATCTGCAGATTAGATCACGGAGCCCGCGGGTTCGCTGAGGGTCAGTGACCTGGCGAGGGAAAACTAAGGGACTGTAGCTTCCTCTGATGGCCCCTCAGATGAGGGGTCATCAGAGAAAGTTACAGTGACTGACGGAAGTGCCAGCCAGTCACAGCAACGCTGTGCCTGGCTGGGACTTCTGTCAGCTCGCCTGACGTTAAAGTGGCGGGCGCATCTCCCGTCGCGGCTGCGGCCGCGGCGGGATAATGCGTCCTGCCATGGCGTGGTGAGGCTGGGGGGCCCCGG
The DNA here is from genome assembly GCF_040938575.1 of Ambystoma mexicanum. Classification (NCBI taxonomy): domain Eukaryota; kingdom Metazoa; phylum Chordata; class Amphibia; order Caudata; family Ambystomatidae; genus Ambystoma; species Ambystoma mexicanum. The sequence goes on from NC_090940.1 coordinate 358,677,112, forward strand.
CAGGGCCCCGGCTCAGCCCCACTTTTTGTAGACTGCCGGGGCCCGGCCCCGGCAGGCCCCGGCCCACTTAAAGCACTGCTCATTAGAGCACTTGTGAAATGACTTCCTCTGTCTGACTCAATTCTTTGTGGCAACCCAAACCTTGAGAACACATGGTTCACCAGCAATGTGGCTGCTGTTTGCGCACTACAATCTGGTGCAGGAATGCACTCAATCCACTTCGACATCAAACATACCACACTCAAAATATAACGGTGTCCCCTGCTCGACCTTTTTAAAGGACCTACATAGTCTATTTGCAAATCTGACCATGGGAGAGTTAGGCCTCTTTTCATCAATGGTGCTCTATGCATTGGTGAAGCAGGTTTAAATTGGGCGCATACTAGACATCCTCTAGTATATAATTCCACATCTTGGGACATATGTGGCCAGTAAGCATAATCTTTTAGTATTTCTAATGTTTTTTGTGAGCCTCTATGGCCTGCAGTTATGGCATCATGTGCATGGTGTAGCATCAGTCCTCTGAATGAAAGGGGTACTACCCACTGTATTTGCCCTGTTATGGATTCTCTAATCATGAGTCCATCTTGTAATATGATTCGTGTTTTGTTCTTTAATAACACCCTCAACTCTTCTTTTCCCATACAATCATTTTCTGTTAAAGGATTTTGTTCAGGATCTATCAAATGATTATAATAGATTCCCAAAATTTGATCATTCTTTTGTGCCTCAATCAAATCTTGGTCTGGCGTGTCATGACTCCACTGCACCACCGGTTGATCTACCTCCTTTGGTGCTTTAGAACGTGTGATTGCATCAATTTGTATTTCACCCATTAAATAATCAATAGGTAGCAATTCTCTCATCACAGCCCCAATCTTAGCCAGATGGTCTGCCTTATCATTTCCCTCCTTATCCTCTCCTGGTGTTTTTAAATGCCCACGAATTTTTCTCCAGTATATTGTTAAATTATTTTCTGACACCAATTTGTCTATGGTTTGTATCATTTTTCCATGTTTAAGTGGCTTTTTGTTGTATGTAACCATGCCTCTTGCTTTCCAACCAGGCAAATACTCCACAAAGCTATTCCGTGCATAGTCAGAATAAGTCACCAGGACAATTTCACTGAACTTTTTATCAACTGCAGTAGCAATTGCTTTATAGATGGCTGCCAATTCCGCCACCTGACTGCTCCTATCCCCAATCCTCATCCCTATACTGGGGACGCCTTCACATTTCAACCAGACATTTCCTATTCCTGCCACTAATTGTTTATTACTGTCATTTTCAAGGTGAAAAGCACAACCATCCACATATACAGTTGGCAAATCCTTGCATGTTTTTTCATCAAAAGCTTTGTGTGATGATTGTTCAAATTCCTGCAAACTAGTTTCCACTTCCATTTCATTTGGTATTTGTTCAGCTGCACAATCATGTAAGTCAGCTAACCCTTGAGCAATTGGGCTCTTTTTATTTTGTCCATATCTCACTTCCACGGGAAAACCTTGTAATGCCAGCGTCCATGAAGTGATTCTGGATTGCGCTAGATTGCCTGATCTAATTCTTTTACTCTCTAAAAATTGCAAAGGTTGATGATTTGTTTCAATAATCACCTTTTCTCCCTGAACAATGGGGCGGAAATGTTGTAGCGCCCACACAGTGGTTAATAGGGCCTTTTCACATTCATTAAATCTCATTTCAACTTGGGAAAATGCCTTACTTGCATATGCAATGGTTTTGTGATTCAAATCGTGTTTTTGTGATAATACTGCTGACATACAATGTTCAGAAAAACCTATTTCTATAAAGAAATCCCTGTCCTTTATGGGGTATGCTAAACATGGTGCCTTTACAAGACATTCCTTCAATCTAGCCACTGCATCAGACTGCTCTCTTTCCCATCTCCAGGGAGTATTTAGTTTAAGCAGTTTAGTCAATGGTTGAGTGATTTCTGCATAATTCTCAATGAACTTTCTGTTATAGCCTGTCATCCCTAATAAACTTTTTACTCCTTTCACATTTTTAGGATCTTTTAATCTTTGTATGGCCTCTATTTTCTTCCTTTGTGGATTTAGCCCACGTTCAGTCACTTCATGCCCTAGAAAGTTCACTTTTTTCTTGCACCATTGTGCTTTTTGCAAAGATACTTTGGCGCCTGCTTTCTGCAATTGGCCAAGTACATGTCTTATTTCATCAAAATGGCTTTTCAGGCTTTCATTTTTTATCAGGACATCATCCACATAAACTATTGTTCCTCTTTCCGCTGCATCCGGCATGGCCTTTCTCAAAAATATGCCAAATTCACTCCCACTATTGATGTACCCGAACGGAGCTCTAAGCCAGGCATATTGAGTCCTGTCAAATGTAAAGGAAAATAAGTGTTGTATCTCCTCTGCCAATGGCACACACCAATATCCAGATGTGAGATCTAACGTGGTAAATACATTTGAACCATGTATCTGAGCTAGGCCCTGATCAATGAATGGTAGTGGCCATCTAGATACTGGTACTCTTTTATTTAACTCTCTTAAGTCTGCACACAGCCGCCATTGACCATTTGGCTTTAACACACCTAAAATAGGCGTATTGGATGTGCTATGAATGGGCCTGATTATTCCCCGTGATTCCAAATTTTTAATAATCTCTGCCAATGATTCTAAACATGCCAGCGGTAGTCTATACTGGCGTACAAACACTGGATTTCTGCTACAACCTTCTGGTAGTGTGGCCACATGTAAATCAGTTAAACCACAATCATAAGCATCTTTTGCAAATACATCCTTAAACTCCATAAATATTTCCCTCAGGTCGTCTCTATCCTTATCGCTGTCACATGCATCCGCTAAGGAGATCTGCTCTTCTACCATTCTGGAAAATTCTGGAAACTCTTCTGGTAAAGGAATCTCAGCGCTTTCCTCTAACTGTGTGGCTGTGTCTTTTTGTAGAGCTGCCACTTTTAAATATTTTGGCATATCAGCTTCCACTTCAATGGGCTGATTTCCTGTTTCATTTTCATTTAAATTAAATATTATGCAATCCTCTTGATGGCAGCACACTGTCTCATTTGAATCATAAGGATACACAGAATGAATTTTAAATATTCCTTTGGGCTGAGAGTCCAGGTGTTCTGGCAACTCGCCCTTGGCATCTACATATTTTTCAGGAATATTCCCAATCACCATGTCATTTAAATCTGCCGTATAATGTGATTTTTGTATGGCCATTCCTAATGGGGAGTTTTCCTCTAAATGAATATCCTGACAACCTTTATTATTTACCATGATTTTTACAGATCCCTCACCAATGTCTACCAATGGAATGTATTCATAATTCAGGCCTTGCTGTTTTATGGATTCATTCAGGCATACAAATGCATCAGAGCCTTTCATCTGCTGCCCATTTTTGCATTTCAGTGTTATTGCAAACTGTTTTGTAAATGCAGGAATAATAGTATTTTTCCTCATTTGTAATTCGACTGCATAAGGAACCAGTTGTGCACAATGATAAGCCCTTCTTTTGTCTTCAAATTCAGGTGCCGGACCACCTAGGCGTGACCATATTTTTTGATTAAGTAAATCTAACACCATACACATTCTGTGCATGATGTCATTGCCCATGTAAAATTCATTTTGTGCTCCACTCACTATCCATACATTATGGTAAATTGTTTTCTGCTCAATGCTAATTTTAAGCATACATCTGCCTGCAATTCGGTTTTCAAAGTCTGGACTGTCCAACCCAGAAACATATTGGTTTTTAATCCTAAATTTCGGGATTTCATCCCTCTCCATAATTTTTTGCAACAATTTCTCATTAATGAAACTCCTTTCATGTTCAAGTGCTAAAGTGGCTTTTATTGTTTTAAGATAATCATTTATACCAACATGAACCCATGGTTGCTCATCTTCCATGTGTATTTCTGCCAGAGTGGTAATGTGTTTTTCTGAATCTGTTTTAGGAGCAATATTCTGTTTGCATGTTTTCTCTTTTAAATAGAAACGTAATGTGTGCTCATCTATGGCAGTCTGCCAATCTTTCCTTGGGTCCAAGTATACTTGTACAGGTAGTTTTTCATTGTCGCTCTGCATTTTGTCTTGACACATTAATATAACAGTGACACTAGGTATGCAGCTATTCTGGAGAAATACCTCCACAGCATCATTTGTTTTGGCAACGGTGTGACATTCATTTATATTGCTGTTTTGTGATTTTAGTTTCTTAGGCCTCATTGGTTTTTTGGTTAAGGACCACAGCACTCCATTCACCCCATCTATGAGAAGAGACAATCTTTTCAGGCAATCTGTCCCCATCAGAAATGGAATTTCACAAATAGATGTGATCAATACCTCTTGTTTCATTCTGTGCTTTCCTATTTTTATGTCAACCTCAGTTACACCTATGATGGGCACCTCCTCCCCATTAAAGTTATGCACTGGGCCTTGATTTGCCTTCACTGTGATCTGACTCTGTGGAGGCCTCCCTTCATTGATACTCTTTACCAGCTCCTTGGACATAATTGTGGCCTGTGCGCCAGTGTCAATCATAGCGAAGGTGTGGCATTTTTCTTCTACAGTGATGGGTGCATAATATCTGTCCTCAACTTCCTCTAATACACATAAGAAATGTGAATTCTTACTGATTTCAGGGCTCACCTTTCTCAGATCTATTTCACTTTTGGCTAAGCACATTGGTAAATGAAAAGACATTTTTCCCTCCTTTTTACCCATTTCTGTGCGAGATATTTTATTCATTTCTCCATGTTCAGAGGTTTTTTGGAGTGTGGCCACTGTTCGCCCATCCATCTGGGTAACATCAGAGACCACATTACAACCTTCCAACTGAACATGTGTAACAACATCATTCAGCAATTTGTCATTTTTTAATTCTGTGCATTTGTGATCATTTAGTATAATACCAGCCCTTTCAGCCTCTTCAAAAATATGTGGCTCAAAGAATTCTTCAGGTGATTGACTTGTACCCTCCTTGTGAGTATTTCCTTTTTCTGTCTGTGTTTGGTCATTGTTTTGCTTGCCCAGGGAAGGAGCTATGGCAACCCCACTTACTCCCTGTTCACTGGTATTCCCCATGCATGAGTCATTTTTCTTAAATCTGTCCCTTTGTTCTTTTGGAATTCCTAATGTTTCTTTTTCATTTGTGCAAATCTTTACTGTTTTATTTAGCTCTAAGTTAAACCGTACCTCTTTTTTAGAAGTATTTGCACTTTCTATCACAATTTCATTTACTGGTACTTTCATTTTTAATCCATTAGGCATCTCAGAGTCGTTATGCAAAATTATATCAGAGCAATCTGTCATTTTGGCACTGCAGTTATCATGAGTACTTAGTCACTTTTCGGAAGCCCCCCGGTCATTGCTAGCCATCAGCCCCCTCTTTGGAAGGTTGTTTTTGCGCTGTATAGAGCTTTCCTATTTGCTCAGCTAACATTTTCACTTGGGCCTCAAGGCACTGGAACCTTTCCATCTCTCTAGGATCCTCTTTCTGTGGCCTAGGTCGATATTGGTTGTTTTCCCCCTGATTGGATCTATTCTGATACCTCTCAGGTGATTGATGTCGGTTGGGATGGTTTCTGAACTCTTGATTCATTTGTGGAGGGGAGCGGGTTGCACCCATCCTTTGATTATAGTTCCCTGGTGGGGAATCATTGTACTGGCGTGGATTGTAGTTCACGTTTTGCCTCATGTCCTGTCTCTCAGATTGTGGGTACTGGCCCCTATGTTGATTTCCATTATCAGTAAATCGATCCACATATCGGGGCCTATCCTGATTACCATATATCATGGTGCTGGGATCAAATCTGCTCTGTGTCCCCAATAACTGGTAGGGACCATCATTTCTTTGATCTTGATTTTGTCTCTGGTTATTGTTCAGACCTGCCATATCAGGCCGATATCCTACCCGGGGTCTATCCCCTAAATATCTAGGACTGATGTAGCTCTCTCTATTACTAGGATCATGTGTTTGGAACATTGGTACAGGAAATGGCGATCTTTGTTGATTACCCCTTTGTTCAGGTGTCACATTATTTTTACCTTGGCTTTGAGCAGACTCAAGGGACATTTTGGCTGACCTGATTTCCATTACTGTGGCTGAGGGTTCTTTAGATTTAGGCCTGGTATCTTTCATTTTATCACTTTCTCTACCCTGACAATAGAGTACCTCATATAGCTTTGTGCTTTGATGTACAATCCATTCAAGGGACTTGTCACGGTCAAATTCATGGACCAATTGGGATATGATGTCTTTCTGTAGCCCATAGAAGTATGCGGTTTTAGACTCATTGGAATTTGAGTCAAAAGATACATCAAAGCGAGAGAATGCTCTTTTTAAGTCTTGTAAAAATTGGCGAGGGGATGTATTAGGTCCAGCAGTAATTGTGTACGTGACTTTCTTTGCCTCCTGCAATGACTGAAAAGGAGAAAAATGACGCCTAATTTCTTTTTCAAACTCCAGCCATGTCATATTCTGCTGTTCATTTAATCCCCTTATGATGCTGGCCGTCGGGGCATCTAAAGTTAAATGAAAATATTGTCTGTACTGTTCCCTAGGTATCTGGAGTGCTTTAAAAATGTCATGCACCGCTTCTAAGTGATCCTCAATGCAGCATTCACCTCCCTTTTTAAATGGTTTGATCAGGGCTTTAATGGATTTCATTATTTTTATGGGGCTACTTGTTGCAATACATGGAATTGCACTATTTTGTGAGTCAATCCTGTTTTCAGGTGTATGAGATTGGTGACTGCCCCCAATGGGAGTATCAAATCCCCCAAGGGCGCTGCAACCAAGTTCAGTCACCGGCCCAGTCACTGGGGCACTAGCTCTTTGGGCAGAGCTAGAATTCACCTCCACTCCACTGAATGTGGTACCCTGCCGCCTCTCCTGGGACCTGGGAATGCACATTTGCTGTTCTAAGTCCTTACACTTTTTAAGGAGTCTGTTGGCTTCATCATGCAAATAATTATTTTCATCACTCATTTTATTAATCACGTCCTGCATTTCGCACATTTGCATTTGGCATTCATTGAACTCTTTATTTCTCTTGTCTCTTTCTTGAATCATTTTAATCATTTCTTGTTCTGCACTCTGGAGATCACCTTCTTTTTCGCAATGTTCTTTTTGTAAAATCTGCATTTCTGAAACAACCTCATCTTTATCCTGCCTAATGTGATCCACTAAGGCTTTTAAGTGTGCCAATTCTTGCTCACTATCTTCAAATTGTTTCTTGCTTTTGGATAACTGAGTATCAAAGTCTCTGCATTTTAATTGCATGTCTTTTTGGCATACATCCAATTCTGCTCTCAACATTTCCTGATTTTTACTTGCCCCCTCTAATTCAGTCTTTAACCTGTTAATTAGCTGAGTATCATTCTCTTGCATTCGCAGGGACTTGTTTAAAATAAACCATTTTTTGCCGCATAGCCGTATTAAACAGTCTTTCTCTGCACTTTTATCGGCTGCATTCAATAATCTTGTAAGGCAGACCTGAATCATGCTGCCTTCTGCAAAAATATTGTCTAGTTTTTCTTTCTGCACCTCACCCTGAATGCGGTTACTCCATTCTAACCTGCTATTCGAAGACCAATTCCCATGTGCAAATAACTTTGCATCTAAATATTGCACTAGATCTGAGAATGTGGTTTCCCTTTGTGACATTCTGAAATTCGTTTTTAGTGGCACACTGCTATTATAAAATGGGTTCCCTTTAATGTGCAAATGGCAGTGTGAGACACACTTGCCACGCCCAGTAGGTACTCTATGATCAATTTCCCGGCCTGCAACGCACCATAAATATGTAGGGTATTTTGTGGAGATTTGGGGCCTGACGGTATTTTCTTACCGCCGAAATATAACTTAGCAACAATCACTCCTTGTATTCAGATTTGGCCATGTACGACAATAATACAGTGAACATGCATTATTTCAGCACCCAGGCATGCATATTTGGTATGCGTGGGTGGTAGGCGCGGTTGGTGGTATTTTGGTGAGCATAATTCCCTTGTTTTATTTGTGGCCCCAATGTCCAAAATCCCTTATCTTTGCTTAGATTTTTAGTGTGATCACTAGAGAGACCTCAGACCTACATTTTAGGAATACCACATTTTTCAGTAATAGTGATGGTGTGCCACCATGGGCGAACTCACTGACTTATTTACGACAGAGAGCTATATATGGTAGTCTTGTGGTAATTTCCACTACCTTATATACGGTAGGGAGCTATGTTCAGAGAGTCTCTCTTCCCGTTGGCTCATGTACCTCCAACAAGCTATGCTACGGTCACTCACAACTGTTCATACTGATTCTGACATGCACACATCTGTCTTAAAATGACCATTGCACTGTTTAAAAATCTCCCCACATCATCGGCATTGTAATGGTAAATAGCAAATACACCACCCGTCTGTTTTCAAATATTTTTCTGTATTATAAAAGTTGCATTTAAACATGATCTCATTCTTTACAGAAATAAATAAAATGGTACAGTAAAATCATTGTCTATGACACACTGCAAAGAGAGTGGCGGAGAACAGAACTCAAATTGCAACATTAGCATTTGATTAAGGCATGCACAGGAATCCTACACTGACTGCATATTACCGTACACACTCAGCTCCCACACTTCTCATTACCTTATCTTTTTAGTTGTTCTCTTTGGCTGTTCTCTTTGTGAATGTGGCTCCCTTGGATTAACTCCAGCAAAAAGGAACGCTTGCCTTCTCAAACCGGGGTCATTGCCTGGAATTCTCAGCTTTTGCAGATAGGAACGCCTCAGCCAGTGGAAAGGTCCTTCTTTCAGCTCTCCCCAATCTCGACTGCCAAATCTTGACTGTAGCAGGACGCAGGGATCTGCATTCAGTCAGGAGTCCCACAGCCAGGTCTTCTCCCCAGTAGTGCAGAAAAATGTCTGCCTGTCTTTTTCCCCGATACTGCCCACTAAAACTTTCATCTCAGCCCTCTGTATGACGTGTCCCAATGAAATCCATCATCTCTCATCCTCCTACTCTCAACAATAGCTTCGCTTATACATTTGCAATTGTTGCAAATCTGACTTCCTTCTTCCTGCAGTTCCTGTGCACAAAAACACAGAGAATCAGGCAGAGAAGAGAAGAAAAAAAATCTGCACACACATTTAAATGGCTTTCAGAGTATGCCTAATTCTGCAGTGGAGAACACATTTTATTAGTGGGTTATGTTAAATAAGGTTTTATTAGTCAGGTTAATGGTTAATAGGTTAGCTGTTAATTTTCAAATGTGTCTCTCGCACCATAGGCATTTCAGGTGAAAAATAGTGTGCATTTTTAAATGAGTACGTGTGCTTTTAACTGTAAAAATAGATTTGCATCTTATATGTTAAAATCGTTTTTGACTGAATAGTCTGTCTTTCCTTGTTAATCAGGTAACCCATATAGCAATGCACCGCACCCTTGTGGTGGTGCTGCGAAAAAAATTGCTACCTGTGCAGTAGTGCTGTACTCTGTGCTGTTTGCTACCTGTGTAGTAGTGCTGTACTCTGTGCTGTTTGCTACCTGTGTAGTAGTGCTGTACTCTGTACTGTAACACGCCAAATATCCTTACACAGCTCTCACTTCGTACTCTAAGTGATAAAACAAATGACAATCCGTTGCTGATGCTCTATTCCTGATCCAATCTAATTAAAAAACAATCCTCTTTTCATTAATCAAACAATATATAAGCTTCTGAAGGTCCAAATAGACCCAGATGTTTTATAGATTCTTGGAACCATGCGATCAGAGCTCTTGAGGTAGTACGAGACTATGCAGGATGACCCATGGACAAATACTCCACTTTGTGCCCCGTACTGGCAGTTACACAGCCCTCTAAATTAAGAGATGAACTTAGCAATGTGTCTTAGCAATGTGTCCTACCCATCCCTGGCATTCACCAAAAAGATGAAGCTCTCATCAATAAAATCTATCTTAAAATCCAAAATTGGATGGTCTCCAATGGACTGGCCCTAAACAGCGCCAAAACTGAACTTCTGCTGGTGGGCGCTCCCGGTAATTTGGAAAATTGTGGGCTAACTTTAAGAGCTTCATTCTGGATAATTGTGCCATTAAGATCCTGCACAAGGTGAAGACTTTAGGCGTGTACTTGGATAAACATATGAATATGAAGGCTCAGGTGAATAATCTTGTCTTGTCATCCTCATATTTCATTAAACTCTTCTGCCATCTCTGTTCGCTGATCTCTGAGAAAAATGCAGAAACACTGGCCAGGGCCATTATTGGCTCAAAACTGGATTATGGCTGTAGCTTATTGGTGGGTATCCCAAAGGCAGAGATTCAACGCCTCAAAGTGATCCAGAATGGGGCAGTGAGAGTGGTGAAGGGTTTAGGCAAAAGGGATCACGTCTCCGAAGCCAGAAGGAGCCTTCATTGGCTACCGATTGGGGCAAAAGTCCTGTTTAGGCTCCTTCTCATCACCCACAAGTGCATTATGGGTCAAATGCCATTGTATTTGAGGGAAGCCATTGCCCTAAAAGACAATGCAAGGACATTAAGATCTGATAACACCAATACTCTTAAAGTCCCTCGGAGTAACTCTAACAAGGGCAGAGAGGGATCATTTGAAGTAGCGGCTCCCACCGCATGGAATGCTCTGTCGCCCACCCTTAGAACAATGGCTTCAACGGAACTGTTCAAGAAGCAGTTGAAGACCTTGCTCTTTGCATAGACAGCTGCTGTAGCCGCTCTTGCCTCTGCCCTGTCGTAGCCTGAGTCTGTTCTTTTCTCAATCTGTATGTTTTCTGTATGTTAGTCCGTGCGCATCAGCCTACGGGTACCAGATGCGCATTACAAATATAATAACATAACATAACCAGACTGAGGGCAATGCTTGTGACAGATTAGTGGCTTAGTACATTGCTTCTTTCTACTTTTGTGCTGCACTACTTTCAAAGAATACAATGATGATCGATAACAATACATTTTTCTGTTGTTCATAGGCTGCCTGTCAGTGTACAAATGTATCATAACCCTGTCATTCACTCTGATCGTTATGCCCCAGAAAATGGATTGCTGAAGGGCCTCTTGAACTACTGCCATTCAATAATTGTCTCAAATGGAAACCAGTGCAGCAAGAACCCTCCGTGCCAACTAATACCAACACTACACAAATTCTGATTTCGGATAAATGGCAGACAGTAGACTGACCCCATTCCTGTTTGGACGGGCTTATGAGCATCAAACAGGACTCACCAAGAGCCTCCTTTCCTAACTCTCCAAGGCAGTAGTGTTCTATACAAGACCACTCTCTTTAAATTAACAAGAGCCATCTTTTCCTGGGAGCCATCTTGATAGGGCAGAACATGCCTGTCCATATACATGTGTATTATATGACTCTTACATGCATATTTTCCTTGTGTGTGACAACTTTGAGTTCCAGCATACAACAATACTTCATAGTATATTCCAGTATTAGGAATCATTTTGCTTACACATTTGTTTTGTTGTAATCGCTCCCATGAACTTGTACACAGCTGCTAGAATTTGTGGTGTGCATTGCTCGCACCATGTGGATTGTTATCATTGTATATTGTGTATTTCCAAAGTAGAATGAATTGTCATATTTATATGTAGCACTATTTTGGAGAAATGTCAAAATGATGGTGTCCATGTTTATTCTCACACCAATGTCCTTCCACGACTACACCTTTTGCAACCAATCCTGTGTGAAAATATAACATGATTTACAGGAAGAATCCAGCAGGGTATATTACAAACAAAAGGGTTTAAATGGTAAGCAAATAAGAGGTGAATATTTTCTGGATACATTAGACCATGCAGACATTATGACAAATCTGCATTAGCAAATATTGTCCAAGCCAATGTGTGAATGAGGACGGGCTTGACATTTTACACTCTCTTTTACAAAGCCAGACCTGTTGGCTTTGCCTGTGCTTATTTTAAACATATAATTGGACGCACTGGCCTTCTCCACTTAATAACTATTAGTTTCAGGTTTTTTTTAATAGGTAGACAAATGGAGTAGAAATATTTTGTTTTAGTTTACAAAGGTCCCTTCAACCTAATAATGCAATCTAAAAACTCATTGTGTTTCTTAAAACTGAATTTGTACCAGTAATCATACTGATTCATGCAGCGTAGTTAGGGGCTTTTATATTTTTATCTCCCATTATTAAATTATCTTTATTGACGTCTTTTCGTTACTTTGGTATAATAGCAAATATTAAGACACAATTTGTAGCGCATAATTTTAATACATTCCATAAATCAAAACTATTCATACCTGTTTTTCAAACTCTTTGAAGGGTATATTTGAAGGAACAATCAGGACAAGATTGGGACTGAGACGTCCCAAAGCTGCCGTGATCTTAAAAACTAATTTTACACCACTTTAAACACCTTGTCAGCAGAACATTAATGGGCAGCAGGAGTTTTCGGGGCCCTCGGCGTTCCTTCAGCAACTCCCTGAGCTGGTAATTAACATGCTAATAAAGGACTTGAATATTATACATTATTATTCACAGGTGTACTGAGAGATCTGTGTGCGTGTGTGATGCAGCAGGATTGCAGAGAAGCTGAAAATGGGCCACAGAATCTACAGCTCAATACCTGACGTGCATTTAAGGACAACATAACACAATACATTATGGTTTCTCTGATTTTAGTTTATGGCACTCGTTGGTTGAATAATTTCAAAAAGAAAATGTTAAGGAAGAAGCATTTTAAAGAAGAAATAATCTAGTCGTCCCCATTTGAGCATGAACATAATTCCTTCAGAATGGCTAGCGAAATGACTATTATTGGCTGTATTTCATTCTACGTGAACACTGTTCTTTATGATAAAAGGCAAATGGGGAGTTTGAAGCAGAAACTTCAAGGCTGAGCAAGCAAAGAGCAAGGTTGGTTCCTCTGGCTCCTGTGAGCAGATGGTGAGAGTCACAGACATCCCGATATGCTCCTTGGGTTCCTGACAGATTTCGCTTGCTCATATGGGATCGCGTTTTCATGAGCACGTGACACACATGGATGAGTAAAAGCCTTGCACACTCATTCAACGGCTCATTTTCAATCATTGGTTTGGCAGTACGTAACTTGTGTGTCTGCATCTCCATCCCTCTCTGCCATGCAAATAGTTGAGCATTTGTACATGCATGCATTTTTTTGCCGGCACAAATGTGGATTGTGCCTAATTTTTGGCACCAGCAAAAAGCGGACAGACTCTATGGGGATCCAGGCGTACCTGGAAGGAAGCGTTTACTCTATTTGCAAGGCGGAGTGAAAAAGGGGAGGGCAGTAGGAGGTCCACACAATTGTACACTGCTTTTTGCCCACCCCTTTTGCACTTCCCCATGCAAATGATGAATATTTTGCAGCGTGGAGCAGTTTACACTGAAGTGTTAATGTAATGGCTCCCCGCCACCAAATGACAGGCTCGTAGAAAATGAGCTCCATAGTCTTAACCATGGTACAGAAGGCAAGCAGGGTAATTTTAATAAAAGTGTAAGTTACATGCAGTGGACTACCAATGTTACGTACCCCCTCCCTTGCCTTGTCGCGCTCTGAAACACTTGTGTACGAGCGCGATAGAAATAAAATATCAATCAATCAATCAACCTATGTACTGTTGCCTCTGATATTTCCAACCTTTCAAAAAGGAGTTCAAAAGTAAATAGTAAAGCAAGGAAACCTTGCCTTTACTCGTTCATTTTACACTTTTTGTAAACAAATGTAAATGCAGCCCACAAATTACACTTTGCACACAGCATTTAAGGCGTAGTTTTCCAAAAATTGGTAATTGCGTGTGTTGAAGTAAACAGTAAAACCAAGCAAAGTCTCTGTTAGTCTTCACATTTCCTCTTGGCATTTACAAATGATACTTTTCATGCAGCATTACAAATGGATTACTATGGAATCCCCCTTATTTTAGCAGTTTCCGTAGGCATCCATACTGAATGTGCCTCCTTGAAAATCTCATACTAGCATGACATGGATGCACTTTAAATAATTAGGAAAAAAGCACGGCAGAGATAGTAACTCCACTTTGTGCGCTTTCTTGATCTTGAAAGCAATTGGAAATGGGCTCGGCGGCAAATTAAAGCAAACAAGACTTACACCTTGCTATTATGCTTTCACTTACCACCCTGTCATCGTAAAATGACCCTCTAGAATGGATTTCATATCAATTTGCCTGCTTTTAGAAGTTGATAAATGCAGTCAAAATCATTTGCATCCGTTATTTTAATTCCAACCTGAAAATTCATGCTGGCATTAAACTATGTGCTCTTTGGAGATGGAGCATCATACACTAGTTCCACCTTCAAAAGAAATACTATGGGCCTCATTATGAGTATGGAGGTAGCCATGCCGCTAAAAGGTTCCAGGTTCCAGGTCCGGGTCCCACAAAAGGGGACTTACCAGGCCATTCTGACTGTGGAGGGCACAGTAAATCCCTTTTGCGGGACCCGGACCCGGTACATCCCCATTCCCATTGAGCCCTTACAGGGCTCAATGGGAATGGGGATGATGCTAACAACAGGCCCGTTTAATCCTGGACTGCTTGCGGGACCCGCTAAGGACGCCTGGTCTGACCAGGCGTTCCTTAGCGGGTCCCGCAGCAGTCCTCGTAATAGGGCAGCCCATAATGAACAGTGCCGGACCCATACCAGCACCGTTCATTACGGGACCGTGTGGGATGTATTGACCCACTCCGCTGTGCTATGCGTCATCACTCTGATACTTATGGTGCAAGAAGCAGCAACAATGGCGGATAAACTCTGGTTTGTGCCAAAAACCTACAAAACCGCGTGTTTGAACACACAAAAAGATGGATGCACAACCTGCCACCCATGGTGCATATGTGGTGGGATAGAGCACACACTGCAGAAAATGTGCAAGTGGGCTCCATGACCAGCAAACAGAGTGCAGAGAGAGAAGCAGTGCTTTGCAAATGAAACTCAAAAATGTGCCTGTAAATCACATGTGCTTTGTTGCTAAAAACTCCAAAATGCCTATAACACAACACTTCTCAACATTAAAATCTTGCTTGGTGCTAAAATTCATGTAATATAATGAAACATTATGAACATACAAAGTCCTAAATGTGAAGAGCAAAACATTTCTTCAGAAAAACCGGATTGCCTGTAAACTGACAGCCCCTGTAAAATTCTGTGTGCAGTACCCTGGGCTACCTGTGAATGACAGCTGTCAGAGGAGCTACTGATGAAACTTCAAAGTATTTAAACTAAAAATCTGCTGGATTAGCAGACATAATACGATTGTTGCTAAAAGGAATACAGATCTCAGTTGTGTTTTTGATTCCACAGATTTAAAACTAAGAAAGTAATGCATTTATGTTTGATGCAACAAGTTTGGTTTTTGCTGGATTTTTAATTAAGAATAAATTAGCCTGGCTGAGCTGCAACCCTTTGAAAGTGGAAAAACAGGTTTTCCTCTCAGCAGAAACTCACTGGGAGATGATAATTGTGGGTTAGCCCAGACATTTGTCTACAGAAAGAGAATGAACAATGACAGAGCTTCAACCCAGGAAACGGGAGTGTGAAAGGGGTCGTAAACTGTTCCTGCAAGGAAATTCCCAAGGGAGGTGGTTGCTCTGGGACTGCAAGGAGAGACAAATGGGAGCACCATTTGCTGTTAAGCATGAACAATGAGCAATATGTAAAGACTCATAACATATGATTCAATATGATGAAAAATATACCAAAGACATATCTGTTAATCTATTTTTGGCTGCATATTTTAAGAGGCGGTAGAACTGTGTAACATGTCTGGACAGTAACGGCAATATATGTGGTTTTATGTGAACTGTGTTAATGCTAAAATTGTGAAACTTTACACACATATCCCTATCGTAAACACACACATTTGTGGAAAATTGCAGAATGTTTGGAAATTGTGTTCACGGTGAAAAGGACACAATTCTGTAGAAAGCTGAAACAAGATCCAACAGCTGCAGGATTTTGAGGAGCAGATGCTACAACAAATATGGAATCCTTATGTGTGATTTTTGTAGCAGTGACCAGTGTAGAAATATGGATTTAGGATAAAATCTGATTTTGAGACCAGTAGCTGAGGGGAGGTTTCTAAGGACTGTAAATCTAAACCATAAATGTGACATCATCCGGCCTTGATCCAATCACTCAGTTGCAAGGCAGAGATGAGGTTTTGATCCAATCCCAGCTCACAGGGGAAAGCTTAGTTAAGCCGGCCCATACACCCATTTTGTGATGTCATTTGAAAGGATAAATTGAGACAGCTGACAACACATAGGGACTCACTGATCACTCACTTTGCTGATTCCAGCGCAGCACTCTGATCCAGCATTCTACATCCGGCTTTAACATCTTTCAAGATCCAGATTCCAAGACTCTTGCCAGCAGTAGAGAACTATTGATTTCAACAAGGCCTAAATCCTCAAACCTATTCTTGCAAACCAGTGAAGTGCTGTGGTGTGAGAAGGCCTTTTGAAATAGTATCCTGAAACTCTCTGGCTTGCTACTGCAAGGCTTGCCTGAGGAACTCGCTATCCAACTGATTGAAATATTCACAAACAAGAAGGGCAAATCCTGTGCAAATCATTGACCGGCCTAGCTGATCCAGTCCCGCGCCTGATATGCTGTCCTTCCTAGACCAGATCCAATCCATGACCAGAACTGACGGTCCAATTTAATAACTTATTCTGTGAGTATTAATAGGATGAATAGTGACCCATAATATATCTGCATTGTATGATCCCAATCTCAAACCCATCCCATCTTTAACTCAGAACCATAGTATTGCTAGAACTATCTTTGCACTGACTTTTTTCTCATCTGTGTTATTAAACCCTAACGTCTTATTGATTTGATTAAGAAAAGTAAATCCTAGAACGGAAACTGGAGTATCACACGTGAAGGGTTACAGTGGCCACTTAACTGTGGAGATTCATGTGTGGCATTCTCTTTTTTATAGTTATACTCGAGTTTAATCAAAACCCTCTGTCTTTTTCAAAGTGCATTTCTGTTTTCCATTCTCACACCTATTTGCAAAAACGCCTCTTACTAAAACCTCTATAACTCCCTCAATTTTTATGATAGAAGCACAATTTCAACTCCTACTTGTACGTAAGATCCTCAGCTTTAGCAAAACAGTGTGATCCACTCGTTATAGCGAATATCGTGCAAGGAAAAGTTTGCCACATATTGAAATCCTGAAAGGTTTTTACACGTGTGAAATAGCTTTAACTTATTTCCCAGTTGGACTTTGAGATTTTAAATGTTTTCTTTTTACTAAATCATTGCTTGTGATTGTGTGCAACCGTTCAAAGTGGCTCCCATAGGAATTTATAATAATTTGAGTATTTTTGACCACATTTGGTGTTTTTGCCCAGTCAATTCCAAAGACAATTTCAAAGCCATGCTGACAGCTGAAAAGTCAATTCTGTTTTTCTCTTGTGTTTGAAGGGGGAAGGAGGGAGTGATATTCTGTTTGATTTGTGCTACTCCTAAATACCTGCTCTCTCCTCACATCTATTTAATTGCCTATTGGGGGGTTGAGGGAGGTTGCAGGGGGAACCCTTAACCATAGTGCCATCTATACCACACCAACTCAAAAGTATTCTTTTCTGTGCGGCATTTGTTTGTGTGCTCAGTACTCGATTCCTAGTGTATTAAAGATAATATTCAGTGTTCTGTCACCCCATTGGTGATTGTTATTATACCTATTAAAATTTATTGTGATTAAAATTCTAAATACATAAATAAATATTTACCTTTGCAAACCAGCCTGATTCCTGGTTCAGTGTGACCGGGGGGGTCTCAGGAGAAGGGTGTGATATGAGTGGTATATTGTTCAGAATATGAACTTATAGATAAAATAAATAAGGGTTTCCTTTGCGTACCACATGCTGGGCGTGACTTGGGTGTGTGCCGGATTGAAATCACTTACAACCGCCAGGGTCCTAATGAGGCCCTATATCCTGAATCAGTAAAGAAAGGCCTAACCACTTTACATCTCGGTAAGCCATGTACTTTTGGCCTCAGGAAAGCTTGTCTCTCCTCAATTTCCAATGTAGCCCTCACTGCCCACACCATCCTCAGTCAGCTGGGGCAGTGGTGCTCCAGAATACAGTAACTGAAATCTTTCAAGCTGCGTGCCTGAAGCAGCCAGTGTTATTCAGTATGCGGCCACTCCTAAAAGGAGGATGGGACTGAATCGCTTGAGATTTTATATGGAAGTCTCATGAGGTTGCCTGTAGCTCCCCCAGTGAAAAGTATTGATGCTAGTCTCCACCTTACCAGTGATAACCTACTTGAATATGTTAGAGCTCTCATTTCCTCCATCACGTCTCTCCAGAAACAAATGAAATAAACTCTACCCAGGGTGCCAGATGAAACCTGCCATTCTTTGCAACCTGTGAAGTGAAGGGTCATCAACAAGTCTGAGTTGGCACCCAGGCAGCATGAGATGTGACATGTAATACTGCAACCAATTCTGCTTTCAATATGAAAGTTACTCACCTGGTTACGAGCTTCCTATTGCGAGTGAGCAATAACTAGTGGAACTGTTGCAAACTTAGTGACTTTGGGGCTGTTTTGCTTTCTCGTTATTCTAAATGGTTTTCCTCCTTCCAAGCCATATAAACCTGTTCCAACTGAATATGGGCAGGGAGAAATGTTTATCTATCTGAAGTGTTAAGTATTGTAGAGGTTGCCTTGTGGCCCCCGTTACAAAAGGAGGTATGTGATATTCTGGCAAGATGGCACATCTGACATAATGTGCAGTTGGGATTGTGGAATAGATTTTTTGATGGATTTTTCACAAAGCCAGCTCAGTGTCAACTAGGCCAATAACCGTATCCATGTGAAGCTCTTTCAAACGGGTTATCCGATGAAAGGTATGCCCCAAGCACCAGCTGCAATGCATCGTGCCTGAACACCAGCTCCAAGACCTCACCTGTTCAGATTCCCCCCACTCCTGCAAATGTGGATTTACCTGAGCTGGCACATCTCTCTGATCTATTTTCTTATTTTATTTTTGGTTTATATTTAGAAGAGGGGACTGGGAGATGGAACAAAAAGTCATCTGGCTACAGAATGGATCTTTATTCACGGAAGTGACACATTTAACAGATCAGCTCTCCGATGATGAGGTAATTTATAGAGCAATAGCTATCCCATAGGGATTTTACACAATGGCCATCTTTAGTAGGTGTTGTATATAGATGAGAAGGAATTGGAACTCGGTGCTGTCTTTTATTATAAGGTTGAATGTTGAATTGTTGTGTTTCTTGATAACTTCTTTAAGTTTCAGGAACTCTACTGCTACTCACATTGTCTGCTCATATGCATCGCAGGTAATTTGCCAATATGAGGTTGCTAAGAAAAGCGGTCTAGCTCTCGGGTGCAATATGTAGTGTCACTGGCATTTGAGGTATCAAAATGTTAACACACAACCAGAGTGGTTTCAGAGTCCTTATGGTACAATGAAGCTAGTGAGATAGACATGTCTGAGGTTTGAATTGTGATTGCCAAAGCGTCTTTGAGTACAGTACCATTCGAAATACCTTCGCCTGCTTTTCTGGTCACTAAACAGTTTCTTAATTGCTCAGAAGGAATTGACATAAGACTGCAGCAGCAGATAGAACTATTTTCCCAAATAGCAAGAGAGAGAATCGATGGATAGAGTATGGAATGGGGCAAATATAGCACTAGCACCATGAAGTGTTTACAAGGGCAATCTTAAAATGAAACATTGGGCAGGTTAGAAAGCGGTACAGGGCTAATCGCTGTGGAAAAATCGGCAACACAGATGCAAACATTGGTTAATTCTGCAACATCAGATTTTTATGCACAATCACTGGAGAGGTACTGATCCAAATAATTCAGGAAGTGCTATTATCTGGGACACCCCTACTCTGGGACATTGCCTCTACAGAAGAGCAAGATGTATTGAACATTACATTAATCAGCATCAAAGAAGATGTGCTCTATCACAATTTTCTAGAGTCCCTTGGAAATTACTCTGGAATCCCTGCAACCCTGTGTTCTCTGGAGAGACCTGTGCAAATACAGCAGATGGAGATGTGAAAAGTAAATCTGCACCTTCCAGGGGAAAGGACCCGTAGAAGTAAAATGGGTACAAATAAGATACATTATTCTAGGACATGGGCTGTAACTGTTACTTTGTCACACATCTAGATGTGTAAGAAGTGTGACCTCCCAGAAGTACTCCTCATTATCTAACTACTGCCTCAGTGTTAACCCCTGACTTAGGGTTACATCTTGGATCAAATTGGAATGTTTGGCCCCTACGGCCTCCACAGCTGCACTGTCTTTGTAAGTTAGCAAGTGGCCAGGTTGTGCTAGTAGATAATAGAATCAATTGGCTTGGGCTTGCGGCATATATTACCATACAGGGTAAACTGATGTTTCAAGAAAATAATAGTTATTTTGAGCTTGCCTCCTGTAGGTAATTATTTTGTTGTTCAGACAAGAATGAAGTTATACAATATCTACTGGCCAGCCGAGTTGAAAAGGATAGTAAAGACTGCAGGCTGTGTTTAGGCAGGAATGGACAGGAATGGACAGGAATGATACTGACAGTATTTTATAACCTATTTGGCTATTTAAGGAAGTAGAAAGATTAACAGAAGCACAGTGAGATGTGTGTATGCTCTAGGGTATGCTTAAGAATGATAAACATGTGTTTCAGATCACACACTGTACTGCAACACTGTGTACTCTCTATGGTGTAACATGTTCTGTCACCTGCAAAGTCGTTTTAAGGCCTTTCACTGCCACCACTTTGTGTGAAATAATGTTATTTAGTTTTTTGCAAGAACAGTTGTTTTTCTCTGCAGAGGTTTCAGTAGAAGGGGCCAAGTAACAGTGAAGGCTGGACCTTCAAAACACTGAGAAATGTTGTTTAAAGGAATCTAGTATTCTTCCATAATTTTACAGGAGATCTGTGATGAGTCTAAGGAGATTAATATGCAGCTAGATGCACTGATGCATATTGAGATCTGGATTTTATATATGCGATTATTGAAGGCCTCTCCAGGTAGGCCCAGTTCCAATGAAACTTTGGTTGCTACTGTAGCAAGTATCACAGATGACATATAAATCACTCAAAAACTCAGAGGTAGTAAAAGGGATTTTATCAAAATATATGGCCATCCCTTTCTCTCCCTCTCTTGTCTATGAGCCCCTCCTCCCTATCCCAGGCTAATATTTAGTGGTTGTTTCTCTCACAGTATGCTAATTTCTGAATAAACTGAGAGGTTAACCTAAAGACACTTGGCATTATCTCACTAAACTCTCTTAGGTACTTCCTAAATTTCCATAATCTAGCCGGTGGTTAGTGGTTTATAAGGATAGGGGATTGTGCTTTGAAGTTGGCCTCCCAGAGTCAAACTTCTTCATGCATGCCCACTCTTCCTCTTCTCCCTCATCTGGACCTGTCTTGTCTCCTCCCTCAACTCTTCTGTCCCACTCGTGTCTCTCACTCCTTCTGGTCCTCGCCTCCATGTTTGATGTTACTAACTACGCTCCACTGTCAATCATCCCTCCTACCCACTACTACACCTTGCTCCACTACTACTTCCTTCTCCACACTACCAATTCCTTCTTTACACAATACTGAACAGTCCGCTACACTACTATTTCATCCTCCACAATACTACTCCTTTCTCCAGACCACAACATCCTCCTCAACACTACTACTCAGAAAACCTCCTTTCACTCAGTAACATACACTTGTCAATCAATCCTTACACTTACTCTTCTAACTACACTTGCCACACTAACATGCATTCACATTCTGCAGTACCACTTTCACTCACTAGCCAATGCATCACATTCTCCAGGAATCATCTCCCCACTCTGCCACTCCTTAATCCCTCTTTATGGACCCTTGGTCATCCACCTCCTCCTCTGACCTCACCCAAATTACCCTCAATTTCTGCTTACTGTGGTCTTCTCATATACCCCATCCCATTCTCTGGGTTGGCTCTCTGCACACAGGATATGTTGTAGGCAGCCAAGATTCCAAATTGTACGATAAGCCCCACCCACTTCATCTGCACAAGTCTGCTGCAGAACAACAATGCTGGCCCGAGAGGCTGATCGTTCGGGTCTGTGACTGGGGGCGTCTGTTCCTCGTGAACCAAGGGTAAGTTGCTTCCTTTTGTTGTGGTGTTGGTATATCCTGTATTAATCCCAGATGATCTAGGGGTTTTGGCAGTGGTGGTGCCTGATCACCATGACTGTATGGCAGCACTGTGTGGCTTCACAATATGACTCTCTCTGACGGTTTCTTTTGACCACCAATCCGAACATGGAATCCCAGAGAGTTGGTTAATGGTGGTCGAGTCGTGGTCTGCTGATTGCTAGCATATTGCACTGGTCCATTGCACTCAATTGAATGATTCTTGCTGGTTTCTTTTTGGTTTGGGATGCGTGACAAATCTGGACAATTTGTTCATTCTCCCAAGCTGGGAGCCACCTCCTTTGAGGCTATGGAAGTGATCCCACTCAGCAAGACCCTCCCTACGGGTCTGGGCAAGTTGGACCTTTCTGGGAGTGGCCCCCCCTCTTGGGGACAAGGACTACCATTCTGATAAGAAACTCCCATTCTAAATCAACATGTTCTGCCTATAAGGGTGTTTAAAAGTCTTTGCTAGCTTCTTCTATGACTATAAACAAAAAGGATTCTTTGATCACCCTTTTGGCTTCAGGTAATTCTGGCCATCATCCGAATGCCATGATCAAAGAAGACGGAAACAATTATTTATGTTATGCTGATGTGCATAAGAACAGTACAGACTGCAAATTGAGTAGAGACTCCTACGGAGGGAGGAGAGTACTCATAAGCAAGAGGCGAGCCTCTGTAGAGACGACGTCCTGGAGGGGCAGAGCTACTCCAAAATGCGGCCCATCAGTGGCATTGGAGAAGTGAGATCCCGCTAGCTCGAGGCTGAGAAGCATGTACTCTGACAGAGCAATAGGCTCTGGTCTGGAGAGAATGAGAGAATGAAAATCATCTTTCCTGGTGGCGCGACTAATGAAGAACAGTGGTGTGCCTGGGGCCCTGCAACCAACGTAGATACCAGGGTAAGGAGAGGAACCTGAGACCCTGAAACTCTGCACAGCAAGTGCTATTGCCAAGTACTGATTGTGATTTACAAGATTTCCGAAACTGACAAAGGAACGAAGGTCTAAGAGAATGGAACAAGCACACGACCCAGGTAAAACAGAGTGAAAGATATACGAGCACTGTACATCAAGGCTGTAGAAGCCGCCAACAGATCGAGAGTGTAAGGGAACCGAATAGGGACACACCCTATGAACAAAGGGGTAAAAAGGGATACATTTGCTTTCTGCAAAGGCTGGGAAAGCTGACAAACATATGGAAAAATAAATAAAGATGGACAAGCAAACATTCTACTGAGAAGAAATTGAAAGTAGTATGAATGCTCTGTAACAAGGCTAGCCAATCCAACTGGCTGACGGGAACCTATAATACCTGAGCAGCAGTCCAATTAATAAATCTGTGTTTATTAATTGGACTGAGAACCAATAACTATACCAAAAGAGCCACAAGACTTTGGGGAGTCCCAGTGCCATGAAAGTGAGATACAGACACGTGTGTTTAATGTAATCCTGGAGGGATTTGACCATTGATACAAATCTGAGAAAAGTAATATGAGATGCATTTGATTTTTCTGAAGGGGGATGAGAATCAATACCAAGGATATTTGCATTTTTAAACAAAACACTCTAGAAGAAGACCGTAAACTGTGTTAATACATTCCAAAGGAACTTTTAGAATAAGAATAGGTCATCTACAAGACAACCAGGCAGAAGGCCATTCCAAAGCTACTAGCTGTACCTGGCGTAACATGCGCTGTTCCAGCATATTTTAAAGTTTATTAATTAAAAATCATTGCACTTTTATATATTTATTCACTAATATATTTCATTGTAAACACAATTAACAATCTTCTTATTCTCAGATACAACACATAATGAGCCAAATGATTGAACTCTTGAGAGAACAACACATTGTTGCCCATGACTGGATACAGGTTTCGGAAGGTATAGACAGATTCTGTCAAAAGTCTGACCCTGTGACTCATTGATGGTAATTGAAAAGGCTAAACATATAGGAAAGTGTCTTCTTTTGAATTTGAAAGGCAAATTTGTATCAGATGGAATGAGAGATATGTGCGGTATAAGAACAGTATCTTAGTTTAATCCATCGGTTACACAGGCCTCTATGATGTGTCTTTGTAGATTCGTAATTGTCAACTTTGTTCCATTGCAGAGTGTCCTTTGCAGAGTATCAGTGATGGCATACAATTGTGTAGTAGCATACATACAGGGCCTAATTACAGCACCTACTTTCAGTTTTAGCTTTGTGAGGAGGCATTCATCTGACAGAATTTCCCTCTTTAGCGACTGAAATGTTGAGCCAGCGATTACCTGTTCATTGACACTGGAACCACTGTGGCCTGATGAAGTGGAGTTGGAAAGAAGTAACTTGACATTATTGGGATAGTGGAAGGTGAAGGTAACTGCTTAGAACCATACTCATTCTGTTTGTTAAAATGATAGCTGTTGCTGGGGAGATATGGCACACAGAGGTGCAGTTTCCCATTTGGACAGCAGAGGGAAACGTAACACTGAAAAATTGCATCAGCATTTTATATATATATATATATATAGAGAGAGAGAGAGATAGATTGTCCAGTCCTCTCTTTTTCCTTTTAGTTAGATTTTCTAAAATGGTAGAGCCAGTTAGTTAACTTGGATTTGAACCCAGTACACAGTAGGGCCAGATAGGAATTTTTCTTTTCACTTAAACAAATAAACTTGAACCATAAACCATTGCCCGAGTTCTTCTTCTGGCTCACCACAGAAGTCATTAGGGGAAACAAAAAAATATTGTTGAGCATCTTGTCTAAGTGGTCCGGCTTGAGACAAAAAGTAGATTGATCAGAAACATACTGGAACTATGCAGGGGCAGCAATTTGGGCCCTCTCAACTGCCACCATCCACCTTTGGGGTATGACTGGCTTTGGATTTCTCCCTGGTAGGCCTCCCATCCCCAGTTGAGAGGGGTTCCCCTCCCGACAATTCCATAGTATTGGTCTTGTCACACAGGGCAAGGGAGTAGGATTTGAGTGTGAAACATAACACATTATTATAGAATAGATTTTGCATGGTGTAGATTGCACTACAGTGCAAAAGGTAGATTGTGAAAGTAGATGTTTTTTTAAATAAATACATAATTATTAAAATTAAGGAGGAGGCCACCACTCCTCCTTAACTTGAAGAATTTCTCTTCCAGTTCTACTCTTGATAATAGCACAAAGGATATAGCCCCCACACTTACGAAGTCGGTTGCCAATTTCCACGATATGGACTAATTCAATAATAATAATAATAATAATAAGCATTATTATTATTATTATTATCATCATCATCATCATCATCATTATTATTATTATTATTATTATTATTATTATTGTAATTATTATTATAAGGGTATTTATTGAGTGCAATCCTAGCTTTGAGAAGCAACTGTTTTACAATCATATGGGGGAACAACATGGTGAGGGGAGCAGAGAAACAAGGAAATGGGGAGCTAAAATAGGTGAGGGGGGAGATGGACAATTTCTCAGCAATTGATCTACAAGCAACCATGGGAGGTAATAGAGGGGATAAGATTACACAGAATAAGGTAAGGTGGGGCATGGAGGGAGTATGGACCTAGTTGTTAGGGTGTGCAAATCATGCTGTTGGTCTGGAGTAAGAATCCAGTCTTGGAGTGGTTGAGCTTCAGGTAAGTGCTGGACATCCATGACTGAATCTATGAGAGGAAGGCCTTGAGTATGTGGATACCTTTGATGGAGGATATCTTGAGGTAGAGCTCATCTGCTTCTTTGGTGCATGTGGATGTCATGTGGAGTGAGGAGGGTTCCGTGTGGATCCATGTAAAGATTGAAGATCACAGGGAGAGGATGGATCCTTTCGGAGCTCCACAGGTGATGAGTAGATTTGGTCTTCTCCAGGTATCCATTTAGACAGACTGGTGGTGATTAGCAATGTATGATTTGAACCTGCTGAGTATGATCACTCTGATCCCCATGCATTGATGAAGATTGTTGGTGAGTGTCTGGTAGTTTTCTAGGTCAAATGGTGCCGAGAGGTCAAGGAGAATCAGGAGACAAGGATGTCCATCATTGAGTAATTTAAGGACATTGTTGATCACATTGATGCTAGCCATTTCTGTGCTGCCTCTCGATCTCAATCCATATAGGCAGGACTAAAGGAGGTTGTTGGCTTTGATGTGTTGGAGGAGTTGCTTGGCTACTGCTTTCTCAAGGATATGACTTAGGAATAGAAGATGAGTGATGGGGCAGTAGTTGCTGAGGTTGTCAAGGTTCACTGTTAGTTTCTTGAGAAGCAGTAGGATTTTTCCAGTCTTGAGGGTTGAGGGGAAGTTGCTTGATTTAGGGAGCTGTTGATGAGTGTCAGTTAAGGAAGAGAGCTTCATCCGCATACAATGTGTCCTTGAGGTATGTATGGGTGGCAATGATGTCTTCCATAATGAGTGTCTTGAAAGTTTTCTTGTAGTTTTGCAAGATGAATGTGTAGTGTGCTCCCAGTTGCACCGTTGGTGTCTATGTTGTGGTGGATCATGCTGATCATGTTGATGAAGGAAGAGTTGATGATAGTGGATTTGTTGATGAAGTGCATTATGGGTTGGTTTGGCAGAGGATTGATGCAGGTTTTGAAGAGGGCTATGCTTTCATTGTTGGCTTTGGCTATGATTTTCTGATAGTGGTTGGTCTTGGCAGTGATGATCAGTCGTGTGCATGTAGCACGGAATTCCTTAAGCATGGCAAGGCAGGATTTCGACAAATCTTTTCTTGTTTTCTTAATGTCATTTTGTTGAAGTTGGGTTCTTGAGTGTACTAGGGTGCAGACCTTTTAGGCTTTAGGGTGTGCTGTTTCACTGGGTCTTGGTGGTTGATGTTGGATATGAAGGTGGCTTGGGTTTTTGGAGAATCGAGTTACAATCCTGGTTTGCAGGTGTAGATTAGCACATTTGACATTTGGTGAGGTCGTCTGTGGGAGCCTTCACTGTAAAGTTATTGAATGATTTGAAGGCTTGTTTTCTGGGTGGTTTCCAGTGGGTTTTCTTAAGTGGTGTGATGTGACTGGTGTCAAAGGGGATGCCAGGTGGGCATCCAAGGTTATTACCTTTCTTGGGAGTTGGGTCTTTCGTGTCCTGGGTGGGGTTCTGAGTGTTGAGTAGGCAGTGGAAATCTTTCTTCTGAAGTAGGCCTTCGGTTTGGTTGTCAGTAGATAAGGTTAAATGTGACTGTGCCCATTGGGGAGAGTGGGAAGTGGCAGAAAAGGTTTTTGAAAAATCCAATGGGTGTGATGTCCAGTTGGGTGCATGGCCATGATACCTTGTGAATGATGGAGAAGCCTCTGCTGAACTTGTTTGAACAGTATTGATGTAGAATTTTGTAGCCATTGAAGATGAGGACATCGATGATGTGTTTGGATGTAGATGTCATCCAGATCTCAATAACTAAGATGGCCTATGTATTGATGAGCTTGGTGATGTCTGCTTCATGGTTGTTTGCTGAGTGGACATTGGCAAGAATCAGTTTTAATGTAGTGATAGATGATGGAGTGCTGATGGTGTCTATGGCGATGTGGGTTGGATTGCTGCAATGCAGTATCCATGATGTTGCTGGTGATAGGTGTGTTTGACGATAAGTGGTGATAGTAGTGATTGGCTGTTGGGAGAGAGGAGTGAATCACATATTCAAAGAAGCTAGTCCAATGTAAGAAGAGCAGGGGTTCTGGTCCTGGGTTCTTTCCTATCTGAACATGTCTAATCAGGAATTGCCCTTTTAATCTGCCCTTCTATTCAGACACATTGGTTAGTGACACCGTTGAAAAGATAAGAAAGGAAAGGAAGGGGCATGGGTAAGGCGGTCAGTGGGTCACAAGAGCAAGATCCACTTGCACCTGTTAACCAACTGCAAAGGAAAGAGGCTGCCTGGAAGGCGCAGAAATGGTGGTGGGTGGATAACCTGAGCGGCAGGGTCTATCACATGACCAGCAGCCTCCTCAATGCTGTCTGCCTGGAGCTGGTTTAGTGTTCTAATGTAGCTGCCTCAAAAGGAATTAAAACTGGTGGTGAGCGGAGCAACTGAATGGTATGTCCTGGTCTTGTGGCCAGCAACCTTCCCAATGCTGTCTTGATTGTAAAGTACAACTTATCTTAAGAGGGAAATGAGACCCTATGACCCAGAAGGATCAGTGGGCAATACAACCACCACCAACCATGGCTATGTTAAAATGTAACCATGCAAACCCATGATGGTTGGTGGCCCTATCCACCACTTGGAACACTTCCGGCTGTGACCAGGAGAAGACATGCCTGGTAGCCTGCTGGTTCAAAGGAGTCTGATTACTCATGCATGGAGGTAAATGAAGAACACCTGCCTTCCCATAACTAAAACCTCAAACAAAACATTCCATCTGCTCGAAGGTATCAAGAATGCCAGGTTCTAACCTACTGGTCCAGTTTTCCAAGCCACCATCGTTCATATTTCCAAACATTCCTTTAACCCATACTACGTACATTTTGGTGACTCGCCACTGTCACAGTGAGAAATATTCTGCATTAAAGAACAAGTGGCACTGAGCTTTGAAGTCTTTCCCACCTCCAACTGGATTGGTTGAAGCCTGTGGAATGGTGAACCGCATTAGGGTGAATGTTTATATGCTGTTGAGGGAAACAGTGAGGAAGCTAAGCCCATTCAATGTATTGGGCAGAGAACACCACTTCTAGGTGTTGCTACAGACTGTTTTCATACAAGAGTTCTGTATCCCCTATGTCTTACCAATCATGGTAGAATGCAAGAATAATAATAATGTTCAGATGTTCAGAGATTACAGGAAACGGAACAGACACACAATCCCCAACCAATACAACACTCTGAGAGTCAAAGAGACAGTGGCTGTCTCACTGGGAGTTATTGTTTTTCTGTGTTAGATCAGAGAAGCAAATATTACTAATTCACCATAATATCCAGCGACAGAGAGAAGAGAACTTCCTTTTTCTTCCCTATATCTACATGTGTACTTGTATTCTCCACCTCATATCGGGGTCCACAGCCATGTTCCAAAGACTTCTTGGTGATATGAAACTGTTGAAGGTGCTAGTTTACATCATTGATATGATCGTCTTCAGGAAGATGTTTGAGAAACACGATCAGAGGCTGTGGTCATCAGGGTATGAAGGTAATGCTGGGAAGTGCCAATTCTGCCAGATCATTGTGAAAAACATTGGCCTTATAGAAATATCCAAAGGAGTGGTTGCTAATCCATACAAAGCAGAAGCCCACTGTAACTGCCTGTTTCATAGAAATCCCAATTCCTTATTGGATGAGGGAGACCCCTGTACATGTTGCTGCATTTTTGTAGGCTTTTGGAAATTCTTCTTCCACCCAGACAGTCATGACCCAGAGCCTGACTAACAAAGGCCATTAACACATCAACAGGACCATTAAAAACCTCTCCTACTCAGCCATATCACACTATCCAACATTAGCAGTTAACCAACCCCAAATCACTGCAGTCTAATAGATCTTTGGCTCTTCCCAGTGGATAACATATTCCCAAGTTTCTCTGCTAAACCCATAGAATGAAGATTGGCACACAGCAACCGGGTGCCTCAACAACACAGGATAAACATCTGCCTCTTATGAGAAACCAGCAGGTGTCTCACCCACTTTCCCCGGGGATCTGTCTTCCAGGTGGCCAGGACATGGCCATCGCTTTTTGATCCAGTTCCTAGGGTGGACCAGTGCAGGAGGATTACCTGGGTGAGGGGTCTTTGGGGCATGGGAGTGGGACACTGGATGGTGAGGCACAGTGTCCCCTTCCCTGTAACATCTTTACCCCATCCCTCCCGGTATGATATTTAGGAACTCTACCCCCCTTTTAAAACACAAACACTTTCTCACTGACAGCTCGCTCTAAAGGAAAACAGATTAACACCAGAGCCGTGTATCTGACATGTTCCAATACAGAGGCGAGGTCAGGCAATTACAGACAACTCACACCTGACTTCCATCACACTTCCCCTCATGGATAAAAGGCCAAGCATGAGAGCACACTCTGAGCAAGCCAAAGCACACGCGGAAACAGCAGTTCTGAGACAGCAGCTCAGCAAGAGAGGAAAGGCAGCAAAACCGAAGGGGATCGCAAGGAGGGAAATTCCCTTGACCTTTTCGACAAGGAACTGTTACCTTTCCGAAACCTCAAGAGAAAGCGTAAGACCAGGAAACCAGGCTGAAGAATTCTGCATTGTGTGTCAGAGATACCCAAGCCCTTCTGCATCAATAATCTAGGCGGGGAGAATCACCAGCAACTGTGGTACCGTCCTTGGCACCAAGAACAAAGCTGCTTCAGTGAAAACAACAGTCAGTAAGTTGGGAAGACTGATACAAGACTGGACTGAGTTGAAACCAAGGTTACAAGCAGCAACATTGTATGGCGAGCACTGGAATGAACATTGTTATAATGCGTGTGATAAGAGAAACAAGAGAAGTGAACTGCTGATGAGTGATTGAACTTTAAAGCAAACTACAATACCTTTGACAGAGTTGTCTGTCACTGCGTGGTTTCTCAATCGAAGGTCTCTGTAAGGTATCCAACTGAGGAGTGACGAAGGTAGATATATTTGATCCAAGCCCGTCGGAGGGAGATCATTTGAAAGTGAATGAACAATTGTGAATCCTAGTGGTCCTGCGACGGGTCAAGCAAAATCCCACGCACAGTCAAAAGTGTTCGATTTTGATGAAATAGAGAAAGTTTGGAAAAATACATGAATCTGGTCCGAGGCCAGCAAAGGGAGACCAATTGAAGATTTTGTGTTAAAGTGAGTCTGAGCCTGGAGGAGTGGGACCTGGGTTGAACAGTAAATCATCCGAGAAGTTGTATAAGTGCAAATCCTGAGAAGACAGGAACTTTTATGTTTTGTGATGTTGCATCAGGCCCTCTGAAATAAGAGACTTTGAATGACAAATAGACTTTGTCACAGAAGGCTCTGATGTTGAATTATTGAACTAAATCCTCATGCTAGAGAAGCCAGTGAGTGTGCTAAGCTTGAGTGTGCCACTTTGTCCCATGCTAAAGACGTGGGCAAGGGAAGACAATGGTTTGCCACACTATTTGTATTTAGAAGTTAGGATTGGCAATAGGTTTTTAGGATAGGCCCTTTTATTTTGACAAGACAACACTACGACTGCTTTATTATTATTTGATGGTCGTATATTGCTCCCATCTTTAGATTTAGGATTAGATAGGTGTTTTGCAAACCCTGTTGAAGTTCAATAAACACCCTTGAACTTTGATCACTTTTGTCTGTCTTGCTGTTTGATACCATGCCTTCCATACACACTCACACTGTCCGACTAATGGCTGCCCTTTTATTTTTCTTTCAGAGTCACATGCAGCGAGGCCACAAATAGTGACAGAAAGCATTATGCAGGACCACTTACATTAACTTTATCACCAAAAAGCACTGTACATGGAAATGCTTGAGTCATCGGAATCGCTGAAATTGCATATACTGCACCGTATGTGGTCAGGATTTAGACAGCTGAACTATAACCGCTAAATCACACATACAATACCATAAATGCTCAAGCTTTAGACAGCAATGCCATAAAACAGATGTCCTGCAATGTACATGATGGTGAGGCTATATCAGCAGGGCTATCGCCTGAATCACACACACCAACTGTATGGGAAATCTCCCCGAAATCACATGTCCTGCAAAAAACATGGGCCCTCATTACAAGTTTGGCGGTGCAGAATTAATGTGCCAGCATTACCGTATACCGGCACGTTTCCACACTGGCCAATTACAAGTTTGCTGGTGAGGTGGCCCGAATGACCTCCTATGGGACTCTATGGAATGGGTATTCCATCCTCACTCGGAATCCGGTCAACATTCCAAATGACTGAGTGGCGGTAACGGTAACACAGCCATGGTCGACCAGAGACAATATAAGTATCCCCCTAATTTGGACATACTGCACAGGATCAGGCTCCATATAATAGAACCATTCTCTTACATTTCAAACACTGTACTTTCAATGTTCTAGCTTTAGGGAGAGCTATCAGCATGTTGACAGCAGAACTATCCCTCTAAATCCCACATGCCATAACATACCTGCTCAAGTTTTAGACATAAGAGCTATCCCCTAAATTACATGTTGCATACTGTATATGGTCAGGCTGTAGAGCGCAGATTTATCCACCTAATTCTACCATCCTGCACTGTGCATGCTCAGGCTATAAGTACAGTCATACATCTTGCAACCTAAATGGTCAGACCTTAAACAACAGAACAATCATGCTAAATTTAACACACTATAGTTTACATGATGAAGCTTTAGACAACAAAGCTATACCCCTAAATGAAGTGCTCAGACATAATAACAAAGTAGGAGACAAACAGCCAACCATAGGGCGCCCCCATCATCAAAACAAATATATTTTCATGGATTTTGGAATCGAGTCAAAACTATGGCAAGATTAATTTTAATCTCCCATGCCCATGCTGCCTTTTCTAATGTAAATGGTTTTTAATGGCTAGTACATTCTTGGTTAAAAAAAGA
This sequence comes from Ambystoma mexicanum, assembly GCF_040938575.1. Taxonomy (NCBI): domain Eukaryota; kingdom Metazoa; phylum Chordata; class Amphibia; order Caudata; family Ambystomatidae; genus Ambystoma; species Ambystoma mexicanum. Next base: position 358,709,833 of record NC_090940.1, read on the forward strand.
ACCCCTGTGGGGAAAAGGTCATATATTGAGCACATTTAAATCCCCGACAACCGTTCTCTACCCTTGGAAGGTGAACTCTTCATTTTATTGGCCGTAACCAACCTGGAGGTGATTCAATGATTCGTCTAAGTGGTGGAGATGTGTCAACAGTACCCTTGCGTATACATTGCCCACAGCATCAAGTAAAGAAATAGGTCTATAGTTTCCAGGTTGTTTCTTGTCACCTTTCTTATGGATACGTAAATTAAACATGGCAACAAAATTGAATACTTTTGTTAACAGAGGAACCCAGATTCCCAATTCGTCCTTAAGCAGATTGATGCAGATTCCACCTGGGCCCGGGACCTGTTAGGCAGAATTATATGCAGTAGCCTTTGGGAACACCACACACAATTAAGACAACAAGTGACAGTACAAATTTACCTTTGGTACACGCCTGTATTACACAGTAAAGTGGTAGCGATGGTTGACAGCCAGACTTATCTCGAGAGTAAAGTGACCAGTATCAATAGTAACACAAATGACAGCAATTACTATGATTCAGACAAACACTGACTCAAGGTTTCTGAGTAAAAGAATCTACATTCATTTACACATCAGTTATAAAACAGTTCACTATTATCAAGCAGTTTAAAAATCACAATCGTAATGTACCACACACCGCCCAATAGATTCTGGACAAGCTAGGCTCAAAATTAAGTGTCAGCAAAATGGCACTCCAGCAATTTAAAAGGGAGGGAAAGACAAAGTTAGACAAAAGTTGAGCAGCACCAACCAGTAAGTAAGCAGGGCAATCTAGAAAAAGTAACTGCAGTCAGGAAATCAAATCAAGGGCCCTGGGGCAAAGTCAACGGACCAAAGTCTATGCAGAGGATCACACAGTTCAGGGTAGTTCGCGGTTAAGTCTTTGCCAAGAGTTCAGAACAAAGTTGGTCAGGCGAAAAGTTATTTTAAAGAATATAGAAGGACAAGCCCTTGGATTTGTGAAAGTTTTCACACACTTTCACCGCGGCTGGACTAAACTAACAACTGGATTTGAACAGTACCTTAAATGGAGAAGAAGGCTGTAGCTGAGGCAGACGTTCCTGGCAGGTCCTGCAGGCTCACGGTTCCTGAAGCGACTGTCGGACTGACACGAAGTAGGAAGACTGGAGGGTCCTGCACTCTACAGGGAAGAAACCAGCAGCGGAGCAAAGCAATGAATAAAAGGTGCGCTCCTTAAAAGGCAAGCAGGGTCTGTTCCTCCTGGCTATCCGGTTCACTGTAGCTCTGTACAACAAATTCAACCAGAGGAGGGAGGCCTGGCTAGCAGTTTGGCAAACTGGTTGTTCCCACCAGCTCAAGGGGAGAAGATTCCTTGCACATCTTCCCTGTCGGCGAAGTTTGAATATTCGGACGTGCAGCAGGGCTTCACCGGGTGGTTCAGTCATGGTAGAGGTCCTCTTCTGTCAGCTTCTCTTCAGTTCTCTCGATCCAGTGGCGACTCTGCCTTCTCAGTCCCAGAGACCTGCTTTTTATGTAGTTTTCCCCCATTCACACAGCCTAGCTGTCAATCACAAAGCAGGGTGGCTGTCCTGGCAGAACAGTCACCTAGCCAATCAAACAGGAGTGCGACTTGGGTTACCAAAGGAACCCATGGCAGGGGTCCTAAAACCCCTGCCTCAAATCCTGCCTACACACAATGGCGGCCGCTTGCTTAGGGCGGGGGGGCGCCGCCCCCCCACCCAGGGAGTGTGCAGAGAACAGTGTTCACTCTGCATCATTTTTTTTTTTTTTTCATGACGTGTGCAGAGAACAGTTTTTACTCCTCTGCATCTCATTTGTTTTTGTTATGAGCAGCATGGGAGGGCGCCATGCCGGCAAATGACTGTGGCCCTCATTACGACCCTGGCGGAAATCGAAAAACGATGGCGGAAATGCAATACCGCCATCGAATAGCGCTCGGTGCGACTATGACCCGTCCCCGCAAAGTACGAAGCCATTAGCGACACCGTAGTGAACGCCAACGCTAACTGCACCAAGCACGCGCGCGCGCGCCATGCCAAACCGCAAACACCACCATGGCGCAAGGGTACGCCAATTCCGACCCTAGCGGACATGTACCTAACGCCATCAGGCATGGCGTAATGTACCATTCCGCCATGGCGAGAAGTACGGCATCGCGAATCAACCGTAAACGGCCCCACTGAGTGCCTGTACACCGCTCCCTGCCCACAAAGTACAACTCCCCGTAGGTGCAATGAAGTCACAATGCAACCATTGAAATGTACAAGTCACCCATGCATGGCAACGAACAAAAGAAACACAAGAGGGGCCAATGGGAGCTGCAGGGCACAGATGGCACGAATACAGAAGCCATCCCAATGGACATGACCACAGTCCCCCACCAAGAAACGCACGCAAACACAGGCACCTGTGACCAGCAATATTCCGAAAATCACATCATTCCACCAGTCCACCTGGCTGACCGGCATCTGTTACACAAAACCCAATCCACCGCCCCTGAGCATGACAACATTCAAACTGTCATATTGGCAGCCCCCATCCCTGACCTCACTGGGCTTCGTAGGCAAACGCGCCCAGCACAGTACCACGCAACTAAACCCCGAAGCTGGAACCCAATGCAGATCTCCTCACAATACATCGCCCCCCAAATAGGCATATGCCACATCACTTGCAAAGAAAAACGCTACACGGGCCAAATCAGAATAGAAATTTAATGCACATCAAAGTCACCAAGCCCATACAGCCATCAGGCCATGAACTCCAAAACACAAATCACCATTGTGGGCTGCATCCGCAAGAAATGACCAGCCACTACCTGTGTGTCGCCCTGTTCCCCCATGGTACACAGAGCCACATTCACGTACGAAAAGGCAACATGGAAGCGCACAGAACCGCAGGGCCGACCCAATGGGGAGGCACTAGTCCAGCTGAAAGGCCGAAATGTTGCTCCGAGCCACCAGTACTGCGTAAGGGCATGTGGGCCATTGGCGATCGTCCCATAAGATCGTAATGCTGCTCCACTGATTAACACGAAGCAGCAGGTGTCGGGAGTAAAATCCATCTGCAGGAGTGGCATACAGATGGCAGTGGCAAAAGGGGAGGAGATACCTGTCAACCAAAAGAAAAGAACAAGAACAGAATGGCCATCAGAACTACATTCGAACCACTCACTTCAATGATCACACGAAATCCACAGCCATATGCATGCTAGCCCACTCCAAAGGATCATCACCACCCCAAAACCACTTGCGACTCATAACCATCTATATCGAGGTGCAAACACCATCACAAACGAGTGTACCTGTGCATGCGTCTGTCAAAACAGAATCCATCAGATGGGAATGTTAACGTGCATGGACACAAGTGTCTGAGGGCGCCTCGAGACAGGGAGGGCTCAACAAGGCCAGATAGACGATGGTCCCACTATGGCAGCCCTGCATCACATAGCGTAGGGGAGGCGGATAGATCCCAAGAAGCCCTGTACATGGCAAACTCTGTATCAAATCACCTGCCCATGCATCCATTCATCATTCCCTCATCCCGGGATCAAAACGCCTGAATAATTACTCACATAACATTAGAAACATCCATTGAGTCTGTGCGTTATGCAGCCTGCTAAATCCACAGTGCCCCAGCCCGTAATTCCAGTGTTGTGAAGTAACATGTATTTGGGAACGGCCGGCCTCATCGCCCACGTAGCTATTGCGCATCCCAAACTATTCATATCAATCATTGCTCCCTCGCCATGGGCCCTGTCTCAAGGACATTGAACAATAGAACGTTATATTTGCAGTCAGACCTGTGGGCATCTCCTCGCCGCTAGCTGGAAACCGAAAGCGCCGCCCTTCGAATTCCTCATTTGCAACATCACGTCGAAAAGGCATCTGTGGCCGTTTGAAATCACTAATTATTCCATCGAGTGCGGCTGTGTGTGAAAATGGCAACTGCCTTCACCCACAAATGGGACGCCCCGCCCGTCGTTGCAACTCGGTACAGTGATGCATGAGGGCCCACCGTTACTCGAGTACTACGTTCCACTGACCCTTCACAAGTCTGTTCGCAACTGCACAGATAGTATGGGAAACAATGGGACCACAGCAGAATGAACATATCAACCAATCTTACACGGCCATCGGGTACAAATACATGATTGCAATAGCAAGATACCATTCCCCGAATTGCAGCGTTGTGCGCGGGACGTGCTCGGCCAAAGGGGAGAGCAGTTTGCACAGGTGGAATTAATCACCACAGGTGGAGGCCATACAGCCTGGAAACACATAAATTGCACAGCCAGTATCCTCCCACAACCACACCGAAATGCTACCGGCAGGACTCGCGATGTTGGCCCTGGGGGACCTGATAGCACTGCAAGTGCTCCGACTCCAAGAAGAAGACGAACACCAACTACAACCAGCCGCACGGAGGAGACGCAGGAGGAGGAGGAGGCCAAGGCAGGGCCAGCAAGGCCCACCAGCACAGCCACTACCACCACGCAGGCAGCCCGCAATACCACGCCTCCGAGCACATCCGTTCAACCTCACTGATGAGCAGATCCACACCCTCTACCGTCTGGACCGGGACACCATAGCCGCCATTGTGGACATGACACAGGCTGACCTTGTCAGCATGATAGATAGCCCAACCGCCATCCCACCCCTACTGAAGGTGGTGTCTGTACTCCACTTCCTGGCCACAGGCACCTACCAGCACACAGTCGGACAGTTGCATGGCATTTCTCAGCCACTGTTCTCACGGACACTATTGCAAGTGCTCGATGCCCTCCTGCAGCACGCAGACGACTACATCTCTCTACCACGCTCGGAGCAGGAAATTACCAACACAAAAGTGGGATTCCATGCACTTGCCGGCATACCGGGTTGCATTGGTGCCATCGACTGCACCCATGTTGAATTGGTCGTCCCACATGCCATGGAGGCCCAGTACCGCAACCGAAAACAATTTCATTCCCTGAATGTACAAATGGTGTGTGACTCCAACAGGATCATTACACATTGTTGTGCCCGATTCCCTGGATCAACCCATGATTCTATGGTCTTGAGGAACTCTACAATACCACGCTACATGGAGCGACACGCAGGGAACAGATCCTGGCTACTCGGTGAGTCTCATTACATGCATAATGATGTGGGGTATGTGAATTGGCAATGACCTGGCAGGAAGGGGGGGGGGTGTGCGTACGTATCAATGGCATTCCACATCATACGTTTCTCGTCCACATACAGGTGATGCTGGATATCCACTGAAGAGATGGCTCCTCACACCAGTCCGGAACCCACGGGACCAGCATGAGGAGGACTACAACCATGCCCACTCACGTACCCGTGTAGTCATAGAACAGGCATTCGGCCTACTGAAGGGCCGTTTCCGCTGCCTCAGCAGGTCTGGCGGGGCACTCCTGTACCGCCATGAGAAGGTTGCAAAGATGGTCATGGCATGTGTCATGCTCCACAACATGTGCGTACGTAGAAATGTGCCCATGCCCCCTGACGCAGAACTGCAAGCACCTGATGATGGTCATGATGAGGGTGGGGATGTGGCAGCACCTCATGGAGTCTGCGAGGCACCGGAGGCCCGTGACATCCGTCAGCATCTCATTGATGTATGCTTCTAGCACTCACGCCTGGTGGCTGATACATGGACACGGGACTCGTGGCACTGCGTGTGTCTGGGACATGCACAATATGGACTCTACGCCTATGATGGCCTAGTACACAAAGATCAATGTCCACACATCTCATTGGTTTATCGTGCACTTTTTATGGCATATGTGATGTCATGTTGAACACCCTATCGACCCGCCACCCAAGTGAGCCCAACACACCCCCTCCACCCTCCTACCTCCCCCCCGAACACCAGTGTCCAAAGATGCTCATTGTCAGTGGGCTGTCGCTATTGCAAGCCCCCTCTGCGGGTATCAGGGGCACCCCTGCCTGTGGAGCGCAGGTTCCTTCCAGATCTACGTTGGGGGCTGCCCTGGACGGAACTTGCAACGGATGATGTGTCTGCCTGCTCACGTCCATGCATGTCCCTAAGGGTTTGCGAGAGCTCAGTGAGCACACGGCGCACTGCGGCAAGTTCGGCACATACGTCTTTGGACGTCGCATGCAGTTCCCCCCTCAGGCTCTCGGTGCATCTCTCAATTTGTGCCCTTAGCGTCTCTGTACCTCTCTCCATTTCTGCCCTAAGTGTCTCAGTTGATGTTTCTATGTCTGCCTTAGTGCCCCCACATTCATCGGCATGGTCCTTGAGGAGTGTGGCCAGTTGCTGCTGTTGTTCGATCAACTGGTCGAGGGACTGTTGCCTCTGCTGGGCCATGGCCATTTGCGGGGGTGTCACAGAGGGGCTGTTGTCCTCATGTTGCCTTGCCACAGGGCTTGTGGGGGCTGGCCAGTCGTCGTCTTGTGGGTGCCCCTGCGTGGTATCCTCATGTTGTACGGGATGGGACAGACAGGGGGATTGGGACAGGTCATGGATGGATCTGACTTCGGCATCCCCGTTTTCTGTGTCCGAGCATGCTGCCATCAATGGGGTGTCACCTATGGTGCTGCTGCCACCAGAGGCAGTGCCTTCTGTGGCATCCATTGGGGGGACCTGTGGTGGTGGTGTTGTGGGCATGCTGGCTGCTGGGGTGCCTGTTGATGTTCCCTCCTCTGTGCTGCCACCTGATTTGTGCTGCTGCCGTGTCTTGATGCGTGCAGCTGAGGTGGAGGGTCTCTGGCCGTTGGTCTTGGCCCTCTTTGCAGGTGTGCTGGTAGGGGTGTCCTGTAGCTCGTCGTTTGGATCGGACCCTGTGGTGGAGTAAAGGAGGGCGAGGGTTATTGATGGGTCTGTGGGAATTGGAATGGCATTGTATCACATGCTTTGGGGTGGTACCTGAGGGTGATTTGGGTCGGGGCCTTGGAGGTGCTTTGATTTGTGTGTGGAGTGAGGGTGCAGTTGTTTGGCAGCCTGCAGTTACGGTGTGCCTGCTGCACGTGTAGTGCGTGTATTAGGGGTTTTTAATTATTTATGTATTTATTGTGGGTTTTAACGTGCGCTATCAGGCCGATGTGTGTGGACGTTCTCCTGGACATGTGTTTCTGTTGCACTATGTGGACGCATGGTACTTCACATGGATGGACTGTGTGGATTTGGCATTGTTTTATCTGGCCCACCTACCTGAATCTTCGGATGTCTGCACTCCTTTCTCCATCCCTCCGACTCCCTCTATGCTCTCCATTCCGATGGTGGAGGCACAGATTTCTTCCCAGGGGGTCAACTTGATGGGTGATTCAGGACCTCCCCCGGTGGCTGTGGCAATGTTGCGGTTGGCAGAGAGTATGCTGCGGACGCGTATCCGCAGGTCGTCCCATCGCTTGCGGCATTGCTGTGGGGTGCGGGGTGCGGTCCCCACCGCACTTACCCGCTGTGCCACCAGAGCCCATATGGCCTTCTTGTTTGCAAGTGCCGTCCTGGTCATTTGCGTGCAGAAGACGACGGCAGCATTCTCCTGGAGGGTCTCTGTTAGCACGGTGAGTTCCTCACGGGAGAAGTGGACCTGCCGCTTGCGGTCGCACGCTTTCTTCGCTACTTTTCCCATTTTTCTTGGTTTCGCTAGGGTGGTTGACGGGTTGGGGTGTGTTTCAGGGTAGTGATTTTAGTGGTTGTGTGGTTTTAGTGTTTTTATAGGTGTACGCCGGGATGTTTCCCGTTCCGGGCCCATGTTTTAACTTCCGTTTCCGTATATTTCCGGTCACCGTACTTTCCGGTAGGCGCACACTGCGGTGACCGCTAAGAGGGGTGGCGGTATTGCACCTAGGGCGCCGTACGGCGGCGGTGTGGGCCGTTTTGGGGTCATTTCCGCCATCGCGGACTTTGCACTTCCGCCGTGGCGTGGTGCTCGTGCCCGATGGGTCGGAATGGGCCGCACTTTGCTCCTTCGTGCAATGGCGCAAACGCTATTTACGCTGTGGCGCTCCGGTCAGTCACTTTCCGCCAGGGTCGTAATGAGGGCCTGTGTAAAAAAAAAAAAATTGCATTGCGTCTCAGGTCTCACAGAGGGGCGCGTCCCATTTTACGCTGTTTTTTGTAGTGTAAAATGCATGGAGCTCGTAACTCCACGCATTTTACGTAACCCATAGCCATTTAAGCAGCTGGCGGGGCGCTAGAGAGGTGGCCCCACCAATATTTATCTTTACACAAACAGCGCAGAGTCAATGGATGGGTCTGACATTTTACAGTAAGCATTGCATAGCAACTGAATATCCTGATTGTCATTGGCTGTTTGCCAGCCAATGACATTCATGAGTGTGGGCGGGGTCATGGTGGTGACGATGTGAACTTTTCACTTCGTGTTGGACAGTGAGTTGAGGAAGTTGTCTAGAGCAGAACAGCAGAGGGCCCACACGCACGGACAGGCCCTGCCTTGGAAACTCAGGCTCCGGTAAGTGTGTGTGAACTTATCTTCTTGAAATTGTTTTTACTGTACGCAGCCCAGCCTTCATTCTCCAGGGCAGCACGACTGGCTGTCTGGACTTGAGCCCTGTCCTGGGGAATGCAGGGCCGAGTCCTGAAGCTCTGCACTAGGGAATGCTGGGCCTAGTTGTCGACGCTGTTAAGCTGTCGAAAACTAGGCCATGTATACCTCAACCCACCCCAAGCCCCCCGCCCCCGCCTGCATCCATCGATGCTGGACTCTCCCAAGTACTAGACATTCCAGTTGCCCACTAGAATCCTTTCTGTACAGCTTTCATCTGCGGTAATATACAATTCTATGAAATATGTATATTACTGCAGATTCTTAATCGATTCATGGCTGCACAGAATATGGCCAGTCAGTGTAGAAGGAAGAATGCTTACCCTGCCAGGCCTGTCGAAGTGGAAACAACGCAAAGGAAGCGATCAAGCACCCCTGCCAACAATATTATTTACAACCACCCTCCCCTATCGCAAACACCTGCAAGAGTGCATGGCCACTGTTTTGGGCATATTTTCATCTTTGCCCAGAAATCCTAAAATCCGGGCTACCTCACGTGAAATGTTTTAAGGGGATTTGAACCAAAGGTTAATGGTGCGATACTCTGTTGAAATTAAAGTGCTTCAAGTAGAAGCTAACTAGTTTGTGGGGGTTGGGGTGTGTACATCCTAAATCTCACACTGCTTAGTGCATTTCACTGGTTATGTTATCATAATATGAGCTATTCGTAAGGTCAGACTGTGAAGTGTTTAGTTGCTTCCACTCCCAGAGGCAGCCACGTTGTTGTCATGTGAAGTACAGATAAAGTGCCCTCTCTCGCTGAGGAGCATGTTTTGATTAAACGCTCTGCGTGCATGGAAGCACAAAATGCTCAAGCACCTGTGAATGGCACATGGTACATTTAGTGGAAGAATTATGCTTTAAAGCAGGGATTCTCTGTTGTCCAGGTAAGAGAAATCAGAAACATCCAGGTGTTTTTTCCTAACAACTAGTCGGACTCGTGTTTAAAAGCACTTACTGTTGCATTCATGAATGCTTGTTGAGACTACACACACAGTTTGGCCATCCGGTATTGTGGGAATGTTCGTCATGTGCTGCAATCCTGGGGGACCCTGCGTTGAGCTTGTCACTAACGCTTTAAACACATGGGGCATAAGAGACTTTCAAATTGAGATGAAAGGGCAGATTATTTTTAAGTGCACATGAAAAATACAGTGTCCGTTTGTTTTCTATGGTTTTTGTGAGTATATAGAGACTGCGCTTTAAGTCCGACCCACATATGTAGGGGGAACACATGGGGAGGAAGGGGAAGAGTGAAAGGAGGGCAGTATGGGAGAGAAGAGGGTGGTGCAAGGAGGAATAAAGAGGTCTGCAGTTGAAATCCTTGGTTTCTGTGTCTTCATTAAAGAAAGAAAGTGTCTAACAATGGTAGGTGGTGAGATGTGAATGATGAGAAATCAAATTAATTATCCTACACTGCACCTGCTAGTGAATTGAGAAATCTATTAAGCGTCTTTCCATTTGATAGCTGTGATGTACGGCTTTCCGAGGTGGAATCCGCCTGACCGCTTAACCTTGCGGCCCTTGTGGGGAGGGGGCGTTTGTAGGAACCATAACCATTGGAGGTAATTTACAGAGCAATGAAGATCTGTGTGAAATGGGAATTCTCAAAAGCGTCCTCTTTCCAGTGGGATGTAATTTGAGGCCTGATGTGTTGATGTTATTAGTGAGAGGGGGCAGCACGACCTCTGCACGTGTGCAACCAAAAACATTATTTTGACTCTGCATTCTCTTGTATTTTCTCCCTTGCTTGTCGTCAGACGTTCAGGTGCTTTAGTGCATGGCTGCAGCATGGACAGAGGAGCAGGGCTCTGTTAGAGGCCCTGCGGCCGCCGCATATATGTTACATTATCTTGCATTTGTATAGCACCTACTGCCATATTTTATGCATAAAAGCGCTCATCTATAGAGAAGAAAAGGAGGTTTATAAAAGAGTGAAAGACTTGTCTTTGGGAGAAGGAGACAGGTATGTGTAGCGGGTAGGGGTTAGGCATGGAAGTGAGATGGGTTGGAGGCATGCACCCTCTATAAAATATGAATTTTACACATGTAACGTCCCACTCTGAGCCCTTCTCTTGCACAGTTTACCCTCACAGGTGTGTAAAATCAATTCAGAACTTGTAAATTTAGCAACAGATAGTGAGGTTCCAGGTGATGCAAGAAGTTTCACTACTTCAGTACTTCACGTTGCCTACTTAGAACGCGTCTCAGTGGTTTACATTTTCATTAAATTCTCAACCTTAGGGGATACACGCATATAAATACCAGTAACAGCATAAAAAAATGATATTTTTCCATCATTACTGGATAGCTATATAATACATTTCTTTATGCATGCAGCATAGTACCAGCTATTCTCAATACAAGCTGTGGTGGAATGAACCATCACACTTGCCCACATAAGAATAATGTACCACCATTCCATTAGTACCTAGTAACACCTAATACGTTTTAAGTCACGTGTGTTTGGGTTTGGACAGTAAATTGCACATTTTGAAAGCCATTTTTTCCAAAATGATCGTGGGGGGAGAACCCTCTCACACCCTCTTTGATGTGGGTTGGGCTCACTTGTTGCGCTTGCTTGTTTCCAAATTCGCCCAGAGAAATATACGCCCCACCACCTTTCAAAGTCACCATCCGCCACTGCCTACACAGACTTTCAGGCAGCTAAGGAGGGCTTCTGTGCAGAAGCCCACAAAAGGACAGCGAACAAAGGAACCAAACCTGGTTTGGCACGCAGAGAAAAACATGAGAAAGACTTTTACACAAAGAAATGGCAAATAAACCCAGCCGGAACCATACTAAAACAAATATGGTCCAGCACGTTTAAGTTCGAGGCTACCAACATAGCCTAAAACAAGACCAGGGCTATTTAAAATAACCACGGTAGGAAAAACAGGGTAGTTACCACTGCCACCAGCCAAGTCTTAATGAAAAGGGAACGAAACAATGTTCCATGTGACACAGACAAAAAGGGATAACTATTAACCGTTTCCAGAACTCTATGAAAGATAGTTCGTACGGGGTCTGTGAGTTTAAAAAGACTAATAAAGTCAATAGCAACTTTACATGTTGTGGGAGACAGTAGTAAGTCCCAGAAAATGGAGTCTGATTTGGGAAGTCGAAAAAGACAACCCTGTGTCACTGCACTAAAGGTGCTGTGTGACACACAGTAAAAAGATGATGCCTGTGGAGTAGGTGAGGCTCCACAGTCTATGAACACAAACATGTTAAACACACAAAGCAAAACAAATGTAAAAGTGGGAAAAAAGGCTCACACTCTTACCAGGTGAAACAAATAAATCCTAGAAATTCAGCAAAGCTGCTGAGGGACTCAGTAGGTAAGGGAAATTAGACATTCTGGAGAATTCTCCCTAACAGGACCTTCCGTGCACCCAGTCCATTAATGGCCTTCCCCACCTCAGCCATTTGGAAAGGCAAAAACTCTGGCCCATCTTGCGGAGCACCAGTACAAGGTGTATCTTCAGGCTTAGCCCCAGGCCATATTTGATATAGGAGGCTGAAATACTGGTGCCACTTATTCGGGGGGATGTCGCACAGGCCCAACCCCACCTTATCCCAGCCTCTTCCTCCTATGATTTTCCAGAAGCCTATATTGTCACCTCTGGTACAGCACAATTGGAGTTCACTCCATTTTCTTTTACATACTATTATTTCTTCAAACCGTAAATATGCTCTTATTCAGCCCTCAGAGTGCTAAGATGTTTTTTATTCGATGCACCAGGATTTTTTAGGTAGGCTAACACATTTTCCTTGGCAGCCCAGTGTTAGGAAAGATTTCGTAATTGTAGGTAATTTTCCTTCCATGTGGCAACCCCTAAACTTTTTGCTATTGTTTTTAACCTTGTTCTTGACTTTGCCAGAGAAGTACAGCCTTCTGCCGCACTTCTCTGGGCTTTCGCTCCTTTCTTACGGGGAAACTGACATGCCCTTAAGACAGTCAGTACCGGGGAACGCTGTTTCCCGTAGTTTCTTCTATCATGTTGCGGCTTTAGTGCAACATGACACAAGAGGGCACTGTAAGCTAAGTTACAGCTCTCTTGGGTCTCTAGCCTTCTACAGGCCCTAGATACTCTTTTAGGATGGTATTTGATCGGTGCAAGTCATTCAGGGACTCGAATGGTGGCAGCTATCGTTTTGTTTATTTTGAGCTCCTTTTGGCGTTCTGAGCACGTTTTTCGCACTGAACCCAAAATGGTGGCCTGGCTCCCAAAATGGCCAGACCACGAGGCTCCTTTGTCTTGTCCACTGACCGTCTTGCTCCCTTCACCTTCCCCAGGTCGAGAGACCCGGGGCCTTCCTTATTTGGGCATGTACTTTCCCGCGAAACGTGGTTGCTTTCGCGGGCTTCTACATGTCGTTTGTGTGCCTCCAGGGTGTGGGCTGGGATGTCTGGTCCCAATACACATCCTGGGTGCCAGAGAGTCTAGGGTAGTGTGAATGCCTGGGACCACCGTGGTCCGTGATTGGTCCGCGTATGGTATGTGTGTTGATGAGCGGATCTCCCATTGGCTCCCCTCCGTTTTGGCGCGAAGGGAACCGTGGATAAGAGGGAGCTGGAAACACCACTACCATGTCGATCTCCTGAGTTCTCACGAACGAAGGAATACAGGAGCCAAGTATCCTGCAACCCAGAGGCTGGACCGAGGAATCGCTGGTGACCCGCTGAAGGAATCCTCCTTTGCACTGCTGTCGTCCTGTGAAACCCTTTCCTCCTTGGATCGAACCAGAAGGCCTGTACTGGTGCTTCGACCTTTGGAATAGCAGGAACAGCTATTCCCGGCGACTTCATCATCTCCTGCCAAGTAAGCCTTCGGAAGTGTCTCTGGGCCATCCAGTTGACTGACCAGCTTACAAGGGAGTCCTGCTCTGTAACTGCCGCCAGGTTGTGTTGTATTTCGAGTCCTTGTCACTCTCCCATGCTTCGTACACTTGGCGTTCCCAAGTCTGAAGGGAGGAGTGTTCATTTGGCTTGAATACACACGGCCGCTCCGTTGTCCTGCTGCGGCAACAAAACTGTGCTGGTTTCGTCGATTGGGACGTCTTTTTGCTCTACACGACTACGAGGCGTTCCCTGCTCTTCTGAACCTGCCAGCTGCTGAAACTAACGTGGAGAAGCCTGGGTCTGCTTGCTTCGGGGACCGGTGAGTAGTATATCTAGGATCTGGTCGCCCTCCTGCAGTATCCCATTGCTTTTCCCTGCTGTGTAAAAACAGCACCCTTTGCCGCGCTCGCGCTCTGCTTCTGCCCGCTGTGGAGGCTGCGCTTGAGTTGCGGAACCTGTTCTTCTTCTGCTGTGCACTAACGTGAACCGCCTGACTTCCTCCGAAGAGCTTCCCCTTGTGCCCGTCGGCACCGGTGTGGCAGGTACTTTGAGCACAAGGCTCCACTCTTCGCAGGGCTCGGACTTCCATCTAGTTAGGTGCCTATGAAGGCGAACTGAGTCGAAAGCATTATCGCACTGCCTGTTTTCCTTCCCTGGCAGGTGGACTACATATTTCGTGCTTTAAACGCTTGCGACTGTGTATTTGTACATATATTGTGTTGATATGGTATGTGTTGGTTTAATATTGTGATATTGTGATTTTCTCGCTACGGTCATTATTTTAAAGGCCTTAAAATAAATGTGTATCTATTTTTGATATAACAACTGTTTGGAGTAGTTTGTAAGCGCTCTTGCTTTGTGTGCTCATTGCGGGCTTTCAGTCACCCTCACCCCTCTTGAGACCTAGTCTTGACCGCCGCGATCGCTACCTTGATTGGTCTGGCTTGTCCAGAGGTTACCCTGTTCCAAGTAATTAGGTTGGCCTTCTGAACTTCTGCGACCACCAGGACAGAGTTCAGAAATCCGTCTTAACAAATTGGTGTACAGCGGTGGGATACGACTGAAGGTATCCAGTGTTGCGCTCGAACTAAGGCATTTCAGGTTATTCCAAACAGTACACGTAGTGAATTGTTGTAATATAACTTTAAAAAGGCCATAGTCCTATCAAACAGTATGGATGCAAATACCTTGTTAACTTTAAATGCTTCCAAATCAGAAACGCTGAAAAAGATGTGTGCGGAGAGAGGTGTTTCCTCTCAAGGCACAAAATTGGAAATGATCCAGAGAATCGTGGCGTGGCAAGAAGCGCAGCTTGACGCTATAACTTCCGAGGACAGTGCAGAAGGTGGTGGGGCTGCTCTCACTGGCAGAACCGACGGTTCTGCCGCTGCACTGATCCATCGCGACCACGAGGACAGGGAGGATGTAATGTCTAATGTTTCCTCTGCCAGTGTTGATGGGGAGGCTATGCTTGAATTCAAGAAGCAAGAGCTGCGGTTTAGGCAGCAGGAGCTTGAATTCAGCATAGCCAAACTAAAAATCGAACAGGCAGAAAAACAAAAAGACAGGGATCACCAGTTGGAACTGGCCAAGCTTCAGGTTGCAAATGGATCCAAGGGTCCTAGACATGGGTCTGGGGCTTCCTCTCATCCACGGTTTCCAAAAGATCTGCTCAGTGTGTATGAAGAAAGGAATGACATTATGGACTGGCTGAATGCGTTTGAGTATGCATGCGAGGTCCAGGAAGTTGACAATGCTGATAAGATTGCGTGGTTGCTCAGTAGACTGCCCCATTCTGGCTGCAGTGCCATTATGGAAATGTCGAAGGCTGAGCGGGCTGATTTCGCAATGTTAAAGCAAACTCTCATTTTAAAGTTTGGGAAGACTCCGGCCCAATATTTAAAGCGTTTTCGAGAGTATAAGAAAAAGGAAGGTGGTACTTGGGTATCTTATGTCGCTGAATCTTTGAAAAACTTAACTGGCTGGGTTGAAGGTTATAAGGTTTCTACCTTCGAAGGCATGATAAATCTTGTCATGCTGGAACACATTTTTGCTTCTTCTTCCCCGGAGCTTAAGCAGCATTTGGCCGATTCGAAGGAGATAGATCCTAAGAAGCTGGCCATTGCAGCAGACTTATGGGTGTCACATCGAGTGTCCCATAAGGACAAAACTCATCCTGGTAAGCAGGAGGAAGGGAAAAAGTCCAAAGATATGGAGGGTGGGGAATCTGCTAAATCTTCTTCCCATAAGGGCCACAAAAAGAAAAACAAGGGTAAGACACAAGAGAACTCACAGGGTAGTGGAGGTCCGCCTCCAAAACAGAACTCTGGTTACAATAAGCCTCCCTACGTAAACAGACCCACTGGGGCTTGTTTTTCTAGTGGAGCAACTGACCATGTGAAGGGGGATCCCCGTTGTAAGGTTAGACCTTTGGGGGTCCACTCCGCTAATCTGGCCTTCTCCTCCTACGAGGAAGAAGAGATTACAGGAGCATCCTTCTCCTCAGACTCATTTCCCAGCGGGATAGAGGCTGAGGTAGTTTTAGTGTCCCTGGGTTCCTGGGAGCCTAAAGTCGCAGAGGCTTATGCTAGGATTCCGGATAATACCAAGCACTACTTTAAAGACAGTGTGCTGATCAATGGAGTGGATACTCCAGCTCTTAGGGATAGTGGGTGCAGTCGCACTGTAGTGGATTCTACCTTGGTAGACTCAGAGGAAGTTGCCAGAGCTACTCTGATGCCCACTCAGTTGGCTGACGGCCCCCTCCGTATGTTTCCCGTGATCCCTGTAAATCTTACTTTAAATGGTACAGCAGTCAGGATTCCAGTGAGCATTCAGAGAAACGTCCCGGGAAAGGTCTTGTTGGGCAATGATCTCAGAGCTTTAGGGCTCGTAGGAGACACTGCCGAAAGACCCTACACACGGTCTCAAGCACGGGCAGCATTGGCCAAGTCCAATACGCCGCCCCAGCCGAAGGGGAAACCCAAGGCGAAAGGAGTCTACAAGTCAAGACGAGGGAAAGAGAATATTCCCCCGAGCTCGCCTACCACTGCGGTGGAGGAAGTTGGTCAATCGCCCGGGCCTGACGAGGAGGTGGCGATGCCTGAAGTATTCGACCCCAACGATCATCCTGAACTAAAAGACTTGTTAGTTGAAGGAGGTCCTGATAGGGACGAATTCAGTAAAGGCCAACGTGAGTGCCCATCTCTGGAAGGCCTAAGGAGACAGGCCTGCTCCCAGCTTGAGGGTGAACCTCCTGGGAAGCATAGGATTTATTGGGAAGGTGGACTCCTGTATAGTGAGCCCACAGAGTCTACAGAAGGAGACCATAGGAGGTTGGTGGTTCCCCTTGCTGTTAGGCCCTTCCTCCTGCAGTTGGCGCATGAAGTTCCCCTTGCTGGTCACCTTGGTATGAAGAGGACCAAGCAAAGGTTATCCATGCACTTCTACTGGCCCAAGATGGGGGTGCAAGTAGAAAGTCACTGCAGGAGTTGTGCCTCCTGCCAGTTGTCTGGTAAGGTTGGCGCGACAATCCAAGCTCCGTTGGTACCGCTCGAAGTTGTGGGGGTACCATTTGAAAGGGTAGGGATCGACATCGTTGGTCCCCTTGACCCGCAAACATCCTCGGGCAATAGGTTTATCCTGGTGCTGGTCGACCATGCAACCAGGTATCCTGAGGCCATCCCATTGAAAACTGTAACTGCCAAGTCAGTTGCAAAAGCTTTACTCGGCATATTTACTAGGGTTGGCTTCCCTAAAGAAGTTGTGTCAGATCGTGGCAGCAACTTTATGTCGAAGTATATGCAGGCTATGTGGAAAGAATGTGGGGTCACCTACAAGTTCTCTTCTGCATACCACCCCCAGACCAATGGTCTGGTGGAACGTTTCAACAGAACGTGAAAGAGCATGATTGGGGCTCTGGGGGAGCCCCAGAGAAGAAAATGGGATCCTTTTTACCATGCCTACTGTTTGCCTACCGAGAGGTACCACAGGAGGGTGTTGGCTTCAGCCCCTTCGAACTTCTGTTCGGTCATCTCGTACGGGGACCCTTAGCCATCGTCAAAGAGGGATGGGAGATGCCCACTCCCCCTGTTACTACCAATGTAGTTGACTATGTGCTAGGGCTCAGAAAACGGATGGTACTTCTGATGGGCTTGGCTAGTGATAAATTGAAGGCAGGGAGGCGCTGGTGAAACATTGGTACGACCAGAAAGCTTCCCTCATCAACTTTACACCTGGTCAGCAAGTCCTGATCATGAATCCAATAAGGCCTCGAGCTTTACAGGACAAATGGTCAGGCCCTTACACAGTGGTGGAGCCCCTGGGTGAGGTGAACTATTTAGTGGACCTTGGAAGGCCTGGACAGGCTCCAAAAGTGTTCCACGTGAATAGGCTGAAGGCTTTCGTCCCAAGAGTCGAAATCGCAGCACTGCTACTGGCTTCAGATGTTGAGGAAGAGGAGTCAGAACCTCTCCCCGACCTGTTCCAAAGCGGTCCTTCAGATAGCTCCGTTGAGGGTGTCCGAGTGGCCCCTCACCTGACTTCTGATCAGCAGGCTGAGGTGAAAAGTTTGCTTAGGCAGTTTTCCCCCCTGTTTTCACAGTCCCCTGGTTTGACACCTTGGTGCAAACATAACATTGACACAGGAGACAGTGTACCTACCAAAAGTAGGGGATACAGGATGTCGGATAAAGTACGGTCTTATATTAAGACCGAGGTCAACAAGATGTTAGACCTTGGGGTGATTGAACCCTCTAGTAGTCCTTGGTCCAGTCCTGTGGTTTTGGTTCCAAAAGCAGGCACTTCTGAATTGAGGTTCTGCGTGGATTACAGGGCTCTGAATGCTGTCACCAAGACAGACGCACACCCCTTGCCTCGAACAGATGAGCTGGTGGATACTTTGGGTGCCTCCAAGTACCTCAGCACGTTTGACCTCACTGCTGGCTATTGGCAAATAGCTTTAGCAGAACATGCCAAGGAGAAGACAGCATTTTCTACTCCAGACGGCCTTTACCAATTCCGGGTAATGCCGTTCGGGTTGAAGAATGCACCTGCCACTTTCCAGAGGCTTGTGAATCATGTGTTGAATGGGTTGGACGAATTCTGTCTTGCATATCTGGACGATATAGCAGTTTTCAGTGCCACCTGGGAAGACCATGTGAAACACCTCAGGATTGTGCTCCAGGCTCTTCAGAAAGCCCACTTGACCATAAAGGCTAGTAAATGCCAGATTGGACAAGGCTCAGTGGTTTACCTTGGACATGAAGTAGGTGGAGGGAGGATACAGCCTCTACCCAGTAAAGTACAAGCAGTACTAGACTGGCCTACCCCCACTACGCAAACCCAAGTGAGAGCCTTCTTAGGACTCACGGGGTATTATCGCAATTTTGTGGCAGACTATGGCACCATAGCTGCTCCTCTGACTGCCCTCACAACTCCGAAGAAACCCAAGAAGGTAACTTGGACCGACGAGTGTGAGAAGGCCTTCAATGGCTTAAAAGACTCCTTGTGCCAGGCGCCTGTGCTCAGGGCCCCTGATTATCAAAGACCTTTTATCGTGCAGACGGATGCCTCTGACACTGGGATAGGAGCTGTACTATCACAAGTAGATGAGAAGGGTAAGGAACACCCTATCGGTTTTATTAGTCGCCAGCTTAAGGACAGAGAGCTCAGATGGTCCACGGTAGAGAAAGAATGTTTCTCTGTTGTGTGGGCCCTAAGGAAGCTGAGGCCCTACCTCTATGGGACCCACTTCACTGTGCAGACTGACCATAAGCCGTTAAAGTGGCTAATGAACATGAAGGGGGAGAATCCAAAGTTGCTTAGGTGGTCCATAAGTCTACAAGGCTTCGACTTCACTATTGAGCATAGGCCAGGTGTCCAACATAGCAATGCTGATGGGTTGTCCAGAATGTTTTACCGACCTGAACAAGAGACTCATCCAGGGGTGGATTAGTTCCCCCTGTCCATAGCCTGGGAGGGGCGAGTGTTAGGAAAGATTTCGTAATTGTAGGTAATTTTCCTTCCATGTGGCAACCCCTAAACTTTTTGCTATTGTTTTTAACCTTGTTCTTGACTTTGCCAGAGAAGTACAGCCTTCTGCCGCACTTCTCTGGGCTTTCGCTCCTTTCTTACGGGGAAACTGACATGCCCTTAAAACAGTCAGTACCGGGGAACGCTGTTTCCCGTAGTTTCTTCTATCATGTTGCGGCTTTAGTGCAACATGACACAAGAGGGCACTGTAAGCTAAGTTACAGCTCTCTTGGGTCTCTAGCCTTCTACAGGCCCTAGATACTCTTTTAGGATGGTATTTGATCGGTGCAAGTCATTCAGGGACTCGAATGGTGGCAGCGATCGTTTTGTTTATTTTGAGCTCCTTTTGGCGTTCTGAGCACGTTTTTCGCACTGAACCCAAAATGGTGGCCTGGCTCCCAAAATGGCCAGACCACGAGGCTCCTTTGTCTTGTCCACTGACCGTCTTGCTCCCTTCACCTTCCCCAGGTCGAGAGACCCGGGGCCTTCCTTATTTGGGCATGTACTTTCCCGCGAAACGTGGTTGCTTTCGCGGGCTTCTACATGTCGTTTGTGTGCCTCCAGGGTGTGGGCTGGGATGTCTGGTCCCAATACACATCCTGGGTGCCAGAGAGTCTAGGGTAGTGTGAATGCCTGGGACCACCGTGGTCCGTGATTGGTCCGCGTATGGTATGTGTGTTGATGAGCGGATCTCCCATTGGCTCCCCTCCGTTTTGGCGCGAAGGGAACCGTGGATAAGAGGGAGCTGGAAACACCACTACCATGTCGATCTCCTGAGTTCTCACGAACGAAGGAATACAGGAGCCAAGTATCCTGCAACCCAGAGGCTGGACCGAGGAATCGCTGGTGACCCGCTGAAGGAATCCTCCTTTGCACTGCTGTCGTCCTGTGAAACCCTTTCCTCCTTGGATCGAACCAGAAGGCCTGTACTGGTGCTTCGACCTTTGGAATAGCAGGAACAGCTATTCCCGGCGACTTCATCATCTCCTGCCAAGTAAGCCTTCGGAAGTGTCTCTGGGCCATCCAGTTGACTGACCAGCTTACAAGGGAGTCCTGCTCTGTAACTGCCGCCAGGTTGTGTTGTATTTCGAGTCCTTGTCACTCTCCCACGCTTCGTACACTTGGCGTTCCCAAGTCTGAAGGGAGGAGTGTTCATTTGGCTTGAATACACACGGCCGCTCCGTTGTCCTGCTGCGGCAACAAAACTGTGCTGGTTTCGTCGATTGGGATGTCTTGTTGCTCTACACGACTACGAGGCGTTCCCTGCTCTTCTGAACCTGCCAGCTGCTGAAACTAACGTGGAGAAGCCTGGGTCTGCTTGCTTCGGGGACCGGTGAGTAGTATATCTAGGATCTGGTCGCCCTCCTGCAGTATCCCATTGCTTTTCCCTGCTGTGTAAAAACAGCACCCTTTGCCGCGCTCGCGCTCTGCTTCTGCCCGCTGTGGAGGCTGCGCTTGAGTTGCGGAACCTGTTCTTCTTCTGCTGTGCACTAACGTGAACCGCCTGACTTCCTCCGAAGAGCTTCCCCTTGTGCCCGTCGGCACCGGTGTGGCAGGTACTTTGAGCACAAGGCTCCACTCTTCGCAGGGCTCGGACTTCCATCTAGTTAGGTGCCTATGAAGGCGAACTGAGTCGAAAGCATTATCGCACTGCCTGTTTTCCTTCCCTGGCAGGTGGACTACATATTTCGTGCTTTAAACGCTTGCGACTGTGTATTTGTACATATATTGTGTTGATATGGTATGTGTTGGTTTAATATTGTGATATTGTGATTTTCTCGCTACGGTCATTATTTTAAAGGCCTTAAAATAAATGTGTATCTATTTTTGATATAACAACTGTTTGGAGTAGTTTGTAAGCGCTCTTGCTTTGTGTGCTCATTGCGGGCTTTCAGTCACCCTCACCCCTCTTGAGACCTAGTCTTGACCGCCGCGATCGCTACCTTGATTGGTCTGGCTTGTCCAGAGGTTACCCTGTTCCAAGTAATTAGGTTGGCCTTCTGAACTTCTGCGCCACCAGGACAGAGTTCAGAAATCCGTCTTAACACCCAGCAGTCCTCATCAAACCACCCTCTGTTGAAAGGGGTTTCCCTTCTAATTTTCTATTGTTTGAATGAGTTTGTTATATCTAAGACCAATACAGGGATAGTACTCTGTGACATGCAGCTATCTGCTATCAGGGGGACTATGCTTTTGTGAATAATATGTTTGTCCTGGGCCGAATTCCGGGAGGTCAATTTTATGTCTCGTTTAGGAGGATCTCACTAACAGTCGGCGTGCAATCACCACCACCCAAAGGACCTCTTACAGTGCGACTCACTGGGTAATGGTCACTCTCACTTTGGGTTATAATCTTCAAGCTTACTACCAGGGCCCAATCAGTCATACTGATCAGGACATAATCGATCTTAGAGCTCCCCTGATATCCTGCATAGGTGACTGCAGCTGGGACATCAGCAGATACCCATTATATGCTCAGAGTCCAACCTCATACAGTAGGCTCTTGATCTCATGAACTCATAAGCACCGGGGTGGCTTCTGCTCTACCCATGGATGTTGTTGCTTCCAGGCAAAGTAAATCATCCAATATTGTACGGATTGTGTTCATAACAAGGCCCAACCTTGGATCTACAAGAATGAATAAACCACCCTTTGGTCTCCCTCTATTACCTTTGTAGGTCAGTCTGCAGGAATTGCTGAACCCCTCGAGTTCAATGTGTTCTACCATCCTTGTCTCCTGGAGACATATCAAGTTGTGTCCTACAAAAGGACTCCAGGCCAGTTCCAAGCAAACAGAATTGAGGAGGATGCCCACTATTTGACCATGCACTTTCACTTAGCTGTTCCACCCACCACATGTTTCCCGTCTTCCTGGCAAGTACATCATTACTCCATGCACATAGCATTGAAGTGGCTTCTTGTCATGTGGCCATGCTCTGCTACTCAGCTGCAACATTCACCAACAGTTTCCTGCCTTCCAAATAGCTACGTAAATATTCCAGGCCAGATCTAGTCTGTCAGTATTGAGGAGAATGCTGCTCATATGATCAGTCATGCCTCTGAGCTGCCCAAGCCACCAACAGTTTCTCACCTTCCCAGCAACTACATAAGTACTCTAGGTTAGCTCTATGGAGACAGCATTGAGGAGGAAGCTGTTCATGTGACCAGTCCAAGCCACGCAGCTACCCTGCTCAACATCTTCCCGGCAGATACATAAAGATTCCAGACCAGCTGCAGGCAGACACCATTGAGGAGGCTGCTTGTCACGTGGCCTAGTTTTGCAACTCAGATACTCCAACCATCACCAGTTTCCTTCTCCCTATTGGCTACATAAGCACAGCAGTCCAGCTCCAAACAGACAGCATTGAGGGCACTATTGGTCATGAGACCAGATATTGACACTCAAATGCTCCACCCACCACAAGTTCCCAACCTTCCCATGACTGCATAAGGGCTCCAGGCCAGCTCTGAACATGCATCTTTGGGTAGGGTTCTGGCCATGTGACCAGGCCCTCAACTCAAATGTTGCAAGCAAAACCAGTCTCCTACATTCCCGTTACTACATAAGGACTTCAGGTCAGCTTCCAAAAGAAAGCGGTTACATAAGGACTCTGAGCAGACAGTATTGAGGAGGTTGCTGGTCATGTGATCAAACCCTGTCACTCATCTTCCGCGCACTCCACCTGCCTCATCAGTTCTCCTAAAACGGATTCATCGCCTGAGTACCCAGCAAAGGAAAAACGAAGACAAGTTCTTCCCATGTTGATAACTGTGCAAGCCTGATTAGGAATAGGGCCAGTTATTGTGCCCCTCAAACACCATGTAGACATCACCATGTGTCAGCTGCCATCCTTCCCAGGTTTAACATAGCCAATTGCCCAAGACAGCCCTGTAAAGAGTTACATGTGTCAAAACCTTTATTATATTTTTGGGGGTTGTGGAACTCCTTCTCTGCCTTTTAGCTAAAATGGGAGTAGTTTCTACCATCAAATAATAAAGATAATACAGTCATAGTCAGTCTATGTAAAATCATAATGGCCTATACTAACAACACCTAATGCCTGCCCTATATCATATACAGCAAGTGTGTAAAGGGGAACATGCAAAGGATAGTCAGTATTATAACATAAAGAATGAATGTGGTTGAGCCAGCTCTCCTTCTCACATTGAACAGCACAGAGTAAGACAGCCCCTGTAAACAGGATGAGACACTCTGGGTCACGTTCTGCAAACAAAGGCAGTTCAAAACGTGGATCGAGGCCCACTTGGTCTTCCACGTTAAAGTCACTAATTTCAGCTTTCAAAAGTTCTTTCACAGTTCAACATAAGTTCACGCAGGTCTCCATAAGTCGGATTCAGACCTTTCACTGATGGAAAAGATTGTGTAAGGCTTTTACTATAGACCTCCGCAGGACCACTTCGACTTTGTGGTCGATGTGACTAATGTCTACATTTTGTTATTTTAGGTTGATGTTGAATAAACCCTTGATCTGTGCTATCATTTGTTTCAGTAAAAACTGTAATTGGCGACTTTACAATACCTTGCTTGTATTCATGACACCTTGGGATAGGTCATTCCGATTATGATAGTACAGTAGTGAAATGGATGTGTTAAATTATTGTACCTGCTTATACT
This sequence comes from Ambystoma mexicanum, assembly GCF_040938575.1. Classification (NCBI taxonomy): domain Eukaryota; kingdom Metazoa; phylum Chordata; class Amphibia; order Caudata; family Ambystomatidae; genus Ambystoma; species Ambystoma mexicanum. The sequence goes on from NC_090940.1 coordinate 358,733,890, forward strand.
TATGCTCAATTGTTTCCGTTTATGGAGGATGTTAGTTACACGTTGTATCTTCCACACATCCTCCATGATGTAGTTGTAGCATAAGACTTTGGAATGTTCTTATTTCCCTTTGTAACCTCCTTTGTACATGCTTGATTAAGTCCATTTTCTGATAAAGAGTTCCCTTATGAAGAGAGGATCTTTTTAGATGGTTTCTCTGTGTAGTCACCGCTGTATATTCAACTTTGGTGTCTGGTTGAATTGGTAGGTATGGATTGTGTAAATGTATTCATTGTCCCCCATTGGATTTGAGAATGTACCCAAATGAGCCAATTAGGTGTTGCCCTCTGCTTTTTTTCAAATTGCATTTCCATATTTGGAGATTTCACTTTGCCCGTTAAGGTATTGATCACAGGATTTTTGCATTCATTAAGTTTCTTTCATGTCCCTTTGTACAATGGCCGACATATTATTAAGATTTACCGCTAGTCCGTTTCTGCTTTCTGTATCTAGATCCCTGTACCTATCAAAGATGGCCGATTTGGCCGGCAGACTTGCGTTTTTTTATTTTCCTTGTTAAGTTTCTGCACTGCACATAGAATCAAGTTTCTGCATTTGCAAGACTGCATTAATGGGCTTCTGGAGATCTCCCTGCTTCTGGGAGTGTTCACGTTGAATGTTGTGCATTCGCACTGGTCATGGTATTGAGCTTGCTCTCGTTTTAATGGTAAGCCTACATATCAGTTTTGTTATGCTGAACTATGTTTGAATAAGAATGGTTGAGGGATACTGTTTGGGTGTTCCCGAGGTAACCTGATACATTACGTTTTTTGTAGTGTTAGTTGCTCGCACTAATTGCAGGACCCGTATTCTCATTTGGTACCGTCATTGAAAGACCACTCGGTTTTCCCGGGTGTAGCAAAGTGAAGGCTGCGTTCTGGTGTGGTTCATGAACTTTGAGCTTCCACTCATTGTAGGGTAAGCCTTTTCACTTGACATGTAGTGATTCACTCCAGTTGGGGAGGGATCGGTTGGTAGGCACTTTTGACGAATGCGTCCGTTCATAGGATACTATTACATTTGTTGCAGAGTTATATTTGCATGGTTTAGGACCTGATTTTATTACATTACTGTGTGAACCATCTTGGGGACTCAGCCGTAACGGTTTGAGCTACTTTTTATGTAATGCTTTATTACATTTGGAAGACCAGGTTAGTGCCCACTATGCCAGTTACTTCATCAGGTGATTTGGGATTTTATTTAATTAGTAGTTACCTATTACTGTTGTCTCTTGTTTTACCACAGTGTCTACAGGTCTTTGTTTTTGAACATGTTATTCATGTTCATCTGATGAGCTTCATTATTATGTGGCCAGGTATGTCCTCTTCTGTTTGAATGTATTCCAACTTTGACGGTTCACTCCATGCATGTTTTGAGCATGCAACACCAGGGAGAAGAGAATTCAGTTTTCCACTACACCCCGTCTTCTTCTTTGAATCACCCAGGTATATCGAGCTGGCTCTTTGCACTCAATTGGGTTAGCTGTTAACTGTATTTTCACTTGGAACATGACTGTTGTACATATCTTGTGAATGAATAAGACAGGAGTTTTCACGGTCTTCATAAGCTATATATCAGAAAACTTGTTTGATTACTTTGAGTACACCGATTCAGTAAGTTTGTTTTGGTTTTCCTTTGCAGTTTGAATTGCTTTTGAAGAAAGGGTTTGGACCCCAAAACGTGTCAGCTATTGTCAGACTGCCTGATTTCAAGAAGATATTGAAGTCAATAAACAGCTTCATCATTTTAACTGTTGCATTGTATAATGCTTATACACATTTTCTACAAATCTATATTACTTTTTGTCGCCAAGAATTGGCTGATTTTTTCAGAATTGGAATTGTGCAGGGGATGGGAGAGTCCATACATAGGACCTCGCTCTTCTACTTTAGTATATATTGTGTCAGGTTCATTATTCCTCCCCTACACCTAGAAATGTATAGACAATAGGTAATTTGTATTGATTGCTGATTAAATAAGGTATGCACTATCAACATTGTTACTTCTATATCTTATGGGTGGCCATTTGTGCTAACACATCTCCTATTGAGGGCATATACTCAGGGGGTGGGGAGTTGTGAGGGTTCCCTCTGTAGTTATTTCAAATTCTGAAAAATAAATAGAAGTTTCAGAGCTTTCTAAACTTTCAAGGCTTCAATATGATTGAGAAGGGGACCTCAGAGCATCGGGATTTATACCAGACAAGCCTGATCCAGGAGGTAATTCAGCTTTAAAGAAAAAAGGTTCTGGAAAAGGGGGGTTCAATGCACTAGTTCTAATAAAGTTCCGAGATGGTCTTACTTTTAGGATTATTCACCCCCACTGCTGTATGTGGTAGTGAGAACGAGGATGTGTATCTAGTAAAACTTTGTCTTGAAAGAATAAATCTTGTGGGATGATCATTATATGGATTTGGGAATATACAGTCTCTTTAATGTTGTAAATTTGGTCCGATCACTGAATTTCAGGTGGTATTTCAATAATCATCATGGGTTTTTAACTTCTATCAATTGAGTAGTATCCCACTCTGACACCATATGTAAGGGGGGCATTGTATCACAAGTATGACATTGGCACAAGAGTTACAAGTTTCAAAACCATTTTTGGGAGTTTGGAGAAACTCCTACTGTGCCCTATAGCTAATATGGGAGTAGCCTCTTTCATCAAATAATAAAGGTAATGCAGTCCTAGTCAGTCTATCTAAAAAAATGGCCTATGCTAACAAAACATAATGCCTGCCCAATCTCTTATACAAAAAGTGTGTAAAGGGGACTATGTATGCAAAGGAAAGTCAGTGTTACAACATAAAGCATTAATGTGGTTGAGTCAGCTCACCTTTCCACGTTGGACAGCACAGAGTAAGGCAACCCCTGTGAACAGGGTGACACACTCTTGCTCAGGTTCTCAAAACAAAGGAGTTATAAAATGTGGATCAAGGCCCACTTGGCCTTGCACATTAAAGTTACTAATTCCAGCTTTCAAAAGTTTTCACAGTTCAACAACAGTTGACACGGAACTCCCTCGCTCGGACTCAGACCTATCAAAGCAATAAATTCCTGTCTGTCTCCCTCAGTCGGGCTCAGACCTTTCAACCAAAAAGTACCTGATTCAATGTAGATCTCCCTCAGCTGGGCTTGTACCTTGCATTCACAGGGCTTGCAGGGTTTCCCTTCTCCAAGCTTTATTCACATTTGTTAGGGGTTCCCTTCCCTAACTTTTCACACTTCTGGTCTCCCTCAGTCGGGCTGAGACCTTTCATGGATGTTGAAGACTTTCGAATGCGTGAGGCTTATACCACAGACCTCTGTAGGACCAAGTCAACTTTCTCTTCAGCTCACACCCATGTGTTATCTGCCCCAGTGTCACTTGGTTTTGGAAGTCCAGTATCAAAAGCACAAATGTTCATAGAAATCTTTCTCTTAAAGTAGCTTGTTCACTTTGCTGCTTTATAACAAGATATCACATATTTCGTGTAGACTTTTGAGTGGGCTATTTCCTGTTGTGGGACCACTCCACAACTCTGTATCACTGGCTTCACAGTTATCAGCAATTCAACGTTCACCACAGGTCTGCCTTCCTTCGCATCTTATCAGCACACGCGCAGCCTTCAATCGTGAGATACACTGTTGCAACTTCAGACTTTCCTTAGCACACACAGGCCTTTCATGTAATTTGCTAACTCACCAGCTGAGTGCATTCCTTTCTTGTCTTTGCGCCTCTAATTCATGAGGCAAAGTTAATACCACAGTGTTGGCATCGCCTCCCCACCTCTGTTGTTCACTTGGGTGGGTCGCTCGTGTCCTTGAAACACAATGCATTCTTCTTGTCTGGGACTTGGCCTTCTCTGCGTACCTTTCATGGCTCTTCAGAGGTAACAAACTCCTGCTGGAATCTCCTGGGTTTCCCTACCGTTTTCTCTCTACCCTCGATCGGTCATTCTGCTAGAGTGGGTTTGCCTTCACCCCTGAAGATATGCTCCTTCTTGTGTTCCACCTTTCTCAGAGTGTGTCTCTATGATCTGCCTTTTATCTGTGTGGTGAGAGCTAATGGGTACTAGATGTCTAAGATTAAAGTCAAGTGCCTGGCTTTGCCTGATGCGATTAGCAGGACATGTCCAATGAGATATGCAAGGGTTAGCCGCTTTACTCTCAGTCACCCTCTTCTTCGGCCCAGTGTGTGTGCAGAAAGGACAGGGTGGGGATTTGGGACATTGGAGAATCATGTAAAATAGGATGGGGCATGGGTATACGAAAAGGTGGAACACCGTGTCTCACCATTGGTTGTCACACCCCCACTCCCGGAATACCCCTCACCCAGGTGATCCTCCCGCACTGGTCCACCTCCAGGGTCTGGATCTACAGGCAATGGCTGTGCCCTGGACACCTGAGAGAGAGATCCCTGGGGACTAGAAGGGGAGATATCCTTTGGTTTCTCACACCCACCACACTGAATCAGATGGCTGTCTCCACAACCACCAATATCACTTCAGAGCACCCAGAGCATCCAAAGGCACAGAAACTGCTCTCCTGAACATGCATGAAGACCTTCTCTCAAATCCTGATTCCAACCCCCCCTCAGTTCTTTTCCTTCTCAATCTGTCCTCTGCCTTTGACATGGTCAATCATGCCATCCTCATAAATGGTCCGTGTGATATTCTAGGCATCAAGGACCAGGCACTGGCCTTGCTGATCTCATTCCTTTCTACCTGACCTTCCCAAGTACAACTGGGCCCTTTCCTCACCTCCACCTCACTCTCTACCAGCAGCGTTCCTCAGAACTCTATTCTATCGCTGTGCCTTTTCAACATGTACCTTGTCCACTTGATCTCCACCTTCCTTGCTCACTTCCAGTGTTACGCTGATGACATACAGCTCTCCTTTAAGTTTCCCTCCTCTACCCCCCTTCTTCCTCCTTCATACCTGACTGCGTGACCGCTATTCAGGCATGTTGCTCTGCAAATGATATCTGCCTTAATCCCAGAAAGACTGGGATCCTTTTCATTGGGACACCTGCTGCCTGTTTCCCTCCCACTCTCTGGCCGCCCTACTTGGGCCCCTCCGCTAAACCTCTTGTGGGGCAAAATACCGTGGGGTCATCTTGAACTCCTCTCTCCCCTTCTCCGCCCACATCATGGACCTTGCCAAGATGTCCAATTTTCTGCTCTGCCTCTTCAGAGGCATTCTCCCATTCCTCACCTTTCCTCAGAAGCTCAATGTAACTAGAGCTCTACTTGTATCTATTCTGGACTACTGCAACAGCCTCTACTTCAAGCTGCCTCTTTCCTCCCTTTGCCCTCTTCAAGTAATCCAAAATAGGGCAGCAAGACTTATTTTTGGCCTCCAGCCCAGGGACTGCACCTCTCCACCCTAAAATCTCTCCACTGGCTCCCGGTGTTTGCAATGTTCAAATTCAAGGCCCTCTGCATCATCCACAAGGGGGCCTGGACCCCGCTACATCCAACTTTCTCTCCCTATATACTCCCTGCTAGAGTCCTTCGATCCTCTAGCTCCAACTCTCTACAGATAAGACATTGTTCTAAGCAGAGAGTGGGGGAATATTTCTTTCTTTGGCAGGAGCCTCCTTCTGAAACAGCATTCCACCCCTCTCAGACTTGAGCCGGATCTCCTTAAGTTTCAGAAATGTCTTAAGACTTTCCTTTTCTCCTCCTCCTTCCCTTTCCCCCTCCCTTGCTAATGTCGCGCTGCTGTTGCGGCTGGTTGCCTTGTCCCTTATGTGCCTTACTGAGGCCAGGCCCTCCTTGTCCAGTCTACTCCAGCACCACACTTGCCCTCGGGCACCCTTACTTGACTGGCCTGAATCTGGTTACATTTTCCTAGCACTGGCTGACCCTTACCCCTGGTTTCCCCCTGACACTTGCCCTCCTGGGCTCCCATCAACACTTGCCTGCCCCCTGCTGAAACGGCCTTCCAGCACTGCCCCTTCCCACTCTTCCCTCATCCCAGCGCTTCCTCCCTGACCTGCCCCTCCCCCCTGCACTTACTGTCACTGTACTTTCACAGTCCAAGCGTCACAAGTCTTAGTAGGGCTGGTTACTTTTATCATTTTTTTTTCCTCTGTCTCCCACCCAATTGTCTGGTGGTGCCATGGAAAAACTTGTGTATAGGCGTTTTACAAATGTCCACTTAATAAATAAATAAAATAAATAATCTTAGTATTTTTAAAACACATATTTATGTAGATGCTGTGGTCCTCCTTACCCACACCTCAAGAGTGCTACAATCATGAGTTGACATGTTTAACCTGTTTATGGATGCTTTATCGACAGATATACTTAAATCTAACATAAATTCACTGTGCTCAAAGAAGATCATGAATTTCAGAATCCTTTGTAAAGATAGGACACTGGATTGGGTCTCCTGTTAATGCTATTTTGGAATTTTTTTTTGAGCAACCTTAAATGGGCTAGCCTCGTCCAAGATCAAGTGGCTCAGATAATCCAATCCAATGCTGCACTGCACCGCTTTGTCAGGAATACTGGAAGTATGCCAAATAAGGCCATCTTGCTGACGTATGAATCAACATTGGAGAAGATGGCCAGTTATGGTGCAGAGGTATGGACCTACAGCAATGTTGAATCTTTGGCCTGTGCCGAAAATGCTTTCTTGCAGAGGATATTCAAGGTTCCTCAGGTTACACTGAGCTATATCTTTCATGCCAAAAAGAGGTGTTTCATATATCATTGAATATACGATAAGCAAGACCTTAATGCTGTGTTGCTCGATATGGATGAACCCTTTAGCTTATCTAGTCAATGGACTGCAGACTGGTTTAATTAAAAGTAACATTGGAATGAGAGTGGAAAGGATAACATATGTAAAGAGAGAAATAATTAATACTGGATTAAGCTCTTGAATGACTGGCCCCACTCTTAAAGGTCAAGATTGGAAATCTGTTTTGATGAAATTCCATTTTGATCAAAACTCACAGAGACATTTAGATATTTTTCCTCAGCAGACTAGTATTTAACATAGACTAGAACTCCATATTCTTGCTCACTAATCAAAACATTTTGATTTGGCCTTCTTCTTTTGCAGGTAGTTACAAGGAAGTGGAATAACACTATGTGGGTGGTATATGTTCTTGTACGGTTAGGAGAGACAGAGGAAGAGAGCAAGCAGGATGAGTAAAGGTGGTTTAGCAGTACAACGAGAAGAAAGGAGAGAAGGAAAGATGCAGCTGGAAAGTAGAGTGGAGCAGAAGGAGGAGATGATGTGGAGAGAAAATAGAGTGAGCAGAGGAGGTTGTAGAAGAAGCCCTGGAGCAGAAAGAGGAGGAGTGCAGGGAGAGAAAGTGAGATACAAATCTGAGGTGGATGGAGAGGAATTGCTGGTGCAGAAGTAGGAGAAGGAGACAGATGAAAGAGAAAGAAAGATCAGAGAAGTTTGGAGACAAGGTGCTAAGGAATATCAAGAAGGAGTAGCAAAAAGAAAGAGATAGTGATGAGTTGGAAACGGTCATAAGAAAGGGCATTGGAGAGCTGCGATCTTGAAATTAGGTTGGAGGGAGTGAGCAGGGTCTGGAAGCCAAGATGTGAGGTGAAGAGGGCATGACTGGTATGGAGCATCAATAGGGAGACTTGGGGGCTCATTATGAGTTCCCCTGGTATTACGCCAGTAATTCTGCCAGGATACCGGGGAACTACCATGCCGTCTCTGACGACCAATATCCCGTTATTACTGGGATATTACAGCCAGTGGAGATGACAGTAACTCCCCATTTCGTGGAGTCACATAGGACACAATGGTATGGAGTTGCTCGAATCACTGGCACCGATTCAGGCATTTATCTGCCGGAAAGGGTCTTATCGACTGGCAGGTCAGGTCTACCAATAGATCACAGCCCATACCAGCAGACTTGAAGTTGGCTGGTCCGGAAAGGTGCCAGTATACATTGTTACCGGCACTTTATTTTGAGACTGGCCCACTCGTAAAGAGGCTGATGTAATTAAAACAGATAATGTCAGTGGAAGGGGAAAGTGCCCAAATCATTGGGCACCACAACTTTAGAATGATTAATACCCAGTGATGGTTAAGACTGTAGACAAATCTGCCAATACCTCCTGTGCCTGGGCCCTGCCATTAGCATGTCCATAGTGGCCTTGGACAACACATTAACAGCTTAATGTCTGACCCACAATCCAGGGGACCCTCAAGTGCTGTGCTCAACAACAGTCTGTTTTGCCTAACCTTTGTGGGATAGCCTTGTGGGAGATATGAGAAGAGGGATTGTGGCGTGGTCAGTAAAGTCGAGGGGGGGGGTTGAGAATGAGAGGATCAGGCAGGACATGTGACCTTTGACATGCATGAGGTAGAGTACTATCTGTTTAAGGTTCATGGAGTTGTTCAGAGCGAATAGAGAATACTATAAGTGTTTTGCTGGGATAAGCAAAACCTCAAGAAAATTGTTCCTAATTTAAACCACTTTTCTTGATATTTTGCTTTTATATTATATCTTTGAATCAAGCTAAATAAAATCGCTGTGTGTGCATGAGGATTCAAAACTGCTGTCAGCATTTCGATTGGAAAAAGTAGCAGAGCACACTTTCTTTGGTTCTCTCTGTCACTGAGGAGGATCCTTGAAAAAAGGATACATATTACTTTTTCTTCCATGTTTTCAGCACACAGAACAACTATATACTTAGATATATCTAGGAATCAAAGACTGGTTGACGCAGTGGCCATAAATCTGCAAGGTGAATGTGATAACAGTTTTAGAAGAGAATCACCTCAACTTATAATTAGGTTGCTTGATCCTCACCTTCTCCATTGCCAGTGCAATTTAATCCTGATTAAAGCTGGAAATTATGTAAACTGAAACGGTTGATCTACTGTGTGAATCAGTATCTGGAACAATTGATTGTAAAACCCTTCACAGAAATATGCCAGATCATAAGTGCTTGTGTTGGTGGTCTCCAAAATGCAATGTTTACTCTTTTTAAAAATGACCCCTTACATATCAGTATTGGAGTATTTTATAAGAAATGAAAAGTGCATGCAGGAGCCCACCGACATTAACATCCTCCTGGGTCCTCTGCATGCAATTTCTAATTTTTACAGAACAGAGTGGAAAACGAACGAGCAAAAGCATGTGAAATTGCTACTGCCTACAAATTACTCTTTGCATATTGCAGTTACATTACATTTCTATGAAATCAGTGTGCTTTTAGCATGTAATAAATGGCTTTTAAAAATAATTACATTTTTGTCATTTTTTCACATTGTGCTAGGAGTAGGAGCTCTCCTTTGTCGTGAGCAATGTTTGTAATGACACTATAAGTGCCCAATGCAATTAATAGAGGTTTTTAGCAGTAACTTTAATTGAATAACATGTTGTGTTGTTGGGGTATGTTTTGGTATTGTATTGCATTGTATTTGTAATTTACATAGCGCCCTTTCACGATTTGTATGGCCTCAATGCCTCAGACCATGCGTGGGAAGTTATAAGAGTTACATTTAAGATGTATATGTGCAATTTGCCAGGTAAGGACTTAGGTGGGCTGGCTAGGGCCCAGTAAGCAGCCCAGAGATCAGGCATGTGGGTGGGTGGTGTTGGTGGTTTAGGATAGAATGCTAATGTCAGAGATTCGATGTGTGCCCAGCTAGACCAACATTTTTTCATATTGTCACTGTATACAAATGGCAGAGCTGTTGAGGTATGCAGGCATCTCAGTGTGGATGGCTATGTGTGCTGCTAGACCAGAATAGCATAGCCATAGGTTGCATGGATGGGTGGCCATGCCTGCAGTCTGTGTCTATAAATGTGGTGGAAGGTATGCATACCATATGCTTCGATGGAATTCAGTTCCAATGTCATTTTTCTTGGTCCAATGCGATTGGCTGGTCACACTATTCGTGGTCTCCCTGGGACAAAAGTCTGAGCAGTTGGAGAAAGGCTTGGAGAGATGGGGGATGATGTACAATTGTTGTCAGTGAGGGGTTTGAGGGATAATGAGAATGTGTCATGTTGTGCCACACTGACGGAATCCATGAGGGAATCGGTGGATAGGAGTGTTGCTGTTTTTTTGGGTCAGTGTTTCTGTGCATCATTTGAAAGCATAGAGTGTGAGAGGGTTTAAAGAGGGGACAGGAAGAGCCAGGTTTTATAAGACTTTCTGAATGTCAAGTGATTGTCAATATTGCAGATGTGAAGGGGTAGAGTGTTCCAGATGATCAGCGCTTGGATGGAGAAGGAGGATTCGCCCAGTTTGCTGGAGAGATGATGTGCCAGATCTGAATGACCTTGAGGCGTAGTAGCAAGTGACTTTGTCTTGGAGGAATTCCGTGCTTGTGTTGAGGATGGCCTGGAAAGTGATGCATATGACTTTAAAGGTAGTGCATTGACCAATAGGGAGCCAATCGAGGACTGTTAGTTTAGGGCTGATGTGTTTTTTTGGGAGGTAGGTTAATGAGCAGGTGGGGCGCAGAGTTTTGGATTTGTTGCAGTTTCAATTGCTGAAATGCTGGGGTGCCTAGGTAAAGGCAGTTTACATGGTCTGAGTGGGCGAGGCTGATGATGATGGAAATGATGGCAGAGAAATTTTGAGGATATTGGAAACTAATTAGCTCATTGGGCACATAACCTGGAAGTTGAAAGGTTACCTATTACATTGCCATAACAATATTGATACTACGGTTCTCCTCTTTGTACTGGAAAATTATATGTACATTTTGTTTATTTAATTATGCTTCCGATATTTCAAATATTTTTCAGGTTTCAAAAAATGTGAGTTTGCCAAACATTCTATAGAACAATGAAGAAAAAAAAAACAAATGTCATTCAAAGAGTGTTGAGTACTTTAGTTTTCAAAAACAATAGGCTGCTTCCGAATAGGAATGTATCTTCTATTGTCAATATATGGCGTCAAAGGTTTCTATTGGTTTTCTTTGACCTATGAGGAGGATTGTTGCCTACCACACAGACCATCCTATATAGGATAATGAATATCTATCCCAATCAAAATGTTACATAAAAAAACTGTAAAGAAACTCATAGGTAAGTGGATAGGGAAGATAGAAACTTTGGGTGGTCATTGTACACTTTGTGGTCTCGAAAAAAGTGTTGGTAAAGTGGTGGTAATTCCATGACTGCCACTTTTCCTGCACCACAAAACTACAAGTTTGCGTGTGGGGGTTACCTGATTTACCTCCAGTCAAGAGCCAGATGTAAATCAGGCCCCCACTGGCAACAAACAGATGGTATTTCTGGCACTGATATTACTGAGGCAGCAAATGCCAGCAATTCCCCCCATCTCCTCTGTCCCCCACCCAATTGTCTTGTGGCGCCATGGAAACGCTTGTGTATAGTCGTCTTACAAAAGTCCAATTAATAAATAAATAAAATAAATAATCTTAGTATTTTTAAAACACATCTATATCAATGATCTTGGGAGTGAACTGATCTGTGTTCAAGATGTCTCTGTTCTCTCTGGAAGCCGCTATACAATCATTCTTTATGCAGATGCTGTGGTCCTCCTTGCCGACACCTCAAGAGTGCTACAATCATGAGGTGACATGTTTAACCTGTTTATGGATGCTTTATTGAAGGACACACTTAAATCTAACATAAATTCACTGGGCTCAAAGAAGATCATGAATTTCAGAATCCTGTGTAAAGATAGGACACTCAATTGGGTCTCCTGTTAATGCTATTTGGGAATTTTGTTTTTGAGCAACCTTAAATGGGCTAGCCTCGTCCAAGATGAAGTGGCTCAGATAATCCAATACAATGGTGCACTGCACCACTTTGTCAGGAACACTGGAAGTATGCCAATTAAGGCCATCTTGCTGACGTATGAATCAACATTGGAGAAGATGACCAGTTATGGTGCAGAGGTATGGACCTACAGCAATGTTGAATCTTTGGCCTGTGTCGAAAATGCTTTCTTGAAGAGGATATTCAAGGTTCCTCAGGTTACATTGAGCTATCTCTTGCATGCCAAAAAGAGGTGTTTCAAATATCATGGAATATACGAGAAGCAAGACCTTATTGCTGTGGGGCTCGATGCGGATGAACCCTTTAGCTTATCTAGTCAATGGACTGCAGACTGATTTAATTAAAAGTAACATTGGGATGAGAGTGGAATGGATAACATATGTAAAGAGAGAAATAATTAATACTGGCTTAAGCTCTTGATTGACTGATGAAATGATGGCAGAGAAATTTTGAGGATATTGGAAACTCATTAGTTCATTGGGCACATAACCTGGAAGTTGAAAGGTTACCTATTACATTGCCTTAAAGATATTGATACTACGGTTCTCCTCTTTGTACTGGAAAATTATATATACTTTTTGTTTATTTAATTATGCTTCCTATATTTCAAATTTTTTCAGGTTTCAAAAAATGTGAGGTTGCCAAAAATTCAATAGAACAATGACAAAAAAAAAACCAAATATAATTCAAAGAGTGTTGAGTACTTTAGTACTGATGCAGCAAATACCAGCAATTCCCCCCATGGAGTCCTATGGGACTCCATGAAATGGTGAATCTCCACCGTTGCCAGCATTTGGAATATCCCAGATTAACCGGGATATCAGGTGCCAGTAACAGTAAGTCCGTTTGCCATATACCACCGGAATTACCATCTGATACCCGTCAACCCTGTGTGTGTTGTTCCTGGAATCCACATTATCCAGAGCAACTAATATACAACCACAGAGCTAATCAAACACATGTTATCATACTATAGACTGCTAAGTAGAGGCTGAGGGTAATTTGACTGACAACTGATGTCATAATGAGATTCTGGTCTGAGAGCCCTCAAATAGGAAAATGAATTTAATTAACAGATTATTTATTTTTTTCTTTTTTTTTTATTGTTTAAAGCATGGACCTAGCTCGAGAGTAGCTGAGCAGTGTACATAGTCTGGGTAGCCAGCATTTGGGCTGCCATCTTTTAATAGTATTGCAGTACTGTGAGGTTTGTGCGTCCGTATGTGCATCCATTGGAATTAGTCTTTGGTCATGTGTTGTTGGAATAGCCACCTGAAAGAGCTATTTAGTAGCACACAGTTGATAATTACATGAACTGGTTTTACAATGCTTTGATGCCCTCGGGCGAGCTAATGCTATATAAATCTGGCGTAATTATCATTAGTAGTAATCGTATTATTAGAATTATTATTATTATTATTATTAATTATTATTATTATTATTATATACTTACATAAGTAGCATTTTTTGTTGCACTTATATTTTCCATTTATTAGTAAACAAAGGTGGAAGTGCAGAGGAGGAATATTGTAATGCCAGGCCTTTACCATGCAACTGAACACTGAACGCTGACATCTGATTGCCATTTCACTATTATGACAACTTGTATGGTAGCAGCAGCTATTTTTCTGGAGTGAGAATGGGCATGGTAAGTCTAAACAAGATTCGATCTGAGATGTCCCACCATTAAGCACTCAGGAAACATGGGGGAACTGAAGTCTATCAGGCTCAGACAAGACATTGGTTTCAAATGGCACATTGGGCCTCATTAGGACCCTGGCGGAGTGGGTTTCCGCCAGCGCTAATCGCGGCGGACCCGTCCGCCGTACTACGAGTTCCCTTAGCGCCATGGCGCCGTTTTCCGCCTGGTTTTACCAGGCGGAGAAAACCATGGCGCTACGGGACCTCGTTGTTAATTACGCCACCGTATTTTACGGTGGCGTAATTAACTCCTTCCCCACTCCCATTATACCCTATGGGGCAAGAATGGGAATGGGGAAGGGCAGAATGGGGATTGGGGATTTACCGCTCCGCCAAGGTCGGAATGGGGCGGTAAATCCGCCAACCCCCATGGCGCTATCGACGGCTTTCCGCCGTGCTTCGCGGTGCATTTAGCACCGCGAAATCCGCCAGGGTCCTAATGAGGCCCATTGAGTCACAAGTGCTTAACACTGAAATCAAATGACTAATTGGTAATTATCAACATTGCTACAATAAGTCAACAGTGATACTTTGACACACTGTAAATAGCAAATGCTTGATAGGGAAAATTAAGTGTTGAAGTGAGCTGTGAACCATGCGGGGACATCAGGTGCAAGTGATCTGCGCAGAAGAGACACGCTGAGACAAGATAGTGACAGGGGTGAGGCAGTGATTTGATTTAGTAAAAATTAACTCTTTGCATCCTTTCCAAGCATAATGATTGGTGCTGTGAGTTTTGGTAGATACGCATGGCTCATCCAGTGGTTCATATACTTCTGATCCAATGCATTGATGGAAAACATGTCTATATAACAATGGGGGTCGCAGAGATGAAGACCAGGCTGGTCAAGGTGCCAGTTGATTGGATTTGGCAGCCACATGCCTGGCCTTTATGAAAGCCCAGTTCATTGGATCGTAGATGAAGAGTTAGCTGGAGCACATAGGAGGGTGTACTAGACTTAACCAAAGCCATGTCTTAAACACCCCCTGTAATGAAATCTCAAACAGCACACAAGACAAATCTAGGAACAGACAGTGGCATACAACAATTTACAAAGGTTGTCACACATGTATTTATGAATAAATAGATATTTGCAAGAAGAACACACATGTGGAAAATAAAGAGAAGAGTGTGACTACACAACCATTTAGGACACTCCATGACTCTCAGTCGAGGTGTAGACAGGGTAGGGCAAGGCCCAACCAAAATCTAAAAGTGCCCACTCAGCAGCACTGCTTGGGCATTTACAGATGTTAGTGTCACTGCAGTGGGCCCAACTACATTAGCTTCAGGTCCCACTTGTTAGACACTCCTGGCTACGCCTCTCCTCATCGGGCTCAATGTCTGGCCACTAAAATAACAAAAATTGGTACTAATATCACATACAAATGCACATTTTTATCTGGCGAGTAGTGGATCAGATTGATTTCATTTGTGTTCAGCGTAATGCATTGGCAACCGTCCAAACAAACACACAACTTAATCTTCCATTCGACATAGCAAGCATAGAAAGGGACTAGGTGGACATACATGATGCAGTCCCTGCCTATTATAATACATTGATTAATACATTGGACACAGAGAACGATCTAACTAGTTGGACACAAGAGTTAGCAGATCATTTTACAAGTTTGAGAAAGGTATTGTAAGCAGAGACGTCTTTATGCGAGGGCAAAAGGGGCACTTGGCCTGGCCTCCACCTTGCAGGTGTCCCAAGAAGGAGCCTTATTAAAAATAAAGTCAGTTTCCCTAAGTCAACAAAATTAAGTATCACACGTCAGGATTTTCTATGGTGTGCTGCTAAGGGTAAACCTATTTTCTGGCTATTGTTGACAAGTACATTTTGTTCTGATCTTTTCATCCTGTAATGCTATGTTCACTGTGGTATACATAGTTTGCGCGGCACAACGCCTGTACCATTCCTACCTTTCTGTGGAGATTATATTGATCATGTGCAACAGCCAGAGTTGAAATACATATTGATACATTGAGTGCCCGATGGGTCAGAGGATATCTCAGTGTGCTAAGCACTCATTGCAGAGGTATGTGTTCACATGCAAGATTACAAAACCAAATTCCAGCAAGGCCGACTCAGCGTTTCCAATGTATGAAGCTGATAAGCCTGCATGTATATGTATTTTGTTCTGTAGCACTCCGGGTGTTATCATCACCAATGTATCTGCACTAGATAATGGTTGCTATAGAAACTAACATAGTGTCAGTATGGTGATGGTCTAGAAAATGGTTTTTTTAGATGGGGAGTTGTAAAACGTAGGCAGGCACCTCCAATTTGTATTTGTATTTGTATTTGTTTATTTATAACGCGCAAACCCACAGGCCCAGGGGCATCAGGGCGCAATTTGTACAAGGTTGCAAGAAAGGAACATACAGGGATATAAATTACAATAAAAGTGTGTCAAAACAGCAAAAAACAAACTTAATAATTACAAATATTACACAGGGTACAGTATCCCTAGGCTCAGCAGAGGAAGTATCCCTGAGGTAGTTGGGAGGGTAGCAGCCCGGAAATCATGTAAGGGAACAGGCGGGCTGGGTAAGCAGGACAAATGTCTGACACAACTATTGCTGGTCAAAGAGCCAGGATTTGGTTTTATTCTTGAAGGTGTTGAAGGAGTCTTCAGCTCTGATGGCAGCGGGGAGGGTATTCCAAAGTTTGGAGGCTAGGACAGGGAAGCTGGTGCCTCCGGCTTTTTGGAGCTTAAACCTGGGGATAGTAAGGCAGTTAGTCTGGGCAGTTCTTAGTGGCCGGGAAGTGGAGTGGCGCGAAAGCCGACTCCAGAGATAGATCGGAGCCTTGTTGGCTAGGCATTTGTGCGTGAGGGCAAGCGTTTTTAGGGAAATTCTCTGCTTCACGGGTAACCACTTAAGGCTAGTTCTGGCTTCTGAGATGTGGTGGTTACGAGGGATGTTCAGGGCTGCTCGAATTGCATTGTTCTGGGTGGTTTGGAGTTTGGATAGGTTTTCTTGGCTAGTGCCTAAATATAGAGCACTGCAGTAATCTATTTTTGCCATGATAAGTGTTCTCGCTAGTGTGACGCTATTGTGGGTGGTGAGGAAAGGTCTACAGGCTGAAATGAGTTTGCACGTGTAGGCGGAGGTGGACCTGACTGCATTAGTTTGTCTTGACAAGGATAAGGTGGAATCTAGGTAAAAGCCTAGTGTTTTGGTGTCTTTCGAGACTTGTATGGAGTTGCCGTCTATGATGAATGACTGATAGGATGGCTCAAGTTTGCTAAGGCGTTGTGAAGTACCCAGGATAAGTAGCTCCGTCTTATCGTCATTCAGACATAGCTGGTGCTGGGCCATCCAGGCTTGGATGACCAAGTAGACGTCATTGAGGGCCTTGGTGTCAGCAAGATAATCACCAGAAATGGGAATGAGTATCTGGGTGTCGTCCGCATAGTTGGTGTAGGAGACACCCAAATAATCAAGCACATCAAAGAGTGGTTTCGTGAAGATATTGTAAAGAGTAGGTGACACGCAAGAACCCTGAGGAACACCGCAATGAATAGGGGAGGGAGCTGCGGCAGCGGAGGGTGCAAAGACCCTCATAGATCTGTTGCTCAGGAAGGATTTGATCCAGGCCGCTGCGGAGGGAGAGAAGTTGGCAGCAGAGTGGAGGTGCCTGCAAAGGATCTGGTGGTTAACCAAATCAAATGCGGCGGAGAGGTCGAGGAGTAATAGCATAGCTAATTTGCCCTTGTCCTTCAGGACTTCGATCTGGGTTTTTAGGTCTAGTAAAGCCGTTTCGGTCCCATGTCTGGGCCGAAATCCGGATTGTCGTAGACCTAACAGATTGTTAGATTCAAGGTAGTTTTGGATCTGCAGATAAGCTGCCCGGTCCAGTATCTTCAGCAGAAATGGTACTGTAGTGATGGGTCGGAAGTTCGTGGGTATGCTTGGGTCAAGGGACGGTTTTTTTAGTAGCGGGATCACCCAGACGTCTTTAAGGTTGTCCGGGACAATACCTGTTTCAAAGGATGAGTTAATGAAGATTGTAATGAATGGGGCTAGGTCATGGGCGGAGTCCTTAATGATGGGGGCTGGGCACGGGTCACCTTGGCAGTTGGAAGGTTTCATCCTGAGGATGATGCTTTCTACTTCGGTGACAGTGAGGGGTGCGAAGGTGAAAGGTTTGATGTTGGCAGAGTTGGAGAAGTTGGGCCTAGTGGGGGAGAATGAGCGGTTGTCCCGCCTCAGGCAGTCCTGTTTTTCATTTATTTTAGATTGGAGCGTAGAGATTTTGTTTAGAAGGGCTGCTTGAATGTTAGCACACCATTTGCTGTCTTTCGTACAAGTGTCTGGCGTGGAGACTGGGGTTTCGAGCTCTTTTAGGACTCTAAAGAGTTCCTTGGAATTAGAGTCGGCTTGCATGATACGATTATTAAGCGATTCTTTTTTAGCAGTGATGATGGCGTCTTTATAAGTGAGGGAGGCGAGAAGGAAGCTGTCTTTATGCTCATCAGAAGGGTGGCTTTTCCAACGGTTTTCCGCGCAGCGTTTGGCTTTGCGGAGGATTCTTAGCTGTGGAGTGAACCATAAGTTGAGATGTGCTCGTGGTTTAGCCTTCCTGGTTTTAATTGGTGCTATGGTGTCAATGGCCGTGAGCATCGTTTGGTTGTAGATGTCTGCTAGGGAGGTGGGATCAGAACAGGCGTTGGTCGCCGCATTAAGAGAGGGGAGTAGCAGTGGGAGGAGTTGTTCTCTTGTTATGTTTTTTTTATTACGGGTGGGGAGGGCTGGGGCTATGGGTGTTAGGGCTCGCGGGGTAGCTTCAATGTTAAATGTTATGATGTGATGGTCAGACCATAAGCAAGGGGAGTTATTGAGGACCTGGATGTTGCAGTTGGAACCGGCTAACCAATCGATGGTCCTACCTTTGATGTGGGTCGGTTCTTGTAAGTACAAGGTGAGGCCAAGGTCGGTAAGAGCATATTCCAGATCAGTTGCTACAGGATCCTTAGGGTCACCGCGACCAAGATTGAAGTCACCTAAGATGATTGTTTGGGAGTTGTTTTTTGTTTTGTCAAGAAGAAGAGTGGAAATTTCACTGACAAAGGTGGGTGCCGGCCCTGGAGGCCTGTAGATAAGGTGAAGGGTGGCCGTTTGGTTAGGTGTTAGTAGTAATTTGATTGTCAGCAGTTCAGCTGATTCAAGTTTGGATTCGGATACCACTCTTAGGTCAAGGGAGTTTTTGTGGATGAATGCCACGCCGCCACCTCTAGTATGGGTAGAGGAGCGGTCACAGCGAGTGATGCCATAGTCAGGCGGTAAGGCCAAGGATAGAGAAGGGCCAGAGGCGGCATGTAGCCAGGTTTCAGATATGGCAATGAAGTCAAGGTCGGCAGTGGTGATAAGGTCGGCTATGTCAAGAGCGTGTGCTGTGAGAGATCTAGCATTGATGAGGGCACACTTGAACACAGGCAATTTAACCCCTGTGGTCTTAGTTTTGCAAGTGGCGGTGGGCGAAGGTGGGCTGGGTGGAGTGCGTGGGGCTTGCTTGGTAGTGTTGGTGCGGGAAGGACGAATGCGGAATCTGGTGCCTAGTCTCGTGTTCCTGAGAGTGAGAGGGCAGGGTTGGTTGGGGGTAGGTTTTGTGGCAAAGTGTTTGAGCCAGAGGGCTGGGTCATTGAGGTATTGGTTAATCTGGTTGCAGGGGTGGTGAGCGTCAACGGTAGTTACTGAAGGACTCGTTGAGGGTGTCAAGGTCATGGTGGGTGACGCTAGGTCAAGTGGGTAAGGGCAGGCCAGGTTATTAGCCTCAATGGTAGGAGTGGTTGACTTGGGTGGTTGAGTGAATAGGGACAGATGTGTGGTAAGGAGGTAGTGCAATAGAAGGCGCACGCTGATGTGCATGATGGTGATGCTGGCTGCCAGAGTGGGTTCCCTATGAGCTAGTTGGCAGGGACAGGAAATGGTCTGTAGGCGACCAAAAGGCACAACACAATTGAAGTGGTCTGTAAGAGACCTTAAGGCACAACACAATTGAATGGTCTGTAAGAGACCTTAAGGCACAACACAATTGAAGTGGTCTGAAATAGACCTTAAGGCACAACACAATTGAATAGTCTGTAAGAGACCTTAAGGCACAACACAATTGAAATAGTCTCTAAACGACCTTAAGGCACAACACAATTGAAGTGGTCTGTAAGAGACCTTAAGGCACAACACAATTGAATGGTCTGTAAGAGACCTTAAGGCACAACACAATTGAAGTGGTCTGAAATAGACCTTAAGGCACAACACAATTGAATAGTCTGTAAGAGACCTTAAGGCACAACACAATTGAAGTGGTCTGAAATAGACCTTAAGGCACAACACAATTGAATAGTCTGTAAGAGACCTTAAGGCACAACACAATTGAAATAGTCTCTAAACGACCTTAAGGCACAACACAATTGAAGTGGTCTGAAATAGACCTTAAGGCACAACACAATTGAATAGTCTGTAAGAGACCTTAAGGCACAACACAATTGAAATAGTCTCTAAACGACCTTAAGGCACAACACAATTGAATGGTCTGGAAGAGACCTTAAGGCACAACACAATTGAAGTGGTCTGTAAGAGACCTTAAGGCACAATACAGTTATAAGGTGGTCTAGTAGTGGCCCAGAGGCACAATATACTTGTGATATGCTATAGTTCGAGAGTTTCAAGGGTGGCCGGAAGCACGTTCAGAAAATAGTGGCTCAGAGAACATGGCTACAGTAGTATGCCCGGTACTGGCATGCGAGATTATACTCCTTGAAGTGACGGTCCACGTAGTAAAAGGGGTACTGAAATAGGCCGACTGAGGAGGAGTCGTAACATTGCAAACTCAGTAATTGGACAAGGACAGGGGCAAAGTACTTATAGTAGGATCTCCTTGTATGAATGGAGATGTTAGGATGCTTGGATCCGATATCTTGCCTCGGGCTTTGCAGAAGGCGGTCGGGGAGGCTTAAATTGGGCAGGGGGGGTGGCCACGCCGCGCTCCCATGCGCGTCACAGGCGCAGGAACAGGCCTTTGTGTGGCCTTGGTGCTGGCCGCCGGCGGTTCCGCCTACCGGCGGATGAAAGCAGTGTAAAACTGCTTCGAGCGAGGATCAGCCTCGCTTTCGTGCCGCGCGGCACCCGGCATGCGGGAGTCAGGCACTCTTGAGGACAGGGTCAGGCAGGCCCTTCGATGGTGCCGGCGAGGATGCACTCCGTGTGCGTAGAGTGGATGGGAGGGGGGGCTCCTGCCCTCTACCCTCAGCGAGGAAGGATGGAATGGGGGCACAGGCGCAGGAACAGGCCTTTGTGTGGCCTTGGTGCTGGCCGCCGGCGGTTCCGTCTACCGGCGGATGAAAGCAGTGTAAAACTGCTTCGAGCGAGGATCAGCCTCGCTTTCGTGCCGCGCGGCGCCCGGCATGCGGGAGTCAGGCACTCTTGAGGACAGGGTCAGGCAGGCCCTTCGATGGTGCCGGCGAGGATGCACTCCGTGTGCGTAGAGTGGATGGGAGGGGGGCTCCTGCCCTCTACCCTCAGCGAGGAAGGATGGAATGGGGGCACAGGTGCAGGAACAGGCCTTTGTGTGGCCTTGGTGCTGGCCGCCGGCGGTTCCGCCTACCGGCGGATGAAAGCAGTGTAAAACTGCTTCGAGCGAGGATCAGCCTCGCTTTCGTGCCGCGCGGCGCCCGGCATGCGGGAGTCAGGCACTCTTGAGGACAGGGTCAGGCAGGCCCTTCGATGGTGCCGGCGAGGATGCACTCCGTGTGCGTAGAGTGGATGGGAGGGGGGGCTCCTGCCCTCTACCCTCAGCGAGGAAGGATGGAATGATGACAATACAGTGTTAGAGGGGTTTATGTATCCAAATTGCACACTGTGGAACCAAAGTGTTCATGCTTGGATCCTGGCTTTGCCAGCAGATGATACAGTGATCCTGGGCAAACCTTATATCACTGACAGTACTGTACTGCCTTCTATGAAAAGGTTTTCTTCTCACTTACTGGTGGCATTGTCTGGATAGAATTGTGAATACTAGCATGTCCACACTTAGATAGAATTGCGAATACTAGCATGTCCACACCTGGATGGAATTGTGAATGCTAGCGTGTCCGCACCTAGATGGAGTTGTGAATGTTGGCATGTCCACACTTGGACAGAATTGTGAATGTTAGCATGTCCACACTTGGATGGAATTGTAAATGTTGGCATGTCCACACCTAGATGGAATTGTGAATGTTGGCATGTCCGCACCTGGATGGAATTGTGAATGCTAGCATGTCCACACTTGGATAGAATTGTAAGTATGGATCAATAGGAAGTATGGACACTAGCAACTGCGTTAGTCATGTGGAGGGGGTGAGGAGCATGTAAGGTTATTAAGGGAGCGGGCGGAGGGGACAGCTAATTCCTCAAACGGCCTCGAATGCAAAAACGGGCACGTACCTCCTGAGGCTCAGGGTGTACAAGCATCTCGTCGTGTAAGATTACACAAGCCCAACCGGTCCACTCCAGGATAGAGATACAAACTAACCAATACCACTAACAATTTCCTTCTCTGCATACACCTCTCAAACTCCAGACCAAACACAACCACAAACCTCTGGCGCAGCAAACCGCACAAACCTCACTACACTGCAACAACAAAACAAAAAAAACACACATATACTCACACATCAGCACACAACGACTACCAGCCGCATACACCCCAGGCCCAGCCGACGGAACCACCGGGCTGAGGCTGCCAACAGCACATCACTGCAATCTTGCACTTTTCCAGCCTCCACCCACTAACCCACTCCTCCCTCCCTCTTTCAGAGCCGCCAGAGCACCAGGGGACCACTCCGGTGGTGATAGTGCACGGTACAAATAACCTTTAACATTAACATTAACATTGTTTGGCCAATTACCTGATCTTTCCTATAATGTAGGCCATTTGAGAGGAAGGAGCACTAGACAGAAGAGAGCCGACCAGATATTGCAGGCTTCTTACCAGGATATTTTAAGCTCTGCTTATGTGACAACAAAACGCTCAGCTTTTTTGAACAGTTCAAAGGTTTTACTGCACATTTTTAAATGCCATTGCACAAGTCTGTGTTTGGGGTGTATTTAAAGCTTTACAATACAAAAGAGAACCATATGTGAAATATTTTAAGATCACATCAATTAGTATGCTGGTATTTATATACTTTGCTTGATGATGGAGACAATGAAGCTAGAATCATACCAATTTTGAATTATATATTTCTATAACATTTTTTTTTTTAAGTGTATTTTGGGTTATGTGATTTTCATATTTTCGAAGTTAGTTCTGTAAAATGGGAATATTTTAGTTCAAGGTAAAAATTAGAAAATACATGGGTAAAGAACAGAAATTGGGGGTACAAATCCCAGTTTCACCTCTTAATCAATGTGTGATCCTGGGTATCAAATGTAATCTTGTATTTCCTAACCTGTCAAAATTGCAAGTGCCTAAACCTTTCAAAATTGTCAGCCCTTCAGAGTGATTTGGTTCTCAGGGCACGATCTTTAAAAAAGACTAATTTATAGTTTCACTGGCTATCTATAGTGTTGCTTCCTCTATAATGATAGTGAGCATTGATGTATTCAGCACCACAGCCACCAGTTTCTTTGCTCTCGAATGGCAACACTGCTCTTGAAAACCACGTCCCACTTCTAATCTCAGTCTGTCTGGATACAGACACCTTCCTGGTATCTTCAAATCGTCTTCCACTCACTATGCCATGATATGTGTAGTTTTATCCTTGCTTCCCATTGGTTGTCTGTATCCATGCTTGAGAACCTTTGCTGTCTCTGAGGCAGCTAATCTCAGACTATTCTGGATTATGTGTACCTTTCTCATAAAATCTGTGTCCTGCAGTTATACTATGTCCAGTATACCTTCCACGTGGGTGCTATTGATGACATATTTGATGTACCTATGCTTGAACACAAGTACCCTCACGTAGACTGCTAATGTTGCCCTTGAAATGCTACTTGTTTATCACTCTGATTACAACATGAATAAAGAATATAAGGTATCTGAAAGGAAGTTTACCATGCTTACTTTTATCTCTGCAAGGCAGCATATCAAGCTGTGGGTTGTTATCGTGGCATGGGGTGCGGCACTCTAAATATTCTATATCCCTTAATTTTTTATTTTTTTTTCTAAATGATTTTTATTGGGTTTTTTCCAAACAAGTTCAACATTATACTTGTTAGCATCACAGTATATGTTGTCAAAGACAAAGAGATTACAACTTGTATGTGAAATATGAACATAGAAATATAAAGAACATGTTTTATAAATCCCCCACCCTGCCTTCCCACACCCTCCCCCCTGCCCCTTCCCACTCTCATCATCCTGACGTTTTACACTTAGGAAACAATGGGCGGAGTTTCACACTGCTATGCTCGTTGTATCAAAGGCACTTCAACTGGGCATCTTAATAAGGAGAAATTTATGACATTGGGTTTAAAGAAAGTCTTTGGGCAGAATCGGGTGTTCGTGGAGGCGTTGTTTGTTGCTCTATCCTTAGGGTTTAGACAGTTGGTCTTACGGAGTCCCAATATGTACTATAGAATTCGAGAAATGCCAGCCATATCATGCCTATGTTCCTGTGAGATTCCTGAATTGCAGCTGATAGGCTCTCCATTTCATAAATGGCGTGAGCTTTCGTTAGCCATTCTCATTTTGAGGAGTGGGATGCAAACTTCCATTTGACAGTGAGACACACTCTCGCAGCGAGAAGCAGGTTGCGCGGCATATGTGTAAGTGATTCATGTGAGTCATCTTCGTTTACCTCTAACCCAAACAGAATTAATACAGGCAACAGTACCCTGGGTATTCCATCTATGGCCTGAATCCATCCTAGAACCTCTTTCCAGTATGTTTGCACCTCTCGGCATCGGCACCATAATCGCATCTCTCCTCATACCCTCTTCAGCAGTTCGGGGACACCCCTGGGAACATTCTTGAGAGTCTTGTTTATCTTGAAGACCTAATTCTGTTTCCCATTTAACTTCAGAAGTAGGATGCTCAAGATGGCCCCTCATAAGCAAGGACTGGTACATTCGCGAAATGAGCCACTTTGTTATCTGAGGTGTGCTAAGTATTTGTTTGAATGGAGTGAGAGGGCGTTTTAATAGGTTACCCCAACGGACGTTGTGCATGACACTTCTCCGTTTAAGGATTTGCATGGGGGGACTGCGAAGCCTGGTAAAGCGTCCTTTAGTCCTTCTAGGGTGATGAAAGAACCCTTCCTCCACATCTGCCCTGCTCTTATTAGCCCTGCCTCGTACCAGGACTGAAAAGTGGAGACTTCATTAATTAAGTCACGTATGGGAGGGGACCAAATACAGCTGAGAGGAGAGGGCCATGTCGTGACACCTTGCATGTCTTGGGCTGGGTGCCACAAAGACCAGGTGTTCTTTAATCTGCTTCGTCATTGCAGGGAGGGGGACCCACAGCCATTTGCTCAGCCATTTGCTCAGAGTTACTGGTGAGAAGATGTTGTTTTCTATGGCTACCCATTGTTTTTCAGAGTTCTCCCACAGGTGGTCAGGTAAAACACGCAGTTGGGATGCTCTATAGTATTCCTCAAAATCAGGGTATCCCATGCCCCTATGTTCCTTGGGTTGAATGAGTGTAGAGTATGGTGTTCTCTGCGTTCTCCCGTCCCATAAGTACCTTAACAGGGTACTTCCGACAGAAACAATTTGGGGATGGAGATTGGTAGAGATTGGAACAAAAACAAGAATTGGGACAATATATTCCTTTTTATGGAGGTAAAGTGTGCCGCCCAGGACATAGGTAGTTTAGACCATCTGTTCACATCTTCTTGGATAGTAGTCCAAAGGGGGTGTAATTTGCCGCAAAAAGGTCCGAAAAAGAGATAGTGATATTTACCCCCAAATACCTGATTACATGGGATTGTATCTGGAAGCCTCAGTTTGTTTGTAGTTGTCTCAGGAATTCTGCATTATGTTTCAGGGGGACTGCTATAGTTTTTTGGAGGTTTGCTCGAAAGCCAGAGAGGACTCCGTAGCGCTCTATTTCTTGGAACAAGGCTGGAATGGATTCTAGAGGTTGGGTAAGGTAAAGCAAAATGTCATAGGCGAACATGGCTAATTTATATTCCTTGTCTCCCCGAGAAATGCTGTGAATTTGGGGATTGGCCCGGATCGCTTGTGCAAAGGGTTCAATGACTAAGGCATATATTAAGGGGGGCAGTGGACAGCCCTGTATCATGCCTCGTGTAATTGCTAAGCCTTTGGACGAAGTGCCATTGATGGAAACTTTTGCATGGGCTTCATGATACAGTGCCCTTGCACCCTGAATCCATGCAGTTCCCAGCCTGACCACTTCAAGACCGCTTGTGGAAAAGTCCATTCCACGCGGTCTAATGCCTTTTCAGCGTCTATAGACAGGAGGGTGGGGCTATCTCCGGCTTCTCATAGAGTAGTCATGAGATCTAGGGTTTTCCTCATATTATGCGCTCCTTGCCTTCCCTTTACATAACCCACTTGGTCTCAGTGGATTTGTTGGGCGAGAACTATTGATAGCCGGGCGGCTAGGATACTGGAGAACATTTTCGCATCCACATTGATAAAGGAGATTGGGCGATATGACGCACAATCTAGGGGGTCTTTGCCTTCCTTAGGAATAACAATGATGATGGATTTGGTAAAGGATTTGGGGGCCTGTCCATATTTCAAGATGGAGTTGAAGAGTTCAGTAAGGAAGGGGGAGAGGGTGTTACAGTTTGACTTGTAAAATGCTGGCGGGTAGCCATCTTCCCCTGGCGCAGAGCCTGTTTTTCAATTGGAGATGGCGCTCTGCACTTCAAAAGTGGTAATTGGGGCATTTAACAATTCCAAATGTTCTTCACTTACAGGTGGGCATGGAAGGGCAGCCAGGCATATTTCAAGTCAAAGGGAGCGCTGTTGTCTTCCGTCACATATAATTTTGAATAGTATCTCGAAAAGTGGCTAACAATTTATTGCGGGTCAGTTACAGGGGTGTTTTGTTCATCATTCATTTTATAAACAGCTCTGTCTGCTCTTTGCTTTCTTAACCGATTTGCTTGCATCGTGTGTGCTATGTCTCCCCTCTCAAAGAATTTTAGTTTGAGATACATAAGTTGTGTTAGTGCTTTACTATTCCATATGTCTTTTAATTCTGCCCTCAGACCCTTAATCTGACTCTTTGTGTCCTCTGTGTGGGTGGGGTGGGTCCTCAGGCTGCGTTCTACGCAGGAGATATCAGTCTTTAGTTCTCCTTCCCTTAGTTGTCTAAGTCTTTTTTTGGCTGCCCCTTCCTCTATTAGGATGCCTCTTATAGTGGCTTCCCCTGTCTCCCACACTGTGTTCAGAGACATACCATCTACGTCATTTGTCGCAAAGTAATTCGCAATGGCCTCAGAAAGCATTTTCTTGAACACTGGATCTCGGCCAAGGAAGTCATTGCAAACCCAGCTATGGTTTGCCTGAGGTAGAGGACCTAAGTCAAGGTCCAACGTGCACAGGTCGTGATCAGACCAGGCCACCACCTCAGTCGCACCTCAGTCCCAGTGTCACACATCTCGCATTTGCATTCACTTTATGCACTGAATAAGAGATCATCTATCCCTGTAAAGGTTTGGTGGGGGGGGGGAGAAGAAAAAAAAGGCTTTCCCTTCTGGATGGGCTGAGCGCCTTGTGTCCATGAGATGATGTTCCCTCAGTTGACTAAGGAATTTGTCTCCCTGTAGGGTACTTGGTGGAAGAGTGTCCTGCCTTAATGGATCCGAGAATCCAAACAGAGGTTCAAAAAAGCTGGACTGACCTTGACTGGGGGCGTATGCTGAGCAGAGTGTAATAGTGCGTGTCCTCAAGCGTCCCTTGACTGCTATGTATTGGGGTTACCAGACATTTGATCGAAAAAAATTGGTCGACTGGACAAATGGTCGAACCAATTTGGTCGAAAACCAAATGGTCGAATTTTTTATTTTTTTATTTTTACCCCTTTTTTTTGGGGGGGTCCCCCCCGACTCTCTTTTTTTTCTTAAAAACCCTTTATTTCCCTAAATATAACCTAAACAAAAATATATATAAATAAAAAAAAAATTCGACCATTTGGTTTTTGATGAAATTACGTTGACCAAGTGTCCTGTCGACAAATTTTTTTCGATGAAATGTCCGGACACCATGTATTGGCCTTGGGCGTCCCTATGTGTGTGTGTGATTTGGAGCCCCAAAGACTTTTTGAGCAAGATTCCCACCCACCCTTCTTTTGGGGGTTGGAAGCCCAGAGCGTTTCGCCAATCCCCTTACCCACAATCCTATGTTCTCCTCCGTGGGTGTATTTTGTTTCTTGTACAAACAGTACGTCTAGCTTAGACTCTGTAAATTGGTGCGCTAACATGGATCTCTTTTGCAGAGAATTCAGGCCTTTTACATTAAGGGACCCGAAGACTATGCTGTCAGATCTGGCAATACACATGGATGAGCATCTACAGTAAGTCCCCTCCACCCTTTGTGCTGCACCAGTAACACATTCTCCGCATGCCGTCTGGGCATTGACTTGCCAAGAGAAGGTAGTGTGTGCGTATTGTTTGAAGCAGTGGATGGGTTCCGTTGATTTATTAGGATTTGTGTCCCCCCCTATCCCTGTCCCTTGAGATGCTACAAGGAGCCATCTCCCTGGTTGAAGTGAGACAGCCTATACATGGAAGGGCCACACTAGTGGAACCCCTCTCCGGGCGAGAGTCTATACCATTAGTGTTAATGCAAAGAGAGAGCTACCTGCATGAGGAACATTTTTGGGTAATGCTTACCACTCGAGTGCACCATGAAAACATGTTTACGTGCTTCTGTTGATTATAAGTGCATCTTGGGGCATAAAAGAAAAGAAGGTTCAAAATAGTGCAACCGGACCACTTCAGAGTTGGAAAAGATCAGGCAGGGGCTCTCATGGGGTGTTCAGGTGCTTGTACTTCCATTTCATCTGCGCTCGACCTCGTCTTGAAGGCTTTGTTCTTTAATCTTACTTTCGAGACCTGTCGCGGTTTCTCCCTGCTCTTCCACAAGGCCAATGATTCTGATGTTGGAACGTCACTCTCAGTTTTCTAGGTCGTCATTTGTCACCTCAATGTCCTGTTCTTTTTTGCTCAAGGTCTGTGAGCCAAGCCTCATATTGCATAACTGTGATGTCTCCCGACTGTTGATTGCTCTCTACCGCCTCCAAGTGATCTTCTACTTTAGCCATTTTTGTCTGCAGGTCCGAGACGGTTTCTATGAGGCTAGATTTGATTGATCTAATTTTGCCTCGTAGGAGTCTTATGTCCGATTTTGTGGTGCTATCTAGGTGGTTTCATGGAATCTCAGAGGAGCTTTGGACTTCATCCTGCTCCATGGCCCCTCCGGTCGTGAGAATTCACACAGTATTGCGAGCATGCATGGATCCAGACTGTCTTCTCTGCTGGGCTTTGGAGTACTTTGGCATTGTGCTGGGAGCTGTGGGGCTGTGAGACAAGAGTGCTGAATTCGGGGGGTCTTCGAGAGTTTAGCCGCCTGGGTTACTTATTACAAGAGGGGGCAACCTGTGCCCTTAACCGGTGCTTCCTCGTTAGGGATGGGCTTCGTAATGTTCACTGGTGCCCACTCCCGAATAACCTCTTGTTATAGTAGGGGTGACTGTTGGTTTCGTCCCCTCCTCTCTTGTGACCTTGAGGATACTCCGAATTGGCTTATTGGAGTGCTTTTGCCTAATGGGAGGATCTCACCGAGTACTGGGACTAGCAGGCTTGCCAGAGGCTCCTCTTTCGATGTGAGTGGGCCCACACAGGTACCTCAGCAAATGAAGCAACTATGACAAGGAAGAGACGTACACTGGGGGCCTTTTCCTCACCTTTTGCCCTTTGTGGGGCAGTACGCCTGTCTTCAGTAGCAGAGGGAGGACAGTGTGACTGGCGGCCCTCTATTTGTCTTGTGGTGTTTCTGGATGGGCTCTCTCCTGGTCGCTTCGGGTGCAGTGGCCTGTGCTACGCATGCCCGAGGGCCGGTCTCTGCACTAAACTGCTGTGTGTTGCTTGAAGGGGGGCGGCCCGCATGCTGTGGGTATTAAGCAGGCAGGGGGCTCCTTTGTCGACGTGGAGGGGCTTTGCGGAGGCACTCTGGTGGGTGGTGTGCTCGTGGCTTGGTGGGGTCCCCTTCTCAACTTTTCTCCCCATATGGGGACAGTGTGCCTGCCTTTAGTGGTATGGGGGGGTGGTGAAGATAGCGACCCTACCTATACTTTAAACAGTGTCAGGGTGGCTTCACTCCGGCCTTTGCTAGTGCAGATTGCCGTTATCTGCGTGTCGGGGGATTAGGCTTCGCACTCAGCTGCTGTGTGCCGCCTTCCTCTGCGCACCTCTCTGACCCAGACCACGTATGTTGAGGCTATCATGGTTTACGTGCCTGCAGGGTGTCTCCCGCTGGCCCAGGGTCCCAGGGGGTCACAGTGGCTGAGCGGTTGCGGCCGCAAGAGTGCCAGGCATGATTTCGCCATCCAATGTTACGGGGAATGGGGGAAACATCCCACACTGGCGCCTCTGATTATCTAGAGGCTTGGCGCATTGAGCCCTCCGCGGTGTGCCCTACTCGGTCAGAGGATTAAGCAGCTGTCCCCTCCCACTCTCCTCTGTCTTGTGGTCCTTGCATCTTCATGATCGCAGTGGGCGGCAGTCATGTAGAGGGGCGCTAGATTGCAGTTAGCTGCGGTCCTCGGCAGTCCTTTTTCTTTCACCTTCTGAGATTTCCCCTGAGTGCGCTCTAAGGGGCTGCTCCGGCCACTGTTCCCACTGGAGTCTTTATGCAGATTCAGGTTCCGTTTGGCCCACCTTCACATCACACGTTCAGGGGTCATGCTTGGCGGCCATCTTTCTCCTCCTGGCACCTCGGTCAGAAGTGTTGTCACAGGGCTCTCGTCTTCTTCGTGCCCCGTTCCTGGGCTAAAACTCTATCATCCGGTGTTCTGCTAATTTCTTATCTTACAAATGGGCCACACCATTTCGGCCCTGTTTCTTGCCCGGAGAGGGAGATGATGGCCTAGGCTGCCATCTCGTTTACGCCCCCTGGTGGTCTCCATCCATTTAATTCTTTGGTCTGTTGGAAGGGGGCCCTGAGGTGGCTGTGCCTCAGGCCCCTAAGTGCTTAAGATGGCCCTGATTGTGAGTGAATACTATTCCAACAACGCTAATCATATGGAGCCACAGCAGCTAGAAATGTAGGGGAAGTCAACGATGCATGAAGCAGTCTTCAAAAGGGATAATTGAAACTATGAGGGAGTAATGGCAATTCACATATACAGCTGCCTTGAAAGTTATTTCAATTGCCATGGAAGAGATTGACAAACATGTAGAAGTAGAAAGGTGTTCTCTGAATACGTTGCAAGATAAGGCTTCACAATTCAGTAGAGAAACTCCCTTACATGTGGCTTGATTTTGATGATTCTTGTAAAAAAGAGCTGCATACTCTATTTTGTTTAATCATGGACAACCTACTAGTGCTGAAAGTGCAGGTACCTCGGCACACCTCTTACTTCAATGCCTATGTAAATGATAGCGATGAGATCTGTGTAAACAAAGAACTAAAGATATACAAAGCAGATCTGACCAAGCAATGAACAATTGAAGCCACGGCTGGGCTATAGCTAGCTTAAAAAACTAAAAGTAATTTGCAGCACTATTTCCATTCATTAATACAAAAAGAAATTAAAGGCATTTTGCAGCCAAGGTGTAAATTCTATCAGGCTCTGTTGCAAGTTAGGAAATCAATCCAGCAGAGAAGCATGCTGAAAAATACAGCCTGGAAATGAAGGTGGGCAATTAAGAGATATACAGTAGGACGAAAATAGATCAGTAACATCCTAATTAAAAGAGTATTTCGACAAATCGGCCAATTTGGGGCACACTAGGAATAAGTAAGATGTGATTAAAACTACCCTTCATTGAAATTCAAAGCATAGTCGAGAAAAAAAAAGAGTAATTTAAATGGCATATGAAAAAGCGGCACGCAGACAGAGCACACACACCACTTTGTTTAAAGACGTATGTGGTGGAAAATACCTCTAAATTCAGTAAAGTAGAGTGAATAGATGAAAGATTAGAGATCAGTCAGTATGACCTCCCTGGATAGAATGGCCATTAAAAGAAAGTCATTGGATACAATTGGACAAACTGTGATTTGCTGAATCAAACTGTTTGCAAAAAGTCTCCTATTTCAAAGATAACATGTAAGACTTGATGCATATAACAGGGTGATTAAAGTTAAAAAATGTTGTATCACACACACACACACACACACACACACACTCTCCCAAGAAGAAGATAGACTGCAAAATATGAATGTCCCATAACAGTATATTTCAAAATGTTTGTCACTATGGAGGCAGCAGTGATTAACATATATATTCATGGCCGATTAATATATTTGTTTCACTAAGAAGGCAGTGAGGATACAAATAGATCCTAACATTCCTTTTACATACAACATAATCACACTGTTGATTACTTTTGGTCTCAGCTAGGGCACAATGAAACAGATGAGGCAGCAATGGAAATTGAAGAGAATGTTTTATCTGTGCAACATCATTGTATCTGAAAGCCAGCATCGTTTTAGATGGCAAGACCTATTTTAGGAATATCTCAGTAGAAGAAAATGTAACTTAACAAACTGAAGGCACCCTACTAGCACCTATCCCAATAATATGCAACAATAAGATAAACTCCCTGCCAGCAGAATGAGACCAGGAGCTGAGTTGCAAAGATAACAAAGTTCATATAGTCATAAAATTGCCAGCAAAGAACTCTGCTACCCGATAGCAATCTGCTGAAACATTACATGCAGCACATTAAAAGGACACACAGCATCACTGATGACGACATACATAGGGCCTCATTACTACCCAGGCGGAAAACCATGGTGCTAATAGCACCATGGTCCATGCCGGTAATTTACCGACTCCGCCATGGAGAAAGGGGGAATTACCACCCCATTACAAGGTTGGCGGGGCGGTAATTCCCCCTTCCTCCATGGCCCTTCCCCATTCCCATTTTTGCCCCATAGGGCTCAATGGGAATGGGGAAGACGCTAAGTACGGAACCGCAAATTGCGGTACCGTACTTAGCACCAAGGTCACTTTGCGGGTCCCTACTTTAACGGCTGGTGTAGACCAGCCGTGAGGTCAGGTCCCGCAAAGGGACCTCATAATCAGGCACTAATGGGTTAACGGTGCCGCAGCCTTTTACGGCGCCGTTAACCCATTAGCACCAGGGTCGTAATGAGGCCCATAGTGTACACTTTGTTGCATCGGATTGCTGATAGACCTATAGAACAGTTGGCACTATAAGGGATGCAAGATGCTAATTGGATGCCGCCTCTCAGTCGCTCTTGGCACACAAGGGTCAGCTGGGCTCATCTCTGCGGTATGAAGGTCAGGTCGATAGTGCAACATAGCTAACTAACTAAGCTAAACAACAGGAACTGAGAATGCAAAAAGAATGACACACACAAAATCCTTGCATGAATAGGGGTACTTAGGTCAGATGAGCTATAATATTGGCATACTGACCTCTACATTCAGGGTTATCTTTGATACCGCTGTTCCCGCACCCAGGTGCCTACACCAGAGGTTTGATCTTCCATCTGTTTAGCTTGGGTCCTTATGATATAGGTAGACATGTGTTGCTTCTGGGAGGGAATACTGCTGTATGGGGTTAGGCCGATGGTGGGTGTTCCTAAATGGTCAGTACGAGGGGGTCAGATGTGTATCAGTATGAAAGGGACTAGAAGGTTGGGGCTGGTGGACCCTGGCCTGGCAGAGTGGGGGATGAGAGGGCATAGGAAGTTTAGTGGAGATGAATGGGCACTTGGGCTTGTGAATTGTCACTGTCTCACGCTATCCACAGAGCACATTCTTTCTGGAATGATACTACAGAAATGCATGAAGGCATGGCTGGACTTCCGTGAGGACAGGGCTCGCACTAGGCTGGCAGGGGGAGGCAGTGGTGTGGGCTGGATGTGCAAGGTGCTGTGGATGGGAGAGCTGCATGTCTACAGAGAGATGGAATGCCAGGTCTAGTAATAAGATGGTGTCAGGCACAGTTCAAAATGGTGTCTTGCTACAAGGATACGGCTATATTCTATTTGCTATGGGGTTATGTGCAAAATAAGCACAAAATATGCAATCAATTTTCACTGTAGTTACAACAGAAAGGTATTCAAGAAGAACCAATAGCAACTCACGTGGTGATAAGTCTTCCACTACTTCAGAATAAGAGGTCAACTAGCTAGGCGAGATCCTACAGGTGAAAGGGTAACAATTAGAAAAGGATGAACCTAACAACTCCTCTTCTAACTTAAGCAAAGATGTATAACCAGATCTTACCCATAGGAGGTGGATTGCAGGATCTGTGAAGCACCAAATAAGTCCCTAAATGTCTTAGCAGAGTAGACAGGCAAAGTTCAATCCAAAAAATGGTCCCAAGATGATAAACCTAACATCGGCACAAGGACGCCTCACAAGGTGCTTGTATGGCAGTCTCTAGTCCAAGCACATTAAATGATCGTAAGAGCTCGAAGTTACAGGAAACCGTGAAGCAATAGCAGTCCAATAAGCGTTCCAAGGTCAACAAAGTTTCAAAAATACAGAAGTGAGCAAAATGTGAGGCAAGCAAATCCAAAAAGAAGAGCCAATGTCTGAAGCAGCGTTTGAATCCAGGCAAAACAGCAGAGAGGGCAGGTCATAGAAAAGTTCCAAGGTCTGGGCAATGGGATATCAATAGTAACCAGGCAATGTAACCAAAGGACAGCCCGACACAGTTCTGCGAAGCAGAAAAGGGTAAAGAATCATAAGCAGCAACAATGCACCGATGAACGTGAGAGCTTAAGTTAATGTAGATTCAGAAGCAATGCTTCTGGCGTTGTATTCTTGCCACCTGACCTGCGATAAGCGGCATGACGTCAGAGGTAACGTGACCCAGAACAACTGTGCAACGGCAGCCAGCGTCTCCATGGCAACCCCCAGCGTTATTGGAATGAACGGGGCACAGCCAACAGAGCTTTATGTGCTGCATTCATTGCTCGTGAATAGTTAGGAGCTGCAAGCGGCAAACGGGAAGAGGAACGGGAATGCCCATGATGAACGGCACTAGTTAAAGGAACATGTACAGCCACAGAGATGGCCAGGACTGGATTCCTATCAACACACTTCTCAAACTCTCTCCACATCTTGCGTATCCTTCAGGAGTGCAAGTCATACATATACATCCCCCATCACCTGCCAGATCGACCCACACCTCTGTGTAGTTTTTAAGATCGTCAGGGTGTGCAATGGTTGTGTGATATAAGTTATCTACCTCATCCCCAGTGTGGTATATGGCCACCATGTGATAATTGGGCTTGTCACTCTCCCCAGTTTGCACCTGTGCTTCCTGTGTCTCATGAGGCACTCTGTAATTAGTGTTTCTATTACCAATGGTCATCATTATCGCACTGCTGGTAACAGCTTTTGCACATCAGAGCCCTAGCTGGCACACACAGAAGATCAGTAGGAAGAACACGATGATGGGGATCATCATCTGCATTATGGTCCCAAGCCACAAAGGCACCAAGCTAAATGCCATGCTGAACCAGTCGCTGTCTTGCACCCCTCCTTCTTTTCTCATTTTCCCACGAAGTTCATGCACTGCTGCGATCAGGTGTGTACAAGTCCTGTTTTCAGCATCCGAAGAAGGTACGAATCTGCAACATGAACTTCCTATCTTTTTGCAAACACTACCATCCATTGCTGTGAGAATGTCCAAGACATAGCGGTTTTGCATTGTCATGAGTTGCAGCGCTCTTAGTTCCACCTTGATGACGTTAAATTATACTTCAGTGTCATTTCCCAGCTGGGTCAGCTCCCATCCTACTATTTGGAGCCACTTGGCATTTGCTTGTGCTTGGATGCTTGGTACGATGGATGCAAACAATTTCTGTGCTGAGTTGAAGAGTTTGTATTTGTCAGGGATCTGGGAAAGGAGATTAGAGGAATCTTGGAATATGCAGTTTGAGGCACACTTCCTTTGAGACAGGTTGTCTTCTTGTTCTTTTTCAGACAGTATGTGGAAGATGGGGGAGATTCTTCTGTTGGCCAAGGTGCTAGTTGCAGTCCTGTTGGCACCACTCCCCCCTTTACATGCTCTTCTGGTATCTCCAGCAGTGCGGAATGCAGAGTTGTCAAAGCACAGTAGCCCCTTTATGATAGTGGGAGGTGCAAGTATGCCTCTTTGCTGCACACCCAGTAGTTGCCCATTAGGGCAGCAGTGCCTTTCGGAGGTCCGGGATGGCAAGGGTTCTGTTGCAGTGTATGTTGGAACCCATGGATACTTTCCCTTCCCCATTAAATCAAATTTCATACTTTTCTGTGTTGTAGATTTTGATCTATTTTTTAAAGGGCGGTGACCCATGTCAGATTTCTGATATGCTCAGTCCATATTTGTGCAAATGTTTGTTCCATCCATTCTAGTATTTTGTCTGTCAGATCACGCAGTAATTCAGCTTTGCACATTAATGTTGATTCTTGTCATTTATTTCCTGCAAATGTTGTTCCCTCTATGGCCAGGAATGGCTCCTTGAAACACTTTGTGCCTTGTGATTCCTTTCTGCAGATCGTCTCGTCTGGCAGAAGAAGTTTCATTCTTACTGTATGTGCCTGGAAGGTGCTCTTTATCCTGCATAGTGCAAGGTGGCTGAGACATTGGGCCTCACTACGAGTTTGGAGGTAGCCATGGTGCTGTTAGCACGATGGCTGCCTTCAAACCGGGCTCCATTACCGTGTTCCTGCAATGGAGACTTACCGGACCCGGTAATTCCTCCTTGCAAGAACCATTCCCCATTCCCATTTGAGGCCCCATAGGGCTCAATGGGAATGGGGAGGGAGGTAATAATGGGCACATTACAAGTGCCCCGTTATTTCTTCCCTCTTCCCCCCCCCCCGGGTCCCGCAAAGGGAACCTCGTAATCGGCACACCCGTAATGAAGGGGGCTGGTCCCATACCGGCCCCCTTCATTACGGGAGCACCAGGGTTATAATGAGGCCCAATATGCTTAAACCAGAGGGGCCTCCTGAGGTACCAGAACCTTGGGCACCCCAGATGTGTGCAGTATCAGAGAACACACATAGCAACTACCATTGATCGCTCGTCGACCGGAGGCACTCATATCTGAGTATCATTTGTTAGAATGGCCAGGATGACGGAGGTCGTCTACTTTATCTAGCCCCAAATCATGGTATGCATCATATTTATACTGTTTTGTTTGCCTCCATTTTCTACTATATTGTAAAATGGATTGTTGTTTTCCTCCCAGCCTGCTACACAGCATATCAGTTGATACACAGTGATTTCTGAACATCCCTGGGCTTTTGATGATACATTGGAAAAATACTGATATTTACATTTTCATCAGCCTTTGTGTAATCTTGCATATACATCATAGTGTGGGAAAAATAATTCAGTGTTACTTCAGGAACTGTAGTGAGGGCCACAATATGCATTACATTAGACTTTGAAGTAGAAATCATATTAGGTTGTGATGTGTCTTGCAAAGCTATATTCATGGTAGAAGGTGGCAATGTAACATTGTTCGCATCTGTTAAGTTTTCATTTTCATTATTTACAAATACTCTGGGGTTACTCTTGTTCTGTTTTTATACAGAATAGTGAGGTTAGGGAATGTTTTGTTATCCCAGGTCAGTTTTACCACCTCCCCCTCCTCTTTTATATGGGCCACCCAGATAAAAGATGCTCCCCAGTAAAATCCTAGAACAATTATTACTATAGAGAACACAATTGCAATGTAATTCACTCCACATTCATAGCTATATGCCCTTGTGGCACTTATTCTATTCCTACTGCTGTCTATCTTAACATTGTCACTGTTTAGTGGTGTAAGCTCCAGCATTGTTGCACCTACGGAAAAGGATAAACCGGGGTAATCATCTTTTAGAAGGGCTGGGATATAGAGTTAAAATTGAACATGAGAGAAATGAAAGAGATAGATTGAGAAAACAGGTGAGGAACCAAAAGTTAGTGAAAAAGAGAGCGAGATGTAGCACACACTCCTTCTCAGAACAATTTTTTACTTGCAGGATATCTTTCACTATTTACATTTTTGCTGCCATAACACATCTTCAGTATCCTTTTACGGTACTGCAGCATTTGCTTGATTGCTGTCTAGTGTGTCAGGGGCTACACTATCATGCGCTTTTCGTACATCAAAAAGGTGGATCCATCAGGAATGGAATTTCACTGATAGATGTGATCAATACTTCCTGTCTCATTCTGTGTTTTCCTATCTTTATGTCAACCTCAGTGACACCTTCAATAGGTACTACCTCGTCCGCTAAAATCATGTACGTGACCTTCATTTTGTCTCACTGTGATCTGATTTTGTGGGGATTTCCCTTAATTGATTCTTTTTACCAACTCTTTGGACATAATCATGGCCTGTGCACCTGTGTCAATCATTGCAAATGTATTGCACTTCTCTTCCACAGTAATGGGAGCATAATGCCTGTCCTCAACTTCCTCCAATGCACAGAAAGTGTGAATTTCTACTGATTTCAGGACTCACTTTTCTCAGGCCCTTCTCACTTTTTGCCAAACACAGGGGTACATGAAAAGATATCTTTCCCTCCTTTTTGCCCATCTCATCTCGGGAATCTTGGTTTGTCTTGTCACGTTCAGAAGTCATCTGTAGTGTAGCCACTGTCGCCCCTCCGTATGGGGACCATCAGTGTTCCCCCTACAGTTCTTCAACTGAACATGCTCATAAACATCACATGGTAATTTGTCATTTTCTGACACTGAACACATATTTGCATCTGGCACAGCATCATCCTTTTTAGTCTCTTGAAATATATGTGGCTCAAAGAACTCTTCAGATGACTGGGCTGTACCCTCCTTTTTAGTATTCATTTTTCCTGTTTGCATTTTATATGAGTTTTGAGTATCTAGGGAGAATGTTTCAACAGTAAAATCTACTTCTCCATCAGTGGTCTTATCAGGGCATGTGAAGTCTTTTTTAAATCTGTCTCTTTGTTCGCTTGGTGTTTCTTGTTTATCTTTTCTGTTCTCTTTTTCATTGGTACATACTTCAATAGTTTGATTCAGTGCCAGATTAAACCAAACCTCCTTTTTAGGTATGGTTGCACTCCCTGCCTCATTCTCATTTGCGGGCATCTTCATGTTTAAATCAGTAATCAATTCAGGACCGTTAGACAAAACTGGTTTATAGAATTCTGTATTTTTATCATTGCAGGTGCCATTAGCATTTAGTCACTTATTATCAGGGGTCCCTAGAATGCTTCTGCGACCTAACCTCTTCATTTGATGACTGTTTTTGAACTGCACAGAGTTTCCCGATCTATTCAGACATTTTTACTTGGGCCTCAAGACATTGAAATCTGTCAATTTTCCTAGAATCTTCTCTTTGCGGCCTAGACCGGCCTAGACCGGTACTGGTTACTTTCACCTTGGTTAAATCTGTTCTGGTACCTCTCAGGAGATTGATTTCTATTTGGATTTTTTCTGAACTCTTGATTCATGGAGAGTAGGGAACGTGGTGTGCTAATTCTTTGGTTGTAATCCATTGGTGGTGGTGATTGATTATAGTGGCGTGGGGCATAGTTCACATTTTGCCTTTCATTTTCTGGGTACTGTCCCCTATGCTGGTTTCCATTTTCAATAAATCTATCCACATATCATGGTCTGTCCTGGTTGCCGTACACCATGGTATTGTGGTCAAATCTGCTCTGCGCCCCCAATGTATGGTAGGGACTATTATTTCTTTGATCCTGATTTTGTCTCTGATTGTTATTTACACCTGATATATCGGGCCGGTATCCCACTCTGGGTCTATCTCCCATGTACCTAGGGCTAATGTAACTTTCCCTATTGCTTGGATCATGTGACTGAAACATCGGCGCCTGGGATGGCGGCCTCTGTGGTGCACCCCTCTGATCAGAGGTCATATTATATCTGACTGGAGTTTGAGCTGACTCGAGTGACATTTTGGCAGACCTTATCTCCATTTTTGTTGCTGATGAGTCTTTAGATTTTGATATTGCTTCTTTCATTTTATCTCTCTCACCACTCTGGCAATAGAGAACCTCATATAGTTTAGTACCTTGGTCTACAATCCATTCAAGAGACTTCTCATGATCAAACTTGTGAATTAATTGTGATTTAATATCTTTTTTGTAAGCCATAAAAATAAGTTTTAAACTCAGTGGAGTTGGGACTAAAGGATACAATTAAAACGGGAGAATGCTCTTTTCAACTCTTGGAGAAATTGACAAGGCGACACATTTGGCTGAACTGTCTTTGTATATGCAGCTTTCTTTGCATCCTGCAGTGATTGATATGGAGACAAATGTTGCCTAACCCCCTTTTCAAATTCTGCCCATTGCATGTTTTCCTGTTCATTCAGACCTCTGATAACACTTGCTGTACCCTCATCCAGAGTTAAGTGAAAGTGTTGTCTGTATTGTTCCTTGGGTATCTTTAAGGCTTAAAATATATCTGATGGTCCTCTTTACAGCAATTACCCCCCTTTTTGAATGGCTTAATTAGGGCCTTGATTGATTTGATTATTTTTATAGGGTTCCTTGTCGCTATGTTTAGATTTGCATTATTCTGCTGGCCATTCTATTTTCAGGTATATGGGGTTGGTGGCAACCACTAGTGGGCGAGTGAAACCCTCCAATTGCGTTACAACCAGGTCCAGTAACTTGTATAGCCATAGGGACATTATTCTCTTGGGGCTGACCTCAATTCCTCAATTCCATTGAATGTGGTGCCTTGTTGTTTTTCTTGAGATTTAAAATGACATATTTATTACATTTCACATCTCACTCATTTTCATTTGGCATTGATCAAATTCCTTGTCCCTTTTGTCCCTCTCTTGGGACATTTTAGCTATTTCTTGTTCAATAGCTTGGAGCTCACCAGCTTTCTCTATGTTGTCTCTCTGGAGAGTTTGCATCTCTAATATAACCTCCTCTTTGTCTTGTCTGATGTCACTTACCACTCCTTTCAGATGTTTTAATTCTTGTTCCCTGTCCTCAAAATGTTTCCTCCTCTGATACAATTGGGTGTCGAATTCATTACATTTTGATTGCATCTCTTGTTGACATAATTCGAGCTCTGATCTTAACTTTTTCTCCTGCTCATTAGTTCCATCTAATTTGATTTTTAGTCTGCTAATCAATTCAGCATAATTTTCATGCATTTGCAGAGACCTATTTAGTATGAACCATATCTTGGCACAGAGTCTTATCAAGCAGTCTCTCTCAGAATTCTTGTCATTAGCTCTAAATAACCTCAGAAGACAAACCTGAATTATTCTGCCCTCTTCAGAAATGCTGTCCAGCGGTTCTTTCTGCACTTCCCCATTAATACGGTCGTGCCATTGTATAGCATTGTCCAATGACCATATCCCATGCGCATATCATTTTGTCTCTAGCTATTTTACCAGCTCAGGGAAAGGGGCTTCAATTTGCGACATAATGGAATTCAATTTACAGTGCTATATTAATCTCGGAAAATGAGTTCCCTTCAATGCATTGATGGCAGTGTGAGGCACAGCTGCTTTACAGTCTGTTGCCACAGAGCCAACACACCATATTATGTAAGAAGTTTTGTCTTTGGGGCTATTTCCTGATTTGGTGGTATTTTAATATTGTGGTATTTTGGTGGTAAATTGGCCTTACCGTTGGTGGTAACTCAGTATTACCCTATTTTAGTAGTATCTTATTTTGGTTGTAATTTTAGTGCTGAGCATATTTTCTATAATACCCCCCCCTAATAAGACAAATGTTCCCTCTTTATAAATGTGACCCACCTTTGGCTGGAGGTAGATAATCTTTGGACTTGGCACACTTTTAGGGAACCCAGTAAGATTATATAGAATGCTACTTATTGCATGTAAATCATATTACTGATTTATTTACATCAGTAACTTGTGTGCTTTAGAGGGTACAGCTTTCTCTTCAGCATGCAGAGAAAGCCCGTTCACACAACACACACACCTTGCAAATGTATATTCCTCCTTGTTTCCTAACTTTACCTTTGGCAGTAACAAAAGTGCTAAATGTTTTACCACTGTGGTGTAAACATCAAAACCTCCCAACCACTCCTTCCCCTTGAAACAGTAATCATTAGAGGCATGAAATGAAACAAGAAAATGCACCAGCTCTGCTTTTGTTATGATATTTGTTCTTATTGTACACAATCAAGGG
Source organism: Ambystoma mexicanum (assembly GCF_040938575.1). Lineage (NCBI taxonomy): Eukaryota > Metazoa > Chordata > Amphibia > Caudata > Ambystomatidae > Ambystoma > Ambystoma mexicanum. The sequence goes on from NC_090940.1 coordinate 358,775,658, forward strand.
AAAAGTGTTACATCTCATAATATTACAGTTTTATATATTCTTACCAACAGCAATCACAACTTCGAGCCTCTAAAAGATAAAAAGAGAGAAGAAAACAAGCACAGTGCAACATGGAAGAGTCTGCAAACATGTGTGCAATTCTTCCATTCTTTTAAACAAGTGCAGACAGAAAAAACAAAAATAAAGCATTTTGTTTTATAACCTAGCTCCCTAAGCTAATTAATTATATGTCACTCATCCCACGTAATCCTCAATTATCCTAACTTACAATTGTTTTTGAAGTCTGCTTCTATGTTCCGCCTGCGTCTCTTGCTGCCGGAGCTTATCTCCACAACCTCACGCAGCCCACGGACACAGCCTTTGGAATTCCAGCCACTACGAGGCCAGGTCGACACTCCCTTTGCCCTGTCTTCAAGCTGTCTTCAGGCTGCAGCCCCCGGAGCACACTATCCCACAGTATGCAGATAGGAACCGAATCTCAGACTGACTGACTCCCTCAGCTCAGCTCTCTATATCTTCCCTGTCTGTCCATCAAAAAGAAAGTTCTGCCTCCCCTGACGTGGTCCTGACGCCCCCAGGCGTCTGCCAATCACATTACAAGAGCTTTCATGTAACAAATAATTTCCTGCGAGAAGAATGGATGCTTCAGTCTGCACAATAAGACAGCACATTTTTTTTTTACATTTCACTTCCATGAAGAAATACCAAACCAAAATCTCCATGCAAGTTTTTTGAAATTGCATTTCAATGTTAATCAGAGTTAGGGTTTTCTTAACATGGAAGTTAGCATTGCTATATATGTAATTTCCAAATGCAATTCTTCACAGACTCTTCACAGTTAAGAATGCCCCAGATGGGAACGCTCTTAATTATGTCTATGTGCACTGCACACTAAATTCACTGTTTTCTTTCTGCATTCTGTTTTGCCCTGAAATGCTTGAATTAGTGTTCCACTGTTCTAATAACCCAATGTGGCATTTCCTTCGGTTTAATCCCATTACCATGCTGAACTGCACCCCTAATTTGCAGCCTCTTTAAAATGACTGTATGTTTCATTTAGTGTTTCTTAAAATTCACACTCTTTTTACCAGTGTGTTACTGAAAACATCTTGCTGAGTGCTTTTAAAATGAGTACCACATTTTACTGGCTGCTACTAAAGACATACTGGGCCTCATTACACGGTAGGCGGTAAACCATGGTGCTATTAGCGCCATGGTTCATGCCAGTAATTTACCGGTACCGCCTCGGAGGAAAGGGGAATTACCGCCCTATTCCAAGGTTGGGAAGGCGGTAATTCCTCCTTCCTCCATTGCCCTTCCCCATTCCCATTTTTGCCCCATAGGGCATAATGGGAATGGGGATGGCGCTAATTACGGTACCGCAAATTGCGGTACCGTAATTAGCACCCTGGTCCCTTTGCGGGTTGGATTTTTAACGCCTGCAAAAAGCAGGCGTTAAATTCCCCAACCCGCAAAGGGACCTTGTAGTAAGGCGGTAAGGATTTACCGGTAGCGGTAAAATACCGGTACCGGTAAACCCTTACCGCCTACCGTGTAATGAGGCCCACTGTCATTTAAATTTGCACCCATTTTGTTACTTCCCCTGGAAACACACCTACCATGTGTTATTAGTTGCATGAATATCCCTACACTTCCTTGAACAGATCATTGACAAAATGTGTACCATTATCTGACCTTATGATGTCACATATTCCCCATCTGGGAAAAACTTCTCTGACCAAAAATTTGGCTGTGCACTTTGTTTCAAGGTGGGCGCAGGGTGTTGCCTCCACCCATCAAGAAAATGGACACACCACAACTATTAAATATCTTGTACTCATAGGGATGGGGAGAAATGCTGCATTTGTGGTGGTCCTGCGTCTCCCTCTTGTTCTCGTGTTGGGTCACATACTGCTCATAATCGAGCCAGTTCTGTACGGGTGGACGCTAGTGCCACCTCAAGATCTTGAGCACCTACTCCTGCAGGGGCGGGAAGTGTGGTTGATGGGACGTAAGGAGGGGGTGGAGCTCTGCTCTGTATGACTGGTGTATTCCCCCAGAAACATATATCGGATTTGTATACCTTTCGGCCGGCTTTTTGAGTAAGGGATACATTTGTTTGGGCTCTCTCTCACTCGTTTCTCCGTCTCTCCCTTCTCCTCTCTTCACTTTTGGAGTTTCTGGCCCTTTTTTTCCTTCTTATTTGTAGTCAGGGTTTCTTTGAACATCCGCCACAATTCTAACACTTTCCTTCTGTTTTGCAATTGTTTCCCCTTGTATTTAGCAGTCAAGAATGTGGACAGGTGTTCTAATGTTCCCTTTGCCGAAATATCCACTCATTGGCCAGGCATGTGATAGTCCCTCCCCTTTCCTCTCTGTCACCCACTGCCCATGGTATGTTTTAATGCACTCACTGCACAAGGGGTCCAAATTCAGCCAGAGGCGCCCCTTTGCAAGAACAAACACTGCCCATTGACCTGTTCTTTGGGAAGGTACCCACTTGAGTGTCCACATCCACTCTTTAGCAAATGGATATTTCCATACTGTGAAAGGTTCAGTGAGCTAAAGTGTGGCTGCAGACTCTCGAGTGAGTACCTTTCCAAAGAACAGCCATTTTCGATCTCGCAGAGGGGTGCCTATGGACTATTTTTTGGTTGTTTAAGGGACTTAGGTTTAGTCACCCTAAGTTTCCTAGGGTCATCTAGATGTGGACGCTTTGCTCACTGTGCTCAGAGAGGCACAGCTCCACCTCACTGGTGAGGCCCAACAAGGCTGTAACACATGCGTGGTGTTGCTGTTTGTATTCTTTTCAGTAGAAAATTGCCATAGCATTTTGGTGCTGGACTTCCCATGTTAGTAGGACAAAGACTGATATGCAAATGTACATTTCCGTTCTGTGAAAGGGACAGTCAGATAAAGTGGGGCTGCAGACTCTCGAGTGGGCGAAATAAGCACATGGGGGTAGCCGACCCTCCCCCTTTGCTACTAGGTACGTTATTCACCTGGAGTGACGTCAGAGAGGGTGAACAAAGATCATCTCCTTTGAATCCTTAATACTGAAAGAATCCAACAATGCATATTAAAATGTCTGAGATGCTTTCTCACAATTGTAAGTAATGTTATCACATACAGCTATTTTTATTTAATCTTATGTATTGCTGATTTGTAAGGCACCCTTTGCAATTCACACATTGCTTTTTGAGGCCTCAAGGGGGCCAGGGAATTGGGAGAGGCTAGAACAAGTTGACAAGGCAAACAAGTAGCCAATCACCAGACCAAAAAAGATGAAGAGAAGAGGGATGAAGGAGTAACTGATTATTTCAGTGGCCAGCACCACTGAGCCATAGGTGTGGTCTCAAAGTTCTGTCTACACAGAGCCTTCAAGGGTTGGTCTGATGTTTCAGATACAAAGAACAGTCAAGGTCCACTTGGCAGTAATCTGATGCTGAAATGCTGAAAAAGTGAGCCAGTTGTCTAGTGACATTGTTTAGACTGGGTATCAGAGGTGATTGTGAGGGCCAGCAATGGCCAGGTACCCATTCTTCTTTCATAATGTTGAGAAACGTTGTTTGAAGAGGAAAGTTATTAAATCATTTTGGAATTTGAGGTGATCATCTATATTTTTGATGTTTGCTAGAAGGTGATTGCATACGTATGTGCTGCCACTGCTAATTGACTTATGTCCAATTTCCATGTTTCTGTAGACTGCCTTAGGGAAACTGTTAGAGGAATCAGATCGAAGTGTGTGCCTGATGAAAGATGCACATGGTTTTAAAATCAACTTGTTTTTCCAACATTAATAAAGGCAGGGAGTTTAGTTCTTGGGTGATGTGATCCTGGGACTTTAGTTTCAGAATGAGTCTTGCGTTGTTCTGAATCAGTTGTAACACACAAATTAGGTGTTACAATAATAAATCCTGACTAGGGCCATTGCATTAATCACTTCCAACTTTAGTTGCATTTCCAGGAAAGGTAAGGCTACTGGAATGCTCACACATTTAAGTTGACGACGATGTGTTTTGCTTCAGAGACAGAGAGGGTTGCTCCATAGTAGTCAGTTAGTCGAACGGGGATGGGGAATGTTCATGCACTGGAAGTTGATCTGATGGTTGATGATCATCCTTTCTTGAATCCTTTTGTGGCTGGTCATGTGGCATAGTAGAGCAAAGCAATCATTTTAAGTCAATGGGCCTCATTACCAGTCTGGCGGTAACCGAGGTGGTAAAACTGCCTGGTTACCACCAGACTCGTATTACCTTTCCGCCTCAGTGATTCCTGGGATTATCGGGCCATTACAACCCTGGTGACTCAGGAATTCCGGAGGCGAAATGGTGTAAATCCCCATTCCCATTGAGTCCCATAGGACTCCATGGGAATGAGGATCATGGAAACACCGGCACCATCTCGTGATGGTGCCGGTGTTTCCTCGTCCGCCTGCAGGCAGGCGGTGTTAACCCACCAGGTCAGACCTGGCAGGATTGATGCCTCCGCCTGCAGGAGTCATGATCACCCGGCATTGAAACAACGGTGGCGGCGGTTTTCATACCGGGTGAGTTGTAATGAGGCCCGATGTGTGTATGAGCCTCATACGTTTGCTAGGCGGATAAGACTTGCTCAATACTGTTAGTTAAAGGTGTCATCCAAATGTTAAATAGCCAAAGAAGAGGAATGAGCATTAGGGTACTCCTATAGTTGTGGTAAAAGGCTCTGTCCAAAAACAACCTCCTCTTATTTTGTATTTACTTTCCTGCATGAAGGGCTTCATTAATTTTAAGACTACACTTTGAAAGCCAATTCTTTCTTGCATCCTCCTCAGGACAATGCAGTAGTTGACAGAAATGAAGGGGGCTGATATGTCTACAGGGAAAGGGATGGTGTTAGCCTTAATGTTTATGGAGGTCGCCTGATCTTCTTGTATGTAGGTCAAAGTGAATTCTCTGCTTTCTGTGTTTCAAATCCCTGACTGTTTGTCATTGAGCATTTACTTGGATCGGCTACATTCCAATAGATAGTCTTGAGGCCATTTTATCTGAAATGTTGATGATGAAATGAGCTTTGGCAATGGAATAGAAGTTGAACAGAACAGTTCAAGTTGCTGAGAATGTGTTCACTAGTGGGGAGATGATGGTGGTCTTTAGAGCGTTCAGTATGCCTCCCAGTGTCAGAGTAACACTGTTTTCTTTTATGGTACTTAAAGGACAGAGATATACTTGTCTGGAGTATATGTTCAGTTGGGTTGAAGGAGTGAAAGGGGAATTGAGAGGGAGTTACCAATACCTGTGTGATGTTAGATTTTGGTTGGTTTGAGATATGTTCTTGTATTTCTTTGCCTTTGCTTAGGAAAAAGAATGCTAGCTCTATTTCCAATTCCTAGTAGATTGTCTCACCTGAGAAACATTCTATGGAAGTTCTGAGCACTGTAAACATTGTAAAAAATGTTGATAATTTCTTGGATGTTTGCGATATCTGGTTGTGAATAAATGCTTTCTTTTTTCTATATATTCCATAGTTGTATCCTTTGAGTTGTCTTCTGCAATGCAAGTCTTCATTTGAATCGCTATTTTTTCTCCAGAGTGTTTGAGTTACCTATTATCCCTAGTCATCACAACACTTCTTGTAACCATTGATCTTTGATTTACAAATACATCTGAGCGGTGCGTTCTAGGATGCCCAGAATTCTAATGATTTCTTCCTGGAAGTTATTCAGAAGTTTTCCAGGTGTTCTTTCCTTCACTGTCGTGTGGATGTAAAGTGTCTTAGAATTGTTAGTTTAGACCTGTTTTATTGGCCTAACCAGATATTTGCCTCTGTACTAGTGAGGACTGGTGCCTGTTTCTGTTTTCCAATGAGTTCAATGAGAAGCAGGCAGGGATCTGTTCAGGAGAGATTGATGATCTTAGGAGCATTGAGAAAGAGAGATGGGTAAGGAGGATTACAACTAGGGTATGACTCCCAATCATTTATGGTAGTGGTAGGAGACATTGCAAGGCTTGGGCTTTCAAAATAATTTAGAAACCTGGCCATGATATATTTTAATCAATTGGATTTTTCTCTTCCGTCTGTGAGAAGACTTGGGTAAAGCAAACAGGAAACATTTCACCAAAAAGCAATGCATCGAAGGCTTAAGAGTACCTCATGGGAAAAGTGGTAAGGAAAACAAAACAAAAAAAGAATGTATACAATTCTGATACCCCCATCTAAGTTTCTTAACAGTGGTGTTTGCTTTTTACCCTTGTGATATGTGTTACGATTTTTGGTTAATATTGTATTTCACATTTTGATATGTTAAAATTAAATTGTAAAAGTTGATTATATCAGCTAAAAACAATAAAGAAAAAAGGAAAGAGGTGCATTAGGGAGTGCTAGATCACAGATGATGCATGTGTGAAGGAAATGGCAGCTGTGTAACATCCAAGTGAAAAGAAAGAGAAGATGAAAAGTGATATCAAAATTAATAAATAGCAGAATACATGTGTAATTAAATTAAATTGGTTAGTTGGAATTGTAACAGCCTCACAAATTGAAAAAGAAAGTGGTCTGATGATAAGCAATTCAAATGAAGTGAATAGGAGACCTTTTTTGGCTACGAACAAAGGGCCTCTTCACGAGTTGGGCGGTATCACCAACCGGTCCAGCAGTATTACCACCAGATCACGGGTTCGGCAGTATCTTTAACTCCCCATTCCCCAATGGGGCATTTTCAGCCCAATTAACACACGCTAATACTGCCAGCCGTAATTGCACTGAAAGTGGACATTTTATCAGCGTATTTACTCCCAGCTCAGAGCTGGGATACCGTTACTGCTGCATTTAGGGGCTACCGCCCAACTCGTGATGAGGCCCACAGACTTGTTTTGAGTCAAATCGGGATTTTAAGATAGAAGTGCTTTGACACAAATAGGAATAGGAGCAAAAAAAGGCTGCACCACTCCTAAATGAAGCCATTGGAGGGGCTGCATTTACAACTCTTTCATGAGCTTTGAAAGTGAAAACACTTTAGTTGAAGTGACAAGCTATGTCAAGATTTCATTTAGCATAATCCTTGAAATGTGTGTTTTGAGTTAGTGTTGGAACCTGTGACACCTTAACTCTGAACAACCTGTGGTACAGTCCATGAGCAACCTGAAGTTGTCACAGATTATATCATCTACATCACAGATGGCATAATATGTGATAGTAACCCATTACATGGGCTACAATCCGGGGTAATAGGCCGGCAGCCCAAGTTAAAAGCCAGAGCAATGCAAGGGCATTTAACTAGGGCAGCAGGACTTTACCCGCAGCTGTAGCCCATGGAACGGGTTATTAACGCCATTAGCACCCTGGGTTACCTAAGCAGTAACCTGGGATGCTGATAGCGCGGTCTTTTCTCTGATTGAACGTGACGCCTCGCGGCGTCCTGTTAATTCATAGATATGGCAGTTCAAAGATGGCTGCTACGGCGATGGAAGGTAGGGTGCCTTACGGAGCCCCACCTCCATTTCTGTTGTGGCTGGCAAAAGTGAGAAGAAGCGGCAGAAATCAGGGTGCAGAGGGATGATGAGAATATAAAAAAAAAGAAAGGAGGGTGGGGAGAAGATGGCAGTACAGGGAGGGGGAGGGAGCCTGTGGGTTCTGTGTGATGCAGTCTGAGGGTAGCGGTTTCAGCCTGCGATCTGTTGAACCTGATTGGCTGCTCCTTCCTACCTGGGTGCTGATATGTGATGTCACTCATTGCATCATTGGTAGTACTTAAAGCTGAAGCTTTCCTCATCAAAGGACTCTGCCAAGTTGACCACAGCACTCTGACCCTCATCAAACTACAATGGCTCCCCCTGCATGTGCGTACCAACTCCAAATCCTGCTGCATCATCTGCAAGGATGTCACCATGAAGTCCCCAAGTCTACCTTTCTGAGAAGCTCAGCATCTCTGGAGGCCTACCATTCACTCGAAATAAGGACATGTGCACACTTGAACTCTGCCAGTGCAGGAAAGAAAGAACCAGAAGAGATGCCATTTACAATCCCAGACTCCATAACCACCTCCCTGTCAATACCAGACTTGCCCCCTCCCTTCTACATTACAGGCATGAGATCAGAGCCATACTCTTCAAGACATGGCTCCATGCATAACACCAAGGTCCAAACACCCTTAAATCCCCACCTAACCTAAGACAGGGTGATCTGTTCACCCTTGCTTCCTCCTGTGGTTGATTGTGGATCCCTTTCTGCCAACTTCCCTACCCTCTCCCTCACCTGTTGTTAGCTCCCCACTCCCTTGTATCTCTGCTTCCGTCAGCGTGTACTTCCCCTATGACTTTTAAAGCACTCCACTAATAATAATGATAATGTTGATAACAAATATAATAATAATACTTATTATTAGTAATGTAATAATAATACAAATAATAATAATAGTTATTGGAAAAAATCAGAAGCTCAGAAGAAGAAATGATATGCAATCCATTGAGAGTGAACAAAAAGTTGGTAGAACTGGGCTGGATTGAGACCCAGTCAGATGCTGACCAATGCAGCTTGATGAAAGAGCTCCCGACAAATCCGAAAAAAAGTAAACAAGGTGTTACCATACCTCTTAAAATTTGCGGATAAAACAACAAGGCAAAGTTTCATGAGAATCTGCCTGAATCTGATTAGCGCGAATGAGATATTAGCAATAAGACGTCAAGTGGAATCAAACAAGTGTCACTTTTGTTCCCAAGAAAACTTTAACGTCTATAATAAACCCACTTCTTTCATGTACAGGAGTGAAAAACAAAATAACTCTTTGGTTGGGGCACTTGTTTAAAGACCTACACATTTATGACGAACAAGAATGGTGGACCCGCCTGATAAGCAGTGAAAATACGTGCTGGGTGATAGTTGTAGTGGGCTTGTTTCGAAAGATCGTCCTGTACTCTCTAATAAAGAAAGGAAACAATTGAGAAAGATTCATCAATAAAAAAATAAAAACCTAAGAGAGACTGGTCGGAACTACACAGTAACTGACATCATGAAGTGAAAACAAGAATTATACAAGTTAAACAAGACAGATTCATGTTTGCACTACTTTGTAAAAATTGTTTTATACAATAATAAATATACAATATTGATTATTATTATTAATAATAATAATAAGAAGAAGAATAATAATAATTATAATAATAGATGGCATCTCTGAAAACTAGAGAGCATTGTTTTGTTTTACTCTGACAAGCCGTTTTCCAACATATTCTATGCTATATGATGTCAATAATGTAGCCATCTGTGACGTCATCATTGGCCCCCTTTGGACATGCCCCATGTCCCATTAAGGCACCCAAATTAGGCACTGGGTAGCATGTTCGTGGGCCATTGGTCATGGCCTTTGGCCAATCAAGGCACCTCAAGTAGCCACCAGGCCTGACATGTGGCACAGTCCAGTGGCCACTATTCCCCCATAGTGAGTCCATAGAGCAGTGGCAAGACTGCCCTGGGGATCATAATCAGCTATGAACCAGGGCCAACTCATGGAACCTAAGAAGCAAATGCAGGCCATGCCTGCGGCCACTTTCCTACCACAGTGGCTCTGTGGTTTCTTAGAACTCTGTTAGAGTACACTTCAAATACCCCTGTAGAATATGTGTGTCAGATGTCTTAAAATAGACCACATTTTTTTGTTTTATTCTGATGCCTAGTTTCCCAGAATGTTCTATGAGATGTCATCAGTGTGCTCTAGATTCCATTGATGACATTGATGATGTAATAAGCAATCTCATATGTTTTGTCCCTTAAGATGTCATCAGTGTGCTCCTAGTCTGCGCAGGAGGGGAGCTCAGAGTTAAGGTGCCCTCGCATCCAACAATTATGAAATCTCAACAGTATTCTTGCCATTAAATGACCACCTGAATGTCACTTCAACTAAAGTTATTTCATTGAATTTCAAGGAGTTTGTGTTGTTGACCTATTTCAACTTAGCTGCCTCTTACTTTTCTTCACTGAACATCAATGCTCCACTCCAGGCTTTTTGCAGGCGTTAAAAATCCAACCCGCAAAGGGACCTTGGAGCTAATTACGGCACTGTAATTTACGGTGCCGTAATTAGCGCCTTCCCCATTCCCATTATGCCCTATGGGGGCAAAAATGGGAATGGGAAAGGGGCCATGGTGAATGGGGAATTACCGCCCCGCCAACCTTGGAATGGGGCGGTAATTCCGCCATCCACCATGGCGGAGTCGGTGAGTTACCGGTATGGACCATGGTGCTAGTAGCACCATGGTCCAGCGCCTGGGTCGTAATGAGGGCCTTTGCCCTATGGGGGCAAAAATGGGAATGGGAAAGGGGCCATGGTGAATGGGGAATTACCGCCCCGCCAACCTTGGAATGGGGCGGTAATTCCGCCATCCACCATGGCGGAGTCGGTGAGTTACCGGCATGGACCATGGTGCTATTAGCACCATGGTCCAGCGCCTGGGTTGTAATGAGGGCCAAAGTCTCCAACCCACAAAGGGACCTCGTAATCAGGCGGTAAGTGTTTAACGGCACCGTAGCCTTTTACGACGCTGTTAAACACTTACCGCCAGGGTCGTAGTGAGGACAATTGTATTTGGGTACACATACCTAATAATCTAGGATTGATGTAATGCTGGTTAAATAATCACATGAGATACCACAGTCAAACACCTGCATGAGTCTAATCATGCTGCTGTATGCCTAAAAAAACAAAAATGTGTGCATCTATCTGGTTCTACTAAGAAACATCCTTCTCCTCATCCGAGCCCTGGTTGTATAGGTTGTATGACAAGCTAAACATGAACAATCTATACCTTATCTGATTGCCATTTACTCCAGACATGCCCATTTCCAGGAATGGATCAACAATAAGAGTTGGATGGATTCCCAATCGCATTGTCTTAAAATGTCAAGTCATTCAGATTCGCAATCTACAACAATCTTTCTTTTGTGATTCTATCAGGCAAGATATTCATAGATGGCTTGTAATGTTCCATCTTTGCACAAAATAAAGCCATAACTCCATGCCACAAGCTGAACACCCAATAAGCAAGCTCTGGCCCTCTCCGTGTTGAACTGTGGTAATACACTACATGCCAAACAAATGATCACCCTCTACAGGTAACCCTACATTTCTTTTCTTGGCAAACCAGGTTAATAAGGACGAATGTCCATATCATCTCCCTCTATCATGGCAGTGATCTTGTGGTTACTCTTACTTGCATGGGTCATGTTTTAAACGTGATGCCTCAATTACAAATCTTCCTCCGAAAATACACAGAAGAGTTAACACATGTAGCCTTAACATCAAACATACAGAAGTCAAACAAGTGTAAAAGTGAAAGAAACAGAAGGCAGGACTTTTCTAGCCACACATAGGATGTGGAAAACCAATGACCCCAAATCTGACTTGCATTAAAGGAGAGTTAAACACACACTTTGTCATAGAACACCTTGGCACAACAAATAATTACCTCTATTGCGAGGCCTTAAAAGACCTCAAATAAATTTGCCTCCCCTCAATATTCAATGTATCCCTTGGAACCAAATAATTTTCCATCCACCTTTACCAGATCATGAACATGCCTCACGATTGTATGAACAATCCTGTATCCATTCCACGCCTTGGACCACTTATATAAAACTCCCTATTTCTTCATCTAGGTTTATACTTTAACGGTACTATGATATGGTCACATAGGTGAGGATGAAGGAAAGGGATGGGGTGACCATGGGGCCTGGAGACAATCACCTGTCCTGTGTTCCTGGTGCCTGTGGTAGTATACAACAATCATACTGGGCTCCTACCCTATTCCTATCCTCATACGTTTTATATCTGCATTTGCCACAAGACGTCTATAGTTGCACAGAATGCAAAATCCAGGCCTAGAAAGGAGAAACCTGCAGAGTTTAGAAACTGCATTCCCAGATCTGTGATCACAGTGCATCACTAACTGCAGCTTGTTATTAAACATGTCATTCTGAAACTGGGAGCAGCATTTCCAGTGCAGTTCACATGAGCTTACACATATCCAATCTACATCATGCCCTGGGAGTGCACGCAGGATGAGGGGAAAATAATGATCCTGCTACCAGTAGAATTTGGAAGCAGACTGCACAGATGCCATCTGAAAGTTGGCTGACTGGAAGGGAAGCACTGCCTGAGTTTGAGATGGCAGATGTACATGTAGTCTGCATAAGATTAACACAATCACAAAGCCTGCTGATGCTCTGCATATTGCTGCAGCACATCTTATCCTTAACCTGTTAGACTATAAAAAGTGAATGAAACTGAGCGGAGACATGGGTGTTAGAGTTGGTTGGAAGGCAAGCAGAGCCAGGGACATAAATGACTTGGGAGGGAGTTTAAACTGGAGGATGGGTGAAAAAGCAAACTGGAGGTGAAGAAAGAATGTATACATATATATTACAGGGCCTGCTGTAGCAGCCCCATAGTTATGATTAAGTTGCCCAACCCACAGGAAGAGCACTTTTTGGGTGGCTTATAACATCACCGCCCCCGAATGAATCCTCACAAAACTTTGCAAAGAAAGTATATGGTCCGTCAGATCGATCCTGCGAAGTTTGGTGACATTTCATCAAGGGGGGATAAGTTATAGGGGGTTATAAAATGTGTGTTTTTTCCCATAGACGCAATGAAAAAGAGAGTTTGCTCATGGCTACAGCCCAAACCGCTGTATGGATTTTCACACAATTTGTGACAGGAGTGGCGGCTTGGTCCCGAAAGTGTGCTTTCATAAAACTGGTGTATATCCATCTAGTATTTATTTTCAAAAGACCAAAAAGAAGGTCCAAAATAATTTGTGATATCTGGGATTGGTTCAGGAACTCACTTCCCTATTCAGTCGGATGGGTGTCCAATTGACCTAGGGGGCGATGGGATGTCTGCAGACATTGGATGCACCCGCTGATTGGTCAATACAAAATGTGAGTTGAGTCAGATTTTTGGAAACACACTGCCATGTTGGATCCGCAGATGGCCGCAACTGACCGCAGACAGCGCAGTGGGGAAAACATTCTGGAAAACACATTTTGGGTCATTTGGTGGTGAAAGCAGGGGCTGGGAAGGGTGGGGGAGTGGAAAAAGATTATATCGATGTGTTTTTTGTAGGTTTAAAAAGAGACCGGGCAGGTGCCAACCTGTCTGCGGACACCGCGGTAGTTCGCGGACAGTGCAGTGAATGGATGGCTTGGAAAAGACATTTGGGTTTATTTGATGGCTGGAAGAGGGCGTAGAAATGGCAGGGAAGTGGAATGAAGGTAATGTGGAGCAGATTTTGTAGGTGAAAAAGGTTGGGAAATTCCCCAGGGTCCGCAGACATAATTTCGATTGCAGGGAGCGGGAGTGAGTTTTATGAATTGATCCTGTATTACACATACTTGTTAGGCCATGCCCTCTAGAATCGGGTTACTGAACACAATCACCACAGTAGTAATATGTGTATTGTAATTGTAGGTAATGTAGTAGAACTATGGCCAGAATCACCATAGTAGGAATATGTGTAAAGTAATTGTAAGTAATGTAGTGCGGGTACACAGTGTTTGTAATATGGAGGAATTATGTAACTGAATTGTACACAGTACTAATTATTGTAGTACAATTGAGGATAGTGCTCACAGAAGAAGTCGTTGATTAAGATTGCTATAGCAACATGGTGTTGTAGCGTCTTAAAGCTGCAATCTCTTGTTTCTTTTCTGCTGAAAAAAACAGTGCAATTGGTTAATCATGATAGTTCAAAAAAGCTATAGTGTTATACAGTTTTCAATATCCATTTTGTTTTTTAGACCATCATAAAAAGTACATTCTAAGTACTATGTTTGGTGCAACATTAGTGTATGACACACTGCTGTTGTTTTGCCATTACATAAACATTAGGTCATTGGGAAAAACAATTCATACTGGATAAAAATAAATACAGTTACGTGAGTATAAATGTGATAATATGTTTGTTTGACGTATATTGTAATTAAGGGAATGCTTGAAATAATTAGATACCTGTTGGCGTAATCTAACTACTTTAGAGGTTAGATGTTAGAAGATGTTTTGTTTGGTAAGAATTGAGCTGGCATATTTGAAATGCTTTGCAATTAAGGGTGTTTTTGAAGTAGTTAGATAACTGTTGGTGTAGTCTCACTAGATTGACTTTAAAGAGGGTTCTTGCAGTATTATGGATGTAGTCAGATACATTATGGATGTAGTAAGATACCTGTTGGCATATTCTAACAGTTGTGCTATAGTTTCGTGAGTAAATTTGGGTTGAGGGAATATTAAGTAGGCATTGCACATTTGCAGTGTAGTGCCCTGAAGTAGCTCTGGCACCAGCGTGGTATATTATACCTACTGTTTTGAATGTTTCCTTCCAAGAGATACTTTGCTGTGTGTGAAGCCTGTACGTTATTTTTGGTACCATTTGCATTGTACCTTTGAAGCAATAGTATGACATATTGACTATGTGAGTTTATTTTTATGGTGGAACGATTGTCTGAATTGCAAAAAGGGGAAAATATGCCATGATTTGTATTCTGCAGAAGCTGGTGAAATGGAATATATTCATATTTTGGTATGGATTCATATAGAAATCATTCATTACAGATGTTGTCTTCTGAAACATGGTTGCAGAGAGTTAATTTGTAGGGATATTTTTGGTTTCCATTACTTGTAGTAAGTACATTAGGAATTCTTATGGATCTTCTTGTGTGTTTATGGTAAATATTACCATGCCTGCACAGAAGTCTAATTCTTGCCTTATACCTGAGACACTGTAAGTGTTGTCAGGATTATTTGTGGCATTTCAATGAAGGGCGTGTATTGGAAAACACAACTGGTCTGAGCAGTTTAAGTAAATGTTGTGAACAATTGCTGGCAATAGAAAGAGAAGATTCATTGTCACTTTAGCATAACAATTTATTACAGTTTGGTTTCTGAATTTAAATGGTCCAGAGAGTTCTGTTTCTGGATTGTTAGATAGGCCTGCAGATCTTTCTGGAAAAGTGACATTTTTGTCTTTCTTTTCTGGTGGATGTGAAGTTGACTTTGAACTACACTGTTTTGTCATTGTATTCTTTGATGCAGGAGTTAGTCGTTGTTTTTTTAGTGGTATTGTTGGGAAATCAGTTATAGCTTCCGTTTCTATGATTTGTCTATTGAAAGTTTCTTTTTTTTGAGGTAAAGGGTACATATCTAGATGGGGGTGTAAAGTGCCTGTAGCCTGTTGTATTCTAGGATGCAAGGATTGTCAACATTGACTTTGTTTGTATCAAAGTTAACTAGAAATAGACCATTGAGTATACGCAGACATGAAAGTGCTACATAACTCATACCTTCTTTAAAGACTTTGCTGCCAATGTCAATCAATGCTTGATCTAGGGTTAGATCTTGTGATTTGTATATAGTGACAGCATACGCAAGTGAAAGAGAAAATTGCTATCTGCGTACGTATACGTATTTGAAAAGAAGGAAACTTCCTATTGTACGGCCACATTTTGTAACTTCTGCAAGTTTGTCAAAATGGATATTGACAAACTGAATGTTATTGTCATGCGGATATGTGTGGAAGCCAACAACTGTACCAATTACTCTGTTAACTAAGCCTTGTTCTACGTCAAGGTTACGTTTTAGAATTACTCTGCAGTTCAGACACAAAGTTAATACATTCTCCAATCTGGCTGTGTTGGAGATGCAGCTATTTTGTTGGGCTGTTGTTAAAACATAGAAAGTGTCATGCCGTGCACTTTTAGTTTGTCTGTGGAGCTGATATGCGGTATAGGTTTCATTTATTTTTTCATCATTGTCTCATTGAATTGACTACAGCTTGCAAAGGTTAGCATTAAGGAAATACATTTTAGATTGTGTTGAGTTAATTGTTCCATGACATCAAGAGCAGTTTAGTCTACTATTTAAGATGAATTTTTCATCTTTAGTAAGCGCACCAGTTCTAATGTTGTTTAAAATGTTAGTATATGTGAGGTCTGCAGACTGGCACCTGTTTTGAGATGTTAGTTTTCTGTAGAGAAAAAGTTGGGAGAGATTTACATTTCCAATGCTGCCGAAAGTATTACAGCATTATTTGTGTCCTAATGTTTTGAAAATAGGTTGCCCGTTTACTGGCATTAACTGTAGGAGGTCTCCAAAAACAATAACATGTTTTCTTCCAAACAGTTCCTCTTTTTAGGATTTTTTGCATTCTGA
This sequence comes from Ambystoma mexicanum, assembly GCF_040938575.1. Taxonomy (NCBI): domain Eukaryota; kingdom Metazoa; phylum Chordata; class Amphibia; order Caudata; family Ambystomatidae; genus Ambystoma; species Ambystoma mexicanum. The sequence continues at coordinate 358,791,835 of NC_090940.1, forward strand.
GATGAATTAATGCCAACATGTGGTTGGGCACCATGCTTACGTCATCTATCAGAAGCACCTTCATTTGTTTTAGAATTCTGCATAACTCAGTAGCAGCTTCTGCTGACAATTTGCAGTATTCTAATTTGTTTTGGTGTTCTATGGGAAGAGTAAAACTCGGTGTAAATTGACACCACCTAGTTTCTGAGCAGCTAAACCTATGGGGGCTGTTACTATAGACGAAAGGTTGCTGTTTGGTAAATTTTGTAGACATTTTCTGATTATTTTAATTAAACATGTTTTGTCTGAACCAGCTTCACCAATTACATACAGGAGGAGAAGTTTATAATTTGTAGAGGTGCATGTTTTAGTTTCATGTTTAAAATCATGCTCAATTTCTTGAGTGACGTCTAGATAAATGGTGAATTGTTAATCATTTAGCTGAGATTCCAGAACTGACAAGTCTGCCTTAGATTGTTTATATTGATACGTGGTATTTTCTACCTCAGTCCCCGCTATTTTTGCTTCATTTATAATGAGTGGTTCTCCAAGTGGGTCTTGGCTTCCTGTAAGGGATTGTTGACTGCTCTCAGGAGTGTCTCTGTGTCAGAGAGCACCAAAGTATTAACTGAAAAGGATACGGTACTCAAAAGGATACAGGTGGTAGGGTCTTCCGGATCCCTGTTCACACGATTTGATAGTTGTGAAGTCAAGTTAAGACCTTCCAAATGATACAACTCTCTGACTGGTAAAACAGGCAGAGCGATGGATCACTGGAAAGGGCGTGGGTAAGGTATAGGAAGTCAGCCTAGAACAAAATAAAGTATCATAAATAACTGCCCCAACCTGAGTATGATGGAACAGAAAACGACATGAATGCACACACTGACCTTAAGTCTAGGGCAGAAGAATCCAGCAGAGTCTCTTGAGGAAATCCAAGGTAGAACAAACAACAAGGAAGGGAAGATTAGTAAGGGAGACTTATCCCGAACGGAACGAGGCTCAGGCTAGATACCGGGTTGATGCACCACAGGATAGCGTCCAAAGTACTGTTCACTGTCACCTTCCAATAATCCTTGAAAAGCTTCCTTCCCACGTAGAGTAAAGTATAGAAATGAATCAATCCCCCTGTTAATATCACAGGTGCAGGAGTTGGAAATAGCGCCCTTTTTATGGTATAAACAAAGTACACGCGGTTCTGTACAGCCGCGAAGAAAATAGTGTGTGCGTGTGGATTTACACGCGATTAGGATTCACGCAGTCCAGGCCAACAGCGCTTGAAGACAAAGAGTGCGTGTGGATTTACACGCGAGCAGGATTCACGCAGTCCACGCCAGCCGTGCTTGAAGATAGCGTGCCCGTGTGGATTTGCACGCGAACAGGATTCACGCAGCCCAGGCCAGCCGCGTTTGAAGACAACGTGCGCGTGTGGATTTACACGCAACCAAACAGCTCCAGGAATCAGCATGTGGCGGAAAACACGCTATAGAAGGCCCAAAAAGTAGCTGTAGTAACCTGCAAGGATGCAGATCGGAGGTTCAGCTACACAACGCCAAATGATTCGATCAGAAGCAGCGAGTTAAGTTTCCACGCTGCTTATCTACGTAATGCCGTAGTTCACGTGACGAAGCAGAATACACGTGAAGTTAGCGACGTGAAAAGTGCAAACGTCGTTTATCCGGCAACGTATCGAACAACCGCCATTTGGAATAGAACGGTCTAGCTGTTCTACGAGCGTAGGAGGTAGGACCACGTCCAGCATGCATGACAGTGCCATCCCCCAAAGGGGCAACCTCTCCCCATCTCGTGTGAAAACGCTTCAATAAAGCAGGAGCATGAATATTAGAAAGAGGTTCCCAGGACCTATCTTCGGGACCATAGCCCTTCCAGTCCACCAGATAAAACGGCCTAAAAGAACGTATTCTCATATCCAGTATGTCCTGTACCTCGTATTCATCTGAACCCCGCACAGAAATAGCAACAGGCCGTACAGGCAATCTAGTAGCTTCAGAACATGGCTTAATGAGTGACACGTGGAAAACGGGATGCACTCGCCATCGTTGTGGCGAAGCCAGACGGACAGCAGCCGGATTAATTACTTGGAGCACTACATACGGACCAATGTATTTAGGCAATAATTTCGTTTTGCCTGGAATTCTCAAGTTCTTAGTGGACAGCCATACTTTCATACCAGCCTTGTAGACAGGTGCGGGTACTCTATGAGCATCGGCATAGAACTTGTCGCGTCTTTTAGCCTGCTCCAATTGCTGCTTCACTTTCCTCTGTAATTTCTTCAGATCACGAAAAGTACGGCCTGCGGCAGGAGTATCCAAAGACAAGCTGGAATCCAAAGGTATTGATCGGGGGTGTTGTCCATAAAGCGCATAGAACAGTGAAGTGCCTATGGCACTATGATAGGAGTTGTTATAGGCGAATTCTGCTGCCGGCAGGACCGTGAGCCAATCCGATTGGTACTGCAGACACAGACACCGCAGATATTGTTCCATAGTGCAGTTGACTCTTTCGGTCTGTCCATCAGTTTGAGGGTGATAAGCACTGGACATTCTATCATCAATCAGTAATGCAGATGTTAGTGCTCTCCAAAAGTGTGACGCAAACTGTGAGCCCCTGTCAGTAATGATTACTGACGGTAGACCAAAGAAACGAAATATATGTTGGATGAATAGGTCAGCCAGAACAGCAGCGGTTGGTAAACCAATACAGGGAATATAAAGAGCCAATTTAGTGAAATAATCCACTACAACCCATATGGTATCGTACTCCTGGTTTGGTGGGAGTTCTACCACAAAGTCCATAGATATCATGTCCCATGGTTTGTTAGGGACAGGTAGGGACTGGAGTAAGCCCACTGGTTTACCAGGAGTGTTTTTACATTGGATGCATACAGAACAAGTTGATACATGATCTATGACATCTTTTGACATGGATGGCCACCAGAACCATCTTTTGAGCAGCTCTAGTGTTTTCTTCCATCCAGGATGGGCTGCGATCAAGGAATCATGATTCCACTTGAGGGCTTTATTCCGCGTTGAAGACGTCGGTAGGTAAAGCACTCCTTGTGTGAATGGTAAACCGTTATGTACGTCCAGATTCATATCCTGGATAACTTGTGGATGTTTTTTCACCCACTCTTGTACTTCGGTTTTTAAGGATGGTTGAACAGAACAACTACATATTACATGATCTGCCAACAACTGATTTTGTACTTGTGCTTCTTCCTTCGCCTCTTCACTCATACGAGACAACGCGTCCGACTTAACGTGTTCTCGGGCAGGACGATATGTGACCTGGAAATCGTATTGGGCAAAAAAGACATGCCATCTGGCCTGTCGGGCCGTAAGGCATTTCATAGATTTGAATGCTTGAAGATTTCTATGGTCAGAGTACACCAACACCTGATGTTTGGCCCCAAGAAGATGATGACGCCATTCTCGGAAGGCATCCTTGATAGCCAGCAATTCCCGCTCAGTGACGGTGTAATTTCGTTCATATGGGGTAAGTTTGCGAGAGAAGAAAGCCACTGGGTGCTCCTCCTTGGTTTCTGTTCAAACTTGTGAGAGTACCGCTCCAGTAGCGACACTGGATGCATCCGCTTCAACGATAAACTGGCGATCTGGATCTGGATGTTGAAGCACGGGTGCAGTGGTAAATGCTTCCTTCAACTTTTCGAATGATGCTTGGGCATTTTGGTTCCAACAGAAAGGAACTTTGGAACTAGTTAAAGCCGTCAAAGGAGCTACTGTTTTGGAGAAGGAATGAATAAATCTGCGATAAAAATTCGCAAAGCCTAAGAAAGACTGTAATGACTTGACATTGTGCGGAATAGGCCAATTCAATATGGCCTTCACCTTGGAACGGCTCATTCGAGCACCTAGATTGGTAATGTCATAACCCAGGAATTCCACTTCCTGTGAATGAAAGACGCATTTCTCGGCTTTCACATAAAGAAGGTTCTCCCTGAGTCTTTGTAGGACTGTAGAAACGTGTTTGATGTGTTCCGAAAAAGATGATGAATAGATCAGAATGTCATCCAGATAAATCACCACAAACTGGTCCATTATGTCCCTGAATATATCATTCATGAAGAATTGAAAAGTGGCGGGAGCGTTGCACAGACCAAAAGGCATCACCAAATACTCGTAAAGACCATACCGTGTCTTGAAAGCGGTCTTCCATTCGTCGCCTTCACAAATGCGAACTAAATTGTATGCTCCTCGCAAGTCCAATTTGGTGAAGTAACTGGAAGTACCTAATTGATCCAATAGAACGTTTATCAGTGGTAAAGGATATTGGTTTTTTATGGTGATGTTGTTAAGTGCCCTGTAATCAATGCAAGGCCTTAGATCTCCCTCTTTCTTCGGAACAAAGAATAGAGGAGACACAGCAGGTGATTGTGATGGCCGTATGAAACCCATCGCTAAAGCTTTGTCAATGTATTCTTTCAACACAACGTCTTCTTTTGGGGTCAGTGAATATAAACGACCTGTAGGGATTTTGGCACCAGGAATCAATTCAATAGGACAGTCGTACTGTCGATGGGGAGGCAATTGTTCTGCCTGGCCTTTATCAAAGACATCAGCCTACTCAGCGTATTCGCATTGTATGGTAGTGTCGCTTTGATGTACCACGCTGATAGTTGAAGCTACCCCCATAGAGGCCAATATGTGTTGCTTGTTTGACACCTCCTGACTGGTAAAGCAATGTTCATTGCAATGAATCGAAGGATACTGGAGCAATCCCGAAACCCAGTCAACGGCGGGATTATGAAGGGTTAACCATGCAAGACCAAGTATGATTTCGTACTGCGGAGCAGCTATGACATCGAAGACGATTTCTTCCGAATGATTATTCGATAATGTCATCTGAACAGATACCGTCTCCTGGGTTACCATACCAGAAGTCAAAACAGATCCATCCACGGTATTAACCGTTTCAGGTTTGTTTTTGTTTACAAGGGGTATGGAACAGTTCTTGGCATATGTGATGTCTATGTAATTGTTGGTGGCTCCGTAATCAACCATGGCCTTGGAAACCAATTCTCGTTCATCACAACGTAACGTCACCTCAACAATTACGGGTGCGTGATTAGGAATGGTACTGGAGTCCGATGAAACACTCGACATAGGGACTCCTGCTATTGTCGAGTTTTGGCGTTTCCCGAACGATTGATGGGTTTTTTAGGACATGTCGCCAATAAATGCTCGGATGAACCGCAATACATACATAAATGGTTCTTTCTTCGGTTCTCTCGTTCTGCATTGGACAACCGGCCTCTCACGGCGCCAATCTGCATGGGTTCGGGGTCGTTCGAGAGGACTGCCGGTGTCTCTGAACGCACCGAGGCTTGTATGAAGGGCTTTTTCTCTCCTTTCCGAGCATTCCTTCGGGCATCGATTTGTAGAACCAAATCGAGCAACTCTGTGAATCCCGTAGGAACCACCGGAACTGTAGATAAGGCATCTTTCAGTTCTTCTGAAAGACCCTTATAGAAAACAGCCGTTTTCTTGCCGTCAGGCCATTGAGTTTCGGCTGTTAGTTGATTGAACCGGGCAATGTAAGGCAAAAGAGGTTGATTGCCTTGTTGTAGATTAAGTAACTCCAGATCCATGGCTTGAGTAGCATAACGCATGTCAAAGACTTTACTCATAGCAGCCAAGAGATCGTCACAGTCGTACAACAAAGGGCTATTTGTTTCCAACAAAGGGTTAGCCCAAGCAGCAGCTGTGCCCCCTAAATGGGAAAGCACGAATGCTGCTTTTGTGGTTAGGTCAGGAAAAGATGTAGGACGGCAAAGAAAATGGAGTCGGCACTGATTAACGAAGGTTCTATAGGTTTTGGGATCACCAGTGAACCGTTCTGGAGGGGCCAAGGGAAACTGAGTGGGCATAACCACATTAATAGTTTCCTGTGGGGGTGTCATAGTCCCAGATCCAGATGCAGTGGCCATTGGAACCTGTGCTCCCTGAGGACTACCGTGCATGGCGTCTTGCATAACGTCCATACGGTGCCGTAACATGTCCTGTGCCGTAACCATTTCATTTCTCAAATCGCTGATCAACTGAGTCAAAACAGCTAAAGGATCCGTACCCTCCATGGCTTCTGATTCTGTCAGAGAGCACCAAAGTATTAACTGAAAAGGATACGGTACTCAAAAGGATACAGGTGGTAGGGTCTTCCGGATCCCTGTTCACACGATTTGATAGTTGTGAAGTCAAGTTAAGACCTTCCAAATGATACAACTCTCTGACTGGTAAAACAGGCAGAGCGATGGATCACTGGAAAGGGCGTGGGTAAGGTATAGGAAGTCAGCCTAGAACAAAATAAAGTATCATAAATAACTGCCCCAACCTGAGTATGATGGAACAGAAAACGACATGAATGCACACACTGACCTTAAGTCTAGGGCAGAAGAATCCAGCAGAGTCTCTTGAGGAAATCCAAGGTAGAACAAACGACAAGGAAGGGAAGATTAGTAAGGGAGACTTATCCCGAACGGAACGAGGCTCACGCTAGATACCGGGTTGATGCACCACAGGATAGCGTCCAAAGTACTGTTCACTGTCACCTTCCAATAATCCTTGAGAAGCTTCCTTCCCACGTAGAGTAAAGTATAGAAATGAATCAATCCCCCTGTTAATATCACAGGTGCAGGAGTTGGAAATAGCGCCCTTTTTATGGTATAAACAAAGTACACGCGGTTCTGTACAGCCGCGAAGAAAATAGCGTGTGCGTGTGGATTTACACGCGATTAGGATTCACGCAGTCCAGGCCAACAGCGCTTGAAGACAAAGAGTGCGTGTGGATTTACACGCAAGCAGGATTCACGCAGTCCAGGCCAGCAGCGCTTGAAGACAACATATGCGTGTGGATTTACACGCGAACAGGATTCACGCAGCCCAGGACAGCCGCGTTTGAAGACAACGTACGCGTGTGGATTGACACGCGAGCAGGATTCACGCAGTCCACGCCAGCCGTGCTTGAAGATAGCGTGCCCGTGTGGATTTGCACGCGAACAGGATTCACGCAGCCCAGGCCAGCCGTGTTTGAAGACAACGTGCGCGTGTGGATTTACACGCAACCAAACAGCTCCAGGAATCAGCGTGTGGCGGAAAACACGCTATAGAAGGCCCAAAAAGTAGCTGTAGTAACCTGCAAGGATGCAGATCGGAGGTTCAGCTACACAACGCCAAATGATTCGATCAGAAGCAGCGAGTTAAGTTTCCACGCTGCTTATATACGTAATGCCGTAGTTCACGTGACGAAGCAGAATACACGTGAAGTTAGCGACGTGAAAAGTGCAAACATCGTTTTCCCGGCAACGTATCGAACAACCGCCATTTGGAATAGAACGGTCTAGCTGTTCTACGAGCGTAGGAGGTAGGACCACGTCCAGCATGCATGACACTCTGTCTATTTGAACTTCAATTTCTTCCTCTTTTTGGCATTCATTATCCATTGTTTGTATGTATTTTTTGAAATTGGCATTTGTTATACTGCTTTCATGTATTTTAAATGCAGATGAGTCATAGGGCCTCATTACACGGTAGGCGGTGAGCCATGGCGCTATTAGCGCCATGGCTCATGCCGGTAAAATACCGGCACCACCTTGGCGGAAAGGGGATTTACCGCCCCATTCCAAGGTTGGAGGGGTGGTAAATCCCCCTTCCGCCATTGCCCTTCCCCATTCCCATTTCTGCCCCATAGGGCTCTATGGGAGTGGGGAAGGCGCTAATTACGGCACCGCAATTTTGCGGTGCCGTAATTAGCTCCGAGGTCCCTTAGCGGGTTGGTTTTTAACACCTGCAAAAAGCAGGCGTTAAAGCACCAACCCGCTAAGGGACCTCGTAGTTAGGCGGTAGGGATTTACCGGTATTTTACCGGTACCGGTAAAACCCTACCGCCATCCGTGTAATGAGGCCCATAGTCATCTAATAATGATTTTTCTTTTCTCCAAGGTTTAAAAAGTTGGAGTAGGGCCATGTAATATAGGTCTCTATGTTGTGGAGTTTTTCATGATAACTTTACATGATTAATTAGACTGGGTTTGGTTAGTTTCATTAGGCTTCCTTCACAAGTTGAAACTGAATATTTTCGGTTGTCTCATTTGGTGTGACATTGTTTTTGTAGGTGTAGTTTTGGCTAATGTCATACAGACACATGTTTTCCAAATCAGTAGTTTAATTTGGGTAGCATGTGTCAAGTAAATTGTTTTTTGCTGTTGGGATAATTTGTGGCAGTGTATTATGTCTGTTGGCAGGATTGTACGACTCTTTTTTGGGGTGAGACTGGTCTAAGGTTCAGTCAGACAATGTGTTCAGATATGACATATAAGGCTGTACCTGTTAAACGGTCTGCAGCTTCATAGCACCTGCATTCTCTATGGGAGAGCATTTTTATACCAAAGCTGTACAATTTCTGTGATAGTGTTTTGTCAGATGATATGCCATCCGAGAGGTCCTTAAGCTCTGTTTTCTCAGCTTTGGTGAGATAGGCTATGACATATCTTTCAACTGCAGTGTAATTGTCTGCAATGTATTGTATGTCTATCTTTGCATTCCACAAGAGTGCAATGATTGCATGTATTGTAATCATTGATTTACTTGGATGCTTCTTTCCTTTTAATGTTTTATGCATGTTTAGGGGATTTGCCATTTATGCTGTGGCTAGCAGTAGACATCAAGCTATTTACTTCTCTTTTTTTGCACACTGATCTAGGGAAGCCAAAGCGACATTTGGTATAGTATTTCCATTTGTTTTTATATCTACTTCGGCAGTATTTGCCACATTTATGTTTTTGGAAGCATAACACTTGTGTATATTGGTCACTATCTGTGGCTTCTGAAGGAATCTCGCAGGTAATCTATTTTTCAATAAACTGTAAACAGTGACATCAGAATCATGGCCAAATTTCGTAGCATCTTTTATCCACAAAAGCATGTGGATGTGTGGTACTCCTCTGGATTGATATTCTTTTCTCCAAAAGAAGTGTTGCACTTCTCCGAGCGGAGGGTAGTTTTATTGTTAATAAAATGCAGCATGGCAATAAAGCAATAGCGAATGTACCTTGATACATTTACAGAGTCAAGAGAAAAGAATTCTCCTGGTGTTATTTATGTCTATTCTGTCTTTATTTTGGTTTGAAGTTGTGCAATTCATCCCATGCATACTGTGCAAAACTTAAATTATCAAACCATGTGGGTGGGCCTTGGTTGCTTAGCATACAACGTACATCAGCGTGACGTTGGACCCAATATTCTTTTGTACCACGCATGTTTGCCAAGGGATTTGGGATACTTGACTGCAAGACATCATCTTTTTCTTTTATTTTTTTAAGCAGTTGGGTAGCGGATATGTTTAAAAAGTTGCTGCCTGTTTTTAATGTGTGCACAACTCCATAACATAGAGTTGCTAGTTCTCTTTCGAAGAGGAGGTGGAAAATTGGTTCAACATTTTGCCTGAATCTGGTGTCTTCAAAATACATTTGTAAAGAGCAATGTTTTGATGCACTAATTTGTGTTGACCTTTCATCATATAGTCCTACTTTTCCTGTTGGAAAGAGTAAAGGAAAAGAATGTGCTTCTACACTTTTTTCCAATATGCTCATTGGGGATCCTTTGGCTTGATGCATTTGATATATTTCTAATGCATCATCAATTGTGTCTTTGTAGTGCAGTGGGTGAATTGTATACTGGTCTAAAATGTTGGCTGCTATAACTGGATCTACACGTTGAAATTGGCCAGTTTCTGGTGACTCTTGAATAAAGTGGATGGTTTCTCTTATGTTTTCCTCTATGTTTATATCTTTGTAGAACTTCATTGTTTTCTTTTAGATATTGTAGTACTTGTCTAACTTTGTTTAAGTCAACTAGTTGTTGCCACATTTTTCTGTCTTTTGTTGGCACACCATTAACTAGTACAATCAAAGATTGATCAGTTGGCCGCTGTAGTCTTAGAGTTTGAACATTTTGTTTAGATACAATGGTAAATAAACTACTTTGCCACAGATGCCCTTTAGTAGCTCGGATGGAGGTAGTTTGTCTGATTTTGGTTGAAGGCATATTATAGCTTGAAATGGGTGCACTGTTTGTATTATAATGCTCTCATGCAAGTTAAGCTGTTGAAGAGCTTTTGGAAGAGGGAATATTTCTAGTTATTAGTGATAGCATGTGATGTCATTTGATTATTGTCAAGCTTTGTGTTGCAGTACGTGCACACTCTTCAGGGGTTAGTTACTTTGTATTTAACTGCTGCTGTTAGATATAAAGCTAATAGGAACCATTTGAGATTCTTCATTGTTTTCTCTCTTGTAGGATAGATATACTATGTTTGTGCTCTTTTTATAAAAAGTTCTGCGGCAACAGACACATATTTTGTCTGGGTTTGCAGCAGATGTTTATTGAAACATGGCTATTTTTTATGTCTTTATTAGGAGGTTGGTGTTTATGAGGTTTTCCGTAATGTTTTCTGACGGTATAGCATTTTCCAAGTCACCTTCAATTTCAAAGTATTTACCTTGAATGTACTCTATTTCTTCAGTAAGTTCTTTGGCTGTTCAATATAGGAGAATGTTATTTAAATGTTGCAGTTCTAGGGCAGGACTTTTTGCATAGTATAGTCGATTCACAAGATTCCGTATAGTAGAATGGTGTGTTGCTAACATTTTCATGTGGTGGAAAGTGCTTTTGCAAGCAGTTCCTGAAATGCAGACTAATTAATATCCTTGCAGACCAGTGTGGCTGCACACTGGACAGGAGTCTATAGTTTGCAATGTTTTCATTTTACTTTTGTCTTTTAGTTTCCCATAGTGATTGAGGAATTGTGGTAAAGATTTAAAAGATTGTTGGCTTACATAACACATTGAGCTGCATGTCCATGTGTACATTGGATGGTTTGTTTGGGTGAAAGGAGCATTTGGTTCAACATTTTTTGGGGCCTTTCATTCTATGAGGCTTTCTTTTGCTATAAAAGGTTTGTTCCACCATTTCATACCCTCAACCGTTATTGTCTATGACAATTGTTTTTTGTTGTTCTTGTTTATAAGCTTCTTCATTGAAGTATGGTTCTGTGCTGCTTGTGTGAATTGATTTACCATCACAGAAGTTTGAAAAGATCTCAATATAGAGACGGCACACGTTTAGAAGTACTTTTTGTAATTTATAGATTAATTTAGTTTTTGTTTCATTCTGTTTAAAATCAATATAAACAATTTTCTCTTCAGTAGAAAAGCACCCTCAATTAGAGCTTGCAGGATTAGTCTCCTGGAGAAGTTTTTAAGGGTAGTTCATCACTTTTCAAATTTTATAATAAGATTATGAAACTCTACGGTGGAAACGCTTTGTAAAATCATTTATTTGGATTGCTTTACTGTGACTACATTAACACTGTTAGATAGAGGATTGGGTTTGTTAGTAGATCTACTTTTCTTTGTACATAATGTTACCTTTTTTAGTCTTGGTTGGTTTTGTTTTTTGAGTGAGGTTACTAGCTTTTCTGTTTTAATGTTTTCTATACATTGTTTTAGTGGTGGATGGCTATGTGGTGTAGTTGTAAATGTATCTGCTCTACTTTTTCTTTCTTTTCTACGGAGTTGCTGTTTAGTAGGCATTTTGTTGTGTCTGTTGCAAAAAGAGAAAGGTTGTATTGGAAAATTCTGCAATGTATATGCATGTATAGTGCATGGGTGTGTGAATGTGATTGTAGAGATTAATAGAGTGCTGTTGGATTGTGAGGTGGTATATTAGGTGTGGTTGGGAATGTTGTGAGAATATGAGTGTACAGAGGTGTGATGGGGTTGGGTTAGTGAAGAAGGCAGTGGTGGTGTAATGGCATCTGTACAGTGATTGTGCTAGTTTTTGAGGAACAGAGTTGATGTTGTAATGGTGGTGTGTATATGGGAATAGTAGGCATGTGAATGGTGGAATATAATGGGCTACAGTGAAAGAAATGTTGGTTTGAAAGAGTAGTCTGGGGTGCTAAATATAGTGGTACTGTGCTGCTATAATTACATACATATACCAGGTACATTAATGTACTTACTTTGTCGGAGGCAAAGGGTATTCGTTTTTTGGTTGTCGATTGCAGTGATTTGTTTCCTTCCTGTAATTGCAAAAGAAAGTTAGTAGTTGTATGTGGCAATGGCGAAGTACTGTTAGGAAGCAAGGTTCATATTTACAATGGATGGAGGAGTGGTGGGGAAAAAGTTAATACAATTGGTGGACAGTTAAAAAATATTGCTTTTATGAGCATTTTCATGGAATTTAAGAACTGTGTATGTGCATTTGCAGAAGCTCTAAAATTTTGTAAAAGAGAGGAAAAGTTAATGGAAAAGAGATGTATTACACCTTTAAATGGCAATTGGTGTCTATAAGTTTAATGTGTTATGAGTATATCCATACCTGCCAACATGATGCATTCTAAGCTGTGTGTGTTTATCTGTGTTATGTTATGTTATTTTGCACTTATATAGCGCCTTATATACCATTGGTATGGTCTGAAGGCGCTGGTAGGTTGAACGCCCTTGGGAACCGCAGTTCAGATCAGTAGAGAGAGTAGGGAGAGTCAAAAAGGTGCGTGTGAGCACCGGATATGTGTGCCGGCCGTGCGGTACTTGTGCAATAGCTGCTTCTTATCGGTAGGTGTGGTGGTTGAGAGATCAGGAGAATGTGTTCGTTCTGGCAGGATTTATCCGGAACGGATGTGGCTGCGTTAGGCCTGAGGAAAACGCCTGGCTGAGGGTGTGAGACCAGCAGTGTTTACATAGAATGATGTGGAGTAAGTGGCGGATGTTCGTATAAGAACAGTTATACCGAATGGTGTCATAGTATCTCTGTGTTCTAGTTGAGTGGTGATGTAAAGGAGAGAGTAAGCGTGGTGGTGTGATATGATGGGTTATATGCTTTTTCAGTGTGCAAACTTCTAAATGCAACTTCCCAGAGAGGCTACTGGGCGAAACTTCTAAGTACAATTTTCCACACAGAGGCTATTGGGTACACTTCTAAATTCAATTTATCAGAGAGGCTATTTGGCACACTTCTAAATGTAACTCTCACAGAGGCTATTGGGTACACTTCTAAATGCAATTTTCACAGGCATCTACTGGGCACACTTCTAAATTCAAGTTTCCAGAGAGGCTATTGGGCAAACTTCTAAATGCAACTTTCCAGAGTGTCTATTGGATACACTTCTATAATCAACTTTCACAGATGCTATTGGTAGTACTTCTAAATACAACTTTCAAAGCGTGGCTATTGGGCATACTTCTAAATGCAGCTTTCACAGAGGATATTGGGCCCATATCTAAATTCAATTTTCCACAGAGAGGCTATTGGGCGCACTATTAAAATCAATTTTCCAGCGAGGCTATTGGGAACATTTCTAAATTCAATTTACCAGAGGGGCTATTGGGCACACTTCTAAATGTAACTCTCACAGAGGTTATTGGGTAATTGGGTACACTTCTAAATTTCACAGAGGGGGTATTGGGCACCCTTCTAAGTGCAACTTTCACAGAGTGGTTATTGGGGACACTACTAAATTCACAGCGAGCTTATTGGGCATACTTCAAAATGCAACTTTCCAGAGTGTCTATTGGGCACACTTCTTAATGCAATTTCACAGAGTGGGTATTGGGCACACTTCTAAATGCAACTTTCACAGAGTGGCTATTGGGCACACTTCTAAATGCAACTTTCACAGAGGATCTTGGGCACACTTCTAAATTCCATTTACCAGAGAGGCTATTGGGCACATTTCTAAAATTCAAGGAGAGGCTATAGGGCACACTTTCTAAATGCAACTTTCACATGCTAACATTCACAATTCCATCTAGATGCGGCGCAGGCCAATATTCACAATTCCATCTAGGAGTGGTCATGCTAACTTTCACAATTCCATCTAGGTGCGGACATGCTAACATTCACAATTCCATCTAAGAGTGGACATGCTAACATTTCTCAATTCCATCTAGGTGCGGACATGCTAACTTTCACAATTCCATCTAAGAGTGGACATGCTAACTTTCACAATTCCATCTAAGAGTGGACATGCTAACATTTCTCAATTCCATCTAGGTGCGGACATGCTAACATTCACAATTCCATCTAAGAGTGGACATGCTAACATTTCTCAATTCCATCTAGGTGCGGACATGCTAACATTCACAATTCCATCTAAGAGTGGACATGCTAATATTTCACATTTCTATCTAGGTGAGGACATGCTAACATTTCACAATTCCATCTAGGTGCGGACATGCTAACATTCACAATTCCATCTAGGTGCGGACATGCTAACATTCACAATTCCATCTAAGAGTGGACATGCTAACATTCACAATTCCATCTAAGAGTGGACATGCTAACTTTCACAATTCCATCTAGGTGCGGACATGCTAACTTTCACAATTCCATCTAAGAGTGGACATGCTAACATTCACAATTCCATCTAAGAGTGGACATGCTAATATTTCACAATTCCATCTAAGAGTGGACATGCTAACATTTCACAATTCCAACTAGGTGCGGACATGCTAATATTATGGCAGGCTATGTTATTTGGGGGTAAGATAGAGTGGCATGGGCTTTCTGGAGTGGAGTGATTGCTCTACTCCCTACCCATCCCACACTCACGGTTTTGGTGGTGTCTGTTAGCTGCTAGCTTCCTTGGCGTCCCCTGCGGACACCTGCAGACACATCTTGGAGCCGCCAATAATGGAACCGCCCTTGGCCTTGGGGCCCTTCGCCGCTGGGGGCTGCCGGGCAGAGGGCTGCCCTGGGAGGAGCAGTGATGAAGGGCGGGATGGGCGGGTTGGGAGGCAGGAGGGGGCGGGACCAGGAAGGGGTGGGAGGCGGGTGGGCGGGTGAGGGAGAACCAGGAAGGGGAGGCCGGGAGACACGGGGCAACGCGGGGCCTGGGCACACGATATTTTAGTAAATTACAAGGGAAAGGGGCGCGGATGGGTAGGCACACTCACCTGCTCCTTGGGTGAAATCAGGGCAGGGGGCAGGGGGCGGGAACGTGTACCAGGAAGAGGAGCGGGGAAGAGAAATGCTGCACACGGGGCCTGGGGGGGATATATTTGGACAAGGGTGGCCCAAAATGGGTCGCGGGACAATGGGGGTCTTACCTTGGGCAGAGATGGGAAATGAGGAGGCGGCATGGGAAGCGGGTCGCCAGTATCCTTGCGAGGGAGGGATAGCCAATCAGGGCAGGGGGCGGGAACATGTACCAGGAAGAGGAGCGGGGAAGAGAAACGCTGCACACGGGGCCTGGGGGGGATACATTTGGACAAGGGTGGCCCAAAATGGGTCGTGGGACAATGGGGGTCTTACCTTGGGCGCGAATGGGAAATGCGGAGGCGGCAGGGGAAGCGGGTCGCCAGTATCCTTGCGAGGGAGGGATAGCCAATCAGGGCAGGGGGCGGGAACGTGTACCAGGAAGAGGAGCGGGGAAGAGAAACGCTGCACAGCTGCACACGGGGCCTGGGGGGGATACATTTGGACATGGGTGGCCCAAAATGGGTCGCGGGACAATGGGGGTCTTACCTTGGGCGCGAATGGGAAATGCGGAGGCGGCAGGGGAAGCGGGTCGCCAGTATCCTTGCGAGGGAGGGATAGCCAATCAGGGCAGGGGGCTGGAACGTGTACCAGGAAGAGGAGCGGGGAAGAGAAATGCTGCACACGGGGCCTGGGGGGGATACATTTGGACAAGGGTGGCCCAAAATGGGTCGCGGGACAATGGGGGTCTTACCTTGGGCAGAGATGGGAAATGAGGAGGCGGCAGGGGAAGCGGGTCGCCAGTATCCTTGCGAGGGAGGGATAGCCAATCAGGGCAGGGGGCGGGAACGTGTACCAGGAAGAGGAGCGGGGAAGAAAAACGCTGCACACGGGGCCTGGGGGGGATACATTTGGACACGGGTGGCCCAAAATGGGTCGCGGGACAATGGGGGTCTTACCTTGGGCGCGAAGGGGAAATGCGGAGGCGGCAGGGGAAGCGGGTCGCCAGTATCCTTGCGAGGGAGGGATAGCCAATCAGGGCAGGGGGCGGGAACGTGTACCAGGAAGAGGAGCGGGGAAGAGAAACGCTGCACACAGGGCCTGGGGGGGATACATTTGGACAAGGGTGGCCCAAAATGGGTCACGGGACAATGGGGGTCTTACCTTGGGCGCGAATGGGAAATGCGGAGGCGGCAGGGGAAGCGGGTCGCCAGTATCCTTGCGAGGGAGGGATAGCCAATCAGGGCAGGGGGTGGGAACGTGTACCAGGAAGAGGAGCGGGGAAGGGAAACGCTGCACACGGGGCCTGGGGGGGATACATTTGGACACGGGTGGCCCAAAATGGGTCGCGGGACAATGGGGGTCTTACCTTGGGCGCGAATGGGAAATGCGGAGGCGGCAGGGGAAGCGGGTCGCCAGTATCCTTGCGAGGGAGGGATAGCCAATCAGGGCAGGGGGCGGGAACGTGTACCAGGAAGAGGAGCGGGGAAGAGAAATGCTGCACACGGGGCCTGGGGGGGATACATTTGGACAAGGGTGGCCCAAAATGGGTCGCGGGACAATGGGGGTCTTACCTTGGGCAGAGATGGGAAATGAGGAGGCGGCAGGGGAAGCGGGTCGCCAGTATCCTTGCAAGGGAGGGATAGCCAATCAGGGCAGGGGGCGGGAACGTGTACCAGGAAGAGGAGCAGGGAAGAGAAACGCTGCACACGGGGCCTGGGGGGGATACATTTGGACACGGGTGGCCCAAAATGGGTCGCGGGACAATGGGGGTCTTACCTTGGGCGCGAAGGGGAAATGCGGAGGCGGCAGGGGAAGTGGGTCGCCAGTATCCTTGCGAGGGAGGGATAGCCAATCAGGGCAGGGGGCGGGAACGTGTACCAGGAAGAGGAGCGGGGAAGAGAAACGCTGCACACGGGGTCTGGGGGGGATACATTTGGACAAGGGTGGCCCAAAATGGGTCGCGGGACAATGGGGGTCTTACCTTGAGCGCGAATGGGAAATGCGGAGGCGGCAGGGGAAGCGGGTCGCCAGTATCCTTGCGAGGGAGGGATAGCCAATCAGGGCAGGGGGCGGGAACGTGTACCAGGAAGAGGAGCGGGGAAGAGAAACGCTGCACACGGGGCCTGGGGGGGATACATTTGGACACGGGTGGCCCAAAATGGGTCGCGGGACAATGGGGGTCTTACCTTGGGCGCGAAGGGGAAATGCGGAGGCGGCAGGGGAAGCGGGTCACCAGTATCCTTGCGAGGGAGGGATAGCCAATCAGGGCAGGGGGCGGGAACGTGTACCAGGAAGAGGAGCGGGGAAGAGAAACGCTGCACACGGGGTCTGGGGGGGATACATTTGGACAAGGGTGGCCCAAAATGGGTCGCGGGACAATGGGGGTCTTACCTTGGGCGCGAATGGGAAATTCGGAGGCGGCAGGGGAAGCGGGTCGCCAGTATCCTTGCGAGGGAGGGATAGCCAATCAGGGCAGGTGGCGGGAACGTGTACCAGGAAGAGGAGCGGGGAAGAGAAACGCTGCACACGGGGCCTGGGGGGGATACATTTGGACACGGGTGGCCCAAAATGGGTTGCGGGACAATGGGGGTCTTACCTTGGGTGCGAATGGGAAATGCGGAGGCGGCAGGAGAAGCGGGTCGCCAGTATCCTTGCGAGGGAGGGATAGCCAATCAGGGCAGGGGGCGGGAACGTGTACCAGGAAGAGGAGCGGGGAAGAGAAATGCTGCATACGGGGCCTGGGGGGGATACATCTGGACAAGGGTGGCCCAAAATGGGTCGCGGGACAATGGGGGTCTTACCTTGGGCAGAGATGGGAAATGAGGAGGCGGCAGGGGAAGCGGGTCGCCAGTATCCTTGCGAGGGAGGGATATTCAATCAGGGCAGGGGGCGGGAACGTGTACCAGGAAGAGGAGCGGGGAAGAGAAATGCTGCACACGGGGCCTGGGGGGGATACATTTGGACACGGGTGGCCCAAAATGGGTCGCGGGACAATGGGGGTCTTACCTTGGCCGCGAATGGGAAATGCGGAGGCGGCAGGGGAAGCGGGTCGCCAGTATCCTTGCGAGGGAGGGATAGCCAATCAGGGCAGGGGGCGGGAACGTGTACCAGGAAGAGGAGCGGGGAAGAGAAACGCTGCACACGGGGCCTGGGGGGGATACATTTGGACAAGGGTGGCCCAAAATGAGTCGTGGGACAATGGGGGTCTTACCTTGGGCGCGAATGGGAAATGCGGAGGCGGCAGGGGAAGCGGGTCACCAGTATCCTTGCAAGGGAGGGATAGCCAATCAAGGCAGGGGGCGGGAACGTGTACCAGGAAGAGGAGCGGGGAAGAGAAACGCTGCACACGGGGCCTGGGGGGGATACATTTGGACACGGGAGGCCCAAAATGGGTCGCTGGACAATGGGGGTCTTACCTTGGGCGCGAATGGGAAATGCGGAGGCGGCAGGGGAAGCGGGTCGCCAGTATCCTTGCGAGGGAGGGATAGCCAATCAGGGCAGGGGGCGGGAACGTGTACCAGGAAGAGGAGCGGGGAAGAGAAACGCTGCACACGGGGCCTGGGGGGGATATATTTGGACACGGGTGGCCCAAAATGGGTCGCGGGACAATGGGGGTCTTACCTTGGGCAGAGATGGGAAATGAGGAGGCGGCAGGGGAAGCGGGTCGCCAGTATCCTTGCGAGGGAGGGATAGCCAATCAGGGCAGGGGGCGGGAACGTGTACCAGGAAGAGGAGCGGGGAAGAGAAACGCTGCACACGGGGCCTGGGGGGGATACATTTGGACAAGGGTGGCCAAAAATGGGTCGCGGGACAATGGGGGTCTTACCTTGGGCGCGAATGGGAAATGCGGAGGCGGCAGGGGAAGCGGGTCGCCAGTATCCTTGCGAGGGAGGGATAGCCAATCAGGGCAGGGGGCGGGAACGTGTACCAGGAAGAGGAGCGGGGAAGAGAAACGCTGCACACGGGGCCTGGGGGGGATACATTTGGACACGGGTGGCCCAAAATGGGTCGCGGGACAATGGGGGTCTTACCTTGGGCGCGAATGGGAAATGCGGAGGCGGCAGGGGAAGCGGGTCGCCAGTATCCTTGCGAGGGAGGGATAGCCAATCAGGGCAGGTGGCGGGAACGTGTACCAGGAAGAGGAGCGGGGAAGAGAAACGCTGCACACAGGGCCTGGGGGGGATACATTTGGACAAGGGTGGCCCAAAATGGGTCGCAGGACAATGGGGGTCTTACCTTGGGTGCGAATGGGAAATGCGGAGGCGGCAGGGGAAGCGGGTCGCCAGTATCCTTGCGAGGGAGGGATAGCCAATCAGGGCAGGGGGCGGGAACGTGTACCAGGAAGAGGAGCGGGGAAGAGAAACGCTGCACACGGGGCCTGGGGGGGATACATTTGGACACGGGTGGCCCAAAATGGGTCGCGGGACAATGGGGGTCTTACCTTGGGCGCGAATGGGAAATGCGGAGGCGGCAGGTCATGATTCCTGCCCCTCATGTCCCCAGCCCTCCAAGATGTCAGGCTGGAGCCAGGTCTCGATCACCTACATGGCCCTCAAGGGCCTCTCCATCGCTCCAAAGACCCACTTGGAGTCAGGCTTGGCGCTTGTGGCACCAGACTCACTCACTCCCATAGGATAACATTGGGGATTGGACTTGTAGTCAATCAATCAATAAAGCCGTGTGTGATTTTATATCTGATACTATACAAGCATCAAATGCTTACCTGAATCCCAGCCGCTCTGAGGGAACTCTGTTTCTGGAACTTCTCATCCATCTGCAAGAGGGAAAAGACAATCCAGGTTAGCGTGGAAACATCTAGAGGTGCCACATACCGCGCTTACCCACCGCATTTGTTCTACATAACCGGCATCCACGCTGAAAACGCTGCGGCACCTAAAAGACACAGAAAAAAAACTCAGTTCAATGCAAATACGAAAGGGGTGCATCGCGCTCTCACTCACCTTCAGCGCTACTCATCTCAGCAGCACGCCGCCATCCCCGGACGTTGCCCATCATCTAAGGAAGGAAAGGAACAAAGTTAGAGAACTGTTCAAAAGACTCATTATACTTACCTGTCGGACTCTTGCGAGTGAAGTAACTAGGCAGCAACGAGCCTGCATCAATCAACGCGCCCCTGCGCTGAAATCAGGATGGAGAGCACACTATCCAAGAAAACAAGGTGAGTGTGGATCAAATGGAGGGTTGGACCCCGGGGAAGAAGGGGTTCAAGCACACAGAGACAATAGGGAGTTAAACTCTACCAATCCTGTGTTTCAGGCCCCGTCTCCAGTCGAATAGCCTCCAGGGAAGCGTTCAAGGTCGTAATAGGTCAGAACAGGCTGAGTGACGTCCACGTGGATACCAGGTGAGCGTTACAATGTGGTCATAGAGTTTTTCTTTGCATTATGGGACTTGTAGTTCCAATTTTACCATTGTGAAAGAAAGTAGAGAAAAAATAGGACTGCATAAGCAGCTGAAGATTGGAATGGGTTATGTTAGGAATTATGCATGTACTGTTAATATATTAAACTGCACACACTGATTGCCAATTACAATAACTTTTTTAAAAAGTCTTCCAAAAAATATTTTGAAGAGCACAGCATTTCATATGTTTATTTGATATGCATGTCACATATTCGTGTGAAGTTTAGTCATTTTTTTTTCTTTGTATTCTGGGACTTGTAGTTTCAGTTTAATAGTGGGTGCAGTCAATTGGAAGTGACAGAATGCAAAGGAAAAATAAAACTTAACAATCACCTATACATTGGAATGGGCGATGTTGAGATGTATGCATGTGCTGCCAACATTTTAAACTGTGAGGCACAAAGTGCCACTTCAAAATGGTCTACAGGTCTATTTTAACTGGTTTCCCCTTATTTTATGGAAACGTGACACAGTCACTTTTTTTACTTTCATTAAAATGCTTGTAAAAATAATTATTTTGAAATGCAGAGCATTCTAATTGTTTGCTGCTTAATGTGGGCAAGTGATGAATGCTGCACCTCATGGCATTTTATAGAGTAGTTAAACAAGAGAATATG
The DNA here is from genome assembly GCF_040938575.1 of Ambystoma mexicanum. Lineage (NCBI taxonomy): Eukaryota > Metazoa > Chordata > Amphibia > Caudata > Ambystomatidae > Ambystoma > Ambystoma mexicanum. The sequence goes on from NC_090940.1 coordinate 358,812,872, forward strand.
CTTATTGAGAAGTGTATTATAGGGTAAGTAGCTGGAACTCTCTTTCTCTCTCTCTCTCTCTCTATATATATATATATATATATATATATATATATATATATATATATATATATATATATATTTGTGAAAGAGTTCAAGAAAACCTTTTTTTTAAATATAAAGAGTTCCAGTCTGCCCCAGAATCTTGCTGTGAGAGGACGTGCTTCTGCTCCAGTGCTCCACTTTTGCTGCGATACATCGCGTTTCACCTCTAAGGGAAAGGAAAAAAAAACCAGCCCAACCTACCTTCAAAAACCCCGTGGCCGCGCGGAGCGCGCGCGGAGTTCCGAGCAGAGTTCCAGTCTGCCCCAGAATCTTGCTGTGAGAGGACGTGCTTCTGCTCCAGTGCTCCACTTTTGCTGCGATACATCGCGTTTCACCTCTAAGGGAAAGGAAAAAAAAACCAGCCCAACCTACCTTCAAAAACCCCGTGGCCGCGCGGAGCGCGCGCGGAGTTCCGAGCAGAGTTCCAGTCTGCCCCAGAATCTTGCTGTGAGAGGACGTGCTTCTGCTCCAGTGCTCCACTTTTGCTGCGATACATCGCGTTTCACCTCTAAGGGAAAGGAAAAAAAAACCAGCCCAACCTACCTTCAAAAACCCCGTGGCCGCGCGGAGCGCGCGCGGAGTTCCGAGCAGAGTTCCAGTCTGCCCCAGAATCTTGCTGTGAGAGGACGTGCTTCTGCTCCAGTGCTCCACTTTTGCTGCGATACATCGCGTTTCACCTCTAAGGGAAAGGAAAAAAAAACCAGCCCAACCTACCTTCAAAAACCCCGTGGCCGCGCGGAGCGCGCGCGGAGTTCCGAGCAGAGTTCCAGTCTGCCCCAGAATCTTGCTGTGAGAGGACGTGCTTCTGCTCCAGTGCTCCACTTTTGCTGCGATACATCGCGTTTCACCTCTAAGGGAAAGGAAAAAAAAACCAGCCCAACCTACCTTCAAAAACCCCGTGGCCGCGCGGAGCGCGCGCGGAGTTCCGAGCAGAGTTCCAGTCTGCCCCAGTCCGCCGCGGGAGTAGCGGGCTGGCGGGCTGGCAGCTGGACGCTCTCCAAGGACTCCAAGGACTCACGATCTGAGGGACTGACGTACTGCAGTGCTACAAGGATAAAGAGGTAGGATCCCTCCTGTTTTCTTGTGTTTGTTGGCGCTGGCTCCGACCCCACGAACTCTAAGCGGCTTAAGCTCAACGTCCGGCTGCCTCCCAAGAGCTACCGCTACCGCCGGTTCATAATTGGCGGCAAGCTACTGACTTGGTCCCTCCCTCCCCCCCACCCACCCATTTTCTCTTTTCCCCCTTCCCCTCCCCCCCTTTTTCTTTTTCTTCTGTCTGTCTCTCGCTCCCTCTCTGTCCTTATCCCTCCCCCATCTCTGGCAAGTTTCTTTTGTCCCCCCCGCCTCCTCCTCTTCCGCCCTTCCCTCTTCCCCCTTTGTTCCCCACTGTCGCTCCTCTTCCCTCTCTTCCCCTTCCCTTTCCCCCCTTTCCCCTTCCCTTCTCTTACCCGTGATGGAGGAAGACCTGGACCAGCGTCTCCTAAGGAGCCGCACAAAGAAAACCTTAACGTTAGCGCCCAGCAGCGCCGCAGGCTCTGTCCCGTCTCTGCATTCGTCAAGAGCGTTAGCGGCCAGCAACCCGCTTTCGCGAGAAAACCTGGATCACGCTCACCCTGGGTCCACCAAAGAACTTCCTCTCCCTGGTAGAGACAACGAGCACGGACTGAACCCCCCCTTCCATATGGTGGGACCAAGCAACGCATCTGCACTACCTACACTTTCCCCGCCTTTAGATCCACGATCCTCTCTGTCTTCTCAGGCTCACAAAGACAGAGCACTTGGAGGCCGCTTGGGCCAGCGGCAGTCTTGGGACATCGAACCCTTCACGGCCCCCCCCCGCACCGCTTTGGCGAGAGACCACCCCTGTGCGGGGACCGGAGGGCCCCTGTCAGGGGGTCTGGGGGCGGGCCCAGTTCTAAGTGAAGCGACATGCGAAACCCAACTTCCTCTAAATCCGCCTGCTCGGCCGGCCACCAACCTCCAAGAAAGTTCAAGTGTTTCCGACTCGTCTCAACAGCCTAAAGATGCCCAGCGGTCACTCCACTTGACCACCAACCTTCCCGCTCAGGACCTGCTCTTCATTTCACATGTCATTCCGGCTGCTCAAACTATCACCACGGCCCTAATTCATCCTGCTACGCCGGGCAGCCGGGTCCCTTCTTACTGCGGTGACGAAGGACGTCTAGAGAATCCAACGGCCTATCCCACCCCAGCTAAGATAGCCCAGCACCCCGCATCGGATGCGTTTAAACCACCAGAGACGGGCATAGCGCCAGTCTCGCCCGGCAACATCCCCGGCACCGGGGCACCAAGGACGTCTGATATCCTGTCCCCAGTTTTGCTTAACCTCCCAACTTCCTCGAACCCCCTTCCGGAGGATCCTAGTGAGGCAGACTCCGATCCCTGTTCTGAAACTTCAGAAAGGGGCAGCCGTAAACTGACAACCCACCAAAAGAAAAAAAGACCTATCTTCAAAAAAAAAGGCAACACGGCCTCTAAGTCCACCGACCCAACGTTTACAGCCAAACCTACACTCGCCTCCAGACAGCCTAAAAAGGCTGTTTCGCAACAAGGCCAGAAGAAGAAGCCCCACACCAAAACTACTCTACCTATTCCACTTTTGTCGAATGCTTTGCTGAATTTCTTCCAGACGCAAGGCAAACGGAAACTGTCCAACGACTCAGAACTTTCAGATGCAGAAATCCTTCAAGCCCTGGATGAGACGCCTCAGACGTCTAAGTCAAGGAAAATCTCCACTTTTGCCAATCCCCAGGGCACGTTTCCCGGGCAAGTCCCGGCTCCAACGCCATTATCCTGCAGGCCATTAGAAAAGCCTTTCCCGCAGTCTGATTTAGGATCCGACCATTTGGTCACCCTGGCTCAAACCACATCCGAAGCTGTTCGACCAACTGTACCAGCGCCAGCCACGCCAAGATGGCAGGTCTCAGCTTCAAGTCCACCAGAGCTTGGTCAGGCGAAGGCTCCATCACCACCGCTTCCAAACCCGGCGGTCACCACAGCGACCGATCCACTAACCAACAAAAGGACCTTCTATCAGCCCCTTTTAGAAATCTTTGACTTACAGCACCCCAAAGGGGGGCCACAAAGAGAAACGTCGCCTCAACCCTGGACAACGAATCACCTGTTCACCGCGCTGCCCGCTGCCAGTCACCAAGACGCCTTGACTCAGATTCCTCAAACAATGGACCTAAATCCGAGGCCTTCTAATACGTCTGACTCTGGAGAGCCCAATACCAGGCGCAGGCACTCACTGGCAAACCCGACGGCTCCAGGACCAAAGGCCTCGTCAGCAAACGGCAGATTTGATCTGTCCTCATCATCGCACAAAGACTCACCCAACACCAGAAAAGACCTGACAACAATAATGTCGGCAATCACCATCTCCATGGCCCCGTTCTGCAAATTGTACGAAACGCTAAGTGATGTTTCAAAAGATAACACAGCCATCTTAGCAAGTATACAGTCGAAGCTAACCTTCTTAGAAGGCTACATAACAGCTATTGACTTAAAGTACGAATCCCAGGCCCTAACAAAAAAGGCGACAGTTTCAGATCTGGAGCGGTCCGTGGCATCATCATCTACACACGGCCCTTTGCCTCCAACGTTAAAGCACAAATCTACACAGACGTCCCAGGCAAAATTTTCAAACGAAAATGCTCCAGTGTTCCTACACAAAGCAAAAGTGTCACAAACATCCAACCTGCCTATACTGATCCCAAACCTGGCTTTGGGAACCTGCCTACGTCCGATTCAATCCCTGCCTAAAGGAAAGAACATCCTGAAATTAAGCGGGATCGATATTCCAATCCCACTAGTCGACAAACTAAACGATTGTACCCCCCCACGAGAGGACCTCCCCTCCACCTCAAGAGATCCTGGAAGCACGGCTGTAAATATCACACGTGCAGGCTCCGTGATGGATCTCACCCATTCCCCTAGACCGACAACAGAATGTGTGACCTCAGACATACAATCATCTACGCCGCCTGACAAGGGGCATTCTGCCCCTGCGAACGACCCTACTCCTTGTGAGACTAACCTGAATTGCAGAGCGCCTCACCACTCCAGCCGGAGGGAGACCCCCGAGCTGAACAGAGCGACGAAGACCCGACACACTGATGCTCCATCAAGATACTTGTCAGATGCCCAAAGCAGACCCAGGACGAGAACTCACTCAGATAGATCGTCCCCGCAGAAGCTGCGGACATCCAGAAGTGCAACAGACAACCACACTCTCCGCACAAGGGACAATTCTACTCGCGTTTTTAAAATAGAGCAACTTTCTGACAAAGATAAGTACATCATCTTGAATAGAAAAAAGGTGCTAAAAATCACATCGAATACACCCTCGCTACGCAAATTAACTTCGGATGATTTCAAAAGGGTGGAGCCATATCATAGAGGTAATAAAGCGAAAGCCTACCTACATATCTACTCGTCTGCAACTCAAGATATAGGCCCCCTTGCTAGCGATGAACTCAAAGCACAAGGTCTTCTACTGTCAGAATTAAAGTCTCCTGTCCTTAAGAACATCACACAGGACCAGCAACCCCCATACGAAAGACCTAATGCCCCTAGTCCTTCCCAACGGCAAACCGATCGAAGAGAGACACTGAAGTCGCACTTTTTTTATCCATCAACAACCCGGAAGCCAAGACAAGACTCACCTGAACGCCCCATAAGACCCGCCGGGGGATCTCCGGATCCACCTCTTCGGCCATCACAGCTTTCCAAGCGGTCTATCGACACTCAGGACCAAGCCAGACAACGTCTGCGGCACTCCCCTTATCAGCGCCCACGCAGGGCGCAAAGGAAACTAAGCTGGAGAGAGCAATCTCCACGAAGAGCTCGCGCACCCCATAGATCGGGTGGGCAACCCAAACCATCATTGTCGCCAGTTCCAAAAAAGTCTCTCCCCCAACCTGGCCCGTGGGACTGGATAAAAGGGGCTCTATCATCCTACCGCCTCAGATAGCAATTACCCAAGGAAGCCGATGACCACCTATGCGACAAACTCTTGTCACTGGCCTCCTGGAATACCAGAGGGCACGTCCACCTGACTGACCCTAACACCTCTGACCTGGGCCATTTTGACATCTTTTGTCTACAAGAAACCTGGCTCCAAGATACACCCTCCATGGACGGGTATGACATTGTGATTTCGCCGGCGACAAAAGGGCTACTAGGCCGGCCCTCAGCGGGTCTGCTCATCGGTGTACGGTCAGACCAAAATCTAAAAATGCTCAGGACCACAGCTAGTTCATACGGGATATTGGCAGTCCTAATTGATTGGAACCCTGCTTCGGGACCATCAAATTGCAGGCCAAAGCAACCCTCATCCCCACCACTCGCTGTGATCACCGCGTACTGGAACCCGCAAAGAACCACAACGCAACTTTTCTGCCAAAATATGGCAGAGGTCCTGGATGAGATTCTTATTGAATGGAACACTCCCTTCATACTGGTATGCGGTGATCTCAATGCGAAGTGTAGCCAGCAGAAGACAGACCGAAAAAAATCATCCGACGTAACTGAAACAGAGCATAGAGGACAAGCATGGATGACCCTCATGGCATCCCGGAACCTACACAACGTTGCCTGGATCCGTGAAGGACAGACGCTCCTCCCGACCTGGGAGAGGGGCCGACTGACAGCCACATTGGACTATATTTTTGCGTCTCAAGCCTTGTGTGCTGCAATTCAAGACTTTAAGGTGGTTAAAACGACCGCCAGCGACCATAACATGCTCATCACGTCTTGGAGCTCCCTAGCGAGGAATTCAACTTCCTATTTACCATCGATTGAAACAAATCCCAAACAATCACGCCTGCGACTGACCCGGACCAACATCAGAGCTATCACCGATCAGTACGTGGCTGAATTTGAGATCGACCAACCTTCAGTGCCATCGTCCAGGCCGGACTACTATCCCCTGCTCTTAAAATATACGAGCCACCCGGCAGTGGACCTAACCACCCCCAAATCTTGTACCCACAAGTATGACCGGGAAACTGCGGGGAATAAAAATAGCCTGAGAAATCTCAGAAGACGTGCAAAGACCACCAATACCGAAGAGGCATGGGACCGCTGGAGAACTGAAAAAAAAGCCTATAAATCATGGATCAGGGCACGTCGTGCTGTTTTATACCAACAGGACGCAGAAGCTATGATGAAAGTATTACACACAAAAAAAACGGCAGATTTCTGGGACTTGGTAAACGCCTCGCAAGGATCCACAACCTATAACATGAGTAATTCTGTCCCAGAACAAGTCTGGGCCACGTTCTACACTGACCTTTTTGCCAGCTTAGCGCGAGAGACGAATCCGTTTTTTGTCACCACCGGTGCACCCTGGATCGACCTCTCCCTAACATTAACCATAAGTACTGCCATCCAAAAATTAAAATCTTCCAGAGCCCCAGGCCCGGACGGCTTGTCGAACATAGATTTAAAAAAGCACCACGCGGAATGGGCTGCCTTTATGAGCATTCTGTTCGACCATTGCAGATCTGCCAGACAGATCCCATCATCATGGTGCAAAGCAATCATCATCCCTATTTTCAAACGTGGATCCAGAGAAGCACCGGAAAACTACCGTCCGATTGCCCTATTGGACATAATGGGGAAAATATTTGCCTCCCTTCTTTTAGATCATTTCCACCGCTGGGAGAAAACAGCTCCCTGCAGCGATCCCTACCAACTAGGCTTCAAGAAAAACGGCAGCACCACACTGAACATCTTCATACTTTCACTTCTAAAAGCCAAAATAAAACAAGGTTCTCCGGCGGTGTACATGGCTTTTATCGACCTCTCTCAGGCGTTCGACAAAGTGGACCGACCTAGACTATGGAGAAAGCTGGCAAACTGGAACTGCCCACCGGCCATATTACACCCTATAATAGCCCTCCACACCAATACTTCTCTCAACGTCCGTCTAAACAAACAGGGGGCCCTGTCTAGAAATATCCAGACGTTCAGAGGTGTCAAACAAGGCTGTCCGCTAGCTCCGGCACTTTTTGTGGCTTTTTTGGGGGACTTCAAAGATTCGGAAGCGTTGGTGCGCTGCTTTCCCCCAAAGTTTGGCAATCTCCCCCTGTCTCGCCTCCTATACGCCGACGATATGATCCTGTTTGACCAAACTCCGATCGGCCTCCAAAGGCAGCTGGACAATCTGGCAACCTACATGACTACCAACAATCTTCAAATAAACCAGATTAAAACTAAAATCATGATCTTGTCCTCTTCACGCCACCCGCCTAAAACCACCGGGTTTTGGTCAGTTTGCAAAACCAGAATCGAAGTGGTTCAACAATTTAAATATCTAGGTGTGCTCTTAGATGGGTCGCCACATGAAAGCAAAATGCAGCAACACCTCTGGACCAAAACAAGGCAACTGACTTCCCAATTACGGGCACTCGACAGGAAGTTTGGCAAATTCTCACTAATCCCGGCCATCAACTTCTACAAGGGTAAAATGGTACCCTCTCTGACCTACGGCATGGACGCCATGTTCACCATACCGCCCCAACAATGGCGTAAACTAGAGGCCTACATATGGAAGTCCCTTTTAGGTCTGCCAAACGCCATTCCTATAGAAGCAATCAGACGTGATCTGGGCCTTTTGTCTCTAGGCGCCACTGTCAGTGGGGCTGCTCTTGCCCTATTCAGGAAAACTTTAATTAAAGACAGTCTCCCAATTTTCAAAACAATTGGGCAGGAACTTGAATCAACCACTACCAAGTCGGTCCAAAAGTGGGTGGATCTTCAAAAAACCAAACTGGAAGGCCTGCAATGTTCACTTAACGACCTGATAACGAACCCACAAAGAGTAAGTGAAAAACTAAAACTACAGGACTGGATCACCACTGTGGACAAAGCAGCTTCCATCAAGTGCCTAAACCATCTTCCTCCAACCTACAATAAACTGAAATCCCCTATGACGTACTGTCTGCGATTTCCAGATAAAAAACTACGCTCAACTTTTCTAAGGGCTCGTTTAAACCTGCTTCACACCCGCGAAACCTTGAGAAGAAGACTGCAGACCACCTCAACTACTTGCAGACTGTGTGAAGACCCTGACTCTGTGGAGAACATTCGCCACCTGCTCCTAATCTGTCCGGCTTTGGACGACATTCGTGCCCCATTTCTGTCTTCGCTTCGGTCAGACTCGGTCTTGATCGAGGAGCACACATGGTGGTGCCGTTTAATATCTGGCGAGAAGTCTCGTTGGGCGGTTGCCACGGCCAAAATATTAGAAGCAGCCTTCTCCAAAATTGGCGGCAAAACTAGTGGCCTGCAGACCGTGGATGCTTAACTGACGGTTTTCTGCTACTTCTAAAATCTACTGTGTAGCTGAGTCACTAGGTCTTAACTTGGTGAACCCTTTCTTCTTTTGATTTCTTTTGATTTTCATTCACTGCAACTGTCAACTTCTTGTAAAAATCATTTTCTTTGATTACACACAAGTAAAAAAAAAAAAAAAAAAAAAAAAAAAAAATATAAGCATACCTTTATTATGTTTTCTTAGATGCAGATCTTGATGAATCTGGAAATAGACATCGTAGGCAGTGTACAGTTGTTTTTGATGCAGATGTCTTTAGTTAACAGGAAATATGTACTCTGAGAGTTCAGGTTTACATCTGAAGTGTTGAAGTGAGATGCCACGGTTAGGTGTAGAGGTTTTGGATGTATTTGATGGATGGATGTGTGGCACTTTGAAAGCAGCCAATGAAGGAGTTTTCAGAACATGGAAGTGGAACGGATAGAAGGTCTGTCCTCTGTAAGACGGTCCGCGGACACCACGGTAGTCTGTGGATGGCACGTGCCACATCCGGGTCTTTTGTGGATGCCTGGCAAGGAAAGGGGACTGTGGGGAGTAGCCAATTAGGTTTGCTGGGTGAGGTGTACAGGAAGTTAGGGTAGTAGGAGTTCTGTTTGCATGAGCTGTGAGAGCAGTGGTAACGGCTATGGCTATGTGTTTGAGAAGGCATACTGTGTGGATTCTGGGGGACTCTTCAATTCAGGCATTGAAGATATAGGCTGAGAAGCACACCATTCTTGGAAATATTGGATTATCAGAAGTGGAAGTTTCCTGGCATGCAGATTGTGACTCAAACTGGTGAAGCTTGCTTCATTCTGTGAGAGTATGGCTCTCTTTAAATGCCCAGATATTGTGATTGTCTATTATGAAGGGGACAGTTATGAGTTTGTGACTCCAGTGTCATTGCAAGTTGTGCTGAAGGATTTTTTGAAAAGCCTAATGCAACTGTTTCCTGTTGCTCAGATAATGTTTTCGGAAATAAATCAGAGACGCACATGGAGATGTCCAACAAACATTTTCAGTCCTCAAATTGAACAACAATCAAGGCAGATTGTCAAAAAAGGTGTATCTGTATATTTTGCATGCTGCAGGAATGTCTTTTTTTAAGAATGATAATATCAATTCTCAGGGTGTGAATTTTTTTTGTTCAGATGGCGTTCACTTCACAGATGTTGGATATGCAATTTTCCTTTACAATTTTATGAATGCATTGAAGAGGTTCCTGTGAAGGAAAAAAACAAAAACATAAAAGCAAAAAAAAAAAGGAAAAGCAAGTTGTTTGTTAACAAACCCCCTGTCTAAAGTTTAGATTAAATACATTGGGCCTCATTACGATTTTGAAGGTAGCCATGCCGCTTTTAGCCATGCTTTTAGCGGCATGGCTACCCCCCAAACCGGGTACCAGGTCTGGGTTCCAGAAATAGGGAATTACCGGGCCAACTTTGGCATGCTGAATAATTCCCATTCTCGGGACCCGGACACTTAACATCCCCATTCCAATTTGAGCCCCCATAGGGCTCAATGGGAATGGGGAGTGTGCTAACGACGGGCCCGTTAATGACGGGCCCATTGTTAGCATCCTGGTCTGCTAGCGGGTCCCGCTAAGGACGCCTTGTCTGACCAGACGTCCTCAGCGGGACCCGCTGCAGTCCTCATAATGTGGCGGCCCAGCATGAACGGTGCCAGTCCTTTACCGGCACCGTTCATTCCATGGCCGCACACGTTGTAATGAGGCCCATTATGTTAATTTGCCTTCCCAAACCCTCCAACTGGACGATCTGTCCACGGACACCGGGCTAATCCATGGATGGCATGTGCCACATCCAGATATTTTAAAGTTGCCGGGCATGGAAAGGGGACTGCGGAGGCTTTGGACAGTCGTTGTGTCCGCAGACATCAAAGGAACAGCCAATCGGTTTCCTGGGTGTGGTGTGCAGGAAGAGACTGTAGCAGGATTTTTGTTAGTTGGAGTTGTGAGAGGATTGAAAATGGCCATGGAAATGTCTTTCAGCAAGCAGAGTGTTTGGATTTTGGAGGACTCTTGGGTTCACTGGGTGAAGGTGTATGCTGAGCATTGGGGACTAGCCAAAAATCTTGGATTTCCTGTAATGGAAGTGTTCTGGTACGGAGTGCGTGGCATGAAGCTGGCCATATAACATAGCGAGTAGAGCGTTCACTTTGACATCTGTGCAGATCCTGCTGACACAGGTTCAAATCCTGGCAGGGTCAAACTCAGCCTTTCTTCCTTCCCAGGTGAATAAATGAGCACCACACACCGTGGGTAATAATAAGCAGCACTCCGATACCTGCGGGTTCGTAGCACTATAAATAAATGCTAAATAATAATAATAATAAAAATCATTATTATTATTATTATTATTATTAAGTGGTTGGACTTGCTTCCATTTTGTGCAATTATGGTTCAATTTAAGCATCCAGACATTATTATCATTCATTATGGTGGGAACAGTTTGGGGAACGTGACTGGTATTTCATTGCAGTTTGCAATGAAGGAGACATTGGGAAAGTTGAAGGAAATGTTCCTTAATTCCAAAATAATTTTTTCACAAATTGCCCAGAGGCAGATGTGAATATGTTCCAGTTCATTTGGTCCACAAATGGAAAAAGTGAGCCACAACATCAATAAAGCCGTGTGTGATTTTGATACTATATAGATTATAGTGTGTCCAATGTTGGCATGACATCGCTTCATAATGAAAACATAAAACTTGATAGGGCCAACATTTTCCGGTGAGCTGGAGTCTATCTAACTGATGTGGGTAATAAGATGTTTGTGGAAAACATTCAAAATACTTTGAATCAGTTTCTGTGAAAGCAAGAAGAAATAATGAAAATCAGTGAAATGTTTTCTTAGTTCACTTTGTAAAACTAAAAATTAAAAAAATATATAAAAGCCAAAACCCCCCAAAAATGGTTATTTAAGCAGCCATCTTTTTTAGCGCAAAACAATTGCAATGCTTTCATTCATCCCACACCTTGAATTGTTAGATGTCTACAGACTACTGCCCTGTCTGTAGACAATGCAGGTTGCACAGGGTCCTGTGACCTTTTTTCCCAATTCTATATTTTAACTGTGAAAGGTGGCTCCTAAAGGTACCTTTTTATTGCAATTCTGTATTAGTTTTGTCTTTTTTTTCAGGAGAGGCAATGTAGGAGAGGGAGGGTGGGAAGGGGCCCCAACCACAGGGATGAAGGGGCAGGTGGAGAGAGGAGGATGTTGGGGGGGCCTTAATCAGCTAGGTGGCAGTCTGTCTCATGCTCCTTGACTGCAGCCTTGAAAGCACTCCAAAACTGCTCCCCCCTTCAGATCAGTGGTTCACAGTACATGCATATCACCTTGATCCTTGAAAGGTAAGGGTCAACAGCATGCTGTTTGGTCTGTGAAGTAGCCTCTGGGATCCTCTTCCCCAGAGGAGTATCCTTTGTGGTGAGAGGAGCAGATGAAGATGATAGGGATGAGGAAATCTACCTGCTCTTAATTGAGAAACAAATAGTCTTTCTCAGAGCACTCCGGTGGGCCGCTTGGGTGTGGCGCCTCATGGAAGAAGTCCCATAGGAATACAAGCCAGGTTTCCAATGACTGAGCACAACTTTGCACTCAGTGCATTGAACCTTGCTTGCACGAGCCTTTGGGATATTTCCAACGGTCGTGAAAAATTGCCACAACATGATTAACTCCGAGTACTTGTGGCAGGGACTTCCTTCACTTCATCCTCTTCTTCATCTTGATCCTCCTCTGTATCACCATGCCTGTTCCCCTCTCTAGGCCGTACAGGTTTTTGAGGTGGTGGTGGTGGTGGTGTTGGTTGGGAAGCAGAATTGGCCATAGCAGATGCCATTGATGCAGTATTGCAAGTTATCTGCAAAGCAGGTGCTGCAATATGCTTTCTCCTGGATAGCCAGATTGACAATGAGGAAAAGTAATGGGTGGATCCCTTTCGAGGAACCGTCCATGGATAGTCGTATTGTCCGCAGACTACTGAATCACAAATTGCCCATGTAAAGTTGTAAAAAGTTGCCAGATCAATGTAAAATGGGCTTGGGAGCTGTGCAAGGGTAAGGTGTCTGCTTGAAACACCCTATGGTGGCTGGAAATTGACTTTTAAACTGTCAGCAGCCACTGTTCGTGAACACTGCCATCAAGCTGCATGGGTGCAGTCACATGATGACATCCCCGGACGTACGTGTCCCCGACGGGCATCCCCAGACATCCTACAGGTCGGAATCACAAGGCACATGCGCCAGGTGTCCGCAGGAAACAAAATGGGAAACAAAAATGGGATAATTAAGCATTTGTGCAGAATAATCATGAGGGGAGGAAGGGACTGAGGTTTCATCAAATTGTATTCAGAATTGGATGTGGATGATTGCCAGGGACAAGAGGTACAGGTACAAGTATGGCAGTGATAAGGACAATTTTTAATCACATGGTTTTTGACATATTGTACAAGTTCACTGACATCATTACTTAGTTTAACCAATTTTGTTGACAAGTTGTTGATTTGAGTATTTACATTCAGGAATACAACTTCTCTTTCTGATGCTAAGGACTGTAAATGATGAAACAGGGGTGTGCTTTTGTCATGAACACTATCTACTGAAAGAGATATAGAAATAATTATTTTAGTACGATGTGAACAAAATACATTATTTGTTGACAGTAAAATATGTATTGCATACCACTGGAGATGCTATTGACACTCATTTCATCTCTTCGGAAGTTCTATTCCAACCAATCTAGTGTGCTGGCCATTTCTGTAAGAAAATAAAAAGGCTTTTGTCTTATAACACATGTTTATGAAATGAAAGCTAATAAAAGAGAATAAATACAATGCACTTAATATTTAGTGAGAATTTCTTGTCCAGTAAACCCCTGCTGTTTCTTAATCTGTATCCAGAGTTGTACTGAGGAGATTATATGAAGTGTACAGTTACGGTCTGTGATTGATGCATTGCATTGCAATGTGTCTTACATTAAAAAAAGGTATTGTATTTTTAAATGTGGGTATTTGTACGAAAAGGTATACTTGCATTTTGTAAACATTTGTATACAAAGACACTCCTGAGGGCAGTCAACCTTCCCTTACAGGAAGCCAATACCCATTTGTTGAACAACTCATTATAATGAAGAAGAAATAGCCATTAATGAGGTAGAAAATACCATGGAATCTCAGCTAAATGATGATCGACTCACCATGTATCTAGCAGTCACTCAAGAAATTGAGCATAGTTTTAAACATGAAACTAAAACCTGTACCTGTAAAACATTATAAACCTATGCAGTTGTATGTACATGGTGAAGCTGGTTTAGGGAAAACATTTGTAAGTAAAATAATTAGCACATTTCTATAAAACTTAACAAACAACCTCTCGTCTGTATTAACAGCCCCCACAGGTTTAGCTGCGTACAACATAGGTGGTGTCATTTTACACCGACTACTACTCCTCCTTGTAGTATTCCAAAATAAATTAGAATACTACAAATCGTCAGCAAAAGCTACTGCGGTATGCAGATTTCGGAAACAAATGTAAGTGCTCCTGATAGATAAAGTAGGCATGGTGTCCAACCTCACGGTGGCTTTAATTCATCTCAGAATGCAAGAAGTTCTATAAAACAACTACAAAGAACTGTTTGGCACCAGAGAAAGGGAAACCTATTTTCAAAACATTAGGACACAAAGAATTCCATAATACTCTCGGCACATTGGAAATGTAAATCTTTGGCAACATTTTCTCTACAGAGAACTAACTGTTCTACAGAGACAAGAAAATCCTCTAATCAACACACTAGAGCTTCTAACCACCTTCTACTTGAAATACCCAGATTCAGACTATCCAAAGCGGGTGGGGCAAGCTTCCCTGTTAGAGCTGCCCGTGCCTGGAATGCATTGCCCACCGCACTGAGAGCCAACCTACCCTACACCAGATTTAGATGCAAAGTGAAAAGTTGCCTTTGGACCAATGACGACCTACAATTGCGCTAGGCCAGGACTGATTAGCATTCTTAACTGCCTTGTTACCTCTGTTACCTGACATTAGACTACCTCTTACTAGGAACCTGTATTTCACGTATCTTGTACCTAATGCACTCTGTATAACTGTTCTGTAATTTCTTCATGTACTGCATTCCTTGTATGTATTCCATGTATGTAACCTAAGCTCAAGTATTCTTATAACTGCTGCACCCGGCTACGCCTGGGTTTTGTGCGCATTATCAAATAAACAAACAAACAAACAAACTCAAAACATGTGCCAGTCTGCAGACATCGCATATGCTAATATTTTAAAAAGCATTTTAACTGGGCTGCTTATTAAAGATGCAAAATCCATCTCAAATAGTAGAATAATCCATGAGCTATATGGGCGAAACACATCTGCTCCTGATCTCATGGAACAATTAACTCAACACAATCTAAAATGTATGCCCTTAATGCCAACCCTTCCAACCTGTAGTCAATTCAGTGAGACAATGTTGAAAAAAGAAATTCAACATATACTGCATATCAGCTCCACAGATAAATTAGAAGTGCACTTCATGACACTTCCTATGTGTCAACAAGCAACAACACAACTAAATAGATTAGAAAAATAAATCTCCAACACAGCTGGATTGGAGAAAATATTAACTTTGTTTATGAACTGAAAGTAATTCTAAAATGTAATCTTGACATAGAACAAGGCTTAGTCAATGGAGAAATTGGTACAGTTGTTGGCTTCCAAACATATCCGCATGACAACAACATTTAGTTTGTCAATATACACTTGCAGAAGTTAAAGAAATTGGCCAAACAATAGGACATGTCCATCTTTTCAAAGACATGTACGTACGCAGGGAACAATTTTCTCTGTCACTTGCATATCTGTCACTATTCACAAATCAGAAGGTCTAACCCTATATCAATCAAGATTGACATTGGCATTGGCAGCACAGTCTTTAAAGAAGGTCTGAGTTATGAGCACTTTCACGCCTGTGTATACTCAATGGTCTATTCCTAGTTAACCTTGATGCAAACAAAGTCAATGCTGACATCTTTTTGGATCCTAGAATACCAAAGGCTGTGTGCACTGCACACCCTCATCTAGAAATGTACCCTGCACCTCAAAAAGAGAAACCTTTCAAAAAACAAATAATAGAAAAGAAGCTATAGCAGATTTCCCAACAATACCACTAGAAAAAGAACAAACAACTCCTGCATCAAACAATACAACAACAAAACTGTCTAGTACAAAATCAACTTCACGTCCATCAGAAAGGAAAGACATGAATGTTTCTTCTCCAGAAAGATCTGCAGGCCCATTTAACAAACCCCAAACAGAACTCTCTGGTCCATTTAAATTCATAAACCCAACTGGGGTAAATTGTTATGCTAATGTCACAATTAGTCTTCTCTTTCAATTGCAACCAATTGTTCACAAAATGTACTTAATTGGCTCAGACCAGTTGTGTTTGCAAATGCTCGCCCTTCACAGAAACGCCACAAATAATCCTGACAACACTTACAGTGTCTCGGGTATAAGGAAAGAATTAGACTACTGTGCAGGAATGGTAACATTTACTATAAACACATAAGAAGATCCACAAGAATTCCTAATTATTTACTACAAGTACTGGAAACCAAACAAAACCCATAAATGAAATCTTCCAGATTTCATGCACGTGGAAGCATACACGCACTCGCTGAAACCATGTTTCACAAGACCATATCCATAATGAATGATTTCTATATGTATCCATACCAAATTGTGAATCCATTTCACCAGCTTCTGCAGAATGCAAACCATGGCATATTATGCCCTTTTTGCAATTCAGACAATGGTTCCACCATACAAATTAACTCACATAGCCAATATATCATACCAATGCTTCTAAGGTACAATGGAAATGTTGCCAAATATAACTGTAAGATTACAGGCTTCACACACAGCCAAGTATCTCTTGGAAAGAAAACCTTCACAACAGTAGGTATAATATACCACGCTGGTGCAACAAATACTACAGGGCATTACACTGCATATGTGAAAAAAGTTGTTGGTTTGAATGTAACAATACCTCCCTTACCCCAAGACATACGTTACCAGCAAATTTAACAAATGCCTACGTAATATTCCTTCAACCCAAGTTTAGTCACTAAACTATAGCACAATGAACAGTTAGAATACGCCAGCAGATATCTAAATAAATCCATGAGATTGCAAGAACACTTTTGAAAGTCAATACTTCAAACAAACATACTATCACCTTTAACTCAAGTAACTGTAAACCTTTTCTTTTTATCCAGTACAGATTTGTTTTCCCAATGACCCAATGATAATTTAATCGCAAAACAACAGCAGTGTGGCATACACTAATGTTGTACCAAATATTGTACTTAAAATGCACTGTTTTTGAGGGTCTAAAAAATAAAATGTATATTGAAAACAGCATGACTCTACAGCTTTTGAACTATCATGCTTAACCGATTGTACTGTTTTCTTTTTCCACAGAAAATAAACCATAGATTGCAGTTTCATGATGCTACAACACTAAGTAGTCACAGCAATCTTAATCAACTACCTATTCTGTGACCACTATCCTCATTTGTACTACAATCATAAGTACCATATGCAATTAAACTACATAATTCCTCCATATTACAAACACTTTGTACCCCCACTACATTATGTACAATTACTTTATACATATTCCTACTATGGTGATTCTGGCCATACTTCTACTACATTACCTATAATTACAATACACATATTACTACTGGGTGATTGTGCCCAGGCCTCCCAGAATCTGGCCACTGACCACAACACAATTAACTATATAACAAGTCCATGTCATACACAACCAACTAAAAAAACTCACCCCAAACCTCCTGCAATCGAAATAATATCCGTGGACACAAAAATCCTTTTTATCTATAAAACAACTCTACATTACCTTCATTCCACTTCCCTACCATTACTACGCCCTCTTCTAGGCATCAAATAGGCCCAAATGTATTTTCCAAGCCCTCCGTTCATGGCGCTGTCAACGAACTACTGCAGTGTCAGCGTCCATCTACAGCACCTGCCCAGCCTTTTTCAACCTACAAAAACAGACCCATAATATATTTTCCCACTGCCCCACCCTTCCCTGCCCCTCTTTCCACCACCAAATGACCCACAATGTGTTTTCCAGACTTTTTCCCCAATGCATTGTCCGCGGTCAGCTGCGGCCATCCGGGAATCCAACATGGAGGGCGTTTCCAAAATTCTGATGGACCTCATGTTTTATATTGACTAATCAGAGGGTGTGCTCGATGTCTGAAGACCCCACACTGCCCCCTGGACCAATCGGAGGACTGTCTGCAGACCAAACAGGTAAGTGAGCCCGCAGACCGAACCCAGACATCTCTAATTTTTTGTTACCTACTTTTTGGTGGTTTTAAAAAGCAACTACTGGATGGATTTACACCAGATTTACAAAAGCACGCTTTCAGGAACAAGCCACCGCTCCTGCTGCAGATTTGGTGAAAATCCATCCAGCGGTTCAAGCTGTAGGCACAAGCAAAACACTTTTTCCATTTTGTCTATGGGAAAACCACACATTTTGGGTCCCCCTATAACTGTGCCCCCCCTTAACAAAAGCTCACCTAACTTCACAGGTTCAATCTGATAGGGCCATATACTTTTACTTGTAACCATACTGTCCCTTTAACAATGTTTTTTCACTGAATTTGACAGGTTTTTATTAGTGCAACTTAGCCATAACGTCCCTTTAACACAGTTGTATCCCTGAATTACATGAGTTTTTATTAGTGCAACTTAACCATAACATCCCTTTAACAATGTTTTATCACTGAGTGTCATGGGTTTTTACCAGGATACCCTTCATTTTTCGACATGGAGCAGGAGCAGATCATTTTAAAGCCACTCTGTGTTTTCCTCTCAGAGTGTTTTAATCCTTACTGTGCAATTGTGTATTTTATGTATTCTTGTGCCTTAACAGCTACTGCTGTATTGACTAGCAGCTAACTGCTCTACTGGACGCCGTCTACACGGGCATTCCTCTTTCTATTTCATGGAGAGTGTGGGTTTAGCCTCCCCTCCCTCCACACGCCAGCATTTATGTGGCCTGTCTGTGCCCGTCCGTGCCGCGATGGTATGGGGGAGTGGTGCTGCAGAAGTCTTATGCTCTTCCTTGCACCAGCAGACACAATATGGCCAGCTGGTTGGAATAACCATCTAGCACCTACTGTGCCTGTGCCCATTAGTATAAAAAAGCCTTTAACTGGAGTACCTACCCTACTTTTACTGAATACCCGGTCACTTCCCACCCATGCTGGTGAAATACCGGATTTGCTTCTAGTAGGCAACCTGCACTCCTCTGCCTCACAGAAACGTGGCTCATGCCAAGCTTGGCACCTGCCTGCCCCCACAAGCTCAACATGGAAGCCTTGTTCTTTAGATTTGTTATCTCACCCTCTTGTATCAGTTATTTCTTACTTATATATCACCTCCCTGGCCATATAGGAGACTTTGGGAAATCTCTGCTTGACTTAGTGCAGATATGTGTCTGCAATATACCAATCTGGTAGTGGCAACCTCAATCTTTGCTTCAATCTCCCTAGATCGAATGAGCTGAGCTCCTTCTATGACAGTTTGTCTGATCTTGATTTACATCAACTGCTCCAAAGCGCTACCCATATCCATGGGAATAATTCATATCTATAATGCCCCCTGCTAAGCTTTTACCCCCGAAAACTCTTTTACCCTCATGGTAAATGGTTGATGTTAAAGCACTCAGCGCCCAGATAATCACTAATTGTTCCCCTCTAAGGCAACCTTCTCTGAGGTCACTCTCTCAATCATTCCTGGATGCTGCTGAAATCTATGCTCCAATGAGGTTGGTGCAGGGTCGCATGTTACCCTCTCAACCCTGGTTCTCAGAGCAACTTAAAGCTGCCCGCCTGAAGTTAAGGCAGACGGAACATAAATGATGCAGAAATTATGACCTCGATCTCAGAGAATCATATAAGTCCTGTCTCTCAACCTACCTGGCTGGTATTAAAACTGACAAAGCAACTTTCTTCTCCCATAAGATCGAAACAGCATTGTGTCAACCAAATCCCTTTTTTTCCATCGTGAAGTCACTAGCCTCCTCTGAAACCCTTATTTCTAGGGTCAAACCATCTAAAAACTGTGTGATGATCTCTCTTCTTTCTTTATCAACAAGATAGAAGTCACTGCAATTCGATTTTCAAAGTCTGGACTGTCCAAACGAGAAGCATATTGGTTTTTAATTCTAAATGTTGAGATCTCCTCCCTCTCCATTATTTTCTGCAGTAATTTCTCATTAATAAAGCTTCTTTCCTGTTCAAGCGCTAGTATGGCTTTTACTAATTTAGAACAGTCATTTATACTAATGTGAACCCATGCTCATCTTCCATGTGTATTTCAGCAAAAGTAGTAATTTGTTTTTCTGTGTCTGTTTTAGGAGTAGTATTCTGTTTGCATGTCTTCTCTTTTAAATAAAAACGCAATGTGTGCTCATTTATTGTAGTTTGCCATTTTTTCCTAGGGTCTAAATAAATTTGTACAGATTGTTTCTCATTTTCACTTTGCATTTTATCTTGAAATATCAAGATAACAGTGACGCTAGGTATACAGCTATTCTTGAGATATACCTCTACTGCATCATTTGTTTTGGCAACAGTGTGACATTCATTTATATTGCTGTTTTGTGATTTTAGTTTCTTAGGTCTCAATGTTTTTTTGGTTAAGGACCACAGTACTCCATTCACCCCATCTATGAGAGGAGACAATCTTTTCAGGCAATCTGTCCCAATCAGAAATGGAATTTCACAAATAGATGTGATCAATACCTCCTGTTTCATTCTGTGTTTTCCTATCTTTATGTCAATCTCCGTAACACCTATAATAGGCACCTCCTCCCCATTAAAATTATGCACAGGACCTTCATTTTGCCTCACTGTGATCTGATTCTGTGGAGATCTCCCCTCATTAATACTTTTAACCAATTATTTGGACATAATTGTGGCCTGTGCGTAATACCTGTCTTCAGCTTCCTCTAATACACATAAGAAGTGCAAATTCTTACTGATTTCAGGACTCACCTTTCTCAGGCCTTTTTCACTTTTGGCTAAGCACATTGGTAAATTGAAAGACATTTTTCCCTCCTTTCTGTCCATTTCTGCGTGAGAGACTTTATTCATTTCCCCATGTTCGGAGGGTTTTTGGAGTGTGGCCACTGTTCGCCCATCCATCCAGGTATCATCAGAGGTCACATTAGAATCCTCCACCTGAACATGTGTAACAAGCTCACTTGGCAATTTGTCATTGTCTAACTCTGTCCATTTGTAGTTATTTAGTATGGTATTAGTCCTTTAACTTCTTCAAAAATATGTGGCTCAAAGAATTCTTCGGGTGATTGAACTGTACCCTCCTTTCGAGTATTTATTTTTTCTGCCCGTGTTTGGTTATTGTTCTGATTGCCCAGGGAAGGAGTTATTGCATCCCCACTTACTCCCTGTTCACTGGTATTCCCCATGCATGAGTCATTTATTCTTAAATCTGTCTCTTTGTTCTTTTGGAATTTCAGGTTTTCCTGTTTCATTTGTACAAATCTCCAATGTTTGATTTAGCTCTAGGATAAACCAAACTTCTTTTTTATAAGTATTTGCACTTTCTGTCACATGTTCATTTACCGGTATCTTTATTTTTGAATCTTTAGACATCTCAGAGTCATTATGCAAAATCATATCAGAGCAATCTATTTTCTTAGCATTGCAGGTATCATTAATACTTAGTCACTTATCAGAAACAACCCGTTCAGTACTATGGCCTTCTGCCCCCTTCTTTGATGACTGTTTTTGTACTGTACAGAGATTTCCTATTTCCTCAGCCAACATTTTCACTTGGGCCTCGAGACACTGGAATCTTTCCATTTCTCTGGAATCCTCTCTCTGTGGCCTAGATCGATATTGGTTGTTTTCCCCCTGATTGGATCTATTCTGATACCTTTCAGGGGAATGATTTATATTGGGATTGTTCCTGAACTCTTGATTCATATGTGGAGGGGAGTTGGGTGCACCCATCCTTTGGTTGTAGTCCCCTGTTGGTGGTGAATCATTGTATTGACGTGGAGCGTAATTCATATTCTGCCTCATGTCCTGCCTCTCATGTTGTGGGTACTGACCCCTATGCTGATTCCCATTATCAGTAAATCGATCCACATATCGGGGTCTATCCTGATTAATATATATCATGGTGTTGGGATCAAATCTGCTCTGTGTCCCCAATGTCTGGAAGGGACCATTATTTCTTTGATCCTGACTTTGTCTCTGATTATTATTCATACCTGACATATCAGGCTGATAGCCTGCCCGGGGCCTATCTCCTAAGTACCTAGGACTGATGTAGCTCTCATTATTACTAGGATCATGTGATTGAAACATTGGTGCAGGAAGTGACGACCTTGGTTGATTACCCCTTTGTTCAGTTGTCAAATTATTTTTACCAGGACTTTGAGCAGACCCAAGGGACATTTTGGCTGACTTATTTCCATCACTGTTACTGAGGGTTCTTTAGATTTTGCTCTAGTGTCTTTTATTTGATCATTTTCTCTACCCTGACAATAGAGTACCTCATATAGTTTTGTGCTTTGGTGTGCAATCCATTCAAGTGATTTGTCACGGTCAAATTCATGGACCAATTGTGATATGATGTCTTTCTGTAGCCATAGAAGTAGGCAGTTTTAAACCCATTGGAATTGGGGTGAAAAGATACATCAAAATGAGAAAAAACTATTTTTAAGTCTTGCAAAAACTGGCGAGGGGATGCATTAGGTCCAGCAGTGATTGTGTAAGCAACTTTCTTCGCCTCCTGAAATGACTGGAAAGGAGAACAATGACGTCTAATCTCTTTTTCAAACTCAGCCCATGTCATAGTCTGCTGTTCATTTAATCCCCTTATGATACTGGCTGTGGGAACATCTAGAGTTAAATGAAAATACTGTCTGTATTGTTCGTTAGTTATCTGGAGGGCTTTAAATATGTCTTCTAAGTGATCCTCTATGCGGAACTCCCCTCCCTTTTTAAATGGTTTAATCTGAGCTTTGATGGGTTTCATTATCTTTATGGGGCTACTTGTTGCAATGCACGGAATTGAACTACTTGGTGATTCATCCCTGGTTTCAGGCGTATGGGATTGGTGGCGGCCCCCAATGGGTGTATCAAATCCCCCAAGGGTGCTGCAACCAAGTTCAGTCACTGGCCCACTCACTGGGGTACTAGCTCTTTGGGTAGAAATAGGATTTACCTCAACTCCCTTGAATGTGGTGCCCTGCCATCTGTCCTGGGACCTGGAAATGCACATTTGCTGTTCCAAATCCTTACACTTCTTAAGGAGCCTGCCTGCCTCTTTTTGCAAATAGTTGTTTTCATCACTCATTTTATTAATTACCTCCTGCATATCGCACATTTGCATTTGGCAGCCATTGAATTCTTTGTTTCTCTTGTCTCTTTCTTGAAACATTTTAACCATTTCTTGTTCAGCATTTTGAAGATCACTTTCTTTTTCACAATATTCTTTTTGTAAAATCTGCATTTCCAAAACAACCTCATCTTTGTATTGTCTAATATGGTCTACCAATGCTTTTAAATTGACCAATTCTTGTTCACTATCCTCAAACTGTTTCTTGCTTGTCAAGATCCCTACATTTTAACTGTCTTTTTGACATACCTCCAATTCTGCTCTTAACATTTCATCCTTGTTACTTGCCCCATCTAGATCAGCTTTTAACCTGTTAATCAGCTTAGTATCATTTTCTTGCATTCACCGGGACCTATTCAAGATAAACCATGTCTTGGCGCATAGCCGTATCAGACAATCTTTCTCTGCATGTTTATCAGCTGCATTTAATAATCTCAGAAGGCAGAGCTGAATTATGCTGCCTTCTGCAAAAACGCTGTCTAGTGGTTCTTTCTGTACTTGACCATAAATGCGGTCATGCCATTCTGTGGCATTATTTGATGACCATGTCCCATGCGCATATAACTTTGCCTCCAGATATTGCACTAGCTCTGAGAATGTGGCTTCTATTTGAGACATTCTGAAATTCACTTTTTATGTCACACTGCTATTATGAAATGGGCTCCCTCTAATGCACGGATGGTAGTGTGAGACACACTTGCCATGCCCAGTAGGTGCCCTATGATCACTTTCCCGGCCTGCAATGCACCATATATATGTAGGATATTTTTTATAGATTTGGGGTCTGGCAGTATTTTCTTACCACCGAAAGAAAAGTGGTAATTTGGTAATAACTTGTCTTTGCATCTAGATTCGGTTTGGCCTTACCTCCTTCCAGTGACCATGTTTTGTTCCATTATATTGGATTATCTAATAATATACACTAATGGTGGTAATTTCTGGTGGTAAATTACTTAGTGGTAAATTACTTAGTGGTGAGCATAACTTTCCTGTTCTATTTATGGCCCCATCATACACAAAACCTTCCTTATTCTTATAATATTCTTGTGATCTATAGAGAGCCTTGGACCTACATTCAGAGACACCGCGATTTCACATAGAGCATCACCAATAACCCGTGGTGTTATCACTGATTTATCTACATCAGTGAGATTCATTACTGGTTCATGGACCCCCAGTAATCTATATATTATATTACATTTCACCCAGACAACATGCACTGGGGAACACAAGCATACAACTATTTATCACTACTAAGTCTTATTTTTAGGACAGTTTATTCTGTCTGTATTTCATCTACATGGGAAAAATGACAAATGTACTTCCTAAAAAAAATCTTCCCCGTGTCATAAATCCTACTCCAAATGCACCACGAAAAGAGAAAATCAAAAGCTCTCTACACGTTCTGCTTTTATATTGTGTGTATTAAAAACAATTGCAATTCATAATAACATCTTACCAATTACATCGCATTGTTCTCTGAAATAAAAACAAGAAAAGAAACAATACAGGGACAGAGCAACATTCACTTTGCAACATTATCATATGACAAATAAAATGCAGGGGATTTCTTTGCTATACTAACTGCCTTTTAATTTTAGAACACATTCGCCAACCAGTCGCATAAAAATAACCTCACTTCGACCTTGTATGCTCACCAAATATTTGCAGTCCCCTCTCCCACACGATCTCCTTTTCACTCGAACAGGCCCAGTCAGCAGGGGTCTTCTCTGTTATCTCGAATGTTTGGAGTGTGTGGGGAAAACATAGGGTTCTCAGGCCAGCGCTAAGTGAAATCAGGCACGTCCGTCTGGAATCCCAGTAAAAGCGAACTGCCAAAAGATCTGTCATTCTTTTCCCAGCAAACCTCTTCACCTTCTCCTTTTACTACGTGGGGCCACTTTGCACCAATCAAATTAAAAAGGCTGCATCACCCTTCCTTCCACACAATAGCCCATTTTTACAGTAAGAAACTGTAACTAAAATCATTTCCTGGCATCCAGATTCTGCTTGCTGCAAACACAGTGAACAGAAAAAAAAATCCTAGTGCACGTTTGAAAACGAATTTCAGAACATGTACTTCCACCTCATTTTTCACATAGAGATTACATTATAATGTTAATGAGTTAGCACTAGTGATTAGTACTTGTTAATTAAGTCAGCCAGTTAGATAAATAATGCAGTCTCCTGTGTATGAGGCATTTCAAGGAAGAGAAAAGAAAAAAATAATAATAAATCTGGTGCACTTTTAAACCTGCAGCCTGTCCACATCTGCATACTCATACATTATGCTAGCAACATAGGACTGGCTATATGTGTATGCCATATTATTGCTGTCAATAGAATGATATCACATTCAGTGAGGCACTATACTTCAAAACACTATAAATTATACTACAGGTCTCATATGACTGTGGTTGCACCAACATCCACACAACAACAATTCCTACGGACCCTGGCATGACTCCAGTGTTTGTGAAGCAATATTGCTTGCCTATCACATCAATGGAGTCCCTTACCGAAATAATTAAGAACCTTGAGTCCCGTGAGATAATTCGTCCAGTCCACAGCACCTTCAATAATCCGGTGCTGGGGATTTTGAAGCCAAACGGCCAGTGGAGACTCTGTGCTGACCTTAGGAAGCTCAACAAACGGGTCCATACTTCCTGTTGGCCTCTTCCCTACATTGACAAAGGGATGGCCAGATCCAGGGGTCACAGGTATTCACTGCCATTGACCTGACCAATGGGTACTAAACTGTACCTGTCAGAAGGGAGGACCAATACAAGCTGGCTTTCACTTTCGGGGGGCAGCAGTACACATGGACTTGGACTCCATTCGGATACATCAACTCTGGCAAAGATTTCAACATTTTTCTACACAAGGCCATGCCCGACCTGGGTGAAAGGGATAACCTGGCCTATGTAGATGATGTTTTAGTCAAAAGCTCAACTGTGGAGGAACACATAGCGGAGATCCGTTATGTTCTGACACAGTTGAGGGCTGCCGGAGCAAAACTCTCCTTTCAAAAGGCACAGTGGTGTAGAACGCGTGTCAATTTCTTGGGGCATGAGATTACTCCTCAGGGTCTCTGTCCCCAGGAAAAGAAGGTGGAAGCACTTCAGTAATTAAAAGATCCCACAACTCTGCGGGAACTAAGGAGTCTCCTTGGACTAACTAATTATAGCAGAAAGTTCATTGAGGACTACGCAAAGATAACAAGACCCCTGATTCATCTTTTGAAGGGGGGGTTAAGTGGGAGTGAGGTCTAGAACAAGCTGAGGCAGTATGACAGCACAAAAGAAGCCCCTCCCAAGCACCTTGCCTAGCTTACTCTGTCAAAAACAAGGAGTTCTTCTTGGAGACAGGGTTCTCAATTACATGCTTAACTGCAGTATTATATCAAAAGCATGATAAGGTCAATAAAGTAATCTCCTCTGAGAGTAAAACTTTATCCTCTGTGGAGGAAATATTCAACGATTGTGAGAAGGCACTCCTGGCAACAGTGTGGGCATTGATGAATTACTGCACGTTTATCCAGGGGGAACACATCATAGTGGAGACTCCACACCAGCCTCTGCAATATCTCCAGAGTGACAGAATCCGGGCTGGAAATGTGAGTAATTCCCAAATTACTTCCTGGATTCTGTCAATACAAGGCTTTCCTGTGGAGGTTAGATATGGCCAAAACAAGAAGAGTCCCTTCACGCAAGGTCTGGCTGACTTGCATGATTGTGCCAGAGAAAACTGCCTCGAGGACGAAAGTCTCAAAATCAAGGACATCATGGAGGTATACCTTAATTCCCCACACAAAGTCTTTGAAGACGACAAGTGTGAGGGAATGCCCACTGTCTATGTGGATGGATGCTTCTACCATGTTGACAACAACGTGGAAAAGGAACTTGTGGCCAGAGTAGGGAATGCATCGGTGAATGATGCCCCAGAACCCTCCGCTGGGTACCAAATGGGTCCCCGAAGTAGTCAAGTGGCAGAGAGTTGATGGCTGTGCAATAAGCCATCCTCACTGCTGTCCAACACCAACTCCACAAACTGGTCATAATCACAGATTAGCATTATGTATGGATCTGGTTCGTGGAGCACCTGGTTAACTGGAAGACCAGTGGCATGCTATGTGCTGATAACAAACCATTGAAACATGGACAATTAATCCAAAATATTAATGATCTGGTCACCTCGAATGGGATGACCATCTACTGGAAAAAGATCAAGGGTTATTCTAAAGTAGAGGGACCAGACAAAACTGAAAATGACCTAGCTGATCAGCTGGCTAAAACCGGAGCCATCCAAGGGGATCTACTTGAGATCAAGTCCCAGTTGGGGGAAATCCAGGTCACTGCTATCACTAGGTTCCAGACAAATGCTCACAATGAACTCTCAATGGCACAATGGAGTAAGGAGACCCCAGATGCTGATTTGATTACGGCTCAAATAGGGAATCCAATAATTGGTAAGTTTTATCAACACATTGAGGACCCTGAGAACTTTCCCCTGACGGATACCGATTACATAAGGAAAGAGGACGTCAGAGTGTTGATGAGATGTTCAAAAATGTTCTGAATCCAAGACGGTTCGTTGGCGAGGAGATCTCTAGCTGGCCATGATCAGTGGGCAGTCCTTACCTCATTCCAAAGCCTGATGCTAAGTCACGGCCACAGCCGATCATAGGGGGTTTCATCTGATACTTGAAATCTTATGTTGAAATGACCAATATTTGAAGGGGTGTCTTGTGTGTGCACAATTTCAGCCAACATCCCTCACACACCGTGCGCCTCTCCAAAAGAGGGGGATGACATTGCCTTGGTCAGATTTACAAGTCGATTTTATTGGGCCCGTGATTCGCTCCTCTAGGGGGAACAAGTACATGTTGACCGTGACATGCTTGTTCACCAAATGGGTGGAATGTCTCCCGGCCCCAAATTGCAAGGCAGAAACTGCAGCTGCCCTGATGATCAACCACATCTTCTCGCGTTTTGGACTACCCCAAAGGATCGAGTCAGACCGAGGTAGCCATTTCACTAGCTAAGTAATGACAAAGATGTGGGAGATACTTGAGGTCAAAAGGAAATGACACATTGCCTGCCGTTTAGCCTCTAGTGGTGCAATAGATAGATACAACAAGACAATTGTGAGCATATTAAAAAAGTTTGTGGCAGATTCTGGGCCAAGTTGGGACATCCGACTACCTCATGTCCTAGCCATCAGATCTACCCCTTCATCTGCAACAAAAATGTCACTGTTTGAGCTGTTGACTGGATGAAGGATGGTGCTTCCCCAGCATCTACTCTACAGGACCCAAGAGCAGACATTGATCAATGCCTCCACAACTCATGAGTATGTTGAAAATCTGAGAAAACACGTTCAACATGCTTTTGCCTATTCTCAGTGAAATCTAGAAAGATCTGCAGACAGTATGAAGAAGAATATCATGTAGGAGACTGGGTCTACTTATACAATTTCCAAAGGAACCTGGCCAAACAGCGCAAATTTTTGCATAGCTGGAGGGGTTCTTTTAAAATTGTAGACAAAATCTCACCAGTCGGCTACAAAATCTGTATCCCCACGGCAATTTGGCAGAGGGGTAAGATACGTGGGTCCATATCTACCAACTGAAGTGATGTCATCCTAGGCACACTCTGCAGCAACTAGAGGATTCATCTGGAACCCCAGAGGGGGACATCCCAGCCCCCTAGATTTCCAACTATAAAGCTATCCCATCTGTTATAATGATTAATAAATTGCAAATAGAAGAAAAATTGTCCTTATATGTCAAAATGTATGTATCTGCCCCACTACATGAATAGTGGTAGGGAAATGTCTTCAAATATGCTCTGCTTTTTCATCCTAGAATTTAAACCATGGATCCTAAAACCAAGGAGGACCACTCAGGGACCGAAGGAAAAACCCAAGGGGCCCGGGGTATCGCTCCATACTCTCATCAGGAATCGGCGAGGAAAACCAGTCCATCCACCACTGATGGGAGAAGCCGATTCATTTTGCCATTTGGACCAGAAAGAAAATAAACTGAACATCCCAATCTCGCTATTTCCCCTTGATGGGTGGTCCAAAGTCAAATCGCGAGAGGGGGTTTGTGGGATGTTTTAACCCACTAGGCTCTGCCCTGCGACATCCCTGTGTGCTGGAGGCACCAGAATCAGCAAAATGGACTCAAAAAGCCCTATGCGCGCTAAACCTATGAAAATTGCACTGTAAAACTGGAAAAGATGACTGCCAATCTACTTTGCCTGTGTCAGTATTGGAAGGAGAACACACTGCTGAAACCTGTTACTGGGCTGCCCACCGAGTGAACATGGAAACTGCATGAAAGGCAGTGTTTTATTGCAAGGAAACCCACAAATTGCTCTAAAATCTTTTTTCTTGGTTCCTGAAAATACAAAATAATGGTTCAAAACATCAGAAAACATCCAACATCCTTGCTGGGTGTTACCCTTCACTTCATTAAGGGAATCAATATGAGCACACAATTTCAGGAAAAGCAGAATCTGTCATCAGAATATCCACATTAAAAAGTGTGCTTGCCTGTGAAAATCTGTAAAAATATGGGCGCAGTACCACTGTCCGCCTGTTAATTGCATTACAAGCTTAAACTTGTGCAGTTAAAATCAAATGATTGGAATTAAGTGACTTGCTATCAAAAGTAATATAGGTTGTAACCATTCAATCTCTATGTTGAGTGGAACTGGAGTTCTGTTTGCCTGTTTTAAAATTGTAAGTTAATTTTCATCAAAGAAAAATTTAACAAAATTAGTTTTAAAGTAACCTGATGCAAGCCCAAAAAACTACAAAGCAAATTCCCCAGTTTGCCCCAACAAAAGCCACCTCTCCTGCTTCCCATCAAAAGCCAGGAAATCACATTCAGGTGTTGCGGAAGAGGGGAGGAGATTTGGGCTGCTGCTCCTGGGAGAGACAAAGGACTTCCTTGGCTGAAAGGATATGCAAATTGCAAGTGTCAACAGTAGCCTCTGCTAGAGAAAGAAGGCGGGGATTGCTCTTGAGCCACCCAAAACTTAGGAGGTGGGAACAGACATTTTTGTTGATCCTTAAAGCACAGAAAGTATATTTTTAAAAAGGACTGACAAAGGACTGTGAGAATTTGTAAAAATTGTAAAATTACAGTATTGTTAATGTGAATTTTTAGGTGCACAGTTTTAAAGGACTAAGAACTCTGTGCGATGTTCTATGAAGGCATAGTGAAAAATCGGGTTTTGTAGCAATTGTATTGATGTCAGAAGCATGAAACTTCATGTGATTATGCGCAGATATCATGCGCACATATGTGTAACATTGTGGACAAATCCGACATTGGGTCCCAGACCAAAAGTGCTAAATTTTGCCAAATCCAGACACAAGCTCTCACAGCCACGGGGCTTGGATGAATACTTGCTCCACAAAATATGTGATATGCTAGATATGCTATTGATATCAAGCTTGTAAAATTGTAAATATGTATTATATGAAAAGTAGATTTTATGTGCAAAAACAAAGGGAGGGGTTTCCTGCATCAAAAACCACATTGTCAAGATGACACTCAGTTTTCTTCTCTAATCAAGGGAGAGGAAAGACCCTAACCAATAGAATACATAGGGGGTGTGCCTAGGATAATTCAGTATACCCACCCCATTAGGAAACACATAAATAGAGACAGCTGAGGGCTCACTAAGGACACACACATTCACCCACTAACTGA
Organism: Ambystoma mexicanum; assembly: GCF_040938575.1. Lineage (NCBI taxonomy): Eukaryota > Metazoa > Chordata > Amphibia > Caudata > Ambystomatidae > Ambystoma > Ambystoma mexicanum. The sequence goes on from NC_090940.1 coordinate 358,843,525, forward strand.
TTGCTGGAAGAGCACTTTGCAAGAGAAATCCATATTCCAGACTCCAGACTCCAGAAACTTTGAAAGCAGAAAGGCCCATTTCTAAAGCTGAACCATTCTCAGCTTGGCCTTTAAAAATCCAGAAACGAGATTTTACCCCAGACCTCTACGGGGAACCAAACAACAGCCTGGCTGTGCTGTAGCTGCTTTCCTGCTAAGAATTATTGCCAGAATTCAAAAATCCAACCCAGTAGAACCGTGTTGTGACCAGATAGCTGTGAACCAGAAGCAGAGCCCATGGGATCCAGTCCAGTCCCACTGTGCGGTGTCCAGAGCACTTTTCTGATTGCAGACCAGAGCACCTTAAGTCCAGTCCAGTGTGCCTAGCAGAATTCCTGTCCAGAAATCCTGACTAACCTGAATCCCTGACAGTTCTGTCCAAACATTGGTAGTGAGTATCCTTAGTTTAGGACTGTCCCTAGCATGTGTATTGTCCATAAGTCATCCCTATCCAAATTCATCCTCTCTTATTTCCAGAACTGCATTGTTAGAATATTTTGTCTTGCCTGAACTCTTTCTCTTATCCTATTGTCTTCTGTACTAGTAGTGTTAAAATCATCTTTGCGCTGATATATTTTCTGAAGAAAGGTGAGCATCTCGGCAGGCAAAACCGTCCAGAGATATCCTGGGCTGGTGGATGTGCTGTCGTGTAGTTTGCTTCTTCATAGTCTACCCCTAGTGTAAAGAAACCTTGTTTGTAATTTTAAAAGCACATTCTTGTTTTGCAATTTTGCCTCTTTCTGAAAAAAGCGACCTCCACAAAAACCTCCATAACTTCTTCACTGTTTATGCTTACCGCGCATTGAAAAGTTTGCCACAAATTTTTCATTTGGCTCAAATCTATAACGTTTGAAATAGCTATTCATTGCACCCGACCTCAAACTTAAGTTTTCAACTTGCTAGTCAATCAATAATCATTGCTAGTGTTTGTCTGAAACCATACAAAGCGGCTCCCACTTGTATTGAAACCATTTCAGTGAATTAAATCAATTTTCAGTGTTTTTACCATTCATGCAAAGCCAACTTTAAACCATTTTGACAAGTTTGCAACCATTCCTGTTTTTCTCTGGTGTTTGCTGGGGGGAAATTGGGATTGATACTATTTTGTTGAATTCTGTATTCCTGAAACCTGTTTTCTCTCCTTCCATTCTCTTTATATTGCATATTGGGGAGATTGAGTAGTGTGCAGGGGGAAAGAGTAATCGCATTGCATTTTGATTGAACCCATACAAAAGTATTATCCCTGTGCTGCATTATTTTTCCTCTGATTACTCCTTGAGATTAAAGAGATTGTTAGAGTGACATCTCCCCATTTGCGGTCATTGTATAACCATTAAAATAGTGTGATATATATATTGTGAAATACACAAAATAAATATTTTAACTTTGCAAACCAGCCTGCTTCCTGGATCAGTGTGACCAGGGGGGATTCAAAGAGAGGGGCGTGATATGAGCAGTACATCGTTCAGAAATAAAAGAACTTATAGACACAAATAAATAATTAAGGGTTTCAGCTGTGTATCACACGCTAGGCATTGACTTAGGTGAATTGCCGGGTTGAAATCACTTACAGGATCAATGGGTATGTACGTCTACTGAAGATCAAGAAACTGACGGAGCCATAGCTATCGACAGGTCAATGTCCTCTGCTAATCTCACAGACTTAGTGGAGCTTATTTGTACTGATAGCCGGGCCCCTACTATATTTACCTTGAAATCTAAAACTAGCTATACATCCAAGTCTAATGGGTACACTGATAAACCCAATGATCAACAGCTGAGGATGAATGGCAAATTCCTGTTTAAACATTTGGATAAAAAAGTAGGAAGTCATGGGCAAGTAGAAATACCTTTCTGAAATATTTGCACCAGATTTCACAGCGTCGGGTCCTAAATAATGATGATTTTCTCTTATTTTAACCTGTACCAGCTTTGAACACCAATAGATCATTACTCCATTGTAAAAACCTGGGGACAGTCTCTCTATTATGCTGCTATAAAAGTTGTCTACAGAATCTTGGTATTCAACTTGATATTGATTGTGAGAGCAAGGACTGGAACCTGCCAAGTATCAAACAGAGTACTACTGCTTCTCCTTCATTCCTGACTAAAAACACTACCACAAATACAGTCTCTGGAGAATAGCTCGGGGGCAACATGTTCATCTTGGAAGCAAGACGACACGGAGCAACATAGATTCGATCCCCAGGTCCACGCTTAGAAACCTATGGGTATTAAGCGTAATTATGAATTCCCTAGCATATCATAGCATACCATATCATATCATATCATATCATATCACTGGCACGGTGCACATGTCTGACATTCAGGCTGCTCTGAAATGGCTAGCAGAATCCCTGCCTGTTGTTCTATTGAACCAGGAATGATGTGTCTTTATCCTATTTTGGAATACCCGTGGGTTTACCCACCTGCTGCAGGCTAGGGCTCTCTCGTTATTTTGACTCACAACCAAATCATCTTGGTACAGGAATCATGGTTGATGGATGCAATAGTTATCAATGGTTACACCATCTATCAAATTAAGGCCAAGTGTGATGAGACTGGAAGTCCCTACGGGTGCTTGCTTAATGGGGTAAATCATTGTAAGAACTCATGCAGGATTGCAATTACTAACACCGAAAATGTTGTTGCCATGGAAGTCCGTATTTCTGCTCATAAACAAGGACACCCGGTGCTCATTGTAAGTGTCTATGATCCACCTAGTGGGAGGCTGACAATGGACATTCAAGGGGCTCTGAATGAGTTACTTATTAGATGGTCACCTGAGGATGGGGCTAATGAAATAGTGATAGGGGGCGATTTGAATGCCAACTGTGTTTGAATTGTAGGTTTGAAAAGTATGAATAAAAATGTGGCCGAGTACAGTAGCTAGAAGCATCAGACCAGCAATCATGCTGGTGAGCTGTGATTGGATTATATGAAGGGATGGGATCTTAAAATGTTGAATGGAAGAATGAAAGTTTATCAATCTGGCAATTTTACCTGGAATATGGTGAACAAGAGAGCTACTCTGGTTTTCGTTTTTGTCACTCCTCTATTCCTTCAGACGTTGGCTGACAAGAGTGTTGAATGGAACAAGTGGTTGGACTGATTAAATGTAAATGTACCAATGCTAAGGACAGACTTGTTCTGATTAGAGTGGCTAAAAATGCAAGCAGAAACTCGATTGGAGGATGGAGGCGATCCCGACAGATGGCAGAGTGGCAGCGCATGATAAAAGTACTAGCAGTGATGGATTTGAAGAGCATTTGGCAAATCTTGGGTGAAGCAAATGGCAGGAGAAACTAAAGGAATGATTAACCCTGTAAAGGAGGAAGACTAGGTTGACTACCTAGGCTCATGTCATAATGAAAATTTGGACCAGGGATACTCTGGAACATATGATTTTACAGCAGGCTTAACACAGCAATATGATGAATTGAACATTAAATTATGTTTCCATAGGCTAAAACCCTCTGGGACGCCTGGCCCCGATGGGCTTTCAAATATAGTTATAAAGCAGGACCCGGAGTTCTGGGCAGCCCTAATGAAAATTATGTTTAATCAAATATTAAGTGAAGGTCGAATCCCTAGGTCCTGGCAAACCTCTACCTTCATCCCAGTGTTAAAAATGGGCTCTCCCCTGGATCCGTCCAATTACAGGCTCCTGTCAATGCTGGACACCGCTGGTAAAAGTTTTTCATCTCTTTTCTGAAAGGAGCTGCAACTATGGGCAGACACCCTGGGCAGTGCTGGATAGATTTCAGAGGGTCTGTTGCCCAGGCTCTTCAACTTCCCATACACTTCAGGTTATGGACTATCTAACATCAAGAGCAAATAAACAGGGAGCCCCAGGCCTTTATGCATTATTTGTCGATTTCTCTACCACTTTCGATCTGATAGATAGGGATCTACTGTGGGTTAAAATGGAACAGAAGAGCTGTCCTCCCAGGTTACTTAATTTTTAAAGCTGTTTCACTTGCAAACCACAGCAATCCTTAGGCTGAACGCTGATGGTATGGTTTCTAAACCCATTAAAATGCAAGTGGGGTTAAACAGGGTTGTGAGTTTGCCCCTTTTCTTTTTAGTTTTTACCTCGCTGACCTTCCTGATAAAATGCTGCGTGTTAACTGTATTCCTCCTCGTCTTTGTAAAATGCATTGTCAAGTCCTGGACAATCTTGTTGTGCTGGATCATTCATTTGCTGGCATAACGCAGGCTGCACACACAGTATGGCACTATGCTGAGGAAAATGGCCTGCTTATAAACAGAATAAGACCAAGCTGATGTAATTCACCTCCAAGAATATGTGCCGCCCTGAGCATAGTCCTCGCAGTGAGGTGATTGAATATGTACCAGTGTTCAAGTACCTCAGAGTTGACATTTCTGCAAAAAAATGACTATCCATCATGCAAAGGCGTGCACAAGGAGAACAGCCCAACGAATTCCCCTGATACACCAGTCTGTGGTGCGCACAGGGGGCTTTACCATGGAAGGTACCTAGACAACTGACCCCCTAGTATGTATATATGTACTTCAATGACTCATTCTCCTGTATATGACTGCACACGGTATATATTTTCGTTTGCATATATTGAACTATGTCTTATGTAACTTCTGTATTATGTATATTTTTATAAATGTCATATATAACTCTGCAACCTGACCTGCGCCCAGATGCCTACGGGCCTGGCGCACAATTCAAATGAATAAACAAACAATTACAATTGCAATATTCAGAGCCTATATTATACACGCTGGAAAGCCTCTCCTTTGGCAACTTCAGCTGGTTGAAACTAATCGAGGGTAGATATTGGAGGAAGATCTTGGGGTTGCCTCACTGTGTCTCAATGGAGGTCATCATGCTGGAGAGCGGACTCCTCTCCTTTGAATGTATGGTACTGAAAAACGGGTGGCGCTGTACCTTTTTACCGAAACCTGTGGGGAGTCACATTTTCTGCATGACCTCAGCCGCCCTTCCTCTGATCTGAAGACTGACCTAGTTTATGAGAAAATCATCCTAGAATTATTCGGGGTGCTTGGTTGGTCTGCCGACTGGGGTAAAGACCTGCATGAGCTAGTCAAAGAGGCATATAGGAAAATCAAACTTTGGGACTGGGGGAAGAATTTCATCCACTTGTCCACACTGAGGTCCTACAATTTTATTGCCAAGAGGTTTTATACCTATAGACAACCCCAAAGGTACCTTACTATCTGCCCGTCTAAGAACTTTGTAGGTTCTTATTCTTAATGTGCCTGAATAGGTTACCAGTTCTGGAGATTTTGGGAAGATCTATAATTATCCAGCGGTACCAATGTATCTGCCGACTCCGTAACAACACCATCAAGCCATAGAAACACAAAAACATTTCCGGACTGAGTGTCCGGTTATGGGCCTGCTCTTTACAACGTCCTGGGGGAGCAGGTGTATGAGCTTAGTACCATTAGTACGGATGACTTTTGGCGTAGATGCTGTTATACGCAGAATACAAAACTGCAAACGGACTTATACAGACTGTGGTTGATTGCCTGTAAGCTACTAGACAGGAAGTATTCGTGGAGCTCAGAGAGGGGTGCAATGCATCTTAATTCATATGATGTTTTAGGTATGAAAGCCGTATATTAGCGTTGCTGGAAGTATTGAACTATGAGGCTGAGTAGGGCCAGGAATGGTAATGCACTAAGCAGACAATTAAGTAATGTGTAATGTGTAATGTTGGTTATGGTATTTTGTATGTGATTTTATGCATGACTTATAGATAATGCAATGAAATTCTACGAAATTTTAACATATTTGATTTCTTGTGATTTTTATACGTTTGATGTTATGTGTAAAGCTTTATAGTGAAACACATTAAATAAATAAAATAAATTGCATGTATTTGACTCGTGTTATGCTTCCTCCCTTACTTGGTTGCTTTTGTGCTGTAAATAATGCCTTTGCTATAGTAATTTTACATCCATGCTCTTCTTTCGTGCACGAGGGTTTTCAACACTATCCATAAATGTAGTATTTTAGGTCATCTGTTTCTAGGTGTTGTTACGTTCCTTGTTTGTTTCGATGTTGTGTTATTGTTGTATTTGTGTGCATTCTCAATATGTTTTTTTTTTTCTGGGAAATCATCCATGTATATGTATGTCAATTGTAACACATTGGGTCTCATTACAAGTTTGGAGGTAGCCATGCCCTTAAAAAGGGCCTGGCTGCCTCCAAACTCGGGTCGGGGTCCGTGGTCCCTGAATGGGGAAATACCAGGCCTTTCCGACTTTGGAGGGCCTGGTATTTCCTCATTCAGGGAACCCGGACCATCCCCATTCCCATTCGAGCCCCCATAGGGCTCAATGGGAATGGGGATGATGCTAACAAAGGGCCCGTTAATGACGGGCCCGTTGTTAGCATGCTGGTCCCCTCGCAGGACCCGCAAAGGACGTCTGGTCTGACCAGATATCCAGAGCGGTCCCCGCGAGGGGACCTCGTAATGAGGCAGTATGGGGTTAACGGCACCAGCACATTTACCGGCGCTGTTAACCCCTTATCGCCTCACTTGTAATGAGGCCCCTGGTCTCCTTGCGGGACCCGCCAGGAGACCTCGTAATAGGGCGGTACGGGGTGAACGGCTCCGCCGCCTTTGCCGGCGCTGTTTACCCCTTACCGCCCACCTCTTAATGAGGCCCATTGTCCAAGGATTGTGCTAGTTCCCGTGATTTTGTAAAACACGTGGGACATGATTTACAAAGTGTTTTTCAATAGGATTTGCCCATTAGAAAAACCCGTTTGTCAATCATACCCATAATGTCCTTGTTGGGACATGTGTACAATGGACGTTTCACTTCAATTGTTTATTCTGTTCTATTTTCAGTGCTTGGATTTTCAAGCTGGCAAACTTTGTCGGATTTTTTGTTTTTGTTTATGTGATCGACATGAATGTGTTATTCCGACAATGTTCGCTCTGTTCTTAGTCTCTCATCTTCTGAACTATTTGCATACACATTACTTCAACTTATATTTGCTCATTATACGCCCATATGTGCCCCTATGTTTATGTTGTTTAAATTCATGCAACACATTGGCCCTCATTACGACCCAGGCGGTAAGTTACCGCCTGGGCCGTGACTTTACCACCATGGCGTAAACTACGTTTACGCCATGGTGGTTGGCGGACTTACCGCCCCATTCCGACCTTGGCGGGGCGGTAAGTCCCCAATCCCCATTTACCCTTCCCCATTCCCATTTTTGCCCCATAGGGCATAATGGGAGTGGGGAAGGCGTTAATTACGCCACCGTAAATTACGGTGGCGTAATTAACTCCATGGTCCCTTAGCGCCATGGATTTTAACACCTGCTAAAAGCAGGTGTTAAGTCCGCCATGGCGCTAAGGGACCTCGTACTCAGGCGGTAAGGGTCGGCGCTGTTTACGGCGCCGTAAACCCCTTACCGCCTGAGTTGTAATGAGGGCCATTATGCAAGACATTCCCTTTCTTATAAATATATATATAATCTATAATCACAAACCCGAATAGTACTGCAAGCATATGGCATAAACGCGAATACTTGGGTTAATTAGCAACGTATACCATGTAACATGATCCATTAAAACAAACACCTTAGGAAAATATATTGTATATTCCTTCCATTTCTGGCATTTTTCTGACTTTAGCCACGGCATTGACAGGAACAAATACGCTAGATGTCACAGGGATAGAAATACCCAAGAATGCCTCGCAAATCAAATTAGTTATGCGAATCCTGTTGACACAAATACACAAAACGCTTTGAAAGCTACTTTTGTATGTGTGTCTGCGTGTGTCTACAATTTCAATGTATTTTGATTGTCTTGAGAATTTCTACTACTTCCTCCACGTCTCTTTGCTTCAGAAAACCACTATTGATTTTCCCATAAATGTCAAGGATGCTGCTTAAAAGCGTTGAAAATCAGTTCCTTCAAGAAAGCAGATACACAGTCGAGCGGAAGTGAATGGCGTAAAAAAAAAAAGATGCCAGTTAAATGTAGTCTTCCTAAACGAAGATTGTATGCACTCGTGATTAAATCTTTATTCAGCTACACATCGATTTCTGCCTCACACAAGTTATTCCGCGTGCCCTTGAAAAGCTGTCCTGAAGAGAGAAAAGCGTCCTCTCTATACTCGCATAGACGTATTCATATGGATGAAGTAGGCGCAACATTTTGGCAGGACTTGGGGCACCTGTACGTAGACGTAGATCAACAACAAAAAGCAGATTGGTTCACACCTTTTTTGTGCAAAATGAATAGGGTGTTCCACACGACACGCAGCTACACTAGTTATGATTAACCATACGGCTCCTTTGTGCACCAATGTGAGCAGGTCAGAGGCATTCATTGCAGTTTCTGGCCAATTTGGTGCCCAGGGCGAAACACTAGAATGCGCTCCCCTGACTAGCACGCATCTCTCCCAAACTACACCTCTGTCACGCAACAAAACCCTCCTCAATAGCCATAAACGTTGCTAAACAAACCAAGCTGTTTTCATTACATTGTAATTCGAGTACTTTACAGAAGAAATCTAAGGTGAAAACAAAGCTGTTGCGTCCCAAGTAAATGGTTCTTCTGTCATATGCTCTTAACGAAGACCTTGCCTGAATGTAGTTCCAAAAAGCCTGTAATGGCACAATGTGGTGTGATCAGGCTGTCACAGCCTGAGGTCCCACGGACCCCTGGCGCTATGTTGCAGGTGTTCTGTTGGAACCACCTCACATGTATTTCTCAAGGGTTAACACTAGACAAACCATATGAATAATCTTCTGATAGATAGTTTATCATTCCAAGGTGGATAGTCTGGCACACTCCTATTGTACTCTCTCAAAATTCCACTATGAGAGAGGGAAAGGGGACAAATGGCACCAATGAGTGTTCAGAGAATTTCGGGAATATAACAATGATCATATATTTGATAAACAAGTCTGTGATAAAATGGCTGTATGCGTGTGCTACGCAGAATCACATGCAGTACCCTTTGGGAATACTACATGCAATTAAGATTACAAGTGTCAGTACAATTTCACCTTTGGTACAAGCCGGTACTACACAGTAATGTGGTAGCAGTGGCTGAGCAGCCAGACTTATCTCAAGAGTTTAGTGAGCCACGTTTCTTGGTAAAAGAATATACATTTATTTACAGTCAGTTTGAAAACATTACGCTAGCCAGAGCAGCTCGATATCATATGCTAATACACTACAAATACACAACCAATAAATTACTGAACAAGTTCAGCTCCACTGAAGTGGGAGCAAAATGGCAATTCAGATACTTTTAAAAGGGGTAAAAAGACAAGGTTATAAGAATCAACAGCACAAATACTTTCATAGGCAGGGCAAAGGGTTTCAGTAAACTTCAACCAGCAATTCAGTCTGTAGGCCTGGGCCAAAGTCAATGATTCAGAGACTTTGTATAGGATAGCACCGTTCTGGTAGTAAAAGGTTAAGTCTTTGCAACGGATCTTAGAAGAATTTGGTTAGATGAAAAGTTAGACAAATGATTAGGGAAGCACAAGCCTTCAAAGTTGGGAAAGTTTCACAAACTTTCACCATGGCCGAAAAGATTTCTGTACCACGTTTGCACAATACCTTTAAAGTGAAGAAGAGCTGTAGCTGTGGCAGTTGTTCCTGGCAGTTCGAGCAGATCTTGCTGTTCCTGAGCTTCAGTCGTGAGGACAAGATGGAGGACGTCGGGAGGATCCTACACTGCCCAGGGAAGAGGCCACAAGCTTGGAAAAATGTCGGTTTAAGGTGTGAGTGCTTTAAAGATCACAAACTGGTATCCTTCCCACGGGCTATCCGTTTTTCCACAGCACTCTACAAAAAATTCTACGAGGAGGGGACGGTGTCCAGGCATTTACGAGTTGGTTGTTCCCACCAAACTCAAGGGAAGAAGTTAACCTTGAGGGGCTTCTCTGTCGATGGAGTTTCAGGCAATTCGGACCTGCAGCAGGGCTTCACCAGTCATCCAGGAGTTGCAGCAGTCCTCTTCCTTCAGCCCGTCTTTGGTTATTTTGTTTAGTGGTCTGCTCTGCTTTCCAAGTACCAGAGACCTGCTTTTAAACAGTTTTCCCCCATTCATTCCTTTGTGGCTGTCAATCACACAGCAGGGTGGCTGTCCTTGCCGGCCAGCCGACCAATCACGCCAGAGTGCCTTCAGGTCTCCTAGGAGACTAAGCACAGGGAGTTTCGGGCACTCCCTCACATCCTGTCTACCCCAGACACTCTGGCACCAGGGGAGGTCTTCAGTTCAGAAGCCCAGCAAAGGCCAACAAACAAAGGCACCAAACCTGGTTTGGCACACAAAGACAAACACAAGAAGGACCTTTCCAAAAAGAAATGGTGAAAAAAGTTGACCAGGGTCTGTTTTTTCAGATAGGTCTTGGGCGCCATATTGAAAAAAGGCTGACCCGATTTTTAACTACCGTTGTTCGCAGTCGGGAAAAATCATGGTAGTTTGATCTAAAACACTGCCACCAGCCATTTCAAGTAGGAAAGGGTAACATTGATGCTAGACAACCCCTCCAGCACTCTATAGGAAGATAGTGTGTCCTGGGTCTGTACATTTAGAGAGACTAGTAAAGTCAATTTTACTTTACACGCTCTGGGAGACAGTAGTCAGTCCCGGAGAAGGTATTTAAACCTTTGGAAGTCTGAAAGACATCCCTGTGCCACTGCACTGCCACCGGATATCCTAAAAGAGACACCCAATATAGAGGGAAAATTGTACAGAAAGGATTGTACTTCTCACAAACATTAGCCTGACCAGTATTAAGCTGATGATGTGTTTTAAACAAAACCGGCTTCTGATGCATTGTATAGGGCCCACAGTTCCTCAGCCACTACCTCCTCACTATTGTACAGGCCTCAGGGGTTATTTCTGCAAAAAAGAGCAGGCCCATGCTTTATCTAACAGAGCTGGCATTAGCATAATTTATTAGTGGTGGCCTGCAGCTAGTGAGAATCATGGAGTGACAGTGTAGAAAGGGTGTATGGCCTAGTAGATGTACAATTTGAGGCAATTTGTTTGATTGCTTTATATTTTTAATTATGGGAACAGTATGGCACACTTGTTAGAGATACATACACAAGCAATTCCAGTGTGTTATTTTATGGAAATGGGACACAGTCATATGTACTGTTACACAGAGGAGCAGCACATAGACACCTTAACAAATATGGTGGGGACTTGAGCAGCACACAAATCATTGCTGCAAACATATCAGTAAATTGATTTGCCATGAACTGTGGTCTGCATTAGTGGTAGAAGTGTGCTGAAAAAATCAGTGGAACTGTCGTCTCAGCACGGGAAGAGGGTAGGCGGAGGCATAGTGCAATATATGACAAGATGGTGTGGCTGGAGCATTTTAATAGTCTAAGTGACTAGTAACTAAGGCTTCTATCCTCTATATAGAATGGTGAATATGGTCGTAAACAGTAGTGGAACACCGCTCCCGACCATTCCCTCTCACTTCAATCCCTGATCTGCATGGTGACACAATTGTTTGTTTGTTTGTTTGTATATTTATTGTGCGCGCCGGACCCTGGGGTAGCAGGCCACATGTGTCAAGAAGGCTTACAGCTTAGGTACAGTAGTTACAAATTTGCAGCTTAGGTACAGAAGTTACATATTTACAGAGCAAGGTGACAATCAGTTTTCTTGACTCCACAGGAGGAGCAAGTATAGACAGTGTGCGGACAACAAGTCATCATATCTCTAGCGTTTACATAATAGTAAGTCTATGTCCGTTACAATAGATGAGGTAGGTATGCATGGGGAGAGTGCGTGTTACGTAGCCTTCTCAGTGAGCCAATTTATTGTGTTCTTTCTGAATTTGTTAAACGTTTGGTCAAATCTGAGTGTGTGAGGTAGGGAGTTCCACAATTGAGCTGCCCTAACTGGGAAGCTGGATCCTCCAACAGTGGTCAGTTTAAATATAGGCACTAGAAGGCAGTTGGGGCTAACTATTCTTGTAGGTCTGGTGGAATTCTTTCTGGTGAATCGTTTGTTAGGTAGCGTGGGGCTTTGTTGTTTAAACATTTGTGGATGAGGGAGGCAGATTTGAGGTTGATTTTTTCTTGGGTGGATAGCCATTTATATTTCCGTCTTATTTCAGAGATATGAGCTCTTCTAAGGATATTTAGGGCCACTCTAAGTGCATTGTTTTGGAGAACATGTATTCTGTTGATGATGTGTTTAGATGCCCCCATGTAGAGTGAGTTACAATAGTCTAGTTTTGACAGAATAAGGCCTCTGGCTAAGATTAGGCAGCTGTCCTCTGATAGGAATTGTTTCCCGGCTCGTATGAGTTTGCATGCATAGGCCGTAGTTGAGGCCAGTGAGTTCACCTGTTTGGTGAGGGAAAGGGTCGAGTCGAGGTAGAAACCTAGGGTTTTTACTTCTCTGGCGACCTTAATGGTGTTCCCATCAATGATAAATGCTGAGTAGTTTGGGTTGAGTTTGGGGAGGCGAGCTGTGGTGCCCAGGATGATGAGCTCTGTTTTGTGATTGTTCAGGCATAGGCCGTGGTTGGCCATCCATGCCTGAACGATGCTATAGACTCTGTTCACCAAAGCCATATCTTTTCCATAATCCCCGGTAAGTGGTAGTAGAATCTGGGTATCGTCTGCGTAGTTGGTATAAGTGATACCCAGATTGTCAAGATCGTCAAAGAGTGGCTTGGTGTCGATATTGTAAAGTGTTGGCGAGACACAGGATCCCTGGGGCACTCCACAAGTGATGGGTATCGAGTCTGCTGCCGCTGTGGAGGAGAACACCCTCATGGTCCTGTCACTGAGGAATGACTGTATGAAGACTATGGCCTCCCCTGAAAAGTGAGCCGCAGAGTCCAAGTGGATACATAGGACTCTATGGTCCACCAGGTCAAATGCGGCTGAGAGGTCTAGTAGGAGGAGGAGAGCTAGTTTACCCTCATCTCTGAATGAGTCTATTTGGGCCTTTAAGTCGATAAGGGCAGTCTATGTGCCGTGTTGAGGTCAGAAACCAGATTGGCGGGCGCCAAGGAGATGGTTTACCTCAAGGACGTTCTGAATTTGGGTGTATGCTACCTTGTCTAGAATTTTTAGTAAGAAAGGAACCATTGTGATGGGCCTGTAGTTTGTGGGAATGTTCGGGTCCAGTGTTTGTTTTTTCAGAAGGGGGAGTACCCAGGACTCCTTTAGATTGCGCGGAATGGTGCCCGTGGTAAAGGAGGCATTGATCAATTTAGTGATGAAGGGAGCTAGGTCTCTAGCAGCGTCCTTGATCAGTTGTGCTGGGCATTGGTCGCCTTTTCAGTTGGATGGTTTGAGTGCTAGAATGGTTTTCTCTACCTCGATCACTGAGACTTTAGAGAAGTTGAATGGAGTGACTTCTTTGGGCTTAGGTATAAGTTTTTCGTTCAGACGAGTTTGGGTTTGGGCAGATAGTGAAGCCTTTTTTTGGGCAATTTTAGTTTGGAGGTTGGCCACTTTGTTGGTTAGTGCCAACTGTATATCTGTGCACCAGGTTTTGTCTTTAATAGAGTCATCCTGTACTGCAATAGGGGTTTCCAGTTCTTTTAGAATAGAGAAAAGCTCCTTCATACTGGAGTTGACCTGAGAGATCCTGTTGTTGTAGGTTTCTTGTTTGGCCAGGATGATATCCTTTTTATATTGCGTTGAGATGTTTATTAGATTGGTTCTATTTTCTGCGGTAGGGTGTAGGTTCCATACCATTTCGCGTTTTCTTTTTTGTAGTCTTAGATTTTTTAGGTGAGGTGTAAACCAGGAGTTAAGGTGCTTTTTGGGTTTAATGTTCCTGAGTTTTAGTGGAGCAGTGTTGTCGAGGGCAACGGTCATAGCATTATTGAATTCCTCCACTAGAAGGCCTGGGTCGGTATGGTCTGGTAGGGAGTTAAGATTGGGTAGGATATAGGGCAAGATATTGTCCGCTGTAATATTTTTCTTGTTTCTGGTTAATGTGGGTACGTCTAGGGGTGGTGATAGGGCAGTAGGTATTTTGGTATTGAGAGAAAAGGACATTAAGTTGTGGTCAGTCCATATTTGTGGGACAATGGATGTAATGGAGAGGTTGCAGTTATGACTGGCAATCCAGTCCAGAGTTCTCCCTTTGGTGTGGGTGGACATATTCACATTTTGAGTGAATCCTAATTCTGTCAGGATGTTGGCTACAGAAGTGGCCTGGTGATCATTGATATCATTGTACCCAAGATTAAAATCTCCTAGTACTAGAGTTTGTGTGGAGTTTTTTAGCTTCTCAGCGAGAATGGTAGTAATGTCTTCATTGAAGGTGCTAATTGGGCCTGGGGGTCTATAGAGGAAATGGATATTTAATGTTTGCGAGTTGGAGGTGGGAAGTTTGATGAAAAGAGATTTGCAGGATTGAAAGTTAGGTGTAGGGGTGTTTCTCATGGAAAGATTTGTTTTAGCAATGATCGCTATTCCTCCACCTCGAGCATCTAATCTGTCAGCTCTAAGGATAGTGTAGTTGTCTGGGACTGCTAGCGTTAATGCTGGACCTGCTGCCTCGTGGAGGCAGGATTCAGTAATGGCGATGAAGTCGAGGTCATTTTCCAGGATAGTGTCTGCTATGTCTGTAGCATGAGCGACTAACGATCTAGCATTGATTAGTGCGCTTTTTAGGTTCGGTACAGGCGGTAGTGTAGGACGTGGGTTGATGATGGGCTTACTTCTATTGGGGTGGGGTTTGCGGTTAGGGGAGCAGTAGTTTCCAAAGGTGGAAGTGGTTTCGGTCGGAGGTGATCCAGGTTAATGTTATATTTCTTGACGGGTTCGAATATTTTGGGTAGTCGTGCTCGGAGTCTGTGGTTTCTCCGTGCTATGTTACAAGGGGAATTAGCGGTGGATTGCATGTGACAGGCTTCTATGCCCTCTGGGGGCAATATTAGTGGCATGGTGAAGTAAACAGTAGTAATAAGGAGAGCTATCAGATTAATAATTGATGTTCGAATGACTAGGTTTGGCAGGTATGAGTACATAGTGTTATGGCTGGTTGAGCTGGGGCCTGCTATTGCATACATCGATCAGATATTAGATAGCATAGGGCTAGATAGATAGAGTTGGCTGGGTGTTAGTGGAGATAGGCTAAATACAGCACTCAAGTATTTAGGCAAGTTGAGATAAGGGCAGTTACCAAGTGTTGGGCAGCGTAGGCAAGATGCAGCAAACAAAATATAAGGCAGCGTAGGCTAAATACATCAATCAAAATATAAGGCAGAGTAGGCTAAATGCAATAATCAAAGTATAAGGCAGCGTAGGCTAAATGCAACAATCAAGATATAAGGCAGCGTAGGCTAGATGCAACAATCAAGATATAAGGCAGCGTAGGCTAGATGCAACAATCACATATAGGTCAACATAGGCTAGATGCAACAATCAAATATAAGGCAGCGTAGGCTAAATACATCAATCAAGATATAAGGCAGCGTAGGCTAAATGCAACAATCAAGATATAAGGCAGCATAGGCTAGATGCAACAATCAAGATATAAGGCAGCGTAGGCTAGATGCCACAGTCAGATATAGGTGGCGTAGGCTAAATGCAGTAGTCAGAGAGTGGACATTATGTTGGTAAGGAGCCATTTAGACCTTTCAGTGCCGTGGGGCAATTTTCGTAGGCAGTTAGGGGAAGGATACATAAGAAGGCGTATTTTTGCTTGGTGCAGGGTTATAATATGGCGCAATGCACCGTTAGTGGATCTTCAGGAAGGCAATGAGCTGGCGTGCAGGCATAGGCATAGATAGGACACTATTTGGGCACAAGTGTTGGCGCAGCTGGATCCAAAGTGAGGCCACGCATGCAGGAGTTTAAAGTGACTAGTTCTACTCAGTAGTAGAAGGGCGGCACATGCAATGAATATGAGGTAGTTATACAGGATATCTAGCGAGTTGGAAGAGAGGCAGGTACAGTGACTATGTAAGTATTACATAAGCAACATGCAGGTGGTAGGAGGACAACATCAAGCACAGTAAGTAAAGGTGCAGTATGAAGAATGGACATTACAGGGTACTGCAGCAGACACAGCAGAAATGAGGACAGAATGTGTCCAGTAGAAACTGGTAAAGCAGCTTACCCACACAGTATGTGCAGTAAGTAAAGGGTGTAAGTTACTCAGGGTCCACAGGAGGCGTAGTGTTCGGGTGGCTCGGCGATGCAAAGTCGTGATGGTGTCGGGCCGTAGGTGCCCGCTGTCACGTCTAGTCACAGACAGGCACAGACAGGACTGTGCCTTGTTAGGGTGCCTTTGTAGGCGGGCCGGCTAACGCCTTCCGGTGCTAGCAGAGCACGGACATGCAGGCGTGTGTCCAATGAGCAGCTGGGCTTGGTTGCTTCTGCTGCTAGGTCATGGTGAACACACAGGATACGGTTGCAATTTTCCGACGGCTCCTCGTGTGTAAAATACACATGCCAGATAAAGGTCAAGGTGAAAAAGCGGATTCAGGTGCCCAGGGAAGCCGATTCTTGCATCGGGCGGTGCAGACACGATGAGGGGGTGCTAGGAGCACTTTAGCAGTGTCTTACCCAATTGCACATACAGTGCCGGCGGGGAAGCGGAATTCCCTCTGTAGTGAAGGACGATGCGGGCTGGGCTCCTGCCCACCCAGGGATCTCCGGAACAAGGTTGGAAGTGTTGGAACAATGAACCCTGCTTTCCTAATCAAGGTGCCAAGTCACATTGAGGAGCCATCTGGCAGTGCTTGGTGTTTTTAAGAAAATGAAAAGTCCTTTGATGCTGAGTGGATGCATTTAGTCCATGTCCCAAGGCAGCCATTAGACAACTGGGGCAAGAAAATGGCAGTTAACTTTATCAAACATGACCTTCAGATTAAAAATTATCCATGTTTAGTTCTTATCACTGTGTGTAAAAACAATGGCTTGTTAAATGAGCCATCCCTTATAAATTTCCCCCACTTTAAAGGCTTTATCAAAACAAAGCTGGAGGGTGTGGGCAGAGGGTGAGTGTCTCCAGAGCATCTCCGAGACGTGAACATGCATTACTTTATTGGAAAAAAAGAATGAACTTTAGACCTTCAAGCTCAGAGGCGGTTGTCTTAGTGGGCACCTTTCTTGCCCCCAAGCCCCTTGAGCTGCTTAACCTCTGCTCCCTGGCAAGCCACCCCCATCCGACCTGCCACAAGAAACGGGGGTGATGGAGAGGACAAGGGAATTGTGGCCAAGATCACACAGCGAGTTGGTCATGAAGAACTTGTGATTCAAAAGGAATATTGCACACAGACCAACACGGACACTGCAAGATTGATTGATGGGGTAAGCATTCAGAAGCTCCCTGCTCAACTCAGCTGTACCCCTCAATCAGAATTGTTGTTACAGTTCTTTACTGCATTTGGACTGATGTGTGATAGTCTGCAAAGCTGACAACAGTTAGTAGGTTGGTGGTCTGTGTGGGGTCTTCCCCATGGTCTCTCTGTGAGATGTTTGAGCTCGTCCATGCCTCACCTCGCCCCCACCTTACACCACAAACCCTCTGACTCCAGTCCCTTGGGAGACTCGAGTCTGCTTCTCCCCAAAGCACGTTGTCATGAAAATAACTCCCAATTCCAGCCAGAGCACTACATCCATTTGCAAAGCGATGGGGATCCAGGGTTGGAGACTGGCTGGTGAGATCTAGTACATTGAGAGACAGTGTGGGTGGGAGTGAGATTGGGGCGTAGATGTGGGCTTCATTTGCGAGAATGGTATGGAATTACGTTTGAGCTGTTAGCGGAAGGAGCCATGCTGCCCACCCGGATGGAATGTGGGCTTCTTGAATCAGTAAATAAAGCCTGCATCCCTAGCATGGTACTTGGTTGCTGCCAAACTCCAAGCTGCTACGTAACTTCTGATAATTAAGTTTCAATGCCAGAGCCAGAACATAGTATTGAAGGCAATTTCCTCAGGGAATCTTCTGCTATCACTTGTTCACTAACTTTCTCTAACCATTCATACGCATTAGATTAGCATTGGATTAAAGGACATAACTGGTGCCGTGTTTATTTAATACACTGCTGGAGTATTTTACAGGAGAGCTTCAATCTGGATTTTACAACGTATTCCACAGGTCCACCTTACCGGGCACCAGACAGCTTGGTGGTTGCCTGTCACTAACCATGCCGTGCCTCTTGTTTCCTGCATGGTTCCTCAGGCTGCTGACACGGGGAGGCCCTAATGGAAAGATTGATAGAGTGGGGGTGGGCCGCTGAACCGTGCATGATGATGGAGGGCCGCTGCCAGGCAAACCCTCGCCAGTTATTTATTGAGATGGCGCAAAGGTGTGCGATCTGTGCGCACACCCACATCCCTGCTCCGCGTGCCCTCCTGGCCACTTCATAGAGCAAACATAAGTCCTACCAGCGAGGACTGAGCTCCGAAATGCACAAACAAGAAAGACAGGAGCTTGGCTTTTTCCCCAAATCTACCATTGGGTTCGGACCGGGCAACAGGACACCATTTTGTGTCCCTCAAGCAGCCTTGTGAAAAATGAAAAAAATGTCCCCAACCCGTAGTATGTAAGCAGGTAACTGGCCCAGGTAGCCCCAGAGTCATTGTGCCTACCTGTAGAGCCCGCACCAGGGCGGGCATTGTGCCCCCCGGGGCAACTGTGCCCCAGGCAGTCGCCCCCCGCTTCGTCTGGCCAAGAAACGGGCCTGGTGGCATTGATCACTGTTTTCCAAACAGACATCTGTATTAGGAACTAGGGCACCTACCTGGATGCTGCCTTGTAATTTATGTCTTATATCTGGCAGTCTGTTTGCGATCTCTAGACTGCATACCCAGAAGCCCGATGCACAAAATGTTGCGTCCTGAAGCACAACATACAGTATGTCGGCCTTCCAGGTGTGTGGCCTGGTGACCATCGCTAAAGACAGCAGGGGCAGGTAAGTAAAGGGGGCAGGGTACAGCACAGTGAATGGTGCAACTGGAGAGAGACTGGGGGGTGGGGGGACATAAGACTGACCTTTCATGGGGCAGACTTCTCAGGGTACCTTCCAAAAAGTCTGTAATTTGTTTTTGGTGTTTGGACACTGAAGCCTGGTAGTGTCACACATAGCTATAGTGCTGTTGTACATGTTGCAGGAACTCTAAGCCTTAGACACCCAAAGTATGGCAGAAACTGACTCTAGATTTCCGATGCCATGGCATCAAGTCTGCTATTGCACTTATCATAATAACAACATGTGATACCCCAAAAATACGTCCCGTTGCTCCCAATTGCATGGAAAGTGGAATTCAACGTGATAGCCCTAGAGTATCATGGTTTTTAGGACCACAATGTTGGTTCAGAAGTATCTGCCTAGGGTAGTGTGAGAAACCTGAGGCTATTCTCCCAAGTAGACCTCGGGAGTGCCTTATTCAGGTGGCCAGAGATACAGGCTGGCACTCTCAGACCCCAACGCTGGGGGCGGATGAGTGAGGGAGCATCACCTTGGTAGGGGAGCGCAGGGTTATGCATGGGGGAATATCCAAGGTGAGACGCTGTATTATGCTGAAGAAAGGGCAAGGAAGACAAGCCTCCTGAAGCTTTTATAGGTTGCAGCAACTCAACCTCCCTTTCTCCTGAAAGGTCTCCCTTATTCAAATCCAAAGAGCCCTCCTATCTGATAGATACCCAGGAGCCCAAACCTTGTTGCATGCAAAACCCAGAATCCTTGTTTTCCTCTTTGCCACTCAAATACTCCCCATCCTTCGTCTCCACGTCCTTCTGGTTATTCTATTCCGAGCACCCAGTCTACTAGGACAAAACACTACCATTCCCACAATCGCTCTTGTTTATTTCAAGATAGTAAACCTAATCATTCCCGTCTGTCTCACAAATCCCATCAGTCTCACCCTTCTAAGTTTACCAATCCCGCTGGTACAAACGCTATAATTCCCAATAACACCTCTTCCCCTTCCAGTCACGCAGAATACATAGATACTCTACATCTCGCCTTTTCTGGCACGAAAATATTTCTCCAACACGAAAGGCAACGGAATAATATAGAACTTTTTTTATCTGACATGTCTGACGCAAGGGTAAGGCAGAGTCAGGCAATTGACCTGAATCATGCACACCAGATGTCCCTTTCCATTCCCCAGAGGGATAAAAGGTGGAGAAAGAGAGCCCAGTACGAGCAAGATAGACCGCACAAGGAGACATCTATGCAGACCCAGTAGTTCAAGAGAAGGATAAAGGCAGCAGGAACTGAGGGGGTGACAAGGAGTGAAGGGACCTTTCTCTTTCCGTCACAGACCTAAGAAGCCTTCCTAAGAGGAAATGTAAGACCATGAACAATAGCCCAAGTGTGTTGCAGTAGATGTCAACAGTACCCAGAGCATGCCTACGCAGATATGCCAGAGCGTGGGAGACTCCTGCTACCCTGTACTGGCTTGACTCTATATACAAGTAAAACCAAGTAGTTCATTACAGCTGGTCAGTCGAGGGGAGAGCCAATAAGAAACCAAACTGGGTTGAATGAAAGTTGCAAAATGGCATTCTGAAGAAAGTTCAAGGAACTTTAAAATTGTTAAGGGAAAACCAGCTGCACGGGGGGCCAGCACACAGTGGGTGCTGGCTCGGGAAACTCTGGTTGAACATGTGTTGAATGAAACTACTGATACCAGAAGGCCGTAGGAGAGCCACCAAGACAGGTCAAAGTGGTCATACAGGAGGTCTAGCAAAATCTCTGTATAGCCGAAAGTCTATGACTCACAAACTGTTAAGAAATTAAGGGAAGCGAATTCCGCATCAAGAAGAGAAAACCTTTGAGAATGCAAAGGGGACCGAATACTGCTAAAGTTTTACCAAAGTTGGCATGAGTAAACCCGGTGGGAGGATGCTGACGAAAAGTGAACCCAGCTGTTGTCCACAGTGAACTGTTTGGTAAAAGTAAGAAAAGCCATAGGGAACCCGAAAGCGGGAGGCTGACATCTGAAAGGTGTCCAAGCCCGGAAGATGGAGATCCAGGGGTGGAAATTTACCACCCAAAGATGATCAAAACACATAGTTTAAAAGTTCATTAAGATCTGTGAATACAAGAAGTACTGGAAGGCTAGGGGAAGTGAACAGTCCCCCTGGTCATTTGGATCCGAGCCCAGCAGTCGGAGATCCAGGAGTGAAAAGTTATTCCCCAAAGTTCATTGAAAAAGGAACTGGCTATTGATTTACTGAATAGGATTTGTGAGAGGTCTACGCCCACCCAGAATAGGGGGATTCAGGGGTGAAGCAATCCCCCAACGTATATGTGGAACAGAACTTTTTCATTGTTTATTGAATGCATCAGGCCGCAAAGGCAAAAGACTTTTGAGAGTAAAGAGGCTTGGCCCTTGAGAACCTGATAGCTGAGACGGAACTGTTGACTCATGCTGGGAAGACTCAAGTGTGTGCTACGCTCAAGAGACCCATCGTATCCCGTGCTCAAAACGTGGTGAAGGGAGACCCAGCAAACACAGCTTGACTTCTTATTTCTGAACACTTCTTTCTTTTAAAAACCCTATCCCACACTATTTCTATATTTAGTTGGAAGGATTTGGAAATAGATTTCTTTTAGTATAGGCCATTTATTTTGACAAAACGCCACAAGGACTGCCTAATTTTCATTTGATGGTCGAGCTTGCTCCCATCTTACATTTAGGTTTAGATGAGGCGTTTTTACAACCTGCATATAGTATAATAAACACCCTTGAACTGTGATCACTTGTGTCTGTCTTTACTGTTGCCACCATGCGTTCCTTACAGTAGGACATACTGCTCTTATATTCCCATATTCTGCCTTCCATCAATGTAAACATTTCATACAGTGCTGATCCTTCACTGTCTTCATGGTGTGCTTATGGAACAAACTGGTCTCATAAACTCCCTTCATAATAGTCAGCCCCCATTCTGCATGACCATTGAGATCATAATCTTTTATACGCTCATACATCTCATAATGACCAGACACCTCTAAACTAGCAGAAGAGTGTTGGTGTCATGGGCCAGAACATGTTGTCACTTTTGAGGTTTCTGACTCTATAGATGGTGTTAAGAAAGGCCTTCTTACACCCTGCTAATGTGTTGAAGCCCTGGCAGTGCATTCCTTATGTAGTCAGACACAGTATTTTTCACATTTAATGTGAATAAGCAAATCGCATGATGACATTTGTCTTGAGCAGAGTAAATTGCAGGACACGCTGTCTGCAATCAGGCTCTACAAATATGCCCATTGCAAAACACGGTACATGAACTCTTTTTCTATTCACAACTCATTAGAGATGAACAGTGGTAATGATTCAAGAAACATTTTAGGCTTTTCATATGACCTGTCGTGGGGCATATCTCCTCTGTATGTGTATGGTGCTACTTTAAAGTGGGAATACATGCTAATACATTATAAGATTGTATGCCAGTAGAATGGCACAAAGGATCAATAATGCCTCTACAGAGATCCCTGAAATTTGAATAGAGCGGGTTGGAAAACCTTGTGGGTCACTTCAACTTTTTTTCTTACAATTTCATTACCTTTGGTATAGTGATTTGGGTGAAAATAACATATGTTATTTACAGTACAACACAACAGCACTAAACTGCAATAAAGTACACCATATCAATAAACAAGTTAAAAATGTTTACAGTGCATGTACATTACAAAAGTCCTGATATATGAAATGTATCCTAATAGCAGTAAATGGTTTCTTCCTTAACCTTAACAGAACAGTTCAAAGTGAGTGAGCATTCTACAGGCTAGTAGTTCTGATACCTTTCCAGTGATCTTCAATTGATAGAAGATATTAAATAGACTGATGTATGAGAGGTGTTGTAAAGAACATCGTGACACAAACCCCATACAGTAAAAATAATCCAAGAGGCCAAAAATCCACTTCACCATTTTGCAAGGGAAAACAAGGTTTATTAAATGCAAAAAAGTCTCAGACTGTCCTGTAGAACTGAGCTGACACAGAGCTCATCACGACCCAAGGAGTTACAGGTTATATAGCCGAAAAAACGCATATTAGCAAACATCGGTTACAATGTTATCCCACCACCCTTACTGGCTGCCACCCATAGAACATGCTAATACCCCCCT
Source organism: Ambystoma mexicanum (assembly GCF_040938575.1). Classification (NCBI taxonomy): domain Eukaryota; kingdom Metazoa; phylum Chordata; class Amphibia; order Caudata; family Ambystomatidae; genus Ambystoma; species Ambystoma mexicanum. The sequence goes on from NC_090940.1 coordinate 358,866,644, forward strand.
ATATATTCCCTGGACCGATTGGACACACCTTATCTCAACCCATTCAACTATCAAGATTGCCCACGAAATCATCACTGTTGAATACAGGTGCATGATTGGTTAACAGGTACAATAAGACACCAATTCATCATGACTGTCACGTGATGTGCACCCCTCCAACTCAGACAAACTACAAGCTCAAAGTAAGATCGGCTAGGCCAACTCTGCCTTGATAAGACAATAGGCTTTCTCCATCTACCAGATGCTGCAGTACGCACAAGCTGCACCCTGCACCTTAGATTAAATTTACTGGCATCACCTCTGCTCCTCCAATGCCAAATCATGGAATGTTCCAGACACTGCTTCCCCTTATCTCCTTAAAACCCCAGGTACCCAGTAACGAAGTGACCATAGCGCCACTCTTGCATCTGAATTTCAGGTATTTCTTTGCGTTTGGTTATGCGTCTCCTTGTAATTGAAATGGGATGACCCCTCCTTTGGTGAGGGCAGTAGTGCTCTAAATCTTAGCCTGGCCTTTTGGCATCAAAAACCTTATGCCCTATTATCATGAATGTGTCCTTCAAAGGGTGCATCTCTACCTGCCATCCCACAGCTAACATTCTGTTCCCACCACTTTCAGGCTCTGCAGCTTAATACAATTAGTGTTTATCTGTGCAGAAGAGGTGTCTCTGACCTTGGTTTCTCTCTTGGCTGACAGAAAAGGGATTTATCTTGGAACTAAGCTAAACAAAGCCAGAGCTCCACATCAGGACCTATATTCTGTTAATTGGGTACTAAGCCTTAAAATCCAATATGACATCACTTCTGCCATGGGAACACGCTGGCCTCACTCTTACCACAGTACCTTTCTGACTCCATCTTCCACCTACATCAGCTCCCTCCTCACACCTCACTGAAGAACATAACTACTTCACAGCACAGGGCCTATAACAGTGCCCTACCTATAACCCCTGAAACCATAGCATTCATATATTTGTTTCTCCTTCTGTTTTGCTATATTTATGTATCCAATATGTGATAAGTACAAGTGACACCTATACCTTCTGCCATGCACACCTCACCCTGCCCACACTGTGGTATGCACTCATAGTTGTTGTTTTTTCTGCCTCAAACATTTGGCCTGGCTGGGACACTGTAAGTTCATTCCAACATTGTGAATCCTGCCTGGAGACCAGTCGCCTTTCCAGTACACAAAATCATCCTCTTCTGCTTCCCCACTCCGGATTTCTCAGGAGCTCATTTTGTTAAAAAGCATAATTGCCCGGTCTGGACCGCTTACGTTTGCACTTATGTGCAAGCAGGTCCCCTCCAGGTGAATGCCATCATTTGCATTGTGGAGTGCAAATGCAATGTGTAAAGAGATAGCAAAAGCCTCTTTACACTTCTCTATTTGCCCTCCGCAGTGCAAATAGAGTCAGCGCGGCATGCCATGTACGCATGCCAGGTGGCAAATACACTGATATCCTATGGAAACTGCCATGGGAAATCATTGGTTTCACGCCAGCATGAAAATCTGATGCTGGTGTGAAGCCTATTTGTTTTTGAAAGGGGAGGGCAAACGGGAGGCAGAAACCTAGCTCCTGTTATGCCCCCACCATCCGCCTTCGAAAACAGTGAAAATCTCTTGAGACGTGTTAAGGCAGGCATAACTGTGTTGCGCCTATTTTTAGCACTTCCATTTGCGGTCTGGGGGACTCGAAAATGAGACCCTCGGTAGAAACCAGTCTTCTGTGTGAATCATATAGACCCACGCTGCTGCTTTATAGCTCTGCACTGACTACCTGATTGTGCTTCCTCAAAAAAATGCTTACATTCTCATATGCATTTTAATCCTCTTGTTCCTTCAACTGGCTGGAGTAATATCTTCTGTAAAATTAATAAGGCGGAGGTGAGTGCAGTCAATTCGTTTTCTCCGATCATAGATTTTACCTAACGGGTTAAACCCATGTTCTGATCAAGCAATTGGCTACATGTGGCCTCCCTTGTTGCCCTGCCCTCTCCTCCCACCACCTCCCTGTCGCGTCTTCATTATTCTCAGCACCAAGCATAATACTGTGCCTAGGCTATACCCTTATTCTTGGCTACCCCCTCTGCTCCTAGAAATAATCCCTTGTGTGCTGCAATGGAAATGGCATGGGGACACCTCCAGCAGCCAACGATTGCCATTTCCCTGGTGATGTATTATGGGTAGAGAATGTGTGTGGGAAGAATGTGGACAAGCGCTGTGTTATTCCCTAAAAGAAAGCACCCTTAACACTCTGAACTTCAGTCCAGATGCTAAAGGGACTATTCTCTTGATTGACAAGTCGCAAAGGATAGAAACGGCCCAATTCCCAGGCTAACGCGGTCATTGGTACCCAGAGGCGTTGCTAGGGAGTGGGGGAGGGGGTACTGAGGGGGTCATAGCCCCGGGGGCTAGTTAAGAGAGTGTTGCTTAAAAGATGGTCACATTCACTCATGTTGCATTGCCCACTGGGCAAGGCAGAAGGAGCCCTTCTAGCTCCTAGTGCACACGATAGACGCTCCAGCAAAGGATCAAAGCAGGGAAAACCTTAGCAGAGATGCACCATCTCTTTAGAGGAGTCAATGATACGTTTAAATACCAAGTGAAAGAAAACGGGAAATAGAACAATGTAGGCATCCCATCCCTGTGCATCCCTTATCTGATGAGGGCAACCAATAGTGCAATCTAGCGGTCATCATGTATGAAGTGTACACGCAAGCAGCAAGCAAATCAGCACTAGAAGGCCAGTACATATGTGAACATTCGCCAATACAAATCTTGCTCACGATAGAGTTCACCTTTGAATCAAACGTGTACACATGTGCTGAATTCTTTCGGACGGGTACACTTGTATTGCCAAGCTTGTTGGAATGCCAATTGTCAGAGGGTGTCCGTAGACATTGTGGAGGAACGCTTTCGTATGTGTGTATTTGTAGTCAGGCAAAAACCCCAACAAAATGCAATCGGCTGGGAATAACGGCAAGAATTACAGAGTGCGATGGCAACGCACCTCAAATTGAAGAAAATAATATTCCAGAGGAACACAATAGGTATTCATTTATTTATCTATTTAGTAGTTTAGTTATCTATTGATGAGTCTTTGAGAACCATGTCTTAGCCACACAGCCTTCTTTCTTCTCGGGTCTATTAAGCTGCTCTCAATTTTGGAGTTGGAACATATGTGGTTCAACCTTAAGGGGAGCAATATTTTCCAATCAATCACAAGTATGTCACACAATGAGAGAATATACATTCAAACAATCATAAGTTGTTTCACAGTACGAATCATACATGCTTTCTTATATAACATAAGACCACATAATATAATTATAAATAATTAACATTCCTTACAAATTAGTTAAATCTTCGGTGATGAATATAATGGTTCGGTCATTAACTTGTGAGTGTCAGAACAGAGGGCCAGCAGCTGTCTAAGCACACATGCGGTGCCCTGTGCTCTGAAATACAACTCACACAAACATGCTTTCTTTCCTGGGCTACATGTGAGCCACACACGAACCAATGTTCGAAGGATCCCAATTTTTTTTGAAATAGTTGTCATCAGATTGAACAATGGATTGCACAGTCCAAAGGTCTGAACAATTGCAGTTGCATTGTGCTGCATTTAGAAAGAAGAGATCATCAATGGTAGTGATTGAGTTCCTATCATTTGTTAATCACAGTGCTCGTTGGATCAGTCTTTCACTTTTTACACGAGCATGAGTGATTCATAGTATACCCTTGGTTAATGTTACAGAATGAAAACCTCTAGGGCAAGCACAATGGGTCTAAGTCCGGCTCGCAAGCTTTCTTGGTGTAGCCAATCATAGTTAACAATGGGCCTCATTACAGTATGGCGGTCCGGAAATAAAGGCGCTGGTAGCAACGTACCGGCTCACTTTCCAGACCGGCATACTACAACGATGCCTGTAGGGGCCACGGATCACCCGGCAGGCCTGACCTGCTGGGTTTTCAGGCCCCTACAGGCATGGTTGTCACGGAAGCAGTGGCACCGTTAGTAATGGTGCCAGTGCTTCTGTGTACCCATTTCTATGAGGTTCTATGGGACTCTATGGGAATGGGGAGTAACTGTGACCGCGGTCACTTGTGATATCCCGGTGGCACCGGGTTATCAGGCGGTGGTATGGCTGTTGCGGTGTTGCCGGAAACCCGCCACATACCGGTGAGTTTTCCGGCAACCCCGTGATGAGGACCAATGTTTGTGTGAGTGGTAGATATGTCTCTGCCACCAGAGATGAGTGACTTATGCCCCCCCTTCTGTATGTCCTTGGCTTAAAGCTGCTTTCTCGTAAATACATAAATGCTTTCATTCTCCACTGATCAAATTAAGCAACTTATCAATATGTTCTCTTACTGTGCTATTGGAAACACAGTTCGATTCTTTTACAGCCACAGTGTCTGAATTTACTTCTTAATGTAAGACCACTTCTGCACATTATTGTTTAAGAAAATGTTGCTTAGGTTGCAGCATATCACAATTTCATAAGCCCCACTGAATGATATAGCCTTATTTAATAAAAGTCACTCTTACATAATCGCTTTTGTGTGCAACAGACAGGAACTCCATTGAAGTATAACGTGGGCATATCTGGCTAAAAATAGGTGCTGCCAGAGGGAATGCGATTCTTAGAAACACGTTCTCTGTTTTGTGAAAGAAAGGCATTCGCTCCTTTTTCATCCTATTAGGTAGGAGTTCAAAGGCTGCCCACATTGAGAAGAAAACTGAGTATTTCCAACAATCTGCAGGATTGTTCACAATTATCTTCAAAATGTTCCTAAAGACTATATTTAAAATTCTATTAATCCTTGGCTCTATCATTCACCGAACTCAGATGTATTGGCCGATTGTGACTACTTTCAATTTCAATGAGATGTCCCTGAATGAAAAAGAAGATTTTTGAATAGTTATTTGCTACAGAGATCCTTGCCCTTCTAACTCTTAAAAAACATTTTTCAATCTTTGCAATAATTTGAAATATCTAAACTCGACTGCTTTGGATACTGAGTAAATCAATGAGTAAATCAACAGATTGGTCTCAACTGATGTAAAAAAAAACTATGTTTTACTAATGTCCCTGTCCTCCTCTTGACAGGTTGCCTGGTTCCTTCAGATTCTTACAGGGCACCAGGCCCTCCCCAACCAGTCTACCCTGCACTTGGTCTCCTCTGACCCCCTCCCCAATCGGCACTTGCCTGCTCCCCTGAGCCCTTCCAGCACATACCTCGCACTTAGCATGTGCACCTTCTGCCCCTGCACTCTATTCTCCCTGGGCTCTGTCCACCTGGCATCCCCTGGCACTCACCAAACCCTCTGGTATTTCCCCCCTGCACTTCTGTTACTGCACTTGCACAATCCGAATGTCACAAGGCCTAGTAGGACTGTTTTTGTAATTCCTGTTCCCCCCACCACCAAGTATTGTTGCGCCTTGAAACATATTGTGTATAGGAGCATTATGAAAATGCAATAAATAAATGAAAGATAAATACATGGAGAAAGCCAGGCCTACAACTCTGTTGGAGTGGTGCTGAGGGATAGCCAGGAGGAGAGCTGAGCCTGATAGAAGGCTTCTGGGGGTGCTGGTAGCAGATGATTGTTCAGAAAGAACTCAGGTCCCGTATTATGGAGGGCTCGGTTTGTGATGTACATGGCTTTGAAGGTGGCTCTTAGTGCGGGGGTGATGTGCTATCTGGGCGAGAGGGCGAGCAGCAGTCTGGCTACTGAGTTCTGGATACATTGAAGTTTTCTGAGCTGGCGTGCAGGGACACCGAGATAGAGGGAGTTGGCGTAGTCCAGACGGGAGATGACAGTGTCTCATCTTTATTGTCCTTGCCTCTGACTTTGACTTTGATACTGTCAATCATGCCACCCTAATAAATCGGCTCTTTGATAACCTTGGCATCAAGGACCTGGCTGTGGACTGGTTGACCTCCTTCCACTAGGGCTGACCTTCCCAGGTTCAACTGGTCCCTTTTCTCTCCACCTTCTCACTCTCAACCTGCTCTAACTCGCTGCAGATCAGATGTTTTTCCAAGCAGAGAGTGGGGGGCAAATCTCTATCCTCTGCAGGTGTATCCCTCTGGAATGTCCTCCCTGCCCCTCTCAGGCCTGCGCCGGATCTCCTTAACTTCCAGAAGCTTCTCAAGACCTTCCTTCGCCTCCTCCCCTGCTAAAGTCCCTGTCTGCCTCTTGACTGGTTGCCTGGTCCCTTCACAGTATTACTGGTCACCAGGCCCCGCGTGGACAAAGTAAGCCAGCTTTAAGGGTCCAACCCCAGTCCTTCAAACAAATGGTTTCTGCCTACTGACATCACATCCAATGTGAAAGTGATTTGTGCTAAAGGAAGTGGAGGAGACAGGAAGGAAAGATGAAGCAGCGAGAAAGAAGATGGTGTAACCTTCCTCCAGCTGTAAGTAACTCCCTTGTCTACATTAACCCCTTACCATTCCCTTCTCAATAGAATCAAATGCCTTTTTGGTGCACACCGGTGTGAGGCTACTCAATTTGTGAATGGGTGTGTACTTTGATTCCTGTTCCTAGGACATCTTACTGTTGAGTGACTGTCTCCCTGTGCTACCCCTGGAAGAAAGGCATCCCCTGGTCTACAGCTTTGCTGGGAAGAACAAAGACAGCCTGGCATGGTGGAATACATATAGCCCTTCCACTCAGTTGGGCTAACAGAACTGACACATGTGTGAAATCATAGAGGTGTGGCTTTGATAATTATGAGAGAGGTTAGCAACCATGCCTCAAATTCAGGCATAGCTTATATTTACTCTTTAACGTGTCAACAGGATAGGAACTCTCATAGTTGTGCGGTTTTGGCAACAGTGGTGAATGTCTTAAATCAACACGTGCACATCAGAGACTTGGCTGTCATTGCTACTATCGAGAGGGCACCTGTGACCCCTGAACCTGCCCTGTGCACTGGAGGGAAGGCACTACAGATCAGGGTACTGTAACAACAGGGCACAAGTGTACACACTGTATTTGGCATGGAGTGTGGTAAAGGGGGGTCTAATTAGCAGATTACTCTTTCAGAGATGGAATTAACTGCATCATTTGATAAGTTAATACAAATAAAAAAATCCAGGGCTCCTACACCATTGCTAGATGGCAATTCTTTAGAGTTCCCTCTTGCACTTATTTTGAATTTGATGTTGTGGGATACACAAAAATGGTTTTGCTGAGACCAGAGTAATGCACACAGTTTCCACATTCAATGTGTTTGCAGCTTCATTTGCATGCATGGACCATAATAACAGAGGAACCTGGTCTAACTGTCCGTGTTGCAACAAGGAGTATCACACGCGATGCAACCATCAAATTTGAAGACCCTTGCAACTCAATATCAATAGTTTATGTGCCGGGACATCAAAGCAGATACCAAGAGTAGAACAGTAAATAGTCCATTTATTATTATTATTACTATTATTTTTATTAGTAGTAGTATTGTATTTATTGAGAACAGACCTAGCTCAGAAAGCAGCAGACTTCTTTACACATCATAAGGGTAAGTGCACTGTGAGTAAACCAAGTCACACAGGAGCAGGGCACTGGAGAAGGAAGCTAGCAATAGGGAAGGACAGGTAATGTGGCCACAAGGGATCTGCCTGCTACAAGTGGAGAAGACAGGGGTAGAAGGTGGGGACCGTGGTCTAAAGGAGGATCCATTCTAAAGAGGAGGGTCTTGAGCTCCTTCGTGAAATGTAGAATTTTGCAAAGTCGATCCAATCTTATTGAATTTACTTGAGAAGATGAACTAATTACAAAGGAATGATGTTCAGAAGTATGGCCCAAGGTAACAATCATATGTCTTGCAACTGGATGAGGTATTTCTTGACCTCCAATACTTAATGCATTTACAATTTCTTCTGATCATAGAACATGTGGAAATACAAAAGCTTTCAGAGATGCCTGGGAAGGTCTAGTATTGTCCAAATATGAGATCATTTTCACACCTACAGAGCATTACACAAAAGGAGCATATGAATCAATCTGAATCAGTGGTGTGACAATATTATTTCCTCTCAAGCGGTTCTATTGCATATTAAATTAAACAGGTGGTGGAGGTGATAGAAATGTTTGCAAGAAAAGGAGGAGGAGGCATCAACCTGTCGGTTGTGTGGGTCACTTTGGTCATTCACATTTACCAGTTTTCCAATACTTTACTTGGCCAAGCTTGGTCATTATACAAATTTGACATCTGTTTGTCCTAAGCCCCCTTTTGTCGCATGTTGATGGGGATTCCTCTTCCTCCATTACTTCACCTCACCCAGGGTTAAGGCCCTATGCTGTGTCCTCCCCTTGTTTGTGGAAGATAGAGCTAGGGTATCAGTTCAGTCTCTATAGTCTGTCTTTCTGATGGAAATGCTGCAGGGCAAACTCTTCAGTCAAATTTTGCCTTCCCAACTACTAACCACACCTTTAATACCATCTGCAACGTTTGACTGCAGTCCCATAATAAATGTGGAGACCACAATTTGCTGCACACATTAATCTTCATACAGTTTGCCTTTTAGTGACAGATGTCTAATTAGAAGAGAGAAGAATATCAGTCAGTCTTTTAAATTATCTCGCAGGAGATTGCACAATGGGCAGTTACTTATCCATCATAATAAAATTAATGTATCTGGAAGAATAGGAATTTCTAACAATTGAGAAAGATCAGCATAAGTAGAGTTTATTAATTTTGTTTTATTTATTTATGTATTGTTCGCTTGTTAGGCGCTTGTACGGGAAGTAAATACTGTTTCAAAGTGTCCACAGGGCGACAAGGGATGAGAAACAATTAAAATAAATACACACATACTAAATACAGTTAGGGGCAAACCTAGTATGCCCTCTGAGTGTTCAGAATGTGCAAGTGCAGAAGGGAGAGGGAATGGGATAGGTGTTGGGTTGCTCATGGGTGAGCAACAGGTGAAGTGCAATGTAAGGTAAGTGCGAGCTTCCAAGGGGGAGGGGGATCCGAGGCAATTGTTGAGGATATATAGAAGCTGGGGCAATCCAGTGTGGGAGGTCAGGGCCCTGAGGATGCATAAAGGCCCTGAACACCAAACAAGCAATTGTGAGATAAACAGAGGAGAGCGGGAGGGAAGGAGGAGGTAAAGAGGAAGGTCTTGAGGATCCTCCGAAATGTAAGAAAGTCCAGCTCAAGATAAATAGGGAGAGAGAGACTGTTCCAAATAATGGAGCAAGCTGAGGAAAGCGATCAACCTCGTGCCCTCTGTTTAGCGAAACGCTTTACACACAAGGAGTTGATACCAGAAGAGCGCAGAGGTCTAGACGGGGAATATTTAGTAAGAGAGAGTTGCAGATAAAGTGGTCCCCAGCCCCAAACAGCCTTGTGGATGATACAGAGGGATTTGAATTTAATCTGTGAAACAACTGGGAGCCAGTGAAAACTTTTTAGGGCAGGAGAGATGCAGTCCCTGGGCTTGAGGACAATGATAAGTCTTGCTGCCCTATTCTGGATTAGCTGGAGGGGTCGCAGAGTGGAGGAAGGTAGATTCAGGAGGTGGCTATTGCAATAGTGAAGCCTAGAGAGTACCAGTGGTCGGGTAACATTGAGCTTCTGGGGTAAAGGTGAGAAAATGTGGAATTCCTTTCAGAAGGTAGAGCTGAAAGTGGGACTTCTTGGCAATGTCCTGAGTGTGAGGGAGGAAGGAGAGAGAGGAGTTGAATATGACCCTGAGATTTCTGGCTTCAGAAGAGGGAGCAGGGGGAGAGCCCATGGAGGAAGGCCAGGGTGAAGGAAAGATGTTGGGTGCATGGGTTCCAATCAGAAAGATCTCTGTTTTGCTGGCATTGATGCAACGATCATAGGAAGTGCACCAGACCTGGATGGCAAAAAGGCAGTCAGGGGTGATGGAAGGTGCAAGAGGGGCAGCAGGAAGTTGGAAACAGAGTTGTGTGTTGTCAGCATAACACTGGAAGTTTAGGGAGAAGGAGTAAATGAAGAGTGCCAGCTGAGTAAGATAGATGTTAAAGAGCCAAGACGAGAGAATAGACACCACAGGTGGAGAAGGAAGTAGGAGAGCGGAAGGTACCCAGGATGACTTGGGAGGAGCCGTCTGTTAGGAAGGAGGTCAGCCAGTGCAGTGCCGGCTCAGAGATACCAAGGGTGTCATGGAGCCTTTGTATGAGGATGGAGTGGTTGACCATGTGAAACGCAGAGGAGAGTTCAAGAGGGAGGAGCACAGCAGGGGAGTTGGAATCCAGGGATGCTGCAGTTCTTCACAGGTGTTCAGAAGAACAGTTTCTGTGCCTCTGGAGGCTCGGAATCCAGATTGATGGTAGTGGAGACCGCCAACAAGTTCCGTGTGAGAGTTGAGTTGGGACAGGACCAGCAGTTTCCCCAGGAAGGGTGTAATGGAGATAGGGCGTATGTTGGCTGGACAGAAGGGGCTACCAATGGTTTTTTAATGAGAGGGCACACAAGAGAGTGCTTGAGGGAGGAGGGGAAAGAACCCATAGCAAAAGAGTGGTTACAGAGATCAGCGAGTGCAGGGGCGGGAGAGCTAATGTTGTCCTTGATGGTTCTGGATGAGCAAGGGGAAATCTGTTTGGGTGAGACCTTCATGGATCAGACAACTATAGTGTTTTTTTCTGGTGAGACAAGGGCGAAGGAGGAAGGAGGAGGGTGAGTGGCCAAGGGAGGCAAGGGGCTGAGGGATGGGTTGGGAGCGTGAGAGACAAGGCTTTTCAGGATGTCCTGAGTCATGGTGGTGAAGTGAGTGGTGAGTATGTTGCAGAAGGCCTGAGAAGGAATAGGGCAGGAGGATTCTGCGGAAGGGTTGTCAAATTCCCTGCAGATTTGAAAAGTTCTGCCGTGTTGTTGACTGCACCAGATACCGGTGCCTGAATGTGGGCCCTTTTCTTGGCATGGATAGAGAGTCTGTATTGCCCTTTGGAGCAGGCGGCAGGCCAGTTTGTCCAAGGATGAATCTGGGTTTGCCACTTCCGTTCTGAAGCTGTACACTTTCGTTTCTGGTCTGCGAGTTCAGATTTGTACTAAGTATTGCGCTTAGGGGTGGGTTTCAAGGAGATCCTCATGAATGGGGCAAGAATGTCAAAGGTGTTGGTGATGGATAGGTGGAAGTTGCTGAGAGCAGAGTCAGTGGTAGAGTCTGCGTTGGGAGGGCAAGGGGGAAAAGGTAGAAGTGAAGGCAGCAGCTGACACTCATTCTATTGGATGGATGATTGTGAATGAGCTTGGCAGGACTTTTGGAGAGTGATTACAAGGGCATAGGGACCCAGGTGGGAGGAGAGAATAAAGAGAGGTGACCAGGGTAGACAAGAGAGGTCAGAGTGGCTGAGGGTGTCCAGAGTGTGTCCAGCAGAGTGGGTTCGACCAGAAGGGAGAATTGAGAGGGATAGAGAGGTGCAGAGGTCAATGAAAAGAGTCCATGCTCTGCCAGGGGAGTCCAATTGGATGTTAAAGTCACCCAGGAGCAGCAGGTTGGAGGAGGTTGAGAGTAAGGAGGAACATAAATCAGCCCATTCAGAGAATAAAAGGGAGGCAGCACCTGGTGGCCAGTAAATGGTAACTATGGTCAGGGTGGAGGAGAGAGAGATAACCAATTTGTATACCAGGCTCTCAAATGATGGCTTGAGCTGAGTGGGTAAAATGGAAGAAGGAACTCACTCAGGGAAGATTAAGGCAACCCCACCGCCAGCACAGTGAGGTCAAGGCTTGGAAATGATGTTAAAGCTGTCAGGTAGGAGGGAGTCAAAAGCAGTGACTGAGATAGCATTGAACCGTGTCTCAGTAAGAGCGAGAATGTCAAGGGCAGGGTCTCCAAGAAGCAGGCAGATGTCAGCAGAGTGTTTGTTGGCTGAGCTGGCATTAAGCGTCGCCGGGTAGAGATGATCTCTGCCTTTGAAGGTTTTCTGATGTGGAATACAAGGGGGTGGTACTTCAGTCAGAGGTGGGGGGTAGAGATTGGGAAGTAGGGGGAGAGGCAGGAGAAGGAAGAAAGTAAATGAGGGATGACAGTATCCGGTCAAAGAGAAGGAGATTGGCCTGAGGACCCTGAACCAGGATAGTGCCATTGTGGTAGACATTAATGATGCAGCGTGATGAGAAGAAGCTTGCCATGAGGACTTCCCTCTTAGTGCCTCCATTAGCGGGAGAGCATGGGAAAGGGGAGAGAGTAGAGATGAGAAGTCCATAGGTCTGGAGAGGGGACAGAGAAAAGGATATCAGTAAAGATGACATAGGTGTCTGTAATGTGAAGACCAGGATTTGCATCCAGCATATCTTTTTTGTGCTTTTTTCATGCAGATATTGTAAGAAAGGGAGGATAGGTGATAGTGTAGCAGTTAAACAAGATTGGAGAGATGGAGAGTGCCATCTCAGTGGCAGAGGATAGATGAAAAAAGGCAAGAGAACAAAAGGGGGGTACAATACAAATGCAGAGCAATAGGTGGGGCGCAGGAATACATTTAAAGGAATACAATGCAGTGTAAACATTGCAGGATGTGAACGCACACCCAGCTAGATTTGATTTTTAAAACAGGAATACAATGCAGTGCAGCACAAAATGGATGCAAGAAGTGAAAGCACATCCACCTAGATTTTATTTTTAAAATGGAAATACAATGCAGTACAGCACAATATGGATGCAAGATGTAAAAACCCGCCCACCTAGATTTGAGTTTTAAAAGGAATACAATGCAGTGCAGCACAAAATGGATGAAATATGTGAAAGCACACCCGCCTAGATTCGAGTTTTAGAAGGAACACAATGCTGTGCAGCACAAAATGGTTGCAAGATGTGAAAGCACATCCACCTAGATTTGATTTTTAGAACAGGAACACTTTGCAGTGCAACAGAAAATGGATGCAAGATGTGAAAGCACACTCACCTAGAGTCGAGTTTTAAAAGGAACAAAATGCAGTGCAGCACAAAATGGATGCAAGATGTGAAAGCAGATCCACCTAGATTTGATTTGTAAAACATGAAGGAATACAATGCAGTGCAGCACAAACTGGATGCAAGACGTGAAAGCACACCCACCTAGATTTGAAGTTTAAAAGTAATACAATGCAGTGCAGCACAAGATGGATGCAAGATGTGGACACACACCCACCTAGATTCGAGTTCTAAAAGGAATACAATGCAGTGCAGCACAAAATGGATGCAACATTTGAAAGCACGCCCACCCAGATTTGATTTTTAAAACAGGAATACAATGCAGTGCAGCACAAAACTGGATGCAAGATGTGAAAGCACATCCACCTAGATTTGATTTTTAAAACGGAAATATGATGCAGTGCAGCACAAAATGGATGCAAGATGTAAAAACACACCCACCTAGATTTGAGTTTTAAAAGGAATACAATGCAGTACAGCACAAAATGGATACATGATGTGAAAGCACACCCGTCTAGATTTGAGTTTTAAAAGGAATACAATGCTGTGCCGCACAAAATGAATGCAAGATGTGAAAGCACATCCACCTAGATTTGATTTTTAGAAAAGGAATACAATGCAGTGCAGCATACAATGGATGCAAGATGTGAAAGCACACTCACCTAGATTTGAGTTTTAAAAGGAATACAATGCAGTGCAGCACAAAATGGATGAAATATGTGAAAGCACACCCGCCTAGATTCGAGTTTTAGAAGGAATACAATGCTGTGCAGCACAAAATGGTTGCAAGATGTGAAAGCACATCCACCTAGATTTGATTTTTAGAACAGGAACACTTTGCAGAGCAGCACAAAACGGATGCAAGATGTGAAATCACACTCACCTAGAGTCGAGTTTTAAAAAGAACAAAATGCAGTGCAGCACAAAATGGATGCAAGATATGAAAGCAGATCCACCTAGATTTGATTTGTAAAACATGAAGGAATACAATGCAGTGCAGCACAAACTGGATGCAAGACGTGAAAGCACACCCACCTAGATTTGAAGTTTAAAAGTAATACAATGCAGTGCAGCACAAGATGGATGCAAGATGTGGAAACACACCCACCTAGATTCGAGTTCTAAAAGGAATACAATGCAGTGCAGCAAAAAATGGATGCAACATTTGAAAGCACGCCCACCCAGGTTTGATTTTTAAAACAGGAATACAATGCAGTGCAGCACAAAACTGGATGCAAGATGTGAAAGCACATCCACCTAGATTTGATTTTTAAAACGGAAATATGATGCAGTGCAGCACAACATGGATGCAAGATGTAAAAACACACCCACCTAGATTTGAGTTTTAAAAGGAATACAATGCAGTACAGCACAAAATGGATACATGATGTGAAAGCACACCCGCCTAGATTTGATTTTTAGAAAAGGAATACAATGCAGTGCAGCATACAATGGATGCAAGATGTGAAAGCACACTGACCTAGATTTGAGTTTTAAAAGGAAAAAATGCAGTGCAGCACAAAATTAATGCAAGATGTGAAAGCACACCCGCCTAGATTCGAGTTTTAAAAGGAAAAAATGCAGTGCAGCACAAAATTAATGCAAGATGTGAAAGCACACCCAGCTAGATTTGATTTGTAAAACATGAATGAATACAATGCAGTGCAGCACAAACTGGATGCAAGACATGAAAGCACAACCACCTAGATTTGAGGTTTAAAAGTAATGCAACGCAGTGTAGCACAAGATGGATGCAATATGTGGAAGCACACCCACCTAGATTTGAGTTCTAAAAGGAATACAATTCAGTGCAGCACAAAATAAATGCAACATTTGAAAGCACGCCCACCCAGATTTGATTTTTAAAACGGGAATACAATGCAGTGCAGCACAAAACTGGATGCAAGATGTGAAACACATCCCCCTAGATTTGATTTTTAAAACAGGAATTCAATGCAGTGCAGCACACAATGGATACAAGATGTGAAAGCACACCCACCTAGATCTGAGTTTTAAAAGGAATACAATGCAGTGCAGCACAAAAAAGATGAAAACTGTGAAAGCACACCGACTGAGATTCAGGTTGTAAAAGGAATCCAATACAGTGAAGCACAAAATGGATGCAAGATGTGAAAGCACACCAACCCAGAATTGATTTTTAAAACAGGAATACAGTGCAGTGCAGCACAAACAGGATGCAAGATGTGAAAGCACACCCACCTTGATTTGATTTTTAAAACAGGAATACAATGCAGTGCAGCACAAACAGGATGCAAGATGTGAAGACAGACCCACATAGGTTCAAAATTTAAAAGGAATACAATGCAGTGCAGCACACAATGAATGCAAGATGTGAAAGCACAATCCACCTAGATTTGATTTGTAAAACATGAATACAATGCAGTGCAGCACAAAATGGATGTAAGATGTGAAATCACACTCCCCTAGATTTGAATTTTAAAATTAATCCAATGCAGTGCAGCACAAAATGGATGCAAGATGTGAAAGCACACCCACCTAGATTTCAGTTTTAAAGGGAATACAATGCAGCGTGCACATTGCAAGATTTGAAAGCACACCCAGCTAGATTTGATTTTTAAAACAGGAATACAATGCAGTGCAGCACAAAATGGATGCAAGATGTAAAAACACAACCACCTAGATTTGAGTTTTCAAAGGAATAGAATGCAGTGCAGCACAAAATGGATGCAAGATGTGAAAGCACACCCGCCTAGATTCGAGTTTTAAAAGGAATACAATGCAGTGCAGCACAAAATAGAAGATGTGAAAGCACACTCACCTAGGTTCCGAGTTTTAAAAAGAAAAAAATGCAGTGCAACACAAAATGAATGCAAGATGTGAAAGCACATCCAGCTAGATTTGAGGTTTGAAAGTAATACAATGCAGTGCAGCACAAGATGGATGCAAGATGTGAAAGCACACCAACCAAGAGTCGAGTTTTAAAAGGAATACAATGCAGTGCAGCACAACATGGATGCAAGATGTGGAAGCACACCCACCTAGATTTGAGTTCTAAAAGGAATACAATACAGTGCAGCACAAAATGAATGCAACATTTGAAAGTAAGCCCACCCAGATTTTATTTTTAAAACAGGAATACAATGCAGTGCAGCACAAATTGGATGCAAGATGTGGAAGCACACCCACCTAGATTTGAGTTCTAAAAGGAATACAATACAGTGCAGCACAAAATGAATGCAACATTTGAAAGTAAGCCCACCCAGATTTTATTTTTAAAACAGGAATACAATGCAGTGCAGCACAAATTGGATGCAAGATGTGAAAGCACATGCACCTAGATTTGTTTTTAAAAGGAATATAATGCAATGCAGCACAAAAAGGATGAAAGATGTGAAAGCACACCGACTGAGATTTGAGTTTTAAAAGGAGTACAATGCAGTCCAGCACAAAATGGATGCAATATGTGAAAGCACACCAACCCAGAAATGATTTTTAAAACAGGAATACAATGCAGTGCAGCACAAACAGGATGCCACATGTGAAAGCACGCCCACCTTGATTTGATTTTTAAAACAGGAATACAATGCAGTGCAGCACAAAATGGATCTAAGATGTCAAAGCACACTCACCTAGATTTGAGTTTTAAAAGGAATAGAGTGCTGTGTACACAGAGATGCGAGCAGTAAGGAGAAAAAAAAAACACAACGGGAGATGTATTTAGAAAATGTAGAACATAGGGTGCAGTGTCGTAAAGAGAAGGTCCAAGGACACGCAGTATAGGAATGGCACACTTTCAGTTCAAGGTGATAGCTGGAGGAGGAAAACAGACAGTTCAGCCAACAGTTATGTTTTTGCAGAAAAGGGGGGCTGTGGTCCAGGTTCAGGAGTAAGATGTGCCAATGAGGCTGCAGCATTATTTGTGGGGCGGCAACAAGGTGGGGGCCCATCCAAGCCCATCCACACCCAGTCAGGCCCAGACAGGGGCATTAGGAGTGGGGTCTTTGGTGTATGGGCTGGCTGAAGCCTACCTGCTTTTGGATTGGTTCAGAAGAGGAGGACAGAGCCAATCAATGCAGGAACTGGCTGCAATTGGAAATCCAGTCCAGGGTCATAACATTCTATCATGACTTGTAATTCTTATCGAAATTTAACAAGATCCACTCATATCTTAATGACTTTCTGGACAATATTAAGCAAATCCGTGGAGCACCATGGCACATGCAGAGTTGCTAAAGTGTTACCCGACCTAGAAAAGTAATTTACAGGTTTTCTAACACGTTAACCTGGTGAGTTGTTTTAGGAAACCATTCTAAATTCCAAGATGCACTTGCTGTGGGTGATGCACCAACATATTTAGAGTTTGTCCATCTATCACGTACACCATCAAAAGGTTAGACTGATCACAAATTAGATCTTCACATTGATTGTGTAAGGGACCACAGGCTGTGGCAGGTAGTTCACTGTGGCATGAATCCTTACTCTGAAACTATGCGGGTCATTACGACCCAGGCGCTAATTGCGCCAACATTACCACCATGGTGTAAACTATGTTTACACCATGGTGGATGGTGGATTTACTGCCCCATTCCAAGGTGAGTGGGGCGGTAAATCCCCATTTCCCATTTTCCCTTCCCCATTCCCATTTTTGCCCCATAGGGCATAATGGGAGTGGGGAAGGCGCTAATTACGCCACCGTAAATTACGGTGGCGTAATTAGCATCATGGCAGGTTAGCGCCATGTATTTTAATGGCTGCTAAAAGCAGCCGTTAAAATCAGAATAGGCGTTAAGGGTTAACAACGACATTAACCCTTAACGCCTGGGTCGTAATGAGGCCCTATATCTGTCCACCTGATGTAGATAGTGGCGCAGATGCCACAGCTGAAGTTAATTAGGTGTCTGATCAGTATAGCATTCCATACATCATGATAAAAACGAATCAAGGATATTTTATGGAAATTATTTCAGTGGGGGCAGCCCTTGAAGTCCCAGATGAAGTAAAATATGGAGTTTTCAGGTTTTGGAGACTGCCAGATTTGCACTCCTTCAGCTGCTCCTGGAGTCCCTTGGATGTCTTTTGGTAGTCTTTTGGGATTCTGGTTTTAGATTCGGAGCATCTTTGATAGCCTCTGCGTGCCAATTAAAACCTGAGTACCAATGTCTTCGACAGACTTTGAACCCCAAGGACACATGGACTCATCTTAAATACATAACCTCAACTCCAAACATGTACGTACCACATGAAATTGCTTTGTGATGTCACCTTGTTAAAAATAGTGCTATTGTCCTAGAAACTTGCAAGTTTTTGGTGAATAATTAGTGAACATAAAATAAGCCTGACTTTCTTTAGGGGGGAGTGACCTTAGCTTTGAATAATTTATTGCATTGAAACATGGCCAAGAAAAGGATTAATTTATGAAAAAGTCCAGTTCACTGTACTGGAAACCCCATACAATGGTGTTGAGATGCCCAAGACCTGAACCGGCTCATGACTATTGCTCAGTTACAATTCCTCAAACTATTGCATGGAGACACATTCTATATTTAGATAGTGGTATATAGATGGGGTAGGAAAGGAGACAGAGTTTAGATAGATATAAGATGAAAAGTAGACAAGCCTGATCCAGCCCCATTTCTAGGATAAACACAATAGAAATACAATAATAAAAAGATGATTAAGCACATGTCTCTGTCACTAGTTTGCTTCCATAACCTAGATTATGTGCCTTGCTATAGCTTCTCAGTTACTTTCTTGTTGTCCCTTGCTTTGGTTTCCTTGTTTAATTCCCTTGCTACAGTTGCCTTTTTCTAGTATCTTACTACAGTCACCTCATTGCAGTGATGTACAAGAGTCTTGGTGTTTGATAAGTGTTCCATGATGATCTCACCTGTGTCTCAATGTATTCCCTTGTCAAGAGATTGGCCTCTGTACCCTATGAGGCACATTTTATTCCTTTCTTTCTTCTTGCTTTAGATATAGGCAATTATATATCTCCGGTAACATTGTTTGATTTATGTTCACAGAAGTTACCCACTTGTTGTTGTGGCTCGACTAATTTAGGCTTGCATCATGTACGTATACCACGTTTCTTTGCATTGGGGTGCAGACACAGAATCCAGTCTTGCTGCCTCTCTTCCATGAGCTTTCAAGGTCAGTATCTGTAAGCAGTACATGTAAAGGAGCACGGAGATTCCCATTGTTTCTAATAAGCCACAACCCCATCCTGAGAATCCCCTTAGTGGGATTCCAGATTGTGTGTCTAATGCATGGCCCACATTCCTTCTTGTTTACAATCTTAGGCTCCCTTTTTATCATGTTTCCTTGCTGATTTATGCCTCTCATGTTCTTCCTTATTGTTCTCTCTCCTGTTGTACGCGGTTTGGCTGCCCTTTTACATTAGCACTGCACTTTCCAAACCTTGCAGGTTTTTCTCCATGAGGAGGCCTCTGACATGAAAGCCTTCTCATTGTGGTGGTCTCTCTCTATACAATTATCCTCAATGGTTTCTCCCTCTGTTGCCTACTCCATTAATTTCAAATGGTCCTATTTGCACAACTTCCTCCCACTGTTTCCCTTTAGCGTAGTCTCACCTTCTGGTTTATTTTTCTCCTCCTGCTTACCCAATGTTACCCCTCATTTCACTCTCCATAGTGACATCATTCCACTCTAACAAACCAACTCTTCTCCTATCTTTCAACACTCTAATTGTCTACCCTGATTCATGTGTTCTCTTACTTCACCAATGAAACTCCTTGCCCCACTTTTCCTTGTCTTATTTCCCCAATCTCATCTCTCTCACTCTCTAGAGATTTCAAAGTGTTCTATTCTACTTTGTCTATCAATTTCCAGAGGGCACCCTTAGAGCCGTTCCCCAGATGGTAACTCTCTGATTTGCACTGTAACAACTCCTTCTCTATTTTCGAATTCCTTCACAATTAGGATAAATCACTTCTCCCACTCTGATGTAACTTTGGCCCAATCACGCAACAGTGCCTGGTCCTTCAAGGATAGCATCTTGTTTTCCCTTCTTCTAGGGGACACTCCTTGGTCCAAGTGTCCCAGGGCCTGCTGCTCTCCCACAACCAGCTCTCCCCAGGTATTCCTCTCTGCCACGTTTCTGTACTTGGGGTCGTCCAGGATTTGAAATCCTCCAAACTCATCCAGCACTGCTTGGGATGTCTGCCTTTTAACTGGGGATTTCTCCTCACTTAGGGGTTTCAGTGAATAGCTTGCACTTGTGTGAAGTTGTTGGTGCTATTCCCTGATTGGGCCATGTGCTCCTTGGTCAAGTGTTCTCCAAGAGTGGGTTAGGGGGCTTTAAGGTATGCAAAGGCAGCTACCATTTAGCAATTTGACCTGGCCTGAATTTTGTAATTATTTTTATCCCCCACCGTCATTCTGTTTCCTTAGGTGTTCCTCTATGTGCCCAAAATGAGTGCCAGCTTCATGTAGCATGGAGCTCCAATTTTATATTTCCAGAAAAGCATGCTGTAGTGGTTGACCCATGACCCTGAAATTGCTGCAATGAGTAGGTGTTGAATCTTTCCTCGGGAAAATAACAAATATAATGATGTATTGTAATTCTACAAGTCATGAGAGATTGTTCGTTGTTTTCCCCAGCAGCATAATTAAATGAAACAGTAAGAAAGCTGTCACTGAGACAACGCAGGCGATGTGATGATAAAAAAATCCTTTAGATCCAGGGTCTTTTGTTTCTGGTGAACGGTTCCCTTCTGGAATAAGGAAGTCTTCTTGTCCTGGAGTCAATCCGGACGGAGGGTTTAATAGGCCCAATGAAAGTTTCTTTCAGTTCCTGGACCAGCCGTCTCCTGCAAAGATCAAACACAGAATGACACTTAGTATCGGAGGGCTGAGGCTTTATAGTACCGCCTCTAGGTCTTAACCAATCTGGTTCGTTGTTGCTATGAAGTAAGCTCCTAGGTTAGTCCCGCCCCGTTCTGGACGCCAGGCTGTCAGGGCTGCCATAACCCATAACCACTGCTGCCGCGACCCGCATTACTATCTTCTCTGTGTCAGTGCTGCAGCCATTTCTGGCAAGCAGTCCCATCCCTTTGGTCGCATGATGTTGTCCAACAGGAGTAGTATCGGCTCTCCTACTCCATGGACCCACCAGTAGTGATATCAGGTGAGCTTGCAGGTCTGCGCTGTAGGATCTCAGTTCCTGTCCGGGCCAGGGTGTATGGGAGCATGCTTCCGGTCTCCAAGTTGAATTTGGTTCTGTTTTAGAGCCTGTCAGTGTTTCCTCTTGCAGCGGGCCGATACACAAAAGCCATTTTTCAGGCAGGCTGTTACCAAGTTTTCTTATGGCTCACTTAACACAAACAGGTCTGTTTCCCATGTCAAAAGAGAGGGTCTGTCTAGGGGGAGTTTGCCTCCAGGTAAGGATTAAATGCTTCTATTTATAAGATATTTATGGCCCATGGGAACTGCTGGTTCTCCAAGGGAAAGTCTTGGAAGTCCCAGGTGACAGGTGAAAGCCTTCCGAAGAGATGCTGCCTCATCAAATATCACAAAAAATTAAGAAAAGGAAGAAAACAAATGTTACATTTCCAAATTCCATGTACTTGTGTGTTTGTTTATTAGGCCTTGTGTGACTTCTATTATGTGCTTTCTTATCCAGTCTTTATCCCCAACAAATATTTTAAAAATAAATGTTCCCTTTGCTAGTCCCGCTTGTTGGGGAGACCAAAACATCCTTCCCTTTGGGTGTTAATGAGAAAATCATTCATGTTTTTAATCACCATTTTTGTGGGTTGGACAAGCTCAAAATAGTCCATTATTAGAAAGGTATTGAAATCATAAAGCAAGACAAGGATTTGCAATTGGAAAGATAGTCGCAGGATAGCAGGTCTTGGAGGAGAATGGCTTGCTCCTGTACTTATCTTGTCTCAGACACACCATCAGAGCCACTGTGGGTGTTGTCTGAGGATGGAGAGTAGTTTGGGGAAAGCTCAAGAAAGGGAGATGAGGCAAGGGTGCTAAAGGGTAGTTTGATACTTCCACAGGGGGAGTAGGTGGAGATTGGGGAGACAGGGCTGACAAGAGTAGCTTTACCACTACCACAAGTGTAGGAGGTGGCAAAGTAGAACAACGCATGTTGCCGGGCTCCATTTTGTTGCAGACACCAGCCGCAGGATTGGAATCACTAGTAGCCAGCAAGCCTGAGCCAGCTTGACGAATCAGCAACTATTTTGCCGGTCCAGGGTCCCTCGAGGATCGTGAGAGGCCCTGCCTTCAGCTCAGGTGATGTGTGAAGCCAAGTACTGGGGGAGGGTGTGCGGGTACGTCTCTCACATCGCGGGAAAGCTGCACCGTGACCCAGCTGCACTGCTGCATATGGCCCTGGCCAGGCAGGATTTGCCAGTGCTTTCGGTGCCGGCATGTGCCGTGCACACATCTCACTCTGGAACTGGTCACAGGAGTGTCAGAGACAGAGTCAGACGACCGTTACCACTTATTGGTAACTGGCTTGCGAAGGCGATTGACATGGGGGCGGGGTGCCCAGTTATCGAGTCATGAGCACCCATAACCATTTGGTCGGATGTATAGCTCAGCTGCAACGTGCTTGCCTTGGAAGCAAGATGACACAGAGCAACACATGTTCGATCCCCGGGTCCGCGCTTAGAAACCTCTGGGTATTAAGCATGTTATAAATAACTTATCATATCATATCATATGTCCGTGAGTAAAGTAAGTTTACAGACCTGTTGCGGCCCAGCTACAACTTCCTGTGGTGCTTGTATGTAGTTGTATGCCTGATTCTGAACCTGCACCTTTACCCAGCTGCACATAGTAGGCCAGGCCTTACAAGTGCGTGCGGCATGGGCCCGTGCTGCGCAGCACACATCTCACTCTGGAGTGGCAGAGACTCGTATTCGGACTGGCATTACACTTCTTGGTAACTTGCTCGTCCAGTTATCGTGTCAGCACGAGCATCGAATCCATAACCATGCCCATAAGTAAAAGTGTACATATCTCGGCCAATGCAGACTGGCTGCAGCACCTGTGGTGGTGCGTGTATGTAGATGCGTGACGGATTGGGCAGCAGGGCATTAAGAGAAATCATGGTAACTCATTCAGGTAGAGCTCAGGGGTACACAGAAACAAGATGCAAGTGCTGGATTTGTGAAAGCGGGTGGGCAAAAGGGGTCCATGATTACAGATAGAGTTACCCATTTAGCCTTGGGGGTGGGGGTTTTGGGGTCAGATAATTAAAGATGAAAGCCATACATTAAGAATTAAAAATGGGCGTAAGTGGGCTGGTCGCAGGACATTAGGCATGCACTGGGATGGGACTGGAATTGGGGATGATGGCCAGGCCTGAAGTCACACCAAGATGTTGGCAGAGGGCAGATGCTAGGGTTGAAGTCACATAATGAGAATGGGTGGAGGATAAGTGGTATCCTTTCTTGCAATTTTGTAAGGAAATTGAGGTTGGCCACCCTAAGTTACCTGGGGGAACACCGACATGGACCTCTTACTCACTGTGCTCAGAGAGGCACAGCTCCACCTCACTGATGAGGCCCCACAATGCTGAAACACGTGTATGGGGTTGCTGTTGGTACTCTTGTTCAAAGGTTTGCCTGGCATTTCTATGCTGGACTGCCCTTGTTGGCGGGACAAAGACTGATATGCAAATGGTATTACTCCTTTGTGAAAAGTACAGTGACCTAAAAGCGATGGCTGCGGACTCTCACAGTGGGTAAAACCACAGAACAGGTTATCATGGCATGTTCTTTCGAGAGAGGGGTGCCTGCTACCTTTTTTGCAATTTTGCAAAGAACTTGGGGTTGGTCACCCTATGTTGCTGGTAGATCCCAGACTTGGACCCCTTGCTCACTGTGCCCAGAGAGGCACAGCTCCACCTCACTGATGAGGCCCAGCAAGCCTGTAACACTTGTATGGGTTTGCTGTTGGTACTCTTTTTCAAAGGAGGTTTGCCTGACATTTGTGCTGGACTGCCCTTGTGGGCGGGACAAAGATTGATATGCAAATGAATGTTCCTCCTTTACAAAAAGAACAGTGAGCTAAAAGCGAAGGCAGCGGACTCTCATAGTGGATAAAACCACAAACAAGTTATCATGCCATGTTCTTTCGAGAGAGGGGCGCCTGCTACCTTTTTTGCAATTTTGTAAGGAACTTGGGGTTGGTCACCCTAAATTACCTGGGGGAACCCAAACGTGGACCCCTTGCTCACTGTGCTCAGAGAGGCACAGCTCCACTTCACTGATGAGGCCCAACAAGGCTGAAAAATGTGTATGGGGTCACTGTTGGTACTCTTATTCAAAGGACTTTTGCCTGGCATTTCAGTGCTGGACTGCCCTTGTGGGCGGAACAAAGACTGATATGCAAATGGTATTCCACCTTTGTGAAAAGTACAGTGAGCTAAAAGCGATGGCTGCAGACTCTCACAGTGGGTAAAACCTCAGAACAGGTAATCATGCCCTGTTCTTCGAGATAGGGTCACCTGCTACCTTTTTTGCAATTTTATAAGGAACTTGGACATGGTCATCGTAAGTTACCTGGGGGAACCAAGACGTGGACCCCTTGCTCACTGCACTCAGAGAAGCACAGCTCCACTTCACTCTTTCCTCTTCTCCTCTCCTGTAGACCCCCAAAGGTTAACGCTCTCACCTTAGGTAAGTGAATGCCGAGCTCTCCATCTGCCTCGGGGCAGGGTGCTGTAACCAGTTTCTTCACTGGATAGGTAGCGCAGGCCTCTTGACTTCAGAGGACTGCTGTCCGTCGTTTACTGCACGAACGGTAAGTTTCGAGTCATTCAAATGTCTTTAAAGTCTTTAGTAATGATGTCTCTTGTTTTGCAGGGTTCCGGCGTTGGCGGATGACGGGCTGAAGTGAGTTGAAGATGGAGCCCGTGTGATGAATAGAAGTGCCTGGAAGCACGTAAGTAAGCGCTTGTTGCCTGCTTCACTATGCGCTCTAACTGTCTTTTTATTTTGCAGGTACGAGTTCGGAGCGGCTGCAGGGTGCCGGAATACCCACTGGATTAGATGTGGAAAGGAGTAATGGCACGTGAGTATTAAAGTTCCCCAATGTCTTTAAACGCACCTTGTTTTGTCTTTCAGATGCGGGATGCAGCGCCGAAGGCCTCCGGAGCGTGCGAAGAGTTGGTAAACTTTTGTCTTTCAGATGCCGGAATGCAGTGTGAAGACCTCCGGAGCGCACGAAGAGTAGGTAAGCCTTTGCCTTTCAGATGCCGGAATGCTAACCTGTTCTTTCTTGTCTTTATAGGTGTTGCTGAAGACTGGATTCCGGATGGTAAGCCTTTGCCTTTCAGATGCCGGAATGCTAACCTGTTCTTTCTTGTCTTTATAGGTGTTGCTGAAGACTGGATTCAGGATGGTAAGCCTTTTTCCTTAGGCCCAGGACCGGATGCAGAAGACACGATGAGCGTTCTGCTGCAGAGGTTGCAGAATAACGCAAAGCAAGATTCATCCACCGGGTGTGGTTTAAATAGCCTCCTGTAGTGCTTAGTGTCTCCTTCCACAGCCACGCCTAAGTAAGAAAAGAGTTCCTGGTAAGAAAAGAGTTCCTGCCTTCCAGAAGAGTTCCAGTGTTCTGAATCTAGGGAGTGGCTCCAGCCCCACCCAACAGGAAAAGTAGTTCCAAACAGAAGAGGATCAGAGGCTCAACTGGCAGGCAAGTAAGCAGCATGGTCTGCTGAAGGTAAGTCCACCCAAGCATTATGAGCCCGGCGCTTCCAGCGCTGGGACTGGGCATATTTATGAGCCTGGTGCCACTGGCGCCAGGACTGGGTCCAAAAGGTCCCAATTGGGACTGGTTGGCACTCGGAACCTGGGTTATGGATCTGCTTCCAAGGGAGTTGGGAAAACCCTGACCTTTTGGAAGCAGAGATCATGACAGTACCCCCCCTCAAGGCCCCTCCCAAACCGGGCTTCTCCGGGGGTTTTGGCTTGTCAGGAAATGTTCGGTGAAATCTTTTGATTAGGCGAGGAGCGTGGACATATTCAGCAGGTTCCCAGGATCTCTCTTGGGGGCCGTAGCCTTTCCAGTCAATTAGGTAGAATAGTTTAGATTTGGAGATCTTGGAGTCCAGAATGCTTTTGACTTCAAACTCGAGTTCTCCATCCACTAGGATAGGTTTTGGAGATTTGGTTAGTCGGGTTTGAGGTTGCACGGGTTTTAATAGAGAGACGTGGAAGACCGGATGTATCTTCATGTGCGGGGGCAAGTCCAACTTGACCGCTACTGGGTTTACTATGGTAGTGATGGAATAGGGACCAAGGTATGTTGGGTTGAATGTGCGTGGCCCTTTTAGAGATAGATATTTGGTGGATAACCAGACTTGATCCCCTACTTGATAGTGAGGGGCTTCCTTCCGATGTTGATCTGCTCCTTTCTTGTATTGTTCTTTAGCCCTTTGAAGGTGAGAAACAGCTTCCTTAAAGGCTTGGGTGATTGTAGAATGCAGGTAGTCTACTGCTGGTGTTTCAAGATCTTGGAGGGGATCCAACTCCGAGGTTCGAGGGTGACTGCCGTACAAAAGAAAAAACGGGGTTTTCCCAGTTCCCGAATGGACAGAGTTATTGTAGGCATACTCGGCTATCCAAAGGATATCTTTCCAAGTTTTTTCAGTTTGTTGCAGCATGCAGCGCAAATACTGTTCCAGAGTTTGATTGGTCCTCTCGGTTTGTCCGTCGGTCTGAGGGTGGTGACTGGTCGATAGTCTCACATCAATTTGAGCCGACCGACAGCAACTTCGCCAAAAATGAGAAATAAATTGACTACCTCGATCCGAAATTAGAACCGAAGGAAAACCGTGCAGTCGGACGATGTTTTCGAGAAATTCTCGGGCCAGAGTTGCTGCTGTTGGCAAGCCTTTGAGCGGAATGAAATGCGCCATCTTGGAGAATAAGTCCACGATTACTAGAATCGTATTGTATCCGGAGCATGGAGGTAGATCGGTGATGAAGTCCATAGAAAGCGTATGCCAAGGGCGAGGTGGGATGTCAATAGGGCGTAAGAGGCCTGCTGGTCTTTCCTTTTGACTCTTGTTTTGGGCGCATACTCCACAGGACATTATAAAGTCTCTGATATCTTTTTTCCAAGACGGCCACCAGAAGTAGCGCTTGATCTTTTCTGAGGTCTTGGCTATACCGGGATGACCTTCCATTAAAGAGTCGTGATAACAAGAGATTACTTTTTTCTGTAAATCTGTGCTGGGTAGGTATAATCGTTCTTGGAAATACAATAAGTTGTCCTTTACTGCAAAGTCCTTTCCCTGCAGATGCCAATTCTGTATGTCTGCTGGAGTTACAAGTTGCCTGGCTTTATCCTTAACTTCCTCTATGGATTCTGTGGCGATTACACCCAGAATTCTTTGTTCGGGAATGATTGGTACAGGTTTAGGGTTGACCAAGTGTTCTTCCACTCCCATCCGAGAAAGGGCATCGGCTTTACCGTTCTTTGTACCAGGTCGATAGGTAATTATGAAGTCAAACTCGGCAAAGAATAATGCCCAACGGAGTTGTCTAGAGGATTGGGCTTTTGCGGTCTTCAAATATTGCAGGTTTCGGTGATCCGTAATCACAGTAACGGTGTGTCGGGCCCCCAGCAGATAATGCCGCCAAGCCTTAAAGGCAGACTTGATAGCCAGAAGTTCCTTGTCAGTAATCGTGTAATTGATTTCAGGAGGCGAGAATTTGCGGGACCAAAATGCCACGGGATGCAACTGATTGGTTACCGGGTCCTTTTGTGATAGAACTGCCCCCATGGCAAGGCTTGAAGCATCAGTTTCCACGATGTAGGGGAGTTCGGGGCGAGGGTGTTTTAAGATTGGTGCAGAGATAAATTTAGTCTTCAAATCCTGGAAAGCTTGTTCCGCCTCGGTAGACCATTCAAAACGTTTGTTTTTCTTTAACAAGGCAGTGATGGGCTGGACTATTCGAGAGAATTCGGGGATAAACCTGCGGTAAAAGTTAGCGAAGCCTAACATGCTTTGCACACCTTTTACAGAGGATGGTGATGGCCATTTGAGAACTGCATCGACCTTCTTTGAATCCATACGCACTCCGCCAGGTGATAATATGAATCCCAAGAATTCAACTTCAGTCACGTTGAAAACACATTTTTCCAACTTAGCGAAAAGTTTGTGTTGACGCAATCTTTCGAGGACCATTTTCACGTGTTTCCGATGTTCAGATTCCGATGAAGAATAAACGAGGATGTCGTCAATGTAAACAACAACACATACATCTATGAGCTCTCTGAGGACATCGTTCATAAAATATTGAAAGGCGGCCGGGGCATTGCAAAGTCCGAAGGGCATGACCTGATATTCAAATAGCCCATACTTGGTGCGGAAGGCCGTCTTCCATTCATCGCCCTCTTTTACTCGTACCAAGTGGTAAGCTCCTCTAAGATACAGCTTTGTATATATGCATGCTTTTCTGACTTGGTCCAGGAGTTCAGGGATCAAAGGTAACGGATATCTATTCTTAACGGTGATCTGGTTCAGGGAGCGATAATCGATACAAGTTCTAAGGTCTCCTTCCTTTTTTGGAACGAAGAACAAAGCTGAAGAAGCAGGGGACTTGGAAGGACGAATAAACCCATTTGCCAGGTATTGATCCAGGTATTGTCGAAGGTGAAGGTTCTCAGGCTCGGTGAGGGCATAAATTCTACTACAAGGAGGAGTAGATCCAGGTATCAGGTCTATCTGGCAGTCATAAGACCTATGAGGAGGTAGAGAGTTAGCCTGATCCTTCCGGAAAACATCTTGGTATTCTAGGTATTCGGGAGGTAACTGGGGAGTCTCTGAAGAAATTGCGGCCAGTGCAACACCAGGTGGAGGGTGACAAGTAGAGACACATTCTGGAAACTGGACCGTTCTTGCTCGCCAATCGATCAGAGGATTGTGTTTCTCTAACCAAGGTATTCCTAGAATAATCTGAAACTGAGGGGCCTTGATCACATCGAACACGATCTTCTCATGGTGTCCATCTTGACTTACTAGCGTCACCTCTTGAGTGGTATGCGTTACTGTCCCGGAGGCTATCTCCGTACCATCCACCGTAGTAATGACGTCCTTTACAGCCTTGGGACAAAGAGTTAGATTCATCCTCAAAACCATTTCATGATCCACATAATTGCCGATGGCACCGCTGTCGACGTAAGCTTCAATTGCATGTAATCGATCCGGATTATCAGGGCTAATGAGGACCATAGGTATCACGAAATGCGAGGTCACGGAACTGGTTTTCACGCTCGGCAAGAGGACCTCTATTCTTGTCGGGCGAGGTCGTTTCCCTGCTCAGAGTTTGTAACTTTGGTAACTGCAGCTCCTACTGCCTTCTTGGCAGGTTTCACCGGACAGTCTCGAAGAAAGTGCCCTGAGTTTCCGCAATATAGGCATAATTGCAACTGTTTCCTCCTTTCCCGCTCCCTTTGTGTTAGAGGACCTTTCAGACCCCCTATTTGCATGGGTTCCCCGGAGTCTACTCCTTTGGAAGGAGTTGGCGGTTTGGAAAATACTCGAGCATCAAACTTGGAATGATCGGCCTTCCTGTTCTGCAGCCTGTGATCTATTTGAACGACCAAGTCTATATAATCCGAACAGTCTTGTGGGGGATTCACTACTTGGGCTAAAACGTCTTTGAGCTCTCCACGTAGACCTCTATAAAACAGCGTAATCCTTTTGTCTTCAGGCCATTGAGTTTCCACTATTAGTCTATTGAAAGATGCAATATAAGCCAAAAGGTCTTGATTACCCTGTCGCAACGAAAGAAGCTCATTGTCCAAGGCCTGCCCCTGTGAATGTCTTGCGAACAGTTTTTCCATACTAAGCTGAAAGGCTTGAAAATCATGGAGAACCGGATCATCTTGATTAACTAGAGGGATCGACCAGTCTGCCGCATTGCCACTAAGGTACGAAAGTACAAAAGCTACTTTTGCTTGATCAGTTGGAAAGGCTGCTGGCCGGCATAAGAAGTGCAACCGGCACTGATTGATAAATACTGCAAACCTCTTTGGGTCACCAGAAAATCGTTCGGGAGGAGCCAGAGGTACATTCCCAGGTAGGTTGATCTGCACTGGATTCATAGAGGATGTTGAAGGAAGATTTGCCCCTGATGCGGGTAACGGGGTCTGTCCGGCTTGTGACTGTAGCACTTGTCTAGCAAGATTGTCTGTTCTCTCCTTGGAAATAATTAGTTCCCTTCTTAGAGCATTCGTTTCCTGACGAGCTGCATGCACTTCTGCCCTTAGTTCCCCAAGTAACCGGGCTAGGGGGTCAGTATCCGAGGTTTCCATAGCGCCTGGGCGAGAGTTTTGCGGTAGGCTTTGCGTTCTGTAACGCTCACCTGATTCTCGCAGAGGCGCCGGTCTTGACTGGGCGACTACCGTATCTTCAAAGGTGATGTGTAGCACCCGGTTGGCTCTTTGGGCTGGACCTCTGTGCACTGTATGCCTGACGTGTAGAGTAAGATGTCTGCAGATAGAAAATATGGGGTTAATGAACTGGGGTTATTGGGGTGTCCCTATCTCTTTCCTCTTCTCCTCTCCTGTAGACCCCCAAAGGTTAACGCTCTCACCTTAGGTAAGTGAATGCCGAGCTCTCTATCTGCCTCGGGGCAGGGTGCTGTAACCAGTTTCTTCACTGGATAGGTAGCGCAGGCCTCTTGACTTCAGAGGACTGCTGTCCGTCGTTTACTGCACGAACGGTAAGTTTCGAGTCATTCAAATGTCTTTAAAGTCTTTAGTAATGATGTCTCTTGTTTTGCAGGGTTCCGGCGTTGGCGGATGACGGGCTGAAGTGAGTTGAAGATGGAGCCCGTGTGATGAATAGAAGCGCCTGGAAGCACGTAAGTAAGCGCTTGTTGCCTGCTTCACTATGCGCTCTAACTGTCTTTTTATTTTGCAGGTACGAGTTCGGAGCGGCTGCAGGGTGCCGGAATACCCACTGGATTAGATGTGGAAAGGAGTAATGGCACGTGAGTATTAAAGTTCCCCAATGTCTTTAAACGCACCTTGTTTTGTCTTTCAGATGCGGGATGCAGCGCCGAAGGCCTCCGGAGCGTGCGAAGAGTTGGTAAACTTTTGTCTTTCAGATGCCGGAATGCAGTGTGAAGACCTCCGGAGCGCACGAAGAGTAGGTAAGCCTTTGCCTTTCAGATGCCGGAATGCTAACCTGTTCTTTCTTGTCTTTATAGGTGTTGCTGAAGACTGGATTCAGGATGGTAAGCCTTTGCCTTTCAGATGCCGGAATGCTAACCTGTTCTTTCTTGTCTTTATAGGTGTTGCTGAAGACTGGATTCAGGATGGTAAGCCTTTTTCCTTAGGCCCAGGACCGGATGCAGAAGACACGATGAGCGTTCTGCTGCAGAGGTTGCAGAATAACGCAAAGCAAGATTCATCCACCGGGTGTGGTTTAAATAGCCTCCTGTAGTGCTTAGATGTCTCCTTCCACAGCCACGCCTAAGTAAGAAAAGAGTTCCTGGTAAGAAAAGAGTTCCTGCCTTCCAGAAGAGTTCCAGTGTTCTGAATCTAGGGAGTGGCTCCAGCCCCACCCAACAGGAAAAGTAGTTCCAAACAGAAGAGGATCAGAGGCTCAACTGGCAGGCAAGTAAGCAGCATGGTCTGCTGAAGGTAAGTCCACCCAAGCATTATGAGCCCGGCGCTTCCAGCGCTGGGACTGGGCATATTTATGAGCCTGGTGCCACTGGCGCCAGGACTGGGTCCAAAAGGTCCCAATTGGAACTGGTTGGCACTCGGAACCTGGGTTATGGATCTGCTTTCAAGGGAGTTGGGAAAACCCTGACCTTTTGGAAGCAGAGATCATGACAGGCGCCTGCTACCTTTTTTGCAATTTTGCAAAGAACTTGGGGTTGGTCACCCTATGTTGCTGGTAGATCCCAGACTTGGACCCCTTGCTCACTGTGCCCAGAGAGGCACAGTTCCACCTCACTGATGAGGCCCAGCAAGCCTGTAACACTTGTATGGGTTTGCTGTTGGTACTCTTTTTCAAAGGAGGTTTGCATGGCATTTGTGCTGGACTGCCCTTGTGGGCGGGACGAAGATTGATATGCAAATGAATGTTCCTCCTTTACAAAAAGAACAGTGAGCTAAAAGCGAAGGCAGCGAACTCTCATAGTGGATAAAACCACAAACAAGGTATCATGCCATGTTCTTTCGAGAGAGGGGCGCCTGCTACCTTTTTTGCAATTTTGTAAGGAACTTGGGGTTGGTCACCCTAAGTTACCTGGGGGAACCCAGACGTGGACCCCTTGCTCACTGTGCTCAGAGAGGCACAGCTCCACTTCACTGATGAGGCCCAACAAGGCTGAAAAATGTGTATGGGGTCACTGTTGGTACTCTTATTCAAAGGACGTTTGCCTGGCATTTCAGTGCTGGACTGCCCTTGTGGGCGGAACAAAGACTGATATGCAAATGGTATTCCACCTTTGTGAAAAGTACAGTGAGCTAAAAGCGATGGCTGCAGACTCTCACAGTGGGTAAAACCACAGAACAGGTAATCATGCCCTGTTCTTCGAGATAGGGTCACCTGCTACCTTTTTTGCAATTTTATAAGGAACTTGGACATGGTCATCGTAAGTTACCTGGGGGAACCAAGACGTGGACCCCTTGCTCACTGCACTCAGAGAAGCACAGCTCCACTTCACTGATGAGGTCCAACAAGGCTGAAACATGTGTATGGGGTTGCTGTTGGTACTCTTGTTCAAAGGTTTGCCTGGCATTTCGGTGCTGGGCTGCCCTTGTGGGCGCGACAAAGACTGATATGTAAATGGATATTCCCCCATTGTGAAAAGTATAGTGAGCTAAAAGCGATGGCTGCGGACTCTCACAGTGGGTAAAACCACAGAATAGGTAACATGCCATGTGCTTTTGAGAGAGGGCACCTCCTATCTTTTTTGCAGTTTTGTAAGGAACATGAGGTTGGTCACCCTAAGTTACCTGGGGGAACCCAGACGTGGACCCCTTGCTCACTGTGCTCAGAGAGGCACAGCTCCACCTCACTGATGAGGCCCAACATGAATGAAAGACCTGTATGGGGTTGCTGTTGGTACTCTTGTTCAGAGGAGGTTTGCCTGGCATTTCAGTGCTGGACTGCCCTTGTTGGCGGGGCAAAGACTGATATGCAAATGAATATTCCTCCTTTGTGAAAAGTACAATGAGCTAAAAGCAATGGCTGCGGACTCTCAGAGTGGGCAAAACCAAAGAACATGTTATCAAGCCATTTTCTATCGAGAGTTAGGCCCTTGCTACCTTTTTTGCAATTTTGTAAGGAACTTGGGGTTGGCCGTATGGGGTCACTGTTATTCAAAGAAGGTTTGCCTGGCATTTTGGTGCAGGACTGTCCTTGTGGGCGGGACAAAGACCAAAATGCAAATGGTATTACTCCTTTGTGAAAAGTACAGTGAGCTAAAAGCGATGGCTGCGGACTCTCAAAGTGGGTAAAACCACAGAACAGATTATCATGCCATGTTCTTTCGAGAGAGGAGCGCATGCTACCTTTTTTGCAATTTTGCAAGGAACTTGGGGTTGGTCACCCTATGTTGCTGGGAGATCCCAGACGTGGACCCCTTGCTCACTGTGCTCAGAGAGGCGCAGCTCCACCTCACTGATGAGGCCCAGCAAGCCTGAAACACTTGTATGGGTTTGCTGTTGGTACTGTTGTTCAAAGGAGGTTTTCCTGGCATTTGGGCTGGACTGCCCTTGTGGGCGGGACAAAGATTGATATGCAAATGAATGTTCCTCCTTTACAAAAAGAACAGTGAGCTAAAAGCGAAGGCAGCGGACTCTCATAGTGGATAAAACCACAAACACGTTATCATGCCATGTTCTTTCGAGAGAGAGGCGCCTGCTACCTTTTTTGCAATTTTGGAAGGAACTTGGGGTTGGTCATCCTAAGTTACCTGGGGGAACCCAGACATGGAGAGGCACAGCTCCACCTCACTGATGAGGCCCAACAAGGCTGAAACATGTGTATGGGGTCACTGTTGGTACTCTTATTCAAAGGAGATTTGCCTGGCATTTCGGTGCTGGACTGCCCTTGTGGGCGGGACAAAGACTGATATGCAAAAGGTTATCCACCATTGTGAAAAGTACAGTGAGCTAAAAGCGATGGCTGCAGATTCTAACTGTTGGTAAAACCACAGAACAGATAAGCATGCCATGGCTTCGAGATAGGGGCACCTGCTACCTTTTTTGCAGATTTGTAAGGAGCGTGGACATGGTCATCCTAAGTTACCTGAGGGAACCCAGACGTGGACCCCTTGCCCACTGTGCTCAGAGCGGCACAACTCCACCTCACTGATGAGGCCCAACAAGGCTGAAACACATGTATGGGGTTGCTATTAGTACTCTTATTCAAAGGAGGTTTGCATGGCATTTCACTGCTGGACTGCCCTTGTGGGCAGGACAAAGACTGATATGCAAATGGATATTCCTTCTTTGTGAAAAGTACAGTTAGATAAAAGTGATGGGTGTGGACTCTAACTGTTGGTAAAACCACAGAACAGATAAGCATGCCATGGCTTCGAGATAGGGGCACCTGCTACCTTTTTTGAAATTTTGTAAGGAACTTGGACTTGGTTATCCTAAGTTACCTGGGGGATCCCAGACGTGGACCCCTTGCTCACTGCGCTCAGAGAGGCACAGCTCCACTTCACTGATGAGGTCCAACAAGGCTGAAACATGTGTATGGGGTTGCTGTTGGTACTCTTGTTCAAAGGTTTCCCTGGCATTTCGGTGCTGGGCTGCCCTTGTGGGCGCGACAAAGACTGATATGTAAATGGATATTCCTCCATTGTGAAAAGTATAGTGAGCTAAAAGCGATGGCTGCGGACTCTCACAGAGGGTAAAACCACAGAATAGGTAACATGCCATGTTCTTTTGAGAGAGGGCACCTTCTATCTTTTTTGCAATTTGTAAGGAACTTGAGGTTGGTAACCCTAAATTACCTGGGGAAACCCAGACGTGGACCCTCGCTCACTGTGCTCAGAGAGGCACAGCTCCACCTCACTGATGAGGCCCAACATGAATGAAAGACCTGTATGGGGTTGCTGTTGGTACTCTTGTTCAGAGGAGGTTTGCCTGGCATTTCGATGCTGGACTGCCCTAGTGGGCAGGATAAAGACTAATATGCAAATGGATATTCCTCCTTTGTAAAAAGTACAGTGAGCTAAAAGCGATAGCTGCAGACTCTCACAGTGGATAAACCACAGAACAGGTTATCATGCTATGTTGTTTTGAGAGAGGGGCACCTGCTACCTTTTTTGCAATTTTGTAAGGAACTTGGGGTTGGTCACCCTAAGTTACCTGGGGGAACCCCACTGTGGACCCCTTGCTCACTGTGCCTAGAGAGGCACAGCTCTACCTTACTGATGAGGCCCAACAAGGCTGAAACACATGTATGGGGTTGCTGTTGGTACTCTTGTTCAAAGGAGGTTTGCCTGGCATTTTGGTGCTGGACTGACCTTGTGGTCAGGATAAAGTCTGATATGGAAATGGATATTCCTCCTTTGTGAAAAGTACAGTGAGCTAAAAGCGATGGCTGCAGACTCTCACAGTGGATACAAGCACAAAACAGGTTATCATGCCATGTTATTTTGAGAGAGGGGCACCTGCTACCTTTTTTTTGCAATTTCGTAAGGAACTTTTGGTTGGTCACCCTAGGTTACCTGGCGGAACCCTGACGTGGTCGGGAGAGGACATCCTTGGGTGAGACACAGTATCCACGTTGCCATTTCAGAATGAACCTTCTGTTCCAACAGCTTTTGTAGGTTATTGTCAGCCTTTCCCCTTTTCTCTCGTACATAATATCCCACAGAAATACCATGTTTACACTGGGATGAGGAAGATACGGACTAGGAGGATACATCCTCATTTGGGTGAGACAAACATATATCCACCTCATATTTTTAATGAAGACACATATCTTCTTCATTTTGTTAATGCAAACAAATATTAGCAAAATACTAAAGCGAGGAGGAGACATCTCAGAGTTATGAACACTTTGTTTATTGTAAACTTCACCAAACACCACTCTGATAGTGAGGCAAAGTAGAGGGCTATGGAGGAGTTCAGATGGAACAGCCAGGCAAGTCCTGTTAACTATGATCAGTCAATTGGACTAAATGACCTCCACCTGTGGTAACTTAGCAAGCATAACAGATATAAAAATGTGGACTGTCACGAGAAGGCGCAGAAACAGCCAGCTGGAGTGTGGAGCGTACCGGAGCTGGAGAGAGGCAGACCGGAGAGACAGGAGCAGGAGACACAGGTTCTGGAAGCCATGTTGAGCAGGGCCAGCAGATGCTGAGGTCAGCCCAGAGAAGGTCTGGAAGGCATGCACAACCACTGTGTCGGGTGCAAGCAGAAGGTGTGGTGGGGTTCTGAAGCACTCTGGTCGCTGTGGACCTACACGCTCCGTGAGGGAAGAGTAGAATCAGTGGAAGCTGAATGCAGAGCGAATAAGGGAACAAAGCCGACTGGACCTGCTGTATGAAGGTGGTGAGTGTAAACAGGGAACACTCATGCAGAGGTGCTCCGGCAAGCATTTCTTGAATATCGAACAAAGTGCAAATTGTCATAAGCACTTTTGGATGCTGAAACACATATCTTTAAATCTCAAATGAACTGAAGGTAGTTTCAAGGCTGAAAGAGATATTTTTGAATACTGAACAAACTTAAAGACATAACCATTTAGAAATGCTGTATCGAACCAAATCAAGTTGCCTCCCAGGTTCTTTGCAATGCCCTTGCATCTCACTTAATTTAAAAAAAAACAGGATATCCTGTCTACCCTCTCCACCCACGCCCTTCCTCTTCCCTCTCCATCTGTGCTTGCTAACCCTCCTTTAGCCACCCCCACCATCCTTCTCATACTTTCCTCTATTCTCCCCTGATGAGGTCGCTAGGCAAGTCTGATCTAGGAAAGCCTTGTCAAAACAGGTTCATCCCTGTTCCTCTAAAACCATCAAGGACCACATTGACACCCTCGCTCCGGCCCTTGCTGATTTATAAAACCACTCCTTTGCCTCGGGATCCTCCCCTCCACTCTGAAGCACTCCTTTGTGCATCCTCTTCTCAAGAAACCCACAGCTGATCCTTCTTGTCCAGCTACTAGCGCCCAATTTCCATTACTCCCTTTCCTGGCAAACTCCTGGAAAAGTTGGCCATCTCTCAGCTTAACCTTCATTCCAATTCTGTTGCCTGTCTCCATGACCACTAGTCTGGCTTCAGAGCTGCAGAAGCATGGAAACTGCTCTCCTGAACATCCATGAAGATCTGCTCTCCAACCTTGACTCTAACATACCCTCTGTCCTCATCCTTCTCGATCTCTCTTCTGCCTTCGACGCGGTCAACCATACCATCCTGCTCAACCATCTGTGTGAAAACCTGGGTATCCCTGATCAGGCTCTGGCCTGGCTGACCTCTTTCCTCTCAGAACGACCCTCCCAAGTCCAACTTGGGTCCTTCCTTTCATCTATCTTCATCTCTACCTATGGTGTTCCCCAGGGGTCTAACCTCTTGCACTGGTTTTTCAACCAATACCTGGCAACTCTCGCCCACTGCATTGCCACTTTCTGCTCAAATTTCCAGTGCTACGCTGATGACACTCACCTCATTTTCAGGCTGCCCTCTGCCACCTCCTCTCCCTCTCTCATCTCTGATTGCCTAACTGCCATTCAAGATTGGTGTGCCGCCAATGATCTTTGTCTGAATGCCAGCAAGACGGAGATCCTCCTCATCGGCACACCTTCTCCATCCTTTCCCCTCACTCTCTGGCTGGCCTCCCTTGGCACTCCTCCTACCCCCACCTGCGAGGCTAAGAACCTCGGGGTCATCTTTGACTCCACCATTTCCTTCTCTGCCCACATCTCTGAGGTCTCTAAAAAGTCAAATTTCCTACTGCACCTCCTCAGAGGTACTCTGCCTTTCCTCTCCTTCCACCAGAAGCTCATGGTATCCCAAGCTTTGGTTCTCTCTAGCTTGGACTATTGTAACAGCCTCTTTCTAAATCTACCTGCCTCTACTCTCCGCCCTCTGCAACTAATCCAGAACAGGACTGCAAGACTTGTCCTTGGCCTCAAGCCCTGGGATCGTATCTCTCCAGCTCTGAAATCTCTCCATTGGCTCCCAGTGGATGCATTGATTATATTCAAAACTCTCTGCATTGTCCACAAGGCTTTCTGGGGCCTGGGTCCAAAATACCTTCAGCTATCCCACCACAAATACCTCCCCTCTCGAGCTCTTCGCTCCTGTACCTCCAACTCCCTCAGGGTCAGTCGTTTTTCAAAGAAACACGCTGGGGGTAGATCT
The DNA here is from genome assembly GCF_040938575.1 of Ambystoma mexicanum. Taxonomy (NCBI): domain Eukaryota; kingdom Metazoa; phylum Chordata; class Amphibia; order Caudata; family Ambystomatidae; genus Ambystoma; species Ambystoma mexicanum. Next base: position 358,904,877 of record NC_090940.1, read on the forward strand.
CTGTCTTCGGCTGGGCCTCCCTCTGGAACAGCCTCCCTGCCACTCTAAAACCTAAGGAGAACCATCTCCGGTTCCGGAAGCACATCAAGACCTTCCTCTTTTCTTCTGCCTTCGCTCCCCCTCTTGCATGCTGATCTGTTCTCGTTTGGCACCGTGCACCTGTCCACCCTCTGTCCTCCGGGCCCAGGTACCTGCTCAGCCTGCCACCCTCCCACACTGCCTCCAGGCCACCCTTTGCACTGGGGTCTGTATCTGTAACCATACAGCCCCCCCCTTTTCTTCCTGATTTATCAGACCTAACCTGTCTGCTGCCTTAAACCTGGCACTTGCAAATTTCTGGCTGCACTACCACTGTTTGTTGCCTTTATTATTTATTTATTGTTATTTATCTGTTAATCCTCTGCTTTTCACTTTCCACTTCTCCCCCTTCCATGCACTTTTCCCCTCCCCCATGCACTTGTGCGTTCTCAATGTCACTGGGCCTAGTAAAATCGCTGTTTTGTTCTCCCTTGTTCCCCTCCCTTGCCTTGTCACGCTCTGAAACACTTGTGTACGAGCGCAATACAAATAAAGTATCAATATCAATATGAATATGCATCTTTCTCAGAATAATGAAGCGTGTTTTAATGCTGCACAGGGTTAAAGCAAGTAATGAGCATAATTGATTGGAATGAAAACAAGGTGGTACAAGTGGCAAATACCACTGTGTGAACTGGTTGAAATGCAGGCGTTGGCGAAGCAAATAGAATCCCACGAAGGGGACAAGAAGAGAAACAAGTATTGACCCAAGCAAAGTGTTACAGGAATTGCAGGTATAAGAAGAAACCTCTATGGGCAAGAGCCAAAATAGTACAGCAATTTTAACAAAGTGATTGCTGGGCAAACTAGCCATGGCAAAGTGTTGGAAGAGTATATCTTCACTGTCAGGGGAAAGCAGTGGACAATTTTTAATGAAAAGCAGGTCAGCAGGGATATCGGTTGAGTGACTTGCTATGGGTGGACCTTGTGGCTCGACAACTGCACCTACCCTGAGTGGCCCTTTTTGGAAAAAGCCAATGAAAGTAACTATAAGAAAGCTTGTGTTTTGCTATAGTTGCTCAGGTGATTTTAAAATCTTCCCAAACGCCATCTGCTGCAAAACAATGCCCTCAGAGCAGTCTGGGGCTTGAAACACTCTGACCACATCTCCAACATCAGATGGGATGCTCATTGGCTCCCCATCAAGGCTCACACTGAGTTCAAACTCCTAGCCATCACTCATCACTGCCTACATAACACTGCCCCCTCTTATCTCACTAACTGCATCACTAAGAAACAAAATCTCCACAATCTCTGCTCCTCCTCTTCTGCCCTGAGCATTCCTAGATTTACCAGACAAAGAGCTGGGGGCTCCTGTTTCACCATCATCGCTCCCACACTCTGGACCGCCCTGCCTCATTACATACCAGAGGAATCTGCCTACAATATCTTCCGCAAGAAAGCTAAAACATTTCTGTTTAACAAATATTTGTAATGTACTACCATACCTGATATGAAACTGACGTTTGACGTGATGCAACATAAGCACTATGCCCATTATACCTGTAACTGTATGCTTTGCTAACAGAACTATATTGGTGAACCGATAATGCGTACTAAAGACAAGAAAGTTTGGAAGTCTCCCAAGGAATTGTCTTATTTTCTAAAAGCTGGAAGATTTGAACTCTTTTATTTGAAAGCTGGAAAATGTGAACTCTTGGGTAAGGGAACCCTAATACTTTGTGAACTCATTACAAGCCAAGAGCTGGAAGAATCTCAGAACTTTGTTTTGAACCACTATTCATTTTGAAGCTGTCAACTTTACACATTGTATTAATTTAATTGTAAGGGCAAGTATAGGTTTTGGACACAGGCTGACATTGATTTGGACTTTCTGATCCAGATTATCCTTAGTTTTCTTTAGTTAGGAAAATCCCACCTTAGCAGAGGGCAAGTTAGGCCTTATGGATCCGAACATTTAAGTAAAAAATAAAGTTACTTAAGAAAACGTGACCCTGTTGTCTGTGTCTGACTCATGATGCCTTCACAGTCAGAAGACCAGGTTGCCAATGCATACAATTTGGCCTTTGTATAGCTGCAGAGATCATCAAATTCAACTTCTGTCATGTTTGCACACTAAAACTCAAACAATGCCACTAAAGTAATTGTAATACAATTCAAAGTGCTCCCAGCACAATCACTATAACTTTCCCTGAAGCAATGGAGAAAGGAACAGAAAATAAATAAATGTTTAAAATGCACCCAGCACGAACACAGTATGGCTGTACTACACAGAAGACCATGCCTAGCAATTGTACCTATCCAAAGAATATCTGCTGCAACTCCACCAAAACATGTAGGATTGTGTAAATCTATAGGTCACTTCCACCAGCTGCAAGAGCATCAACAACGTGCATACTGAATCTCTGTGTATAATTTATCTCAGATTCTTTGTTTACTAAATCATGGGGAACTAGCTTGCTTTGCTATTCTTTTTTGTGGGACCTCTTGGCTACAATTGCAGACCTAGTGCAGTGCTGGGCACACTAACTTTTTATTTTGAAAGATTAACTCACACAATGACAGGCCACACACACGTTTTATTTTTATAATTGTTAAATGTAGTTGGAAGGTTTTAGTACAGCATAGAACGTGTGCGTGCAAGAGAATAAAGTCACGTGCCACTTAGATGTTGCTTTGGCAACCATAGGAAAAAAGTAACATGATAAATACATGGAATTTCACATTTTACAATGGAGGGAAAACCTTCTATGTTTTTCAGGGTATTCAGCAATATTTGCCATTTGCCGTTTCTGGGCAAATGATAAAATGAGAAATATATTCACAATCAGCTCAGTGAGGTGAACACACTTTGATGCCCCTTTTCATGCGTTCCCTTCCAAAACAAGAATTTGTATTTTCTTTTACCGAGACTATTTATACATCAACATTTGGCAGGAGACACACAGTTGGCCTTGGCAGTCGCACTAAAAACACCTTAGCACCCTTGTGAAATCTACACTTCGCATTAGAACAGAAAAAAATTCAAAACAGATTAGCACTTAACAACTCTGACCAGGGATTGCCCTAATCACCTATTTTAATCATCTTTATTGTTTTGACCAATACTCACCAAGTCCAGATCGAGAATGGATTTAGCTTGCATGGGAAATGCCTTCACATAGAAAGGCTGACACAGCGCAGGCCTGCCCCTCCTTCCTCCAGACTCAGGCTGCAGTCTCTCAGCACACACACAGCCAGTCAGCTACTGGTCCCAGAGTCTCTTAAATTCTCCCCTTCTCCCTCGAACCTCCTTCTTCTCCCTCTTTCTGTCGACAGCCACTCTTCTCGTTACTCCTCCTCTTACTTTTAAGGCATTTATCCTTCCATTTCCCTTTGCTTATTCTTCCATAAAGAGTCCATATGATCTCTCCCCCATCTCCACCAGTCAAACACTGCCTCTAGTACGGCCAGCCCCCAGTAAGTTTCCAGAAGCCTTTTGCTTCTTGACATTTACCTTTGTACTGCGCTCTTTCTCAAATCTGGATGAATCTGCAACATTTTTATCCTCTGTTTCCTGCAGCTTCCTGCATAAACAAAGAGCTTTTACAAAATGCGTTCTATTGTCTGCCATGTACACTCCAGTTCAGCTTCAGCTTTCGAAATGTTCTGCTTTTCTTTCTATACCCACATCACTGTGTACATGGTGCCTTTTCACCGATGGCTTTCTTTGGCTTTTAATTACTAATAGTTTAGTCTGTTAAGGTTATTGGTTAGTGTATTCATAATTAGTCAGGTTAATTATTATTCCTTACACTACACTGCCACGCTATGCTATGCTAAATTTCAACTCCTTTCTTTGGATTGTATGATTGTCATTAGTGTCTCACATCGGCCCCAGATCACACCTAAGATGCACACTGGGATCCCTTTTACATTAGTGCTTGCTTCCCTATTGATATCAGTGGCACTATTGAAATTAGTGCATGGATGAAATGTGTGCGCTAGTTATACCTACAGTCCTAGGAATGCGGTTGCATCATTTGCCATTGCAAATGTATTGAACCCAACTTCATCCCAGTCTTTCCCCCATTCACAGATTTCTTGCACAGTGTCCGGGTGGTTAAATGTTGTTCTTCTTTCTCCTGTATGATGACATACTACACTTCTGCTCAAAATAAAAGTCCATGTTTTATGGTTGAGGAAATGTAGCTGCAAGAGCCTTTACATTTCATACATGATAAAATGTATGTGTGCTAATTTGGATTCCAATACGTATTGTACTATGTTGCAATTTCAAGTGTAAGAACAACACAAATACTTCCAATGGTCTTTCTGGATGGCCTGACCAAGCTAACAAACCTTGCCATCCTGACTACTTGTGGGTTAATACTACGGCTAATTAAGTTGGTGAGCTTTAGTATGGACTACTACATAGAGGCCAGCAGCTGGTGGAAGATCACAAGAGATGCTAGCATGACATTTCATATCTTTGTTTGAAGCACAAATAAAATTATTGTTAATGTTAACTTTAGTTATATGGTCAATTAAAGGTCTGACTGAACACATATTTACACATTAGCACTAACTTCAGTTGTTGTATCACTATTTCTCTTTTTGTGCATTCTTTATCAAAATTGATATTATTCTTAGCCACAGAATGAAGGGAATTATAGGATGTTCCTGGGTCAGAACCAGTTTCACTTAAGTTTATGATTGATTGATATTTTATTTCTATCACGTTCGTACGCAAGTGTTTCAGAGCGCGGCAAGGGAGGGGAACAGGGGAGAACAAAACAGCGATCTTACTAGGCCCAGTGACATTGAGAACGCGCAAGTGCATGGGAGAGGGGGGAGGGAAAACTGCATGGAAGGGGGGAGAGGTGGAAAGTGCAAAGCAGAGGAGAAACAGATAAATAACAATAAATAAATAATAAAGGCAACAAACAGAGGTAATGCAGCCAGCAATTTGCAAGTGCCAGGTTTAAGGCAGCAGACAGGGTAGGTCTGATAAGTGCAGGAAGAAAAATGATATCCTGCACGATCAGATTGGTCTGCTGCAAAGTTTTCTGAATCCCCTTTAGTTTGTCTGGGATTGTCATTAATAATTGTACTACAAGATCCAAAGATGTAATAATAGTAATGTGAGTTTGCTGTAGATTCTATATCATTTTCCATAATATGCCTGTACCTCCTTGGCCGTTAAAAGACAGCAACCCAAACTCACTCTATTTGTTAATTAATCACTCTTTACTTCTTTTTTGTGTATATATTGGTTAAATAAAACATTTTACACTTCTTAAACATTTCATGAAATTCATAACATAAAAAATCATCATAGAAAATACTTTCTTGAGCAAAAAGAAGAAATCAATCAACTAAAACCTTTTAGACTTAATAAACATTTAATGAAAGTCATATCTTAAAAATGAATCATGGAAAATGCATTTATTTCTAAAACAGAGAATAAATAAATCAACTAATATCCAAAACCTCTAAAGACTTAACAATTTCCTTCCACAAATCCTTACACAAATAATTTAAGGTACAATTCATAACTTACGTAAGACCTGTTCCTGTGTGCTTTTTCATATAAAGTAGTCAGTTTATAACAGTTAGTAAGCAGATGCCTAGGGGTTTCTGCTTCTAATTCATACAGTCTACATTTAGGTTCCCCATAGGTAGGTTTTTCCAAGCACCAACATTTGCAAAGGTAGGGAGTTGATTAAACCTTAAGAGCATTAGAACACAACTGTGTCAAAAGCTTTCATAAAATCAATAAAACAAATAGCCTTACTTCTATCACTCAAAGTGCTACAAATAAAATCCATTAAAACCCATAAATATGTAATAGTACTAAAACCCTTTCTAAAGCTGGATTGTTGAATGCTGATGATATTCATTCTCTAGCCATGCATTAATATATTGTAGCAGTATCTTACAGAAAATATTAGCAGTGGAATCCATCATGGTCAGTACTCTATAGTTACCTGGGAGATCTCTAGGACCTTTTTTTATTTACCAGGATTAACTGGGACTGCTTCCAAGAGTCTGGTATTTGGCCCATATTTGTGAATGAGCTATAAATATGACATTTGGTAAGCCATTTGGACCTTGCGGCTCTAGAGGATTTCAGATTATTTATGATTTTTTCAATATCCTCTTGAGTACATTTAGAAAAATCATTGTCGTCCAGGGTTTCACAAGAGAAGTCTTTTTCCTTTAAGTTCTCTCTAAAATAAAGAGCTAATATATAGCTCTTCCATCCTTCAGACGATATTGGGTTGATTTATTTCACTACTGCACGATTATTATTGCATTTATGGAAGGTATAATAAAAATGTTTGTATCTTTTTCCGTAAGGACTGACCATATAGTTTTCCACTGGGAAGAGGCAATAGTACCTCTATGCATTTTGAACCAGTTTTTGAAGAAAGATCTTAGCGTTTTAATACTACACATTAGTACTGCATTCTCACTGAACATTGCTATAGATACAGTGAATATCTTCCAATAGTTGCTTCTTCTTTAACACAAATTCGTGATCATATATTTGGTGATGTATTTTTTTTACCAAATGAAGCTTTTTCCTCTGTTGATTTACAAAATTCAACTTAAAAGAATGAATAATCTGATAAAAAAGACTCAATATTCTTGAAGTGTATTTCCTCTCCTATCATTAAAAGATATATTAACTTCATACCAATCTGTTTCACATTGCTTTCCATCCACGGATTCTATTTCCTCTGCTATTGATTTGCAGCTTCCAGTTAATTGCTCAGCGGGTCGTAGGACCTCAAAATTGAGGGTGAATTTGATGATAACATGGTCACTAAGATCATAAGGAAAAAGGCTAAAATTACCAATATACATAAACCTATCATTATTAGCTAAAACAAAATCAATCCATCAGTATAAAATGCCACAGCAGCTGGTATCATGTTCTATTTGCTCCTCTGAGGACCCCAAGTACCCATACATCATAATTATTTGCTGTGTTGTAGTAATCTTAACAGATAGTTACTTTTTTCCCATTATATCTTGGTCGATCGAAATTTAGGTCACCTCTGACGTAATACAATTCATCGGGCTAGAGTGCTCTCCATGCTGAAATCAAATGTTCCAAATGATCTATTATCTGATTTAGCTTGTCCTCCCCAGGTGGATTGTACGCATTCAAATAGAGAATAGGAGCATTTCCAGATTCTAAAGACAATTCCACCACTACAGCCAGCACTTCTTCTGGTTGCTCTAGAGGAAGAAACTCTTTAGCCCTTACATGGTTAGCAAACACAGTAATCAGACCTCCAAAGGGGCAGCCTTTATCATGCTTCTGGGTCTTTCTTTGAAACATCATAAAACCATCTAAAATCAAATCCTGCATTAGCCAGGCTTCTTGTAAAAGAAACATATCTGCCATGGTTAGATGGAATATATGCAGGTAATTGTCCAAAAATGATCTGTGACCACTAGAAATCCATGATCTAATTTGTAACTTCTTTGGGTACCTTAGTCACACAACCCCCCGCCCACCATGTTCAAGAAAACCCTAGTTTTAAAAGCATGTACATCCTTTTGGTTTTTCAGTTGGAGAGAGTGCCATATCTTAGCCACTATGTCATTAATTACATGTTCTGGTACAATATCACCCCTATTAGGGCATTTGCCCATTCTTTACTTTAGGTTTTACCTTCATCTCCTTAATTGTCTCATATCCTAACTGCAAAAAGTTGTTTGCTTGCATCATAGTAATTTCAGTAATAATAGGTGATACAAAATCAATCACTGCCCAATTAGATTCCCAGCTTTGCCGCGGGAATACAACTTGTTTTATGTCATGGGTAGTGATCATTTTCAGTGAGGCCACTTGATGGAATAATTCTAATACAGTTGAGCGATTTAAAAACGGGCTTGCAGATGTGGCATATAAATAAATTATTTTTATCTTACATGAAGCTACATTGATTGTTTGAATAGTGAGATGATCAAGATTCAATAAATTATGATTTTCCTCCTCTATCAAAGTAGAAATATCTATGTCATCAATATCATCCCACCATAGTCATATTCTGGTCCTCTATGCAAAGTCCCCACCGACGAGGTAGGCAACTTATTACCTTTTTTCGTATTATTTACAGAGCAGAAAAAAGTGTCTTTTATTAACTTAATGCCCAAACTATCTTGTTTGAGCGAGCAAGCCATATTCTCCAACTGAAGACCATGGCTATATCCCTGAATAGGTTTCTTCCTGTTTACTTGGCTCTTCTTAGGGATAATATTGAAACCCTTAGCAGTTTCTTGACAGGCTAAATCCTTAGGGAAGGTTGTTGCCAGAGCTTGTCTGCTGACTCCTGTTTTACAAGAAGCCTTCTCCTTTGCTGTAACCCACTTCTTTGTTTAAGACACATATTTTTTGCTAGGCACCATCGTATTTGAATGCATGTCAAGTTCCCCTGTTGCTTGCGGTAGAGGGACAACATGATTACCTCTTTAGCCTCCGTGTTCTGAATGAATTCATTATCCTGCGTATTAATAACTGTAATGTCTCGGTGATTAGTAATCTCTACATTGCCTGCTAGCTTCAGTGCAGTCAGCAGTGGGAGTAACATCGCTATAATCTCATTAGATCTTGTTTTATAATTTGCTGATCCTTATGCATTGAGTTGCAGAGAGAGAAATGGGCTTTAAGCAAAATCAAGAACTCAGGTGTGATGGTTGTGTCATCCGAAAAGGAGGCATCACTTGAGGAAAAGCTCACATGACATGTTGGTGAGGATGAATAGTCATTCATAGCAATAGCCTTTAGATTAGAGGATTTTGCTAGATCCATAGATGGAATAGGGCAAGGGTCTTTAGATCCTACCGTTTGCTCCGCCATGCTAGTCATGCTGGGTCACCTGGGTTACAGAGTTAGACACTGCCTATACATTTAGCACAAGTGAAGCAACAAGTTATTGTCGATGGGATTTTCCTTGGATTTGTTATGTTCAGTGCTCATGGCACTGCTAGGATTTTAAGTAGCAGTGGTCCCAGCCAGCTCATCGGGGATAGTTGTTTTGTAGGTTTAAGAAACACAGTGATCTTACCCCATTCAGTAGCTTCAATTTCGTCAATCTCAAGGCTCGAATCAGCAATTCCCACCAATGCTGCCTTCCATTGCTGGCTATCTGTAAGAATCCGTGAGCATGCCACTCCTTTGTGCAAAGAGGATATCTTCTATTTGCTGCCGGGATTATAGTACAAGCCTTGCCATCAACATGCGGTCATGTCATTTTAAACATAGTAGAATTCAGAGGCCTCCAACTGCCCACAGTCACTTTCTCTGCAACAATTGTAATAACAGAGCGTTTTGCATGATGTAAAAGAAAGCTGCACAGCACATATAGAGTAGAATAGGCTTGAACTTACTAGAGGCTCAAAGGTCATTAGCCCGCAGTCACCTCTAGATCTATGTAAAAGTCTTCCACGTATTACGTGATTTAAACACCAAAGACAGTTTTCTGAGCTAGTCGCTGCTCAATCCTAGAGCCTCAAAGGCCACCGGCCCACAGTCAGCCCGTAAGGACAGAGGCTTCAAGCACAGAGCACTGAAACATCCAGCACACACTCCCTCTACGTACTTATTGCAGTATACTTTCTTGGCACACTGCCGGTGGCCACAATGCGCCTAAAAAACAAAAAATTACCCCCCTTTCTACTGCATTACCTCTGTATGATGAACACTATATGTCGCCACACCAATCTCCAAATTTTGCAGTGGCTAGGCAAGGACCAAGGAGGCCACCTTATCCCTGACCCTCCCCGGCGGGGTGCTGAATACACTCGCTGCTGCGCTCTGGGGTGGGGAGCCTACCTCTGGCCTTCGGCAACACAGCAACATAGCGGGACAGATTAATGCAATTAGGCGGGTTTGTCAGATGACCCAAAAGTGTGCTTCACCCACTGCAGTTTTTTCTCAGCGCCTGGCCGGAAACGCAAGGAGTAAGGTTCTCAAAACATACTTGCAGCTTTCTCCAGACCACCAACATCATTATAACAAAATGTTAGAGGAAGGATCAAAGAATGTGTCAAGCTGCACTGCTGAATCTCATGCCTAATGATACAGCCGCATCTAACACGATTTCTGCCTCACTCAGAGCATAACTTCATATTCTTACTGAACCCTTAGAGCCAAGCTCAAACCGTTTTTCCTTGACTTTGAGGTCATTTTTACACAAGCGCAACACTGGTAATTGCTCAGGTGATAGAAGACCCTCAATGGTATTATTCTGATATTGAATCAACAATGTAGTGATGTGTTGTCGGGGTCAGTTTCTGCTGGCACAGCCTCCACCAACATACCAAGAGGGCAGGTAGAAGAAGGAGAAGGTGCAGACAGAGTTGTATTACAACACTCAATACTTGTTGCTCTATGATCATACCTGGCAATATTGACACTACAACTTTCAAACATACTGAATATATACAAGTCTGTTCTTCCTGGCTTGTCTGTAGATACAATCTGCACGTTTTCTCCCAATTCTGCCCAGCAGATTGAGGGACGCACATCTTCTTCCTCCAGCTGAAATATTGGGCCATGTATTACTTTATAGTGCACACAAGACTGATGTGTAATCAAACACATTCATTCTTGAAGGCCTTCAATTTACCACATTTATGTCAGTCATTCCAATTTACACAGTAGCGGCTGGCGTAAGATACCATCTAGACACATGTTGCGCTGCCCCATGCCACGCTTAGGAGCCTGGACATTTTTGTACTCAAAATAGTCCCTTCTCTGTAGCCACAAGAAGGTACCACGTATTGCGAACAGGATTGCAGTCAATGCATATAATCTCCTCCTGCTCACAAATAATTCTAAGATATTTTATTTGCACATGGTATATGCTTTGGCCATTAAAATATTACACACATAGTTTCAGTTATGAAATCTCCTCCATCCAAACAATTTGAAGATGTTTCTTTGCAAGCAACTACAGTTTGTCTCCTTTCTGCAGCTGGTGTTTTCTCTTGTAGGACAAAAACAAGATGTTGCACTAAGTTAAGTCATTGTTTGTACACGCATTTCAATTTACATTAGTTTATAAAAGACTGATACATCGATTAAACTAAATAGAACATATTTTTTACAGTTTCTAGTTTATTAAAAAGTTTAACATGTCAATACCCTACCTACATTAGAATTCACTTATAAAGATTGAAAATAAAAATCATAGAAAACTCATACAAATCTATCAAGCAAGTAAAGGGGCACATTAAAGTGAAAATGCATAAAAGCAATAGTTCCTAAAATCATAATGTTTCATAGTTAATCAGATAATAGGGTCTCGGACGTACAGAAGAGTGTCATCGGCATAAAGAGATATTACCAGTTGAGACCCTCTATCCTAATCCCTCTGTGAATGTGTACCAGTCAAACAAAGTCAGGCATAGGTTCAATGGTATGGGCGAAGAGTATTGGGAAAAAAGGACAACCTTGCCTAGTACCCCTACCGAGGGGAAAAACTGCAGACAATGTTCAGTTTGTGAGGACTCTCGCTCCTGGGGTAGTGTATAGAAATTGGACACAACTTATCCCAAAGCTTCTCAGAACCAAGAATAGATATTTCCAGGATACCGAGTCAAATGCCTTTTCGGCATCTCATGCCAACAATACGGTTTTGGCCTCCAGGCTCACCTGGGCCATCACTTCAAACTGACGGCGGAGGTTCAGGGCAGTTGATCGCTTGGGGATGAAACCAGACTGGTCCGGGTGCACTAGATGGGGCATGTTGGGGAGGAGCCTAGTTGCAAGGATCTTAGCAAATATTTTATCATCCGTATTAGTCAAGGATACGGGGCTATAGGAGGCCATATATTGTGGGGGATGGTGTGGTTTTAATAGGACTGTAATGATAGCTTCCTGAATTGTCTCTGATAAGGTGACCTGCCCCATGGCTTCCTCCCATACACCTGGTAGGATAGGCACCAATTCCTGATGGTATTCTTTGTATAATTCAATGCCCATGCCATCGGATCCAGGTGCCTTCCCAGATGCCAGTGCTTTATTGGCACTAACAATTTCTTCCTGAGTAATGGGTTGATCTAGATTGAGTTTGACCTCAGGTGATTTCACAGGGAGACCTAGTTTATTTAGATATTCTAATAACTTATCTGTCGTGACCTCGTCCCTGTTAGAGTATAATGGAGCATAGAATTGTGTGAACGCTTTATTTATATCTTTGTCTTGGGTCACCATCGAGCCGTTTATTGCTTGAATCCCAGTGATGGGAATACGATAGTTTTTGGCTTTTAACATATAAGCTAATGGCCTGCCAGCTGTATCCCCTTCACCGTATCTGCGGGCCCTTGCTGAGGTAGTCATGTAAAGCACCTCCCTGTCTGCCAATTTGTGGAATTCACCCAGTAGTTCATTAATGTGTGCTAGAGTCTTCTTCTTATATGTAGTACTATAATAGATGTCTTGGCCTCTAACCTGAGATTCTAATTAACCATGCTCCTTTTTAATGTTTTTGAGTAATGCAGTGGTTTTGGCCATAAGGATGCCTCGAATCCAGACCTTAAAGGTCTCCCACAGTACTGAGTGAGTGCTGACAGAATCCCTGTTGATGGCAATAAACTATGCAATTTCTATGTGTAGAGCTTGGGTCACATTAGGGTATCTGAGAATCGCTGAGGGCATCCTCCATCTTAGTGCGGGTAGGGGGGAGTCATGCAATTGAAGGCACAGTACGGTCGGGGAGTGATCGGATAATGTGTTTAGAAGGATATCGCAGCTCTGTACCATGTTGGCAACTGAGGTGGTTATCAACCAATAATTAATGCGGGATTCCGAATGGTGCACTGTGGAGTAATACATATGTTCTCTGTCGTGTGGATGAAGGGTCCTCCATACATCTATTAGGGGCAGTTGCAAAAGTATCTGGCGTAAGGTATTAGCTGATTTTGTAAGTAACCGGCGGCCATCCGAGGATCGATCCATTACTGTGTTTAGTATCGTATTAAAGTCCCCTCCACAGATCACCCCAACCTCATCTAATGGAAGAAGTATGCTGAGAACATTCATGTTGGTAACATTCAGGGTCATCGATATTGGGCCCATAGGTGTTCACCAGTACACTTGGTGTTCCGTTATTTCACCGCATGCCAGTACATAATGTCCCAAGGGGTCGATCTTGCTTTTCATGAAGCTGAAGCCCAGTGAAGCACCGTAGTGGACCTCAACCAGCTAGAAGGTCAGCATTAACTTTCTTTAGAGCATGTGTTTCCTGTAGCATGAGGTTCTGTGGACCATTTCGAAACACATATGCACCCACCTTCTAGGCTTCTTGGCTTTGCTCAGATTGTTAAGACCCCAGACGTTGCAGGTTAGTAATTTAATCTTTAGCCCTTTGCCCATGGGACTGTTACCTGCCATTTACATTGACCATGTCTACTAGTTTCAGTGAGTGTACACATGTTTTCCATACCATTCTCCGTAACATGACCATTATTTTCAAAATGTTTAACTTCCCCAACTTCCCCGACCACCCACCTCCTCCCTTCCAGTTCCCTGTATTTGTAAAGTGTTAGCTTTTTAACCGTTGGGTCCCTCCCACTTCCCGCACCATCAACCCCAACTAGATGATGACTCCCCATCACTTTTGGTGCGTATGCTGCAGCATCTATGTCTGTCACAACTGATTGCCGCTTTATGGGTTTAAACTGGCAAATTTGTTTTGGTGCCACCTTATCCATCTACTTTCAGGAAGCACAAAGGCTATAGTAGCATATGTCATTTAGTCTGCAGTATCTCTCCTGTCTTTGTTGAAATGCAGACTTCAGTTCTGGTCATCCCTGCGGTCAAGGGTGGTAGTGCAATAGAGGATTCGACATAATGCATAGCAGCTGTGGGGTTGCTGCCTCCATGCTCTATCCGCAATTTATCAGGGACGATCAGTGCATACGGGATACAGCACAAGTGTGGCTGTCTCTTCACCTGTTTGTAGGATATCCTTTGGGCCTGGACCCCCGAGGCAAAGTCAGGATATATATGGATGTTGCTCTTCTTGTATTTCAAAGTTCCCATCTCTGTGGACAGTTTCAGGATCATGTCTCTATTCTTGTAATTCAGGAGCCTGGCTATAATGGTGCGGGAAGTGGCCCCTGGTTTGGGTGCTGAGGCCACGGTGCTATGGGCTCTTTCGAGCAGGAAGTTTGTTTGTTTGTTTGTTTTATTTACTTATATAGCGCTCTCGACCCGGAGGTAAAAGGGCGCTTTAGGAAATGATTACATGTACATATATACAGTTACATAGTGCGTTATATACAGATTACATAGTTCATTGTATACAGTTTACAGATTACATAAATACGATCTACAGTATGTAGGCATAGATTATGTCATCAGGCACAGGCTGGAGGAGCTAGTTTTTATTCAGTAGCCAGCTAACAACCTGCTTTCTAAAGGATTGAAATGATTCGATGGACTTAATGTTGAGTGGTAGGGTGTTCCAGAGTTGGGAGGGAAGGACCGTGAAACTGGATCCTCCAGCACTTTTTAGGGAGAATCTAGGCACTGTAAGGCATAATGTGTCTGGTGACTCTGGTAGTAGATTTTAAGGTGAATTTGTTGGTGAGGTAAGGTGGAGCTAAGTGGTTTAAGGCTTTGTTTGTAAGACAGATGGTCTTTAAGTCGATTTTTTGTTGGATAGAAAGCCATTTACAAGATTTTCTGGTAGTGGAGATATACTCCTGCCTAGAAATGTTTAGGGCTGCTTGCAAAGTGTTGTTTTGGAGTATCTGTAGTTTATTGATTATGGATTGGTTGGCGCCTAGGTAGAGACTATTAGAGTAGTCCAGTCTGGATTGTATAAGAGCCCTGGCCAGTGTAAGGCAGCTATTAGTGGATAGGAAAGGTCTGCATGCCCTGATCAGCTTACCCGTGTATGCAGTGGCAGAGGCAGTCATGTTAATTTGTTTTGAAAGGTTAGTGTTGGCATCAAGATAGAATCCAAGGGCTTTCACGCTTTTGACAATGGGGATGGTGTTACCATTGATGATGAAATTGTTGTAGTTGGGGGTAAGTTTCAGCAGTCAACGGAAAAAAGGTTGTACCAAACATGGATTTTAGGAGTGCTTGAACAAAGGTTTCCATTTGACCTTGACCCTGCATGAGGTTTCAGAAACTCTGACTATATGTATGTTGTTCCTTCTGGATCTGGATTCTAAATTCTTGCATTTGCCCCTCATCTTGGAGAGCTCTCCCTTTAAGTGAGTTATGTCTCAGCCGTGCTGGTACACTGTATCTTGGGTTACACTTATTCTGGCTTCAGTTTTCATGATCCGAGTACTTTCCTTGTCTAATTGTGTCTTGAGTGACCTAATAGTGGTCACTATATCATCCAGTTTGACATTCATGGATAAAAATCCTGGCTGCATATTTGTTAATAGATGATCTAATCTGGGATTCCCCATAGATGTGGATACGGTTTCACCAGCAGTATTTGCAGTCGAAGTCTGGGATCTTGTAAACAAATCCATTGGACCCTTTTTCTTGCCACCTGTGCCCTTTGTAATTGTTGTCAAGTTAATTTGGGGTTGGCGCCCAGTAAAGGGTCAGGTGTGGATAGTGGGCTCTTAACGGGGCTAGTGTGGTTTGAGAGAACTAGGTAACTGACAGGTAGGAAATTGCCACTCTGAATCCGATCATGTTGATGATCACCGCAGTGCGCATGCTACACTCTCTCCTTTGCCCTTATGTTAGTTGGTCTGGCTAATATCCAGGCCCCTTTGCTCCACTCCAAGGAAATAATCCCAGCTACAGTTAGACAAGCTCTGTGCGCTGCAGATTAGTCTCCTATATAATCCCCTGGGATCTGTAATTGTCTTGTCATTAGGATTTGCTGTGGGTTTCAGACTGTATCTTGACTGTGCCACAGAGCACCAGTATTCCCCCTGGATCCAGATTACGGTTTATGAATATGTTTTGGCTGGGATTTGCAGTGTTGGTATCTTGGGAGCCTGTCCACCGGTAGCTCGCAAATTGCAGCAGACATGTAGGGTACCAGGTCCACTCGACTGGTATCATGAACAAGTGAGGAGCCAGTTTTGTGTAGCTTTGGCAGTGTCTATGTTGCTGCTATTTGTTGCAGTCCAGTTCCCCACAGGGAACTAGACTGCATGCCGGATCCCATGCCTGGACTTATGCGGATCCCATGCCTATTCCTCAGTAGGAGCAAATCTTGCTGGTCCGCTATGCATATATTATGTATTGGTGCAACACTGCCCCATGAACTCATGCAGAGCCCCAGCACTGTCTCGCTTCGCACGTGCCCAGCACACTTCACTCTTTAGGAAATTGAATGGACTGTAGCCTCCCTCGTCATAAAGACTTGCGTCATGGGAAAGGAACATCCAGCAGGGGCATTGTTCTCATTTACCCCCCACTGCCCTGATTGTAGCTTCACCCCTGGAGTGACCCAGGATGTGACTTACTTAGGTCAGGTTATTAGCCTTTCGGGAGTATCTGACACCTTGCAAGGATCGCCTTTTTTATATCGCTCCTCCCAGGGGAATAACAGTGTCAGTTTACGCTGCAGGCAAGTAGATATTAGGGCTTGTTCACACCCACAGGGTTCTCACAGGCAAATCTTTAGGTCACTCCATTCTCATGGCCAGGGGTTCGCCAGCACAATGCGTACCTTCTGTGAGCTCACTTGTGTCTAATGCTGATAGTACCTGGCCTTAGCCAGGTATGTCTGGACTATGGTCCATTATGACAGGTTCTGTTGGATGCCACAATGCAACCATGGGGCCGCCTCAGCTATGACTCAGTGTGCATTCGTGCCTCGCTACCCCCACAGCGAGGTGCGGTCTCAGTGTTGCTTTTCCGTCTTAGCCTCTAATGTCTCAGTAGGATCTGGCACGCGGCATGGCCGCTTCAATGCCCGGCTAGGATCGGGAAAGTGTCCATACCATAAGGGTCCGATTCACATCCACAGTAGTCAGGAGTGTCCCCACCAGTGCAATCCTGCAGAGTAAGGCGTATGGAGTTCCCTTTGTACCCCATGTGGGCTATAGTATTAGATGTGCACTACCCACAGCAGCAGCTGTTTATGATTATGGTGGTGCCCCACCAGGAATAAGGTGCGGTGTACTGGATACCTGCTGCCGGATCAGGATGGAAGCCTCCGGCTTGCCACTGCTGTCGTCCTTTGCCAAGGGTCTGTGACAGGCCGCCTCGTGAATTTTCACAGCTGGGTGTCAATGGTTGCATTGCTGTGTGCCCTCTTAGCAGTCTGTGTTCAGGTCCACGTTGGTTGCAGTGACCGCTGCCTCGGTAGTGTGGATGGGTCAAAGTAACGTTTTCCCACCCCACAATGCTCTGTGCTTGCTCAGAAGGTTCTGTGTCTGCACACGACCCAGCAGACTGCAATGGTGTAAAAGCCCCCAGTGGACGGGGGGTTGCCCAACTATGCAGATCATTTTCGCTGGAGCAGGCTCTGCAACGGAAGAGAGCGTGTTTCAGTCCTCAGCGCGTTGATATGTTGTTGGCTCCTCCCCTGCTACGCCCTCAGGAATCTAACTTTCTCCCACACCAGGGGGCCTTACTGCTTGGATGTCGAGAGCGGATCGCCTTCTGAGGTTCTACCGGTGTTCTTAAAATGTAGATTCCTCAGCTGCCATGCCTCGGGAGTGTTCAGGACTGAGACAGACTCTGCTCCAAGCCTTTAGACAACTATATTTCTACATTCTGTATTGTAAAGTGGCACCAATGAGGATATTTATTTGTTTAGGATGTGGCCCAGGATGGAGCTCCACAGCCAGGCAGCCATTTCGCAGATGCACAACAGCGGCCCCCCACATTAATGGGACATTTTAGTTTCTGAATTTTTTCCACCTTTTTCTTTTGTGGGTTTCTGTCATTTCATGGCCTAGGAAGTTTAATCTTTTTCTACACCATTGTGCTTTCTGTAGAGATACATTTTCCTCAGCCTTCTGTCACTGGCAGAGTACATGTCTAATTTCATTGAAATGGAATTTAAAATCTTCATTTTTGATTAGTACATCATCCACATAAACTAGTGTTCCTCTTTCAACTGCGTCCGGGAGTGCCTTGATCAGGAATATCCCAAACTCACTCCCACTATTGACATACCCAAAAGGGGTCCGGGACCATGCATATTGTGATTTGTCAAATGAAAATGCAAATACATTTTGTATGTCTTCAGCTAGTGGCATACACCAGTATCCAGCTATAAGATCCAAGGTGTTAAATACCTTTGACCCATGAACCTGTGCAAGGCCCTGATTAATAAATGGGAGTGGCCATCGTGAAACTGGCACCCTCTTGTTCAATTCTCTTAAGTCTGCACCAAATGCCATTGGCTATTGGGTTTAAGCACAGCTAATATGGGAGTATTTGATGTACTATGAATAGCCCTAATGATGCCTCTAGATTCGAAATGTCTTTATCATGTCAGCCAGTGACTCCAGACATGCCAGGGGCACCCTATCTTATGATGAATTCTTTTAGAGTCAATTGTAATCTTTAGCATGCATCTTAGTACACTTCTGTGTCCCAATTGAGGGTCATGTAGACCAAAGATGTGTTGATTTTTAAATTTAAAATGTGGGATCTCCTCTCTTGCCTGAGTAACTTTTCATTATGAAACTTCTTTCCTGCTCAAGCGCCAAAGTGGCTTCAATCATTTCAGAATACCCATTCACATGGATAAGGATCCACGGCTGCCCTTATCCCATGTGTATTTTTGCAATTGTTGAAATGCATTTTTCCTGATCCGACTCTGGAGTAATATTTGCTTTGTATTTGTCTTCATTTAGGTAAAAACACACTGTGGTTTCATATATTTCTGTTTGCCAATTGTCCTTAGGGTCCAAATAAATCTCCAAAGATTGCTTCTCTTTTTCTCCTCGCATTTCATCCTGATATGAGAATGTCAGTGACGCTAGGCACACAGCCATTCTGAAGATATACTTCCACTGCACTGGTGTGGCATTATTTTATGCTGTTGCTGTGGGTCATTATTTTCCTAGGTTTCAATGTTTTTTTATTGGCTAAGGAGCACAATACCCCATTCACCCCATCAATGAGGGGTAACAGTCTCATGGATGTGACCACCACTTCCTGTCTCATCCTACGCTTCTCTATCTTTATGTCAACCTTAGAGACACTTTTGATAGGTATTTCTTCCTCATCGAAATTGTGCACAGGGCCTTCACTTTGCTTCACCTTTACATTGTTTTGTGGGGATCTCCCTTTATAGATATTTTGCATGAGTTCTCTTGACATTATTGCTGCTTGGGCAAGTGTGTCAACCATAGCAAATGCATTACATTTCTCTTGAACAGTAATAGGAGCATATTATCTGTCCTCAACTTCTTTTAGTATGCATATAAAGTGTGAATAATTACTGATCTCAGAACATACTTTTCTCAGATCAGCCTGGATTTTTTCTAGGCAAAGGGGTATATGAAATTACATTTTACCCTCCTTTTTGCCCATTTAATTTGGAATTTCTTTGTCTATTTTTCTGAGCTCAGAACCCATTTGAAGTGCATCCACTGACTGTCATTCTGGTTTGGGACCAACAGTGTTCACACCCCGATTTCTCATTTTTCTTTCCCATTTTCTGGGTCCTCTCTACTTACCTCCACTCTGAAACATATTGGCTGTATCCTATCACAAGTGTCATGTGAAAGCGTGTCAGTTCTGATGTATGACACTTATCTGCAGTGCATATGGTGCCTGTCATTTCTGTCCTTGGAATATCTGTGGTTCAAAATACTCCTCAGGTCACTGACCTGCACCTGCCTTTTGAGGAATTGTTATCTCTGTGGGGGGTAGCAACAGTATTTTGTTTATCAGATAAGGGTAAACCCTTCTTTTTGTGTTTCATTTCCTCATTGCATATTCTTTATAAATCTACCTCTCTTTTCTTTGGGTGTGTCTTGTCCATGTTCTCATTTTTGCTCTTCATCTTCACACACCTGAATGGTTTGGTTCAACTCCAAGTTAAACCACACTCCCTTTTTTTGTTGTTATAATTCACTTTTATTTTTTAGTTTTCTTGTTTTTAAGTCGGCAAGCAATTCCGTATTTTTATTCAAAGATGTTTCATGGGCATCTGTGTTTTTTTTTTATGGCAGAGGTGACTAGCGAGTCATTTGTTATCACTATGTGCAAGATCACTCCTCTGCACCTTCAATTGGTTGTTGCTCTTGAACTAAACATAATTTTCCTATTTGCTCAGAGAACATTTTAACTTGGGCCCCTAAGCACTGAAACCTGTCCATGTCTCTGAATTCCGATCTTTGTGGTCTGGGCCAATAATGGTTAAATTCCCCCAATTAGGCCTGTTCTGGTACCTTTCAGGATTTCTCTTTGTGTTTCCCCTGAAATCTCGTGACACAGGAGTTGGAGATCATGTCGTGACCATCCTCTGAACATGGTCAACCCGTGGTGGGGACTGACTATATTGGCAAGATACATAAATCATATTTTGCCTTTCATTTGGTGGGAACTGTTCCATATGCTGATTTCCATTTGCAATGAATCGATCCACATCCATTGATCTTTCTTGGTGGCCATTCACCATTGTGTTTTGATCAAATCTATTCTGAGACCCTAATGTCTGGTATGGGCCTTTGTACATCTGATTTCGATTGTTATTTAGGTCTGTAATATCATGGCAAAATCCCACTCTCAGAGAGCTACCAAGGTAAAGAGGACTAATGTAAGAACTTCTGTCACTAAGATCAATTGATAGGAACACAGGATTCTGGGGGCGTTCTTTGTTGATCCACGCCCCTTTGATTAGGTCTAATGTAATTCTTTGCCTGAGTTCGGGCTGATTCTAGTTGCATCTTCACAGACTTTACCTCCAAAATTGATGGTGTGGATTTCTTAGACTTTGATTTTGTCTGTTTATTCCTAGGCCTCACCTCTTTCTGATTAGCTATCACCTCATACAGTTTTGCGCATGTTCAATTATCCATTCTAATGGTTTTTCCCTGTCAAATTCGTGGATACATTGGGAGACAATTTCTATTTGGAGCACATAGAAATACGCAGTTTTAAATTCTACTGAGTTAGGGTTAAAAGTCCCATCACAACGAGAGAATGCTCCTTTTAAGTTTTGAAAGAACTGGTGAGGGAATGCATTTTGTTTTGCAGCCATGCTATAAAAAAGCTTTCTTGGCTTGCTGTATAGACTGGCAGGCCAAGATTTGGTGTCTAATTTCTTTCACAAAGTCTGCCCATGACACATTTTCCTGTTCGTGCAGACAATGGATAATACTAGCAAAAGCCACATCATATTGTTCCCTAGGAATCTGAAGGGTCCTTAATATATCATGGACCGCCTCCAAATGATCTTCAATGCAACCTTGAACAGTCTAAACAAGGTCTTGATAGAGTTCATAATGTTTAAAGGACTACATGGCGAATTATTGTATGTGCCATTTTGTCCCACATTCCTGTTCTCTTGTCGGTGAGAATGTGTTTGAGTAGTTGCAGGTGATGCAGACCCCAACATTGGATCATACTCATGCCTGTCCATGTGGACAGCTGCTGGTACATTTCCTTGGCTAAAGCTGTGACCAAATTCAGCTTTTGTGAACCTGGTTTGTTTGTTTGTTTGTTTGTTTGTTTATTTTATTTATATCGCGCACCTGACCCGGAGGTAATTGGGCGCTATAGGAAAGTAGTGATTACAAGGCATAGAATAGACAGTTATATGCATGAATACAGTTTGAACATTCAAGGTAAAGTTACAATGGTACAAATATACATATTAAATATTATACATATTATACATTGGGTCATAGCAGTAGTATGTGCTGATCACCTAACGGTTAGTGGTATCAAGAGCTGTTGTTTTATGTTTTATTTAGTATCCAAGTGATAGCATGGCTTCTGAAATTGTTAAAGGTTTGAATGGTTTGAATATTCTGAGGGAGAGTGTTCCAAAGCTGGGCAGCTAATACTGGGAAGCTAGAACCTCCGGCTCTATTTAGATTGTATCTGGGCACCACTAGACATGGTATGTTGGAAGATCTGGTGATTCTTTTGGATACCTTCCATGTGAACATATCTGTAAGGTGGGGGGGGGCTTGGTGGTTAAGTGCTTTGTGAGTGAGGCAGATAGTTTTTAGGGCAATTTTGTCCTGTATAGAGAGCCACCTGTGGTGCTTTCTAGTTTCTGATATATGCTCTCTTTTAGGAATATTCAAGGCAGCCCTGAGCGCGTTATTTTGCATGATCTGTAGTTTATTTAAGATGGTTTTGTTTGCTCCTAGATAAAGACTGTTGCAATAATCCAATTTGGATTGTATGAGCGATCTCGCCAGAGTGAGGCAGCTAGTGGGGGATAGTAAAGGTCTACAGGCTCTGATCAACTTGCCGGTGTAGGCTGTGGCTGATGAGGTGATGTTAATCTGCTTAGTTAAGTTAGACTGGGCATCGAGGTAGAAACCCAAAGTTTTTACATGTTTGGCAATGGGTATACTGTTCCCATCAATGACGATATTTGTGTAGTGAGGACTTAGTTTGAGAAGGTTGTTAGATGATCCGACTAGGAGTAAATCAGTCTTATCATCATTCAGGCAGAGGCCATGTGTGGCCATCCATGCCTGAATGATGATGTAGACTTCGTTGATCCGTGCGACCGTCTGGGTGTCACCTACACAAATTATGCGGATGACACCCAGATACTCCTACCCCTCTCGTTGATGGGTTCCTGAGAGGGGTAGGAGTATCTGGGTGTCATCCGCATAATTTGTGTAGGTGACACCCAGACGGTTCAATTAGTCAAATAGTGGCTTTGTAAAAATGTTGTACAAAGTGGGCGAGACGCAGGATCCTTGAGGGATTCCGCAGGTGATGGGGATGGGGTCAGCAGCTGCTGAAGGTGAGAACACTTGCATAGTTCTGTTGGCGAGGAAATATTGGATCCAGGCAACTGCAGAGCTGGAGAAATGGGCCGCTGAGGATAGGTGGTTACGAAGTATGGAGTGAACCACCAGATCAAAAGCCGCAGAGAGGTCGAGTAGAAGTAGGATGGCCATCTTTCCTTTGTCTTTCAGTTCATCGATCTGGCTTTTGAGGTGGACAAGTGCGGTTTCTGTTCCATGCTGAGGTCTGAAGCCAGATTGACGGGTGCCACGTCATTTGTGAGCTTCAAGATAATCTTGTATTTGCAAGTAGGCTATGCTGTCCAAATGTTTCAATAGAAAGGGGACTGTCGTAATTGGTCTATAGTTAGTGGGTATAGCCGGGTCAAGGGTCTGTTTTTTTAATAGTGGTAGAACCCAGGACTGTTTGAGGTTACTTGGGACGGAATTATTAGAGAAGGAGAAGTTTACAAGTTTAGTAATGAAAGGGGCAAGGTCTTTAGCTGCATCTTTTATAATCTGGGCTGGGCAACTGTCGCCCTTGCAGTTAGATGGTTTAAGAGACACAATGATTTTGTGGACTTCAGGAATGGTGACTTTTTTAATGTGAAACCTGAGTTAATGTGAGGGGTGGGGTAGGAGCTGGTGTAGTGACTGTAAATTGGGATCTTTTGTCAGCTATTTTGGTCTGCAGACCTTTGATTTTATTGGAGAGGGCATTTTGAATGCTGGTACACCAGGCTTTATCCTTAGTGCATGTATCTGGCGGTGGGTTGGGGTTCTCTAGTTCTCTTAGAATGTTGAATAATTCTTTAGTACTGGAGCTGGCTTGGGCTATTCTGTCATTATTCGTTTCTTTTTTGGCCTGGATTATCTTATTTTTGTAAGTGGCAGTGATAGTGGCTAGGTTAGTTTTGTTTTCAGGTGTAGGGGATGATTTCCAACGTGATTCCCATTTTCTTTTTTCAGTGCGGAGTGTTTTTAGCTCTGGAGTGAACCACGAGTTAAGATGGGCTATGGGTTTGCTTTTACGTAGTTTTAGCGGGCAATATCATCAATGGCTTTAGTCATGGTCTCATTGTAGATGTTAATTAGAGTGTTAGGATCATTGGTGTCCGGTAAGGCATTGAGTAGAGGGGCTACCAAAGGAACTAGAGCATCTGCTGTGATGTTACGTTTATTCCTTGTGAGGCAGGGGGGAGCAATAATGGGCTTTTTCTTTTCCAAGTTGTTGATATGCAATTCAAAGGTGATAAGGTGGTGGTCTGACCATACTAGTGGAGTCGGATCTAGTGGGATGATGGTGCAATTTAGAACCGCAACCCAGTCAAGTATCCTTCCTTTTTCGTGTGTGGGTTTGGTGCTAATTTGAGTATAGCCTTGTTTTAGTAGTGCAGAGGCTAGAGAGATGGCGTGTGGGTCGCTGGAGTCCTTATAACTGAGGTTGAAATCTCCTAAAATGATATTTTGCGCCGTGAGTTTGGTGGTGTCGGCTGCTAGGGCTGTGATATCTTCTTCAAAGGACCCCGGAGGTCCTGGAGGCCTGTAAATGATATGTAGTGTGATAGTGCTGTTGGGTGAGGTTTGGAACTTAACTGAGAGGAGTTCACATGATGCCAATGGCGTAGGGGTGGCTAGTCTTATGTTGAGAGTGTCTTTAAAGATAATGGCTATTCCTCCTCCGTGAGCCGTGGGTCTGTCTGCACGGAGAATGGAGTAATTATCTGGGGCAGCTATGGCAATAGAAGGGCCTGCTGCCTAATGCAGCCAGGTTTCTGTCATTACAAGGAAGTCATGGTTATTGTTCACAATCATGTCGGCAATCTCAGTTGCATGTGCTACCAGTGACCTGACATTCAGTAATGCTCCCTTAATGGGCTGTGATTGTAGGTCCTTTGTTGGTGGACTGGGCTAGTGTCATTGCTGTTTTTCTTGAGATGTAAGATAAAAGATTTGCTGTTTCAATTCTCTGCACTGCGCATGAAGCTGCTGTGCTTCATGGGAAAAGGAAATATCATTCCTGACTTTCGTGACTATCCTCTGCAGTTCTTTAATCTGTGTCTGATAATGGTCAACTGTTTTTACTTTTTCTTCATTATCATCCAGTAATTTAAATATTTCTTGTTGCATTGCACAAAATTCCTTATCTCTTTCACTAGTATCTTTTCTAAGGGTTAGAATTTCTGAAATTGTGACCTGTCTTACATCATCTAATACTGTTTTTTAATGGATTAATTTGTGCTCACTTTCAGCTAATTGTTTATCTCTCTGAGCCAGCCGGGTAGTAAACTTGTTATATTTGGCCTGCAATTGCGTGTCTAATTCTGCATTTTCTTCCATTTGGAGCAACCGTTTTTATTCTACATCTAAATCATCTTGCTAATGACCTCACAGTCTTCCCTTTGTAGCTTTATGGATCTGTGTAGCAGAAACCAAGGTTTCTCGCACAGCCTAATGATGCAATCCTTGTGTTCTTTCATTCCGATGCTCGGAACAATCAAAGGAGGCACGTTTGCACAATACTTCTCTCATCAAAAATACCTTCAGCCTCTTTTTCTACTTCAGTGCTAATCCTATTTTTCCATGTTATCAGATTTTCAGATGATCAGGTTGCGTAAGCATACAGTTTCCCCTCAAGGTAATCTGGTGACTCTGAAAACTCAGCCTGAATCTGAGAGTGGTATTGTTGCCAATAGCAATATAACAAAAGTGAAATGTTCACACTGCACTGTACTCCATCACAGCCCTAGCTCAGAGAATGAGTGTACAATAGGGTTATGCTTCATGATGCAAAGCCACGCACATTAATCACTTTACCATTTCCCAGCCATCGCACCAAGTTGTAGAGGAATTTTGGCAGCATTTTTAGTCCATGTTTTTTTTTGCTATTTGGTGGTATAGTGGTGAGCCTAACTTCAGAGTACTGCCTAATATTTGTTGTTATACCGCGGTCACTAACGAAAAGCAACAACTGGACTTAGTACACTCTTTTGGCAGTATCTCAGAGTACATTTACCATGTAAAGCAAACATGAGCATTCATTCAGAGCCTCTTAGAATAACACAATTTACAGTGACTATCTTTGCTTTCCATTTTATTACATGTGATACAATAAAATACCACCTGCATGATAACACAAGAAACCAGGGCACATAAACAAATAGCAAAGCTAACATGTTTCTTTGCAAGCAATTTATAGGTACTGGAGATTAATTAAAATAAAACAGCACATGTAATGCACTAAGACGATATGTGCCTTTGTTCACCTACCCATGCTGAATTCACGCTCTGTTAGAATAATACCATGCGTTTACAATTCTAGGAGAAATATTTAGCACACGTTTTGCTCTCTCCCACCTAGGCAATGATCCTTCTTGCAGTTCAGAGAAATACTGTAGCCCTCTCTCCCACCTCTAACTTGGCAGAAAATACTACACAACGACCATGAGCCACTTAGCCCTGGAAGCGATCATTTCTATTCTGTGCAATTATTATTTTTGGCAATAGATTCCACCTTGGGAAATACACTTCACTTCAGTATAATGGGGAGCGAACAGACTTTGGGATGCCTGACATGTAGAAACCCATGCAAAATTAATATCTACCCTGTGATCTAAAGGGTATACGCACCTCAATTATACTTGTCATGCATATCTAGAAAGTGCCCGGTTCAGCGTGTGCCTTGACACAGGAAGGTTAAGGATTCCCCCTCAGGTTAGCTGTTGCAAAACACTCCCACAGTGGCACTGGATCTTCCTTTCTCTGCCTTCTACCCTTCATGCTTAGGATAGCTCCCAAAGTCTTATCCCAGCCTCAGTGTCAGCACGTGCCACACGCCCTCAGGGTCAGCCAGAGATTAAGAGTCCCTGAGACTACAAACTCTTCTTAGAAAACTGCCAGCCCAGGAGCCCAAGAGAAATGGCAGCCCTCCTGCCAACCTTTTTAAGCTCTCTCCCTAAGCATGCCCATGTGAAATGTACATTTTTCCACCTTTTTCTTTGATGTAACGTGTCAGACCAAACCACCTCCCTTGACACTCAGACAACCCTCTTGAAAGATCTGACCGTGTTCATCCTGACTGCTTTGAATGGTAGCAACGGAAGCACATAGCTACATCTCAGTGCTGTTTCCTTCTCTGAAAGTATTTTAAACAATAAACTAGTTTTTAGTCAAACGGATTTCACATTCCACAATTCTGACTTGTCATGTCTTCATTCAAACACAGCGCAGCCTTAATGCTGCATGTTTATTTATTGCATTTCCAAGCTAACTTTGCAAAGCCCAAATTCTTTGCACACTGGTTTTATCGATCTGCACCAAGTTTATATAAATGTCATGAACTGACTTGCTCTGAATATTAGTAGGAGTTGTTAGTGGTTAGCGTATGTTAGTCTCATGTTTTTTCAGTGCAACTGAGCCCACAACTGTGGTGTAGTGGTGCAAAGTGATAACATCCCCTTGTGCAATGCCAAATTAAAAACCTTAATTGTTTTGGCATGTGTTCTATGCATTCACAATACTGCCATCTACTAGATTCAGCCTGGTCTCACACCTGAGTCTCACACTTGTGCTCACTACGAGAATCAATCCTTTAACCTTATTGAAATGTGGAGCTCTAGCTAAAATTTGGAGTCCCTGTTGAAATTCAGAGTCACCTAATGCATCCAAATCCTGCCCCAATAACATAACAGTCTTGCCCTAACAACCTTTGCAATTGGCCACAGATCTAACACTATACCAACAGGGAGATTTGGTGCACAGATCACTAATCCCAGCAGGTTCTTTGGGTATTGATTTTGGGTTGTAACAGGGTCAGCTTATGTGAACAACCCCACAGCTCTGCACCAAAAGGAGCTGCCTTCCTAGTCTGGGCCGTATATGCCGCTAGGGTTCACCCCAAAATCCCCCTCCGTGTTCCCTGGTGAATTAGGCCAGAGCACCAATTGCTCAGACCATGTGCAGTCATCTTTAATTCTGATACCTAAATAGTCATAAGTCTGGACTTGTTCAATCAGGACAGCTGCTAGGAAGAGTTTGAGTTTAGGTTGTTTCCTTGTCCTAGTCCTCCTGAGAACCATAGCCTTTGTCTTTTCGGTGTTGATGGAAAGACCATTCTCAAGGCAGAAACCCTCAAAAATGCTTAGCTGGATGAGGAAGATGTAGAATGGAAAACTGTCTTGTGTATACATAACACAATGTAATTGAGAGAGGAATCAGATGACCAGCTGCTCACAGACATGGAGGAGAAAGGAGAGATAGTGTTTGAAATCTGAATCCCATGCCACATGACCATACAACATCGAGAAGTGCCACACACTGTAATGATTGACAGCGCACCACCATCATGATTATACAAGGTTATAGCAGAGGTGCCCAGTTGTCTATAGACTGATCATCCTTGTGACATATGATGCTAGGAAGCATGGGGACAGTGAAGGTCATGCTCAAGCAATTTGCAATTCTTCCCCAATTGAAGCAGTACCCCCTATCCCAGGAGACGGACGAGGGAATATATGACAAAATCACTGCACTGATTGAGCAAGGCATCGTAGTACCATGCACATCCCCATGTAACACGGCTATATACCCTGTGAAAAAAGCAAAAGGGTCCTCTTTGAGGATGATAAAGGACTATGTAATTAGAATGACATAGTTGGGGCAATGTTCCCAGTAATTCCAAATCCAGCTACCATTTTGTATAACATACCCACTGATGGAAACCATTTTACAGTGATTGATCTTAAAAATGCATTATTTTCCATACCATGACACCCACACTCCGAGTACCTCATGGCATTTACCTATCATGGACAGCGATACCAACACATTTGATACCCCAAGGGTACTGCAAATCCCCAAGTATTTTCAACAGGGTGCTCCAAAATGGGCAATCAAATGTACAAGTACAGAGCACTATACTCCAATATGTGGATGACCATCTAGTGTGCAGCCCATCAGAAGAAGAGTCTAGAAAAGTCACCAGCCAGCTCGAAAAAATACTTTCAGACAAAGGGTACAAAGTGCTGTGAGAAACCTGAAGGTGTGTCACCAGCTAGACCCCGGAGATCTGTCATATAGGTGGCCAAGACAGGGCCATTGCTATTGGATCCAGTTCCTGGGGGTGGATCAGTGGGGGAGGATCACCTAGGCGAGGGGTCTTTGGGGAGTGGAAGTGGAACACTGAGAGTTGAGATGTGGTATCCCCTTCCCCACATTTTCCCCATTCTTACCGGTAGGATATTTAGAAGCCCTACCCTCCCCTTTTCCCACACAAACACTTTCCTACAATGTAACAGACAATGGACTTACACCACACCCGTTTACCTAACATGTCCCAATACACTGGTCAGGCAGAGTCAGGCAATTCACAATAACCACACACACACAACAGCCCTTTACTTTACCCACAGTATTAAAAGGCGGAGCATGAAAGCACCCTTTGAGCAAGGGCGAACCCATAAGGAGACATCTACACCAAACAAGCAGTTCAAATGAGACCTGGAAGGACGACAAAGGGGGAATTGCCCTTTCCCTTTTCAACTCATGTCCGTGAATCCTCCGAAAGAGAAAGCATAAGACCGGAAGTTACAGCTGGCGTGCTGAGCAGCACGCGACAATGGCACATGGGTCTCCCACATTGATAATGCAGGCGGCGAGGCAAGCTGGCTACCATGCTACTATCCTTGATTTCAAAGATCAAAGAAGGCAACGGGTTCAGCAACCTTGTGAGTCGGAGGAACCTGATAGCAGGCCGAAATGTGTTGAGCCCAGGGTTGCAAGTAACAACATTTATGAACATGAGGAATTCACAAGATAAAGAGCTTGTGTGTATTTATTTAATTGTAAAGAAAATATAGTTGAAGTACTGGTGCAGAGTGGTTAAGCATCACATGGGTGCTCTTTCAAAAGGCTCTTTATCGGGAACTGTTTTGAAACTACAAGAACCAGAAGGCCCTAGGAAAGGATAGTGTGAGGCGTCAGAGAGGTCCTCTGAGGGATCCACCAAATCCCTTTATACAATCAAAAGTCTCTGGCCCGTTGCCAAAGGAAATCTAGGGCAAGGGAAACCTGATTTCCTATTCAGTTATAAACTGTAAATTGAGGCAAGTGTGAACCCGATGGAGGGATGCCAAGAGAGGATGGATGTCAAGAGAAAGCTAGGAGAAGGGAAATCCTTTCTTTCTGATGAAAAGGAGCAATAGATGAACTGTGTTAAAGAATACATGAACTGTGTTAAAGGAAGGCCGTATTTGAACCCGACAGATGGAGGCCCAAAATGTAAGAATGATCTGAGCCCGGTGCAGGGAGATCCTGGGGTGAAGATCAATCGCCAAAGGTGCAAGGTCACTGAGAGAACTTTTTGTTTGTTTGTCATTGTGAAAAACCACAGGCCTTCCAAGAAATTAGACTTTTTGCAAGAAGGAGACTTAGCCTAAGAAGGTTTTTGATATTGGTGAACTGAACTGTGAAACTAATGCTGACAAAGCCAAGGAGTGTACTGGGCTCGAGAGTCCTGCTTGTCCTGTGCTTTAAACGTGGGGAAGGCAGACCCAGCCATACAAGCCTAAATTATCAGTTGGTGAACACTGCTTTATTTTCTGGTGAACGTTATCCTACACTCTTTTTTTAATTTACTGGTATGGGTTGGCAATAGCTTTTTTATAGTATAGGCCACTTATTATTATTTGATGGTCGTTGCTTGCTCCCATCTTAAATTTACATTTAAATTAGGCATTTATCTCACCCATTATAAAGTTCAATAAACAACCTAAAACTGTGATCACTTGTATCTGTCTTTACTGTTGCCACCATGAGTTCCTTACATATGGTGTCAGGGTGGGATGTGACTAAATTGAAACAAATTGTTGAACCCTACAGTTTCAAAAATGTAGTCATTGAGTTTCTAGCCCTTCTATTGCCAGAAAATAATCGATATTTGTAGAAGTAGTGAGGCTATCATTCTCCCTGTCAAAAAAGAGGAATGATTTCTACCGATTTAGTGCTGATACCTCCTCGAGGGTGTTACATCATGTGTTCCCCAAAATGTAGCCTAGCATGGACGTTCAGTATTGACATTTTAGCAGGCACCATCGACCCTGACTTCCAAGGAGACGTAAAGGTTCTCTTACAGAATCATGGCAAAGTCCCATTTGAGGTGCATTGTGGGGTTCAGATTGCTCAAGGAATTCTATAAAAGGCATTATTTACTAACTTTTAAGAAAGCAAACCAGATAAAATGGAGAGAGGTGCATTGGACTTGGGGGAAGCTGATAAACTTTAGCAATATTGAAGGTGTGAAGGGAGAGGGGCCTATCACCTATCCCAATTTAGATCCTGATCCAATATGAAAAAGAAAGCCCCTTTTAAAGCAGGTATTGCTGTATAGGAGGGAAACGTCAACCCGAAGGATCGATAAAGACACAGTTGGTGATCCCCAGGACCCACCGAAAGGTTGTACTGGAGATCGCACACTAGAATCTTACCAGGGGTTACTTTGGACAAACAAAATCCCAAGCACACATCAGTGTCAAGTTTTATTGGCCAGGTATCCATGCCAATATAAATACCTTTATCCAGACATGTGAAATATGTCAAAAAACAAGCACAAATGTCCCCTTACCGTCCCCTTTGAATCCCTTACCAATCACAGAAGTGCCTTTTTCCAGAATTGGAATGGACATTATTCAGGCCTGTATAAACATCCAGATTAGGTAACAAATATGTCCTAGTAATTGTTGATTATGTCACTAGATACACAGAAGCATTCCCCATGGGAAATAATACAACTCAGCAAATCCTTAAACACATCCTACAGTATTTTTCCAGGGTTGGCTTTCCCAAGGAAATATTAACTGATCAAGGTTCACATTTTATCAGCAAGCTTATGGCAGAGGTCAAAGAGCTACTCCACATTACCACCCTACAAACTTCTGCGTACCACCCCCAAACCGATGGCTTGGTAGAAAGATTCAATAAAACCTTAAAATTAATCCTGCAGAAATTAGTAGATAAAGGCCCTCATTACGACCTTGGCGGAGAACCATGGTGCTACTAGCACCATGGTCCATGGCGCTAAGTTGCCAACTCCGCCATGGTGGTTGGCGGACTTACCGCCCCATTCCGACCTTGGCGGGGCGGTAAGTCCCCAATCCCCATTTACCCTTCCCCATTCCCATTTTTGCCCCATAGGGCATAATGGGAGTGAGGAAGGAGTTAATTACGCCACCGTAAATTACGGTGGCGTAATTAACAACAAGGTCCCTTAGCGCCATGGATTTTAACACCTGCTAAAAGCAGGTGTTATATCCGCCATGGCGCTAAGGGAACTCGTACTCAGGTGGTAAGGGTCGGCGATGTTTACGCCGGCGTAAACCCCTTACCGCCTGGATCGTAATGAGGGCCAAAGACAGCAAGGATTGGGACTGAATAATCCCATGGGCACAATTCACAGTGAGGAAACCCCGACAAGCCTCTACACGATTTTCACCTTTATGGCACAGAGCCAAGAGATGTGCTGGACATGCTTCGGGAAACTTGGGAGGAATGAGAAGAGGCACCCATTCCTATCTTTCAAACCACTACCCGAATGCAAGAACATATGAGACTTGTCTGAGGTCTAGTCAACACTCATATGGAAAAAAGACCAAAGTCAATAACAGTCCAACCATGATAAGAAGGTATGCTTAAGATAATTTTCTATGGGACAAAAAGTATTGGTCCTATTACCCCACCTCAGGGAACAAGCTTATTTCTAAGTGGCACTGGCCCTATGAAGTAGTAGAACAAACAGGAACCTGTATTTATAAAGTAGCTCAACCGGACCTAAAACAAAATGTCCATTTATATCATGTGAATCACCTAAAGGAGTGGAAAGAGAACCCATCAGCCACCCATGCCAAAGTACTATCTTGTTTGGTTCCAGAACATATGGACACCTTTGAATTAATTCCTTCTGAGTTGTCTACCCAAAAACAAGAAGATCTAAAAGATGTAATCAAATCCTTCCCCAAGGTATTTTCAGACAAACCAGCAAGAATCAATGGCACTTACCACTCTAACAGAAAACCTAACGGAAAAGTGGTCCACCGAAAACCTTACAGACTCCCCGAGACTTGTAAACAGATAGTGGTCGAGAAAGTAAACAAAATGCTGCAAGCTAATATCATTGAACCCTCATCGAGCCCATGGTCCTCCCCTATCGTATTGGTCATTAAACCTAACCATTCCTGGAGGTTCTGTATAGATTTACGTCAGGTCAACACAATATCTGATTTCAATGCCTATCCCATGCCACACATCAATGACCTACTTTATTAACTCAGAGCAGCCACCTTTCTATCCACCCTATGTCACAGATTTCCCCCTTTCTCACCTGAGTTCGATCCTTGCAGGAATTCTTGGAAGGAGCCTTCTTGCGTACGGATCAGGTTTTGTACAAGCCCGCGCGAGCCTCTTCTGGTTCCAGCGTGCGTTCAGCGATCAGCGTCCATGGGTACTTGGAGTCTCCGGGAAGTCCAGGAAACGAGGGAGGTGTACTCGGAGGCGATACACGAGATCCGGGAATTAAGGCAGAGTAAGGAGGGAGGAAAGGACGAGGGGGAAATCAAGGGTCCGGGAACCAGGAAACAAGAGATTAGTTACAGCGAACTACAGAGCACACGTCTAGCCACTGCAAGCGGTAGCGTTGAGACGCATGGGGCCGTGGGGGTGTGGTCTCTTTGTAGAATGAGCTACGTCTGATGTGGAGGCTGGTGGAGAGCGTACCACGTTAGATGGCCATGTTGGAAATACCAAGGAGTGCAAGCCCCGTTGTGACAGAGACCAGGAAGTCCAAAATGGATGCGTTCTATGGATCATGACACCCTAGAGTTAAAACAAAAGGGTATTGGCAGGTACCGGTATATGGGGCAGATAATGAAAATACAGCGTTTTCAACCTACTTAGGACTGTTTCAATTCAAAGTCCTCCCTTTTGGCTTACACGGCACACCTGCCACTTTCCAATGCCTAATGGATAAAATGTTATGCCCCTATTCCGACTTCTGTGGAGCTTACATTGATGATATTGTCATCTATAGTAAAACCTGGAAAGACCACCTTTTCCATCTTAATACTATTATGAGAATCCTCAGGCAAGCCAGCCTAACTGTTAAGCCATCTAAATACAGATTGGCACAATCAGCCGTAAAATATCTGGGGGTTTTCTTTGGGAACAGGAAAGTACAGCCCGAACATGAGAAAGTGAGAGCTGTCTTAGATACACCTGCTCCCAAAATGAATAGGGATTTGGAAGCCTTTCTAGGGTTAATAGTATATTACCATACATTTATCACTACATTTTTGGACAAAACAGTGAGACTGACTGATAAACTTAAGAATGCTGAACCCCAGAAACTTCAGTGGTCTGAAGAGGATGATATATGTTTTAACACCTTAAAGCAAACTCTGTGTCAAAAACCCAATCCTAAAGGTAGAAGACTACTCCAAAGACTTTATATTGCAGATGGATGCCTCCTTTACTGGGTTAGGAGAAGTCCTATCTCAAGTGTGCAATGGATTAGAATATCCAATTTTCTTTACAAGCCGCAAACTACCCAAATGAAGAAAAACATGTGGTGCTAGAATTAGAGGCCCTAGCCATCAAGTGGGCCATTAATCATCTAAGATACTACCTCTTAGGAAGAAAGTTTACATAAATCACTTATCATTCGCTCCTAGCTTGGATTATCCAACGCAAAGACTCAAACCCATGTGTCATGCAATGGTTTCTAGACCTGCAGCCCTACTGTTTCACGGTAGAACACCGGAAAGGATCAATGGAAAGAAGATTTCCTGTCACGGTTCCCCTGTGAAGCAGATGCGGCTACATCACAAGGAGGAATGGTATGTGAGTCCCCGGGGATCTGTCATCCAGGTGGCCAGGACATGGCTGTCATCCAAGAGGCCAGGACACGGTCATCGCTAGTGGATCCAGTTCCTGGAGGTGGACCATTGGGGAGGATTACCTGGGTGAGGGGTCTTCGGGGACTGGAAGTGGGACACCAAGCGTTGAGACATGGTATCCCCTTCCCTGTAACACATTTTCCCCATCCTACCCTGTAGGATATTTGGAAGCTCTACCCCCGACCCCCTTTCTCACACAAACACTTTCCTACACTGTAACAGACAATGGACTAACACCAGAGCCATTTACCTGACATGTCCCAACCACGGGTCAGGCAGAGTCAAGCAATTCACAATAACTATGCACACACAACAGCCCTTTACCTTCCCCACTGGGATAAAAGGGAGATCATGAAAGCACACTTTGAGCAAGGGCGAATGCATGAGGAGACAGCTATACCAATTTGGCAGTTCAAATGGAGAAGGATGGTGGTGAGACCTGGAACGACGACGAAGGGGGAATTGCCCTTGCCCTTGTCAACTCATGTCTGCGAAACCTCCAAAAGACAAAGCATAAGACCGGGAGTTACAACTGGCGTGTGAAGCAGCAGATGACAATGGTACATGGGGCATCTGGCATTGATAACGCAGGTGATAATGCAGGTGATGAGGCAAGCTGGCTACTGTGGTACTATCCTTGACTCCCGAGATCAAGGAAGGTAAGGGGTTCAGCACAGCCAGTGAGTCGAAGGAACCTGATAGCAGGCCGAACTGTGTTGAGCCCAGGATTACAAGTAGCAACATTTATGAATTCGAGGAATTCACAAGACAAAGAGCTTGTGTGTATCTTTTCAACTTTAAAGAAAGTATAGTTGAAGTCCAGGTGCAGAGGGGTCCGGCACCACGTGGGTGCTCATTCGAAAGGCTCTGACTGGGACCTGTTTTTGAAACTACAAGAACTAGAAGGACCTAAGAAAGGGTGGTGTGAGGCATCAGAGTGGTCCTATGAGAGTTACTCCAAATCCCTCATACAATCGAAAGTCTCTGACCCGTTGCCGAAGGAAAGCTAGGGCAAGGGAACCTTGCATTCCTATAAAGTTATAAACTGTAAATTGAGGCAAGTGTGAGCCCGATGAAGGGATGCCAAGAGAAAGCTAGGAGAAGGAAAACCTCTCTTTCTGATGAAAAGGAGTAATATATGAACTGTGTTAAAGAATATATGAACTTTGCTAAAGAAAGGCTGTAGTGAACCTGACGGAGGGAGGCCCATAATGTGAGAAGGATAAGAGCCTGACAGAAGGAGATCCTGGGGCGAAAAGCAATCACCCAAAGTGCAAGATCACAGAGAGAACT
Organism: Ambystoma mexicanum; assembly: GCF_040938575.1. Lineage (NCBI taxonomy): Eukaryota > Metazoa > Chordata > Amphibia > Caudata > Ambystomatidae > Ambystoma > Ambystoma mexicanum. The sequence continues at coordinate 358,941,026 of NC_090940.1, forward strand.
TTTTGTTTGTTTGTCATTGTGAAAAACCACAGGTCTTCCAAGACAAGAGACTTTTTCAAGAAGGAGACTTAGCCTAAAAAGGTTTTTGATATGGTTGAACTGAACTGTGAGCCTCATGCAGACGAGGCCAAGGAGTACGCTGTGGTCGAGAGTCCTGCCTTGTCCCGTGCTTCAAATGTGGGGAAGGGAGACCAAGCCATACGATCCTGACTTTTCATTTTGTGAACACTTCTTTCTTTTCTGGTGAACATTATCCTACACTCTTTTTGTAATTTAGTGGTAAGGGTTGGCAATAGTTTTTTTTTTTTAGTACAGGCTCTTTTTATTTTGACAAGACACCACTAGGACTGCCTTATTATTATTTGATGGTCATATCTTGCTCCCATCTTAGATTTAGGTTTAGATTAGGCGTTTAGCTCACCCATTATAGCGATCAATAAGCACCCTTGAACTGTGATCACTTGTGTCTGTCTTTACTTTTTCAACCATGAGTTCCCTAGAGCAGACAAAGATGAATTACAATATTGAAAGAAAGAGGTAGCATAATTTGGACAGATACTATCATCAGAAGGGAGGAAAGTTACCCCAGAGAGAGCAGCAGCATATGCAACACACCCCCCATCTACCAATGTCAAGGATATGCAACATATTTTGGGGCGGTGTAACTATTACAGATCCTGGATATTTGATTACTGCACATATGGAAGGCCCCTACTGCAGGTGGTGAAATATGCAAAACAGATGACAGGATCGCTCAAATGGACAGATGAGATGACAGAAAATGTGGAAGATCTTAGTGATGCACCAGTGTTAGCTATGTCTGACTACAAGTAATTTTTCTTGTTTTTACATTCTGATGGTCAGGTAATGAAAGAAGTGCTCACTCACCGTACATCCTTGGGACACAAGCCCTTAGCATACTACAAAGGACTATTAGACCCCGTAATGCTGGGCCATTTCCCCAGGGAGCAGGCATTAGCTGCTGCATTTGCCATTCAGTCATCTTAAGCAGTAACAATGGGATGTTCAGTGTATCTCTCCACTCTGACAACACAGAGAGCATCAGGTTACAAGGTAATACTATCGAACCCAGCAATGCACATTGTCAGTGGTCATGTAGTTAGCCCAGCAAGATTCATATCAACACCTGTGGAATAGCATGACATAGTACATGACTGTGCAACATACAAAGGCACACCAGAAGAACATACCCAAGTGAGAGATACTTGAGACACTGGAGACATTTTGTACATTGATAGTTCTTCAATTATGGATCAGGAGAATGGACAGGTGAAGGGACAGGAAGATGAGTAACAGATGGTGATTCAAAAAAGATTTGCCCACATATTATTCGACACAAGCAACAAATATTATGGCACTCATTGAAGCCCTACAGATGTTACAAGATGATGAGGTTACCATATGCACAGATTCAGCCTGTATAATATCCACAGTACATTCAGGCTTGTCTGGATGACAAAGGAGGGGCTTTAAGAGGTCCGATGGATCCCCCGTACAACATGCATCCCTACTGTCCAGATTAATTTATGCCCTGAAATGGCCCAGCAGAGTTGCCATTGTTAAATGTCCCACCCATACTAAAGGGAGAGACCCAATTTCCATAGGGAATACAGCTGTGGATGAAGCGGCCAAACAGGCAGCATACTTGCCTCTTTCAGAAGAAAATAAAGCCCTGATCATTGCCCTACAACAAGAGCAGTTGTCAGACACTTACAGTTCATTGATTGACAATTACCCACAAAGTAGTATTGCAGGAGGGAGCCCCGCCACAAGAAAATACCTTGTGGGTCAGGAGAGGATGTGCATCGTCACCCACAGAGCTAGTATGGAGACAAAGCATTACAAGTAAAGCAGTAATGCCTTTGAAATTACGTGCCATCACCATGGAACAGCTGCACTCTGTCACCCATGCTACTATGCAGCATATTGCTGCAGATATATGCGAGGACTGGTTTGTCCTGAACTTATAAGAACATGTGGAGACATTTGTGACCATCTGTATTGCATGTCACTTGTACCACACGTCATACTTTGAAGACTCTGAGGGCCCTTCAGGGCCCTTGAAGGATCTTTATCTCAATTGCATTGTCATGAATAATAGGTGCAGTGCCTTTTGTTATTTGATTATTGTTGTTTGCCTATTTTCCCAATGGCTTGTGGCTGGCCCCTCTGTCCAGGTGGATGCCAAATCGGCTGCAAAGTTTTTGGCCAAAGAAGTATTTCCAAGGTACAGAATATATGATGTCCTGAGATCCGACAATGGACCTCACTTTGCAAAGAAACTCTTTCAAGAGATAACCATATTACTGGAAATAAGATGCAAGCTCTGCTCAGCGTACCATCCCAAGGACAACTGGATAGCAGAGAGATTGAATGGCCTACTACAAATGAAATTAGCAAAAATATGTCATACTCTGCTATAAAGTTGGATTTACTGTTTGCCTGTGGCACTTTTTATCTTGTGCAATCAGCCAGGCAAGGACCACCACCGGGCTCCTCATGCAGTGATGACAGGTCGCGGATGCATATACCAGTCCATCCTACTGAAACAGAGTCAGACGCATACAAAAGTATGGAAATTCTGGGCATGGAGTTTGGGTGGTATTTAAGGGAATTGACAACATATGCAAGACTTCTATCCCACCAACAGGCTGCAGCGCACCCAATCAATGAGGTAACATTGCAGCAGCAACCACTATACCCAGGTGACAGAGATCCTACAACAAGAAATGGACTACCCACAAGTTCTCAGGACCAAACCAGGTGGTCTACCCAACCCCCACTGAGGCAAACATAAGAGGATGTCGAGAATGGGTACACCTATCTGACATTTGCAGAGATACCAGCACCATTTACACCCTGGAGCAAGAACAGGGCACAGAGTAAATCACAAACATTCAAAGTTAGGTTGACAATATGAGCAGGGGTGCGAATATAGTGTACCCTTTCGGCCGAACAGGAGCAGAACTGTCCTCACAGATAGAAGAACAAATAGGGAACCAAAGAAGAACTAAATCATTTGTATAGGGATTTTCTATTTGATTTTCTCTCGTTTTCTTTCTTTTTCTGGTAAAAATGATAAATATGGAGAACGGGACTAGGGGGAAGAGTGGAGCTAATGTACACATGTATCAACAATCTATAGAAATAACATGATCAGACATAAAAGGGAGGTTTATATGCAAGAGTATTTATAATAATATTGCAGGAGAATACCACTACGAGAATAGCAATATATGGTATGACAACATGAAGGAAATGGGCAGAACACAGTATAATGATTCATGCTATGTCTGTGCACTTATTCTACATGCACATGGTGCCCCTAGGCTATTCTTACCTCAGGAAGTATCACCCTTAGAGGCACAGTGCTTAGCACACCTGGTTCACTGTAAGCAACAAGGGAAATTCCAGGGACACACAGTTCAGGTAATACTGGAAAGAGTGGACCCGGTATCAAGTAATAAAATCGTGGCAAAAATGTCGCTGATAAAAAAAAATGGTGGCAAAAATACAGTGGTTTGACCCGGTAATGGTGTTCCCCATAATACCATTTAAGGGGAGAGGGGGGTTGCGGGGTGTCTCCTGCTCCCCTTACATGGTATAATGGATCTGGGGGTTGCAGGGGTTTCCCCCGCATCCTTTACATGATTGTGGCGGCAAAACCACAGCATTTTTGCCACAATATTTTGCATTCACAGCCATTATTGCCACCATTTCAAGACATCGAACCATGGACATGGCCAGTTGTGAAGGGAAGAATAGTCAAGGTTACATAGGATGCACAACAAAACCTCAGGTGCAAACAGATGGATCACATTTTTGAAACAACAAATGGGTGAAGGGGTGATCTGTGTTCAAAGCAGAGGGACCTGTGGCATATAAAGAAGATGAAATACAAAATACGTATAAGCTTTGCAAAAGTATCTGCAACTCTCCTATAAAAAGACTAACCGGTTTGCAACATCATGAACAACCTGTTAAGCCCCAGAAACTCACTCGATCTTCATTCTGTTTCAGATGCAAAGGATTGACTTGTGGGTCAGAACATGGATTCTAACAGAAAAGTGTGCGTGCCAGCCCTACAATATGTCACAGCATCCCTCATGGACCTGTTCTGGCAATGTGGGGATATGGCCTACTTCCACCTACCTGCATCATGCAAGGGCATTTGCTCACTGGTCACCTTACATTCAACAGTGATGCTAATTATTAAAAATCACCTGAGCATCCTATCAAAACATCCTGAGTCACCCCGTCATCGAGGAGAAAACCAGAGACTTTGTCACACAGGAAGCAATGACAGTATTTCTCCCAAGAAGTAGAGGATGCCCTGCAAGAGATACCCACTCAGTACACTGTTTTCAAGAACGCAAACCTTTTTTGCATCATATTTGCTTCCCAGTATACAATCAGCAACCAACGCCAAGTGGCTTCAAATAGTTTGTTGGAACATGGTTCTGCTGCCAAAACGCAAACAAGCATTGCCTCAACACTGTGCAAGAAGAGTTTGGGGCCATTATAATAATGACACTTGAAATCAGAATCGTATTGTACATCACAGCCATGGAAGGGGGGGTTGTAAGCAAATCAATGACACATGTTGCAAATACGTGCCACATACATGCCACCAAAGGCCAGAGCAATGGCTCATTAAGCATTGCAATGAGGGCACTGCATTGTTTATGAACTGGCATGGAGAAAGAAGGGGAGATTGCCATAGAACAATACTGTTTAGCTGTATGTATTAATTGATGCCCACCAGGTTAACACTGGCATGTGAAATAATCTTCCCGGTCCTTCTGATATTGATTTATTGCACATATCAAATAATGACGGCCTGATGTGTGTCCCTTGGTAATAAAATAAGAGGGCTTACAGTAAGAACAGGTAATGCCACTTCTCATTGCAAACATGAAAGCACCCAGAAAGATGAATGGGTTGATGGTAAAAAGTCAAAAATGGTAAGGGTTGAAAACCCAATTGGCCCACCAGCCACACGTTGCTCACCAAAAGGGAGAAGGAAATTTGAGAAATGTCAGCAAAGTATGGATCCACCAAGATGTGCATGATTGCGCTAGGGAGCAAGCATTGAGGGATAAGGAGTTAATGAGGGAGGGTGTTACAGGATTAACGAAGATGGGGGGGGGGGGATTGGATGCAATTCCAACACCCAAAACGTGAGAGAAAGTACAATGTAAGGAACTCCCTATAGAATGGACTATGGGCCTGTTAGAATGTCAGTGGCCTTGGTTACAGGTACACCCTTCCTACTCTATGTGAGCAGCAAGGGCATAGGCACGTTTCTGAGAGCACTCCATGAATATGTGTAGGGCAGAAACACATAGTGGAACTCACACTGAGAGTATAGATCATGACACATAATGCATCAGGCAAATAGTGGGCAGTAGTGCATTAGGTTTGAAATACATTCATATGCAGAGAAAGATGTACAGTGCAGCAGAAGTAGTTGCAAAAGCTTCCTTTTATATGTAGATTGCATATATACAAAATAGGCCCCATTGTAGAACAGCTCCTTTGACAATTTGAGATTAGTAGGCCACAGTAACATAGATTATTTCCTGTAGCAAAATAAACTTTATTTATGTTAATTTTAGACGGTGCACAGAAAAGACCAGTGTCCTCTGAGGTAGGGTGAAGAGCCAGGCAAGGATTGGTTAGGATAGAAGGGCACAGCAAATTCGCAGGCCTTGAGCGAAGAACATAAGTACAAGTAGATGTTGTAACTAGAGCCAACGTTTAAGCATGTAAAGGACACCGTTTGGTTTAGAACACAGTGATGCTGAGTCAGTACCAGAAAGCGTACATCCAATTGTGAACACATTGCCCTTTGGGGGAAAATGATCACTTAGGATGGAACCACATACAGGCAGTTGGGAACATGGTTGACAAATGAACAGTGGAACTAGGAAACATGACAGCCAAGGGAAATACGTATATGAGCGAGGAAGAGGACTAAATAATGAGTCATGAAGAGATGGGGAGAGAGAGACACTCCTTGCCCCCCCTCAAATAATGCAGTCCAGGAAGTCCAAGTAAATTAAAGCACACACATACACGCTAACAAACCCATTCCCCAAACAAGCAGTGTTGAGTACTGTTCATTAAGAGAGCATTGATTCCCATGGGGAGAATGAAGATGGTGCAATATGTGTCCAAAGAGAAGTTGCAAATTTAACTGTTAGTTGCACAGTTACAAGGCTGAGAACTATCATGGGATGCACAAATGATGGTTGCACGGGAAGAGGATGAGGTATTCTTTTCGTAAATGTCACACTGTCTGTACCTCACAGAGATTGGTCAAGAATGAGGGGTGAAGCACATCATGAGACACCATAACCAATGGAGAAGGGGATTGTGAATAGCAAAATGTATCACCCTAGTTTGCCAATAGGAAGGAAGAACTTTTTCTAATGTTGTAATTAGAGGGATGTTACCGGTCTGGTCACGAAGGAAAGGTTTGAGCCATTATGGCACATTAATATACCGGCTTATGTAGGGGACTTAAATTGTCAGCCAATCAATACATACACATATGGCTGAAACAATGACAAAGTCATGTCATGTGTTTTTTCCTATGAATACAGCAATTTAATGACGATGCATTGAATGAAGCTTGACTTTTATTCCTGTCCAAAACTGCATGTAATAAACGTTTGTCATTCTTGCAAACTTGTGTTCTCATTTCTGCTCCTTGGTTGATGTTTACTCTTACAGGTTTTTGGGCCTACCTTACAAGGGATGCCCTTCAGGGTTGTGCAGAGCAATACGAGTGTTTATGATTCATCAAACACCTTCCAGCCATCAACCTCCAGTTTTAGTTTGATCACAGATTACTGCAAAACTGGTAGCATAGATACAGATAGGGCGCTTTTGGCACTAAATAAATAGTTAGGTTCTACCCCTTCTGTACTTGTTTGAGCTAAACCTGTCCAACATTGTGAAGGCCTGCACTTTTGATGATATAGATGCAGAACAGCTGTTGAGGGATGTACAGTCTGCCTTTCCTGGTGAGCCATGGTTAGTTGCATTTGAAGGTTAACATTGGGCACCTGCTGGTCTCTTTTATTGAGCCATGTCTGAAGATAAACATGGCTGATTTCATTCCGTGTGTCAGGGGACGAGGACTCCCAGCAAAGATTATAAGGATGCAATTCTATGCAAAAGTGCAGGGAGGCTTTGCTGCAGCATTGACACCAACAAATAGAGAATGAACAGGAAGGAAATGTGTGGCATCAATGGCCCTCATTACAACCCAGGCGTTAAGGGGTTAACAGCGCCGTAAAAGGTGGCGGCGCCGTTAAACCCTTAATGACTGATTATGAGGTCCCTTTGCGGGTTGGAGACTTTAACGCCTGCTTGCAGGCGTTAAAAACCAACCCGCAAAGGGACCTTGGTGCTAAGTACGGTGCCGCAATTTGCTGCACCGTACTTAGCGCCTTCCCCATTCCCATTGAGCCCTATGGGGCAAAAATGGGAATGGGGAAGGGCCATGGCGGCATGGGGAATTACCGCCCCGCCAACCTCGGAATGGGGCGGTTATTCCCCATTCCGCCATGGCGGAGTCGGTAAGTTACCGTCATGGACCATGGTGCTATTAGCACCATGGTCCAACGCCAGGGTCGTAATGAGGGCCAATGAGTAGTTCATCACTGAAACCGGCTGAAAGCTTTATCAGCACCTGAAGGGATCAGACCTCTTGAATATAGATGGACCATCAGCAGTAAAAGGCAGAGGACAATCAGTAGCTCAGATATCTGAAGCCTTTCTACTGGACAATTTTCTTGTGAGAACAGATGATAGTGGAGCAAAGTATTTGATAGCAAGTAGTCTGTCTGGCCAGCAACACTTGTAGGAGTTGAAGTTGAATCCATAAACTGTTCCCCCACAAGTGTTCGTGCATACTCTGAAAGAGGTATTAATGCAGTCAGGGTTATCATCTCGAACTGCGGGAGAATGCTATCAGTGCTGCAAGTTGAACACTTTACATTCATAAAAATGAACAATCATGTCATTGAGGAAGATCATGGAAACCAGCAGGGACTCAGTGTTAACCTTTAAATGCAACTAACCATGCCTCACCACACAAGGCAGAAAGGGTGTTTCTCGCCAGCTGTGCTGCATCTACATCATGAAAAGCACAGGCCCTGCCCAAAATCAACACAGTAGCTCAGGTAATGACTTCTTACCCTGTGCATGTTAGAGACCATCAAACCGAGTAGGGGTATTTAGTTGTGTGTGAGTGGTTGCTGAACTGATAGCTGTAATGGTGAATGATAGTCCCTGACCAGTTAATGATTCTCTGATGACAAATTGCCATTGCATTTTGTGCAAGTACAGGTTGTGAGTCATATCATTGTCACAATCACAACCACCAATTGTGTAAATATATTGGGCTATCCTACATAAATCAGCCACTCCCTAACATTATTTTGCTCTCCCACTCCTTAAATCCCACAGGTTATATAGAGAGGGCTTGCAAACCCTAATGTTTTTGGGTTCTCCCTCAGAAATCTGTCACTCTCTATATTTCTTGGACTCTCAAATACAGCACACAGACCCCAAATGGTCAGATGTTTTCTATGGGAGTGCTGCCACACCCTAAAGTTAATTTGCTCACCCACAGTTATCTGCCAACCCATACAATCCATGTGTTCTCTGACAGAGTGCAGCCGCCCTTATGTACATTGGCTCATCCACAAAGCAGTGACACTCCCCAATGACCTCATTCCTTTTCCCCTGCAGAATCACCTTTACTCAGGAAGGTTGATGCTGCAAAAATGCCTGCTCAGAGTATTTAAATAGCCCTGGAGTGAAGCTCCTTTGGGCTGAGAGATGCTATACATTGACCGCAGTAGATGTCTGCATACCTCATCAAGTGTCCCACGGATTCTGAAGAAATAAAGACACTGACATGGCTGTGCTGTCTGCAAACACTTGTTGGGGTGCTGCTGGAAACAGAGACCTGATGATGCCCACAGTTGATAGTACCACTGGCACTGTCTGGGCATCCTAGATGGGCACAGCGGTTTCCGACTGCTAGCATGGCAGGCCTGATTGTGCCATTTGCTGAAACTTTGCCTTGGGGCATACTAGGAACTGCATCCTCACCACCCCTGGAGAATGGTGTTGTGACTTATGGGTCACTGCTTAAGATCACTCATTTTCAGGGAACTTATTTACCTGTTAAATTTCCTTGTACTCCTGGTAAATGGGGTTTCACATGGTCATCAATTGCCTCTCAGTCCCTTCCTCAATGGGTTACACATTACTTAATCATGAAGAAGACCACAGACCTTTGACCCAACACATTCTAGCCTGGTGTCAGGTGTAGTTACTGCCGCACCCAAGGCCACTATTGTAATGTAGCAAAAAGGTCTTGCCCACTGGTTATCCAGTGCTGCTTTTCCCCTTCTACAATAAAAGTCACAGGATGAGGCACCATGCAACACATTCAGTATACCACTACAAAACTCAACATCAGTCCAACAGATACTGAACAAATACAAGCAGTGACATTACTTTGTTTCCTTCAACTGATTATAGGGCTGGTGCCAGCAACAGAGGCCTGCTGTGCCCACAGTTCCTGGTGCAATTGGCATTGATCTGGCAGTCTGGGTGGGTGCAGAGGTCACCAGTTTCTAGGCACAGTATGGCTGATGGTGCCTACTTTGGTGTTGGAATGTACTAGGAACCCCGCCTCACCACAACTTTACTGTGGTGTGCTGGCTATCACGTCCCAGGTGGGTTCAGTGAGTTGAAAGGACGCATTCACCTGATAAATCTCCTAATGCCACTTGCAAAAGTAGTTTCACATGGCTGTCAGTTGCCTCCCTGTCCCCACTTTCCTCCACATTCCTCCACATTCCTCATTCATGCAGAAGACTTCACAATTATCAGAGTACATAGGGCCTCATTATAACCCTGGCAGTATGGTAACAACAATGCCAGTAAGCTACCGGCACCGTTGCTACCGTACCGCCATACTACAAGTCCTGCTCACGGGTGCCCATCTGCCCGCCTGGTCTGATCTGGTGGGCGGACCAGTACCGTGAGCAGAACATGATGGTATCACCGATACCGTTATTGACGGTTCCGGTGCTACTGCCATCACCATTCCCATTGAGCCCTATGGGGCCGAATGGGGATGGGGAGTCCCTTATTACCGGCACCCGCAAATGGGCAATTACTGGGTCTGCCAAACTCGGCATGACCCGGTAATTGCCCATTCACAGGGGCCGGAAAATATGCAACTCCGGCAGCATTCGTGCCTGTTTTACAGGCACGGCTACCACCAGGGTTATAATGAGGCACATAGTCTTTCCCAGTGTCAAATTAAAATACTGCCACAACAAGTGCCTACATTGCCCCCTTGGCAAAGGAAGGCAGAGGGTGAGGCTCCTCCTCCAATACTTCCTGGACTCACTCCTCAACATCCTTCTCCTTAGGCAGAACCACCCACTAGTGCAGCACCATCCTCCTATGGTTTGAAGACCATTTCCTCATTTACAATTACCCCGGACCATTCACAAACCATATCAATATACTCCAGTGTGCTTGCAGCATCCTCACACTCCTGCCACATAAGGAGTGTGCCCTTGTCCTATCATCACACCATCTTCATGCCATTCTGACTCCCCCACCTCACATACATGTATAGGAGAAATCACCAGAAGCCCCATCTCCCCTGCCTCCTCAAGAGCCTCCACTGGAGTCCCTGCTAACAATAACTCTATCCTTTAATGGTCCTCCCTCCTCTTTCCCTGTTCCTCTTCTGAGAAAAAGAAAACAAGGAAACCCCACCCACGGATATAGATATGACACAACAAAATAACACTACAGTGCTCACAGATACAGTGAAAAAAACAAATATTCCAGGGGAAATAGGCAAAGTTTAAACAACAACATTTGACTAATTTTCTTTTTTTTTTTAAATGCAACAATGACAGGGACGTTTTGGAGAGAGTTTTGAAGAACAAAAGGAACTAGGGTCAAGAGAAAAGGGAAGAATTATTTTATTTTTGAAGTATGTGGGAACCTAACACAACACTCCCCAAATGCTAAATAGAGAAAGAGGTACACACGTAGCGAGCAGGATATCTGCAAAATAAAACCACCAACAACACCCAATAAATCTCAAAACTGCTGATAAAACTCTTCAAAATTCCCAACACCCCCGCCGCTCCAGCCCGTGCCTCCCCCCCACACACCTGTACAACGCCTTTTCGTCAGAAAGTAGCAAAATCAAAAAAGAATCATGAAGTTAGCTAGGCCATTTATATGATATACAAGGGATCTTATTGGTGGAATGCATGATGATTCTGCCCTACAGGACTTTGATTGGTTTAACAAACACAAAGAATAAGCCTGAGATTTGCTGTGAGATCCAAGGCTCCTGATTGGTGCAGAAATAATGCAAATGACAGAAACCCGCTGCAAGTTGGACCTGGTATTCAACCACATCAAAATCCCAGCATATTCTAGAGAGATAGGATGCTTCACACCAAAAACATTTAAGGAGTCAAAAGGTTTTTTTTGTACGAAGTTCATCCAGGTTAAGTAGTGGAGTAAGCTATTAGAGTAGTGTAGGCGAGTGGTATAGGAGAAGGATACAAAACAGAAAAACGAAGATCCTATTCCCGATAATATGTTTTCTGATAATAAAACTGGCAAGAGCTTAACCTTGGAGCCAGGGAAAAAAAACGACAGTGCAATCCAAAATCAGAAAAAATCAAAAATAAACTCAGCTCAAGAAAAGGCGACCCCAGGAAATACTGGTTCATTATATATTTAATTCCAGAGCATAGACCCAACAGTTTCGCTGCAGCCCAGCTGAGCAGATAAATCAGATAAATCAAGTGATTCATGAGGGTTTTGGAAAGCAAATTCCTAGCAACAGATCATAACCCACCAGAATGACACCTGGGCCTGATAGTTAACAACACCTCAGATATGTGGACAGATCTCTAGAATGAAATCTGATGCAGAAAGATAACTGTTAGCTTATTGAAGCCCAATCCCAACAGTGACCCAGAAACATGTGCAAGTGTCAACATTTCTGGTTCTGGTGCAAGGCCATGGTCGGTCGCACCCACAGGTGTCGATAAGTTTGAAGGAAATTTGAACTAAACTATAGATGCTCGCAAGGACACAATCATGATACATACAACAGTTTTTTTTTTTTACTGTAACTAAAACCAGTATAGAACATGAATCCAACACATGATGTTAGGGTTTCTAGCAGGTCTTACCATCTGAAAATACTTGTAGAACAAGTCTGGAGGTTGTGTGGCAATACGCATGATAACCAGCAACTTCCAAAATAGGTTTGTCTTGGGACACCAGACCAGGTGCAAGCAAGGGACTAGTTGTCTACGCTCCTCCGCCAGATGAATAGCCTGTCATGGTATAGGGAGACATTTAGATATAGACCTTTATGAACCTATGGATCAGGCCCAAAGTAATATGTAGACATGCAGGTTGCATAGGAGTATACCCTTCATAATAAGAATACAGAATTGAATGTAGAGTCAAATCAAATATTTGGCCCTTTTCAGGTGCTTGAATGCACTGAAATACATATGTAGAAAATAAATACACACCCTTTTAAATCCCAATACCTAAGGGGAAATTAGAAAGACAAGAGAGTAGGCCTGCATAAAAAATATCCAAGAAAAAGCCAGATAGCGCTAGCGAGAATTCTCAAATACATGATATTGTTACTGAATCACAAGACAGGCTAAATTCAGTGGTCTGGGTGGAAAATAGAGTGCACATTCATACAATACAATGCTGGATCTACTATTATTGTATCTTCACTTGAACCCCTGCATCATCTCCTGAACAGCAGACCCATGTGCTCAGAGCAGGAACCTCCACAGAGAACAGTGAGGCAAGTTTCTCAAAAGGTACATAACCAATGAGGTTGTCACAATGATATTCTACATGCAGAAATAACATGTTTGTAACACTCAGGGCGACTGACAAGGGAACTGTTGGGTATTTTTGTGGAGATTTGGGGCCTGACGGTATTTTCTTACCGCCGAAAAATAATTTAGCAACAATCACTCCTTGTATTCAGATTGGGCCATGTACAACAATAATACAGTGGACATGCATTATTTCAGCACACAGACATGCGTGGTTGGTATGCGTGATTGGTGGTATTTTGGTGAGCATAATTCCTTTGTTTTATTTGTGGCCCCAATATCCAGAACCCCTTATTTTTGTTTCGATTTTTTGTGTAATCACTAGAGAGTCCTCAGGCTTGCATTTCAGGAACACCACATTTTCATTTTTAGTGTGCCACCATGGGCAATTTCTCTCTGTCTTATCTACGGCAGCGAGCTATCATGTGGTATTTTTCACTATATTATATACGGTAGTGAACTATGTCCCGGGCCTCCCTTTCTGCCGACTCATAGACCTCCGGCAGACTACAACACACACAGTTAGTTATAATTGCTCATACTGAATTACATTGTGCACACAGCTGCAGCCAAATCTTATGTTTAGCTACCTTGAAAATGACAATTGCACTGTCTAAACATCTCCCCACATCATCAGCACTGTAATGGTAAATATAAAACACACCACCCGTCTGCTTTCAGAAAATTTTGTGTATTATAAAAGTTGCATTTAAACACGATCTCACTCTTTACAGAAATAAATGAAATAGCACAGTAACAGCATTATCTGTGAAACACTGAAAAGAGGGTGGCGGAGACAAGAACTCAATTTGCAACTTTAAACACGTGAGTAAAGCACAGGAATCTCCTTTCCTACACTGACTGAATATTCTCGTACACACTCAGCCCCCACACCTCAGCGAGATAATTACCAGGCTTATTCAGCATGTAACTTCTTTGGCTGTTTGCCTTCTGGAGGGGTTCACCCAGCAAGGACAAGCATCTGCTGTCACTCGAACTGGGACTTGATGACTGGAAAAGCCAGTCTCTGCAACCAAGTTGAATCTGCTTTAGGAATCAGGCATCCCCAGCTGTCAACCCCGTCCTTCGTCGAGCTGTGTCAAGATGTCTCTGCCTTTCTTCCCCCAGATTCTGCAGCAAAGCACTAGTCACAGCCTCTAACATGATGCTTGATGTGACATGCTCCAATCAGAATCAATCATGTTCTATCCTCCTACTTTTAACAATGGTTCTTCTTGTACAGTTGCAACTGTAACAAGCTGATTTCCTGCTTATTCGAAGTCTTTGCTTCCTGCAGTTACTGTGGACAGAGCACAGAAAGCCAAAGAAAAAAAAAACTTGAATGTGTGTTTAAAACTGATTTTCAGAGTCTGCCTGTTTTTGCAGTGAATACACATTCTTTTATTAATGAGTTATAATTATTAGTCTTGTTAGTGAGATTAATTTGTTAATTACCAAATGTGTCTCTTGCAACATAGGCATTTCAGGTGAGAAATGGTGTGCATTTTGAAGGTACAGATGTGTGCTTTTAACTGTGATAAATGTATTTGCATTTTATATGTAAAAATCGTTTTTGACTGAATAACCTGCCCTTACTTATATGTCCATGTTACACTGGCAACACATAGCTTAAAACAACTGCATCATAGCAATGCACCAAACCCATGCAGTGGCGCCACATAAAAATGCTCAATAACACATGTCTTGCTGTACCACATTATATCAATGCACCAAACCCATGCAGTGCGCTGCACTTCAAAAAAAAAAAAAAACATGCTATACATTGATCCTGTGCAGTGGTACTGTACTCTGTGCTCCCAAAACACGCTAAACACTCCTACATATACCCTCCTTTTTTTTTTAATTTGGCTAATCCGAGCCACAATTGGAAAAAATCCAATTTGTTCCTTTCCTTCTTTCAAAAATGTAACAATCCAACACAATTAACATCCTTTTCGTGAAGATGAAAATTGAAAGTCGCTGTTCAATCAATATAATATTAGAATTCAACTGAATTTATCAATTCTTATAAAATGTTCTACATTTGCCTTCCCAATGGAAGTGTCAAGTCCAGTATTTCAATTGTATACTTGAATTCAATTGAAAATAATAAATTAAAACAACTAACTAAAACAAATAATTAACATAACAGATTAAAACAATTAATTAAAATAATAAATACGTGGAACTCCATATGTCAGGACTCTTGTCTGCCTCTTTTGGTTCATTCGGGTACTCTTTCATCTTGGTACTCTTGGATCCTTCTCTATAGAAGTCATCTTTTCTTTGGCATTCCGGCTATTTTGTCTTCACCTCCACCCAGAGGCAGGCATCTTTTGGTCTTCATCCAGGGGACTCCATCGTCTCCCGTGACCTCCGGTATAAATAGTTAATGTTCTAAACCAAAATAGAAAGAAGCAGATTAAGTATATAGCACAACACTAACCACCCTTTTGCCAAAAATAAAACATTTTTTTTCTGAAATTAAACACAGGTTAAAAAGAAAATAAGCATACATGAAACAACATTTTAAATTCAATGCATTTTCATTCTGCACACCGACCATGAGCTTCCATTATATTTTTTGTTTTGTTTTACTTTTTATATTATTTATTTATTTACATATATTACAGTGCTTATGTGCCATTATAATAATCAACTTTTTAACTTCTCTGTCACTGCCTCCTGACTGTACCCAATTATTTTATCTTTTTGTGTTCAAGGGACTTTCTGTTGTATTGTGTGCATCAGTGGGCAGTAGCCCCAGGGCTTTCTGTTTCTACATGCTCAAGCCGCCTGATCTCGTGTCTGCGTTGGCATGGCTTGATCTGATTTACATGGACAAACTGCTCTATCGCTGTTTCACCTTCATTCTTCAAAATGTTATACACTACAGGAGAGATCTTATCTATAATTCGAAATGGCCCCTGCCAGGCTGCTAGAAATTTAGAATTTTTCTGTTTACTTTTTCCAAAATGAAACTTGTACACCTGATCCCCTACACTGTATTCTCTCACTGATGTTCTTTTATCATAGTATGTCTTAGCACTGTCAGCAGCCCTTTCCAGATTTCTCTGCACAAAAGCAAATGCATGTTGCAAATGCCTCCTCAGTTCATCAACGTACTCATGAACTGTGGATGCACTCACAAGTGTCTGCTCATGTGTTTTGTATAGCAGGTGTTGTGGTAACACCATTTTCCTACCTGTGAAGACCTCAAGGGGGCTAACACCTGTTGCTTTGGCAGGAGTTGATCTGATTGCCATCAAAACCAACGGTAAACTTAAATCCCAGCTGGAACCTGCTTCTGCAACGAATTTCTTTAAAATATCCACAACAGACCTATTGCTCCGTTAAACTCCACCTGAAGAGGCTGCCCGATATGCGATATGTAGTTTCCTTTTCACACCCAGTATTTGCCATACCTTACTCATTAGGGTACTTGTGAAATGACTTCCTCTGTCTGACTCAATTCTTTGTGGCAACCCAAACCTTGAGAACACATGGTTCACCAGCAATGTGGCTGCTGATTGCGCACTGCAATCTGGTGCAGGAATACATTCAATCCACTTCGACATCAAACATTTCACACTTAAAATGTAACAGTGTCCTCTGCTCAACCTTTTTAAAGGGCCTACATAGTCTATTTGCAAATCTGACCATGGGAGAGTTAGGCCTCTTTTCATCAATGGTGCTCTATGCATTGGTGAAGCAGGTTTAAATTGGGCGCATACTAGACATCCTCTGGTATATAATTCCACATCTTGGGACATATGTGGCCAGTAAGCATAATCTTTCAGTATTTCCAATGTTTTTTGTGAACCTCTGTGGCCTGCAGTTATTGCATCATGTGCATGTTGCAGCATTAGCCCTCTGAATGAAAGGGGTACCACCCACTGTATCTGTCCTGTTATGGACTCTCTAATAATGAGTCCATCTTGTAATCTAATTCGTTTTTTATTCTTTAATAGTACCCTCAACTCTTCTTTTCCCATACAATCATTTTCTGTTGAAGGGTTTTGTTCAGGATCTATCAAATGATTATAATAGATTCCCAAAATTCGATCATTCTTTTGTGCCTCAACTAAATCTTGATCTGGCGTGTCATGGCCCCATTGCACCACTGGTTGATCTACCTCCTTTGGTGCTTTAGAACGTGTTACTGCATCAATCTGTATTTCACCCAGTAAATCATCAATAGGTAGCAATTCTCCCATCACAGCCCCAATTTTAGCCAGGTGGTCTGCCTTATCATTTCCCTCCTTATCCTCTCCTGGTGTTTTTAAATGCCCACAAATTTTTCTCCAGTATATTGTTAGATCATTCTCTGACACCAATTTGTCTATGGCTTGTATCATTTTTCCATGTTTAAGTGGCTTTTTGTTGTATGTAATCATTCCTCTTGCTTTCCAGCCAGGTAAATATTCCACAAAACTATTCCGTGCATAGTCAGAATCAGTCACCAGGACAATTTCACTGAACTTTCTATCAACTGCAGTAGTAATTGCTTTATAAATGGCTGCCAATTCCGCCACTTGACTGCTCCTAGCTCCAATCCTCATCCCTATACTGGGGACTCCTTCACATTTCAACCAGACATTTCCTAGTCCTTACACTAATTGTTTATTACTGTCATTTTCAATGTGAAAAGCACAACCATCCACATATACAGTTGGCAAATCCTTGCATGTTTTTTCATCAAAAGCTTTGTGTGGTGATTGTTCAAATTCCTGCCAATTAGGTTCCACTTCCATTTCATTTGATATTTGTTTAGCTGCGCAGTCATGTAAGTCAGCTAACCCTTGAGCAATTGGGCTCTTTTTATTTTGTCCATGTCTCACTTCTACAGGAAAACATTGTAATGCCAGCGTCCATGAAGTGATTCTGGACTGCGCTAGATTACCTGACCTAGTTCTTTTACTCTCTAAAAACTGCAAAGGTTGATGATTTGTTTCAATAATCACCTTTTCTCCTTGAACAATGGGGCGGAAATGTTGTAGGGCCCACACAGTGGTTAATAGGGCCTTTTCACATTCATTAAATTTCATTTCATTTGGGAAAAACTTGCATAGGCAATTGTTTTGTGATTCAAATCATGTTTTTGTGATAACACTGCTGACATACAATGTTTAGAAAAACCTATTTCTATAAAGAAATCCCTACCTTTTATGGGATATGCTAAACATGGTGCCTTTACCAGACATTCCTTCAGTTTAGCCACTGCCTCAGACTGCTCTTTTTCCCATTTCCAGGGAGTGTTCAGTTTAAGCAGTTTAGTCAATGGTTGAGTGATTTCAGTATAATTTTCAATGAATTTTCTGTTATACCCTGTCATTCCTAACAAACGTTTTACTTCTTTCACATTCTTAGGATCTTTTAATCTTTGTATGGCCTCTATCTTCTTCTTTTGTGGATTCAGCCCATGTTCAGTCACTTCATGGCCTAGAAAGTTCATTTTTTTCTTGCACCATTGTGCTTTTTGCAAAGATACTTTGGCGCCTGCTTTCTGCAATTGGCCAAGCACATGTCTTATTTCATCAAAATGGCTTTCCGCTGCATCAGGCATGGCCTTTCTCAAAAATATGCCAAATTCACTCCCACTATTGATGTACCCGAACGGCTTTGTAAGCCAGGCGTATTGAGTCCTGTCAAATGTAAAGGAAAATAAATTCTGTATCTCCTCTGCCAATGGCGCGCACCAATATCCAGAGGTGAGATCTAATGTGGTAAACACTTTTGAACCATGGATCTGAGCTAAGCCCTGATCAATGAATGGCAACGGCCATCTGGACACTGGTACTCTTTTATTTAACTCTCTCAAGTCTGCACATGGCCGCCATTGACCATTTGGCTTTAACCCACCTACAACAGGTGTATTGGATGTGCTATGAATGGCCCTGATGATTCCCCGTGATTCCAAATTTTTAATAATCTCTGCCAATGATTCTAAACATGCCAGCGGTAGTCTATACTGGCGTACAAACACTGGACTTCTGCTACACCCTTCTGGTAGTGTGGCCACATGTAAATCAGTTAAACCACAATCATAAGCATCTTTTGCAAATACATCCTTAAACTCCATAAATATCTCCCTCAGATTGTTTCTATCCTCATTGCTGTCACACGCATATGCTAAGGAGATCTGCTCTTCTACCATTTTGGAAAATTCTGGAAAATCTTCTGGTAAGGGAATCTCTGCGCTTTCCTCTAACTGTGTGGCTGTGTCTTTTTGTAAAGCTGCTACTTTTAAATATTTTGGCATATCAGCTTCCACTTCAATGGGCTGATTTTCTGTTTCATTTTCATTTAAATTAAATATTATGCAATCCTCTTGATGGCAGCACACTGTCTCATTTGAATCATAAAGATACACAGAATGAATTTTAAATATTCCTTTGGGCTGAGAGTCCAGGTGTTCTGGCAACTCACCCTTGGCATCTACATACTTTTCAGGGATATTTCCAATCACCATGTTATTTAAATCTGCCGTATAATGTGATTTTTGTATGGCCATTCCTAATGGGGAGTTTTCCTCTAAATGAATATCCTGACAACCTTTATTATTTACCATCATTTTTACAGATCCTTCACCAATATCTACCAGTGGAGTGTATTCATAATCCAGGCCCTGCTGTTTTATGGATTCATTCAGGCACACACATGCATCAGAATCTTTCATCTGCTGTCCATTTCTGCACTTCAGTGTTATTGCAACCAGTTTGGTGAATGCAGGAATAATAGTATCCTTCCTCATCTGTAATTCAACTGCATATGGGACCAGCTGCGCGCAATGAAAAGCTCTTCTTTTGTCTTCAGATTCAGGTGCAGGACCACCTAGGCGTGACCATATCTTTTGATTAAGGAAATCTAACACCATGCACATCCTATGCATTATGTCGTTGCCCATGTAAAAGTCATTTTGTGCTCCACTCACTATCCACACATTATGGTGAATTGTTTTTTTTCCAATGTTAATTTTCAGCATGCATCTGCCTGCAATTCGATTTTCAAAGTCTGGACTGTCCAAACCAGAGACATATTGGTACTTAATTCTAAATTTAGGGATCTCCTCCCTCTCCATCATTTTTTGCAATCATTTCTCATTAATGAAACTCCTTTCCTGTTCAAGCGCTAAAGTGGCTTTTATTGTTTTCAAACAGTAATTTATACCAACATGAACCCATGGTTGCTTATGCTCCATGTGTATTTCTGCCAGAGTGGTAATGTGTTTTTCTGAATCTGTTTTAGGAGCAATATTCTGCTTGATTGTTTTCTCTTTTAAATAAAACCGTAATGTGTGCTCATCTATGGCAGTCTGCCAATTTTTCCTTGGGTCTAAGTAGATTTGTACAGGTAGTCCTTCATTTTCGCTCTGCATTTTGTCTTGACACATTAATATAACAGTGACATAGGTATGCAACTATTCTGGAGATATACCTCCACAGCATCATTTGTTTTGGCAACGGTGTGACATTCATTTATGTTTCTGTTTTGTGATTTTAGTTTCTTAGGCCTCAATGGTTTTTTGGTTAAGGACCACAGCACTCCATTCACCCCATCTATGAGAGGAGACAATCTTTTCAGGCAATCTGTCCCCATCAAAAATTGAATTTCACAAATAGATGTGATCAATACCTCTTTTTTCATTCTGTGCTTTCCTATTTTTATGTCAACCTCAGTTACACCTATGATGGGCCCCTCCTCCCCATTAAAGTTATGCACTGGACCTTGATTTTCCTTCACCGTGATCTGACTCTGTGGGGGTCTCCCTTCATTGATACTCTTTAACAGCTCCTTGGACATAATTTTGGCCTGTGCGCCAGTGTCAATCATAGCAAATGTGTGGCATTTTTCTTCTACAGTGATGGGTGCATAATATCTGTCCTCAACTTCCTCTAATACACATAAGAAGTGTGAATTCTTACTGATTTCAGGGCTCACCTTTCTCAGGCCTTTTTCACTTTTGGCTAAGCACATTGGTAAATGGAAATACATTTTTTCCTCCTTTTTAACCATTTCTGCGCAAGAGACTTTATTCATTTCTCCATGATCAGAGGTTTTTTGGAGTGTGGCCCCTGTTCGCCCCGCCCATCCATCTGGGTAACATCAGAGACCACATTACAACCTTCCAACTGAACATGTGTAACAACATCATTCAGCAATTTGTCATTTTTTAATTCTGTGCATTTGTGATCATTTAGTGTGACACCAGCCCTTTCAGCCTCTTCAAAAATATGTGGCTCAAAGAATTCTTCAGGTGATTGACCCGTACCCTCCTTTTGAGTATTTCCTTTTTCTACTTGTGTTTGGTCATTGTTTTGCTTGCCCAGGGAAGGAGCTATAGCATCCCCACTTACTCCCTGTTCACTGGTATTCCTCATGCATGAGTCATTTTTCTTAACTCCGTCTCTTTGTTCTTTTGGAATTCCAGGTGTTTCTTTTTTATTTGCACACATCTTCAATGTTTGATTTAGTTCTAGGTTAAACCGTACCTCTTTTTTAGAAGTATTTGCATTTTCTGTTACATGTTCATCTATTGGTGCTTTCACTTTTAAATCATTAGGCAAAATTACATCAGGGCAATCTGTCTTTTTGGCACTGCAGGTTTCATAAGTACTTAGTCACTTCTCAGAAGCCCCCGGCCATTGCTAGGGCCATCAGCCCCCTCTTTAGATGGTTGTTTTTGTGCTGTATAGAGCTTTCCTATTTGCTCAGCTAACATTTTCACTTGGGCCTCAAGGCACTGGAACCTTTCCATCTCTGTAGAATCCTCTTTCTGTGGCCTAGTTCGATATTGGTTGTTTTCCCCCTGATTGGATCTATTCTGATACCTCTCAGGTGATTGATGTCTGTTGGGATGGTTTCTGAACTCTTGATTCATTTGTGGACGGGAGCGGGGTGCACTCATCCTTTGATTATAGTCCCCTGGTGGGGAATCATTGTACTGACGTGGATTGTAGTTCATGTTTTGCCTCATGTCCTGTCTCTCAGATTGTGGGTACTGGGCCCTATGTTAATTTCCATTATCAGTAAATCGATCCACATATCGGGGTCTATCCTGATTACCATATATCATGGTGTTGGGATCAAATCTGCTCTGTGTCCCCAATGACTGTTAGGGACCATCATTTCTTTGATCTTAATTTGTCTCTGGTTTTTGTTCATACCTGCCATATCAGGCCGATATCCTACCCGGGGTCTGTCCCCTAAATACCTAGGGCTGATGTAGCTCTCCCTATTACTAGGATCATGTGATTGGAACATTGGTACAGGAAAGGGCGATCTTTGTTGATTACCCCTTTGTTCAGGTGTCACATTATTTTTACCTTGGCTCTGAGCAGACTCAAGGGACATTTTGGCTGACCTGATTTCCATTACTGTGGCTGAGGGTTCTTTAGATTTAGGTCTAGTATCTTTCATTTTATCACTTTCTCTACCCTGACAATAGAGTACCTCATATAATTTTGTGCTTTGATGTACAATCCATTCAAGGGACTTGTCACGGTCAAATCACGGACCAATTGGGATATGATGTCTTTCTGTAGCCCATAGAAGTATGCAGTTTTAAACTCATTGGAATTTGGGTCAAAAGATACATCAAAGCGAGAAAATGCTCTTTTTAAGTCTTGTAAAAATTGGCGAGGGGATGTATTAGGTCCAGGAGTGATTGTGTAAGCGACTTTCTTTGTCTCCTGCAATGACTGAAAAGGAGAAAAATGACGCCTAATTTCTTTTTCAAACTCCACCCATGTCATATTCTGCTGTTCATTTAATCCCCTTATGATGCTGGCTGTCGGGGCATCTAAAGTTAAATGAAAATATTGTCTGTACTGTTCCTTAGGTATCTGGAGTGTTTTAAAAATGTCATGCACCACTTCTAAGTGATCCTCAATGCAGCATTCACCTCCCTTTTTAAATGGTTTGATCATTGCTTTAATGGATTTCATTATTTTTATGGGGCTACGTGTTGCAATGCATGGAATTGCACTACTTTGTGATTCAATCCTGTTTTCGGGTGTATGAGATTGGTGGCTGCCCCCAATGGGAGTATCACCAAGGGCGCTGCAACCAAGTTCAGTCACCGGCCCAGTCACTGGAGCACTAGCTCTTTGGGCAGAACTAGAATTCACCTCCACTCCATTGAATGTGGTACCCTGCCGCCTCTCCTGGGACCCGGGAATGCACATTTGCTGTTCTAAGTCCTTACACTTTTTAAGGAGTCTGTTTGCCTCATTTTGCATATAGTTGTTTTCATCACTCATCTTATTAATCACCTCCTGCATGTCGCACATTTGCATTTGGCATTCATTGAACTCTTTATTTATCTTATCTCTTTCTTGAGTCATTTTAATCATTTCTTGTTCTGCACTCTGGAGATCACATTCTTTTTCACAATGTTCTTTTTGTAAAATCTGCATTTCTGAAACAACCTCATCTTTATCCTGTCTAATGTGGTCCACTAAGGCTTTTAAGTGTACCAATTCTTGCTCACTATCCTCATATTGTTTCTTGCTTTTGGATAACTGAGCATCAAAGCCTCTGCATTTTAATTGCATGTCTTTTTGGCATACATCCAATTCTGCTCTTAACATTTCCTGATTTTTACTTGGCCCATCTAATTCAGTCTTTAACCTGTTAATTAGCTGGGTATCATTTTCCTGCATTCGCAGGGACCTATTCAAAATAAACCATATTTTGCCGCATAGCCGTATTAAACAGTCTTTCTCTGCACTTTTATCGGCTGCATTCAATAATCTTGTAAGGCTGCCTTCTGCAAAAATATTGTCTAGTTTTTCTTTCTGCACCTCACCCTGAATGCGGTCACGCCATTCTAAGGTACTGTTCGACGACCACGTCCCATGTGCAAACAACTTTGCCTCTAAATATTGCACTAGGTCTGAAAATGTGGTTTCCCTTTGTGACATTCTGAAATTCGTTTTTAGTGGCACACTCCCTTTAATGTGCAAATGGCAGTGTGAGACACGCTTGCCACGCCCAGTAGGTACTCTACGATCACTTCCCGGCCTGCAACGCACCATAAATATGTTGGGTATTTGTGTGGAGATTTGGGTCCTGACGGTATTTTCTTACCGCCGAAAAATAATTTAGCAACAATCACTCCTTGTATTCAGATTGGGCCATGTACAACAATAATACAGTGGACATGCATTATTTCAGCACACAGACATGCGTGGTTGGTATGCGTGGTTGGTATGCGTGATTGGTGGTATTTTGGTGAGCATAATTCCTTTGTTTTATTTGTGGCCCTAATATCCAGAACCCCTTATTTTTGTTTAGATTTTTTGTGTAATCACTAGAGAGACCTCAGGCTTGCATTTCAGGAACACCACATTTTCATTTTTAGTGTGCCACCATGGGCAATTTCTCTCTGTCTTATCTACGGCAGCGAGCTATCATGTGGTATTTTTCACTATGTTATATACGGTAGTGAACTATGTCCCGGGCCTCCCTTTCTGCTGACTCATAGACCTCCGGCAGACTACAACACACACCGTTAGTTATATTTGCTCATAATGAATTACATTGTGCACACAGCTGCAGCCAAATCTTATGTTTAGCTACCTTGAAAATAACAATTGCACTGTCTAAACATCTCCCCACATCATCAGCACTGTAATGGTAAATATAAAACACACCACCCGTCTGCTTTCAGAAATGTTTGTGTATTATAAAAGTTGCATTTAAACACGATCTCACTCTTTACAGAAATAAATGAAATAGCACAGTAACAGCATTATCTGTGATACACTGAAAAGAGAGTGGCGGAGACAAGAACTCAATTTGCAACATTAAACACGTGAGTAAAGCACAGGAATCTCCTTTCCTACACTGACTGAATATTCTCGTACACACTCAGCCCCCACACCTCAGTGAGATAATTACCAGGCCTATTCAGCATATAACTTCTTTGGCTGTTTGCCTTATGGAGGGGTTCACCCAGCAAGGACAAGCATCTGCTGTCACTCGAACTGGGACTTGATGACTGGAAAAGCCAGTCTCTGCAACCAAGTTGAATCTGCTTTAGGAATCAGGCATCCCCAGCTGTCAACCCCGTCCTTCGTCGAGCTGTGTCAAGATGTCTCTGCCTTTCTTCCCCCAGATTCTGCAGCAAAGCACTAGTCACAGCCTCTAACATGATGCTTGATGTGACGTGCTCCAATCAGAATCAATCATGTTCTATCCTCCTACTTTTAACAATGGTTCTTCTTGTACAGTTGCAACTGTAACAAGCTGATTTCCTGCTTATTCGAAGTCTTTGCTTCCTGCAGTTACTGTGGACAGAGCACATAAAGGCAAAGAAAAAAGAAAAACGTGAATGTGTGTTTAAAACTGATTTTCAGAGTCTGCCTGTTTTTGCAGTGAAGACACATTCTTTTATTAATGAGTTATAATTATTAGTCTTGTTAGTGAGATTAGTTTGTTAATTACCAAATGTGTCTCTTGCAACATAGGCATTTCAGGTGAGAAATGGTGTGCATTTTGAAGGTACAGATGTGTGCTTTTAACTGTGAAAAATGTATTTGCATTTTATATGTAAAAATCGTTTTTGACTGAATAACCTGCCCTTACTTATATGTCCATGTTACACTGGCAACACATAGCTTAAAACAACTGCATCATAGCAATGCACCAAACCCATGCAGTGGCGCCGCATAAAAATGCTCAATAACACATGTCTTTCTGTACCACATTATATCAATGCACCAAACCCATGCAGTGGCGCTGAACTTCAAAAAAAAAAAAAAACATGCTATACATTGATCATGTGCAGTGGTGCTGTACTCTGTGCTCTCAAAACACGCTAAACACTCCTACAGAACTGAAATAGAGAAACTCAGTGATTTCCTATTATTTACTCAAGTATCTCATTTCAAACGACCCTTAACAGATCATGGCACCAAACCAAAGGAGATGTCCTTTGGCATCGGTTCAGTGAGCTAGATGAGATGTTTGAGGATGAGGTGGCACTAGGTAAACTAGAAGTACACAATGACATGAGTGCAAGAGAAAACAAACTTTGCTACAGTGTGTCCAGAAATCCAAAAGTGATCAAGGTGGAGTTAGATCATGGGAATTATCAGTAAAATGGGGTTCAAGCAAATACAGTGCTGGAATGATTTTCCTTACTTTGTGATCAAAAGCTACCTGGTGTTTTCTAGTTGGATCAACCTGACACTGGACATAGAATAGAAGCTCTCTATATGGGCAATGATATAATACAATAATGCATTACATTTACTGAAACAAAAGGTATGATCCAGACTAGCTGTCAACACCCACGATTTCAATGACAAGAGACAGGCATTCAACTTTTCTCAGTTAATGCCACTTGCAGTTCAGCTCCACTTAATATGTGTACCTTCCAGTATACACTCTGCTTTTCAAAGTGCGATTAAAAGTGAATATGGGATAAAACATCAAAGGGCCTTATGTATTTGTATGAACCAATGAGAATATTAAGCAGCAAGACCTAAACTGTGACTACACACCATTGATTGAAGTCGAAGATCATTCTATTTCCATTCTTGTAGACTATAACATGTGCCAAGATGTTCAGTACCTGGAAGCTGCTCAAATTTTAATGGAAACTAATGACTCACAATACACCACTAATATGCATAATCTCATTATTGGTAACTTACCTGAGGCGCATGTTTGCAAGGAAGAGAATGTTCTCGAGTTCGCAATTGCAAAGCATAATGGATATTTGCAATACTTTCTGCGTACCCACATGAAGCTAATTATGTTATGTGTCATCCACAAGATGATGTATTCATATTCCAATTAGAGCATGATGAGGAGAAACACACCCAATGGATAAATATGGTGAAAATCCCAAAGAAACTAAAAGTATGTACCGTTAGCGGAAAGCACAGATGCAATAGGTCTGAGATCTGGTGAGGCAGAAAGAGAACAATGAAGACACTTTTTTGTTTTATATTTCAATGCAGTTATTGCCCAGGATGCATATGATTATGACTATACAGATCTGTTTATTACTATATTGACCGCAGATTATGACATAAGATATTTACAGTATATACTTTGATGGGATGAACGTCTTAAGTCACACACATGAGAGGAAATATAAACTAAGAAAACCCATAAAGCACGAGGCAGAACATCCATCGAAGACCAAAGATCCAGGACGCAAGAAGATCACCCTGTCATTTCAACCATATCCTTTCATTGATAGATAAATGCAGAACAGCAAAATATGCACACACACAGGTGCATACTGTGTTTAGATGTGCAAAAAGGCGGCAAACAATAGTGACTAGCAATTATTTGCCAAGGATCAACTTGAAACATGCACAGTTATAGATGCAAGTGAGTAGGCCCAAGAAACAGGGAACGCAATAGGTGATAGTGTAAACATTCTTCATATATAGCAAGTGCTAATAGATTGTAGCAACGAACACGACATAGCAACGATAGTGATAGTGCCTTCTGAGACATAAACAAGCAAAGCTGCATACACATAGATAGGTACATTTATAGGTAGGCTTTAAGCCAATGCGAAGAATGGCACTCCTAGAATAACATAGGGACAGAGGATACTCATAATCAAATAGACACACAAGTTAGCACAGACTAGAAGAAATTAGAAACACACTAGGTAGTTATGCGTGTGTAGTAGCAACACTTAGAGATAGAGAATGTAACACACAATAGGCCTCATTACGAGTTTGGAGGTAGCCATGGTGCTATTAGCGCCATGGCTGCCTCCAAAATCGTATCCGGGTCTGAGTTCTGTGAATGAGGAATTACCGGGTCATTCCAACCATGAAGGACCCGGTAATTCCTCATTCACAAAACCAATCCCCATTCTCATTTGAGCCCCCATAGGGCTCAATGGGAATGGGAATGGAGCTAATAACGGGCCCATTAATAACAGGCCCGTTATTAGCTTCTTGGTCCCCTTGCAGGACCCGCAAAGGACGTCTGGTCTGACCAGACATTCTGTGCGGGTCCGGCAAGGGAACCTCGTAATAGAGCGGAATGGGTTTACCGGAACCGGCACCATTACCGGTGCCAGTAAACCCATTCCGCCAGCCTCGTAATGAGGCCCAATATATATGTACATATGCATATGTCAATGCTTCATAGGTAAAACTTTGTAGGCCTCAAGATGGAACGCCATGCATTGGCTATTTGAATGATAGGCCTCAGTACATTAGAGATGGTTTTACACAGCAAAAGACAGTGAGGTCGAGACAGAGCGCAGAGAATGTATTTGCAAGGTCAGAAGCCTTGAGATTGGGATAAAGTCATGCAGTGATTGCAATTACTGTATTACTTTGAGGCCAGGCATTAATACTGCTAATACGGTAGACCCGTCAAACTCCTGTAACAATTGTAATTGTTTAGCAACTACCAACTAAGGAGTGGCCTCTTGAAAGTATTGAAAAGTATACCCATGTTCGTTGGTTTAACCAGCTAAGTATTTAACAGTGACTCTTGTATAAATATAATAAATCTATGTTTTACTATAAATGTATATGTAAATGTTTCTTTGATGTGCATTACTAATTGGGTTCAGTGTTCTTACCTACAGCTCACATCTTCCTCTTAAGGTAAGCCTGACTGCTCTGGCACTCTACCAAGGTTCCTGAGTAGTACTGACTGATACTAAGAGCTGGGGATCTACAAACCACTGAGCTAGCTTACTAAAGTCTTACCTCCAAGTAGCCACACCAAAAGCAACGCCACAAGAATTATTTATTTATAGCCATTTAGTGGTTTAAGGAAATATATATCATATTACATTTGGACTCCAAATGATTTTTGTGGCGCAGCTTTTGGTGTGGCTATTGTACATTGAAAAAAGCCGGGAGGGGGGGGGGGCTGGTCCCTCCTAAAACACGACACACCAATGCGACACATCCTAAAAGGGTGGTATATTTAGGTCGCTGGCAGAAGAAGTTGACCCCATAACCAAACCCCAATTACTACAACTTTACCTCCAAGTAGGACTTCAGGAAAACTCACCTGACAGTAACAGTAACCTTCCTTAGCACAGGGTTACATTCTGGCTGCTATATCTGCAATGTTTCCCAGTGGAGGAGAAGAGAGATGCTCAGAACAAAAAGAGTCTACTGGCATATGAGCTGGAAGAGCAGCATTATAGCATTACTGTCTTATCTTTGAGGGCTCAGAAGATCAAACAAACGCTCAACATTTGGCAGATTGTAGTGTCACTCCTTGTAGCCTTTGAAGAGCAAAGATGCAAACATGTGGACTTGTGTACTTTCCATGTAAAGACTGACCCCGACAAAGAATTAGTTTCAGTAATAGGAGATGCGTGCATTAAGAAAAAAATGAATAACCCGTCTGTGGGGTATCAGATAGGCCCCAGACGTAGCCAGTTCACTGACATGGTTGGCATCTATAAGGCTACTTCTACAGCTGTATCGAATCATATGAAAGACCTGGTGAATATCTCTGACTTCTTATGCCTGGAATAGTTTTCTAGAGTATTTGCATGGTCGGAAAATCCAAGGAATTCCAGCTTGTGAAAAAGAACTTGAAGCATGGGAAGTTAATCCAAACTATTGACAAACTACATGCTAAAAATCAAATGACCATATATTGGGAGAAAAACAAAGGAATTTCAGAAATACCACGTTAATAATGACAAGAAAAGGAACAACAGATCAAACCAGCTTGCCAAATAAGAGAGGTGATGTGGGCACACATTTCAAATAGAAGATCTATAGGGGAAATCCAAGTCCAAGCAGTGACAAAACCGCTTTCTAAATTGGAAAGTGTTCTCCCCAGTGGCCAATGAAGTTTTGACACTCTGGATGAGGAGTTTAATATTTTCCAAAGGGATGATCCTATATATATGTTACCTTAAGATTTTGGGTCCCGACACGAATCCAATCGCAGCAAAAGTCCAAGTGGAAGGAAGAGTTGAGAGTTATGTTGAAAAGTACAATACAGTTCCACTTACAAGAAGTGTTTTAAGCCGCAAAACCATTGCAGGATATATTCAAGGGCAGTCCCCATTTCATCTCATGGCCTCACAATTCACCATAATCATCATACAATCACAGCATGTCATGAGGCCCGAAAAACCCTTTGAAATACTGAGAGAATTTACATATTGGTCACACATTTCCAAAGATGGTGCTTTATATTCTAGAGGAGGTCTGTCTGGTATGTGTTCAATTTCGGCCACGTTCACCAACACACAGAGCACTTCTTTTAAAGAGAGGTTTTAACTTAGACTGGTTTCACCTACACATCGATTTCATTAGCCCTGCTTAAATGTGATTGCATTAAAAATAAGTACATGTTTGTGGTAATGTGTTCGGTGATGAGGTGAATTGAATGCTGTCTGGCACTTGAATGTTGCCCCACGAATGTGGCTAGATTAATAATTCATCATATATTATTTTAATTGATCTTGCCAGTGTAGTGAGGACCAACATTTGGTGAATCCTGTGTCAAAGACACAACTTCACATTGCCTATTAACCAACCTCCTCTGGCGGGGTAGGGTCATGCAATACAACTATTATTGGGAAGCTGACAATGTTCGAAGCAGAGACAAGGCCTTGTGGGATTGGAATCGCCCATTACTGCCGCTTGCTAGGCACACCCTCATAGATGATGAATTTCCGCCCACATACATTGTTTACTCGCTAAATGAGAGTGTTGCCACAAAACCTACAGTAAGGGACAAACAACCAGACAATGATCAGTCCACCTGCAATCCCTAAATATGTGTATAATCTGTGGCAATATCTGCTGCTTGCTTTTGCATTTGCACATGGACACACACAGAGAACAGCTGCCAGAGTGAAGACCTCCTATGGAGATAAAAGGGTGTTCAAGCAATTAAAGTAGAGGATAAAGTATTCAAATTAATTTGTGCACAGCGCTATGCAAAACATTCCAATTCTCAGCCTCGTGGTGTGGCTTAGTCACAATTCTAGACAAGATATCTTATTGATCTACAAGACCCTAGTCCAGGAGGGTGCTCGAGAGTGGAAAGCTGTGTTCATGTGAACCAGCTGAAGCCCTGCAACCCTAAAGATGAAGCTGTGGTTAACTGTGGAAGGCAGTAGACTCCCATTCAGGTGTATTGAAACAAAGAGATGTATGAGTTTGGGTTTACATTATTGTGGAGAAACATATGAAACTTGTGGGGCGATGGTTCTGTTTCAGTTCCAGTTCAGGAATTGTAAGCATATAGATGGATTTGTTATAGCACTTAAAATACAAGCTTCCATTTTGAGGCCTGAATCCATTTGAAGTCACAGGTAAATCCCTAACGCATTTCTCATAGCATATCACACATCATATGTAAATAATGCTTCAGATTGTATAACACTGCTACACTATTCAAATCCTCATACCATGTTTGATATATTACGTTGCCACTAATGACGCATCCCAGTCTAAAATACTTTTCTGAGGCATCCCATTGCTTCGACAAAGACCTTCATTAGTGACTTTGTAAAAATAGGAGGAATGGAAACCGTGTATATAGCTCTGATTTGTTGCTTACATTTCAACATAGATGCCTGATCAGTCGGCCATATAGATTAGGAAGCAGTAGAGCGAAATTCATTCAAATCAGACCTGCAATGTACTATGAGGGCTATTGTGTTTGTATATCTAACCTATGACTATTCCACAAGTTATTTACATGTCAGAGGTACTTGTACTTTTGTTTCACTGATCCCAGACCTGCCGGACCAGAGATGTGTATCCATGCCATGAGGATCATGGTTGCATGTTATTTATATCGGTCCCACTAACTCAGAAAGTTGTCAGATAGTGTGAATGCGACTTTATTATCCCTGCTATGCCTCAATAATATGTTACTTTATGGCCAATCTATTGATTAACAGCCTGGGGCACATTTGTTGGAACGTATTTGTTTGTGCATTATCAGATGAAACAAATATCATTCACAATTCGCTTTGGTGGAACACTTGAAAACACACCATTCACACTCCATTGTACAGATTGTATTTACTCTCCAAAATTAATAGCTATGAAGAATAGAGTTCCAGTATCAATACACAATGAAACATACATGCTGCTGCTGTGCATTGGAAACATCTCAAGTCATTTTCAACACATTATCCATGTATCAATGTCATTATCGAAGTATTTGTGCATGTGTGTCTTATTTGTAGATAAGCAAGGGTTTCTATTGGAGGTGTTCTATTTTCTATATATTTATTAATCAAAAAGCCAGTGCTTTGGGTATATTGTGATTATTGTAGCTCGGCATAGTGAGCGGCATAGAGGTCTTGAGTGATCCCATATTCCTGACAACTAAGAAAGCGAAGGTGACATTCACTTCCACACCACATTAAGTGCATGCCCCATTGTCAAGTTGACAAGCTATTTTATGAAAGACCCACACAGACTAGGTTTCATAGACATGCCTATTTTTCAAATGATTTGTTAATTCCCAGTTATAAAAATCAGCATTTTATCACGGACAAAAGACGCATCATTCAGACCTCTGTGTTCTGCAATTAACTACAGTTAGCATCGAAATTAATTAACAACACAGTATGTGCAGTTCTTTCTTTTCCTACCTTCAAAGTGAGAACAAAAACATTTTCTCAGTCTATACCTGTTCACCTTGAATATACTGACAAAGAAATAAAGCTTGTATTCTAGCAGCAGAGCCCACCATTTCCCAGAACAATAAGAACATGCAAGGAACCACCCTGGCTGTTTTAACCTATGGCTAAATTGGCATTAAGTGAACACGGCTAGGCTTGACTGGTTCAGTATGAATCAGGCAAGAACCTCACACCACCACTGCAGGGATCTAGGTTGTGATTATGAGCATCCGGGTTTATGGTAAAACAAGAATGTCAAGGAGACTTGTAGATTCTTTTGGTTTTCTTGCTGGGCTAAGGATAGATAGATACTTCTTGAGTATCTCAGAGTGAGTCTGGCATGAATCCAGAGGTTCACCCAACTGGAGAATACCCGGCCGTGTTTTTCTAATGTATCACCAGGGCGGTAGCCTGCCCAGCAGCATGCCTTCTATTTTCAAGTCAATGGACATCTTCTTGGAATAACAGCCAAAATCTGAACAAAATGGCCCATAGTGTCGGCTAGATGATGGGAGCCAGTATCAGAATGTAAAAGATGTTATTCAAGGAAAGCTGAACATACACTTTGCCCAGCAGAGGGAACTTGGTATTATAGATGTCCAATGTCCAGTGACATCTTTCCCAATTCATTATACTAGGATGTGCAGCCTGGCATGTGAATACAGTTTAATAAAGTCATGTTTTGACATCTGAGCATTCTAAATTAAGACCTGGAGAAATAGTGCTTTGAACATCCTGGACTCTATTGGGGTAATAGAAATTACTTTGCTCAATAACCCAAATAGAGCAAAAGCTAAATTATGGATGTACGATTGGATCCAAACTAGAAATTAATGCTTGCAACGCAAACTCTTTCAAACCCTGCCGTATGTTTCAAAGACATTGGGCCTCATTACGAGTATGGAGGTAGCCATGCCGTTAATAAGGCCATGGCTGTCCCATACCGGGCTCCAATACCGGGTTCTGTGAATGAGGAATTACTGGGTCATTCCGACCTTCGAGGACCTGGTAATTCCTCATGCACAAAACCATTCCCCATTCCCATTTGAGCTGCCATAGGTCTCAATGGAAATGGGGATGGAGCTAATAACGGGCCTGTTAATAACGGGCCCCGTTATTAGCTCCTTGGTCCCCTCGCGGGACCCGGAAAGGACGTCTGGTTTTACCAGATGTCTGTTCCGGGTCCCGCTAGGGGACCTCGTAATCAGGCATCCCGTAATGAATGGTGCCGGTCCCGTACCAGCGCCGTTCATTACTGGACCGCCAGGGTCCTAATGAGGCCCGTTGTTTATTACTGAACAATATATTCTGAAATTTCTGGACACAAAGCACAGATCTGAATATCTACGGATAAGATTGACAGGGTAATTCATAGAATCCAGCGCACAAGTAGCGCACGCGGCTGGCGCACAGCGTGCGCCTGCGATAGTCTGCGCCAGGCACGTGCGCTAAAACTGATTTCCGCGCACAGCGTATTCATGGATTTCATGCTCCCAAACCAGCCGTGGCGCAGAGAATCGCAGCGAGCCTGCAGCAGCGCCAGTAACGCCCCCAAGAACGCCCTCGCGCAAGGAAAAGCCATCAAAATCGCTAAATCATCGCTAAGGGCTGCGCTAACCTTGGACCACTTCACAGGGCAGGCAAACAAGGAAAGCAAAGCGGGCAATCTTCAAATCAGGAGTACGCGGGAAGTACTACACGCGACTAGGCAGGGAACGTGAATTACAGGGGTACGCGGGAATTATCACACGCGAACAGCCAGGGAACGCGTATCACAGGGGTACGCGTGAAGTAGAACACGCGATAGGCCAGGGAACGTGTATTACAGGGGTACGCGGGAATCATCACACGCGAACAGCCAGGGTGTGTGTATTACAGGGGTAGCGGGAAGTTCAACACGCGATTGGCCAGGGTACGTGTATTACAGGGGTACGCGTGAAGTAGAACACGCGATAGGCCAGGGAACGTGTATTACAGGGCTACGCGGGAATTATCACACGCGAACAGCCAGGGCGCGTGTATTACAGGGGTAGCGGGAAGTTCAACACGCGATTGGCCAGGGAACGTGTATTACAGGGGTACGCGTGAAGTAGAACACGCGATAGGCCAGGGAACGTGTATCACAGGGGTATGCGGGAATTATCACACGCGAACAGCCAGGGTGCGTTTATTACAGGGGTAGCGGGAAGTTCAACACGCGATTGGCCAGGGTACGTGTATCACAGGGGTGCGTGGGAATTATCACACGCGAATAGGCTGGGTGGGCCCTCACAGGTGTACCCTGTACACCCTCCACGGCCCCTGCAGGCAGCCCACAAAACAGGGGACTACCCTGCACACCTGATCATGTCCCCCTGCACCCCCATCCACCAGGGGCACCCTCCACCAGGCCCCCACCCATGTCTCCCACCACCCCCACCCCCCAGCAGTGCAGGGGCACCTGCCATCAGGCCCCCACCCATGTCTCCCACCACCCCCACCCACCAGCACTGTGGGGCACGTGGCCAGCAGGCAGTCAGGCAGCAGCAGATGACAGGTGGGAGCGTGCTCAGGGCTCTGGGGGACTGTAATTCGGCCTCCTGGCCAGGAGCGTGGTCTTTCGTGTTTGGACGCGTGGACAGCCTGATAGGGAGTGATTCTGCACGTGAAAACCCCACACTCAGCGAATCGCGCGAAAACCCGTCACCAGCATATGTGCGTCTATAGTTACCTGCACGTGCAGTGTCAAAGCGTGTGATTGGTAAAAATGGATCTACACGCAGGAGTGACAAAGCGTGTGATTGGTGAAAATTGATCTACACGCAGGAGTGACAAAGCGTGTGATTGGTGAAAAGTGAGCTACACGCAGGAGTGTCAAAGCGTGTGATTGGTGAAAAAGGATCCACACGCAGAAGTGACAAAGCGTGTGATTGGTGAACATGGCCCAAGCACGTACACGCCGTAAGTGACGCAGTACGTGTGGGCCTGTATATAAGGTAGTGTTGAACACCATTTCCTTGTACGTGCTTTTCGTGGAGAGCGAGTGGGTGAATTCTGTACTTCTTGTCGTTTCACACGCGATTTACTTTACGGCGTTTCCAGTTCGTACTCCCTGTTACCTCTGACAGCTTTTTCTCTTTTTCCTCTTGTACTGGTTTACCTGGGCCTGTTCCCTCAAACAGTGTCCCCTTCTACTGTTGTCCTGTCTCCTCAGACAGCGTACACATCTTCTTTTGGCGGGGGTGTTGCCAAACAAAAGCGCTCATTTTTCACGCTCTTTTACCTGGCAGACGGTGAGTCACGCACGTATCTAACTTCTGTGCTTGCCCCGTGTGTAGCCTACCCCTTCAGAGGTCATTCTAGGCTGCGTGTGACACGCATACGTTCATTGTGTTACTGGATGCCACAGCGTAGTGCAGGGTTTTCCATCAGCACACGTGGTCTAGGAGGGGTATTGTGCACGTTCCTTAACTTTTCTGGGGTGCCTGTGCGTTGCGTGACCCGTCATCTTTCCCCAGGGGTGTCATATAGCCTTGCCACTGCACTAGGGTACGAATACCATCTGGTACCCAACCCCTTTGACACCCAATTGCCCAGGACAATTGTGCACACCGACTCCCATACGCACAATAACATCAGTGCCATGGTTGGGAGGCGTGCAAGCCGTAAGGGTGGCAAAGGTGGCCGAGCCACACGTGGTGGCCGTGGAGGATCCACTAGGGGACGTGGTTGTGACTTGCAGGGTGCCCCTGTCCCCCCCAGTCTGGAGGACCAGTCAGGGACACCCATGCCCCCCCCCCCCCAGTTGAGGGTCATGTGGCTGATACCAACCCTGATCAGCCCTTGTTGGACCAGGCCATTGTGGCAGCAGACCTGTCCGAGGGTGATCCCATCGCTGACATCCAGGTCAGCAGGTCCACTGCACGTGCACCGGTGCACATTGGTGTCATCAGGGCACGCGCATCAATGCCAGATAGGTCATCTGCTGGCCCCCGTATCCAGGGTGTGGCTCCATCCACCCCACCTCTCATACACCCTGCCAAGACTGTGTCGGTCCTAGTTCATGCACCTCAGATCAGGCCTGACCCCATCCCACTACCCCCAATGCCTGCACCTACTCCCATGCTGAGTGTGCAATCCCACACACCCAGTACTGAGTCCACCACGGCTCCTGCCCCTAGTGTCCACAGCGGCGTAGGACACTCTGGATCCCCACCCCCTTCCAAGCGCAAGAGGAAGAGTGCACGTCCGGCACAGGCTGATTCCCCAGGCACGGCTGCACAGTCCGGCCCATCAAGGAAGCCAAGCTTCACAGACGCCGAACTGAATGCACTTGTTCAGTATGTGTCAGATCATGATAGGGAAATGGTCATCGTTGCAGGGTCCAAGACCACACATGCCAGACGCCAGGCACACTGGCAGACCATTGCTGACAGAATAAGTGCCCTTGGAGTAGTGAGGCGCACAGCTAGTGATTGCCAGAAGCGCTGGAATGACCTTAAGCGCAGGGCAAAGGATAAGCTGGCCTCAAGTCATGCCGCAACCTTGGTGACTGGAGGTGGGTCCCCAGCACAGGAAATAGAACTCACACCACACGAGTCCGTAGCTGGATCCTACGTCACCGAGGGACAACTCCAAGGTGTGGGAGATCTCCCTGATTACGAGGCATCATCCGGTGAGTGCACATGCATGTGTGTATTATCCATGTGCATGGTGTGTGTGTGAAGCATTCATGTTGGGTGCCTGTCAAGGGGGTGTGTGGCAGAGTAGATAGTGGCACCCATGTGCCTCATCCAGTATGTTCAGTGCAACACCATCTGCCCACAGCACTATCCCAACTGGCAACAGTGCACATATGGCCCTACACCATGGAAGTTGCCCTTGAATTGTCATTTTGTCACTACATTGTTGCTCATACTCCCCTGTCTATTCATCTGATGACTTACATACCATTCCTATACTTTCCCACAGCCAATCAAGTTTCATCTTCACATGCCTGACATGCAATGATACCACATGCTAATGCGTCCTCTGTATATAAATGCCAACCAACATGCTGTCATACTGTGGATGTTGCCTTGACATCCACCTCCTACCTGTGTGCTTTGGTACCGTCTGGTTTCGAGCCCCATTCCCTCACACTCCATGCTGCTCTTCATGGTCTATCTTCCCTGACTTCTACAGTTCAGACCATCGTGCCCTACTCACGACACCTGCTTGCTAACAGTCAAATGAGGGCACCCTGCCCTCCAATGCGACCCACCCTATTGCTGACAAGTGCATCTGAGCCTACTCAAAGCCAACTCTCACTGACATCTGCTCATACATGCCTTTGCCTGTCCCATAGACCCTTCACATGGTCCCTGTCCTCTCTCCTTGCTCCTCTTCCACCATCAATGGTGGGACCCGTTGGGGTGTACTCCTGGCCTCCTTCCAATCCTCAGAGGCCACAATTGATGTGCATGGTAATGGGAGCATCTCAGTCCAAGGCCCTTAGGCCAACCTCATTCTCCTTGAGAAATGCTAGCCACATCTCATCAACTTCCATACCTCTCCTGCTGTCCCCCCTCCTCTCTCCTCATCAATCCTGCACTGCCTCCCTGCACCCTCCCATGATCCTTCCCCGCCTCCCACTCCAACTCCTACACATGCTGCACCTCTGATCTCTAGCACTCCCCGTAAGTCCTCCAAGGCTGTCAACCTCCTCCACAATTACACTCCTTTCACTGCGGCTGCATCAGGCATTCCTCCGATATCTGTCACTGACATGAGGTTATGCACCTTGACATCCTTGGTCTCATGGAAACATGTCTGACGGCCAGCTCTGTCTGCATCCTTCACACACTCCTACCTGATGTTCAGGAGACCCTCTCCTTTGCCCGCCACTACTGTGCAGGGGGGGTGTGCCCTTGGCTTCCCTGAGGGTATTCCTGCCACTGTCACTCCTACTTAGACCTACTCCACTCTGGAATGGCTTGTGTGACGTCTCTCTCTACCACACCTTGACATTCACAAACTGTGCGTACTGTGTCTGGGAAAACTGGTCAAATGTACTACTTCCTTTCTGAGTGTCCTCACCTCTCCTCCTCACTCATGTCCCCAGACACAGAAATCCTCTTCCTTGTTGCTGTACGCATCCACCTGCATGCTTGTTGACCCCCCCACGTGACCTTTCTGTGACCTCAGCAACTCCCTCTCACCCTCTAGACTCCCGTCTGTCCCTACTCATTCTGCAGGGCACACTCTTGATGCTCTGATCTCATCTGACTTTCCCCTCTCCGTCCATCTCTGCACTCCTCTCTCCTGGAGTGATCACATTCTCCTCTCCTCCCAGCTCACCCTCACCACACCACAGGCAAAGCCACCCTCACCACTGTCACACACCTTCTTGGTATTCCAACCCATGAAGTGTGTGTCAGTCGAGGCTCATGCTGCCAAAATCTCCCCCCCATCCAGCTCCCCCTTAGGCTCACTCCCATCCTGACAGGGCCCACTCCATGCTCCACTCTATGTCAGGTACACTGGATGTCTTTGCCACGGTCATGACCACCTGTCTGAAGCCCCATGCCAATGCAGAGTCCTGGCATGACTCGGATCATGTGAACCCAGACCACAGGTGCCGGGTGGCAGAGAGGGAATGTCCTGAATCATGCTCATCCTCTGGCAAACTGGCCTGCCACATGCTCCAAAGGCAATAGCGCCTCACCCTTTTCACCATTTGAGATCCCCAATCCAAGGGCACATATCTGCGGCATGTGACAACTCTGCAGGACACATAGAAATCTGCAAGGACCTTGCCGAGCCAGATGCAGTGTGTACCTCCCCTGTCCCCTCCGAGCCCACAGCACTGCATGATTGTCTCTGTACCCCTATAGGCCACCCCCCCCAGCACTTGTCTGCGCCTAACACCATCTGCCCTTGACGTTAAGTCCTACTTACCTTGTACAGCACTTCCAGCCGCCACTTCCCCTTGCACATCATTGTGCCACCCACCCCTGCACTTGCGTGACATGAATGACACCAGCACCAGTAGGATTGTTGACTGGCATCCCCTACTGCCCCACCACCCCTCAGTGCTCCGCTGTACCTTCATACATTTCTGGACCGGTGCTTCACGAATGCTATATGATTCCTTTACAGGTGATGGGGAGGTGGAATCTCATTGTTTACTGCATTTTGTTGATGTAGACAAGGCACTGTGCATCGTGGCCAATTTGGACTAGCAGATCCATGTACAACATGTCAACTTATTGATGTGATGATGCAATGTCAGGACCAGAGTGGTAGAAATCCAAAAAAGTTGCCCTCCTCTCCCTCTTCACTTGGTGGCTATGTCACATGCCATGTGTGTGATGGCATGTGCCTTTGACATGGCAATCACCGGCCAATGTGTGATGGCAGTGCTAGGCAGCATGGTGAGCAGGCGTTGCTCTCCAATCTGTACATTGTATGCCCTGAGCCTCCCCTACAGACCCAGTGATGGTGAATGCATAGGAGGTCTCCCAGTCATGTGGGACATGTGTCGTAGAACTACTGCCTCTGTTGTTCATCAGCCCTTGTTGCATGCCATGGTGCTAATGCCTGTTTCCATTTTTCTCTTTCATGTCTTTGCAGGGGACGAAGCACTTGTTGATGCTGGGGATGTGGTGGTTGAGCCGTCCCAGGAGGGCAACCCGGGCCGACCTTCCACAAGTGAGGGACGTGGTGTGTTTGTGGGTGAAAACCCACAAGTGCTGCAGGTCGTGCTGTCGAGGGGTGTCTCTGGGGGTTCCTCCCCCGAGCAGTATTCAGGTGTAGACTCGGAGGATGACACCTATGTGCAGTCGCAGGTGAGTGTTCTTGGGAGAGAATCTCCTCTGTCCGACCCACCTGCAGCCGGGCCATTGCCCTCAATGGGGATGTCAGTGTCGGCAGCTCAGCCTCCGGTGGTTACGGATGCAGGGCCACACCACACAATCTCTGATCCTGTTCCTGGGGCTGCAGATCAGAGAGGGAATGCAGTCCTGCAGCCTGAGGCCTTGCCGGCACAGCAAGGCGCAGTCCGCCTTGCCCCAGGCAGGTGTGGTGCCCGTCAACGTGGTGGCCGTATGCCACCTGGCAATACCGCTTGGGAGCAATCCATCTACGGTATGGCCAACCAAGAGGCAGCATCATCCGAGATGATTGCACAGGCCATGGATAGGGTGGCCACTTCCATTGTCCCCCCAGAAAGGCTGATGGAGCGACTGGAGCAGGCTACAGAGTCCATCAGCCAGGCACACAGGGAGGATATGTTGGCGTCCAACAAGGACAGGCGGGCGGCACTGGCGACTCTGCGGGAATCACTTTCCATGGAGTCCCAGCGCCACAGGGAAGGCCTGAGGGAAGAATTCCGTCACCTCAGGTCGACCCTGTTAGAGCTTGAGGCTTCATCCCATAGAAGGACAGAGGAGCAGCTGGAGCGTCTGACACGGACGCTCTCGGCCGAGATGCAGGCAACTCGTGCGGAGGTCAGGTCATCCCGGGAGTTACTGCATGGGGACCTCCGCATGATTATAACCCAGAACCAGAACTACCAGACCCGCCTGCTTGCAGCCATGGAGGAGCAAACTCGTGCTTTGCGTGGGCTGCCTCCCATTGTCACACCATCTTCTGAGGCAGCTCCCCCACCTCCTGAGTCAGCTGCAGGGTCTGGCCAGAGCGATAGCGACTCATCTCCCACAACAGAGTAGCCGTGTGGGCCACGAGCCTATGGGGTGTTTTAGTTTCCCATGATCCACACAGGTGGATTGTGGCGTGCATCCTGTCCTCGGACCTCATAGGTGCCCCCCCCCCCCCCGCCGGCCCTTTCATGGCCATTTTTTCTCAATTTTCTTTTTTCTTTTCCAAGAGTGTTGCCTTGTGTGGGTACCTGGGCATACACTGTATTGTGGCTGGGCACATGCAGGCTTGTCCTGAGTTTGGTTTCGATGCTTGGGTAGCAGACATCCACACCCCTCCTGCTTCCGTTTCCATGGGCTTGCAAAGGGT
This sequence comes from Ambystoma mexicanum, assembly GCF_040938575.1. Lineage (NCBI taxonomy): Eukaryota > Metazoa > Chordata > Amphibia > Caudata > Ambystomatidae > Ambystoma > Ambystoma mexicanum. The sequence continues at coordinate 358,982,603 of NC_090940.1, forward strand.
GTGCCCAAGTGACAGCAAATTACACGGTGACATTGGACTCCCATGAGCTGTTGGCCAGTCCATAGTCAATACTGTGTAGACATTCATAGTGTACATTGTTGTTGCACCTAACTATGCATGATGGTTTGATATGTGCCTCTACTTACATATGTTGCTCATGTTTTGCAGGTATTTCACACAGTTCTTCACACGGGCATACTCTCTGGAGTCAGACTACATGTCGGTAGATGTGCACTGACACTTTTGCGTGGCGCCATCACTGTACATCTGGACGGTGAGGACATACCAGCAGAATCAGGTAATGAGACTACCATTGATTACATGCATTGTGTCTTGTTTGGGTGGGCTTCAGGGTGGGTTTGTGTGTAATTTGATTGAAATTACTCTTACACAGGTGTGTAGTAGTGGCTCCAGCGCGGTTAGCTGTTCAAGTGCGGCTATGTTCCATTTGGGGCACTGCTATTTGTGACACCGGTGTCATGTTGTGATGGCCAGTTTGTTTGCTCTCACATACCATGACATGGTGTCCTCAGTGGCGGGACTGTGAAGGGAATGGGTGACATGGCAATGTTGTCATGTAGTGAATCGCCTGTGGCAATGCATATTTGATTGATGGAGTTGTGTCTTCTCGTTGTGATGCATTGCTGGTGTATGTGTAGGTAGGGGTGCACACATAGTGACACTTCCATGTTAACAATCTCAGGCTGATGTGTATCTGACAGTTTATTGTCAAGTAATTTTGTGACATTGTCAGGTAGTGTCATCATTGATTGTCAGATGGTATGTGCCAGAGCAGTGTGCACTAGCCAGCACTGTGATTCCTAGGTGAAGAAGTTGGCCACCAGTTGCGTACGGGCTGCCACCCCCCGTGCCCTTTCCCCTCCCATGCGCAGCGGGCGTGCATGTGGTTGTGGATGTGGGGGCACCACCATGTCCACGGGCAGGCCCCGGCGTGTTGCAACGTTGTGCAGGACACATGCTGCCACTATGATCCTGCACACTATTCGGGGAGCATATAACAGCTGCCCGCCAGAACGGTCAAGGGAGCGAAAGCGTGACTTCAGCACTCCGAATGTGCGCTCCACTATGCCCCGTGTTGCAATGTGGGCTGTGTTGTACCTTACCTCGGGTGGCGTGGTGGGGTTCCGGATTGGGGTCATCATGTGGGGGCTGATAGGGTAGGCACTGTCCCCTGCGGAGGTGGTGATGGGTATCATTAGTGGTGTTGTGTCATGACCCAGTATCTGACATGCATGCATGTGCAGTGGCATTCATGCTCACCAAGCAGCCATGTATCTCCATGCTGGCCAGCCTCCAGGTCCCGGCATAGTGTAGACATTCTGTAGATGAAGCTGTCGTGGGTGGACCCGGGATAGTTGGCATATACTGATGTGATGATTCCCTTGGCATTGCATACAACTTGCACGTTGATGGAATGCCAGTGCTTGCGGTTTCTATAGATGTGCTCTGTTGCCCTGGGTGGACGTAGAGCCACATGTGTGCAGTCAATTGCACCAAGCACTTTGGGGAATTGAGCCACACCATAGAATTCCTGGATGCACGTCCGCCTTTCTGCATGAGTCCTGGGGAGATATATGTGCCTGCGGACTGATGGCCGTGCAGTGATGATGTTCAAGACCTGGTGTAGGCAGCGTGACTGCGTGGCCTGTGACACACCACCCACTATGGCACTTGTCCGCTGAAAGGATCCAGTGGCCAAGAAGTGCAGTACATTCAGGACCTTCTGCAGGGGGCTGAGTGCTTGGGAGCACAGGGTGGGTGATGTGAGGTCATCCTCCCACTCACTGACCAGGTCCAGTATGATGTGTGCTGGAAACCTGTACCTCCCATACACCTGGTCATCAGGCATCCCGAATAGGCTGGTTCTGGGTGTGAATATTCTGGCCCTGACTCTCCTCCTCCTCCTCCTTTGGTAGCCCACTGCCACTGCTGCTAGGAACGGTATGTTCATCCTGGCATCTGGCTTGTTTATTGATAAGTGCGCAAATTAATGCCTTGCGCGTGTTCTAGGCGAGCGTGTGACCCTCGCACCCCTGGAATCTAGTTCCCACTCCAATAGCGTGTGGAAATTCCCACGCAGCAGGCATACAGGTGCGCTGACGTACTTGCGTGTGTAAGTGCCCGCGCACCCCTGTAATACACGTACATTGGCCAATCGCGTGTACGCGCACTTTTGGCCAATTACACGCGATGACACTCTGACGTGCAGTATTTCCACGTGTGCTCCGTCATCACGTGCTGAGTGGGGAACGCCCGTGCGGATCACGTCAGACGCGCTCACGCGGTGAGGGACTCTGGTCCAATAGAATCGCGTATGCGTGCTGATGCACTTACGCGCTAAGGCCCTTTCCTCGGATTTCACGCTGACGTGCAGGAATTTCACGTGCCAAATCACTCCGTATCAAGCTGGCCACCCGAGAACACACGGAACACCACGCTCCTGCCCAGAAGGCCGAGTTACTGCCCCCCCAGTGCCCTGAGCAGCCTCCCACGTGCTATCTGCTGCTGCCTGCCTGCCTGCCTGCCTGCTGCCACCGTGCCCTGCCATTTGGTGCCTGCACATCAGCCATCTGCAGGGGTCCAGTTGCTGTGTCCACCCCTGCTGGAACTGAAGACTCCCAACTGGGATTACATCGCTCCACAGCCCAGCCCCAGGACCCAGTTGCCCACCCACACCTGCCTCTGGGGTTGCCATGTCGGGCACTTCGACATCTGGCACCAGTGGCAACCCCAGGCCAGAGGGGCAGAGGGGCACCAGCTTCACTGCCACCGAAGTTGGTGTCCTGGTGGAGCATGTCCTGGGGCAGTATGATGCCCTCTTTGGATCGTCCCGCGCCAGCAAGGAAGGACGGGAGAGGATCTGGGCCGACTGTGTGGTTGCCATCAACGCGGAGGGGGTGGCAACTCGCAACGTCCAGAAGATCAAGAAGCGCTGGGAGGACTTGAGGTCCAGGACCCTTGTGAAGGCCCGGCGCCTCGTGGAGGGGGGCCGGGGCCGCATGAGTTCCATCCAGAAGAGGGTCCTGGAACGCGTACGCCCAGCGCTCCACGCCCAGGTCCTTGAGAGGGAGGCCCGTCTGGAGTTGAGCGGTAAGTGTGCAAGCATTACTGTGTGAGACAGGGCATGTTGCGGTGTGCTGGTTCTATGATACTTGCCTGTATGTGTGCCATGGGCCATGTATGCATGTATGTGTGCAGGGACATCATGGTAATGCATGTGCGACCAGTGATGTGTGACCCACATGGTTGTTGCATGTGTTGAAATGTGGCATGGGGAGCCCTATGCAGATTTAGGACATGAGAGCATGCCAGTCTCTGTACCTGGACATGGATGGGGGTGAAGGATGGGTGCTGATGCCAGGTACATATATGGTAGCCATGTCTGTGTGCCTGACCTGCGTGTCTGTGACTTGTGCATGCCATGGATGCATGACACATGTGTGTGACAATGCACAGATTCTGTGACGCACCCAACTAACCCTTGTTTCGCCTGTGTTCGTTGTGTTTGGGGCCAGATGGATGTGACTGAGGTGAAGTGTGTGCATGTGATATGCATGAGCCATGATGCATGTGAGTCACATATCATTGAATGTTTCAAGAGTCAATTGGACATGCATGGAAATGTGCATGGCATGCACCATGCCTGTTACTGTGTGTGTTTTGCCTGGACTGACCCATGTGTTGTGGAGGGACATGATGGAAGTGTACTTTGACAGGGGTGCTCATCTGCTATTGCTTCCTGTCTAGGGGACCATTTTACAGTAGCCTGATGCTTGTGTCCTTTGTCTCCCTCTACGCAGCGGCTAGTGAAGAAGAGGGCGGAGACGGCGCTGTGGAGCAAGGCGGCGGGGATGCCCCCACGGCTGCAGCGGAAGGGGTGGGTGAGCCCCCACAGGGGCCTGCTACGGCGGGAGACGGTGAGGAGCCATCCAGGTTGGTGGTTTGCACAGAGGAGGAGGAGGCCGACACTGGTGCACACATGGGGCCTGGTGGGAGCATCCCTGCTGGTGCAAGTGGTGCAGTCCAGGGCCAGGGGCAGGAGGCAGCACAGGTCACCGTGGAGGTGCCTGTGCATGTCGCTGTCCCTGACCCTGTGAGTGCACCACCATGCACCAGCAGGGATGCCCCGTCCCAGGCCCGTCCGCAGGTAGTGGGGATGTCCATGTCAACTGACTCCCCTCCACCTGCGGCCGTGGGAACCCCTGGCCGCGTGGAGCAGGTCCTGATTGGGGTCGCGATGCGCACGGCTGTGATTCGTGATGCCGTGCGTGCTTCCCGGGAGGAGCACGCACGTCATCACGAAGTGCACCGTGCCGACGTGGCCCAATTGGGATCGGCCATGTTCGGGGGGTTCCTGCATGTGTTGGCCAATCTGACGGCCCTCTCCTCCTCTGTGCAGGCTATCCAACGGTCGTTCTCCTTGCCGTCTTCCGGCCCAGATGCCACCATGGCCCCCTGTGGACCTGCCCCGACCAATGCAGCCAGCTCGGTGGGGATCCCATCCCTGCCACAGTTGGGAGTCGGAGGTCCAGCAGGGGTGGACGACACAGCAAGTGGACCCCAGCAGATGGAAGATGTGCCGGCATCATCGGGCAGGGCACGTGCACGACGGCGTCGGTGGTTACCATCAGCCTGGATGCCGTCGTGCTGGCAGAGGCAGTGGCGTCGGGGGCAGCAGCGGGCTCGACGTGGGAGGCATCATGGCTCAGGGCCATCAAGATCAGAGGGGCAGGCATCGGCCGGAGGGCAGGGCAACCCTGGCATGGCGGTGTGTTCCGTGTGGGAGGAGTTTGGCCAGCGGATAGGTGCGGAGCGGCAGCGGGCGGAAGAGGAGCGGCTCGCCATGGCCAGGGCGGAGATCTCCATGCATCGGGCATTGAGGCGGGCTGAGTGCCTCGAGGAGGCTCGCAGGGATTTTGGTGAGCACATGGGGTTGTCCCTGCGAGACCTCGGGGCCAGGACAGAGTCCCGCCTCCAGGACATTGACATGGAGTTCGAGGATGCCCTGGCCAGCATCACCAAGTGAGCCGCAGGACTAGCCCGCTGCCTTTGTATATAGTTTTTTAGTTAGTTAGTGCTAGGTTTCCTTTATTTATTTTTATTATTTTGGACCGCTCGGACAATGGCCACTTTTTTGTACATATTTATTTTATTAGTTAGTATTAGGTTTCATTTGTGCTGTTGGGCTCATGGACCCTGGAACATTCCTGTATATATTGATATATTTTGGGAGATACATTTTTTAATTTTTTTATTGTTTACACCATGACGTAATGGTTTTTCTTTGATTTCCTACTACATGGTTTTGCTTTGGACAAATTATATTGATTTTTTAATCCTTTGTTTTTTGGTTTATCATTTTTGTTCTCGGACATGGACCTTTTATTGACTTTGCCACATAGTTGTATGTTTTATTGGTTTACTTGATTTGTGTTTTTAATACATTTTTATATTATCTTACACTTGTGTTATTTTCTCTTTGGTTTCTTACATGTCATGATATGGGTTTTGACATTCACTTGCACCCATTGTGTATGTGTGTGTGACGGACATGTGTTCTTTTGCATACTTGGCATTGGGGTTGTGTCATGTGATTGCATTCACTATGTGGGTGGATGCAATCCTTGCCTGGGTGTTTGTGCTGGGTATGCTGCCCATTACTGCCATGATTGTGTATCGTCAGGACCTGGGGCCAGGGGGACATGTGTGGGGGCCTGGTGGAGGGTGCCCCTGGTGACTGGGGGGGTGGGGGTGGTGGGAGACATGAGTGGGGGCCTGGTGGAGGGTGCCCCTGGTGACTGGGGGGGTGGGGGTGGTGGGTGACATGAGTGGGGGCCTGGTGGAGGGTGCCCCTGGTGACTGGGGGGGTGGGGGTGGTGGGTGACATGAGTGGGGGCCTGGTGGAGGGTGCCCCTGGTGACTGGGGGGGTGGGGGTGGTGGGTGACATGAGTGGGGGCCTGGTGGAGGGTGCCCCTGGTGACTGGGGGGTTGGGGGTGGTGGGTGACATGAGTGGGGGCCTGGTGGAGGGTGCCCCTGGATGGTGGGGGGTGGGGGTGGTGGGAGACATGAGTGGGGGCCTGGTGGAGGGTGCCCCTGGTGACTGGGGGGGTGGGGGTGGTGGGTGACATGAGTGGGGGCCTGGTGGAGGGTGCCCCTGGTGACTGGGGGGGTGGGGGTGGTGGGAGACATGAGTGGGGGCCTGGTGGAGGGTGCCCCTGGTGACTGGGGGGGTGGGGGTGGTGGGTGACATGAGTGGGGGCCTGGTGGAGGGTGCCCCTGGTGACTGGGGGGGTGGGGGTGGTGGGAGACATGAGTGGGGGCCTGGTGGAGGGTGCCCCTGGTGACTGGGGGGGTGGGGGTGGTGGGTGACATGAGTGGGGGCCTGGTGGAGGGTGCCCCTGGTGACTGGGGGGGTGGGGGTGGTGGGAGACATGAGTGGGGGCCTGGTGGAGGGTGCCCCTGGTGACTGGGGGGGTGGGGGTGGTGGGTGACATGAGTGGGGGCCTGGTGGAGGGTGCCCCTGGTGACTGGGGGGGTGGGGGTGGTGGGAGACATGAGTGGGGGCCTGGTGGAGGGTGCCCCTGGATGGTGGGGGGTGGGGGTGGTGGGAGACATGAGTGGGGGCCTGGTGGAGGGTGCCCCTGGTGACTGGGGGGGTGGGGGTGGTGGGAGACATGAGTGGGGGCCTGGTGGAGGGTGCCCCTGGTGACTGGGGGGGTGGGGGTGGTGGGAGACATGAGTGGGGGCCTGGTGGAGGGTGCCCCTGGATGGTGGGGGGTGGGGGTGGTGGGAGACATGAGTGGGGGCCTGGTGGAGGGTGCCCCTGGTGACTGGGGGGGTGGGGGTGGTGGGTGACATGAGTGGGGGCCTGGTGGAGGGTGCCCCTGGTGACTGGGGGGGTGGGGGTGGTGGGTGACATGAGTGGGGGCCTGGTGGAGGGTGCCCCTGGATGGTGGGGGGTGGGGGTGGTGGGAGACATGAGTGGGGGCCTGGTGGAGGGTGCCCCTGGTGACTGGGGGGGTGGGGGTGGTGGGTGACATGAGTGGGGGCCTGGTGGAGGGTGCCCCTGGTGACTGGGGGGGTGGGGGTGGTGGGTGACATGAGTGGGGGCCTGGTGGAGGGTGCCCCTGGTGACTGGGGGGGTGGGGGTGGTGGGAGACATGAGCAGGTGTGCAGGGTAGTCCCCTGTTTTGTGGGCTGCCTGCAGGGGCCGTCGAGGGTGACAGGACCCACCCAGCCTAATCGCGTGTGTAACTTCGCACGCACCCCTGTAATACACGTACCAAGCCAAATCGCGTGTGATAATTCCCGCGCACCCCTGAAATACACGCGCCCAGGCTATTCGCGTGTGGGAATTCCCGCGCACCCCTGAAATACACGCGCCCAGGCTATTCGCGTGTGGAACTTCCCGCGCACCCCTGAAATACACGCGCCCAGGCTATTCGCGTGTGGAACTTCCCGCGCACCCCTGAAATACACGCGGCCAGGCTATTCGCGTGTGGAACTTCCCGCGCACCCCTGAAATACACGTACCCTGCTGTAATCGCGTATGGGACTTCCCGCGCACCCCTGGAATACACGCGCCCAGGCTATTCGCGTGTGGAACTTCCCGCGCACCCCTGAAATACACGCGCCCAGGCTATTCGCGTGTGGAACTTCCCGCGCACCCCTGAAATACACGCGCCCAGGCTATTCGCGTGTGGAAATTCCCGCGCACCCCTGAAATACACGTACCCTGCTGTAATCGCGTGTGGGACTTCCCGCGCACCCCTGGAATACACGTGCCCAGGCTATTCGCGTGTGGAACTTCCCGCGCACCCCTGAAATACACGCGCCCAGGCTATTTGCGTGTGGAACTTCCCGCGCACCCCTGAAATACACGCGCCCAGGCTATTCGCGTGTGGAACTTCCCGCGCACCCCTGAAATACACGTACCCTGCTGTAATCGCGTGTGGGACTTCCCGCGCACCCCTGAAATACACGCGCCCAGGCTATTCGCGTGTGGAACTTCCCGCGCACCCCTGAAATACACGCGCCCAGGCTATTCGCGTGTGGAACTTCCCGCGCACCCCTGAAATACACGCGGCCAGGCTATTCGCGTGTGGAACTTCCCGCGCACCCCTGAAATACACGTACCCTGCTGTAATCGCGTATGGGACTTCCCGCGCACCCCTGGAATACACGCGCCCAGGCTATTCGCGTGTGGAACTTCCCGCGCACCCCTGAAATACACGCGCCCAGGCTATTCGCGTGTGGAACTTCCCGCGCACCCCTGAAATACACGCGCCCAGGCTATTCGCGTGTGGAACTTCCCGTGCACCCCTGAAATACACGTACCCTGCTGTAATCGCGTGTGGGACTTCCCGCGCACCCCTGAAATACACGCGCCCAGGCTATTCGCGTGTGGAACTTCCCGCGCACCCCTGAAATACACGCGCCCAGGCTATTCGCGTGTGGAACTTCCCGCGCACCCCTGAAATACACGCGCCCAGGCTATTCGCGTGTGGAAATTCCCGCGCACCCCTGAAATACACGTACCCTGCTGTAATCGCGTGTGGGACTTCCCGCGCACCCCTGGAATACACGTGCCCAGGCTATTCGCGTGTGGAACTTCCCGCGCACCCCTGAAATACACGCGCCCAGGCTATTTGCGTGTGGAACTTCCCGCGCACCCCTGAAATACACGCGCCCAGGCTATTCGCGTGTGGAACTTCCCGCGCACCCCTGAAATACACGTACCCTGCTGTAATCGCGTGTGGGACTTCCCGCGCACCCCTGAAATACACGCGCCCAGGCTATTCGCGTGTGGAACTTCCCGCGCACCCCTGAAATACACGCGCCCAGGCTATTCGCGTGTGGAACTTCCCGCGCACCCCTGAAATACACGCGCCCAGGCTATTCGCGTGTGGAAATTCCCGCGCACCCCTGAAATACACGTACCCTGCTGTAATCGCGTGTGGGACTTCCCGCGCACCCCTGTAAATGACGTACCCTAGTTTTTCGCGTGTGGAACTTCACACGCACCCCTGTAAATGACGTACCCTGGCTTTTCGCGTGTGGAACTTCACACGCACCCCTGGTATCGACGTGGCCAGGGCAATCGCGTGTGGGACTTCCCCGCACCCCGGGATACACGTACCCAGGGCAATCGCGCAAGTGACTTCTCGCGCAACCCGTTGTACACACACGCGCGAATTTTTGAACAGTGGGTGTCCGTGTAAATGGCGTACACCTTTGCACATCATTAGTCCTTTGGGGTCACGGTATGGCCCATTGCTGTATGTGGGTGGTATTTGTTGCCGCAGGTTTTGGCGCACTTTCGTTGAGTGCGTCGGGACGCTACCGCCTGCTTACTTGTGGCGTACGTTTTTGTGCCTGTGCGCTGGTTTGATCGAGCGCTGTTTTGCCCTGTTCGAATCCATGAATACGTGTTGCCGGAGAGCGTGTGGGCGTTCCGCGCACTTGCCTCCTGTACTTCCCCGTGCCGCCCACATTCTTCCCCATTCCGAGTGTTGTGCCCCATTTTATTCCCCATTCCGAGTGTCCCGCCCTGTGTTCCGCCTACTTTAGAGCTGTGCGCTGCGCTCGGAGTGATAGCGCAGTGGCCGTGGCGCACGCCGTTGGTTGACCTGTGCGCCGGCGTGCGCCGCGCACTTTTTCAGCGCACGTCCTATGCTTTTCTTGCGCACGGACTTCCATGAATCGACGTGCGCTGGTTTCCCTGCGCTTTTCGCTATTTTTCGGCGCAGCGCACGTATAGGCCCCTCTGCGCCGGGATTTTCGGCGCACATTTATTCCATGAATCGGCCTGTGAATCTTTTCTATACTAAGCAAGTGCTTTATAGGCAGAAATTAGCATATGATAACATCTGTCGATTCTGTGTGGATGCTGCTAAGGTGGAAACCCTTAAGCATCTGCTAGTTGAATGTCCAATGCTTATACCTTTGAGAGTGCGATTGTTCCTAGGATTGATAATAGTGGATCCAGATACGCTTTGGAATATCTTGTATAATAGTCAGAAATCGAGACTGAATATAGCGATGGTAACTTTTATGCAGGCTCTGAACTTGTTGCAACAGTTATGAGATAAGGATACCACTGTATAAAGGTTGCTTTTAAAGAAGGTATCTAATTTTATGTGATTTGGCAACATTTTGAGGAACAATTGTGGTGATGAGTTTATTGGCCTATTAACTTGATGTAGTTGATGCTGTATATTGGATTACTGTTGAGATGAATTTGAAATTTGACATTTTGGCGATAAAGGGGAATTATTAGAGTATGATCTCTAATTAAGTCATGAGGGCCAAAAATGTGAATAGTCCATTATAGAAACCAATGGACTGAATTCTCTTAGTTTGTATTTTTTAGGTTTTTCTTCCTTTATCTTGACAAAATGTCTTTCATTTTTTGGTATCATAACAACTGTTTAATCTCCATCTTTTAAATCTGTTAAGTATAATGTTTATTTGATGAATGTTCTGAATATGTTGTAAATTTTAAATGTTTGAAAGGCTGATTTTTTCAGCTAACTTAAAATAAAACATAAAATAAAAAAATTAAGAAAAATAACATTTTGCAATGCTTTGCTTACATAGTGCATGTACGTAGTGCCCAGAAAAAGATGTGCCTAGACTGTTGTAACCTAGGTTGTTTGATCGGATTCAGCAGTGATCGAAGTGAGTGGGAACGGTTGGGAGTGGTGTCCCACACTACCTTTATTTTTTTCTGTTTACCATTCCTTTACTTTTTGCGACATTATTCACCAATCTACATAGAGGATTTGTCCATGCATGTCCCTGTGCAAGTGTAAAGTTGTCATAGGAACCTTATTACTGTCACAGACTATTGGAATGCCCTGGCTACAACACTTGTCACTTGTTGCACTATGCTTGCCCCTAATCTCTCCCCTGCCGAGACCACAGTTCCACTTTTTTCAGTACACTCCTACCACTGGGTTTCAGAGTGAGAAAAGCAGGGTTAATCTCACGTGAAATATTAGCTCATATACACTGCAGCAGTCATTCATCAATGAGTAGACTAAGTCTCCATAAAATGGTTAGAACTTTGCATATTTTCAGTCGAAAAAACATCGCCTGGATGTCCGTGACTTTCATTGGAATAAGCACCTCCTCTAGTACCAAGTTCTTACAAAATGCACCTCCACATGTATTTAGCGCAAAATATATCATACGTGAGAACAAACATCAGAATGAAGTCATTATTCCATGGAACAGCACAGCAATTTGAAATGCATTGAAAAATTATGGTAAACATTTTTTGGGCTATAGCCTTCCTTTTTAATCTCCCACATATGGCACACATTAAAACTCTTCAAATGCATATGTGGGCTTTGCATGTGTGTTAAATTCATATATCCTTCTTTTCTGTTTTCTCACCAACACAAAAAGAAGAGCTTAGTACAAATCCACAATTAAACTCTATATGAATATGCATCTGGTAAACATGGCCCAATTACAATAGCATGCAAAGGGAGAAGCATACGAGAATGCTCAGTGTCCCCTTATCATGCCAGGTGTTTGCCAGGAAGAGTATTTTTAGCATCCTCGGAATGCTTTGTACCTGTGTGGGTAGTAGATGGACTTACATTAAACATATCAGTGCCTCTGCATGTGTTTAGGCTTGAAAGGACGAATTCCCAGAGCGCTTTTGCCACTATGGGGTTATGCCATTATAACACGCTTCTATGAATTAGGCCCTTAGTGTTCAATAGCGCTTTTGTTCATTCATTATGTTTTAGGTTATTTGTTTCTGCGTCCAAGTACACTTACCAAGTACCATAGATTGACAGGGTAAATTCATAGAATCCAGCACACAAGTGGCGCACGCGGCTGGCGCACAGTGTGCGTGTGTGACAGTCTGCGCCAGCCGTGTGCGCTAAAATCCATTTCTGTGCACAGCATATTCATGGATTTCAACATCCAAAACCAGCCGTGGAGCAGAGAGGCGCAGCGACCCTGCAGCAGTGCCAGTTACGCCCCAAACCCCTCCCCGTGCGCCATGCACAGCGCACAAATCCCGTACATGGCGCACAGGCCATTGGACCAGCATACAGCCCCCCAACCATGAAAACGCCTGTAAAACTCCCCGGGCACCCCTCCGAATACATGTACACCCCGGCGCGGGGAGCTTCACACGCGATTGGCCCTGTGTGAGCGGGAACGTGTATTTCGAGGGTGCGCGGGAACTTTCACACGCGATTGGCCCTGTGTAAGCAGGGTACGTGTATTACTGGGGTTCGCGGGAAGTTTCACATGCGATTGGCCCTGTGCGAGCGATGTATGTGTACCTGTACATACACATCCATACATGGCCCTACAGAAACACATATGCAACCTGCACACTACTGGCACACCACGACACGCACAGCGTCCAACCAGTATGCATGTACACTTACCGCTCGACTCAAGACGGGTCTGCCTCTCAAGGACCTGGACGTGGAGCGCTGGGCTTAGGACCTTCATTTGGTGGTCGGACAGGTGGCCCCAGCGCCCCTTGGCATACGCTGCCTTCATAGTCAGCGCATGAACTTCCAAAGAGGGCTTCATACTGCCCCAGGACTTGCTCCACCAGGACACCAACTTCCCTGGCACTGAAGCTGGTGGCACTCTGCCTCTTTGGCTGGGGGTTGCCAGTGGTGCCAGATCGTGTTGTGCACGACATGGCAACCCCAGAGGCAGGTGTGGGTGGGCAACTTGGTCCTGGGGATGGGCTGTGGAGCGATGGTATCCCAGTCGGGAGTCTTCAGTTCCAGCAGGGGTGGTCACAGCAACTGCACCCCTGGCTGACATGCAGGCAGCAAATAGCAGAGCACGTGGGCAGCAGGCAGGCAGGCAGCAGCAGATGGCATGTGGGAGTGTGCTCGGGCCTCTTGGGGGCAGTAATTCAGCCTTCTGGGCAGGAGCGTGGTCTTCTGTGTGTTGTTGCGTGGCCAGCTTGATACGGAGTGATTTGGCACGTGAAAAAATTGCACGTCAGCGTGTAATTCGAGGAAAGGCCCTTAGCGCGTAAGCGCGTCTGTGACGTTACGCACGCAGGTTTTTCCCCCGTGACAGGTGCATAGTGAATCAGCACGTGAATACACTGCACGTACACAAATCATTGGACCAAAGGCCCTTTAGCGCGTAAGCGTGTCTGTGACGTGACACGCAAGGGCGTTTCCCTCAACACACGTGCATGTTCATCGTACAAGTGCAAAAACTGCACATCCGTGTGCCAGCTCATGTAATTGGAGGAAAGGGCCTTAGCACGTTTACACATAAGTGACATTGTACATGTGGGCCGATTGAAAAGGTACGTATAGCATGCCATTTTCTTGTATGTGCTTTTCGTGCAGAGCGAGTGGGTGAATTTTGTACTTCTAGTTGGTTCACACGCGATTACTTCACAACGGTTCAAGTTCGTACTCCCTGTTACCTCTGACAGCGTTCAATTCTTATTTTGGCCTGTTTCCTCAAACAGCGTTCACTTCTTCTTTTGTCCTGTTTCCTCAGACAGCGTACAATTCTTCTTTTGGCGGGGGTGTTGCCAACGCGCACACGTGCCTCTTTTTCACGTTCTTTTTCCAGGCATACGGTGAGTCATGCACGTATTTACCAACTGTGCTTGCCCCGTGTGTCGTGTACCCCTTCAGAGGTCAGTGTAGGCTGTGTGTATTACGCATACGCTTATTTTTGTGTTTCTAGGTGCCACAGCATAGTGCGGGTTCATTATTCCACGCACGTGGTCTACGAGGGGTTGCGTGCACGTTCAGTTTTGTTTTCGGGTGCCTGTGCGTTGCGTGACCCGTCATCTTCCCGCAGGGGTCACAGACAGCCTTGCTAGAGCACTAGGGTACGAATTCCATCTAGTACCCTACCCCTTTCACCCCCAATTGCCCAGGACAATTGTTTATTGCTACTCCCATACGCACAACAACATCAGTGCCATGGTTGGGAGGCGACCAAGTGGTAAGGGAGGCAAAGGTGGCCGACCTCCAAAAGGTGGGCGTGGTGGGCGCGGTAGGGGACTTGGACAGGATTTGCAGGGTGCCCCTAGACCCCCATGTGTGGAGGACCAATCAGGGACACCCATGACCCCACCCCATGGTTGTGGGAAACGTAGCTGACACCATCCCAGCTCAGCCCTTGTTGGACCAGCCCATTTTGGCACCAGAACCGGCACAGGATGACTCCCAGGCTGACTTCCAGGTCGCGCTATGTGCGCTTTGCTGTGCGTGTAGCCCACGCCGTTTGATCACATGTGCGCCCGCATGCGCCACGCAGAATTTTAGCACACATCCCAGATTTTACACGCGCACAGACTTCCATGAATCGATGTGCGTGGATTTCACATGCTTACACTGCGATTTTCGCACTTACGCTGAGATTCGCACGCTTTTGCATGCTTGCGCAGAGATTTTTGGCGCACATTTATTCCATGAATCGGCCTGTTAATGTTCAATTTGTTAAAGTTCAAGTGTTTGGGCCATTGTACAATTCACCGAATTACCCAATATGGTGGTCATGCCTTGATTTTGCTTGTACAAAAATTAATGTGTATGTAGGTATTTTCTCACAAATGCAGCATGGTAGAATTTGTGATGAATAAAATCCCCATTATTTCAGCCAAATAACTTAATCAACTTTTAAGTTTAGTGTTTAACTAATCCTAACCCAACATTTCAAGAATTGTGTTTTTAGCCATGACCATGGCAGCCATTTTACACTCGGGAAATCACACAAAAACATGCCACCATGCGGGGCATGAGTTTGGTGTTGACACTACTAGACCAGGGGTGAACCTTACCCCTTTACGTGGTAAGATTGTCACCAGGTGACCCTTCACCTGCCTAAGTCACTTTCACTAGTCACCCTCTAAAAGCTCTTCCAAAAATCTGTTTTAGCTTGCACAGATCCTGCATCCCAAGCACATCAGAAAAGGCACCGACTCTTTCGCTCTAATTACTCACTGTGTTACATTGAGGTAGGCATTTTCTTTTTCTTCACCCAAAAATGTGATGTGTGGAAGGTTTTGAATGAATCTGAACCACTGGCATTGCTCTGGGCAACTTTCCACACTACCATTTTTTAGCCCATCTACGCCATTGCAAAAATTGGCCAGCCATTTGAAAATCTGCAGGTACTGCAACCAATGGTAGCAGCCCTGCCTGAATTGCTAGGCCAGGTCTTTACATTTTACAAATCTGTTTACAAATCTGTTTGCTTCTAGCCTCTCCCAATTTGTTAAAGACTGCAACCGTTGCTTATTTTCTTATTACATGGCCTCCGGTAGCGGCCATGTAGTTATGGTTAAGTTGCTAAACTTATAGGAAGAGCACTTTTTGGGTGGCTTATAACTTCGCTCTCCCTGAATGAATCCTCACCCAACTTTGCAAGAAAAGTATATGGCCCACACCATTTATTTGCAAAGTTTGGTGAGGTTTTGTCCAGGGGGGGGCAAAGTTATAGGGTGGGTCCAAACATTTATTTTTTTCCCATAGACTGAATGGAGAAAAAATGTGCTCATGCCTACAGCCCAAACCGCTGGAGGGATTATCACCACATTTGTGGCAGGAGCGGCGGCTTGGTCCCGAAAGCGTCCTTTAGTAAATTTGGTGATCCGTCCAGTATTATTATTTTTTTAAATAACCAAAAAGTGGGTCTAAAGAAATGTGTGATATCTATGACTTGACACACTCCCCTGTTTGCTCCACGGACAGGACACCGATTGGAAAATCGGCTTGGGCATGAGGTGCGTCACATTGTTTCAATGCGCCGGCCATATTGGATCCACGGACAGCGCAGCGTGGAAGTGAGAATAAATACAATTGTGGGGAGTGTGTTGGTGTGTAGGAGTGCTTGGAGAGGGTGGGGGAGTAAGAGATGGGTCAAATGATGTATTTGTTCAGGTGGGAGAAGACTGTGATGTGTTTGTGGTGTCCGCGGTCACAGCGGTTGTCCACGGACATACTAAACACTGGGCGCACTACTGCCTATTTTACTTTACTGTGATGTTGGTTTTCGGTCGTTAGTAGAGCATTGGGTGAAGAGGGTATGTATTGAAGAGTTTGTGCATTGGTTCTAATTATTATTTTAAAATGTTAATTAAGTGGATAGGTTTTGAGGTGGATGTGTCATGTTTTTGGGTTGTGGTCATTCGGTAGGTGTCTGTTTCTCTTGGTGTATTATTCTGCGGTGGTTATGGCCAGGGCCTAGAGTCTTGAATGCATGGCCACAACCATCGCAGCATGTCCTTAATAATATTTTATTATTGTATACAAATATAAAAATTGAGAAAGAGAGGGGGAAGCAGAAACTGATACAAATACAGGGGAATTAGGGATTTGTACATGTTGGATGGTAGGGAAGGAAGTGATTGAAGTCTCATCATAACGCTTTTCTTGCTGGGGAGTTTTTGGGGATGATTGGCTGGGACATGGAGAAGGGGTACAGGTACATGTGGGATGGTGATATTACATTTTTTTCCTTTATCTCGTCCTCCACAAAGATTTTTAAAAGAATGAAATTTGTCATTAAAAGATCCATTTTTTGCACTACACGCTGCAGATGATTTTCCAAGGTGCCTGTTTCTGTATTATTTTTATTGTCTGTAAGGTCTGTTAAAAAAATATATATGTTAAGTAAACATAAAGTAATGGTTATTGATTGGTTTATTTAGAGAAGTGTAGTGTCTACCATTAGTATCACTGTTTTCACTCATTTTGTCCCGAGGAAAGTTTTCTTCTAGCCATTCCAAAGTACTAGACATTTCTGCGTAAAAAAAAAACAAATACTTTCAGTGTACCCTAATACAGAAAGTTTATAAATATATAAAATTAATGTAGTGTACTTACAAGTTTCTTTTTAGGTTTTGCTGTTACTGCTGCGCGGTTGTGCTGATGATTTTTGCTGTGGAGTTTCTGTGAGGTAATTCTCCTGGAGGCATATTTATTTTCTTTTGGTATGTTCCATTATGATGCATATGCTATGTAATTGGATTGTTGCTGTCTTACATATACAGTTTGCACTTCTTAATTATTATTGAATGTAATGTGTTTATGTGCTGCTTTTTGAACATGTTCAGTGTTTTTATTGCATGATACAACAATGTAAGATACCCCCTGAGTTTTTGGATAGTGTTGATGTTGAGCGAGTCCGTCCGCGGACATGCGCACGGTCAGCAGACATCCGAACCACTAGTGTGGGACAGAGGGTTCAGTATGTTCTATGTTACATGTATATAAACTAAGGGAATCCTACTAAACACCTATCAAATTCAAACTACATATCTATATTCAGTGAAAACACTTTGTTAAAAGGGTGTTATGGTTAAGTTGAGGTACTAAAAACCTATGAAATTCAGTAAAAAAACTTTGTTAAAGGGAAATTATGGTTAAGTTGCGCTACTAAAAACCCATGAAATTCAGTGAAGAAACCTTGTTGAAGGGACGTTATGGTTAAGTAAAAACAAAAAAACCCTGAAATTCGCCAGTTATGGTAAGGTATGAACCATAACTCATGCCACCACAGTGCACTGCTAAGACTAACACCCAGGACATCAAAGATGACATCACAAATGTCATTTATGACATCACTGATGACATCACATGTGCATTTACTTTTCATGAAAAGTCTGTACAAGGGCTTCTTATTGTAACGTTGATAAAAAAAGTGTCAAGGATCATTGGAATAAATATCATGAGGTACGTAGTGCATTAAGCAAATAGCAGTCTGTAAAACATTTCATAAGTATCTAATAAAACCCACTTACTACATCATTGCATTATTATAGATGTAATACAAAGAGACAACAACACATACAAATATGAGCATATACAGGGAAAGTGAAGTAAGAAAAAAAGCAGCAGTACTACCAGACAATGTTCCTAACCTAACTGATTATCTTCATGAACAGAAATGATTGCTTTGTTTCAAAGCTGCTACTTCCCTTATGTATAAGAATCACATGATGCGACTGGACCCTAAGGAAAGTAGCGTGAGTACAATCTATACAAATATGAGCATATCCAGGGAAAGTACAGTAATAAAAAAAACAGCAGAACTATATGAAAGTGTTGATAACCTTACTGATTATCTTCATTCACAGAAAGCATTGCTGTCTTTCAAGCCTGTGTCTTCCCCTATGTATATGTTTCATATTCTGTGAGTGGACCCTAAGGGAATTACTATAAGAAAATATTTGTAGGATAAGTCTACAATATAGTACCTTTTGAATTTTTAGTTCCTGACTGTTACTGAAGAAAACCATGTGGCCTAGATATGTCAGTAAAGGAAAAATGAGGGAGCCAGACATGTGATGTCATCAGTGATTTATTTATTTATTTATTTATTTATTTATTTATTTATTTATTTATTTATTTATTTATTTTATATTGCACACCTTGCCCTTGGGCATCTGGGTGCATGGTTTAGATGTAGATGGTTACAAATGTAATCAATGACATATCTGATGTCATCTTTGATGTCCTGGGTGTTAGTCTTAGCGGTGCACGGTGGTAGAGCACGTTATGGTTGCTTATCTTATCATAACTGGTGAATTTCAGGGGTTTTTTGGTTTTACTTGTAACCATAATGTCCCTTTAACAAAGTTTTTTTCACTGCATTTCATGGGTTTTAAGTAGTGCAACTTAACCATAACGTCCATTTGTCCTGCACAGTTGATTTGTGTGTGGTACATGGTTCTTATAATGAGACTATGGCATACTTGTTTATTGTTTCATGATTATGCCACAGTATAGCCACCTCACAGCACTGAACAAGAAGGGAATATACCCTGCTGAAAGCCAGCAATGAAAGCACCAGTAACACAGTGGTGTCTGGTGAATTTTTAATTGGTGTAGCGCAAATATTTGCCACATATTTGCAGGAGCGACAAATCATAGCAAGGGAGCCCGAACCAACCAAGAGGTGCCCGGAGGGTTTTCTTCCCCCAAGAAAATGTTTTAAATAAAAGGTTAAAATGGTGTATTATACTGCACACTACTTGTACAAAATTGGGTAAAAAGCCAGTTTGCAATTGGGTTTGAAGTGTAATTCATGAAAAAATCTGATAGATGCAAGTCACCAAGAGTGTACAGGAGCATTTCCCAATATAGTTTCATGATGCCTTTCCCCATAATATATGCACGCCTAAAAAAACAATTTCACACTGGCAGTGCCCATATATGTCCATTCTCCCTGCAGCTATATATGTCAGTATTCCCATTAAGAATTTACTCAAGTTTGCCTTATGCATAATGCCAGTAATCATTCCATATGGAAACATCTCTAAACTGGTTCTGCCAATATACGCCAATACCTGCACATAGGAACATACTCCTGTTGGCTTTGCTATTACAAATGCCATGCCACAACAAGAAAGCATGGTCAAACTGGCTGCTCCAATGCAGGCTAGTCCAGACACATAATAACACGTATGTTTGCTTCATCATAGATGCCCAATAAAAAATTTCATGAGACACAAAGAAATGGCTAGACTGAGTGTATCAAAATGGCAGCGTAGCCCCGTTATAGCACTCATCATGCTTGCTTCATCATTGTAATTATAATTGTTTTTTAATAAAGCATATAATATCAGAGATTGGTTTCTAAGCGCGGGATCGCATTCATAGATGTTTTGTGTAGCATTGTCTCACTTCCAAGACAAATGTGTTGCCCCTGAGCTATCCCCCCTCATGTTTTAAAGCAAGCATTATGAGTGTTATTATGTGCCGAGACTGGCATTTTGGTATTATAAATCCAGCCACTTGTTTTGTGGCATGATATTTTTTACTGGGCATCAATCATAGATGTCCAGTAAAAAATGGCATGCCAGAGTAAGAAATGGCAATACTGAATGCATCAAAATGTCATTCTAGCAGCATTAATAACACTTATCATGCTTGCTTTATCATACATTTAAAGCAAGCATGATGAGTGTGTTATTACGTGACTAATTCACAGAGTATTCACTCGCTCATTTAAACACACATTCACACAGCATTCATTTCAAATGTCATTCATTCACCCACTCATTTAAACACACATTTAAGCAGCATTAATTCGCTCACTGAAAGGATGATGATTTTGTACTGCCCATCTATGGAAGTTGCCACGTAAAAAATGTATTGTTGAGTGCCGCCATCCACTGCCCAGCACAAACACACACACACATTCACACAAAACATTCACTCACAGCATTAACTCACACATTCACAAGCACACCCATACACCATACACTCACTCATTCATGCATAGATTTACATTATAATACATAATTTTCAAAGATATCCTACCTGCACACAGCTCTGGTCCACATTCAGCTCTGCTATGGTCTTGAGAGCTTATGGCCTCCTCACAGCATGAACAAGGACAAGGAAGCAGAGTGCTTCCTGGTTCTTGCTCATGTGTACAGGAGCACCGATAATGTGGTGCCCTTCTCAGTTTGTATGTTTGAGGAGACGTGCGGCAGGAGCACCCCTAGCACATACAGACATTCCCAATTAGCTATACAAGGTTGGAGAAGCAAATCTCTCCAACCATGTATGGCTCATTGAGCATGCCCGGCTGGGGAGCGGAACTGTCAAAGGGAACCTGCGTTCCCCTTTGACAGTTCAGTCAGCTCAGGAGCACTCCTTCAGGTGCAACAATGAGCCTCAGGAGTGTTCCTGGACTGGCAGCTCTTCCAAAATGAGTTTAGGCTTTGCCTGGTTGGTGCTCCCTTCTCCATTATGGACAAGCCACCCCTGAATAACATAGTAGTCTCAGAGCCCCTGTGATTGTCCCAAAATATTGAAATGTGCCACTGCCAGATGTTTCCATACTCTTGTCGGAAAAAAAGGGAAGAAGGAGAGTAAGAGTAGAAAGGAGATAACAAATGACAAACAGTAAAAGACATACTAATTATTGAAATAGAGAGGGGCAATGTTTGTGAAAATGTGTGTGCATGATCCTGCAATAACATTAGTGTGTGAACAAAGTGTGTAGAATGTTAAGAGTAAGGTCAAACGTGTCAGTGGATAAGGGAGAATTTGTTTCAGGACAGGTTTAATACAGAAGTTTACACATTTCTAAGTATGGCTATGAGGTGGATTCAAGAGGTGCTAAACAACTTGTTGAATTGTTTTGGTTTTCATTGCCTGAGAATATGTTTGTTTTTTGTCACAAAGAAAACATCAGAATCCTAACTCTGGGACTACTCGGTTTATTGACCACGAATAACCGATTCAAAAAAAGATTATTAAAAAGGTAAATGTGTAGGGTGAGAAACAACTGCTTGTGTAATTTTCTAGCCCCATGATTTAACAACCTTTGGACAATATTCTTCTTAACACAAGGCCCATTGTGCTGTTAGACTGCATGTTCTGCCTTGCGAAGCACTGCTGTTCAGATTTCAGTTTGCATTATTGCCTGAAACTGACAATGTTAGTGTGCTTGTCACTATACGAGTACTTTTACCAACACTAAATGTTAGTACCCAATGCTACCCCCCTTGTTGCCGCAATACTAAGTGTTAGTAAAAATGCTACCTAACAACACAGAATATACTGCACACAATCTTTAGCTCATAACCTCTCCTACATATGCCCTGTTTACTGCAAAGACACTGATTAAACATGGGGACTCTGCCGAACAACTTACCTTCAAGGCTAAAAATAAAGTGCCCATTCAGATGTATTTTCTTCCCTTCCATGCTTGCTAACCAAGCCTCAATATCTTCAACTCTCTCTTTCTAAATATCTTCCTTCTCGAGCTCTTCGCTCTTCCGCCTCCAACTCCCTCAGTGGCAGTCGCTTCTCCAAGCAATGAGTCGGTGGTAGATCTCTTTCTTCGGCTCGTGCCTCCCTCTGGAACAGCCTTCCTGCCCCCCTGAAACTAACTTGAGGAGAACCATCTCTGATTTCGGAAGCACCTCAAAACCTTTCTCTTTGCTTCCACTTTCTCTCCTCCTCTCCCCTGCTGATTTCCTGACTGAAACTGACACTGCACTGGCTACCTGGCCACCCTCTGATCTCGGGCCCAGGTCCCCTCCCCCGTCAGTTGCACACCTGCACTGCTTTCCTTGCAACCCCGCACTTGGGGACTGCATTTCTGTGTCCCAACAGTCCCTTTACCAGCACTTGACACTTGATGCCTGCACTTACCCTTTACCCCCGCACTTGCCAGCTGCTGGGCGTACTTTTTTTATTGTTATTTATTCTATTATCCCTTGGACTGCACTTTCCCCCTTCCCCCTTCCTATGCACTTGCACGATCTGAATAACACCTGGCCTAATAGGATCGCTGTCTGTCTTCCCTCTGTTCCCCCGCCC
The DNA here is from genome assembly GCF_040938575.1 of Ambystoma mexicanum. Classification (NCBI taxonomy): domain Eukaryota; kingdom Metazoa; phylum Chordata; class Amphibia; order Caudata; family Ambystomatidae; genus Ambystoma; species Ambystoma mexicanum. The sequence goes on from NC_090940.1 coordinate 359,004,939, forward strand.
TTGCCTCATCACGCATTCAGACACTTGTGTATAGGCACGTTATAAATGCCATATCATATCATATCATTATAAAACTTTATTGTAAGTGCCACTAACCATATCAAGTTGTCAACTCTAGACATGCCTAGAATCATCAGTACCTTCCCCGTCCACTGCTACATTCCTCACGTGTGAACATTTCCATCTGCACAACCCAGATCACTGACAGTTATTTTAACCTTTTGTTTATTCAATTTGATTGTGTGTTTTTCCTTATGTTTCAGGAGATATTATGAATTGGAATAAATCAATGTTTTCTACTCTCCTTTCCCATAGATCACCACCCACATGAAACAATGTTAAACCACCAACTGTTACCATGGTATCCTGTGGCACTGTGTAAAAGAACACATTGTGCTGCAATGGCCTGACAAAAAATGAACCATGATTGAGGTGTGTGACTGTATAATTCATTGTACATGTACTGACCAGCCACTTGCGCTTAATTGATTTTGTATGCACTAATTCTTCAGATTTTGGATTAATTATGGATACCATTATGTGGCCGGTCAGATAGCACAGCGAGTCGAGCGCTTGTTTTGACATCTGTGCAGAGTCTGCTGATGCAGGTTCGAATCCCGGCAGGGCCAAACTCAGCCTTTCATCCTTCCGAGGTTGATAAATGAGCACCACACCCCGTGGAAATACGCAGCGCTCAGATACCTGAGGGTTTGTAGCGCTATATAATTGCCCAAACAAACAAACAAACACGCATCCCATTGTAACACTCTGATCTGCCTGCAACCCACACAGCACACTTGTAGCATCAGGCAAGAATGGTTTGCCAGGGCATATGTAGTTTTGCTCCTTGAACTTTACACAAGTCTCTAACTTTGGAATCAGGTATAAACCTGTCTCCCATTTCTCAAAGGTCACCATTTCCAGAGTCACAATTCTTACATATTCATAATTCTGACAGAATCCCACATTATGTAATATTCTGGTCTGATATATTAATTCTGGGGAAATATATGGAATACTAAGAGAAGAAAACTATATGTTTTACATACACGGGGAATCACACTTGCCATTTCAAATGCAATCTTTTCCCGCAATGTCTGAATCTCCAGTTTATGTGTGTAATCATTTTCCGGATGATATAAGATAGACAAAATACAATGGAATGTGACCTTGAATCAACTTGGATACCCCATCTTGAACCTCACACACACATTTAGTGAGTATCACCCCCAAAGGATACACAAAATTCAGAATATCCTCTAATATCCCAACTTGCTTGAACATCACATTTATACCATGCTCTAACAGCCTTGATTGATCATTCAGAGTTACAATGATCTGATTCACATGCTGAGCTAGTTCCTTCCGTTCCACTCTAAACCTTGTCCAGTCTTTGTTGTATAATTTTCAAATCTTGACCTAATTCTCAGTCCTTGTCCCTGTAGGATTGTTTAGCGTGTTTTGGGAGCGCAGAGTACAGCACCACTGCACAGGATCAATGTATAGCATGTTCTTTTTGAAGTGCAGCGCCACTGCATGGGTTTGGTGCATTGCTATGATGCAATTGTTTCAAGCTATGTGTTGCCAGTGTAACATGGACATATAAATGAGGGCAGGTTATTCAGTCAAAAATGATTTTTACATATAAAAAGCAAATATTTTTTTTCACAATTAAAAGCACACATTTGCACATTCAAAATGCACACTATTTTTCACCTGAAATGCCAATGTTGCAAAAGACACATTTGAAAATTAATAAACTAACATCATTAACAACTAACCTGATCATAACCCACTAATAATAATGTGTTCTTCAGTGCAACATGGATGGAAAATGACAGGCTCTGAAAGTCATTATTTAAATGCACATTCAGTTTTTTTTTCTTCCTTTTGCTCTGCTTTTCTGTCCACAGTAATTGAAGGAAGCAAAGACCTCGAATAAGCAGGAAATCAGTTTGGTTACAGTTGCAACTGTATAAGCCAAGCCATTGTGTGCAGAGGGTGGTTAGGGCATGATAGAATTTTATTGGTTAGGATCCTTTGGTAGGAGGTAACCAGAGTTTTTTTGTTTAATCTCGAGGAAGGAGCTAAGGAGAGACATCTTGACACAGCTCGAAGAAGGACTGGGTTGATAGCTGGGGATGCCTGATTCCTAAAGCAGATTCATCTTGGTTGCAGAGACTGGGATTTCCAGTCAACAAGTCCCAGTTTGAGTGACAGCAGATGCTTGTCCTTGCTGGGTGAACCCCTCCAGAAGGCGACCAGCCAAAGAAGTTACATACTGAATAAGCCTGGTAATTATCTCGCTGAGGTGTGGGGGCTGAGTGTGTACGAAAATATTCAGTCAGTGTAGGAAAGGAGATTCCTGTGCTTTACTCATGTGTTTGATGTTGCAAATTGAATTCTTGTCTCCGCCACTCTCTTTTCACTGTATCACAAATAATGCTGTTACTGTGCTATTTCATTTATTTCTGTAAAGAGTGAGATTGTGTTTAAATGCAACTTTTATAATAGACAAAAATATCTGAAAGCAGACGGGTGGTGTGTTTTATATTTACCAATACAGTGCTGATGATGTGGGAAGATGTTTAGACAGTGCAATTGTCATTTTCAAGGTAGCTAAAAATAAGATTTGGCCGCAGCTGTGTGCATGTCATTCAGTATGAGCAATTATAAATAACTGTGTGTGTTATAGCTTTTTTGCTGAAGGTACATGAGTCAGCAAAAATAGAGACCCAGGACATAGTTCACTACCGTATATAAGTTAGTGAAAAATACCACATGATAGCTCGCTGCCGTAGATAAGACAGCGAGAAATTGCCCATAGTGGCACACTAAAAATGAAAATGTGGTGTTCCTGAAATGCAAGCCTGAGGTCTCTATATTGATTACACGAAAAATCTAAACAAAAATAAGGGGTTCTGGATATTGGGGCCACAAATAAAACAAAGGAATTATGGTCACCAAGATACCACCAACCACGCATGTCTGTGTACTGAAATAATGCATATCCACCGTATTATTATTATACATAACTGAATACAAGGAGTGATTGTTGCTAAATTATTTTTGGCGGTAAGAAAATACTGCCAGGCCCCAAATCTACACAAAATACCCAACATATTTATGGTGCGTTGGCCGGGAATCGAACCCGGGTCAACTGCTTGGAAGGCAGCTATGCTCACCACTATACCACCAACGCAGCCAAATCTTATTTTTAGCTACCTTGAAAATGACAATTGCACTGTCTAAACATCTCCCCACATCATCAGCACTGTATTGGTAAATATAAAACACACCACCCGTCTGCTTTCAGATATTTTTGTCTTTTATAAAAGTTGCATTTAAACACAATCTCACTCTTTACAGAAATAAATGAAATAGCACAGTAACAGCATTATTTGTGATACACTGAAAAGAGAGTGGCAGAGACAAGAATTCAATTTGCAACATCAAACACGTGAGTAAAGCACAGGAATCTCTTTTCCTACACTGACTGAATATTTTCGTACACACTCAGCCCCCACACCTCAGCGAGATAATTACCAGGCTTATTCAGTATGTAACTTCTTTGGCTGGTCGCCTTCTGGAGGGGTTCACCCAGCAAGGACAAGCATCTGCTGTCACTCAAACTGGGACTTGTTGACTGGAAATCCCAGTCTCTGCAACCAAGATGAATCTGCTTTAGGAATCAGGCATCCCCAGCTATCAACCCAGTCCTTCTTCGAGCTGTGTCAAGATGTCTCTCCCTAGCTCCTTCCTCGAGATTAAACAAAAAAAACTCTGGTTACCTCCTACCAAAGGATCCTAACCAATAAAATTCTATCATGCCCTAACCACCCTCTGCACACAATGGCTTGGTTTATACAGTTGCAACTGTAACCAAACTGATTTCCTGCTTATTCGAGGTCTTTGCTTCCTTCAGTTACTGTGGACAGAAAAGCAGAGCAAAAGGAAGAAAAAAAGAAACTGAATGTGCATTTAAATAATGACTTTCAGAGCCTGTCATTTTCCATCCATGTTGCACTGAAGAACACATTATTATTAGTGGGTTATGATCAGGTTAGTTGTTAATGATGTTAGTTTATTAATTTTCAAATGTGTCTCTTGCAACATAGGCATTTCAGGTGAAAAATAGTGCGCATTTTGAATGTACAAATGTGTGCTTTTAATTGTGAAAAAAATTATTTGCTTTTTATATGTAAAAATCGTTTTTGACTGAATAACCTGCCCTCACTTATGTGTCCATGTTACACTGGCAACACATAGCTTGAAACAATTGCATCATAACAATGCACCAAACCCATGCAGTGGCGCTGCAATTCAAAAAGAACATGCTATACATTGATCCTGTGCAGTGGTGCTGTACTCTGCGCTCCTAAAACACGCTTAACAATCCTACATCCCCCAATGTCTTCACTGACAATCATGTTTTAATGTGGTTCCTTCCCTTTCAATTTTCTGTATTTATTTATGTATTTATTTGTATATTTTCAACATCCCCCCTTTCATTCATTCTGTCAGGTACACCAAACACCCATAATTACCTGTTATGATGAATACTATTTCTTACTCTCTTAAATCCAACCCTTTGTGGACCATTGTGAACCAATGTACTCACCTAGGTCATGGTGCATCCTTGCTTTTGATGTAAAAAGGGTGCCTCTCTTTCTCCTGTTTTTTCTATTCTTTGCATCTCATGTTTTGGGTGAAACGGTTTTATTTGGCTCATGTGTATGAACTGTTCCACAACCAAATCACCTTCCTCTATACTCCCTGATAGATGACTTCCTGTCATAGTTGGATTTGGTACCCTGAGCTGCACAAGTTAAAATGTGTCTTGCAAATGCTTTCTCAACTCTTCCACAAACTTGTGAATTGTGAATGCATTTGCCAAGACTTGCTCATCGTTCCTGTGCCACACCATTTAACATCTTCCTACCTGTCATTATCTCATCTGAGATTTGTAGATTTTGATGGTGTCACCCTAATATCCATGAGCGCTAAAGGGAGTTGCAAATCCCAACTTGGCCTTGCTTCAGCCACAAACATTTTATGTCAATTACTGATCTGTTGGATCTTTCTACACCACCACTGGAGGATGGCTGGTACGAAACATGTAACTTCCTTTTTGCCCCTAGAAGTTGGCATATCCTGGTCATTACTGCAATAGTAAAATGGCTTCCACGGTCTGATTCTATTCTCAGAGGCAAACCAAACCTTGAAAATATGTGATTAACCAACCACGAAGCTTCAGTCTGTGCACTACGATCAGGTACAGGTATGCATTCCAACCATTTTGACATCAAACATGTAACTGTGATGATCTGTGATGATCTTTGGACTGGGCCAATGAAATTGATTTGCAAATATGACCAGGGAAGTGTCAAACCTCTCTTTATTGATGGTTTTCCATGTGTTGGTGAGATGGGCTGGAATTGCGCACACACCAAACACCCTTGGGTGTATAATTCCACATCTTGGGACATATGCAGCCAATAAGTATACTCTTAATATTCCCAATGATTTCTGCAAACCTCTATTGCATCAATGCGTGATGTAACATTAGCACCTGAAATGACACAGGGACCACCCATTGGACATGACTTGAAATGGATTTTCGAACCAACAGTCCGTCTTGAAGCTGAAACTCTTTTGTATTCTTCATCATCACATGCAGTTCCATTCTTCCCTTGCAGTCCTCATCTGTTTAGCATTGTGTTCTGCATCTGAAACATGATTGTATAACATGCCAATGGTTGGGTTTTCTTTTTGTGCTTTAATCAATTTCTGATCAGCCGTGTGAACGCTCCTCTGAACTATTGGTTGATTATCTATGCCTTGAGATTTGGAATATGTCACCATGCCTACTTGGCTCTCACCAAGCAAATGTTCAATGGGAAACAGTTATCCCATTACTGCCACAATTTCGGCCAACTGATCAGCCTTATCATGTCGTTCCTTATCTTCTCCTAGTGTTTTGGAGTGCACTCTTATTATCCTCCACTAAATGTTTATCACATTCTCTGAAACAATATTGTCAGTGGCCTCAATCAGATTCCACAAAACTATTCTGGGCATAGTCAGAGTCTGTAACCAACACTATTTCTCTTAATTTGTTTTATACTTCTGTGGATATTACTTTCCAAATTGCAGCCAACTCTGCTACCTGACTACTCCTGGGACCTATCCTCATGTTCACTGATGGGATGCCATTCCATTTCACCCATACATTCCCGATTCCTGCCACCAATTCCTTTTCAGGGTCATTACTTACATGCTCTGCAGACCCATCCACATAGACTGTCGGGAGATTTTTCATTATCAAACTCTGTGTGGAGTGTGTGTTCAAATTCAATCAAATCCATGTTTAATTCTGTATCATCTGCAGAACCTGAAAATGCACAGTCATGCATTTATGCTATCCTGCCTTTTACTTGACATTTTAGTAGCCTGTGCACTTTTATCCATCATCGCAAATACATTGTACTTTTCTTCCACTGTGATAAGGGCATAATATCTATCCTCACAATCCTCATTTATACAAGGAAAATGTGAGTTGTTACTGATCTCGGGGCTGATTTTCCTAAAGCCTGCCTGACTTCTTGCTAAACAAAGAGGCATGTGGAATGACACCTTACCCCCATTTTGACCATGACATTTTCAACTTTATGGCCTTCTTTGTTTATTTTTATGTCCTGTGATTCCACCTGAACCTTCACTATTGACTAGCCTCCCTGCTTAATTTGCTCACGTGAGTTCTCATCCACTTCCTTTTTGTTTTTGTCACAGTGTTTTGATTGTCCTGACTTACCTTCCCTCAGGTGCACAACCACTTTGTGTTTCCATTAGCATCTTTATAATGTGTCAGTATATCAATATTTTATGTTTGGAACTCAGCTTGCATTTGTACTTTACCTGTGAACTGTGCCTCACAGAACACCTAAAGCACAAAATATTCCTCTCGAGACTTACCTGCACGTGTCCTTTGAGGAGATGTTTATCTCTGTGAAAATATGAGCATTATTAGATTCAGTGGATAATGAAACCTTGTCACTGGTTTATGGATACATCTTATCCTCACTATTCATTTCATTTAGTTCTGCTTCATTTATTTTTGGTGTGTTCAATGTAATAACCAATTCATTAAACATGTGATTGTTCATTAATTGTTTATTTCTAATCTCCTCATTCTTTTCATTTGCAACGTGCTTCTTTTTAATCTGCCTTCTTTCCTGCTGTTCTTTGGGTCCGTCGCATACATTTTCCTTTTGCCTTTCCTTGTCTTCACACATTATAATGGAGTCAATACTTTGATTTAACTCTAGGTTAAACCACAATCCTTTCTTGTGTGTGTTTTTATTTCCTATGTCATCACCACTTTTATTCCCAAATCTAAGTTAATGTGTGTTTAGCCTGTAGTGAGTCGTTTGTACCTCTGGTGAGGGATGTTTTCCTGATTAGTCATTTGCTGGTTCCTTGTGCAACGTCTCTCTTATTTTCTTCGTTCTGACTTGTCACCTGTTGCTGACTATGTTGGCCAGTGCACAGCCTTCCTATTTGCTCAGCCATTTCTTGATCCCCATAATCATCTCTCTGTATTCTGGGCCTATATTGATCGGATTCAAATTGCGCTGGCCTATTTTGGTTCCCTAAAGGTGACTGAATTATGTTATTATGTCACCTGAAATAATGTGACATAGGAGGGGGGGAATGTGCTGTTATTCATTGGGCCTCATTACACGGTAGGCGGTAACCATGGCGCTATTAGCGCCATGGTTGCCCCCGGTATTTTACCGTGTCCGCCTTGGTGGATGGCGGAATTACCACCCTACTCCAAGGTGAGCGGGGGCGGTAATTCCCCATTCACCAAGGCTCTTCCCCATTCCCATTTCTGCCCCCATAGGGCATAATGGGAATGCGGAAGGTGCTAATTACGGTACCGCAAATTGCGGTATCGTAATTAGCTCTGAGGTCCCTTTGCGGCACCCTACTTTAACAGCTGGTAAAACCAGCCGTTAAAGTCGGGTCCCGCAAAGGGAACTCATAGTAAGTCGGTAGGGGTTTACCGGTACCGGTGCCCTTTCCGGTACCGGTAAACCCCTACCGCCTACCGTGTAATGAGGCCCAATGTCCATAAGTTCATTACTCTGAGCATTAATTTGTCTGATACTCTTCCCTATGTTGAGCGCCTGCTTCAATAAATGTATCTACATATCTTGGTTCCATTTGATTGCTGTTCCCTTATGTCATAGTCACAGGGCTAAACCTACTCTGTGCTCCCTGCACCTGCTATGGCCCTGGAAGTGATTGTTTTGGGGCGCTATTTGACTCTGCCACACTGTACCAAAATCCTGCCCTTGGTGAAATGCCAGGGTACTAGGGACTGATGTAGATATCCCTTTGACTGGGATCATTCGATTGAAAAAACAGTATTTGCGATGTTGTCCTTCCTTGTGTCACTACACTTTTCTGATTCTGCATTGTGTCACTTTTTTACTTGGCCCATCTTCAGTGGCATATTTCTCCCTGACATAATTTCTGAAACCACAGGAAAAGTTATTGACTCTTTTTTACTTAATGTTCCTTGCATTTATTTTCCATTTGAGAAATACCCTCCCAGATTGTCATGACTTAGTCAGGGTCCAATGTATACTTTTTCAATTGAGAATTGATGGCAATCTAGGCTATTATCTCTTTAGGAAGTCCATGAAAGAATGTGCTTTTGAACTGAAACGAGCTAACATGTGACACCCAACTGTGTCAGAGAAGAAAACAATTTGAAGACAGTGAGCAAGAACTGAAACAAGTGAAAGGGTTAGTAAGCAACATTAGACAAGACAAAGAAGAGATCATCTTAGAGATGCAAACTCTGCAGAAAGATAATATAGAGAGCGATGGTAAGCTCCAAGTTATTGAACAAGAAATAGCTCAAATGTTCCAAGAGACAAAAGAGACAAAGAATTTGATCGATGCCAAATGAAAATGAGTCAGATGCAGCATGTGATTATTAAAATGGGTGATGAGAATACTTACCTATGTCAGGAAGCAGACCGGCTGCATAAAAAGTGCAAAGATTTGGAACAGCAAATATGTCATTTTAAATCTCAGGAAAAATAACAAGGCACCACATTCAATGGAATTGAGGTCAGCCCCCTTTCTATGAGAGAGATTAATGTCCCTATGGCTATACAGGTTACTGTGCCTGGTTGTAACGCAATAGGAGGGTTTGACTTACACACTAGTGGTTGCCACCAACCCCACCCACCTGAAAAGAGGAATGAACAAAGGAATAATGCAACTCCAAATATAGTGCCAAGTAGTCCTATTAAAATAATTAAATCAATCAAGGCCCTAATCAAGCCATTCAAAAAGGGGGGTGATTGCTGTAAAGAGGATCATCTGGAAGTGGTGCACAATATATTTAAGGCCCTAAAAATACCCAACAAACAATACAGACAATTCTTTCACTTAACTCTGGATGCGGCCACAGCAAGCATTATCAGAGGCTTGAATGAACAGGAAAACATGTCCTCGGCAGAATTTGAAAAGGAGGTTAGGCACCATTTTTCTCCATATCAATCACTGCAGGATGCAAAGAAAGCTGTATATACAATGACAGCTCAGCCAAATGTGTCACCTTGTCAATTTCTCCAAGAGTTGAAAGGAGCATTCTCCCGTTTTAATGTATCCTTTAGTCCCAACTCCACTGAGTTTAAAACTTATTTCTATGGTTTACAAAAAAGATATTATATCACAATTAATTCACAAGTTTGATCATGAGAAGTCTCTTGAATGGATTATAGACCAAGGTACTAAACTATATGAGGTTCTCTATTGCCAGAGTGGAGAGAGAGATAAAATGAACAAAACAATATCAAAATCTAAAGACTCATCAGCAACAGAAAAGGAGATAAGGTCTGCCAAAATGTCACTCAAGTCAGCTCAAACTCCAGGCAGAAATAATATGACTCCGATCAGAGGGGTGCACCACAGAGGCCACCATCCCAGGCGCTGATGTTTCAGTCACATGATTCAGGCAATAAGGAGAGTTACATTAGCCCTAGGTACATGACATGGGAGATAGACGCAGAGTGGGATACCAGGCTGATATGTCAGGCATGAATAGCAATTAAAGACAAAATCAGGATCAAATAAATGATAGTCCCTACCAGACATTGGGGGCACAGAGCAGATTTGACCCCAATACTATGGTGTATGGCAACCAGGAAAGACCACGATATGTGGATAGGTTCATTGAAAATGGAAATCAGCATAGGGGACAGTTCCCACAAAATGAAAGACAAAATATGAACTGTGCCCCACGTCACTATAATCAATCACCACCACCAATGGATCACAACCAAAGAATGATTCCACCACGTTCACCACCCTGCATGAATCAAGAGTTCAGAAACAATTCAAATAGAAATCAATCTCCTGAGAGATACCAGAACAGATTTAATCAGGGTGAAAGTAACCAGTACCGGTCTAGGCCGCAAAAAGAAGATTCTAGAGAAAGTGATAGATTTCAATGTCTTGAGGCCCAAGTAAAAATGTTGTCTGAACAGATAAGGAAACTCTGTGCACGTCAGAAACAGTCATCAAATGAAGGAGTGGAAGGATGCAGAGCCAATCTGGTGGCTTCTGATAAGAAGTGACTAAATGCTAATGGAACCTGCAATGATAAAATGCAGAATCCCATAAACCAATTTTGTGTAACGGTTCTGAATTGCTTGCTGATTTAAACATGAAGATGCCCACAAATGAGAATGAGGTAGGGATTGCAACCACACATAAAAAGAAAGTTTGGTTTAATCTAGCATTGAATCAAACTGTTGTAATATGTACAAATGAAAAAAAGAAAGGAGAAAATAAATGTGAAATTCCAAAAGAGCAAAGAGACAGATTCAAAAAAGATCTTATATGCCTTGATAAAACCACTGATGGAGAAGTAGGTTTGACTGTTGAAACATTATCCCTAGTTACTCAAAACACATAAAATACAAACAGGAAAATTGAATACTATAAAGGAGCGTACCGTCCGGTCACCTGAAAAGTTCTTTGAGCCACATACATTTCAATAGACTAAAAGGATGATGCTGTGCCAGATGCAAATAGATGCTCAGAGCCAGAAAATGACAAGTTACCATGTCATGTTTATGAGCATGTTCAGTTGAAGTACTGCAGTGTGAACACTGATGGTCCCCGAACAGAGGGGCGAACAGTGGCTACACTCCAGATGACTTCTGAATGTGAAAGAACAGACCAAGATTCCCGAGATGAGATGGGAAAAATGGAGGGAAAGATGTCCTTTCAGTTACCCCTGTGTTTGGCAAAAAGCGAGAAGGGCCTGGGAAAAGTGAGTCCTGAGATTCGTAGAAATTCACACTTTCTGTGTGCTTTGGAAGACATTGAGGACAGATATTATGCTCCCATTACTGTGGAAGAAAAGTGCAATACATTTGCAATGGTTGACACAGGTGCACAGGCCACGATTATGTCCAAAGAGCTGGTAAGAAGTATCAATGAAGGGAGATCCCCACAAAATCAGATCAGAGTGAGACAAAATGAAGGTCCAGTACATAATTTTAACAGTGAAGAGGTACCTATTGAAGGTGTCACTGAGGTTGACATAAAGATAGGAAAACACAGAATGAGACAGGAAGTATTGATCACAGCTATCAGTGAAATTCCATTCCTGATTGGAACAGATTGCCTGAAAAGGTTGTCACCCCTCATTGGTGTGAACAGTGTCATGTGGTCTCTGACAAAGAAACCATTAAGGCCTAAGAAGATATAGTCACAAAATAGCAGTGTAAATGAATGCCATACTGTTGCTAAATCAAATGATGCAGTGGAAGAGTACCTTCAAAACAGCTGTGTGCCTAGTCAAAAAGAAAAACAATCCATGCAGATTTATTTGGATCCTGGGAAAAAATGGCAGACTAAAATAGATGAACACACATTGTGCTTCTACTTAAAAGAAGAGAAGTGCAAGCAAAATACTATCCCTAAAGTAAACCCAGAAAAACATATCACAACTTTTGCTGAAATACATATGGAAGATGAGCATTCATGGATTCATATTGGCGTATAATACCATTCTGAAATGAAAAAAACCACTTTAGCGCTTGAACAGGAAAGGAGTTTTATTAATGAGAAATTACTTCGGAGAATAATGGAAAGGTAGGAGATCCCAAAATTCAGAATTAAAAAGCAATATATTTCTGGGTTGGACAATTCAGACTTTGAAAATAGAATTGCAGGAAGGTGCATGCTAAAGAGTACCATTGGTCAGAAAACCATATACCACAATGTGTGGATAGTGAATGGGACACAAAGTGATTTTTATTTGGGAAATGACATTATGCACAGAATGTGCATTTTGTTGGATTTCCTTAATCAAAAAGTGTGGTCCCGAGCAGGAGGACCTGCACCTGAATTTGAAGATGAAAGACAGACTTATCATTGTTCACAATTGGTGCCATATGCAATTGAGTTACAGGTGAAAAAGGATGTTACCATTCCTGCATTCACCAGACAGGTCACTATAACACTAAAGCATAGAAGTGGACAGCGGATGAAGGATTCTGATGCATTTGTGTGCTTAAATGAATCCATGAAGCAGCAAGGGCTGGACTGTGACTATGCCCCATTGGTAGATATTTGGGAAGGGCCATTCAAAATCGTGGTGGCTAATAAAGGTTGTCAAAACATTTATTTAGAGGAAAATTCTGTGTTAGGAATGGCAATACAAAAGTCACATTATACTGAAGATTTCAACAATATGATGATTGGGAAAATTCCTGAGAGATATGTAGATGCACAGGGCGTGTTGCCAGAGACTCTGGATTCTCAACCCAAAGGGATGTTTAAAATTCAGTCTGTGCATCATTATGATTCCAGTGAGACAGTATGCTGTCACCAGGAGAATTGCATATTGTTTGATTTAAATGAAGGTGAAACAGATAATGAGCCTATTGAAGTGGAACATGATGTTCTAAAATATTTAAAAGTGGCAACTTTTCAACTAGATACATCCACAGAGTTAGAAGAGAGCACAGAGGTTCCTCCATTAGAGGATTTTCCAGAATTTTCAAAAATGGTAAAGGAGCAGATTCTGTCAGCAGATGCATGTGATAGTGAAGAGGACAGGAATTAATTTTGAAAAGTATTTATGGAATTTAAGGAGGTTTTTGCAAAGGATGCATATGAATGTGGTTTAACTGATTTGCATGTTGCCACATTACAAGAGGGATGTGGTAGAAATCTGGTGTTTGTACACCAATATTGGTTGCCACTGGCATGCTTGGAGTCACTGGCAGAGATAATTAAGAATTTAGAATCCAGAGGAATTATCAGACCCATTCATAGTACCTCAAATCCACCCGCATTTGAGGGGTATTGAAGCCAAATATTCAATGGCGTTTGTGTGCAGACTTGAGAGAACTAAATAAAAGGGTGCCAGTCTATATGGCCACTTCCATTTATTGATCAAGGACTCACTCAGGTTCGTGGATCGAAAGTATTTACCACATTAGACCTTACATCTGGGTACTGGTGTGTGTCATTGGCTGAGGATATTCAAAATGTATTTGAATTCTCATTTGATAAAATGCAATACGCTTGGTCCAGAACACCATTTGGGAATATCAACAGCGGGAGCGAGTTTGGCATATTTCTGAGAAAGGGGCTTCCAGATGCAGCAGAAAGAGGGACCATATTTTATGTAGATGATGTCCTGATAATAAATGAAAGCCTAAGAAGTCATTTTGATGAAATTAGACATGTGCTTAGTCAATTGCAGAAGGCAGTTGCTAAGGTATCCTTGCAGAAGGCTCAATGGTGCAAAAAGAGATTTAATTTCTTAGGCCATGAAGTAACAGGTTAAATCTACAAAAGAAAAAGGTGGAAGCGATACAGAAATTGAAAAATCTTAAAAATATGAAAGGTTTAAAGACTCTATTAGGGATGACAAGATATAATAGGAAATGTATTGAAAATTACGTTGAAATCACTCAACCCTTGACTAAATTATTGAAGCATAATGTACCCTGGAAATGGGAAAAAGAGCAATCTGAGGCAGTTGATAATTTGAAAGAATGTCTGATGAAGGCGACATGCCTGGCCTATTCCATAAAGAATCAAGACTTCTTTGTAGAAATAGGATTCACTGAACAGGGTATGTCAGCTGTGTTATCTCAAAAGCATGATTCAAATCATAAAACTATCGCCTATGCAAGCAAGGCGTTATCTCAGGTTGAAAATAACTTCAGTGAATGTGAAAAGGCTCTCCTGACCACTGTCTGGGCGTTGCAACACTTTTGTCCCATTATTCGGGGAGAGATGGTGATAATTGAAACAAATCATCAACTGATACAATTTTTACAAAGTAAAAGGATTAGATCAGGTAACCTAGCGCAATCCAGCATTACTTCATGGACATTGGCATTGCAGGGATTCCCTGTGGAGGTAAGATATGGACAGAACAAAAAAAGCCTGATTGCTCAAGGGATAGCAGATCTACATTACTGTGCAGCTGAGTGTGTCTCAGATGAGATAGAAGTAGAACTCAGTTTGGATGAATTTGAACAATCACCACACAAAGCTTTTAATGAAAATGTATGCAAAGATTTGTCAACCGTGTATGTAGATGGGCGTGATTATGATTGTGATAAACAGCTGGTGGCAAGGATAGGAAATGTCTGGTGAAAATGTGAAGGCATTCCTGACATAGGGATGAGAAATGGATCCAGGCGTTACCAAATAGCAGAGTTAGCTGCCATTCATAAAGTAGTTGCTACCGCAATTGAAAACAAATTCAAAGTAATTGTCCTGGTAACGTATTCTGATTGTGCCCAAAACATCTTTGTAGAATATTTGCCTGGCTGGAAAATGAGAGGCATGCTCACATATAACAAAAATCCCCTTAAAGATGGATGGGAAAATTATTCAAGCTATAGATATATTGGTGTCAGAGAATGATCTAATAATACACTGGAGGAAAATTCAAGGACATTTAAAGGCACCAGGTGAGGATAAGGAGTCAAAAATGGAGACTGTCATGGGGGAACTATTACTGGCCACATATGTCCCAGGATGTGGAATTATACACCAGGGGGTGTCTGATATGTGCACAATGTAAACCTGCTTCACCAATGCATAGAGCTCCATTAACACAAAGAGGGTTAACCCTTCCATGGTCAGATTTGCAAATCGACTATGTAGGACCTGTGAAAAGGTAAGGGAAACAGGTATTTATTGACGGTGGTATGTCTAATGTCCAAATGGGTGGAATGCATTCCTGCGCCAGATTGTAGTACACAAACAGCTGCCACATTGCTGGTAAATCACATATTTTCAAGATTTGGGTTACCCCAAAGGATAGAATCAGACAGAGGAAATCATTTCACAAGCGCTTTGATGAGAAAGGTTTGGCAGGTATTGGGGATAAAAAGGAAATCGCATATCTCCTACCGGCCCGCTTCCTCTGGGAATATTAAGAGAAGCAATAGATCTATTTTGGAGATACTAAAGAAATTTGTAGCAGAGGCAGGTTCCAGTTGGGATTTACGGTTACCTTTGGTATTAATGGCAATTAGGTTGACTCCTGCTAAAGCGACAGGCATCAGTCCTCATGAGGTATTGACCAGAAGAAAAATGGAGCTGCCACAACATTTATTGTACAGAACACATGAGCAAACACTTGTAAGTGCATCCACAGTTCATGAATATGTGGAAGGATTGAGGAAGCACTTGCAACATGCATTTGAATTTGCATAGCGAAATCTGGAAAGAGCTGCTGAAAGTGCAAAGACATCTGTGAAAGAATATAAGATAGTTGATCAAGTATAGAAGTATAATTGTGGGAAGAATAGACATAAAAATTTGAAATTTCTCACGGCACATGTTTACAGATTCCAAGGAAAGCAAATATCGGTGTTTCACTGCCAGTGTTTTAAAGCAGCCATTTTTAAATGTAAATGTAGGTTTCATTTTTTTTTCCAGTGTGCAGCCAGCAAAACGGGTGCTTATTTTCAAAAGCACTCAGCAAAATGTGCAGTCATGTTAAAATGTAGAATGTAGAGGGGTACATGTGGGGACAATGTAGGGGTACAGATTAGCAGGGTAATGGGGTTAACCTGAAGGTCGGAAAGAGATGGGAAGTTACATGATGCAGGTAAAATGCCACATTAGGCTTTACATAAAAAGAAAACAGAATGCAGAAAAGACAGTGGGCCTCATTACGAGTCTGGCGGTAACCAAGGCAGTAAAATGGCCTGGTTACCGCTGGACTCGTATTACCATTCCGCCTCCGTGATTCCCGGAATTACCGGGGCATTACAACCCTGGCGACCCAAGAATTCCGGAGGTGGAATGGTGTAAATCCCCATTCCCATTGAGTCCCATTGGATTCAAGGGGAATGGGGATCATGGAAACACCGGCACCATCTCGTGATGGTGCCAGTGTTTCCTCATCCGCCTGCAAGCGGGCGGTGTTAAACCCGCCAGGTCAGACCTGGCGGGATTGACGCATCCGCCTGCAGGAGTCGTGATCACCCGGTGTGGAAACAACAGTGGCGGCGGGTTTACCGCCACCGTTGTTTCCATACCGGGTGAGTTGTAATGAGACCCAGTGACTTCAACATGCATATCTACAAATTGAGTGCATTTCTATCTGTGTGGATCTGCATTGGGAAATATATAACCAACTAACTCTTCTACTAATGAAAGCACAGTAACCAATTAACTGTCCCAATTAACATTGTAATGCAGTTTGTTTAACACAGATTGAAATTCATTCCATTAATGTTTTTCCATGGAAGAGGGAAACATGCACAGTAATAATTTAAAAAAAAACAGAAGGGCTGTCTTTGTGCAACTGAAATCTCATTGTTCTCACAGGAAATGACTTGTTACATGCAAGCCTGTGTAAGGTAATTAGCTAATGTGGTCGGCGGTTCTGGAGGAGTCAGTAACACGTCAAGGAAGGCTGATCCAATTTTGATGGACAAGCAGAGGAAATTTAAGCAGCTGAGCTGGGGGGTGTAGTCAGGTTTTCCTGAGATTCGATTCCTATTGGTGCCTCCCTGGGATGTGGGCTCCATGGCTGCAGTGTTGAAGACAGCTTGAAGGCAGTGCAGAGGGGGTGGTGTGCTGCTGGCATCGGAGTGACTAGAATTCCGAAGGCTGTACCCGTGGGCTGGGTGAGGTTCACACAGATAAGCCAGCAGCAAGAGATCCAGGCTCCACAAACACTTGTAAGTTAGGTTATACCTGAGGAGTACGTGAGAATAAACGGAATGCATTGTATTGGCTGGCAGACAGTGTAGTGAGTTAGGTTTGAAAACAAAAGTGTCATATTTTTCTTTCTGCATTTCTGCACTGGGTAAAAAGAGCTGTACACCACGTTCAAAATA
Source organism: Ambystoma mexicanum (assembly GCF_040938575.1). Taxonomy (NCBI): domain Eukaryota; kingdom Metazoa; phylum Chordata; class Amphibia; order Caudata; family Ambystomatidae; genus Ambystoma; species Ambystoma mexicanum. The sequence goes on from NC_090940.1 coordinate 359,022,362, forward strand.
TCTCCCATTTTGAGACTTGTTTGTTTTCTCTTATCTTTTAGAGACTCGAAGCTGTATCCTCTGTTGATAAGAGCATGTCATTGTAATATCTTGTAATGTAACATTTTCATTTTTGGTTGTGTAATACAGGATGTGACGCGAATAATAACAGCACCTGAAGTTACCGAAATAAAACTGGGGTTTGATTTGTGTGCCTCATTTCATGCGTCTGTTGATCACTGTTTCAAGGGGAAGGAATAACTGGGAGGTACTGATGTTTACACCACGGTAATAAAATCTTTATCGCTTTTGCTCCCGCCCAAGTTAAAGTTAGGAAACAAGGAAGAATATACATATGCAAGATAGAAAGTTTACGTGTGTGGATGGGCTTTTCTCTGCATGTTGGAGAGAAGGTGGTGCCCGCCAAGGCACATAGGTTATTGATGTAAATAAATCAGTAACACAAGATACATGCAATAAGTTGCATTCTGTATAATCTTACTGAGTTCCCTGAAAATGTGCCAGGTCCAAAGGTTCTTTATTGTCAGCCCAAGAGGTGTCATCAATTTAAAGAGGGAAAGTTTGTATTACTATGGGGCAGTATTATAAAAGACATGCTCACCACTATACCACAAGAATGCGATACCACTAAAACAAAGAAATACCGCCAAAGTATGCTAACACCAAATTATCAACAAAATAAGATAGTACTAAACTGTCACCCAAAATAGGATAATACTGAATTACCACCAAATGAGGTAAGGCCAATTTGCCGACAAAATGAAAGGGTGCTAAAATAAAGCCAAATCCGGAATTTGCCCCACAGACAAAAATGTCCTTTTCAATGTTTCTAGCAATTGTCTAGATGACTCATCTGAGCCTTCCCATAAAGCATAGGCTGCCCTTTTAGCCTCTTGAACTGACATATATGGCAAATAGAATCTACTCACCTCTTGTTAATAATCATCCCACACTAAAACATGTTGCTCACTAAGACTACACAGAAAAATAGTATGCTATTGATACAATGTAATAATTTTTTAAGGGTTTTACCAGTCCTTTAATCAATTTCATAATCTTAAGTAGGACAAAAATGGCCTCATTTTCTTGTGAACCATCATTTTATGTGCGTTTCTATCACAAGCTGACTTGAGTTGACCTCTCTCTCTGCAGTGCAAAAAGCTATCTGTTTCTCTTGCATGGCTTGTCTCTCCCTCTCTACATCATTATCTGTTCTCTCAAATACTGGAAGGTGGCCAGTTTCTGGTAAGCGTCCCTCAACTGTCCCAGACACCAGACTGTGGCTTGGCGCAGAAACAATAAATGACATATTCTGCAACTCACAATACCATGAACGCATAACTTGCCTGCTTAAATCTGAGTTCTACTGCCTTAATTCTCTGAGCTGTGTATGCAATATCGGTGTCTCATCATGAAATGTCTCCATTTTTGACTGTTCAATTCTCAGTTTTATGATTAAACCGTTCATTTCTCTGACCTGTTCATTGAAATCAGTGATTACTTTTAGACTTCTATTGCCTTCTTACATTAAATGAGCTATCTGATTTTCTAAGCACTTTAGAGGTCGAGACCACTTCATATTGTCTATTTGCAATGATTCAACCTCTGTTGTGGTGAAATCCCTATCCATTTGAATCTGATTTGATTCACTTTTTAAATGGTCAATCTGTTCTGAATGTCCCTGTGTCTGCTTTCTCTTAACTTGCAATTCAGTTTCTAATATTTCACAATTTATATAACAAAAGATTTCTAAAACTGTGACTTATGCACACTCCCACTACCATGAAAATCATGATTAGAGAGAGTATACATGGAGACCAAAGTGCTAAATATTTGGAGTTCTCTGATTTTAAAGCAGCTGTAAGCTTGTACTTTGCTATGCCATTCCAAAGACAGGCTCATAACAGTTGAGGCTTTTGGAGACTGGGTGATTTTGATTGCTGAGTGCTGTAAGGCACACAGCCAGCCAAGTTTGTAGGAATTAACTCCTCCCACAATGTCCAAAAGGACCTTTTAAAACATGTGAGGAATGCCTAAATTAACCATTTGTTTAATCATCAATAGGATGGAAATGGCTGTACTATGAGTCGGACTACAATAAGAGAAATAGCATATATCTGCCCAAGAGGGAACTTCAACAAAAGGGCAACTAGAAGTGTAAAGTCTATATATCCTTTTGGCAGTCTGATGTTTCAAGAAGTGCCAACTGCCTATTAAGTTAAGTGGCACACAGACTAAGTGCAGGATATGAGGGTGGATGAACAATCAATTGTTACATTTTCTGAACATTGTTTAATCCCACAACTACTTACTCAGAGTTTTATATAATGCCAACCAACATATTTTAATTTCATGGTATCAAGTGATCCAAGTGTTTTTTGTTCACTGGGAAAATATTCACCATTTCATTAAAGATTCGGTCCAAAAAATGTGCTTTGCAATAATAACTTGAACAAATAGCATGGGATATTATCACTAAGAGTGCATGATTTTACTGCTGATTTACGTATTTTATTGAATGTTATTTGATGGTATTTGAATCAGTGTTTAGATAATGGAATTTTATATTTTTGTTAAAAAAAACATATTGTATTACAGTATGGATGGCATTATAAATGGATCATACCGATTGTACATTTTTCCTTTTTGCTGGTCTTAATATCTAGAATGGAAGAGCTCATATTAACCATGTGAAATGGAAATATATAATCTATCAGTTAAGATAATGAGCCCCATTACGAGCTTGCCAGTCTGGATACAACAGTACCGGTAACCTTGCCGGTACCGTTGTATCCGGACTAGCAAACTCTGAGTTGTGCCTTGCAGATGACTTTCTTTTTTTTTTTTTTTTTTTTTTATTTGTTTTGGCTTAGGCCTTTACAAAAATAATACAAAATTGTTAGTATAAAACACCTAAAAATTACATTAAATTTCATTTTTTTCCCCCAACCCTGCTAATTTTCTATTTTTCTGCTGTATCAATGTTTTGAAGACTTTTGTCCTTTATTTTATTAGATGGTCAGTCCAATTTCTGCTAGCACCTGGATTGCTGCAAATGTCAAAACTGCATTGCTTCCTGAGATAATTCTATCCCAAAAGAGGTCTGAAATTATATCTTCCTCTCTCCACACAAAGTCTCTGAAAAGTCTTAATCGTTGAGGCCATGTGCCTTCACATTCCATTAGAACATGCCTTAATGTTTGTTTGGCAGGGTTGATGCAAATTGAACATAGTTTTTTTGCTACATCCCCTTGGTTGCGCTTTTCCAGAACAGCCCCACACTGGACAAGGTTCAGTCTCATTCTAAGAAAGTCTGAGCGCAGTTTCCTGTTTGGGGATTTTAGTAGATAGCTAGAGAGACACCCAAGCTTCTTTTCTCCCTTCAAGAATGGATTTTGGGTTGGTTTATCTCTTACTCTCTCTACTGTTTCGATCCAATCCCATTGTTCTAGTTTTCTTTTCACTTTGAGTGGGTTTAGGATTAAGGTCTCTTTGTTTATATCTAAAATCTTCAATCTCTCCAGTGTTCTCGCCTCTAGCAAGGTGAGGATAGTTGATTTTTTTTGCGCTGTTTCATGTCTGAGGTCTCCATACAGTGTTGAGTCCTTGCTTGTTGCTATTTCTCGAGACAATGTAATCAGCTTCCAGTCTGCCATACAGTTCAGCGATTTTAGACCAAGTTCAAATCTCAAGCTTTGTGAAGAGGCACAGTTTGGGAGACCCAGAGCTTTTTTCCATAGGCGGCTTTCAAATTTGTCCCAGTTTAAGAACCAAAGATCGGGTTTGGCTTCTAAACCATACAGGATGACTGGGACCACTTTGGCAAGGTAGAATTTTACCAATGGGAGAATAGAGAATTTACAGAGTTTATAGTTTAATTTGATCATTTGTGATGTGAATTGTGTTACTTTAGCCATGATTTCACTTTCTGCTTTGTGTATTGCTGGATGGGCGTAGATGTTATATCCTAAGTATTTTGTAGTTTCTACCGTTCTTATCCGTTCTCCTCCCATATTCCAATTTATGTGTTTTGTTTTTAGTAGCGGATGTTTGAAAATCAGGATATTTGATTTAGCCGGATTTACTGTCAGTTTGTTTACTCCCACATACTCATTCAGTTTGTCTAGTAAATGTTGTAGACCAATTGCTGTTCTGTCGAGGAGGACTATATCATCCGCATACGCAAGCCAACATATTTTTCTCCCGTTTAATATTGGACTTAACAAAGCAGATGGTTGCAGAAAAAGGCCCATATCTGCTAAGAACAGGTTGAAGAACAGAGGCGCTCCCAAGCACCCCTGTCTGACCCCCTATTTACTTCAACCAGTCTTGAAAGGTGTTCCATTGCATCGAGCCTTACTCTCAGATTAGTTTCTCTGTGTAATTCCACTAACATGGACAATAGTGGCTCTGGCATTCCCCATTTCCGGAGTTTCTCCCAAAGTAAGACTCGTTCTACTTGGTCGAAAGCTTTGGACAGGTCTGACCTGGCCGAATGAAAGGCACCCGCGAGTACAGCATGCCTGTAGCACAGGCACCGCTATGAACGGTGCCGGTGCTACATGCATCCAAGGGATCACCCGATTCCGGCACCCGCGAAAGGGCAATTACCGGGTCTGCCTCAGTCATTGCCCATTCGTGGGTGCCAGACTTTCTTGCAAGTTTGGAGGTAGCCTTGCTGGTTTTACCGGCAAGGTTACCTCCAACCTTGTAATGAGGCCCAATGTGTGTTCTTCCAGGTGATCTCAAAATTTACGATAGATATTTGTACTTTATGAAACTCCATTGATTATTGTTTGATATGAATTTGGTATGTCCACATTTAACAATACTTATGGTTAGTTGACTACTGTAGTAGGGTGCAAAGTTCTTTAAATAATAACTTAGTAGGTGGATCTATGTAGCTAAGATATGAAGTGAAAGATTATATGGCTCTATGGAAGTTATATGTTAGGTCACGGAACAACATTATGTAGATTATGCTTTCATGATGGATGTTTATATATGTTATGTATGTTTTATTGTTTTATAGATTGTTTTTTTCTGAATACAGATGAATTGATTGATTGATTGATTGATTGATTGATTGATTGATCAATAGAATTATGGCTTTGGACCAGTGTTGTACTTCATATTTTTATTTTATTGTTTTTATTTTATTTTTATTGTATTGTGCATTTATTAGGCGCCTATACAGTAAAAGTCAATTCTGTTTTAAAATGCCCACAGGGCAACAGGGAGGGAACATGGGATTAGAGAACATGGAATACAGTGGAAGATAAGCACGTACCTATTATGCCTTTTCAGTCTCCATAACTTGCAAGTGCAATGAGAAGAGGGAGGTGTGGGGTGATGACAAGTGCTGGAATGTCTGTGCTCGTGGGTGAGCAGCAGATGAAGTGTGTAGTAAGGGTAAGTGCTATGTGACTGGGCTCGCATTGAGTTGAAAGTGCAGGACTGCAGAATTGAGGCTGGTGTGCACAAAGGCAAGTGCTGAGAGGTAGACAGAGGTTGGGGCAATTGGGTATGGGAGGCCAGGTGTCTGAGGGATGCATAAGGGCCATGGCCACCAATCACAACGACTGTGAGATTATCAGAGGCGGGGCGAAGGGAAGGAGGAGCTGAAGAGGAAAGTCTTGAGGAGCTTCAGGAATTTGAGGAAGTCCTGCTGAAGACGGAGAGGGAGGGGTAGGTTGTTCCATAAGAGGGAGCCAGCTGAAGAAAGTGATCAGCCTCTGGCGCTCTGTTTAGCAAAATGCTTTATACACAGAGCGTTGGTACAAGAGGACCACAGAAGTCTAGAGGGAGAGTATTTAATAAGAGAAAGTTTCAGATACTGTGGTCCCATGCCCCAGAGATCATTGTGGATGATGCAGAGGGATTTGAATTTAATCTGTGCCAAAACCTGGAGCCAGTGAAGAGTTTTTAGGGGAGGAGAGATTTGGTCCCTGGGTTTAAGGCCAAGGATAAATCTTGCTGCCCTCTTCTGGAGAGCTGGAGAGGTTGTAATCTGGAAGAAGGTTGATTCTGGAGAAGGCTATTGCAGTAGTCAAGCCTAGAGAGAATCAGGGCTCAGGTAACATTGAACTTCTGGGGGAAAGTGAAAAAAGGGAGACTTTCTTTGAGAAGGCAGAGTTGAAAATGGGACTTATTGGCAATGTCCTGACTGTGAGGGAGGAAAGAGAAAGGGGATTTGAATATGAATTCAAGGTTTCTGGCTTCAGAAGAAGGAGCCGGGGGAAAGCCCATAGAGGAAAGCCAGAGTGTGGGGAAAAAAGAGGCAGCAGGGATCCCAATGGGAGTGATCTCAGTCTTGCTGTCATTGAGGCAGATATCGTTGGAAGTACACCAGGACTGGATGACACATAGGCAATCGGATGATGCAAGATGCAAGGGGGTCAGCAGGGAGTTTGGAAAAGAGTTGAGTGTCATCTGCATAGCACTGTACATTGGTGGAGAAGGAGGAAATAAAGAGTGGTAGCTGAGCAAGTTAAGTGTTGAGGAGCCAGAGGGAGAGGTTTTAGCCTTGGGGGACACCACAGGTGGTGAAGGAAGTACGCGAGGAGAAGATGCCCAAACTGACTTGGGACAAATGGTCAGTTAGGAAGAAAGTAAGCCAGTCCAGTGCCCACTCTGAGATACTGTGGGTGTTATGTAGTTGTTTTATGAGGATGGAATAGTTAACCGTATCGAAGGCATAGGAGAGGTTGGGTAGGATGAGGACAGGTGGAGAGTCAGAGTCCGGAAATGCCAGCCATTCTTCACAGTGGTCAAACTAGCAGTTTCTGTGGCTGTGGATGCTTGGAACCCAGATTGATGGTCATGAAGTCCACCAACTAGTTCAGTGTTTGAGGTAAACTGTGGAAAGGCCAGCTTCTCCAGCAGTTTCCCAAGGAAGTGGGTGATAGAAATAGGGTGGTAGTTGGCTTGACAGGTAGGATCTGCTGAAGGTTTCTTCAGGAGGGCATGCACGAGGGATTGCTTGAGGGAGGATGGGAAAGATCCAGTGGCAAAAGAATGGTTGCAGAGATCAGCGAGTACAGGAGCAAGAGAGTCAATGTTTTCTTGATGGTTCTGGAAGAGCAAGGAGAAACCTATTTGGAAGAGACATTCATGTAGCGGACATCTCTGGTGACTTCTTCAGGTGTGACAGGGGAGAAGGAGGAGAGAGAGGAAGATGGAGTGTGAGGAGCCGTAGAAGGCAGTGGAATGAGGGAGAGGTTGGGTGTGACGGTGGCAATGGTTTCACACAAACAGAAAACACCATATAAATCCCAGTTTATCTCCCAACAAAATACAACCTAAAATTCAACTCAGTTAAAATAACAGTTCATAAAACTTTACTAAAATAGACTACTCACATTATCCCTAAAATATCAGTGAGCGTCCAATAAAATTTGATCATAAAATGAATCAGGTTTGCATCATTACCTTCCATAAATATTGGCCACAAATGTGAGAGATCAGTACAGTCCAGTTGATTATTATACATTTTCATGAAATTATTTCTCAATGAATTTAGGGCTTCACAAAATAGCAGGATGTGTTTTAAACTTTGTTACTTCTGTACCACAGAGGTGACAATATTGATTATCATGGGAGATACACATGTGTCCACCCTTCGCTTCTAATGTCTCACAGATATTGAATTTCAAAAGAAGATTTTGGCGCAAAATTCTACTATTGGGATATGCTATGATGTAATCTGGTCTATTTAGATGTGAATTAATGTAATCAATAAAACAGCCCGTATTTGTATTGGATGCTAGTCGTTCAATTCGACTCTCATATAAGAAGGTATTCAATTTCTATTTTAGCAAGAATTTGGTTGATGAAACAGAAATGATGCTGGGTAAGGAGGCAGTTTCAGTCAGCCATCTGTCATACACTTTGATAATATTGTCAATTGTGTGCAATTTCTTATGATTATCCAGTCGAAGAAAAGACTGGATAAAGTTAACTATACATGTACCATTTTTTAGTCTAAGGAATTTCACCCAATTCATCCAAGTTCTTTGAAGAACAACAGAGGCTATTCCTGTGAGTTTGAATCCAAGATATAGGAACTCGGTTGATATTGCAGATGGCATGCAAAGAGGTATGCATGCAAATTTGGCATCAAACTTAATGAGTTCTACTCCAAAAGAATTACCCCAAATGTCGATTGTAAAGGCTAGCACAGGCACAATTTTAGCGGTGCATAACAGAAGAACAGTCTGCACTGATATTCCACCGTTTCTTCCAATAAAATTACTTAAAACATTGGTCATAACCAGAGATGTGGCTTTAGTTTCGAGCCAATGTACATTTCATTTCAACAGGGAGTCAACTCTTAAACCAAGATACTTATAACAGTTAACTCCTTCTAGAGGGGTGCCATCCAGTTCCCATACATAGTTGCATTTCAACTTCTTCTTGGGCGGAAAGATCATTGTCTTGCTCTTCGAGATGTTCACACTTAGGCAATTTTGATCTGCATAGAGTCCCAATGCAGATATCATAGCATGAAGGCCTTTGGGTGTGAGATCAAGCAAGATCAAGTCATCCGTGTAGATTAGTTTGCTGCCCACTTTTATTGGATAATGCGAGATAGTCACAAATTCTTTTTGCAGATCAGATAAATAGAGGTTAAACAAGGTTGCAGCAAGGATACAGCCTTGTTTAACTCCTCTATTTTAGCACATCGTTCTGGATCGCTTGCTGCGGCCATCTAGTCGGATCCTCACTTTAGTATCAATGGGCCTCATTCCGCGGCTGGCGCAAAGGGATTACTGGCACCGGTAAGGACACCGGTGCCGGTAATCCCTTTATGCCCTATTCCGAGGTCCCTTTGCGGGTCCCACTATGACCGCCTGGTTTTATCAGGCGGCCTTAGCGGGAGCCGCAAAAGGTCCAGGGAGCAAATAACGGTAGCGCAAATTGCGGTACCATTATTTGCACCTTCCCCATTCCCATTGAGCTCTATGGGGGCTCAAATGGGAATGGGGAATGGTATTTTCAATGGGGACTTACCGGTCCCGCAAAGGTCTGACTAGACTGGTAAGTCCCCATTGAATGAGGGCGGATTTGGTACCGTTATTGGAGGCAGCCATGGCGCTATTAGCGCCATGGCTACCTCCAATCTCGGAATGAGGCCCAATGTGTATTAACATTAACATCCTTAGGAGACCAGCTGGAAACTTCAGATTGATTAGCTTAGACCATAGGCAATTTCTCGAAATCGAGTCAAAGGCAACACAGAAGTCAATGAATGCACAGTATACTGCTGTGTCACGTTTGACTTGGAGGACTCTATTGTGGATATCAATGTTAGGATGTTATGAGTGGTTGAAGATTTCATACGAAAGCCAGTTTGGTAGGAGCTCAAGATGTTGTTAGTAGTATTCCAAGCATTAAGTTCTGCACGAAGAACACAAGCAAACACCTTGGCCGGAAGAAATTGAAACCTGAACAACACTGGCTCATATTATGACTCCTCAAAAGAGAGTTGCCTGAGAACAGACTGACATTGGCCTGCAAGACCGTGGAGTGGGACTCACAGCACATGGAAGCCAGAACAGCTGTGATACCTGTTGTCGACCATGACCCACACCAAACTGTGATTCGAGCGCACCTTGCCGCCAAGCGATCCAGCAGGGTGAGCCAATGCATCCCTTTGGCGTCCATTGTTCTCTGAACCGTCGTCTGAGGTTTGACATTGTTCCCTGCTGCACTGCGACAGCAAAAGCGCATTGTTGCCTTGGATCAAACTATGACGTATCACTGCCATGCCTTGCTCGAGTCACCATCTGAAACGCCAGCATTTTTACTTCAGTGCTACCCAGCCTTTACCACTGCTGGAGCTGGGACACTGCAACTGCCACATCTTCAACACGGGCCAACACTGCAACCGACGCTGGGAAACCTGGTTTGACATTGTTGAATCCCCAAGACATTTGCAGAACGTATTTGACTGATATCATAGGTCCCTAGAGACTGGCTAGGTCCTTTTTATCCCTCCTTCCAACTTGAAGAAATATCCTTTCTCCCGTTGTCTCATCAACCAGAGTGCTGCATCTAATCTATCTGTGCATATTCTGTGTTTCTTCTACAGGGGTGTTTTTTTACAGTGTTTTCTAGTTGGTTAGTATTGTACATGGTGTTTCTATCTAAAGCATATATATCTTATTGAACCTTGATTGGACATTCCTTTATTTTGGACTGTTATACTTCTCTGTTTCGGTTGCTTCTGAACCACATTCACACCCATTTTAAGAATATAGACTTCCACTGGCCCACGCTACCACAGCAGTCAAAGGAGATATATTTCTTGACTGTGCCTGTTTTACCTTTATTATTGTGTTGGCTCTTGGTTTGTAGAAGTGTGAGGACTCAGCTGGTGTTTAGGCCTCTACTCACTGTTTTACTACTGCAGGGCAGACGTCAATTCATCACATTGGTGGAAGGGGTGGGATTTGGAACAGACTGTGCCTACAGCTGAGACAGTCAAAATAATGGTGTGCATGTCTTGTTTAGCTGCACACTGCCAAGGCATATTTTTAAGTGCATTTGATATGAGCAACATAGCCACCTTGTTAGTAGGTGAATTGGGGGAGAATTGTCAAGCTAGGGGTATCCCCTATGGCAGTAAGGTAAAGAGAACTGAACTGCTGAAAGGTCTCCAAGCTATTGAGGAAGCTAGGGGGTTGGAAGGTTCCCCTGAGGCAAGCAGCAGTCCTGAGCCTCCAGCTCAAGATTCCATTTCTCTATAGGATGAGGAAATGGATGATGAAGGCGGGCCTCATCCAGGTCCCACACCTCTGCCAGGTCAAGTGTTTCTGTTAGGTACAGATTAAGCCAACTTGGAGCAGATTTAACTGATAGGGAATGATATGTTATGTCATTTATAACACACCTGTACACAAGTGTTTCTAGGCGCGAAAAAACCAGTGAGGGAAGACAGAGGGAAGACAAGACAAACGATCTTACTAGGCCTTGTGTCATTCAGATTGTGCACGTGGGAGGACGTATAGTGCAGGGGGAAGGAAGGAGAGGGAAGTGCAAGGGAGGGGGAATGGGGAAGTACAATCGGGGCAGCATTGCTCTGTGTAAGTGCGGCCAGGAAAGAGCGGCTCTGGGTAAGTGCAAGCAGTAAGGGGATTGTGGTAACAGTAACAGCCACTAATTGTATGGTAGGGCAGTAGGCAGTGCAGGAGAGACTGATCATGGTGGAACTTGGTACCCAGTGGACACTGAGAGTAGCCAAACAACCAGTCGGTGCAAGAGACAGGTAGGTCAGCTGGGGAAAGAGAGAGAGAAAGCAGAGGAGAAAATTAATGTCTTGAGCTGCTTCCGGAACTTCAGGTGGTCCAACTCAAGTTTGAGAGGGGCAGAGAGGTCATTCCTGAGGGAGGCACCTGCAGAAGAGAGATATCTACCCTCAGAGAGTTTGAGGTAGCTGAGCGAAAGGCTCGAGAAGGAAGGTATTTTGGAAGAGAAAGTTGGATGTAGTGCGGACCCCAGTCCCAAAAAGCCTTGTGGACGATGCAGAGGAACTTGAACTTGATCCTTGCCACCATCGGGAGCTAGTGTAGTGATTTCAGGGCTGGAGAGATACGGTCATTGGGCTTGGACAAGTCTTGTAGTCCTGTTCTGGATTAGTTGAAGAGGGCAGAGTGTAGAGGAAGGCAGAATGAGACATAGGCTGTTGTAGTAGTCCAGCCTAGAGAGAACCAGGTCTCTGGAGACAGTGAACTTCTGGGGGAAAGTGAGAAAAGGAAAAATACCTTGAGGAAAAGAAGTGTGCCTTAGAAGCACAGAAGCAGAGGGAAGCTGCTGCTCTGGAGAGACAGAAACAAAGGGCTGCTGCTGCTCTAGAGGAGCTAAATCTGAGAGCTGCTGTGGCACTAGAGGAGCAGAAACTGCCAGAGATAGATCAGCAGAGGAAAGAAAGGAGGTCTTCCATTGAGGAAGGGAGTTCCTCCAGTGGTGGTATCCAAGGGAAGCCTATGTGCCATATCCCCAAGGACTTAGTCCCTACGTATCAGATGGGGAAGGGCGGTTCGAGAGAGTGGAGCCTGCCTTCTGCAGAATGTCTACCAACGCCTTGTTCTGATGTTATGATGCAGTTGGCTACTGTGGAAATGCCATTTATAGGAACATGAAGGGTGACATCCTCAGGAAGTTCTGCAAGAACCCTGAGCCGTTCCTAAGGTGCTTTAGAGAGCTTACCAAGAAAGGAGGATATCCTGTTGAGGTGTTTGATCATCAATCCTTGAAGTATTCGAATGTATAGGTTACAGTTAACAAAGCTCACACATTTAAGGGCATTTTCTATTTGATTGCATGTGAGAATATCCTGAAGAACTGTGAAATTGAGTTATACCAGCATCTAATGGACAAGGGAGCGTGCAAATGCTGCTTACAGGTATGTGAGTACTTGAGTCCAAAAGAAGGCTCAGGCAACATCTAAGCCAGAGGACAAGGCAGTTGATAAATGTAACCACAACTGGGACAAGAGCACAGGCTTGCATCCACCTGCCAAGCAAGGGCCCAAAAGCATGAAGGGAAACCCCCGACCCATGGGTTGTCAGCACAAACAAAAAAACAGAGTGAGGGCTCCCCTAGCAGTGTGGCACCCACATTCACATCCCTGAGAGGCTGCTTTCGATGTGGGGACATGATGTTATGGTATTGTTAATTTGTAAAGCACCTATACACACAGCAAGTGTTTCAAAGTGCTCAAGGAGGTAGGGAACAAGGGGAGAAAACAACAGTCATTCAGAGGCCTTGAGTTTAAATATGATATATGAACAATACAAGTCTGCAATAGGCAGAGTAAACGCATGGAACAAGTGCATATAATACAATTAACAGTGTAGATAAAAGAAAATAGGTCTGATGACGATTCTGCAGTTTTTCCAAGTGCATTGAGTCGCCACCATGAAAGGCGTGGGGACAAGGGAAAAACAGGCGGTCTTCAAGGAATGGTACATTCTGACTGTGCAAGTGCGAAGACAGGTATAGGAGAGGGGAGGAGGTGTGGGGGACCAAGTGTGCCCAGTCAGTCAGAAGCTTGGGTAAGTGCTGAGAGATGGCAATCACATTAGTCATTGACCAAGTACTGTAACAATGAGGCAAGTGCGAGTGGACTGGCAAGGGTACCAGGGACCTATGAGACTCTGTAGTACACCAGGTGGCCAGTCAGCAGGATGTTTGGAAAAGGAGGGAGAGATGGATATAGCGGAGAAAGAGGTTAGCAGGGTAGAGGGAGAGAGAAGGAGGAGGAGAAGAGGAATGTCTTGAGGAGTTTCCAGAATTTAAGAAGATCGGCTCAAGACGTAGTGTGGCAAGGAGGGTATTCCAAAGGGAGGCCCCTGCAGAGGATAGAGATCTCCCTCCAAATATCTACATGGAAAAAAAGTTCACTCGCAGAAGGTTGGAGGTAGATGAGCGGAGAGCTCAGGAAGGACAGTATTTAGGTAGGCATTTTTGCGGATAGGTAGGTCCCAGGCCCCAGAAAGCCTTGTGACAATGCAGAGGGTCTTGAACTTTACCTTTGCAGCCACAGGGAGCCAGTGGAGAGATTGAAGCACCAGAGAGATGCAGTCCCTGGGTTTGACGCCAAGGTTAAATCTTGTGGTTCTGTTCAGGATGAGTTGCAGAGGGCACAGAGCAGAGGCAGTGAGGTTGAGAAAGAGGCTGTGGCAGTAGTTCAGCCTTAAGAGAACCAGGGCTCTGGAGGCAGTGAGCCACTGGGGTAAGGTGAGAAAAGGAAGAGTACCTACGAGGAGGTGCAGCTAGTAGTTGGAACTTTTAGAGATGTCCGAAATGTGAGTGGAGAAGGAGAGACTGGAGTCAAAGATGACCTCAAGGTGTTTTGCCTCGCAGGTGGGTGCAGGAGCAGGGCCAAGGGAGGCCGGCTAGAGTGAGAGTTGGAAAGTGGGAGCAGGATTCCCAATGCAAATGATCTCAGTTTTGCTGGTGTTGAGGCATAGGTTGTTTGCAGCACACCATGACTGAATTGCAGACAGACAGTCAGATATGAGGGAGGTAGAGGAGGTGGCTGAGGGAAGCCTGAAGGACAGTTGTGTGTCATCCGTATAACACTGGTAGCAATCCCCCGTGCCAGAGCAGCCATGTAGACATTGAAGAATCAGGGGGATCGGTTAGAACATGGGGAAAGCCACAGGTTGAAAGAGATATAGTGGAGAGTAAGGACCCAAGTTCCACCTGGGATGGGCAGTCGGAAAGGAAGGAGATTAACCAAGCCAGATCCTGACCTGTGATTCCCAGGGTGTCACGCAGATGTGCGATCAGGAAGTTGTGACTTACTGTGTCAAAGGCAGAGGAGAGTTCAAGAAGAATGACGACAGAGGGAGTGTTAGTGTAGAGATTTGAGAGCAGATCTTCACATGTGTCTCTGGATGCTCTAAAGCCAGACTGATGGTCGTGGAGGAAATCAGCATATTCAGTGTGGAGGGTGAGCTGAGAGATAGCCAGCTTGTCCAGGAGTTTGCCCAGGAAAGGAGTGATAGAGATAGGGTGGTAGCTCGCTAGAATGGAGGGGTCAGCAGAGGGTTTCTTAAGCGGAGGGTGCACAAGGGAGTGCTTAAGAGAAGTTGGGAAAACTTCAGTGGCAAAAAAGAGATTGCAGAGATTGCAGAGATCAGCCAATGCTGGAGCAAGAGAGTCAATGTTGTATTAATGGTTTTGGAGGGGCAGGGGTCCACGTGTTTGGAAGAAGCCTTCATAGGCTGGACTTGGTTGGCAACCTCGTCAGGTGTGACGGGAGTGAGAGAAGAGAGGAGAGGAGGTGGAGGGGCCAAGGGAGGCTACAGAGGTGTTGGTGTATGATGTGGTGTGGAAGAGAGAGAGGAAAGGATGTATTGGGTTTTTGAGGTGAAGTGTGCAGCCAGGGCAGAGCAAAAGTCCTGGGTGGGTATGACAGAAGAGGAGGCTGCTACAGGATTGGCCAGTTCCTTGCAGACTTTGAAAAGTTTGGCCATGTTGTTTGATGCCGTGTAGATGCAGGCTTGAATAAAGACTCTTTTCTTGGTGCAGATGCAGAGTCGAAATTGCCTTTGAAGGAGGTGACAGGCCAGTTTGTCAGAGGGACCGCCCACATGATAGGGAAAAAAGTTTCAAGAGTGTTGGAGATAGAGAGATTGAAGTTAGTGAGGGCTGTGTCAGGGAGGAGTCAACCGCAGACGTAGGAGGCAGAGAGTAGGTGGAGGCAAAGGCAGCCTCTGTCACTCTTTTCATGAGTCTGGTAACTTTGAAACCGTATGGCTGCACCAGGTGTACCAATGCAAGAGGAGAGGAGAGCTTCAAGTGTGAAGAGAGAAGAGAGTGGTCCGTCCAAGTGAGAAAGGTAGTGAGAGGGATAGAGAGTAGTAATGAGAGCATCCAATGTGTGTCCCGCTTTGTGCGTGGAGTCAGAGGGTAAAATGGAGAGGGAGATAGAATCGCTAGGTTGTGGAAAGGTCCTGAGGAGTCAGGAGAGTTCAGGTGGATGTTGAGATAACCCAGCAGGAGGAGTTGGGAGGATGAGGCTAGTAGAGAGGAGGCCATGTCAACCCATTCTGAGAGAAAGAGAGTGGACTGTCCTGGTGGCTGATAGATGGTGGCCAGAAGAAGAGAAGATTTAGGAGAAAATGAGACCTGCAGACTAGACACACATAAGAGGAGTAGGCCTGAGTAGGGATGATGGATGCAGATATACAATCTGGGAAGATCAGTGCCACTCCCCCTCCTGTCTTCTTGGGCCTGGGCGCAGAGAGGATCTTGTATCTTTCCGGGAGAAGTGTGTCAAAGCTCATGACAGAGCTGTCCTTGACCACGTCTCCGTGACGGCGAGCACATTGAGATCCATGAGTCCGACGAGGTTGCAGATGTCCAACAAGTGTTTGTAAAGACTGGAGGGGGGTGTCTGTACTTCTACTCTCTATATGGCAGAGGAGAGGCACAGAGGACCCCAGCCAAGATTCTCTATTATTGGTAAGTGGTTGCGCAATCAAGGCCTAGGTTCTCAGGAGGTGATGCAGGCTGGTTCGTAAGTACAGTGTAGTCCCCAAGCCCCCACAACAGAATGTCCACACACTGTATTAGTTAAAACACAGTCTTTATATAATTAATATTCATGGTTATATACAATATCACGATAACGCAATTTGTACTCGGTTATCTAAAATGGCAAATATATACAAGTCTATGTGGTACCACATTTACTATTAGATCTCTTTAAAGTGCATCAACTGTATGGTTAAATGGCACACAAATCAGTTTTTAAAGGAAACCAACAATAGAGGAAAGAGGAAAGAGGAAAGCATTTGATAAGAACAATTGGCAGAAATACTGGTCGCTACAGTTAAACACAGCTCTGTGTGGAGATCCCCCCTCCTGGGCAACCTGTAGAATAAAGCTACAAGCCCAGTCCATATATTGTTCCCAATAGACTTCCCAATAGTTCTGCAACCCCGAAGTACCTGGTGTTGTAACGTTCCTCGTCAGGGAATCGACGGCCCTTCTTGAGTGTCCTCCCTTGAAGGCATGAGTCACGGGTCGTCAAACGTCCGACGGAGAACAGGGAGATATATGACGGTGAAGTGGCAGTTTCGTTCCTAGCGGTGCTCATTGATGGGGAAGCGTAAACATCCTGCAAGGAAGAGGCGTGCGGGGCACCTCAGTGTCAATAGTACTGGACCGCAAAGAGTTTGAAGAACTGTGGCCCAGCAAGGGCGTCGAGTCGTCAGCGTCTCTGTGGTCTTTAGGTTGCTGGAAACCCACCGGTGGATGCTCCTCGGCGCGTCAATGGTCAGGCCTTCTCCAGCAGGTTACAGCGGTGACGATGCGGATGAGAGCGTTCTTGGATTCGAAAGTTCTTAGGCAAATGGGAGCATGGCGGCTCCGGTCAGTGACGGCGGTCATCGACAGTGGCGGACAACAGTCCGTGTGCTTCTCCTTGGGATTCCGCATCAGTCCCCATCTCGGGTCAGCAGCCGGTTGAAGGTCTGTCTACCAGGGAGCTTTGGCAAAGATCAGCTGCTGCACGATGGTCCCTCAGTCAGGAAGAGGGCGCCTTACCGGTCCTCTCTGGGTCAGTCCTTGGAGACGCACCAGCTTTCAGATTGTGAAGGAGAGCAACAGCAATTGTTCTCGGCCAGCGTCGCTTCAAGGTCAAGCTTCAGTTACTTCAGTTACTCGTCATAGTGGACTTCAAGGTCAAGCTTCAGTTACTTCAGTTACTTCAGTTACTCGTCATAAGGGACTTCAGCTTCTGAACATGAATTCTAGCAGTGAGAGGCCCACAGATATACGAGTTGATCTCCCATTCATTCTGCTGGGTCACACTCAGGCAACCAATCGGTCAGAAGGGCATTCATGTAGATAGGCATCCAAACAGGTGCATGGTGCATTCAGGCCATTCACACCTCTCCAGACACTCACAACAAGTTATGTGTATTGGGACAAGTACCCAGCCATTCAACACTCCACACTCCATTCATACCAGTTTCGGGCAGGGCTGTCTCAGTGTCAAACACCAGATACTAGACACTCACAATACAGAATGCATATTTATCACACACTCTATTCACCCAGGTCCCACCCACAGGCGTACCCACAACATACAGTCATTGGGAAGGCTCCAGCCAGTCTGGCCTGGACTTCACAACAACACCATGCATGGAACTTCCACCCAAAAGCCGGTCATGGGGAAGGGACAGAGTCAGGGCTTCCCAGGACTTTGGGAAAACAAGGTCATGGGCAATAGAAAGCAAGAGGCCACAGGGGCCATCTTGTTTCCTATCAGGAATCAACTGATTCCAATGGCAGGGCCTTGGTATCCCAAAATGGAGGATACTCAGGGCACCTGTCAAATTCAGCATGGAGCTGCCACCAGCACATTACCTGCTCTGTGGGTCACACACAGGTGCCCAAAAACATGCACTAGGGGCACAGTGTTGTACCCCCACCCATGGGTGCCATAAGGGTATCCCATGGGTCTGTACACCAAACCAAAAGAGAGAGCTGCACCACCAGGAGTCCCCATTGAACTCCTGCATGGAATACACGACAGAACACACAATAAAAAGCAGTAAAGTACAACGATACAGAGGCCTGTCCCTCCGATGCATTTCCAGCATCACAGTGTTTGACAGCAGAGTGAGAGTTAAGCGTGGCAATATGGAGCAACCTGCCATCTTTGAGGGTATTCTTTGGGGGGTGCAGGGAACGGTGGTCCCAGCCGTGGGTGGGAAGAGAGCTGGAAAGAAAGTGGTGGGTGGCAGAGGAGCCAAGGCCGACAAGGGAGCAGGGACAATGAGTGAAGGCAAGGGAGCCAGTGCAGAGGAGGAGGTAGGTGTAGGAGGCAAGGGAGCCAGTGCAGAGAAAGAGGAAGGCACAGGAGGCAGGAAAGACCGTGCAGAGGAGGAGGAAGGCACAGTAGGCAAGGAAACCTCTGCACAGGATGAGGTGGGCAAAGCAAGCAAGGGAGCCTGTCCAGAGGGAGAGGTAAGGTTTGAGAGGCGGGGTAGGATCCTGTCAAAGAGAAGACAGTTCGGTTGAGGATCCTGAACCATGATGGTTCCATTCATATAGACATTAATGATGACACTGGAAATGGGAAAGAGTTCCATGGAAATCCTCCCAGTTGTGCCACCATTGATGGGGGAAGAGGCAATAGAAGAGAGAAAGCCAACCATGTAATGAGTACATAGGTTAGGTGAGGTAACGAAAAAGAAGATGTTGGTAAGAGTCTCTCTGGCGGAAGCCGTGACATAGGCCTCTACAATAGGGAGACCAGGGTTAGAGCCCAATATATCCTTCTTAAGTTTCTTCCAGCCAGTTTTAGTGATAGGAGAGGGATAGGAAATAGAGAAGTAGTTATAGAAGATAGGAGAGATGGACAGCAGCATAGCTAGCTACAGTGGCGAGGAGGGCACTTAAAATTCTGATGTACTTAGGCAGAAGCAGGATGGGGGACAGAGGGTAGTGGACACAGGTAAATTAGATTTTAGCCCAACAGAATAAAAAACACAATGCAGCTCCACAGGAGGGGAGATCCCGCTTGCAAGAGTAGACTAAAGCAGTCTGTAGTTAGTGCCACCCTCATGGAGGAGGAGACAATAGTCAGTGTGAGCATCATAGATGATAAATTCCCAGTAGGCCAGTGGTTTGCTGATTGCACCCTAATATCGCTATGTGGGAAGGATACTGGGCCTCCTACCAAGGCCTCGGTTCCAGCTAATACAGCAATTGGTTTGTACAATGTGTTCATAAATTCCCCAGAACTCTTTGACACCACCGCACGTATCACCTATGTCCAACGCAGTGGTTGCACGTGGACCAGATTCTGCCTGGTCCTCCCACATTAGTTAGGAGATTTGATGGCCTCACCAGATGCCAACTGGCTATCATAGAGTTTAGCAGAAGGTGTGAACCACTCATCTGCACGTTGCTGTCATTGCGCAATTCCAGTGCACTGTCTGTTAGGGAATGACAAGCTTGATGCCAAAATCATTGCCGCAGTCACAAGATCTAGGGCCAAGGAAGCAGCTCGGTTAGCAACCATCTTGAGGCGCTACCAGCTGAAGATGTCTAGTCCTGATTGAGAGTCCACAGAGGTACCTGCTTCTACTGCAGAGGACCTAGTGGCCACTCAGGTACTACCGAGGTGGCACCAGATTCATTGACCCCATGATTACCTACTGGCGTAGTACCACAACCTGGGTGGAGGACACCGTAGTCTCAGACCTTTGGGACTGCCAGAGCTAAGTGTCTTGCCCAATCCATTCTGACTTTTGCCAGGTCTGTCCAACTGTGGAAGATCTGCATGAGCAGGTAGAGAAACAGGCTCAGGGGGAATTTTCTGGGAAGTTCAAGGTGTACTGGGAGAATGAGCTCCTATACTCTAAGCACAAGAATCCTGTAGCAGGGCCAACTAGAGGTTGGTGGTGCCCCAAAGTCTCAGGAGGTTTCTACTCTACTTGGCTCATGACATTCCTTCGGCAGGTAATTTAGGAGTGGTCAAAACATCCAATAAGTTGTCTGCCCATGTTTACTGACCTCACCCAAATGGGTGTTAAATTAAAGAGTTTGTAAGGTCCTGCTAGACTTGCCAATCATCCAGAAAGTCTGGCGGAGCAACACACGTCACCTTATTTCCACTACCAGTGGTTGGTCATCCTTTAGAAAGAATTGGCACAGACATTGTGGGTCCTTTGGATACTTAGACCTCCTCTGGAAACCAGTAAATGTTGGTCATAGTAGACCATGCCACCGTGTACCCCAAGCCTGTACCGTTGAGAAGCATCAAGCCCCACTGGCGGCCAAGACTTTGATAGGGATACTCTCTTGTGTGGGATTCCCCAAACAAGTAATTTCTGTCAGAGGATCAAACAGAATTTCTGCGTATATAAAGGTCACGTGGTATGAATGTGGAGTTACTTAAAAGGCATTTCGGTGCAGGACTGCTCTTGGGCAGGGTAAAGACTGATATGTAGTGGAAATTTCTCTTCTGTGAAAGGATGGTGAGCTAAAACTCTGGTTGGGACTATAACCCGTGTTATAGGCCAGTAATAGAGAAACTGCCAGAACCCCCCTTGTTTTTGCATATTAAGAACTTTGTGTTTTCATCCTAAATTACTAATGTAATGCAGACATGCAACTCTTGTTCACTGTTCTTAGAGAGGCACAGCTCTTCCTCACTGACGAGGCCCAACCAGGCCGAAACACGTGTCTGGGGTTGCTGTTGGTACTCTTGTTCAGAAGAGAATTGCCAGGCATTTCGGTGCTGGACTGCTCTTGGGCAGGACAAAGACTGAAATGTAGTGGAAATGTCTCTTCTGTGAAAGGATGGTGAGCTAAATATCTTGTTGAGACTCTAACCCGGGATATAGGCAGTAGTGGAGAAACTCCCAGAACCCCCCTTGTTTTTGCATTTTAATTAGCTTTGGGTTTTCATCCTAAATTACTAAGGTAATCCAGACGTGCAACCCTTGTTCACTGTTCTTAGAGAGGCACAGCTCTTCCTCACTAACGAGGCCCAACCAGGCCGGAAAATACGTGTCTGGGGTTGCTGTTGGTACTCTTGTTCAGAAGAGAATTGCTAGGCATTTCGGTGCTGGATTGCCGTTGCCCTTGGTTCGCACACTTGGCATGATTGAGAGGACATTTGGTTTACTGAATGCCAGGTTCTGCTGCTTGAGCAGATCTGGTGGATCATTGCTGTACTAGCCAGTGAAGACGGGTAAAATAGTGGTTGTGTGTGCCATGATGCACAATCTGTGCATGTGCAGGAACGTCCGGCTGCCCCCAGACACAGAGGATGATGATGAAGTGGATGATGAAGATGACGATGGGGATGGGATGGCTGCACCCCCTGGCAGGGGTGCACATGATGGACAAAATCCACTGGATGCACTCATTCGCAGTTTCTTTTGAGAGACACTACACGGACAGCACTGCATGAATTTAATGTAGCATGACAACAAACAGAGTCATTGCAAATGAATAAATTGATGTCCACCTGTCACTTCATTTTCAACAGGGATTTCATTTTATCAAAGCAGGAAATAAGGTGGTATCAATAGGAAAGATGTACACCCGTGCCCACCCACCGCCAAACGTACCCAACCCCAACCAGGCCCCAACACACTAACCCCATAATGGACCTCCCCCACCTCCAAAACAAACCCACCCCCAACCAGGCACCAACACACTAACCCCATAATGGACCTCCCCCACCTCCCAAACATACCCACCACCAAAACACCCAATGATCCCAAAATGTCTTGTGGACAGTCACTCCTACTGGACACTATTTCGCTTATGTGCAGTAGCGACCTTGCCAGAGGAGCCAGCCAGCTGACTTGAGTGCCTCCGTGGGCTGCCTGTGACGGAACTTGAGGGGGTGGTGCTGGTTGACGCCACTGGTGGCGTGACTGGTGGCACATGGCCAAAATACAAGTGCTGGGCCACCAACATGGACTCAGCGATGGAGGACATTATACTATTGCCCTCCCTGACATGGCGTGAAATGGTCACATTTGTTGTGGTGAAACACCCGATGGCTCTGGACAGGCGACATACCGATGTGGCAGTGCTTTCACGTTGCAGCCTCGCCTCCTCTCGCTGCTGCATCGCCTCCTCCCCCTGCAGCCTAGCCACCTCCAACTGCCTTTCCACCAGCTGTGCAAGGCTGGCCTGCTGGTCTTCCATGTGCTGCATGCGTGCACTCAACTCAGCCATTGAGGGTGTTGGTGACCTCATGGGGCTGTGTAGGGCAGGGGGGCTACAGGGTTGCAGGTTGTGGAGAGATGAGAGGTCACCCATGTCATCCACCTCCTCCTGTCCTACATCTTCAGGCTGCACGACTGGGGCACTGTTGCCACAGGATCTAGCATCCTCCTCAGTGCAAACTGCCTGCTCAATGGATTCGGTGGCCACAGTGGTGATGGGTGCTACTTGTGTGGCAGCAGGCTGTACGGGGTTGGCCACGTGGGTTGGGGCATCCGTGACAGATGTTGCTGATGCAGGTGCCTGTGTCCCAGAGGTGCTGGCATCGGCATCCTAGGCAGTACGGCTGTGTCGGTCATGTGGGGGTGGACGTGGCATTGCCTGTTGTGCTGTGTCACTGTCACTTGATGTTCCTGTGGGGGAAAAGAGGGCATGCTGTTAGTTGTGTGGTGGTATTTGACGTGTCCATCACATGCATCCAACTGAACTATCCCTGCCCACTTGCATGTACACACATTTGACAGGTGATGCACTCAGGTGTGTGTGTCTCAGCTTGTACTCAGTCACACACTGTGGCATGTCCAAGGGGCATGTCTTGAGTGCATGTTGCTTGTCGCCTGGGTCATTGGTGGATGCATTGGGTCACTCCTGCCCTGGCTGGGGGGGTCCATTGGTGGATGCATTGGGTCACTCCTGCCCTGCCTGGGTGGGGTAAGGGGGGGTTTAATGGTGGATGCATTGGATCACTCATGCCCTGGCTGGTGGGCGGTTAATTGGTGGATGCATTGGGTCACTCCTGCCCTGGCTGGGGGGTGGGGGTTAATTGGTGGATGCATTGGGTCACTCATGCCCTGGCTGGGTGAGGGGGTTAATTGGTAGATGCATTGGGTCACTCCTGCCCTGGCTGGGGGGGTTTCACATTCATGACTTTGTACTCTGTGCACTTACCAGCATGAACAGGTAGGCATACTCCAACTTCTGCATCGCTGTCGCCCTGTATCCCCTTGAGATGCAGGATACTGCTGTACTGCTCCTCCCACGACTGGAGTTTTAATGGCGATGATGGGCCTCCACGGGTGCCAGTGCTGTGCTGGCGGTGTGCAGCAATAGGATTCCACACTCGCAGGTGTAGGTCATCCCACCTTTTGTGGCAGTCCTTAACGGTGCGTGTGGTCACCCCTGCGGCTGTGCACCTGTATGCTGCTTCTGCCCAGACCTCCTTACGGCATTGCTGTGTGCTGCGCCGCTGGTCTGAGCTGAATAGTATGTCAGCTTTGTCTACAATGTGCTCCACAAGCACTGTGAGCTCTGCCTAACTGAATCTCTGCTTGGTTTGTCTTGTAGCAGGGATGCCGGATACCATTGTTGTGGTTGAATTTTCCAAATGAAGGAGGTCATGTGGCCTGTGGTCTATGAGGATGGCATTGGATTGTGGTTTAAGTAATTGCTGCCTCTCTCTTTCCGGTTTTCGCGATCACAGTGTTTCCGCATCCAGTGATTCCATGTCTGTGTGGGCGGGGACGCTTGCAGATTTTCCACTGCTGTTTTTGGCGGTATGTCCGTGGGTGTTTCCGTGCCGGCAATGACACCATTTCTGCGTAGTACTGGTGTGCGCAACTGACAAGCCGTAATCGGACTATGATTCTGCATGCTTGCGGTCGCCGAAACGATGTCACTGTCATCACGGAAACAACAGTTTCCGGATCGGCGAACTCGTAATGAGGCCTTTTGTCTTGTATATACGGGACATGTTTTTCTTTTTTTTTGTAAATGTATTGTATGTTTAAAACGGTGAAACAAGCTTTTCAACTATATGCACAAATAAAAAATATACAATGCATTGCTCAGTGTCAATGAACTGAAAGTGAACTTCTAGGGATGGTTTCCGATGGTTTTCAGGCAGCACTAGGGGGCATGTGTGCCTTAGATGAAATGCTGTAATGGCCTCTTGCATTTAAGGTATAGTTTTATGTTTAACCCACCATAACATTGATGGATGCTTTTTTTTTATATAAATTCTCATTCCTGATTAATAATGAGGTGCCCCTGCTTTCAGACTA
Organism: Ambystoma mexicanum; assembly: GCF_040938575.1. Lineage (NCBI taxonomy): Eukaryota > Metazoa > Chordata > Amphibia > Caudata > Ambystomatidae > Ambystoma > Ambystoma mexicanum. The sequence continues at coordinate 359,046,640 of NC_090940.1, forward strand.
GTATAACTCCCTGACCATGGTTGCATCATAGTTGACCTATTTAGAAGTGAAACATCAATTTGAGTACCCCATCTAACTTTACAATCTAATACCATAATCAGAAATGGGGTCGTTCCAAAATGTAGTCTGACATCTTTTCTGGATTCATCTTGTAAAATATATGGTGAGGAACTCCTGACCCATTCAGCAATCTGGATGGAAGATAATAGGACCACCTCAGACCTTCAAGTGGGATTCTGCAGATGACTAAGTCTTAAAGAACAACGCTTTAATTTAGCTTAAATTGTTTGCGGAATTGTGCAACTGAAGAGACTGGAAATCTACCATAATAAAACAAAGGTAATGATTTGTGCAGGTAACAGGTGACAAGTGAAAACAAATATAATTGCATATCGAAGGAAACCAACTAGAGATAGTAAATAGTTATAATTATCTGAGTTTGCAATTCTCAGAGAAGCGGAAGTGAAGCATGCATATGGTGAAGAGTAACTTGACTCTAGCCAGAAACAGCAGAGCTGGCTATGTAGTAGATTTGCGGGAAGGCATGATAAACACTCAATCTAAACTGCACTGAAGATGTAAGAATGCAAACACAAATGGACACACTTAAAGGAGCAGAACTCTGTACTGACACAAAACATCTGGTAATTTTTGAAAGAGCTACTGGGGCTTCAAACATCTTCACCTTCTTATGCAGTCCATTGCAAATTTCCATGGGTAAATATTGATAACCTTGCAGCTGTTAAGCCACTGTTGTGTTGGGAACAATGATGGTCAAACCCTGTTTTGCAAATGTTATATGTGTTGAACCAAGAGGGTGGTAGCATATGTGAGGAATTCGACCATTCGCATGGGGAGAGTGCACTCGCCTGGGCTTTTCTTGATTTTTTAATAAGGAAGATGAAATGATGGGAGACCAACCTCAAAGAAATGTGCGAGGCCATTCCACGCACATTTCATCTGCTTCCCACACAAAACACATAGTTAAATGTACTCCAGAAAGACATAACCTATAGGCGCTGTCTTTATCTGTCATATCAAGCTAGAATGGGACAGCCCCAGGTACATCAAAGTATTCCAGGAAGGGGGAAGGCACACCTTCCTCCAGCCATGAGCAGCCTAATTTAAATATCAAAGACTCCATGTATCTGCATTCCTGTCTAAATTTGACTGGTGGCAGTGCACACTAACGAGATAATTGAGGCAAGCCTGCTGAGGGGGCTTGGTTACCGAAAAGACAACAGGAAGGTGGGACTAACAACCCTTTGGTAAGCAATGTGTCAACTTGAAGCTAGTTCCCACCTCTCTGTATGAAAGGCAGTGAATGGCCTGACTGGGTCCAGCAGTTATTACAGGTGTCCCTGCAGATACCATACCCTATTCAGAGGGGAGAAGTATGTTATTTGGGGGAGACAGTAAATCTTCTCCCACTACACACTTCAAGGGAAACCTGTGCTTTGATCAAGAGTCACAGAGGTCTCAGTTAACCAGATAAGCACTTTGATCTACAACAGACAGGAAGATGGGTGAGACTTTGGTATATGTTGTCACCCCTAGTCTGTCCTGTTGTAGAGCACTCTGGTCCAGACCTTATGCATAACAGGAGATTGCTGGTGGGGGCCCAGGATTGGTTCATTAAGGTAGTCCTGGCCTGCACCAATTACTGGGGCTATTTGGCTTTAAAAGAGAGCTTAGCCCCTCACTGAGCAGATCATCTGAAGACTTTGAAAGGAGTAGGAAGAAGTGCTTATTTGGACCTGAGCTGAAGGTACAGTCTAGCTTACATCTTCCGCCAGTGAAGGAAGGACAGGAGTTCGAAGAGGGAAGCAAGATCATTACCCTAAACATCTCCTAGGGAACAGAGGGAGATACTGGACTCAAGGACCCATTCAGCAGCTCCAGAACCGGTACCCAGCTAGCACACAGCGTGCCCTGCTAGGATCTGCCAGCAAGCTTCCTAGGTGGGAAGTGCCAGAGAAAGTATCTTAGCTAAGGACAAGGCCTTTGCCTACAAAACCTCTCCTGAGCTTTGGGCCATCCGCGTTGAAAAGCACAAGCCGTGCAAAGAAGCTAGGAGGATTGCCACACAAGCATCGTCCAGCATCCATCTTTTAAGGACATTTTTTGAGATAGTTGTGACCTCGAACTACAATCCGCTACACCGCTGACTGTTTTCACAGCGCAGCCACAAGAGCCATCCGAGCCACCTCGACCAGCATTGCAGATCCGCTAACCAGCACAGATGCAACGATTCTTGGCCCTAAGCCGCTGCACCAGACAGCCTGCATACGTCCGTCCAGCCTCACTTGCCGAACTGCCTGCCACCTGGTACCTGCAGCTGTCCCCTGCCACTATCTCTGTCTCAAAGGCTGTGAAGCACCCCGGAACTGCGGCAAGAACCTCTTCAGCACCAGGTGCATTGTGTTTCTGCCCCCCTGGTCCTTCTACGAATTACAACCCTTTGCCCACTTGGTACTGAAACCAATAACCTTGAACTGTAAGACTGATTACTTTACCAACTACCCTCTTGTCAGTATCCACAGTGCTTCCCTTTCCTTCATGAAACTGTCTGTCCGCTGTTTTCCTTTACAGGGTGGGTTGTATTTGTAGTGTGCTAGAAATGTCTGTTGTATAAATAATAAAGTAGATATTTGTATACAACCTTGACTGGACAGTCCCTTTTATCATTGGGTAATAATTGTATTTCCGCTCTGTTGCAACTAACCAATGATCCAGGACCTTGCGGAGATAGACCCGCCATTCCGCCCACCCCACGTTACCAACATCGAACAAGGAGGTCTTATAATTCACTTGTATTCCAATCTGTTTGGATCCCTTCTGGTGTATTAGAGGTGTGGGGTTGATTGATGGTTTAGATACCGATATTCATCCCTGGACCATCAGTGCCCCGGAAGTTGATTAATCACAGCATATTACCATGGTTTACTCTTGTAAAAAAAAACTGTGGTGAAGAATGGTGTACAAGAGATGTAAAGTGGGTGGGATCATCTACCCTCGACTCGAGCACTGGTAACCACACAGCATGTTATGGTCTTATTACCGTGATATAAAGATGTACTCACATGTTGGGACTTTGCCTTTTTCTTGCATATCTCACAAGGAATTTACAGACTTATTTAATAGTCATTGCCCAACAGGTGTCAGGGATGGCACTCTATTAAGAGTGGCACAGGACACCCAAAAGGGTTTGGGTGGTTGTGCCTAAATAAAGTGGACAGAGAAGCACACACACAGCTGAAAGGAAAGAGCAAGGAGAGGTACAGATTAAATTCCCTCTTTGGGTGTATACAGTTATAGGAAAAGAGTATTCCACGAACCTTAGGAAATACTCAAGCCTTCTGCACAGTTTGGTATAACAGAGTCCCACGCTGTTTGCTCATGACTTGGAACAGCAGCTATGGGTGTCTGTAATGTAGAAACGAGACAAGGGAAGGGGCACAGGTTGACTGCTGGGAACCAACAGACAAGCTCTGTACAAAAGGGTCTACAAAACAGGACAAGAGAAGATACTTACAGACAAATCCAGGAAAAGGAGGTTGATAGCAAACTAGCAGAAGGAAATGAAGGGAAAGTCGTGTAACAGGATAGGATAGCAGAGGACAGTAAGGAACAAGGTTGAGAGCTCAGAGGAGCAGGAAAGCAATGAGCAAGCCCACAGGAGCAGGGCTGTAAGGTAGAGAGCCCAGAGGGAAAGGGCTTAGGGCAGCAGAGTAAAGCAGGCTGCACGGCAAGGAACCCAGAAGGACCGGGCAGCAAGGAGTGAGCCCTGAGGGGCAGGGCCGCTGACCGTACAAGGTTGCAGAGGACTGTAGAGGGCTGCTAGGCCAAGAACCCAGCGGAAAAAGGTAGGTAGTAAGCAGCGGAGCGTGATCAGCTGCAAAGTAGGAAGCCCAGAGGACAAGGGCTGTAGGCAGCCGGAGTGAGGCAGGCTGCAGAGCAGGAAGCCCAGAGGACAAGGGCTGAGACTGGAAAGCAGCAGAGCGTGATCAGCTGCAATGTTGAAAGCCCGGTAGGGCAAGGGCGGAGGCTGGAAGGCAGCAGAGCGTGATCGGCTGCAATGTGGAGAGCCCGGCAGGGCAAGGGCGGAGGCTGGAAGGCAGCAGAGCGTGATCGGCTGCAATGTGGAGAGCCCGGCAGGGCAAGGGCGGAGGCTGGAAGGCAGCAGAGCGTGATCAGCTGCAATGTAGCAAGCCCGGTAGGGCAAGGGCAGAGGCTGGAAGGCAGCAGAGCGTGATTGGCTGCAATGTGGAGAGCCCGGCAGGGCAAGGGCGGAGGCTGGAAGGCAGCAGAGCGTGATCAGCTGCAATGTAGAAAGCCCGGTAGGGCAAGGGCGGAGGCTGGAAGGCAGCAGAGCGTGATCGGCTGCAATGTGGAGAGCCCGGAGGAGAAGGGCTGTGAGGAAGAGAGCCTGGAAGGTTATGGCTGTAGGCAGCGAAGAGTAACAGGCTGCAAGGCAGGAAGCCCAGAGGAGCTGGACTGAGGCAGGGAGCCCAGAAGGCTAGGGCTGTAGGCAGCAGGGTGTAGCAAGCTGCAAGGCAGGGTCCAAGCAGGCGTGATGGTAAACAGCATACAAAGATCCGTAGAAAGACACAAAAAGGTGGAGGAAGGTCTCTCAATGCAAGAGGCTGAGCCACTGCAGGCAGCAGCCTTTTATACTGCCTAGCCCAGCACAGAGGCAGGCTAATTGGTTGCACCTGGCTAAGCACACCTGCAGACAATCGGCCACCTCCCTCTCTGTTCCTGAGTTGGTGGAAGCAGCGCCAATCCCTAGGGCTTCTGGGGGGTGTAGTTCCTTTGATGACCAATAGGAACAGCCAGGAATCGATGCTTATAGCCAAGTGCATTGTGGTATGCGTAGTTTGTTGGAAAAAATAATAAAACACCAAAGTCTCGCAAATGGGAAATAAAGTCCCCAAAGTAAATATAGATTGATCCAAGAGTCTGTTGTAAATAAATGATAAACAAATAGTCCATATTGAGCGCAAATGGATGCGCCCATGGCGCAGGCATTACAATATGCCCCTCTCCAGGCCCCTCTCCAGGCTCCCTGAAGACCGACCTACAAGAAGAATGTCTGTCACACCGTACAAGAGTCTCAATCCAAAAAGGCACATCATGAAGCACCAGAAACGGTTTAAGGTTGCAAGGTGAGAGTCTTGAATGACAGAGACAGTACAAATGTTCTGAACTTTAGATGTAGAAATCAGAAAAGACGAAGTCTTTGGAACATAAACCCCAACTGTGTGTGCATGAAGAGAGGAACTGCGAAAAATTGCTGCAGGCTCCATGATAGATTTTGCTTTGACGGGCAACAGTATGATGCTGGAAGGTGGAGACATAGGTACAGCAGTGTTGGTAGCTTTAGGAAGGTTTTCCAAGACATCCGGAGCAGCCATGACAACGTTAGGGTTAGCCGCAGAGAGTTCAGGAGTCACAGCGGCGGTTTCCCCATGATTAGTAGACAGTTCAGAGGTTACAGCAGCAGTGAGATCTTGAATGGCTGTAGAGAGTATCGAGGCTGTAGCAACTGGGTGTGTGGGTGCCATGAGAGAACCAGCGGGCTGGAACGCACCTGAGACTGGTAGAGTAGAGTCTGGCAGTCTTAGTGCTATAGATACACCAGCAGGAACAACTGGAGCAGTAGTCTTAACAGGGAAACCCTTCGCTGACTTTGCAACAGTTAGCATGGTGGATGTAGGATCAGGAAGAGAAGGTGCTGCGGGATCAGGTTGTGTCGCAGAGGATTCTGCTGCAGCTAGCACAGCTGCGAAGGAAGTAGAAATCTGGGCATCGGGAGCATCAGAATTAGCAGTAGCTTCCGGAATCACAGTAGCTATAGCAACCTCAAGATTTGCAGCAGGGACTTCAGGAGACTCAAATGTGGCAAGGAGTTTAGGAGCCACAGCATCAGGAAGATCATGAATTGCAGTTGGAAGTACAGGTGCTGTAGCAGCTACAGACAGTTCAGGTGTTGCAACCACTGGTAGATCGGGTACCACAACCACTGGCAATTCAGGGGGTATCGAAGAAACTGGAGATGTTGATTGCTCAGGAGTGTTGTCTGATAGCACAGCCACACTTTGGCAAGCCCCGCTTGCCAACTCAGCATGCTCGGTGTGAACTGTGCCAGTCTCCTCAGCTGACGTTGTCATTCCAGAAGAGGTTGTAAGTGTGAGTACTGGACAATAGGCAATGGTGAGGGCGGAACCATCCTTTGACTCAGAGGGATTTCCAATCAGAAGACCACCCTTGTTTTGTGGTGTAATGGCTGTGTGAGTGATTTGACCCACCAGAGGAGTTAATTCTTTTCTGTCAGTACTACAACCTGAGTTTCTGTGGCTGGAAGGTGAAAGAGCTGTGTCAGTCTTTAGAAGGGGTACATATGCTATATTTAGGTCTTCCATCTGCTTGGTATAAGTCTGTATACTTTTCTGCGTGGCAATTCCAGGCCTTATCATGTCGATCTCTAAAGATAAGATGTCAGGTGTTGGACATAGTGTCAGATGGTCTGGTGACTTGTGTCCCTTCATAAGATTCTTATAATGCAAATAAACAAAGTCATCATAGAGGTCTTCGGTCTTTCTTTTAAGGCGTAGGAGTTGTTCGTGTAGCAGGTAAGTATCATTAGTTTGATCTAAAGCTTCAGAATCTGGTGTGGCATAAAATTCGGTTGTAGCAATGGGAAGACTGACCTTAGGGTTATTGTGGTTAGTAGATACTGTGGAAGCATTAAGACAACCAATGGTTAGTATAGGTCTTTTGTACCCAGGACCAGATGCACAAACCTCAGGATAATGACTGCCTTCTCCTGTCAAATAAGGGTTTCCAGCATTCTGGGGAGCTTGCCAAGCTGATCTTCCGCATATCACTCTGGCAACAGCGTATTCTGGTTTAGAGTCCCCCACAATGAGTGCTATATCCTTGGCTGTTGCGGTGTTAGAAGGCTTGTCAGAAGACGCAGGAGTGTTTTTCACTGTTTGGTTTAACAAGATCTGTAAGAATTCATTATCTTGCTGTAGCTCTGCAACAGATAAGGACTGTGGGTCATAGTCGCAAATGTCATAATAATAGTAGATGGAAGAAGGGTCAGCTAGCCAGTGAGTATAGTACCATGCTTGTAAATCTTTGTTTACTAAGGCGAGACTGTCCTTTAGACTAAGGTCCTTGTTTGCTGTCTTTAGGGAAACCATAGGTTTATGCAAAGGTTTCTTAACCCGAAAGGAAAGCATCTTTGGTCTGTGTGTGCCTTTCCGGCCTATGGAACAAGAAATCTTTGGCTCTTGCATTCTGTCAGGGATGGCACTCTATTAAGAGTGGCACAGGACACCCAAAAAGGGTTTGGGTGGTTGTGCCTAAATAAAGTGGACAGAGAAAAACACACACAGCTGAAAGGAAAGAGAACGAAGAGTAGGAAAGAGTAGCAAGGAGAGGTACAGAAAGAATTCCCTCTTGGGGTGTATGCAGATATAGGAAAAGAGCATTCCACGAACCTTAGGAAATACTCAAGCCTTCTGCACAGTTTGCTATAACAGAGGCCCACGCTGTTTGCTCATGACTTGGAACAGCAGCTATGGGTGTCTGTAATGTAGAAACGAGACAAGGGAAGGGGCAGAGGTTGACTGATGGGAACCAACAGACAAGCTCTGTACAAAAGGGTCTACAAAACAGGACAAGAGAAGATACTTACAGACAAATCCAGGAAAAGGAGGTTGATAGCAAACTAGCAGAAGGAAATGAAGGGAAAGTCGTGTAACAGGATAGGATAGCAGAGGACAGTAAGGAACAAGGTTGAGAGCTCAGAGGAGCAGGAAAGCAATGAGCAAGCCCACAGGAGCAGGGCTGTAAGATAGAGAGCCCGGAGGGAAAGGGCTTAGGGCAGCAGAGTAAAGCAGGCTGCACGGCAAGGAACCCAGAAGGACCGGGCAGCAAGGAGTGAGCCCTGAGGGGCAGGGCCGCTGACCGTAGAAGGTTGCAGAGGACTGTAGAGGGCTGCTAGGCCGAGCACCCAGCGGAAAAAGGTAGGTAGTAAGCAGCGGAGCGTGATCAGCTGCAAAGTAGGAAGCCCAGAGGACAAGGGCTGTAGGCAGCTGGAGTGAGGCGGGCTGCAGAGAAGGAAGCCCAGAGGACAAGGGCTGAGACTGGAAAGCAGCAGAGCGTGATCAGCTGCAATCTTGAAAGCCCGGTAGGGCAAGGGCAGAGGCTGGAAGGCAGCAGAGCGTGATCGGCTGCAATGTGGAGAGCCCGGCAGGGCAAGGGCAGAGGCTGGAAGGCAGCAGAGCGTGATCGGCTGCAATGTGGAGAGCCCGGCAGGGCAAGGGCGGAGGCTGGAAGGCAGCAGAGCGTGATCAGCTGCAATGTAGAAAGCCCGGTAGGGCAAGGGCGGAGGCTGGAAGGCAGCAGAGCGTGATCGGCTGCAATGTGGAGAGCCCGGCAGGGCAAGGGCGGAGGCTGGAAGGCAGCAGAGCGTGATCAGCTGCAATGTAGAAAGCCCGGTAGGGCAAGGGCGGAGGCTGGAAGGCAGCAGAGCGTGATCGACTGCAATGTGGAGAGCCCGGAGGAGCAGGGCTGTGAGGAAGAGAGCCTGGAAGGCTATGGCTGTAGGCAGCGAAGAGTAACAGGCTGCAAGGCAGGAAGCCCAGAGGAGCTGGACTGAGGCAGGGAGCCCAGAAGGCTAGGGCTGTAGGCAGCAGGGTGTAGCAAGCTGCAAGGCAGGGTCCAAGCAGGAGTGATGGTAAACAGCATACAAAGATCCGTAGAAAGACACGAAAAGGTGGAGGAAGGTCTCTCAATGCAAGAGGCTGAGCCACTGCAGGCAGCAGCCTTTTATACTGCCTAGCCCAGCACAGAGGCAGGCTAATTGGTTGCACCTGGCTAAGCACACCTGCAGACAATCGGCCACCTCCCTCTCTGTTCCTGAGTTGGTGGAAGCAGAGCCAATCCCTAGGGCTTCTGGGGGGTGTAGTTCCTTTGATGACCAATAGGAACAGCCAGGAATCGATGCTTATAGCCAAGTGCATTGTGGTATGCGTAGTTTGTTGGAAAAAATAATAAAGCACCAAAGTCTCGCAAATGGGAAATAAAGTCCCCAAAGTAAATATAGATTGATCCAAGAGTCTGTTGTAAATAAATGATAAACAAATAGTCCATATTGAGCGCAAATGGATGCGCCCATGGCGCAGGCATGACAGTATGCCCCTCTCCAGGCCCCTCTCCAGGCTCCCTGAAGACCGACCTACAAGAAGAATGTCTGTCACACCGTACAAGAGTCTCAATCCAAAAAGGCACATCATGAAGCACCAGAAACGGTTTAAGGTTGCAAGGTGAGAGTCTTGAATGACAGAGACAGTACAAATGTTCTGAACTTTAGATGTAGAAATCAGAAAAGACGAAGTCTTTGGAACATAAACCCCAACTGTGTGTGCATGAAGAGAGGAACTGCGAAAAACTGCTGCAGGCTCCATGATAGATTTTGCTTTGACGGGCAACAGTATGATGCTGGAAGGTGGAGACATAGGTACAGCAGAGTTGGTAGCTTTAGGAAGTTTTTCCAAGACATCTGGAGCAGCCATGACAACGTTAGGGTTAGCCGCAGAGAGTTCAGGAGTCACAGCGGCGGTTTCCCCATGATTAGTAGACAGTTCAGAGGTTACAGCAGCAGTGAGATCTTGAATGGCTGTAGAGAGTATCGAGGCTGTAGCAACTGGGTGTGTGGGTGCCATGAGAGAACCAGCGGGCTGGAACGCACCTGAGACTGGTAGAGTAGAGTCTGGCAGTCTTAGTGCTATAGATACACCAGCAGGAACAACTGGAGCAGTAGTCTTAACAGGGAAACCCTTCGCTGACTTTGCAACAGTTAGCATGGTGGATGTAGGATCAGGAAGAGAAGGTGCTGCGGGATCAGGTTGTGTAGCAGAGGATTCTGCTGCAGCTAGCACAGCTGCGAAGGAAGTAGAAATCTGGGCATCGGGAGCATCAGAATTAGCAGTAGCTTCCGGAATCACAGTAGCTATAGCAACCTCAAGATTTGCAGCAGGGACTTCAGGAGACTCAAATGTGGCAGGGAGTTTAGGAGCCACAGCATCAGGAAGATCATGAATTGTAGTTGGAAGTACAGGTGCTGTAGCAGCTACAGACAGTTCAGGTGTTGCAACCACTGGTAGATCGGGTACCACAACCACTGGCAATTCAGGGGGTATCGAAGAAACTGGAGATGTTGATTGCTCAGGAGTGTTGTCTGATAGCACAGCCACACTTTGGCAAGCCCCGCTTGCCAACTCAGCATGCTCGGTGTGAACTGTGCCAGTCTCCTCAGCTGACGTTGTCATTCCAGAAGAGGTTGTAAGTGTGAGTACTGGACAATAGGCAATGGTGAGGGCGGAACCATCCTTTGACTCAGAGGGATTTCCAATCAGAAGACCACCCTTGTTTTGTGGTGTAATGGCCGTGTGAGTGATTTGACCCACCGGAGGAGTTAATTCTTTTCTGTCAGTACTACAACCTGAGTTTCTGTGGCTGGAAGGTGAAAGAGCTGTGTCAGTCTTTAGAAGGGATACATATGCTATATTTAGGTCTTCCATCTGCTTGGTATAAGTCTGTACACTTTTCTGCGTGGCAATTCCAGGCCTTATCATGTCGATCTCTAAAGATAAGATGTCAGGTGTTGGACATAGTGTCAGATGGTCTGGTGACTTGTGTCCCTTCATAAGATTCTTATAATGCAAATAAACAAAGTCATCATAGAGGTCTTCGGTCTTTCTTTTAAGGCGTAGGAGTTGTTCGTGTAGCAGGTAAGTATCATTAGTTTGATCTAAAGCTTCAGAAGCTGGTGTGGCAGAAAATTCGGTTGTAGCAATGGGAAGACTGACCTTAGGGTTATTGTGGTTAGTAGATACAGTGGAAGCATTAAGACAACCGATGGTTAGTATAGGTCTTTTGTACCCAGGACCAGATGCACAAACCTCAGGATAATGACTGCCTTCTCCTGTCAAATAAGGGTTTCCAGCATTCTGGGGAGCTTGCCAAGCTGATCTTCCGCATATCACTCTGGCAACAGCGTATTCTGGTTTAGAGTCCCCCACAATGAGTGCTATATCCTTGGCTGTTGCGGTGTTAGAAGGCTTGTCAGAAGACGCAGGAGTGTTTTTCACTGTTTGGTTTAACAAGATCTGTAAGAATTCATTATCTTGCTGTAGCTCTGCAACAGATAACGACTGCGGGTCATAGTCGCAAATGTCATAATAATAGTACATGGAACAAGGGTCAGCTAGCCAGTGAGTATAGTACCATGCTTGTAAATCTTTGTTTACTAAGGCGAGACTGTCCTTTAGACTAAGGTCCTTGTTTGCTGTCTTTAGGGAAACCATAGGTTTATGCAAAGGTTTCTTAAACCGAAAGGAAAGCATTGTTGGTCTGTGTGTGCCTTTCCGGCCTATGGAACAAGAAATCTTTGGCTCTTGCATTCTGTCAGGGATGGCACTCTATTAAGAGTGGCACAGGACACCCAAAAAGGGTTTGGGTGGTTGTGCCTAAATAAAGTGGACAGAGAAGCACACACACAGCTGAAAGGAAAGAGAACGAAGAGTAGGAAAGAGTAGCAAGGAGAGGTACAGAATGAATTCCCTCTTGGGGTGTATGCAGATATAGGAAAAGAGTATTTCACGAACCTTAGGAAATACTCAAGCCTTCTGCACAGTTTGCTATAACAGAGGCCCACGCTGTTCGCTCATGACTTGGAACAGCAGCTATGGGTGTCTGTAATGTAGAAACGAGACAAGGGAAGGGGCAGAGGTTGACTGATGGGAACCAACAGACAAGCTCTGTACAAAAGGGTCTACAAAACAGGACAAGAGAAGATACTTACAGACAAATCCAGGAAAAGGAGGTTGATAGCAAACTAGCAGAAGGAAATGAAGGGAAAGTCGTGTAACAGGATAGGATAGCAGAGGACAGTAAGGAACAAGGTTGAGAGCTCAGAGGAGCAGGAAAGCAATGAGCAAGCCCACAGGAGCAGGGCTGTAAGATAGAGAGCCCAGAGGGAAAGGGCTTAGGGCAGCAGAGTAAAGCAGGCTGCACGGCAAGGAACCCAGAAGGACCGGGCAGCAAGGAGTGAGCCCTGAGGGGCAGGGCCGCTGACCGTAGAAGGTTGCAGAGGACTGTAGAGGGCTGCTAGGCCGAGAACCCAGCGGAAAAAGGTAGGTAGTAAGCAGCGGAGCGTGATCAGCTGCAAAGTAGGAAGCCCAGAGGACAAGGGCTGTAGGCAGCCGGAGTGAGGCGGGCTGCAGAGCAGGAAGCCCAGAGGACAAGGGCTGAGACTGGAAAGCAGCAGAGCGTGATCAGCTGCAATCTTGAAAGCCCGGTAGGGCAAGGGCAGAGGCTGGAAGGCAGCAGAGTGTGATCGGCTGCAATGTGGAGAGCCCAGCAGGGCAAGGGCAGAGGCTGGAAGGCAGCAGAGCTTGATCGGCTGCAATGTGGAGAGCCCGGCAGGGCAAGGGCGGAGGCTGGAAGGCAGCAGAGCGTGACCGGCTGCAATGTGGAGAGCCCGACAGGGCAAGGGCGGAGGCTGGAAGGCAGCAGAGCGTGATCAGCTGCAATGTAGAAAGCCCGGTAGGGCAAGGGCGGAGGCTGGAAGGCAGCAGAGCGTGATCGGCTGCAATGTGGAGAGCCCGGCAGGGCAAGGGCGGAGGCTGGAAGGCAGCAGAGCGTGATCAGCTGCAATGTAGAAAGCCCGGTAGGGCAAGGGCGGAGGCTGGAAGGCAGCAGAGCGTGATCGACTGCAATGTGGAGAGCCCGGAGGAGCAGGGCTGTGAGGAAGAGAGCCTGGAAGGCTATGGCTGTAGGCAGCGAAGAGTAACAGGCTGCAAGGCAGGAAGCCCAGAGGAGCTGGACTGAGGCAGGGAGCCCAGAAGGCTAGGGCTGTAGGCAGCAGGGTGTAGCAAGCTGCAAGGCAGGGTCCAAGCAGGAGTGATGGTAAACAGCATACAAAGATCCGTAGAAAGACACGAAAAGGTGGAGGAAGGTCTCTCAATGCAAGAGGCTGAGCCACTGCAGGCAGCAGCCTTTTATACTGCCTAGCCCAGCACAGAGGCAGGCTAATTGGTTGCACCTGGCTAAGCACACCTGCAGACAATCGGCCACCTCCCTCTCTGTTCCTGAGTTGGTGGAAGCAGAGCCAATCCCTAGGGCTTCTGGGGGGTGTAGTTCCTTTGATGACCAATAGGAACAGCCAGGAATCGATGCTTATAGCCAAGTGCATTGTGGTATGCGTAGTTTGTTGGAAAAAATAATAAAGCACCAAAGTCTCGCAAATGGGAAATAAAGTCCCCAAAGTAAATATAGATTGATCCAAGAGTCTGTTGTAAATAAATGATAAACAAATAGTCCATATTGAGCGCAAATGGATGCGCCCATGGCGCAGGCATGACAACAGGACTCTCCCAGGTTCTTCAGTTTGTAGAGTCACAGGGATTCTCAGTCCTATTGTTGCACTGGATGAGGGCAGGCAACATGGGAAACATTTGGATAGGGCCTCCAGCAAGTTTATTGGGTCATTTGGGTGCCTTAGCTAAATCCTCAGGTTTGAAAACACATTCATCAACCACTGTAATGCTGGCCCCAGTGTCTCTAATGGCAGGGGTCTACAAGTACACGGTCCTTATAATAGTATTTCTTGTTGTCAGGTATGTTATTCTAGACCTCTATATTCCGTTGTTCCCACAGACCCAAGGACACTAAAACACTGGCTTGAACTCCAGTGGGTTCTTCAGCCAGTAAGTGAAAGTGTGCACTGGCCATAGGTGTTTTGACCACTGGGTGAAGGCTAAGAAGGCAGTGTGGACCCCTGAAGGTTTACCCTTGCCCCTAGGATCCCCCTTCACATGGTCAGTAGACCCACAAACCAAATATTTACCAAATGCTTTCTGGAATTGGGGTTTCTGATGACCTCCCTCTGGATGGGCTCCAGAGGGTTCACTAGCCCTGTATAATTTCCCATGGGATTAACCCTTATGGTGTTTGTGGCCTTCTTTTGGATGGTTGGAATTTGAAACTTCTTTACCCCCCTGAAACTACTTTACCCCCTTTCTGTGCTGCTTCCCCTCCCCCTTTTTATGAGTGGCCCCAGAATCCATGTAAGTGGCCCTGTTGATTACCCATATCTCAGCAGTTTGTGCTAGTTTCTTAGGATCAAGTTGCTTAGTCAGGACAGTAGGCATTGCAAATATTCTGTAAAAACAGCAGGTTTCTCATTCCTTCAAAGGTGTTCACTCTGTAACCCTTAACCCAGCCATCAGATGTTTTCAAACACTCATATACCCTGGTAGACCAAGGGCTAGCAGCAGTCTTTTTAAGGCTTCAAACTCTTTCAAGGTATTGGGAAGGAGTCTTCCCAAATCTAGCTATTAATACCAGCTTGACTAGCTCAGTCTTTTCTGTTGCTGGCATTTAACTCCATAGTTGCATAAAAACCGTTCTGGGGAGCCTAGACATTAACCATGCAACTAAATCATCCCCTCTTACCTCTTGCAAAACATTGTTTAATTCAAATGTACCTAGCCAATCCAACGCATCAAGTTTAGGATCATACATAATTGCAGCCTCTTTTGGTAAGTGAGGTCTCTTGAGACTAGTAGACAGAGAAGTCCCTGAAAAGGTAACAGAATCAAAGGACATCTTTTTCATTCCATATTCATGCTGCATTTCTTTTTCTCCAAGTCCTCTTTGTCTTCAGAGAGCACTGCAAGTTTTTTTAATTGTAGTTCGAATCACCTTCTTTCAAGAGAGATATTCGGGACTTATGTTGTGACCTTGTGGGGTCACCGTAGGAAGTGATTGAGGTATAGCAGGCAATTGGGGAGGAAGGTTGTTCACCCTTTAAGAATTCTCCTCAGTTTCTGACTCTGGAAGATTGGAGCTAAGCTCTAAACTAACATCCTCATCATTTTCTTCCAGATCATTTTGGGGAGTAGGTGATACAGTCCTACTTCCCATTTTGGCCTGCACGGTGCTCCGGTGAGTGTACATCCATTTTAGGGCCATTTTCTTTGGTCCCCGCTAGCATAACCTTGCATCCTCTGCGCCCCCTCCACCCCGATCCTGCTCCTCGATCCCCTTTCTCTCCCCGCTTCCTGGTTCAACAACCCACCTCCCAGCCCGCCCACAGACCCCTAATTGGCTGCTTGGCCGTGTTACAGCAAGACTACCTTGCGTCTGTGTGTACGAGGCCCATTTGGCCTGCACGGTGCTCCGGTGAGTGTACATCCATTTTAGGGCCATTTTCTGTGGTCCCCGCTAGCCTAACCTCGCATCCTCTGCGCCCCCTTCACCCCGATCCTGCTCCTCAATCCCCTTTCTCTCCCCGCTTCCTGGTTCAACAACCCGCCTCCCAGCCCGCCCACAGACCCATGATTGGCCACTTGGCCGTGTTCCATCAACCATTACTGACCTTCCCAGGGCAGCCCCCTGCCTGGCAGCCCCATCGGCTAAGGACCCGAGGCAAAGGACGGCTCCAACAGTGACGGCTCGAGGTCATATCTGCAGGTATCCGCAGGAGAAGCAAGAAGCCAACAACAAGTAAGTGTGGCAAGGGCGGGGCCAGAAGCAACTACTTCAGGCCATACTACCCTACCACTCATCTAACAAAGCATCAACACCGTAAATTCATTATAATTGCGGTCAGAAACTCTGCCCTTTGCATGTGAAAGTTGTACCCAATCACATTTAGAAGTTGTGCCCAATAGCCTCTCTTTGAAAGTTGCATTTAGAAGTTGTGCCCAATAGTCCCTCTGAGAAAAGCCACATTTAGAAGTGTACCCAATTGCATTCAGAAGTATACCCAATTGCATTTAGAAGTTGTGCCCAATAGCCTCTCTTTGAAAGTTGCATTTAGAAGTTGTGCCCAATAGCCTCTCTTTGAAAGTTGCATTTAGAAGTTGTGCCCAATAGCCTCTCTTTGAAAGTTGCATTTAGAAGTTGTGCCCAACAGTCCCTCTGAGAAAAGCCGAATTTAGAAGTGTACCCAATTGCATTTAGAAGTTGTGACCAATAGCCTCTCTGAGAAAGGCTGCATTTAGAAGTGTGCCCAATTGCATTTAGAAGTATACCCAATTGCATTTAGAAGTTGTGACCAATAGCCTCCCTGAGAAAAGCCGCATTTAGAAGTGTACCCAATTGCATTCAGAAGTATACCAATTGCATTTAGAAGTTGTGCCCAATAGCCTCTCTTTGAAAGTTGCATTTAGAAGTTGTGCCCAATAGCCTCTCTTTGAAAGTTGCATTTATAAGTTGTGCCCAATAGTCCCTCTGAGAATAGCTGCATTTAGAAGTGTACCCAATTACATTCAGAAGTATACCCAATTGCATATAGAAGTTGAGCCCAATAGCCTCTCTTTGAAAGTTGCATTTAGAAGTTGTGCCCAATAGTCCCTCTGAGAAAAGCCGCATTTAGAAGTGTACCCAATTTCATTTAGAAGTTGTGACCAATATCCTCTCTGAGAAAAAGCTGCACTTAGAAGTGTGCCCAATTGCATTTAGAAGTATACCCAATTGCATTTAGAAGCTGTGCCCAATAGTCCCTCTGAGAAAACCTGCATTTAGAAGTGTGCTCAATTGCATTTAGAAGTACACCCAATTGCATTTAGAAGTTGTGACCAATAGCCTCTCTGAGAAAAGCTGCATTTTAGAAGTGTGCCCAATTGCATTTAGAAGTATACCCTATTGCATTTAGAAGTTGTGACCAATAGCCTCTCTGAGAAAATCTGCATTTAGAAGTGTGCCCAATTGCATTTAGAAGTGTACCCAATTGCATTTAGAAGTTGTGACCAATAGCCTCTCTGAGAAATGTTGCAATTAGAAGTTGTGCCCAATAGCCTTTCTGAGAAAAGCTGCATTTAGAAGTGTGCCAATTGCATTTAGAAGTGTGCCCAATAGCATCTCTGAGAAAAGTTGCAATCAGAAGTTGTGCCCAATAGCCTCTCTGAGAAAAGTTGCATTTAGAAGGGTGCCCAATAGCATCTCTGAGAAAATTTGCATTTAGAAGTGTGCCCAATAGCATCTCTGAGAAAAGTTGCAATTAGAAGTTGTGCCCAATAGCATCTCTGAGAAAAGTTGCAATTAGAAGTTGTGCCCAATAGCATCTCTGAGAAAAGTTGCATTTAGAAGTGTGCCCAATAGCATCTCTGAGAAAAGTTGCAATTAGATGTTGTGCCCAATAGCATCTCTTAGAAAAGTTGCAATTAGAAGTTGTGCACAATAGCCTCTATGAGGAAAGTTGCATCTAGAAGTGTACCCAATAGAATTTAGAAGTTGTGACCAATAGCCTCTTGGAGAAAAGCTGCATTTAGAAGTGTGCCAATTGCATTTAGAAGTGTGCCCAATAGCATCTCTGAGAAAAGTTGCAATCAGAAGTTGTGCCCAATAGCTTCTCTCAGAAAAGTTGCATTTAGAAGTGTGCCCAATAGCATCTCTGAGAAAATTTGCATTTAGAAGTGTGCCCAATAGCATCTCTGAGAAACGTTGCAATTAGAAGTTGTGCCCAATAGCATCTCTGAGAAAAGTTGCAATCAGAAGTTGTGCCCAATAGCATCTCTGAGAAAAGTTGCATTTAGAGGTGTGCCCAATAGCATCTCTGAGAAAAGTTGCAATTAGAAGTTGTGCCCAATAGCATCTCTTAGAAAAGTTGCAATTAGAAGTTGTGCACAATAGCCTCTCTGAGTAAACTTGCATTCAGAAGTGTGCCGAATTGCATTTAGAAGTTGTGACCAATAGCCTCTCGGAGAAAAGCTGCATTTAGAAGTGTGCCCAATTGCATTTAGGATTATACCCAATTGCATCTAGAAGTTGTGACCAATAGCCTCTCTGAGAAAAGTTGCATTTAGAAGTGTACCCAATTGCATTTAGAAGTTGTGACCAATAGCCTCTCTGAGGAAACCTGCATTTAGAAGTGTACCCAATTGCATTTAGAAGTATACCCAATTGCATTTAGAAGTTGTGACCAATAGCCTCTCTGAGAAAAGCTGCATTTTAGAAGTGTGCCCAATTGCATTTAGAAGTATACCCAATTGCATTTAGAAGTTGTGACCAAAAGCCTCGCTGAGAAAAGTTGCATTTAGAAGTGTGCCCAATAGCATCTCTGAGAAAAGTTGCAATTAGAAGTTGCGCCCAATAGCCTCATTGAGAAAGTTGCATTTAGAAGTGTGCCCAATAGCCTCTCTGAGAAAAGTTGCATCTAGAAGTGTACTCAATTGCATTTAGAAGTTGTGACCAATAGCCTCTCTGAGAAAGTTGCATTTAGAAGTGTGCCCAATGGCCTCTCTGAGAAAGTTGCATTTAGAAGTGCCCCAATAGCCTGTCTGTGGAAAGTTGCATCTAGAAATGTGCCCAATAGCCTCTCTGTGAAAGTTGCATTTAGAGTGTGGAGGGCGGATGAGTGTTGGAGAGCGGATGAGTGTACAGAGCGGATTAGTGTGTGGAGCGGATAAATACGTAGAGCGGATGAGTCTGTAGAACGGATGAGTACGTAGAGCGGACGAGTACGTAGAGCGGATGATTACGTAGAGTGGACGAGTACGTAGAGCGACGAGTACGTAGAGCGGACTGAGCGTGTGGAGTGGACTGAGCGTGTGGAGCGGATTGAGTGTGTGGTGCGGATGAGTGTGTGGAACGGATGAGTACGTAGAGTGGACGAGTATGTAGAGCGGGTGAGTACGCAGAGCGGATGAGTACGTAGAGCGGACGAGTGTGTGGAGCAGATGAGTAGATGGAGCGGATGAATGTATGGAAAGAATGAGTCTATGTGGAGCGGATGAATGTGTGGAGCGGATGAGTGTGTGGAGCGGATGAGTGTGTGGAGCAGATGAACGCATGGAACGGATGAATGCATGGAACGGATGAGTGTATGGAGCAGATGGGTATGTAGAGCGGATGTAGAGCATATATCATACCACACCCCACGCTTACTCTCTTCTTTACACCACCACTCATCTAGAACACAGAGATACTATGACACCATTCGGTATAACTGTTCTCATATCAACATCTCCCGCTCACTCCCCATCACTCTAAGTAAACACTGCTGGTTTCACACCCCCAGCCAGGCGTTCTCCTCAGGCCTAACGCAGCCACACTCGATCTGGATAAATCCTGCCAGAGCGAACACATACTCCTGATCTCTCAACCACCACACCTACCGCTAAGAAGCAGCTACGACACGAATTCTGCATCAGCTGCACACATACCCGGTGCGCACACGCACCTTTGGACTCTTTCTACTCTCTCTACTGACCCGAACTTCGGTTCCCAAGGGCGTTCAACCCAGCGCCTTCAGACCATACCAATGGTATATAAGGCGCTATATAAATGCAAAATAACATAACATAACATAATAACCTAAAGCTTTACGAATCTTGCGCTGGCAGAAGAATTGTGTCAGTGCATCGATAAGCCAGATGTTGTCTATGCGGACGACAGTTACCTTTTGGGAGCAGAAACACCTTAACGAAAACAAAATGTGACCAGATACTATAGAGAGTTATGAATGATATTAATTGGTTTCATCTGTTCCTGTTTAAATTGTACAGTATGAGATGTATTTATTGAGGGGGTACATTGTCATGATGTATTTTTATTTTTTGCATCTCCTCTTTTGTATTTATTTTAGGGTGAAGATGTTGTGGGTGGAATGGATTGAGTAATGTGATCTGTAATGTATTTTATGGGCTGCGTCTGAAATAAACTTGAAGTTGAATAATTAGCACTGTGACACCCCGTAGGAATTCATGGATACATTATACTCAACATCTGTGGTCCTACTCAATTCCAGTGGTTTGCGTATTTGGGATACGAAATATAGTTGATGATTCGGAATGGGAAAAAAAAATAGTTTTCTTTTCTAACTCCGATTGGAAAGTGAGAAAAATGCAGGGCCGGGATAGAACATGCAACAAAGCGCCGTTCTACTGTATTTGGAAGAGGCAATCTATATGCCGCTGGGCAGCAAAGTGATTTGGACACAAATGCTGCAGAGAAATCCCTTTAGAATGCTGGAGAGGATTGAGCGATCCTGCAGTGCCTAATTTGTGAGTGATCGAATAGCATGCACTGTTAAAAGCTTAGGCAGTAGGATAGTGAAAAAAATAATTTAAGTGGAAGGTGATGTGTGTTCTAATAAACTGAAATGACTAATATGCTTGGACTCCAGGCATATTCAGCAGCAATATGTAATTTGTATTCATTTGTAATGAAAATCCCCTCCCTCTGCTCACCCACATCTGTCTCTCCCTTGTCACCCCCTTCCCCATCACGTACTTCGCTGAAAACATGAAGTGCTCTCAGTTAATCAATATTCCCCTTGCTTGTGTTACTGTTGTTGTATATTGAGGTGGACCAGCTTAAAGATTGCCCACATGCTGCCATGTTTACTGACTCCCATGTGAGTTTTATTAGAATCTAAGTTGTATTTTCATTATCTTATGTTCAGAGAGGCTAATGTTATCCACTTGGAAAAGAGACAAAGGGCCTGATTGATAGAAAAGTGGGCATTGATCCTGCTAAGTCCCTGCACCGAAAACGACCCTGCGCGGGCCAACACGCAAGGTTTTTCGTGCGCACTCTTCGTATTCATGGATTCAAAAGTGCTATTCAAGCCAAACCGCAAAGAAAACCATGCTGCGTGCGGAAAGTCCACAACATGGGCTCACACAAACCAAAAACATAGCCATAGTCCAACCTTTGAGCAAACCTCCACGTCCACCCCTGACCCACCATCCAGCACCTGAGCAATACTGCACACAGTCCCTCGTAAGTCAAGGCTGCACCCCTGCAAATCCACACACGCTCCCTCGTAAGTCAAGGATGTACCCCTGCAAAACCGCACAAGCTCCCTCGTAGGTCAAGGCTGCAACACTGCGAAACCACGTGAGCTCCCTCGTTATCCAAGGCTCCACCCCTCTGAAACCATGCAAGATCCCTCGTAGGTCAAGGCTGCAACGCTGTGTACTGCACCCCTGCGAAACCTCGTAACATCCCTCATAAATCAAGGCTGCATCCCTACCAAACTGTAGGCTCCCCCGTAAAAAACGATGCACCCCTGCAAAACTGTGAACCACCCCCCCTACACCCAAGGCACACAAACTGCTGGCATATACCCCTACTGCACAGCAGCCCCCTCAAGTCCAGACACCACCCACCAGCTCCTCTCACCTCTGACACTACTACAGACAGCTCCCTCAAGCCCAGATACCACCCACCAGCACCCTCACCTCTGAAAATACTCCAGTCAGCCCCCTCAAGCCCAGACACCACCCACCAGCCCACTCACCTATGACAATACCCCCCGACAGCACCCTTAAACCCTAACACCATCCACCAGCCCCCCTCACCTCTGACACTACCCCCTGGAAGCGCCCTCAACCCAGACACCGCACACCAGCACCCCTCACCTCCGGCAGTACACCAGGCAGCCTCCTCAAGCCCAGACACCACCCTCTATCCCCCTCACATCCAACACTACTCATGATAGCCCCCTAAGCCCAGACACAACCCACCAGCCCCTCACCTCCGATACTACTCCAGGCAGCCTCCTCAAGGCCAGCCACCAGCCCCCTTCACCTCCAACACTATTCCAGGCAGCCCCATCAACCCCTGGCACCACCCAGCAGCCACCATCACCTCTGATACTACTCCTGCAGCTCCCTCAAACACAGACACCAGCCAACGGGCCTCCCTCAAATCCAAACACTACTCCAGGCAGCCCCGTCAAGCCGAAACACAACCCACCAGCCCCCTCACTTCCACCAATACCCCAAGACAGCCCCCTCAAGCTCAGACACCACCCAATAGCCCCCCTGAACTCTGACTCTACTCCAGGCAGCCCCCGACAGGCTGCCACCCTATCAGTCCAATGTATAGCTGCAACTCACCTGATCCTCTGTGTACTACCTCCACCATAATGCACACCCCTTGTCAACCACCAACATGATCAACTGGTAGCACTGATGAGCAATCTAGGATCGGAGCATCTCCTGACACTCCCTGGAAGACCTCAATCTGCAGCACTTCACCTGGACATCACAATATTGCACCAAGAACACTGTGGCCACTCCATCCACATTTGACCTGTGAATGCAATGCAAAGTGGCATGTGCATACGGGCCATGCATCATTGCAAAGGCTTCAAAGCACAACAAGTGAATGCGTGCCGAAGACAGAAGCACACAGAATCATACATTGGGCATATCCACAAATAATGACTGGGTGAATCAAAGACTGTGCATAAGTAGCCAGGGTGGTAGGGGTGGCAAAGTCTCTGTCAGGGACGAAAACATGACATGCCTGTACATGGGTGATGGGAGTTCAATTAGAGAGTGCATTACTCAGTGAGACAGGAAATGTGTGCTGCCACACAGAAACAGCAAACATTAGACACAACTGAATTCCAGTGGCAGAGATGGAGCATGACATGAGAGCAGGCAGTGTGTGACTGCAGATGTTGGTGGGTGCGAAAGCATGACATGGGAGTGACAGAGCAATGAAATATCAAATGCACAAGTGATGTGTCCAAGCCACCCATCAACAGCATGCCCACTACCCACCGCAGCACCCACAATGATAAATACACACTACAGTGATTAGAGTGTTCGCACATACACAATTCCAAGCATCTGCAAAAGGGTATACATTAACAAAAGCAGACCTGAAATTAAAACAATGAGAAAACGTGCAAATACACATGAACAGGTGGCAATCCAGCCCCAATGGGAGATAACAAAAAAAAATCATAAGACAGACACACACCACTGCAACCATACACAAATGCACATCATCACACACACAACATAATCCTCCATGCCAACCACACTGCCACACTGACAACAAACACACAGTGATGCTGCACACGTAACGAGAAACAAAAATCATCCAGTGCAGCCTCCAGTTGTCTGATGGCCTCACCTCCATGTCAGGTACATGTGCCTCCCTCCACCCGCAAACATCACAGCATCAACATGACACAAGCAGTTACGCTACAATACATATGACCTGCAATGAAGAGATGCACTAGGTGAAATGTAACCAATCAAATACATACATAGACAAATTCACTACATTTAAACCTGTATTGAACATAACTATATACATGAATTACAGGGAAGGAAAGTCTCTGAACTCCGGGGAAAAGAATAAAATAGAAATTAAACCTATTCCGAAATAACTATATACAACTGGGAAGGAATGTGTCTGAAGTCCGGTGGAAAAGTAAAAAACAGAGATAAAACCTACACCGAAAGAACTATATACAAAGGCAGCGGACTAGTCCTCTGCAAATTCTGCCAACATGTCCACCAGGGCTGAGTCACAGGCCAAGTCCTTCTCCCTTAGGCGGGCCTCCATTGTGGCCTGGAGGGCTTGCATCCTGTGATGACCTGCAAGTCACCTCCAATATGGCAGCCCACCACTGCGCCCGGCACAGCACCTCTTCAGCCCTGGCCACCATCACCTGCACCTCCTGTGCCTGCCACCTCTCTGCAAGCAGCTGCCTCTCATATAGCTGTAACACAGAAAATATATCCTGAAAGGCCCCCTTATTGTCCTTGTGCCTCATTGTTGCCACCTGCCTCCTTGGGGTGGGTTGCCCTGTTAAAGTTTGCATTGTTACAGTTGCCATCTGCGGATGTCATGCCCTTTGCAAGCTGTGTTGGTAAGCCCTCCGATGTAATGACATTTGTCAAGGGCGTACGGCACCTGAACTGCTCCAAGGTGCCTGCTTACCATCCACTGCCTGTGGCTGTGTTGGTGCCTGGGTAGGCACAGTGACCACCTCCGCTGATGTTGATGGGACTCCGACCTCATGCAAGGACGGTAACTCCACCAGACGAGGCATTGGTTGTGGAACTGGTACACAGGGGGCTGTGCTGGAATGTGGCCCAGAAGGCACCCTGGAGGACGACTGATGCAGAGAGGAGGAAGCCGAGGAGGGGGTTGTGGCAGAGAACAGCCAACATAGCCCACCAGAGAACAGGGTTGTTGCCAGCAAGGCCATGAGGCAGCACAGCCCATGTGAGGATGCACAAGCATGCCACAAGTAGACTGTCCATCACAGATGACTGCAGTACACCTCGTCAGACCAGCCAGCAGGTGCTGCACATGATCTCTGATGGACACATCAACACATATGGGGATGCTGGTCTCAGTGGAGGCATCCCAGAAGCTGTGAACTGCTGCATCCAATGGCCCAGGGAAATGATTGTGTGCAGAAACCTCCACGGTGGCCTGCAAAGCCTCGTGCCCCTGGGACAAGGGTCCAGTATGAACACTGCCCTCTAGACACCCACCTGACCCGATAGGCTGGGCTGCAACAGCCACCTCCTTTGCCAACACCTCCATCAACCTGGATGACTCCAGGGTATCTTCCCCCATGGATGACACCCGATTGTCCTGGTTCTCCCTCTGCCACATTGCTCCCTGAAGATGAGCTTTCACAGGGGAGTGGCTGGGGTCTGCGCCTTGGTTGGGTGGATTTGTCCCAGCGTCCACACTCCACAGCACTGATTCCATCCCCCTTCTCCAGCTGCAGCAACTGCGGTAAAGGAGGCACAGAACACTGACATCAGTGCTGTGGGGGCTGGAGTGAGGGTCAGGTAGTGTGAGGAGGTTGGGTGGACCCGACTCAGTAGTCAGAACAGGGAAGGGTGCTCGAAGGCAGGTGCAGGGTCCTGAGGCAAACCGGTTGAGGTGGGTACGGCCCCTGTATGACTAAGAAGGGACCAGGAAGCCAGTCATATCAGCAGGGGGTATTTAGCAAGGATGGGCAAGAGAGAAGGTGTAGGAAAAGAGGAGTGGAGAGGTGGAAGTCTGACACGGCAGCTGAAGTGGTCACAGGGCCAGACACAGGAGAACAGGCAATGGCAGGCCAGAAGGCACTGCCAACACAGTGCAGGTGGGCAGCAGACACTCACACTGGCCAGGCAGTAGCAGATGGCTAGGTGGGAGGCAGCACAGTGCAGGAGGAGGCAGTTTAATTGGCAAAGAAGCAGGAGAGGGGTGTCTTCCATGTCTAGCATTGAAGGCATCCGAAAACAGAGTAAAAGCCATTAGCACGTAAATTACTTGACACGTGCTGCACACAGCGTGCCTAGGCAGCTCAAGGCAATGACATTGATATAAAAGGGGTGTGATTCCATACACTGGTCGTGTACATGAAGGTACGAAAACTGACGATTATCGCATACACATATTTATGGTGTTATGCAAGCCTTTTCCTTCTGCCACATCCTATCTTCAATGCAATTGATGATATGTTGCATCCCATCGTCTTGGGCTTTCCATCATCGGCTCCCCTGCCAGTGTTTACTGCACTGTCCTGATGCCACATTAATTGGTGGATACCAAATTGTTGCCTTGGGAGTACTTCCAAGGAGATCCTGGGTTTCCAACCTCTTGGTGATCTCTATTTGGGAGTTCTCTCAGTGGCATTCTGACTCTAGCCAGATTAGAGTGTTTGAAATGTCCCATCACCATGACAACTGGAAAGTGGTACCTGGTCCTTCACTGCATGGCACTCCGGGGGGCAGGCAGTGTAGCTGTTGCGGGTGGATAAGGTGTCATTTTGTGGGGTGTTTTCATTGCATTGGCATGAGGTGGGTGCTATGGCTGCATGGGTGCAGGGGCACATGGTGATGGGTGACTGGTGAGATCTTGTTTGCATTTGTTGCATGACACTCTTGCAGTGGGTATATGGATCTGTTGCCTGCCCTCACTGTGGGTTGTTTTTCTCTACAGCGGCATTCTACAGGGGAAGATGGTTGCTGTGATTGAAGCGGACGTTGCTGTTGTATGCATGTACAGAACATATCCTTAGAGTTGGGTGGTTTGCAGGCCTACAGCGGGGAACATCAATGCATTCCAGGGTACAGCTGGAGCAGACTCAAAAGGGGAAAGATGTGAGGTGAGATATGCATCCTTCTTCCGGTGTACTTGCATTTCTCAAAGCCTGCATGACTATTTTGATGTGAATGGGCCTCATTACACAGAAGGCGGTATGGGATTACCGGCACCGTTAAGGGCACCGGTGCGGTAATCCCCACCGCCCTACTATGAGGTCCCTCAGTGGGTCCCGTCCTTAACGTGTGGTCAGCCCACACGTTAAGGACAGGACCCGCTGAGGGACTTCAGTGCAAATAACGGTACCGCAAATTGCGGTACAGTTATTTGCTCCTTCCCCATTCCCATTGAGCCCTATGGGGGCTCAAATGGGAATGGGGAATGGTTCCCGGAATGGGGATTTACCAGTCCCGCAAAGGTCGGAGTAGGCCGTTAAGTCCATATTCCAGGAACCCGGCCTCTGATGGCGGTAAGGGGGTAGCCATGGAGCTAATAGCGTCATGGCTACTGCCTTCCGTGTAATGAGGCCCAATGTGTATTGTGAGCATACTTGATGTCAGGGAATGGTTTGGCCACTTTTCCTGTATATTGTTGTGGAACACGATTAGGGGGTCTAGGGAAGTCCTCACATGTGTTAGTTGCTCAGTTCCATTTTGTACAATGCCGTCCTAATTGTATTCTTGTGTGTGTAGTTTAGGATCTACATGCAGAATTGTTGTTGGGGTCCATGTGACAGTGGTCCGGGACTTTGTTGCTTGTGTTGTGTGCTTTTATGTGGACTACACGGACACTGTTGTTTCCATTTGCTATGACTGTGTCAGTGATTTTTGGGGCGTGGCTTGATGGCTACGTGAGAGGACGTTCCTTGGAGGAGCTCCCGATGATCCGATCCTGATCCTGGGGAAAAAGTAATGGTTTTTGGCGGACTTTCGAGCCCACGGTGCATCTATAGGCGTATGAAAGTGGGGGGCATACGGTGTGTGCCCTCCCCAACGGCGAGACTGCATATTCACGGAACTAGACCCCGAAGAAGGTGGCGGTCGCGCAAAGGAAGGGGAGCACCCAAGATGGCCGCCTGTGGACAAAGGGCCATAAAAGGTCCGACGAGCTGAGGAAGACAAGGTTGGTCGGAACGTGGGCGAGCCCAACCAGATAGACGGGTCGCATGCGCCTCGGGCTGAAAGCAAGAACATAAGGGCGAGCCCCCATTGCGGAGGCCATGGGTCGTGGCGGGCTAGCAGAGTGAACCCAGGTTTAGCGAAACCTCGCTGAGAAGGGGCCGGCGAGCGAAACCTGTGAGGATACAGCTGGGCGCGTGGGCCCAATTGACGCAACAGGATGTCTTCCAAGGTGGTGTGACCCCGGATCAAGCAGCCTACGATGGAGACCTATGCTAGGTCGCCCTCGGGCGCAGAAGGGGGTAAGAGCAAAGAAACCCCTGCAGCGGCGACGGACCCACCAGGTACCATCTAGGAGGTGCTGGCAGCAATTGCTGACCTGAAGGTGGCCTGGGAGACGAAGCTGGGCCTAGCCATGAAAGGGAATTGCAAGAGGGCCTACACCTCAAGATAGGAGCGGTCCGAGAAGAAGTGAACCTGTTGCGCCAGGATGTGCGAACGATCGTGGAGCGCACTGGGGAACTGGAGAAGGAGTTGGCCCCGACCGTGGAGGCGTGCAATACACACGCCAAGGAACTTCATGCCCTCGTGCAGCGAGTGGGCAATTTGGAGGACAGAGCAGAGCAGGCGGAGGGGCGCGCCAGGCGCAATAACATTCGCATAGTGGGGGTACCGGAGGGAATGGAAGGATCGAACCCCACGGATTTCGTTGAAGCCATGCTTTTGCCGGAGATTACAGGCGGAGAGCTGACCCAGGGGTTCGCGGTCGAAAGGGCGCACAGGGCCCTGACCAGGAGACCGGCCCCAGGAGCCCCCCGCGGCCGTTGATTGCAAAGATCTTGAACTATCGTGACCGCGAGAAGATTCTCGAATTTTTCCAGAAAGGGGGCACGATAGAAAGGGGGTCAGCGAATATAACAGCGTATCCGGATTACACGCTGCTTGTACAACGGAGTCGAATGAACTTTGGCACGGTGAAGAGGGGGTTCAGAGAGGCAGGCCACCGCTACATGTTGCTTTACCCCGCTAGGTTAAAGGTGATTCATAAGAACAGATCCCGACGCGATGGAATGGCTGGATATGCAAGGTCGACCACAGCAATCGGATGCCCAGACAGAAGCGGATGGAGATAAGTAGCACGCTGCAGAGGCACCCGTGAGGCCATAGCTATGACATTGGGACTAGAATATAGTTTGTGCTTGTGTGGGGGAAGTCACGGCATCTGTCGGCGGGTCCCGTTGAATTCACTCCTCCTAA
Source organism: Ambystoma mexicanum (assembly GCF_040938575.1). NCBI lineage: Eukaryota > Metazoa > Chordata > Amphibia > Caudata > Ambystomatidae > Ambystoma > Ambystoma mexicanum. Next base: position 359,074,905 of record NC_090940.1, read on the forward strand.
ATAGATGACTGGGGGCTCCTGGGGAGCAACCTCTGCACCCGATAGTAGTACACTTAGTTAGGTCACTGTTAGATTGGTGACACTCCGCGGGGTCCTTGTTCTTGGTCACGAGACGGGTCCAGACGTGGGTAGGCCTGAGATCCAGGGATGGAGCTAGGCTATTGTTGGGGGTTGGTGGGGAGGGGGGGGGAGTTGTGTGCAGTGGTGTGAGGTTGGGGAAGGGGGAGGGGGGTACGGTTTGTTAACAGAAGGGAAGGAGCCAGGAAACGACCCTACATGGGGAGCATTTCGGGGAGGGATGGGACGGAGATAGACCGACTAGATGGCATCGGGTAATCTCAGAATTGTGACCTGGAATGTACGGGGCCTCAACAGCTACCTTAAACGCAACAAAGTGATGATGTATTTAAAGAGGATGCGCGTAGACATAGCCCTGCTGCAAGAGACCCACCTCACTAGGGAAAGGCAGGAGGTGGTCGGGAGGAAATGGAAGGGCACCGTTGTGGGGGCGGCGTACTCAGCGTATGCCAGAGGGGTTGTCACTTGGGTGGCGCCCCACGTGCCGTTTCGAGTGCTTGATTCTACGGTGGACCCAGAGGGTAGAATGGTGGTGGTAACGGGTCTCTTGGAAAACAGAGAAATACATATCATAAATTTGTACGCCCCCAATAACGATACAGCGGCTTACTTTAGGACCCTCTACGGTAAACCTAGCCCCCTGGCGGGGGGTCCGGTAGTGTGGGGGGGACTTTAACTGTACTGTAGACCCCAGTATCGATAGGTCCAAGGACAGGGCAGAAAAACGGCACCGGCGGCTAAAACGCTGAGTACCCTACTGAAAGACCTAGGCCTAGAGGATGCGTGGAGAAGGCTGCATCCCACGGATAGACAGTACTCACACTACACAGCGCCACATGATTTGTACACAAGGTTAGACTACATGTTTGTAACAGCCGGGATAGTGAGAGAAATAGAAGGAGCAGAATACAAAGCCCAAATGCTGTCGGACCACTCGCCCTTGGTGGTAGACTGGAGACACCAGCCCCCACGCCCGCAGATCCCTACATGGAGACTTAGGACCGAGGCACTGCAGGATGAAGGGTTTCGGGAGGGCCTGAGGGACGCCATTGAAGAATATTTTGATACAAACACTGGAAGCGTAAGCTCTGTGGGCACACTGTGGGAAGCGTTTAAGGTGGTGGTGCGTGGGGTAGCTATTTCCCAAGCTAAGGGGCTACAGGGGGGGGGCAAAAGGGAGCTCCGAGAGGCGGAAAGGGAGCTAGAGGAGCTCACGCGTTGCGTGAGCACCGCTCATGATAACAGAAACAAAGTAGAGGAGCTACAGTTGTCCTGCAGTGCACTCTGGGATAGACTGTGCAGACTCAGCCACAGGAAATATATGGAGAGGATACACGCAGGGGGCGATAAGCCGGGCAAATTGCTGGCTTGGCTGTACAAGAGTGAGACCCCCCGCTCGGTGATTAGTGAGATTCAGGGCGAAGGAAGTAGCATATGCAACACCCAGAAAGAGGTAAATGAGGAATTCCTTAAGTTTTACAGACACTTGTATGAGGACACGGGGGAGGATATGGGCCAAGACATACTAGACACATTGGGGGACATTGAGATGCCCACCTTAGACGATCTAGAACGTTCTGAGTTGGACGCACCCGTCACCTCGGATGAGCTGGAGGTAGTGATTCGGAACTTGCCCACCTGCAAGGCGCCGGGTTCGGATGGGCTGCCCAGCGAGTTCTACAAAACATACCAGCAAGAGTTGCTTCAGCCACTGCTTGCCACTTTCAACGAGGCCTATGAGAAGGGAGAACTCCCGTTGTCCCTCCGTGAGGCTGTAATCATCCCACTCTTGAAACCAGGCAAGCCGGCCGTGGAGCGCGGATCTTACAGACCATTGTCCATGCTCAACTAGGACAGCAAAATACTCACAGCGGTGCTGGCTAATAGACTGAAGAGGGTGATTAAGAAACTGATACACCCAGATCAGACGGGATATGTTCCGGGCAGGAACATCACCGATAACCACCGGAGGCTACACCATGTCATAGACCAAACTGAGGAGGACACGGGCGAGCTGGCTATAGTGTCGTTAGACGCGGGCAAGGCCTTCGACTCGGTACGATGGCCCTGGCTGAAAGCGGTCCTGAAGGGGTATGGAGTGGGACCCGGATACCTCAGATGGGTACAGTTGTTTTACAGAACCCCGATGGCGAGGGTCAAGACAGGGTCCACGCTCCCAGATTCTTGGCAACTGGGCAGGGGGACCAGACAGGGATGTCCCTGGTCACCTATGCTATATATACTGGCATTGGAGCTGCTGGCAATATGCCTGCGTCAACAATATGGGGAGGTGGGCATAAACATGGCCAGTGGAGAGCATCTGATATCATTATATGCGGATGATATGCTCCTTTATTTACGCTACCCAGAAGAAAACCTACAGTACGTCCTAGAGGTGATAGAACGGTACACCATCCTCTCCGGTATATCGGTGAACCATGGAAAGCCAGCCTGTTCCCTTTGGGCAGATATAGGAATGTCCCGGTGCAGAGGCTGCCAGTTCTGCAAATACCATGGCAGCCCGTAACATTTAGGTATTTGGGAATAAACATTTACCATAAGATCGAGACAGAACACAAGCACAACACGGGAAAGGCGATAGAGGGGATTAAGAACAGTATGGTATTTTGGTCCAGACTGCCCCTGACCATGATGGGGAGGGCGGCCTTGCTCAAGATGGTGGTCCTGCCTAGACTCTTGCACTTTTTTATAAACGTCCCGTTTCTGATACCCAGGAGCCTATTCGCGAAACTTCACAGCGTGTGTAGGGGATTTGTGTGGGGCAGCTCTAGGAATAGGGTAGCTCTGTGGAAGCTCCAGAACCCGTGCGACAGGGGGGGGATAGGCCTGCCTAACTTCGAACTCTATTACCTGGCGGGGCAGCTGCAGTACGTGGCCAGGTGGCTCTCGACTTAAGATTCGGCGGAAGCCAGGCTCCTGCGCGAAGATACAGCCCCATACTTTCTGATGGAAGTGGTGTGGTTGGGCAGAGATAAACTGGTGGGCAAGGGGCGGTTACTGAGGTTGGGCTCGGAGATCTGGCACAGGACATGAAAGATTGGGGGGGACTCGGAAGCATACTCCCAGCAGGCCCCTTTGGCGGCTCTGTGTGGGAGCGACTCTAAACTACTTGAATCAGTCCGCAGATACTGGGAACAGGTAGGCCTGGCCACCCTCTGGGACATATGGCAGGAAGGGGAGGCGGTGGACTTTCAGCGGCTGCAGGAAAAGACGGGAGTACATGGTGGCTAATATATAACCCTCACTAGGCTGGTGAAAAAGACTGGAGAAAGATGGCCGGAGACAGTGCTTGCGGAGGATCCAGATGCCTCCCTGAAAACCATGTATGATATATCGGAGGGCGGGCACGAAATATCGAGGATATATGAGCTCCTGCGAGCAAGGGCAGGGAAGGAGTTGCTCCAATTGAGACAAGATTGGGAGGAGGAGGTGGGAGGACCCATGACGGATGGGCAGTGGGAACGGGCCCAGAGGTACCATAAAAAGGTGTCCCGTAACGCGAGATTCCAACAGCTTCAATTGTATGTTACCCACAGGGCTTATTTAACCCCCGGGAAGATTGCAAAGTTTGGGGGATCAGCTATACAGCAATGCCCCAGGTGTGGGGAGGTGAACGCGGGACTACTACACATGTTTTGGGCTTGCCCGGAGGTGCATAGATTTTGGAACGAGGTCAAGACGAAACTGGCTGGTGGGGGGGTGGTGCTGGTTGTGGAATCGGCCTGGTCATGCTTGCTTGGACTATTCCCTAGACCCCGGCATTTGAAACACATAAGCAAGATGAAGGACCTGGCCTATGTCTTGGCCAAACGTAGGATCGCCGTGGGCTGGAAGGCGGCCCACAGATCTAGGGTGGAGTTATGGTGGACAGACCTCTTGAGGTGGGTGGAAGCTGAATCCGTAGTCTGGTTTGAAGCGGTCACCAGGGGGGGCGAAGAAGAAGTAGGGCCCTTGCTGGCCTGGCGGCAATTGGTGGCCTCGTTGGCACACCCTCACCAGGGTGACAACGAAACAGAGGACCCGGTTGATGGCTGTCTAGGTAGTGTGCCACCCAATGATGTTCCCGTAAACGATATGTGAGAACCGGCTCTAGTTTAAAGGGGGAGAGGGGAGTTGGGGAGTTTGAAAATGTGTTGAAATATGATGCTTTCTATGTTTTGAAATAGTTGTCGTGTGTTTGTTTGACCTTAAAAAATAAAATAAAAATATATTCGACTGTGTCAGTGATTTGTGGATGTTATTTTATGTCTAATGGTCACACACAGTTTACCTTTCCAAGACACATATTCACAGGGTGTGATGGGCACAGATGATAGGCTCCAATACATCACTGAATAGCACCAGGGATGTGGCCTCACTGTGTGCTCCACAGGGCAGGTTTTTAGGTAAAGTATGTTTGCACCAGCTGGTTGTGTGCAGTTTCCCATGTGCCCTTTGGCCATCCAAGGGCAAGGGTGGTGCCTTTGGCGGAGGGAGTTGACCCACTTGCATATCAACTGGTATGTCACGCAGTGTGGTGACACTGTGCAGTACACATGCTGCCACTATGATTTTACATACTACTGGTGGGACATATAGCAAGGCCCCCCAGAGTGGTCAAGGGAGCAGAAACGTGACTTCAGCACGCTGAATGTCTGCTCCACTATGGCCCTAGTGGCTACATATGCTGCATTCAATCTTAGCTCAGCTGGTGTGACATTATTGCTGTATGGTGTCAGCAGGAATGGTGATAGTGGAAAGGCACTTTCACCTGCACATGTGTTCATGGTTGTTATTGCCATTTATTGTCATGGTCTGGTTTTCAGTGTATCACGTGCAGGTATATGTGTGACAGTTCATACTCACCAATCAGCTAGGTGTTGCCATACTTTATTAATGCCAGGGCATGGTAGAGTTTTGACTGGTGGTAGATGTAGCTGTCATGCGTGCTGGCAGGCAAATTTGCATTCAATTGCATGATCAGTCCATTAGCGTCTAAGACTACTCATGGCATGCATGCCAGTGCCTGTGATTGCGGTATATGTGCTCCATCAATCAGGAGGGTCGTAGCGCAACATGTGTACAGTCGATTGCTCCTGGTACACATGGAAATTGTGCAACTGCATATAAATGCTGGCACACTCTCTACCTTTCCTCCATTGCTCTCACATATATATGTGCCTTGCGCACACACACACGTGAGGTTATGCAGGCCAATACTTGGTGGACACAGCGTGATTGTGTGTCCTGGGATATCCCACCAAATATGGCCGTGATACGGTGGAAGGCACCTGTGCCAATGAAATGTAATTCAGTCAGCACCTTTTGAAGGGGGGTAAGGGCCTGGGAGAAGATGGTGTGTGATGCTAGATCTTGCTCCCATACCCTGACAAGGTCTAGGATTACATGGGCGGGGACCGGTACCTAACATACACTTGGTCGTCAGGAATCCCAAACAGGTTGGTGCGTTGTGTGAAAATCCAGGACCTGGGCATGCTCCTCCTCCTTCTGTGTCCATGTCCGATGGCTCCTGCTATTGTGGAATTCATTGTGGCTGTCCAATATTGGTTTAGTGTTCATTGCATGCTTTATATGCATTGTATCCTTTGCGTGTTGAACTTTGCACCTGCTATCATGTGGCGGTTGGATCACAGGGTTTGCATGCAACTTTTCCCAACGTGAGATCGGCCGTTGGAATCCGTGAAGTCAGTTGAGCTTGTGCTGGACTGGGCGTGTGATTGCTTAGTGTGGCCGATCCATCAACATGCCCACAAAATGCCTTGTTCTTCCTCATTCTGTATGGAGAATGGAGAATATGCATGTTCGTCCACCTATTTTATTCTATGCGCAGGCCCAGCCCACGCTCTGCGAGGAGTCTTGCACAAGGCGCTCTGACCGCGTGACCGCTTGCAGAGATTTACTGTGCCTGCGGGAAGTCTCTGCAAATTCCGGAAAAGACCTTCAATGTCGATTCCATTAATCGACAAAGGGGGTTTTGCATGCAGAATGGCCCTGCAAAGTCCTGATTTTCCCTGGCGAATAATGCCATGAATCAGGCCCAAGTGCCTGATTCACAGAGCATTTCCTATGGGATTGTGCCATTATAAACCGCTTCTGCCATTCAGACCCTTAATCTAAATTGAAATTATTCGTTGTTACATATGAATGTACCACTTAATAATTCCGATTTCCAGGGAATAACTCGGACTAAAAGGCATCAGTAACGCTTTTTTAAGTTGGTCTTTTTTTGTGCAAATGCATTTAGTAGCTATAAAGTGATTTAAAAGTCATGTGCATGCTTCGGAATTCAGAGCGAATGAGGAGTAAGAGGAAGTAGTTATTGGCTATGTTTTAAAGAGTGCATTTCGAATTAAAAAGTGTAACAGGGTATGGATTTTTATAAAATGCCTCTTTTCAGAATGTCAAAACGCAGGCTTTGATAATGGTTTTGCAGTTGCCTCTTCCAGTCCCCCATAACACCAGAAGAGTTGCAAATGATAGAAATTTGACAGAGCAACAATCACGAGTGGTGTAAAACCATAAAGAAAAAATGAAATGGCACTGAAATGTTATATTGAGTGAAAAAAACATATCTAAATAGCAAGATAAAAACAATTTTAAGTGGGGATGTGCAACGTAACAGGACTTCATATACACATTCTACAAATTCATGGGTTAAACTTTACAAACTTCACACATTTGTGAAAATGTTTGCGTGTGTCGTTGTGATGTGCAAAATTAGGTTTTACGTATATTTAAATATGCCATTTCTTTTCATAATTAGTGCTGGGGACATGCTGCATGTTTTCCCTATGTAAAATTAAATAACCCACAAAGGTTTGGCTAATGAATTCTTCAATTACTTATGTTTCAAAAACAGGAAGTCTATTCAGAGAAATATTCCAGCTAACACTAATTTCTGCAACATTTACTAGCAAATCTTTAGTAAAAACATTCATTTGAAAATGCATGCTTCCTGTAACTGCAAGTCCTTTTGATTGTCCATTGTTCCCCATCTCTTTTTTTTACAGTAGGGAAAGATAACGTTTGGCTTGAGTCTTAAAAATAAATTAAAGTACACATTTATATGAAAAGGCCAATAGGTATTGTCTAACAGTATAACATATATGTAATACTTTTCACATGTTTCATCTAAATCAACTAACTAAAATAAAATACAATTGTGAACAGCTTGTTGTTTTATTTTTTAGAGTGCAAACATTTGTAACAATTTCTACAAATATATAAAATACATCTGACTTGTATACATTTTAAAAAGTTATATTTTGGTAATTGTATTTTTGATAAGCTGAAGTGGCTTCATGAAAAAAGGCAATGGGGGTCATTACGAGTTTGGAGGTAGCCATGCCACTATTTGCGGCATGGCTGCCTCCAAACTCGGGTCCGGGTTCCTTGAATGAGGAATTACCTGGCCATTCCAACCTTGGAGGACCCGGTAATTTCTCATTCAATTTACCCACCCCATGCCCAATCGAGCCCCCATAGGGCTCAATGGGAATGGGGAGGGAGCTAACAATGGGCCTGTTAATAACTGACCCTTTGTTAGCTCCCTGGTCCTTTAGCGGCTCCCGGCCTTATTGAGACTTGCTAAGGGACCTCGTAATGCAGTGGTAAGGGGTTAATGGCACCGGCATCCTTACCAGCGCCGTTAACCCCTTATCGCCAACCTCGTAATGAGGCCCAATTTTTGTAATGGTTACATTTTCGGGGTTTCATAGGACCTAGTAAAATGAGGTCACAAGAGAGGATGGCAGGGAAGAATGGCAAATAATGATGAAATTATAGCAGCTGTTTTGTCTGGTTCTCTCTCTCCCTGTCGGGGTTACCGGCTGCTAGCGATATTGAAGTGTTCAGTTGTCATGGCTTTATTTTTGAGCTCATTCTCTTCTCATTGCTGATCCTTGAATTTGGCTGTGCCGTTGATAGCAGTCTCACTGAGAGAAAAAGAGAGATACTGGTGAGTACTTTATTTGGGAGTTAAGACTGAAGCATCTAATTATCTGCAAAGCAAAATGGCATGGCCTTCTCTGATACCTCAGCCCTCAGAGTTAGGGCTGGCTGTGATTTCTTCTTTACCGCTCCCAAGTCCTACTGAGAGGGTATCCTATCCCCAACACACATTTCACAATCTATCCCAAAAATCACATCCTTAGTGTAAGGGAGGCATGGTATCACAAGTATGACACTGAAAGAAGAGCTACAAGTTTCAAAACCTTTATTACATTCTTGGGGTTTGGAAACACTCCTGCTTTGCCCTGTAGCTAATGATGGGAGTAGTCTCTACCATCAAATAATGAAGAAAACACAGCCCCCGTCCGTCTTTGTCAAATCAAAATGGCCTATACTAACAGCACCTAATGGTTGCTCTATCTCTTATTCAAAAAGTGTATAAAGGGGAATGTGTGTGCAAAGTAAAGTCAGTGATATAACATAAAGGATCAAGGTGGCTGAGTCAGCTCTCCTCCCCATGTTGGACAGCACAGAGTAATGCAACCCCTGTACACAGGATGACACACTCTGGCTCAGGCTACCAAAAAAAGGCAGTTCAAAATGTGGGTCAAGGCCCACTTGGCCTTCCACATTAAAGTCACTTATTCCAGTTTCATAAAAGTTCTTTCACAGTTCAACAACAAAAATTCACATAGGCCTCCCCAAGTCGGGCTCAGACCTTTCAATGAAATGTACCTGATTCAACGCAGATCTCCTTCAGCCGGGCTCAGACCTAGCAATCACAACACTTACAGGGGTTCCCTTATCCAAGCTTCATTCACATTTGTTATGGGTACCCATCCCCTAACTTATTTCATGTTTCTGGTCTCCCACAGTCGGACCCGGACCTTTCACTGATGTCAAAGACATTCAAATGTGTAAGGCTTTTACCATAAACCTCCGCAGGACCACTTTGACTTTCACTTCAGCTCTGCCTTATGTTATCTGCCCAAGTGTCTCTTGGTCTTGGTAGTTCCATACCACAATCAGTAAAGCTCAAATAATTCTTCCTCTTAAAGCAATCACCTTTAAACTTTCCCTTTTGTTGGGTTAATCTTGACCATAGCGCATTTCAGAGTTTGTTTACTTGCCCGCTTTATAACAAGACATCAAACATTTTACAGAGACTTTCGAGTGGGCTATTTCCTTTCTCCTGACCACTCCACTACTCTGTATCACTGGCTTCACAGTTATCGGTAACTTAAAAGTTCACTATTGCTTCTTTCGCATCTCATCAGCATGCGCGTAGGCTTCAATTGTGATATACACTGTTGCAGCTTCAATCTTTCCTTGACACCAACTGGCCTTTCATGTCTTTCGCAAACTCACCGGTTGTGTGCATTCCTTTCTTGTCTGTGCTGCTTTGATTCACGAGTTAAGGTTGAAACCACTTGCTGGGCCTCACCTTCCCAACTGTGTCATTCACCTGGGAGGGTCGCTGGTGAACTTGAAACACAATACAGTTTTCTTCTTGTCTGGGATTTGGCTTTCTCCATGTATCCTTTATGGTTTCCCGGAGACAACAACCTCTTGCAGGGATCTTCAGGGTTTCCCTACCCTTCGCTCCAGTCCCTCGATCAGTCGTCCTGCTCCAGTGGGTTTGCCTTCACCCCAGAGGAACTGCACCTTTTTGTGTGTCACCTTGTTCAGAGTGTCTATCTATTATTTGCCTTTAATCCGTGTAGGGGTAGCTAATGGTTATCAGATGTATGTGATTAAGGTCAAGTGCCTGACTTTGCCTGACCTGATTAGAGGGAGATGTAAGTGTTAGCGTCTTCACTCTCAGTTACCTCTTCCTCTACCCAGCGTTTGGGTAGAAAGGGGGTCGAGGAGTTGGAATGTGGGAGATTCCTATAAAATAGGATGGGGTCTGGGCAGAGGAAAGGGCGCAATACCATGTCTCACCATGGGTTGCCTCACCCCCACTCCCGAAGAGCCCCCAACCAGGTGATGCTCCCACAATGGTCCACCCCCCAGGGTCTGGATCCAAAGGCGATGGCCGTGCCCTGGCCACTTGACAGATTCCTGGGGACTAGTAAGTGAGACACCCTTTGGTTTCTCACATTAGCCAGATTCTCCACTACCAATTAACTGCGTCTCAAGTATAGAGAACACATATAGCGGGGTCAGAGCTGTGGTAATCATACCACTAACGTGAATGATAAAATTAGAGGGCCCAATGACACATTCTATTTGAAAATGTATCTTCTTTCCTGAAGTGGAAAAGACACAAGGATTGTGGCAAACAGTTTGGGGAGAAGAACAATTTGGTACTTCCCACCCAGGTGTTTACCCAAAGAATAGGATAAGGACGTATGAGGGGTAGAATCTATTTTGCCACAAGTAATTTTGTGGTGGCCACGCACCTCTGTCATGCATTTTAACAGGTAGTCAACCATGATGATGCCCATACAAAACAGGTACAAGATTTTAAAATGACGTTTGACATATAGGACCACAACGCCTACACAAGGTGTTCTTGAGATGGCCCATTCCCCACCTTGCAGCCTGACATCAAAGAATTACAAAATCACATGAGCATATCTTGAGTCCGTTTTATTGGCTTTGGGTTTACCAGAAATCTGTCTGTGAAACCATTTGAGTATGTCAGAATGAATTGTGCATTGATATAGGACATGCACCATTACAGCTCAATATAATTATTGATGTACACTACTCTCACATAGACATGGATATTATTGGGCCATTAAGCCACTCCAAGTCTGGGAACTACTACATCCTGAGAGTTGTTGATTAAGCTGCTAGATTTGCTAAGGCCGTCCTGCAAAGAAATGATACAATCTACAGACATTCCACCTTCTATTTCCTTACTTTTCCAACTGTGGGTTTCCCAAAGATATCATGATGGTCCAGAATTCTCTTTCAGTTCTGACTAAGCTTGGGTTGGATGGTTGAAGATAAATTCAGATCTTTAGAAGTTCCAAGGGATTTGTCCCACTCGAACTTCACAAGTTGTTCCTTGAGGTTTGAGATAAGAGGTCTGACTTTGTGTCAAAATAAAGATGGATGAATAGTGAATTGTGTGAATTTGAAAAGGTAGGAGTGGCTTATGTTTGTTAGGAGTGGCAAGGTGAAATGCTCTTACAGAGCACCTTTCTGATAATAATGTTGTCCTTGCTGCATGTTAGTGGCATGAAAGAAGCGGCAGATGCAGAAACTGTGGTGTTCATGAGTACAGACCGAAAGCACCCATTTCCTGTGTGATGATAGCGATTCCCTGTCTTCAGAGAGGTGAAGGATTCTGAGGCAGGTCATCTGTAAAGTATGATTCAGGGCAAGGAGGATGGCGATGGGTGAGGTTTGGGTGTTGATGGCAGCCAGGGAACATGGGAATCTGAATTTAGTATGCTAGATCTTGTGGACCGTCTTATGGGGAATGAGTGTGGGGTAAAATCGGAGATTTTAGCAGTGGGGATGTTAATGAGGAACACAATATAGTGAGAAGGAGGAAAGAGAGTGAGTCCACAGCACCTCATCTTGCACAAGGGCGGAGTCCTGCCTTTTATGTAGTGATTGTAGCTCAGTTTGAAAGGTCGTATGGGAGGAGATGGTCATTTGGACAGAGGAAGTATAGTATGATCCCTAGAACTGATGCACAATCTCCTTTCACAGCTTTGGAATGGCAGATATAGCTCATATTCTTCGGGGAGAAGAGAGGAGGAGGATCCTGAAGTTCCAGTTGAAATAGGCCTTTGGGATTGCATTTCCCTAAGTGAGTAAAACCACAGATCAGTCTCCCTTTTAGAGTGCCTTTTATTGTTACTGTTAGCTCCTAGTCCATGTCTATGGTGACTGGCGAGACTCAAGATCAAGTTACTTCCCTGTGTATTACCCTAAATCCACCTTTGTCTAATCCTTTAGATTAATTGAAGAGCCTTGTCTTGAGCTATTTCCTGAATCCCTATTTGTCCTCCTCAAATTTAAGCTACTTGGGAAGTGACGTCCATAGTTTGGTAGCTAATTGAAAGAATGTCAATTCTCCCTGCCTTTTCCTGTTGAAGTTAGGAACTAAATCCATGGTGGTATTAAAGTATCTGAGCATCCCTGAAATGGAGCCCTTGTAAAGGTAAGCACAGTGGCTGACGCAGCCAGTTTTTAAGTGTATTCTTTTCTCGACAGGGAACCAGTGGACAGTGGACAGTTCTGGGGTGATGTGTTTGAACCTTTCAAATGTAAGATGTGTCTAGCTACTGCATTTTGGACCCTCTGTAGTTTTTCCATGAGCTATTCTGAGAGCCCAAGTTAAAGGCCCTTTGCTTAATTGAGTCTTGCGAGAACAGTTGACACCATGGCCATAGCCCTTAGGGTACAAGACAGATAATAGATGATGCGTTGTGAGTGAGGAAATTGGAAAGAATAACACCTGGCAATGGCTGGCTCTCGCCTCTGGTTCAAGCATGAGGCTGCTCTCCATTGTTGTTTCCGAGGTTCATTACTTAGGAGGATTGTCCGGGATAAGGGCCCATCAGGTCACACCAAAGGATTGAAGTGGTGGTCAATTCAACCACACTGCAAATCACAAGTTCTATTGTGGTGAGATTGAGCATTAATCTGTTTCTAGTCACCTGTACGTCCACCTGTGCTAAGCATGTTTCATGTCCGATGATTATGCACAGAAGTTGCCCTTGTGTTTGTATACTTCACTTTCACTTCCATTGCCTTTATTTGTCAAATGTCATTAGGCATAGAAGGAGAAAAACAACAAATACAATATGTACAAAAGTAATCATACAGAATCTTACATAAATTCAACAAAGATAACAATCAATATGTTAAAAGGCTATACACTTTGCAACAATAATATATATACCTTATATACAGCAATTCGTAAGGGCTATTTCTGTCTCATAAAGCTAATTTTAATATTATATTCCTTTTTAGTCAGGCATTGTAAACACATCTAGCAACAGCATATACTCTGACATCATCATATGTCATTCTACAGAAAGAGAAAGCATCGACTGCTGTTCTTATTCCATGCAGTAAGAACCTCTGTCTTACGTGCAGGCTTCTATACACATCATCCACTGGGCAGTCTAAAAGGAAATGTTCCAGGGACTCATCTCAAGTTTTTCAGTAAAAATAATTATCTTATGTATTACTATCCCATTTGTTGGGAACCTGGGTGATTGGTACAATCCCAAACCTTAATTTGATGTAAATAGAGTATTCATGGATTTAAACATGCATAACTAGATGTGGTGCAGCATGGCGCAGTGACCCTGCAGCAGCACCAGTTACACCACAACCCCGCCCCGTGCGCCAAAAACAGTTGCACAAATCCCCTACATGGCGCAAAGGCCAGTGGACCAGCATACAGCCCCCCAACAACAAAATCGCACAAAAAATGCCACTCAGCCCTCACGCGACAACCCAATCGCGTGTAAAACTCCCTGCACACCCCTTGGAATATGTGTACCCCCCTCGCGCCAGCACAATTGCATGTAAAACTCCCTGCGCACCACTCGGAATAGGCGTACCCCACTGCCGCAAGGCCAATCGCATGTAAAACTCCCTGCACACCCCTCGGAATACGCGTACCCTGCGCGCGCCAGGTCAATCGCATGTAAAAATCCCTGCACACCCTCGGAATACGCGTACTCCGCTTGCGCCAGCCCAAAGGCATGTAAAATTCCCAGCGCACCCTCTGAATATGTGTACCCCGCTTGCGTCAGGCCAATCGCATGTAAAACTCCCCATGCACCCCTCGGAATACGCGTACCCCCCTCGCGCTAGGCCAATCGCATGTAAAACTCCCCGCACACCCCTTGAAATACACATGCCCTGCTCGTACCAGGCCAATCGCGTGTAAAACTCCCCGCGCACCCCTTGGAATAAGTGTACACTGCTCTCGCTGGGCAATCGTGTGTAAAACTCCCCACGCACTCCTTGGAATACGCAAACCCCGCTCATGCCAGGCCAATCGCATATAAAAATCCCTGTGCACCCTCGGAATACATGTACCCTGCTCGCGCCAGGCCAATCGTGTGTAAAATTCCTGCGCACCCCTTGTAATACACGTACCCTGCTCACGCCAGGCCAATCGCATGTAAAACTCCCCACGCACCCCTTGGAATACGCGTACCCTGCTCGTGCCAGGCCAATCACATGTAAAACTCCCCACGCACCCCTTGCAATACACGTACCCTGCTCGTGCCGGGCCAATCATGTGTAAGACTCCCCGCACACGCCTTGGAATACACGTACCCCGCTCGCGCCAGGCCAATCACGTGTAAAACTCCCCGCACACCCCTTGGAATACGCGTACCCTGCTCACGCCAGGCCAATTGCGTGTAAAACTCCCTGCGCACCCCTCAGAATACACATACCCCGCTCGTGCCAGTCCAATCACGTGTAAAACTCCCCGTGTACCCCTTGGACTATGCACACCCTGCTCGTGCCCGGCCAATTGTGTGTTAAACTCCCTGCACACCCATTGGAATATGCGTACCCCGCACGTGCCAGGCCAATCGCGTGTAAAACTCCGTGTGCACCCCTTGAAATATGCATACCCTGCTTGCGCCAGGCCTATTACATGTAAAACTCCCCATGCACACTCAGAATACGTATACCCCAATCGCACCAGGCAAATTGTGTGGAAAAAGTCCCCCCTGTGGTGTGGTCTGCCTGCAGGGCATGGTCAGGGTGGATGGGCTGCCTGCGGGGCATGCCCAGGGGTGATGGGCAGCCTGTGGGGCATGGTCAGGGCTTGTAGGGGTGTCCCCTGTAGTGTGGGCTGCCTGCAGGGCATGGTCAGGGGTGTATGGTGGACCACTGTGATGTGGGCTACCTTCAGGGTGTGCATGTGGCTCCTAACTACACTGCTGCTTGAAACACTTGAGTATATGCACGTTATAAATGCCATTTCATATAATATTCTGGGGGTACGCGAGTGAGCTTTACACGCGATTTCGCTGGCACGTGCGGGGTATGTTTATTCCGGGGTACGCGAGTGTGCTTCACACGCAATTTCACTGGCGCAAGCAGGGTACGTGTATTCTGGGATACGTGAGTGAGCTTTACATGCGATTCCACTGGCGCGAGCGGGGTACATGTATTCCCGGGACGCAAGTATGCTTTACACGTAATTTCACTGGTGTGTTCAGGGTACGTTTATTTCAAGGTACGCAAGTGAGCATTACATGCAAAATGGCAGTGTGGGCCCTCCCGAGTGTGCCCTCCCCCGTACCCATGCCCCACAGGCAGCACTCGCCACGGGGGACACCCCTACAACCCCTGACCATGCCCTGCAGGCAGCACACATGGCACCATGCCCTTGTGTGTCCCAACACATGTCCCCCCCATCAGTGACAGGCACTTGCCAGCAAGCCCCAACTTATGTCCCCCCACCCCCAGTGGTCAAGATTCATTCTAAACCTTCCAGCCATCACCTCTTTGTTTTTGCTTTGTCACCCCGAGTGGGACGGGTATGCCCAGACGTGGGTCCCGTGCCTGCTGGGCCTAGAGACCCAAGCTACTCCTCACTGGTGAGCCCCAACAAGGGCGAAACATGTTTGGGGATGCTTGTGGTCTCGTGCAGAAGGGATGTGACCTAGCAGTTCGGGCTGGACTGCCCCTTTTGGGGTGGGGCCAAGCCTGATTTGCATATGGTCTTTTCCCTTCTGTAATGGCTTGGCAGGCGAAGAACGGTGGTCTGGAGGGTTGCCCAGAGCAACGCCAGTGGTCAAGATTCATTCTAAACCTTCCAGCCATCACCTCTTTGTTTTTGCTTTGTCACCCCGAGTGGGACGGGTATGCCCAGACGTGGGTCCCGTGCCTGCTGGGCCTAGAGACCCAAGCTACTCCTCACTGATGAGCCCCAACAAGGGCGAAACATGTTTGGGGATGCTTGTGGTCTCGTGCAGAAGGGATGTGACCTAGCAGTTCGGGCTGGACTGCCCCTTTTGGGGTGGGGCCAAGCCTGATTTGCATATGGTCTTTTCCCTTCTGTAATGGCTTGGCAGGCGAAGAACGGTGGTCTGGAGGGTTGCCCAGAGCAACGCCAGTGGTCAAGATTCATTCTAAACCTTCCAGCCATCACCTCTTTGTTTTTGCTTTGTCACCCCGAGTGGGACGGGTATGCCCAGACGTGGGTCCCGTGCCTGCTGGGCCTAGAGACCCAAGCTACTCCTCACTGATGAGCCCCAACAAGGGCGAAACATGTTTGGGGATGCTTGTGGTCTCGTGCAGAAGGGATGTGACCTAGCAGTTCGGGCTGGACTGCCCCTTTTGGGGTGGGGCCAAGCCTGATTTGCATATGGTCTTTTCCCTTCTGTAATGGCTTGGCAGGCGAAGAACGGTGGTCTGGAGGGTTACCCAGAGCAACGCCAGTGGTCAAGATTCATTCTAAACCTTCCAGCCATCACCTCTTTGTTTTTGCTTTGTCACCCCGAGTGGGACGGGTATGCCCAGACGTGGGTCCCGTGCCTGCTGGGCCTAGAGACCCAAGCTACTCCTCACTGATGAGCCCCAACAAGGGCGAAACATGTTTGGGGATGCTTGTGGTCTCGTGCAGAAGGGATGTGACCTAGCAGTTCGGGCTGGACTGCCCCTTTTGGGGTGGGGCCAAGCCTGATTTGCATATGGTCTTTTCCCTTCTGTAATGGCTTGGCAGGCGAAGAACGGTGGTCTGGAGGGTTGCCCAGAGCAACGCAAGTGGTCAAGATTCATTCTAAACCTTCCAGCCATCACCTCTTTGTTTTTGCTTTGTCACCCCGAGTGGGACGGGTATGCCCAGACGTGGGTCCCGTGCCTGCTGGGCCTAGAGACCCAAGCTACTCCTCACTGATGAGCCCCAACAAGGGCGAAACATGTTTGGGGATGCTTGTGGTCTCGTGCAGAAGGGATGTGACCTAGCAGTTCGGGCTGGACTGCCCCTTTTGGGGTGGGGCCAAGCCTGATTTGCATATGGTCTTTTCCCTTCTGTAATGGCTTGGCAGGCGAAGAACGGTGGTCTGGAGGGTTGCCCAGAGCAACGCCAGTGGTCAAGATTCATTCTAAACCTTCCAACCATCACCTCTTTGTTTTTGCTTTGTCACCCCGAGTGGGACGGGTATGCCCAGACGTGGGTCCCGTGCCTGCTGGGCCTAGAGACCCAAGCTACTCCTCACTGATGAGCCCCAACAAGGGCGAAACATGTTTGGGGATGCTTGTGGTCTCGTGCAGAAGGGATGTGACCTAGCAGTTCGGGCTGGACTGCCCCTTTTGGGGTGGGGCCAAGCCTGATTTGCATATGGTCTTTTCCCTTCTGTAATGGCTTGGCAGGCGAAGAACGGTGGTCTGGAGGGTTGCCCAGAGCAACGCCAGTGGTCAAGATTCATTCTAAACCTTCCAGCCATCACCTCTTTGTTTTTGCTTTGTCACCCCGAGTGGGACGGGTATGCCCAGACGTGGGTCCCGTGCCTGCTGGGCCTAGAGACCCAAGCTACTCCTCACTGATGAGCCCCAACAAGGGCGAAACATGTTTGGGGATGCTTGTGGTCTCGTGCAGAAGGGATGTGACCTAGCAGTTCGGGCTGGACTGCCCCTTTTGGGGTGGGGCCAAGCCTGATTTGCATATGGTCTTTTCCCTTCTGTAATGGCTTGGCAGGCAAAGAACGGTGGTCTGGAGGGTTGCCCAGAGCAACGCCAGTGGTCAAGATTCATTCTAAACCTTCCAGCCATCACCTCTTTGTTTTTGCTTTGTCACCCCGAGTGGGACGGGTATGCCCAGACGTGGGTCCCGTGCCTGCTGGGCCTAGAGACCCAAGCTACTCCTCACTGATGAGCCCCAACAAGGGCGAAACATGTTTGGGGATGCTTGTGGTCTCGTGCAGAAGGGATGTGACCTAGCAGTTCGGGCTGGACTGCCCCTTTTGGGGTGGGGCCAAGCCTGATTTGCATATGGTCTTTTCCCTTCTGTAATGGCTTGGCAGGCGAAGAACGGTGGTCTGGAGGGTTGCCCAGAGCAACGCCAGTGGTCAAGATTCATTCTAAACCTTCCAGCCATCACCTCTTTGTTTTTGCTTTGTCACCCCGAGTGGGACGGGTATGCCCAGACGTGGGTCCCGTGCCTGCTGGGCCTAGAGACCCAAGCTACTCCTCACTGATGAGCCCCAACAAGGGCGAAACATGTTTGGGAATGCTTGTGGTCTCGTGCAGAAGGGATGTGACCTAGCAGTTCGGGCTGGACTGCCCCTTTTGGGGTGGGGCCAAGCCTGATTTGCATATGGTCTTTTCCCTTCTGTAATGGCTTGGCAGGCGAAGAACGGTGGTCTGGAGGGTTGCCCAGAGCAACGCCAGTGGTCAAGATTCATTCTAAACCTTCCAGCCATCACCTCTTTGTTTTTGCTTTGTCACCCCGAGTGGGACGGGTATGCCCAGACGTGGGTCCCGTGCCTGCTGGGCCTAGAGACCCAAGCTACTCCTCACTGATGAGCCCCAACAAGGGCGAAACATGTTTGGGGATGCTTGTGGTCTCGTGCAGAAGGGATGTGACCTAGCAGTTCGGGCTGGACTGCCCCTTTTGGGGTGGGGCCAAGCCTGATTTGCATATGGTCTTTTCCCTTCTGTAATGGCTTGGCAGGCGAAGAACGGTGGTCTGGAGGGTTGCCCAGAGCAACGCCAGTGGTCAAGATTCATTCTAAACCTTCCAGCCATCACCTCTTTGTTTTTGCTTTGTCACCCCGAGTGGGACGGGTATGCCCAGACGTGGGTCCCGTGCCTGCTGGGCCTAGAGACCCAAGCTACTCCTCACTGATGAGCCCCAACAAGGGCGAAACATGTTTGGGGATGCTTGTGGTCTCGTGCAGAAGGGATGTGACCTAGCAGTTCGGGCTGGACTGCCCCTTTTGGGGTGGGGCCAAGCCTGATTTGCATATGGTCTTTTCCCTTCTGTAATGGCTTGGCAGGCGAAGAACGGTGGTCTGGAGGGTTGCCCAGAGCAACGCCAGTGGTCAAGATTCATTCTAAACCTTCCAGCCATCACCTCTTTGTTTTTGCTTTGTCACCCCGAGTGGGACGGGTATGCCCAGACGTGGGTCCCGTGCCTGCTGGGCCTAGAGACCCAAGCTACTCCTCACTGATGAGCCCCAACAAGGGCGAAACATGTTTGGGGATGCTTGTGGTCTCGTGCAGAAGGGATGTGACCTAGCAGTTCGGGCTGGACTGCCCCTTTTGGGGTGGGGCCAAGCCTGATTTGTATATGGTCTTTTCCCTTCTGTAATGGCTTGGCAGGCGAAGAACGGTGGTCTGGAGGGTTGCCCAGAGCAACGCCAGTGGTCAAGATTCATTCTAAACCTTCCAGCCATCACCTCTTTGTTTTTGCTTTGTCACCCCGAGTGGGACGGGTATGCCCAGACGTGGGTCCCGTGCCTGCTGGGCCTAGAGACCCAAGCTACTCCTCACTGATGAGCCCCAACAAGGGCGAAACATGTTTGGGGATGCTTGTGGTCTCGTGCAGAAGGGATGTGACCTAGCAGTTCGGGCTGGACTGCCCCTTTTGGGGTGGGGCCAAGCCTGATTTACATATGGTCTTTTCCCTTCTGTAATGGCTTGGCAGGCGAAGAACGGTGGTCTGGAGGGTTGCCCAGAGCAACGCCAGTGGTCAAGATTCATTCTAAACCTTCCAGCCATCACCTCTTTGTTTTTGCTTTGTCACCCCGAGTGGGACGGGTATGCCCAGACGTGGGTCCCGTGCCTGCTGGGCCTAGAGACCCAAGCTACTCCTCACTGATGAGCCCCAACAAGGGCGAAACATGTTTGGGGATGCTTGTGGTCTCGTGCAGAAGGGATGTGACCTAGCAGTTCGGGCTGGACTGCCCCTTTTGGGGTGGGGCCAAGCCTGATTTGCATATGGTCTTTTCCCTTCTGTAATGGCTTGGCAGGCAAAGAACGGTGGTCTGGAGGGTTGCCCAGAGCAACGCCAGTGGTCAAGATTCATTCTAAACCTTCCAGCCATCACCTCTTTGTTTTTGCTCCCCCACCCCCATTGACAGCAACCTGCCAACAGGACCCAACTCATGTCCTCCCACCCCACCCCCATTGACAGCAATCTGCCAGCAGGCCCTGACTCATGTCCCCCCACCTCACCCCCATTGACGGCAACCTGGCAGCAGCCATGACTCATGTCCCCCCGCCCCACCCCCATTGACGGCAACCTGCCAGCAGGCCCCGACTCATGTCCCCCCACCCCATCCCCATTGACGGCAAAATGGCAACAGGCCCCGACTCATGTCCCCCCCACCCCACCCCCATTGACAGCAACCTGGCAGCAGGCCCTGACTCATGTCCCCCCACCCCCATTGACGGCAACCTGCCAGCAGGCCCGACTCATGTTCCCCCACCCAACTTGCTGTCAGAATAGAGGCCCATGTCAGAAATGCCAACCCAAAACCATAAAAAACCATTACTTCATGGGATGACGTAAAAAAGAAAGTATGTACATGTCTGGAACCATACACAATGTAAGTCACAAGGGTCACTGATCCCAAAAATAAAGGAAACCTATCAAAAATACTATCAAAAACAGAACTATATACAAAAAGGAGGAGCAAAGTCTGTGGACTCCAGATCATAAATTAAAAGAAAATAAACCCTTGCCTAAATTACTAAGAACAAAGGTGGTGGGCTAGTCCGATGGCTCACTCACTGATGTTCCGGGTCAGGGCATCATCGAACTCCATGTCGATATTCCGGAGGCGGGCCTGTTCCCTGGCCTTGAGGTCTCACAGGGTGCAGCCATGGCATCCACCAACTCCCTGCGAGTTGCCTTGAGGCACTCAGCCCGCCTTGAAGCCCGGTTCATGGAGTTCTCCACCATGGCCATCCTGAGCCGTGCCCTCTGCGCCCGCCACCGCTCCGCATCTATCTGCTGGCCCAACCGCTGCCACATCACAGTCCTGCGTTCTCATGCCCCTCGGCTGATGCCTGCGCCCGGGATGTTGATGGCCCCGAGCCATGATGCCTGCCACGCTGAGCCTGCTGCCGCCTCCAATGCAACTGCCTCTGGCATCACAACGGCATCCAGGTTGATGGAATCCCCTGGCGCCATTGTGCATGTGCCCTGCTTGTTGAAGCCTGCGCATCCTCCATTTGCTGGGGTCCAGTTGGTGGGGTGGCCACCCCTGCTGGACCTCCAACACCCGACTGTGGCCTGGATGTGTTCTCTACCAGCCTGGACGCTGGCTCAGATGCAGCTGCACAGGGGGCCCATGTGATACTTGGGTGGGAAGATGGCATGGAGGACGACTGGCGCATAGTGGGTTCAGTTGAGGAGGGGGTCGCAAGACCCTCCAGCACATGGAGGAACCCAGTGCGATGACCTGTCCTAGTAGTTCGACGCGCCCAAACTGGTATTCGAAATTACGTGCATTGTCCTGAGAAGAACCCTGGACATCATCCCGAATACCACATGCGCGCAAAGCCAAACCAGCTAGGGCAGGCTCAACCTGGTCACAGATTGCCACGTCCGCAGGGAGAGGAAGGCCAGTTGTTGTTCACGCACCCCCCCCCCTGAAAACGGGTCTGGACGAAGGCATACCTGCTGGTGCCGGATGATGCAGTCACAGGATCGGGGACAGGATTACACACAGGCACCTCTGCAGTGGCCTGTGCTGCCTCCTGTCCCGGCCCCTGGACTGCACCACTAGCACCAGTGAAATCCCCCTTCCAAGCCCCATGCATGGGGCTGTCACGGCCTCCTCCTCAACCAAACCCCTGACCAACCTGGATGACTCTGTGCCGTCTTCCTCGATAGGCCCCTGTGGGGGCTCAGCTGCCCCTTCTGCTGCAGAGGAGTCCACCTTCAACCACCAACCTCCGCCTCTTGGACCTTCCCTCTGCAGCTGCGGCCATGGACGCGGCACCAGACTCCTCACTCCCGGAAGAAATGACTACCTGGGAGGGGAGCTTGGCCTTGCGGATCCGACTGGTGGTGGCATCCTGCCGCTGTCTCCACAGCACCGTCTCCACCATCTTCATCAGTCGATATGCTGCTGACAGGGAGAAATAGAACACAGGCATCAGGGCACTGTACAATGGTCTGATACACACATGACAGTTGTGCATGAGTGGCAGTGTCAAACTTCACAGATGGCATCACACTTCCCAACAATCATATCATTTGAACCCACACACATGCACAAATAAAATGGTATCGTGCAACAGGCATCAGCATCCGTACACACTTAACTGCATGAACAACCAAAGGTTGGCATGATGTCACAAGCCACACGGGGAGTGCCGATCACATGCACACACGCATCAGACAGATATGCATCTGTACATCTCCACCACCTGTCACAGTGCAACCATCGGCAACTAAGTCACATCTGCCAATCGGGTACCCACATGTTCGGGTCACATGCATCCATGGTGTCTCACAGTCACACACACACGCACATGTATACTGTGCACGTGCATGAAGGTGGGACCAGCATCCATGTTTCACACCCCAACCATGGCATAGTACATACACAGAAATGCAAACATGTGTGCATCTCCACATGCAGTTGGGCATCATGCATTGGAACACATACACAATTGGTGTGCATCACACATGACTGTACGCACATGCAGCACAGGCATGTCCCTGCACACACACATCAATACATGGGCCATGTCAGACATATATCCAAGCTGCACACTCCTGCCACACCTCAACATGCACTGTGCAGAATGGGATAGCCCAGACACTCACCGCTCGACTCCAGACGGGTCTGCCTCTCTAGGACCTTGTGATGAAGCACTGAGTTGATGAGTTCCAGGACCCTCATCTGGTCGATGCTAAATTGGACCTGATGCCCCCCTGCATCCGCTGCACGCAAGAGTCGCCGGACCTTCATGAGAGTCCTGGATCTGAAGTCCTCCCAGCACTTCTGGATGTGTTTCAAGTCGTAGGTTGCCACCCCCTCCGCGTTGATGGCAGCCACGATGTCCAACCAGGTCCTCTTCCGTCGGGGCACGGTCATCTGGAGAGGGCATCATAATGCCCCAGGACTTGCTCGACCAGGATGCCAACCTCTGTGGCTGAGAAGCTGACAGCCCTCTGCCTCTCTGGCTGGGGGTTGCCAGTGGTCTCAGATGGTGTTTGCCCGACATGGCAACCCCCGAGGCAGGTGTGCGTGGGCAACTGGGTCCTGGGGCTGGGCTGTGGAGCTATGGAACAGCAGTCGGGAGTCTTCTGTTCCAGCAGGGGAGGTCACAGCAACTGGACCCCTGCAGATGGCTGATCTGCAGGCACCAAATAGCAGGGCACGTGGCCAGCAGGCAGTCAGGCAGCAGCAGATGGCTCGTAGGAGGCTGCTCAGGGCTCTGGGGGGCAGGAAAATGGCCTTCTGGGCAGGAGAGTGGTCTTCCATGTGTTGTCATGTGGCCAGCTTGATGCAGACTGAATCCACATGTGAAAAAAACTGCACGTCAGTGTATATTTCGAGGAAAGGGCCTAAGCGCGTAAGTGATGTGACACAAGCAGTAATTTCCCTCGGCACGGGTTAAAGGTGAGCACGGGCCAACAGCTCGCAGTATGTGCTTTTCGTGGAGACCGACGCGTGTGTTGCTACTTCTTGTTGTGTCACGTGCCATCACTTCACAGCGGATCGAGGACGTACCTCTTCTTTTGGCGGGGGTCTTGCCTACATGTGTTTCTCTCTCCCACACTAGTCAGACATTGAGTCGCGCACCATATTTTTCCCACTGTGGGTCCCCTGTGTATCGCATATCAGTTTTTGAGCTCATAGTAGCCTGTGTGTCCCACGCATACAAGTTTTATGTGTCCCTGGGTGCCACTGCGTACTGCAGGAGGCTAATTCCTCACACGTGGGCTACCGGGGGTTGTGTGCATGGTTTTATTGCAGATTTGGGGTGCCTGAGCATTGCGTGACCTGTCATTTTCTCACAGGGGTCACATACATCACTGCAGGGGCACAGGGGTGCTGTTTACATCGCGTACCCTACCCCCTTCACCCCAATTGCCCAGGACAATTGTCGTGTACACCTCCCATTGGCACTAGTACATCCGTGCCATGATTGGGAGGCCACAAAAGGTGAGGGGCACCTCAGTTGGGCGTCCTCCACGTGGTGGGAGAGTCCAGGGTGGCCAGGGTAGCTGCAGAGTGGGAAGTGCCAGGGGCGCGCACTTTGGCAGGATGTTCTGCCACGTGTTGGTGCTGTCATGTCACCACTCCCTGTGGCTCCGGGAGATGCAGCTCTTGCATCTGACACTGATGCCCATGTGACCCGGCAGTCAGTTTCATCTACTGCCACAGGCCCAATGGTAGTGGTAGCTGCAGGTGTAGCTGTGGCGACCACCACCGAGGCACAGGGTCAGCCGGCAAATGATGGGCTGGCACCTGAGGACTCCCAGGCTGAATTCCAGGTGGTCAGGAGGCATAAGCAATGTGCATGCAGGGATGCTCTGACCGAAGCACATGTCCCTAGGGCAGTGTTGTCATCTGCTGCCCCGAGCAGCCGGGTGTTGGCAACTGCATGGGCAGATGCAGCCAACACCACCCCGATTGTCAGTCTGCCAGCCAGGACAGTCTCGGTCACAGACCTTGGCACAGAGGCTGTTGCTGTGCTGGGTCCTGTCAAGAGCACCCAGTAACCAATGATGCAAGTCAGGGCTTACATCCTAGTTCCACCTGCCACTCCCTTGGTCCAGTCCACCAGTGCCACTGCCCCTACTGATCAGGGCGGCATTTGCCAGTCAGGGTCCGTACCACTGCCCAAGAGGAGGAAGTTTGCACCTGCGCAAGAGGCTGGGACCCCAGACACGACTCCGGCTTCCGACACGTCGAGGAAGAAGCCATTCAGCAACCAGGAACTGGATTTCCTTGTGGGCTATGTGTCCGAACATGAACACAATATGCTAGTGGGCCCAAATTGTCATTCTTCGCCTGCTCAGCGTTGGGAACATTGGAAGCATGTTGCGGATGGTGTTAGTGCATTCGGATATGAGGTGCGCACAGCTCAGGACTGCAAAAAGCATTGGGATGGTCTCTGACGCTGTGCTAAGCAAAAGCGTGCCCCCAATTATGCCATGACTTGGGTGACTGGCAGTGGGCCACCACCTGAGGAGGAAGAACTCACTCTGCACAAGGTGATCGCTGCGGAGTTCATCCCGGTAGAATTGGTCGAAGGAGTGGGAGAGATGCATGATTATGATGCCCCATCCGGTGAGTGTTGTTACGTGTTTGTCCAGCCCATGTGTGGTTTGCTTGTGTGATGTGTTGTGCTTGACTGCCACTACATGCCATGTGTGCATGGTTCTCATGTGCAAGTCATGCAATGCTTCACCAATGCATGCCTGTTGTGATGCATGCTGGACATGTGAAGCAGACGGGGACTGTCCTCATCACCACACATGTACCCTACTCACATGCTAGTCACCCGGCTGCAGCTCCGGTCCGGTGGTCAGTCAAAATATCAAAAAAAAATCGAATTTGTCTTTTTTTAATTATATATTTATTTTGGGGTCCGGGATTAAAAAAACTGGTAAAAAAAAAAAAAAAAAAAAAAGGGGGGTTTGTGGGGGAACCCCCCCCCCATTTCGAATAAAAAACGTCCTAAAAAAAAATTCGACCTTATTTTTTTCGAGATTTTTTTTTCCGAGATTTTTTTTTCCGAGATTTATATTTTCGGTATTATGACCATAAACCCTCCGGTCCATGTTCCAGCTCACTGACCTGTCTGCATGTAGCCTGTGGTGTCTTTCCACTCAGCACTCGGACTATGTCATCGCATGACTGACGTGCATGTGTGTTCAGCCTGCATGTGGGTACTCCAAGCAGGCATGCTTCCTTGCCCGTCCACCCCCCTGCACCTCAATTTCACCATGGCACTGGTGGGTAACATGTTGGACTACTGCAATGGCCTGTTCCACGCTCCTGTGTAAATGCACACTTCCCCCTGTGAACCTGCCAGACACATACTGTGGGGTACATCCTTTGTCCTTAATGCAGGGTGTCTCACTTGGACTGTGCAGATGGCAGATGCTCCCCGGGGACATGAGTGCCCATTCATGCTCCATTTGCATTCCATGCATGCCCCTATGTGTCCTTGGCAGGATGATAATTGTCGTACGTGTCCAGGATTACATATGTATCATGGCATTTGGTCATCCATTCTATGCTCACTCTGGCTCAGTCCTGCATCACGCACATGTTTAGGGTGTCATTGTCTGTTTTGGGCACAGGCCTCCCCCTGTTGCAGGCCCCCTGACTCTGTTCAACTGGTGTAGTGCCTTCTGCATGAATGGGTGTACTACTAAGGGTTCATCATGGGTCCTGCTTACTGTCCCATGTTCATCTGCTGTGGTGTCAGTTGACTGAGATGATGCAATTGACGCTAGCCAACACTGTCTGCCATTACACAGTTCTCTGGTCAACCTTTCATTGCCATGCAATGCCTCCCTGCATTTCAACTAAGGGCGGGGGTTACCCGTAGCCATGCAACCCAGTTCATGCACATTGCACATGATGGCTGAACTTGCCCTTACACTGCTGTCATGTTTAGTAATTGACATCAAAACGTACTTGTTCATTTAGATTGTTGGTAATGTACACGTGTTCTGCACTGCACCCACACACTTCTGAGCCATGTTACACCGTTCTACATGCCTACTCACTGCTGCAATGTTAAAGTGACCTGGCATGTATGTTCAGATTTTCATGCCTTCATTGTTATGAAATGCACTAGCACAGGTACATCTTGTGACACATGTACCCTGTATTGGAACACCCTAGTGGGTGTATAGCAAAGTTGATAGGTCAATCTGCGGGTTATACTAACTGGTATAGGACACAGATTTGTTATAGCCTGCCAATCGGGCTGTAATTACTGTGGAGCTGCCTGCACGTGTGTATGTGTAAACTTTCACATACATCAAAGCAAGTAGCTTTGAAGCTGCTTGCTTTGCTGTATAGGACGCTGTTCATATACACCATACGGGTGTATATGAACATGGGTGTATTTGAACACTTTCACATATACATATGCAAGCAGCTTCAACATTGTGTAGTGCAACATTGCAGCTACTTAGGTGTGTGTGGAAGTGTTGATTTAGACATGTGTTCTCAGCAGCATTTTTGTTCAATAGCTAATATGTTGTTATTTTATGTAAATGCTGCTGAGATTTCAGCATTGCGCCCGTTATGTTCAACAGGCACAATCCTGAAGGTGCACTGTCATGCAGTACGTGTATGCCCAGGCACATCTGGTGGAGCCTGGGCATGGTGATTTGACACACTGAATAATGTTTTTGGCACATTCAATGCATAAAATGCTGAATCAGGCCCTGAAGGGTATTCATGGACCAGCTGCTCGGAACGTACTGGGTGTTATGGTCCCTCATACCTCGTTGTAGGCCCTCGATTTGCTCGAGACATTAACTATGTCTTCAGGGCCAAGCTGCAGATGGATATAGCTATATTGGTGATGATGATTTAGTGATGCATGTGTGCATGCATATTACATGTGTCATGGTGTGTTTTGATTCACTTGCAGCTGTGGCCATTTGGCTGTTCAAACATGCTTATGCTACGTGCCATCTCTTTGTTGCCATCTGTCATTTCTGCTTGTGATATGTGCCTGCCAGAGGTGGTGTGTGATGGAGGTGATATACTACATTCAGTACATGTGTATGCTTCGCAATTTACACGCATCCATTTCTGCTTTCGGGATGCCATTGCATATCAATGCCACTGGATGCATGCCGGAATTTGAGTTGTGTGTGACATGTCTGCTTCATGTGTTGGCTGTCGATGTGATATCTGTGTGTGTGTGTGTGTGTGTTATGTGCTGCTGACATGTGTACTCATGTTTCTTTTGTTCACGTTACAGGTGATGACGCAATGGAACCAGATGATGGTGATGTAATTCCAGACAAGGGGTTGCCTTTACATCAGCAACCCGGCACAAGTGGGGGTCGTGGGGATCTATACCACGAGAACCCATTTGTGCTCCAGACCATCATGTCCAGGCTGGCAATCAGTCAAGCTCTGATGATCACTCTGAGCACAATGTTGAGTTTGATACGCATCATGTCCATTTGTCGCTGGTGAGTGATCCTGATGTGGATGATCTCCTGTCCACGACACCTGCACTGATGGGACATACAGTGTTGGAATGTCTGCCTGTGGTGGTCCTGGATGCATGGTCACACTCCACACCAGTTGCTGATGTGCCTGGGGCATCATGTCAACGGAGGGATATAGTTCTGCAGCCGCTGGCGGTGCCAATCCAGCAAGGACCACGGCTCCTTGGGTCCCGTAGGTGTAATGTCCAGCAACTCGGTGGCCATGCGCCACCGGAGTATACTGAATGGGAGCAATCCATGTATGCCAGTTCGCAGCAACAGAGGGCAGCTATTGATAAGATCGCTCAAGGCATGGAATGTGTGGCCCAATCCATGCTCCCCCTAATAGGCAGGTGGAGCTCCAGCAGCAGGCAGCGCAGTCCACGGGCCGCTCACTCAGGCTGGGTATGGCAGCCTCAAACAGGGCACGCAGGGCTGAAATGGCATCTCTGCGCGAAGCACTTGCTGCTCAGGCAGAGGCACACAGGAAGGCCCTGAGGGAAGAACACCAATCCCTCAGATCTACTCTGGGTGTGCTCACCATGACCCAGAGGCAGCGGTCAGAAGTGAGGTTGTTAGCAGCTTGAGACCACCATCTCAGCTGAGCTACTTGCATGCCGGGAGGTGCTCCAGACGTCATGTGAGGCCATGCAGGCAGAACTCTGTGTTACACGTGCTACCTTGCAAGAGGAAGCACGCGTATCACGTGAGGTGCTGCATGCTGACCTACATGCCATTGCCACACAGGACCAGGCTTACCAGACCTGCATGATTGCTGCCGTGGAGGGGCAAGCTGTGGATAGGTGTGGTCAGGCAACTGTGCCACGTCCACCTTCTGATTTCCATCCAGAGGGTGAGTAGGACGACACCTTATCTTCCACACAGGTTGGGCCGTGCAGGCTTTGAGCCCATGGATTTTTTTTTATCTCAACATCATCGCATGTGGGTGTTGAGATGCACCATGTACCTCCCTCCTCTGGGGTGCCCCCTCATCCCCCCGGGTCATATGTGGCCATTTTCAATTTTTAAAAAATAATATTTTTTGTCTAGTGTGCATCCATGAGACAGTGTGGTGCTTTGTGGCTTTTGAAAGCATCCACTGTGGGTTCCAGCTGGGTCCATACAAGCTTGTCTCATGTATGTGTTTGTGGCTTTGGGTCCAAACACATATGCCACTCCTGCATCCCCTATCCATGGGCTTGCAAGGATGGTCAGCGTGACAGCAAATTATACAAGGGCATTGAACTTTCATCATATCTGTGGCCAGTCTTCTGAACTACTTGTGTTTACACCCCTAGTGGGGATTATGGATGTTTTCTCCACGGCATGTCTGCAATCAATTTTGGTGAGTACATTTTTGAACTGTGCATTTATTGAAGTTGATTGTGATGTTTTTTTCATTTCTTGCCTGTATACGTGCTTGATGCACTACATGCTGTAGACGGTAGCATGCACCCTTTAGCTGTCAAAGCCACACTGATGGTGGGAGGGGGCTGGGTGGTGACAATGTCAAGTTGGTACATGTTAGGTTCAGCCCCTGGGAATTGTGGCAAAGGTGGAAGCATTAGGAATGTGACCCAAGAACCACAACAGTCCATTCCACACCTGAGATGTCCACCTAGACTACTGCTATGCTCTGTTCCGTTTGGACGGCACGTTGTATCTGTCTTCCCTCTTGGACTTCGCTGCAGCATGACAGTGTAGTTTTCCTTCTGGACTACAGCTCTTTTACTCGTTTTTCACACTCTGGTGCCTTTGGTCCCTGTTTTTCTTCCTGCTACTGTCCGTGTTGCAGATCTGTCTGCCCGTCTCTCAGGCAGTTATTTCCACATACTTTAGGCTGCCTTGGTTTGCCTCGGTACAATTCTGTACCTAAGCATCTCTCTCTCTCACTCTCTCTCTCGCTCCTCCTATCTTTCATCTATTCCATTCATACCTTTATGTTGACTTTGGCCTTTTACCAAAGCTTTTCAACTGCTCTGGCTCTTAACTTGCTGTCAGCTGTTTCCGGAAATCTCGCATTCACTCTGCCTTTTCAGACTTGTGCTGTCTCTACTTTTCTCTGTTTACGCTATCAAGGATTGATTGGGTTTCAGCTCAACCATTCAGTTGTCCCAGCCCTCTTGGTTATTTTCTACTCAAGTTTCAGCTCTACCCACCAGCTGTGGCATCCTTATTGATTGTTGTCTACTCAAATTCCTACCCATCCTGTTGAACCATTCTACAACTGTGCAACCTTGGAATTTATTCTATCATTCTGCTTGGACATGTGCTTGCCCATATTCTACAACTTCGAATCATCTACTGGAGACAATTCCAGGGTTTTTAGCTGCCTAGGGCTTTTTCCCAGGTTTGGGGGTTTGGCTCCTTGGAGTTCTCTGCGATTTGGTATTTTTACCGGTCAAGGTGGCCTCTGAGGGGGATAGACCCTATTTACATGAAAGGAAGAACAAAGAAACCAAGGTAGACTCCTGAAGCCAGGTAGACTAGAAGTAAGAAGCCAACGGATCCCAGAGACAGTTCTTCTGAAGGTCAAGATGATGAGGAAATGAGGGAGGGGTTTTCGTTGTCGGACAGTACGCTTAGGCTACAGTGATTGGTTACTGTCTGACATTGTCAATGTGGGGTACTATGTACATGACGTGTTCTGCTGGTCAATGGATGTTCCTGTGTTGGGTTTCATTTTCACGTGTCAGGGGATTGGTGTGGTTTGACACACTGGTGTGTCCAGATGGCCAATGATCACGTGTGATGTGTATAGGACACTGAGGGTCACTTCATTTCACATGCATGTATTGAGTGCATGTCTCTACTGACACACACACTTACACAATGCACCACCACACATACAGCCACCCATCCATGCCCACACGTGCACACAGATTGCCTTCTCTGCCATGCTGTGTCCCTGCAGTGCATGATCACTTACAATTTTCGGATCATGTACATGCGTCACTGGGTAATTTTGGTTGCTTGTCCTTTTTTATATGATGCTCAAGATGTATCCCCAACACAATGGCCGCTCACTGTGCTGTGTGCTGAGCGGTGTGTTGCAGGACACACACACAGCACACGGTTTTGTAATTTGTGGATTCGGATTGGGCAATGTGCATGCCAACAGGCAGTCTGCCTTTTGTTGATGGTACCGCTGGTGGCATGCATTT
The DNA here is from genome assembly GCF_040938575.1 of Ambystoma mexicanum. Classification (NCBI taxonomy): domain Eukaryota; kingdom Metazoa; phylum Chordata; class Amphibia; order Caudata; family Ambystomatidae; genus Ambystoma; species Ambystoma mexicanum. The sequence continues at coordinate 359,106,231 of NC_090940.1, forward strand.
GTGTATGACTTTGTATGTGTGGGAGTTTGTTGGTCAGTAATTTCATCTGATTCCATGTCAGGTGTGATTGTGTCAGGCCTGTTTCCATTTATCACATGGCACTTTGTTACTAATTTGTCATGTGTTGTGCATTTGGTTTGCTCTTTTGCTGTTGCATGCCATGCCATGGTATGGCCGATGAGGGTAATGGGTGTTGGGCGGGTTTCGGTGACATACCAGTGATTTTGATGGCCTGTTTTTAGGGGGCGGTGTGATATGCACCTTGCATGTTTTCCTTTTGGTCACACCTGATTAGTTATGTTTAAGTAGGTAGGGATGCACACAATGTGGCACTTCCATGGAAACATTGTCAGGGTGGCAAGGTTGTGACAGTTGACTGTCTCTTTGTCATCATCGATTGTCACCTGGTATGTGCCAGGCCTGTGTGCACTCCGCCCGGGTGGGAGTTTAGGTGAAAAGTGTGGCCACAAGCTAGGTCCTGGCTGCCTCACCACGTGCCCTTTCCCCTCCCATGAGCACCGCCTGTGCGTGTGGATGGGGATTTGGGGGCACCACCATGTCCACCGGTATGCCCGGCCGTGTGTTCCGTGTGATCCTGCACACTAATGGGCGTGCATATAGTAACTGCCCGCCGGAGCGGTCAATGGAGCAGAAGCATGACTTGAGCACTCCGAATGTGCACTCCACTATGCCCCTGGTTGCAATATGGGCTGCGTTGTATCTTTTCTGGGGTGGTGTGGTAGGGTTCCGTATTGGCGTCATCATGTGTGTGCTCAGAGGGTAGGCATTGTCCCCTGGGGAGGTGAGGATGGTTGTCATTAGTTGAATTTGTGTATTTGTCTGTGTGTGACATGCATGCATGTGCACAGACATTTGTACTCACCAATGAGCCATGTGTCGCCATGCTTCCCAGCTTCCAGGTCCCAGCTCAGGGCTGACATTCGGTATATGAATCTGTCATGGGTAGACCCAGGATAGTTTGCATAGACAGAGGTGATGCATAGACAGAGGTGATGATTCCCTTGGCATCACATACAACCTGCACATTCATGGAATGCCATTGCTTGCAGTTGCGATAGATGTGCTCAGTGGCCCTAGGTGGACGTATTGCACCAAGCACTTTGGGGAAGTGTGCCACCCTGTAAAGGTCCAGGACCACGGTGTGCCTTTCTGCGGGTGTTCTGGGCATGTATATGTGCCTGTGGACTGAGGGGGCGCGCAGTCATGATTGCCAACACATGGTGTAGGCAGCGTGACTCTGTGGGCTGCGAGACATCCCCAACTATGGCAGTTATTCGCTGAAATGACCCAGTGGCCAAAAAAAGCAGGACATTGAGCACCTTTTCCAAGCACCTTTTCCAAGGGGCTCAGTGCTTGGGAGCACAGGGTGGGTGTTGTGAGGTCATCTTTCCACTCCCTGACCAGGTCTAGGATATGAGGTGGAAACCTATACCTGCCATAGACCTCGTCATCAGGCATCACAAAAAGGCTGGCCCTGGGAAAAAATATGCAGGGCCTGGCTATTCTCCTCCTGCGCTGTCCCACGATCCCTGCTGCGAGAAATGGGACATTCATCATAGCTATATATGCGTGTTTGTTGTTTGCGTGCACTTTTACACTGCGCGGGGCCGCTTTCGCCTGCCTTTTTTGTGGCGGGCATGTTTACGCCTCTGTGTGTCTTTTGGTGTGCGTGGGTTTCTCCTATTCAATTCCATGAATACGTGTTGTTCATGCGCGTGTGGGCATTCCATGTAATGGGTGTTGGGAGGGTTTCGGTGACATACCAGTGATTATGATGGCCTGTTTTTAGGGGGTGGTGTGATATGCACCTTGCATATTTTCCTTTTGGTCACACCTGATTAGTTATGTTTAAGTAGGTAGGGATGCACACAATGTGGCACATCCATGGAAACATTCTCAGGGTGGCAAGGTTGTGACAGTTGACTGTCTCCTTGTCATCATCTGGCCTAAGCCCCGCCCACCTGGTGCCTTCCTGTTTGCGCTCTTTTTAACCACTTAGCAAGCCCCGCCCACCTGGTGCCTTCCCGTTTGCTGCTCTATTTGACCACTTAGCAAGCCCCGCTCACTTGGTGCCTTCCTGTTTGCCGCTCCTTTTCCATACTTAAGGAGTCCTCCAGCCTCTTTTCCTTTGCAGATGGGGAGCAGGTGCAAGTGGATGTAGGTCACCTGGCCTAAGCCCGCCCACCTGGTGCCTTCCTGCCGCTCTTTTTCAACACTTAGCAAGCGCCGCCCACCTGGTGCCTTCCTGTTTGCCGCTCCTTTTCCCTACTTAAGGAGCCCTCCAGCCTCTTTTCCTTTGCAGATGGGGAGCAGGTGCAAGTTGATCTAGGTCACCTGGCCTAAGCCCTGCCAGCCTGCTGCCTTCCTGTTTGCCGCTCTCTTTCACCACTTAGCAAGCCCCGCCCACCTGGTGCCTTCCTGTTTGCCGCTCTTTTTCACCACTTAGCAAGTCCTGCCCACCTGGTGCCTTCCTGTTTGCCGCTCTTTTTCACCACTTAGCAAGCCCCGCTCACCTGGTGCCTTCCTGTTTGACGCTCCTTTTTCCTACTTAAGGAGCCCTCCAGCCTCTTTTCCTTTGCAGTTGGGGAGCAGGTGCAAGTGGATCTAGTTCACCTGGCCTAAGCTCCGCCCACCTGGTGCCTTCCTGACTGCCGCTCTCTTTCACCACTTAGCAAGCCCCACCCACCTGGTGTCTTCCTGTTTGCCACTCTTTTTCCCTACTTAAGGAGCCCTCCAGCCTCTTTTCCTTTGCAGATGGGGAGCAGGTGCAAGTGGATGTAGGTCACCTGGCCTAAGCCCCGCCCACCTGGTGCCTTCCTGTTTGCCGCTCTCTTTCACCACTTAGCAAGCCCCGCCCACCTGGTGCCTTCCTGTTTGCCGCTCTTTTTCACCACTTAGCAAGCCCCGCACGCCTGGTGCCTTCCTGTTTGCCGCGCCTTTTTCCTACTTAAGGAGCCCTCCAGCCTCTTTTCCTTTGCAGTTGGGGAGCAAGTGGATCTAGGTCACCTGGCCTAAACTCCGCCCACCTGGTGCCTTCCTGCCTGCCGCTCTCTTTCACCACTTAGCAAGACCCCCCCTCCTGGTGCATTCCTGTTTGCCGCTGTTTTTCACCACTTAGCAAGCCCTGCCCACCTGGTGCCTTCCTCTTTGCTGCTCTTTTTCACCACTTAGCAATCCCCGCCCACCTGGTGCCTTCCTGTTTGCCGCTCCTTTTTCCTACTTGAGGAGCCCTTCAGCCTCTTTTCCTTTGCAGATGGGGAGCAGGTGCAAGTGGATCTAGGTCACCTGGCCTAAGCCCCGCCCATCTGGTACCTTCCTGCCTGCCGCTCTTTTTCACCACTTAGCAAGTCCTGCCCACCTGGTGCCTTCCTGTTTGCTGCTCTTTTTCACCACTTAGCAATCCCCGCCCACCTGGTGCCTTCCTGTTTGCCGCTCCTTTTTCCTACTTAAGGAGCCCTCCAGCCTCTTTTCCTTTGCAGATGAGAAGCAGGTGCAAGTGGATCTAGGTCACCTGGCCTGAGCCCCAGCCCACCGGGTGCCTTCCTGTTTGCTGCTCTTTTCCACCACTTCGCAAGCCCCGCCCACCTGGTGCCTTCCTGTTTTACGCTTTTTTCACCACTTAGCAAGCACCACCCACCTTCTTAGCCCTGCCTTTTACTTCCTGCTCCTATTAGATCAAGGCCGTCTCTCGCCCGGGCGTCCTAAGCGAAGGGCAAATGATTATAAGTGGAATTCCTGTTTGGACCTGTTCGGACCAGGAGGATCCAGGGCCCGACCCCCTGCTCAGACAGCAGGTAGGCATGCACCAACATGTGTTACTCCCTCTGGTCCACCCGTGATGTTCCCTTGCGCCCCCCCATTCTCGCACACAGGTGTTGCCTGTTTTGCTTGATTCTTCTACCCTGCTCCCCCCTCACCCCACTCAAGCCTACTTCTGCAAGAGTCTGTCCTGATACATTCTGGTTTCACCATCACCGTCTTGTGGACAATGCTGGATTTGACTTTTATGGACTTCATTCATTCATGGTGCGTCACCCTTTCTCAACTCTCATGCTGAACTTCTTTTGCATCTTGTACTCATGGGGGCCCTGAATCATGCTGTTCCCATCTTCATCTTGTATCCTGGCTTGCAACATTATGTGTTACTACTGACTTCTGCAATTGTATTCACTCTCCCCTCTTGCTTCTCCACTCTTTTGACTGCTAACTCTCTGTTCTCTCCTCCTTTCCCTTCTCCCTTTTCCTATATCCTCCCCTTACTTTCTTCTATGCACTTACTCTATCAGAATTGTCCCTGGATCTAGTATGACAGCAACCTCGTCTGTCTCCTCTTCCCTCCCCTTACTGGTTTTTTCCTCCCCAACCCCCTCCAGCACTATCTGAAATGTCGTCAGGCCTAATATGATAGTCGCTTGTTTTGTTCCTCCCCTACCTTTCTGCACCCCTCTCCCTCACCTCTTGTTTTTTTTCCGGCTCTACCAGAAATGTCTTTAGGCCTAGTATGGTAGTTGCCTGTCTGTTTCCATTTCCTTCCCATTCTCCCCCTCCCTTCCTTATCTATGTTTTAGCTCTTGCACTATCTGAAATGTCGTCAGGCCGAGTACGATAGTTAATTTCACATCCTTACTGTTCATGGCCTATAAGAATGTCATTGTTTTTTCCCTTGTTCCCTCCATTGCCTTGAAGCACTTTGACACACATTGTGTATAGGCGCTATATAAATAAACTATCATATCAAACTATCATATCGATTGTCACCTGGTATGTGCCAGGCCTGTGTGCACTCCGCCTGGGTAGGAGTTTAGGTGAAATATGTGGCCACAAGCTGGGTCCAGGCTGCCTCACCACGTGCCCTTTCCCCTCCCATGAGCTGCGCCTGTGCGTGTGGTTGGGGATTTGGGGGCACCACCATGTCCACTGGTATGTCCGGCCGTGTTGCAACATTGTGCAGGACACATGCTGCTACAATGATCCTGCACACTACTGGGCGTGCATATAGTAACTGTCCGCCGGAGCGGTCAATGGAGCAGAAGCGTGACTTGAGCACTCCGAATGTGCGCTCCACTATGGCCCTGGTTGCAATATGGGCTGCGTTGTATCTTTTCTGGGGTGGTGTGGTATGGTTCCGTATTTGCGTCATCATGTGGGTGCTCAGAGGGTAGGCACTTCCTCTCGGGAGGTGAGGATGGTTGTCATTAGTTGAATTTGTGTATTTGTCTATGTGTGACATGCATGCATGTGCACAGACATTTGTACTCACCAATGAGCCATGTGTCGCCATGCTTCCCAGCTTCCAGGTCCCGGCTCAGGGCTGACATTCGGTATATGAAACTGTCATGGGTAGACCCAGGATAATTTGCATAGACAGAGGTGTTGCATAGACAGAGGTGATGCTTCCCTTGGAATCACATACAACCTGCACATTCATGGAATGCCAGTACTTGCGGTTGCGATAGATGTGCTCAGTGGCCCTAGGTGGACGTATTGCACCAAGCACTTTGGGGAAGTGTGCCACCCTGTAAAGGTCCAGGACCACGGTGTGCCTTTCCGCGGGTGTTCTGGGCATGTATATGTGCCTGCGGACTGTGGGGGCGCGCAGTCATGATTGCCAACACCTGGTGTAGGCAGCGTGACTCTGTGGGCTGTGAGACATCCCCAACTATGGCAGTTGTCCGCTGAAATGACCCAGTGGCCAAAAAATGCAGGACATTGAGCACCTTTTCCAAGCACCTTTTCCAAGGGGTTCAGTGCTTGGGAGCACAGGGTGGGTGTTGTGAGGTCATCTTTCCACTCCCTGACCAGGTCTAGGATGATATGAGGTGGAAACCTATACCTGCCATAGACCTCATCATCAGGCATCACAAAAAGGCTGGTCCTGGGACAAAATATGCAGGGCCTGGCTATTCTCCTCCTCCTGCGCTGTCCCACGATCACTGCTGCGAGAAATGGGACATTCATCATAGCTATATATGCGTGTTTGTTGTTTGTGTGCACTTTTAAACTGTGCGGGGCCGCTTCCGCCTGCCTTTTTTGTGGCAGGCATGTTTACACCTGTGTGTGTCTTTTGGTGTGCGTGGGTTTCCACTATTCAATTACATGAATACCTGTTGTTCATGCGCGTGTGGGCATTCCATTTAATGGGTTTTGGTAGGGTTTCGGTGACATACCAGTGATTTTGATGGCCTGTTTTTATGGGGTGGTTTGATATGCACCTTGCATGTTTTCCTTTTGGTCACACCTGATTAGTTATGTTTAAGTAGGTAGGGATGCACACAATGTGACACTTCCACGGAAACATTCTCAGGGTGGCAAGGTTGTGACAGTTGACTGTCTATTTGTCATCATCGACTGTCACCTGGTATGTGCCAGTCCTGTGTGCACTCCGCCTGGGTGGGAGTTTAGGTGAAAAATGTGGCCACAAGCTAGGTCCGGGCTTCCTCACCACGTGCCCTTTCCCCTCCCATGAGCAGCGCCTGTGCGTGTGGTTGGGGATTTGGGGGCACCACCATGTCCACCGGTATGCCCGGCCGTGTTGCAACATTGTGCAGGACACATGCTGCCACAATGATCCTGGCCACTACTGGGCACGCATATAGTAACTGCCCACCGGAGCTGTCAATGGAGCAGAAGCGTGAGTTGAGCACTCCGAATGTGCGCACCCACTATGCCCCTGGTTGCAATATGGGCTGCGTTGTATCTTTTCTGGGGTGGTGTGGTAGGGTTCCGTTTTGCCGTCATCATGTGGGTGCTCAGAGGGTAGGCACTGTCCCCTGGGAAGGTGAGGATGGTTGTCATTAGTTGAATTTGTGTACTTGTCTGTGTGTGACGTGCATGCATGTGCACAGACATATGTACTCACCAATGAGCCATGTGTCGCCATGCTTCCCAGCTTCCAGGTCCCAGCTCAGGGCTGATATTCGGTATATGAAACTGTCATGGGTAGACCCAAGATAGTTTGCATAGACAGAGGTGATGCATAGACAGAGGTGATGATTCTCTTGGCATCACATACAACCTGCACATTCATGGAATGCCAGTGCTTGCGGTTGCGATAGATGAGCTCAGTGGCCCTAGGTGGACGTATTGCACCAAGCATTTTGGGGAAGTGTGCCACCCTGTAAAGGTCCAGGACCACGGTGTGCCTTTCTGCGGGTGTTCTAGGCATGTATATGTGCCTGCGGACTGAGGGGGCGCGCAGTCATGATTGCCAACACCTGGTGTAGGCAGCGTGACTCTGTGGGCTGTGAGACATCCCCAACTATGGCAGTTGTCCACTGAAATGACCCAGTGGCCAAAAAATGCAGGACATTGAGCACCTTTTCCAAGCACCTTTTCCAAGGGGCTCAGTGCTTGGGAGCACAGGGTGGGTGTTGTGAGGTCATCTTTCCACTCCCTGACCAGGTCTAGGATGATATGAGGTGGAAACCTATACCTGCCATAGACCTCGTCATCAGGCATCACAAAAAGGCTGGTCCTGGGAAAAAATATGCAGGGCCTGGCTATTCTCCTCTTCCTGCGCTGTCCCACGATCACTGCTGCGAGAAATGGGACATTCATCATAGCTATATATGCGTGTTTGTTGTTTGCGTGCACTTTTACACTGCGAATGGCCGCTTGCGCCTGCCTTTTTTGTGGCGGGCATGTTTACGCCTGTGTGTGTCTTTTGGTGTGCGTGGGTTTCCCCTATTCAATTTCATGAATACGTGTTGTTCATGCGCGTGTGGGCATTCCATGTATTTCCCAGCAGTACTTCCCCAGTTACGCCCTCATTTTCACACATTTTTCCCCATTCTGTGTGTTCCACCCCCTTTTTGGTGTGTGCGCTACACGTTGTGCGCTTTCACTGTGTGCGTCACACATGGCGTTCGGGATGTCGCAGTGATGTGTGCGCCCATTTGCGCCACACACTGTTTTGGTGCAACTCCGTGGAAAAACATGCGCACAGACTTCCATGAATCGCTTGCGTGCGATTTGCACACGTGCGCTGGATTTTTCTCGCTTGCGCCACGGATTTCGGCGCACAATTATTCCATGAATCGGCCCCTTAGTCTCATTACATCTAAGTGGTGTTCGTATGCTGGCTTAAATGTATTAGCCCAGTAAGTACTTAGACTCTCTGAGGCTGTAATTTTACCAATCGTATCTATTTTGCATTTATCCCAATAGTAACTTGTAAGCCTTGTTAACGTACCTGTATCCATTTGGTTTGGACAAGCTCAAACATCCCCACCCAACAGCATGTAACATCTTTTTTACATGTGAAAACCAGGGTAATGAGGAACCACCCTCTTGATTAAGCAAATTGAGGGCTGAATCCCTGAACATACTCAATTCGGCAGTACTCCAGAGACGTATCCAGTATGTCTGAATGCCACAATATGGTCAAGGTACAGAAGGCCAAGCTCCTGATGTACAAACATTGTAGATGTAGTAATGGGCAATCTTAATATTATTTTTAAAAATGTTTTCTCAATTACATGCCGATCTATACATGTGTTATAGCCCCATATCTCAGCTTCATAGAGCAATGCTTGCCTTGCTTAGACGTATAAGCCGGCAGTGCTGGTTTTATGGCCCTGTTCACATGTTTATGTGCAAAATTCACAATGACCTCAGACTATCTGAAAAGAGCAATGTCCGATGTATCTTCCTGGCAGTTCCACTTACCCGTATCTGTGAACCTTACACCTAAATAGTCAAATACGTTCACTTTTTCAGTGGTACAACCCCCTCCCTCCCAGAGTGTAATGTGTAATTTTATTACCTTTGTAAACACTAAATGCTTGGTGTTACAATTAATGTCTAGACCACCTGCTATTACAAAATATCTTAAAGCATTCAGACTGTTACTTTTAAGGCAACGGGCGTTAGAGGTATAAGAACGGTGTTATCTGCAAACAACAGCATGGGACATTTTACTGGCACCAGAGATGGGGATTCAGTTGTGGTAGCTAATAAGCTCTCAGTTACCCCATTAATGTATATGGAGAATGACGTTCAGGCAAGCACACATCCCTGGCGCACTTTTCTGAACTTTGAAGGGCTCTGTTGTTTCCCGTCCGAACCCACATCTAATTACAGCTTTGTTGTCATCATATGCTAATAGAATAAGAGCTGGTATATGATTTGGAATTCCTTGATCGACCAGAACATCCCACGGCCTTATATGTGAAATGCCATCAAAGGCTGTAGGTAGGTCTATGGAGGTAACATTCATTGTCCTAAGCACAACATATTTCTCAACTAAAGGAAACACCCTGATGCATTGATCTGCCATGGTCTTGCCTTCTTGGAACCCTGCGTGAAGGTGATTTATTCTTGAATTCTCTTCCGCAATAAAAGGAGGATCATTTCCGCTGAAGTCCAAGATTTAGGAGCCGACTGAATACTTGCAATTGTGTTGGAAAAACGCAGGAAATAAAATGCCCACATTATACGCTCAGTTTTGAATAAATCTTCTGGGATTGTATCAGGACCTCGTGCTCTGTTACATTTTTGAGACTCTATTGCTACTGCAATCTCACACTAATGGTACACATGAATACATATTGGAGTTGCTAGGTGTGCCTTGGGGTTTTTCACTTTCTCTTATTTCACAATATATATCTTTCTGAAATAATCATGCCAAACCTTATCAGAAATACCCCCCTGAACGGCTCTGTCTTCCCCTGAGGACAGAGTATCCATATGTTCCAGACATCCATTTTATTCATATTCTTGACTGCTACTACAATCTCTTTCCATTGTGATTCAGTATAGGATTTCTTTTTTGTGTCAATTATAATTGAGTCTTGCGCTACAGATGTCTTCCTTACAAACAGTTGCTTCTTTCTTTAGAGACCGTATACGATGCTGCTTTGATGATTTACAGTCATGATCATACCAGGGTGTAGTTTTTACACTTTCGTGTTGTACCATGTGTGATACTGGAAATGCATTGGAGGGACAGGGCCTCCCTGTCCTTGTCCTGTAGTCCTTTTTCATTTTTGTTCTGTATTGTTTTCTGCCCAGTAGTCCATGTGGGACTCCTGGCAGTGCAGCTCTTCCTATTTTCGTTTGGTGTAGAGACCCATGGGATACCGTTTTAGCACCCATGGGTGGGGGTACAACCCTGTGCCCCTAGTGTATGTTTTTGGGCACATGTGTGTGGCCCACAGAGAAGGGTATGGGGTGGGGGCAGCTCCATGCTGAATTTGACAGGTGCTCTGAGTATCCTCCGTTTTGGAGTACCCAGGCCCTGCCATTGGAATCAGTTGATTCCTGATAGGAAACAAGATGGCCCCTGTGGGCTCTTGCTTTCTATGCCTGTAACCTTGTTGTTCCAAATACCTGGGAAGCCCTGACTCTGTCTCTTCCCCCTCAATGGCTGTTGGGTGGAAGTTCCATATATGGTGTTGAAGTGAAGTCCAGACCACACTGGCTGGAGCCTTCCCAATGAATGTATGTTGTGGGTACGCTCGTGGGGTGGGACCTGGGTGAATGGAGTGTGCGACAAATACGCATTCTGTGTTATGAGTGTCTAGTATTTGGTGGTTGACACAATGGACCTCATTACGAGGTCGGCGGTAAGGGGTTAACGGCAACGGTAAGGATGCTGTTGCCGTTAACCCCTTACTGCCACATTACAAGGTCCCTTAGCGGTTCCCGCTAAGGGACCAGGGAGCCAATAATGGGCCCGCTATTAGCTCCTTCCCCATTCCCATTGAACCCTATGGGGGATCAAATGGGAATGGAGAATGGTTCTCAGAATGGGGACTTACTGGGTCCTCCAAGGTTGGAATGACCCCGGTAAGAACCCATTCCGAGAACCTGGACCCAGTATGTGGTAAGGGGGTAGCCATGGTGCTAATACCACCATTGCTACCTCATTCCTTGTAATGAGGCCCGATGACTGAGACAGCACTGCCCAAAACTGGTATGAATGCAGTGTGTAGTGCTGAATAGCAGAGTGCTTGTCCATATCCACATTTTGTGTTGTGAGTGTCTGGATGGAGAAGAATGGCCTGAAGGCACTGTGCGCCTGATTGGCTGACTGACTGCCTGAATGCCCTTCTGAGTGATTGGTTGCTTGAGTGTGACCAAGCAGAATGAATGGGAGATCAATAGTATATCTGAGGGCCTCTCACTGCTAGAATTCGTTCAGAAGCTGAAGTTGATACTTGAAGCTTATCCCTGAAGCCCAGCTGGAAGAAGAACATCTGCTGCTGCATTTGCTTTGATCTGATCTGAAAGCTGTTGAGTTCATCGAGGACTGATCCAAGAGAGGAACTGATTAGGCGCTCTCTTCCCGAGCTCCGAGGGACCATCAACCACTGCTAACCTTCCGGGAAGGTCCCTGAAAGTCAAACCCTCGACAGGCTGCTGTCCGAAGACAGGGACCGCCAAGGAGAACAAAGAGAAGCACCGAAGATTCCGTCCATCGTCGTCGACCAGGGTTCACAGGTTTGCTATAAACGCTGAAGGCCGTCGAAGCCGTGTTGCCCAGAAACAGGGACCGCTTGACGCTGTGCCATCGACGACAGGAGCCGCAATGCTCTATTGATTAACATATTTGAATCGAAGGAATCTCTCGACTGCACCGCTGACCGCTTTGTCCCGCCGGAGAAAGTCGAGGCCGTCGACGCGCCGAGGAGAATCCATTGGTGGGTTTCCCACCACCCGAAGACCGCAGAGACGTCAGACGAGTCGATGTCCTTGCTGGGCCAAAGTCCTTCATAAACTCTTTGTGGTCCTGAACTATTGACATTGAGGTGCCCCGCACGCCTCTTCCTTGCAAGATGTCTTCGAATCGTCGTCGACGAGCACCGCCAGGACCAAAGCTGCTGCCTCGACACCATCAAACCTTTCATCGACGATCATCGACGCAAAGTTCACCTTCTTCAAGGCCCATCGACGATCCGTGGCTCCTGCTTTAAATGGAGTCACTCAACAAGATCTATTGATGCCTCCTCGAGGAACTCTGCTATTCCAGGTACATTGGGGTGGTAGAAACACTTTAGAAGGAAATAAGACTAATTGAACAATATATGGACTGTGCTTGTAGTATATATTTATTTGTACAGGTTGCCCAGGTGGGGGGATCTCCACACAGAACTGATTCTAGTGGTAGGGGCTAGTATTCTGCCAATTGTTCTAACCAACTGCTTTTCCTCCTGTGTCTATTGTTGGTTACCTTTATTAATTGATTTGTGTGACATTTGCCAGAGTACAGTTGATGCCCTTTAATTAAATCTGATAATAATTGTGGTAACGCTTAGAACTGTATATATTTGCCAATGTAGATTGACTGAGCACAAAGTGAGTTATTGTGATTGTGTATATAACCTTGAACCTTAATTATATAAAGACTGTGTTTTCACTAATACAGTGTGTGGACATTCCTTTGTGGGTGCTTGGGGACTACACTGTACTTAAGAACCAGCCCGCATCACCTCCTGAGAAGCTAGAGCTTGATTACTCGACCATAGCTACTGAATAGAGAATCTTGGCTGGGGTCCTCTGTGCCTCTCCTCTGCCATATAGAGAAAAGCAGTATAGACACCCATATCCAGTCTTTACACTGGTGACAGCGGTGGGATGCTTATGGTTTTAAGAATCATTGTATAACCTTGCCACTTACAAAATATCTGCACTTTGTTAAATTGAGGTTTAGTTATGTGATAGATAACTGCATTACAAGCAATGGAATCTATTTCGAATGGTAAATTGACTAAGATGAGCTTAGAGGCTATCCAGAGTGCTTGGGAAGCCAGGGAGTTAGACTTTGTGGATACATCTAGTGCTGAGCTGATAGCTGCCCTGGTGGACTACCAGTTTGATTGTGAAGCTCTTGAAGGGGAGGACGTAACCATTGAGGCCCCTACCCCTGGGGGTGGTGTTGAATCTGATTCTGGGAATGCCACCACACCTGCTGCCTCTGTTTCGAACCCCAGCACTGCTCTTCAGGGGGAAGCCCTGAATATTAAACTTTTAAAATTGAAGCTAAAATGGGAACAGTTAGCCTTTTCACCCGGGTTGGATTCCCTAAGGAGGTTATCTCTGACAGAGCATCCAACTCCATGTCTAGTTACATGAAAACCATGTGGAAAGAGTGCTGGGTAACCTACACATTCTCCACCTGTTACCATCCCCAGACCAATGGTCTGGTACAGAGATTTAGTAAAACTCTCAAGGGCATCCTAGGCTCTTTGGAAGAGCCCCTTAGGAGAAAATGGGATCTTCTCCTGCCATGCCTGCTGTTCGCTTGCAGAGAAGTACCTCAAGAGGGTGTTGGTTTCAGCCCCTTTGAGTTACTCATTGGACATCCTGTGAGGGGGCCCCTTGCCTTAATCAGAGAAGGGTTGGAAGCCACCCCTCCAGGTCTTGCCAAGCAAGTGGGGGACTATGTGTTAGGCCTCAGACAGAGGATGACACATATGATGGGCCAGGAGACAGCGAATCTCAAGGCCAGCCAGGAATTGAATAAGTAGTGGCATGACCTTAAAGCCTCACAAGTGGATTGGACTCCAGGCCAGGAGATCCTTGTGATGGCGCCTACCAAGCCTCGAGTCTTGAGGGCTTTGCTCTGGCAGAATGCCTCTCTGTTCTCACTGATACCAGGCCTGACACTGTGGTGTAGGCACGAAATTGACACTGGTGACAGTGTGCCTGTCAAAAACAGGTGCTACCGTATGTCAGATACTGTTAAGAACCACATCCAGGCTGAGGTTGCCAAGATGTTGGATCTGGGTGTTATTGAACCCTCAACCAGTCCCTGGTCCAGTCTTGTGGTCCTTTTCCCCAAGGCAAGTTCCCAAGCAGGTACCAAGGATTGGAAGTTTGGTGTGGACTATCGAGGAGTCAATGCAGTCACCAAAACTGACGCGCACCCATTGCCCTGAGCTGATGAGCTCGTGGAGACCATAGGTGCTGCCAAATTTGTGAGCACCTTTGACCTTACCTCAGGCTATTGGAAAATCGCTCTGACGGACCATGCCAAGGAAAAGACGGCGTTCTCAACACCTGAGGGACTCTACCAGTTTAGGGTAATGCCTTTTGGGTTGAATAATGCCCCTATCTCCTTCCAGAGATTGATCATTCATGCACTCAGTGGGCTGGAGGCCTTTTGGTTGGCCTACTTAGATGACATTGCCGTCTGCAGTTCCACCTGGGAAGAGCATTTGACACATCTGGATAAGGTGTTGCAGGCCTTAAAAAGGGATAACCTCACTATCAAGGCCACCAAGTATCAGATAGCTCAGGGGAAGTCATGTATCTTGGTTTTGGGGTAGGAGGGGGTTACATCCAGCCTCTCCCCAGTAAAGTACAGAATGTACATGACTGGGAGTCTCCCACTACTCAAACACAGTTGAGAGCCTTTTTGGGCCTCACTGGGTATTATCGCAATTTCATGGCGGACTATGGAACCATAGCTGCACCTCTGACAGCTCTGACTTCACCCAAACAACCTAGGAAGGTTAATTGAACTGAAGACTGTCAGAAGACCTTTGATGGCTTTAAAGAAAGTCTGTGTAGGGCACCTGTGTTGTGTGCGCCTGACTACAGCAAACCCTTTATCGTCCGGATTGATGCCTGTGACACCGGAATTGGAGCTGTCTTGTCCCAGTTAAATGACAAAGGGAGGGAACATCCGATCATATTCATCAGTAAACAACTCAAGGGTAGAGAACTTAAGTGGGCTACTGTTGAAAAGAAACGTTTTAGCATAGTTTGGAGCCTTTGGCCTTTTAGGCCCTACCTTACGGGGTCTACCTTCAAGGCCTAAACAGATCATAAGGCCCTGAAGTGGCTTATGGGTGGAATGGCAGCAGAGATCAGAAGAGATGAAGGGTGAGTACCCGAAACTGCTCAGGTGGTCCATTAGCCTGCAAGGGCTAGACTTCACCATAGAGCATAGACCAGGGAAGAGTCACAATAATGCAGAAGGCCCTTCCCGAAGGTATGTTGACCGTCTTGATGAGGGTTTCTATCTCGTGGGAGATTAGGCACCCTAAACTCAGTCTGGGGGGGGGCGACTATGATACTGGAAATGCATTGGAGGGACCGGGCCTCCATGTCCTTGTCCTGTAGTCCTTTTTCATTTGTGTTCTGTATTATTTTCTGCCTAGGAGTCCATGTAGGACTCCTGGCAGTTCAGCTATTTCTATTTTTCGTTTGGTGTACAGACCCATGGGATACCCTGGTGGCACCCATGGGTGGGGGTACAACCCTGTGCCCCTAGTGTATGTTTTTGGGCACCTGTGTGTGGCCCACAGAGCAGGGTATGGGCTGATGACAGCTCCATGCTGAATTTCACAGGTTCTCTCAGTACCCTCCATTTTGGGGATACCCAGGCCCTGCCATTGGAATCAGTTGATTCCTGATAGGAAACAAGATGGCCCTTGTGGCCTCTTGCTTTCTATTGCTTGTTACCTTGTTATCCCAAAGACCTGGGAAGCCCTGACTCTGTCCTTTCCCCCTGACTGGCTGTTGGGTGGAAGTTCCATATATGGTGTTGAGGTAAAGTCCAGGCCAGACTCTCTGGAGCCTTCCCAATGACTGTATGTTGTGGGTATGCCCGTGGGGTGCGACCTGGGTGAATGGAGTGTGTAACGAATACGCATTCTGTGTAATGGGTGTCTAGTATCTGTTGGGTGACACAATGACTGAGACAGCCCTTCTAGAAACTGGTAGGAATGCAGTGTGTAGTGCTGAATGGCAGAGTGCTTGTCCGTATCCACATTCTGTGTTGTGAGTGTCTGTATGGAGATGAATGGCCTGAAGGCACTGTGCGCCTGATTGGCTGACGGACTGCCTGAATGCCCTTCTGGGATATTGGTTGCCTGAATGTGACCCAGCAGAATGAATGGAAGATCAACAGTATATCTGGTGGCCTCTCACTGTTAGAATTCGTTCAGAAGCTGAAGTTGATACTTGAAGCTTATCCTTGAACCCATGAAATGTGTGTCAGCTGCCACCTTCTCACCCCCTCCTCCTCTGGCTGACTCACATCCTGAGACAGCCTTTCATTGCTCCACTCTGCTATAGCTGATACTCTCAACCTTCTTGCCCCTGTCATGAGGATCTGCTTGAAACCCAAAGCCAAGTGCAACTCTTGGTACGACTCAGACCTCTTCACTCTTAAACACAAGCATAGGGTGGCCAAGAGGAAATAGCGTGCTTCCGGTGCATCTTCTGACAAAATGGCCTGCCGTTTGCTCCAAAGTCAATACCGGCTCACTTTCTGCACCAAGAAGAGAGCCCACAACCAACCCCGTGTCTCTGCGGCATCTAACAACTCGGACAAACTCTTTAAAATCTGCAAGGAGATGGCCAATCCTGCTGCAGTCTCTAACTCTCCTCTCCCCTCGCAGGCCCTCTGCACGGCCCTGGCTTCTCATTTAATCTCTAAAACTCAGGACATCCGGTCTTCTCTCTCTTCCTCTCCCCGTTCTCCCTCTACTCCTTCGACTTCCCTCTAGCCCTTCTTCAGCCACCTCACCTCCCTCCTTCTCTGGCTTTCCCCTGTTCTCCTCTGACGAGGTTTCTGGACAAGTCAGATCTATGAACGTCTCATCAAAACAGGTTCACCCCTGTTCCTCCAAAACCATTAAGAACCACATTGACACCCTGGCTCATGCTCTGTTAGATTTCTGCAACCACTCATTCGCTACTGGAGTCTTCCCTTCACCCCTGAAGCACTCCCTTGTGCACCCTCTTCTTAAGAAACCCTCTGCCAACCCTTCCTGCCCGGCTAACTATTGTCCAATCTCCATCTCTCCTTTCCTGGGAAAACCTCTGGAAAAACTGGCCATCTCCCAGCTTAATCTTCACACTAAATCTGTTGGTTGTCTCCATGACTATCAGTCTGGCTTCAGAGTTGCCGGAAGCACAGAAACTGCTTTCCTGAACATCCCTGAAGACCTGCTCTCCAATCTTGAAACCAACACCCCCTGTGTTCTCTTCTTACTTGATCAATATTCTGCCTTTGACACGGTCAATCATGCCATCCTGCTCAACCGTCTCTGTGATAACCTGGGTATCACCGATCAGGCCCTGGCATGGCTGACCTCCTTTCTCTCAGATCGACCCTTCCAGGTCCAACTTGGGTCCTTCCTCTCCTCTATCTCTATCTTTACCTGTGGTGTTCCCCAGGGGCCTAACCTCTCTCCCTGGCTGTTAAACCAATACCTGGCACTTCTTGCCCACCGTATTGCTGCTCTCTGCCCCAACTTTCAGTGCTATGCGGAAAACACTTAACTCATTTTCAGGCTCCCTTCCGCCACTTCTTCTCCTTCTCTCATCTCTGACTGTCCGCCATCCAGGATTGGTGTGCTGCCAATGATCTCTGCCTTAATGCCAGTAAGATCAAGATTTTCCTCATCGGCACACCTGCTCCCTCCTTTCCTTTCGCTCTCTGGCCAGCCTCTCTTGGCCCACTTCCTGCTCCCACCAGTGAGGCTAAAATCCTCAGGGTCATCTTTAACTCTACACTTTCCTTCTCTCCTCACATCTCTGACGTCTCTAAGAAGTCACACTACCAGCTGCACCTCCTGAGAGGTATTCTTCCTTTTCTCTCCTTTGCCAGAAGCTCACTTTCTCTAGAGCTCTAGGTCTCTCTAGGCTGGTCTACTGCAACACCCTCTTTCTAAACCTGCCTGCCTCTATACTACGTCCTCTGCAACTCATCCAAAACAGCACTGTGAGACTTGTCCTTGGCCTCAAGCACAGGGATCATATCTCTACAGGACTGAAATATCTTTGCTGGCTCCCAGTGAGGATTAAGTTCAAACACTTCTGGGGCCTGGGACCTCAATACCTTCAAATCTCTCTTCCTTAATATCTGCCCTCCCAAGCCCTATCCGCCTCCAACTCCCTCAGTGTCAGTCGCTTCTCCAAGCAGCGAGTTGGTGTTAGATATCTTTCTTCTGCTGGGGCCTCCCTCTGGAATAGCCTCCCTGCCTCTCTGAAACTTGAGGAGAACCATCTCCAGTACCGGAAGCACCTCAAGACCATCCTCTTTGCTTCTGCTTTCTCTCCTCCTCTCCCCTTCTGATCTCCTTGCTGAATCTGCACTGGTTACCTGGCTACCCTCTGATCTTGGGCCCAGGTCCCCTCCCCGGCAGTTGCACACCTGCACTGCCCTGTGGCAACCCTTGCACTTGGGGACTGTTTCTGTATCCCTACAGCCCCTACTCACAGTTGACCCCTGATGTCGGCTCTTACCCTTGCACTTGCTACCAGCTGGCTGCTCTTTTTAATTATTATCTTTATTTATTTTACTGTTATCCTATGTACTACACTTTTCGCCTTCCCCTCCCTCCTGCACTTGCGCAATCTCAATGTCACCTGGCCTTGTAGGCACGCTGTCTGTCTTCCCTCTGTTTCCCCTCCCTTGCCTCGTCACGCCTTGAAACACTTGTGTATAGGCGCAATATAAATAACATGTCATATAACTGCAAAGCACACCAACCAACCCCAAATTAGGCAGAAACATAGAGCCCCATCTAAGACATCCAAAAAATATCATAAATGAGTAGATTTATTTTTGGGTTACAATACGCTCAGCTTGCCACCTGCCATATTACATATGAAAAGAAGTGTATTGCAAGGGAAGTGTGATGAATTGCCATCTAGCAAGGGTGTGAAAGCCCTGTCTTTTTAAATTTGCATTAAATAATAAAATGATTCCGATAATTCCATTTCTGAACGGGAAAATTGCTAATCCGCTTCCGCTTTCATAAACTCCATGCCAAAAGCCCAGTGCATACTTGTACAGTGCTGCATCCATATCCTGATTCGCAGAACCTACTCTTCCAGTGGTACAAAGCAGTTTCAGAGGTCACAGGTGCCCTCATGACAGCTGCAGTGACATCTAAATCTCTGCAGTGCATGGGTTGCATTTTAAATATGAACCCCTGTTCCAAAAAGTGACTAACTAGGATTTTGACATAGTGGCAGGCTAAACTGTAAAAATAAGCCATACTTGAGTTAGGATATGGTGACCATAATCTCTCAGATTTCTCCCAGCCTCATTAAATCGATATTGCATATGTGTCAGCCGTATGGGACCAGTTCAGCTGTGGAGTTATGTTTATTCCACCAGACATGCTAGGACCTGCCCTACTGGCAGGAAAATAGCCTGGTGTTTCTTTGTAAGGACAGGTAGCACCCTTCTTCCATGGACAGTTCCTCCACAGGACACTGGCCTGAGAACAGGAATGAAAGGGCAAACCCTTTGATACCTCATCAATTCCTTATCAAAATGTGTTACTGCTGCATTTTCCCACTCCACCCAACTCCTGATGAGGCCCTTAGACTCCGACCATATTGATCTAATGCACTGCAAAAGTAAATCTGCTGTTTTTAGATCATTGTACATTTTTTGGGTTCTGCCAGTGCGGCTACTCTCTGAGTCTTACTACTGCACTCAGAAACTGGAGGGTCAGTCTGAATTTATTTGGCTCTATGAACTATCAGAGCCACGGATGCCTTTTTTGCATTCTCTCGGAGCACTATGGTCTCAGTTTTGCTTTCCTCTTGTCCATCCAGCTAAAAAAGGCACGTTTTGCAGAAGAATCTGCTCTGCCATGCCATCCACTACTAGCTCTTCTGCCCACTCACGACTCAACATAGCCAGAAAAGGCACACATTATGTGCCTGCATTCCTTATCCCCTCTGTCTCAATTCTTCTGAACAACTCGCACCCCAAACTGAATTACACAACCACCAAGAGGAGGCTGTGTTGTTAGTTTTGTTAATATGATGTGCAGTTGATGCTACTGGGACCCTTAAGCACATCATTGTATAAAAGTATAAAGTGTTTGCTCCAAAAGAAAGAGCCCAAAGCATCTTACTTGAGTTACCCTGATAAACTGTCTTCCGGCAGAGCCTGCATTATAGACTGCCGACCCTCCCCGAGATTAACACTAGGCAGTGATGTTGTGGGTAGGAATGTCTTCTTAATCAAATGTAACCTCTTCAGGACAGTCAGTGCATACCTTACACTCTCTGCACAGTTTATCAATGGTGCAGTATCCCCAGTGAGCTGCCTCCTGTATGGCAATCTTTGACTCCTCCAACTGGTTCTTTTCAGTGAATTTCTTCACCACCACCACTTCCTATCCCATCGTATCTTCATCCCCCTGCATCTTTGTGACTGTCTCTATTTGATGCTATTGAAGTACCTTTTTCAGATACTCCGCAAGTGAATCTACAAAATACTCTAAATTGGCAGCCATATGCTCCTCAGCAACTGCCTCAACCACTGTCTTCCCCTCCTCACACTCCGTCTCATCCTCCACCCATTCTCCTTCTTAGGCTCCTGCTCTAACTCAAAATCAGACAGAGAGGTTGAAGAGTAGTCAAAATGTTAAACTCCAACCTTTATGCCCGTCAATTAAAAGGACGTGTTTCCTATGGTCTCAATTTGCAAAACCCACATGTGCCTGATGTGCCTACATTGCCAATGTGTAAACAGAAAGCAAGTAATAAAGACAAAACAAATGGATTCTTGCAAGACTCACATGATGGGAAAATGTCCTTGAAACATAAAAATCATAGGGATTGTGACATAGCACAGCATTGGAACACTTCTCAGGTTCACACACAAAAGGTATCTCTAAAATGACAGGAAAGGAAAAGTATTAGGAAACTTTATTTTTTTAGCACAAAGCGAAACGTGAAAAGTAAAAGAAATGTTTAAAATATGTTTTAAAAGGCAGTAAGTATAAAAATGGAAGATTAAAAAACACAGGCAAAAGAGGATAGAACAGGAATCAAGAAACACAAAATACTGCAAACAACTTACAAACTTCTTCAAAACACTCCACATCTCTCCCAAACTCACCAAAGGCATTCTAAATCACCTCTAAAACAAACAATTTGTGAGCCTGTACTTTTTTCTCCTAATTTGACAGACAGACAAAACCCAAAGTAAGTAAGAACCAATATGGGCCTTACAAAGGTCCACCTATTTCAGACTGGCATGGGTCTCGGCTTGGCTGGTAGAATTCTCATCTCGAATGTCCAGCCTTGCCATTAGACAAAAGGTTTGAATGCCACCTCGAGAATTGCAGTGAGGTTTGACACTTGGGATATCCTTCAAGAATAGGGTGGTATGGGTCAAATCCACCCAGAAGAGCTTGTTGAGTTTGTGCCAGACTTATGGAATGGGTAAAGATTCTATGACAGATTGAAATTATCTGCAATTCCTTATGCTGTTTGAAGGCTGAAGGCTTGATATGATATGATGTGGCATTTATAACGCGCCTATACAGAAGTGTTTCAAGGCATGATGTGTTTCAAGCACTTTAACGATACCTTTAAAGAAGCTTGTGAGGCGTTTGTGGGTAAACATGGAAAATAATGGGATGGTCTGCTGCCTTGGGCTTTATCCACAAGAAACTACAAACATCCATTGCTTAACTCTGTTACAACTTGTAAATAGAAGTAACCGGGATGTTTTGGACATCATGAAGGAGAGTTGCCGATCCATGAGGATACTACTTGAAAAAAGCCCTCTTAGTACAGTGAACCAAAAGAAGAATAATGTTGGTTCAAAATTGTGCCAAGAAATATCTGTCCAGGAAAATATCGGTTATCTACTCGTCAAGCTCATCTTTCAAAATGTCAGGTGGGAGATAATTTCCTTGTGCTGCTGCCAACCTCGGAGGTCAAGCACTCAGCCCAATGGCATTCAACCTACTTGATGATAGAATTATGTAACGATCTCCATCTGTGACAGGTTGTGCATCAAAGTAGGAACCAGGCCGTAGTATAAATTCAAATACTTTTCTTTATTGGTCATTTTCTATATCCAAAAATTACATCATTGTGGATTTGAGACCTTTAGTCTCCTCTGCACTCCACTCTCCACGCTCACTTGGTTCTTCCGTGTGGCATCTGCAGTCTTCTCGCTGCTCTAGTATGGCCAGATATACTCCTGTTCTTGAGCAATGTCCTTCTCTGGCGCCACCTGGAAGGAAAATGAATACCATATTCAGAATGGCAAGCTCCTACTTTAATTACACCCTTCTGATTGGTTGCCCTATGGTCTCCTCCCCACTATTTTGGTGCCTGTGCAGTGTCCTGTGGAGCCTTCCCTTCACACCAATCAGTTGGGGGTTTGTTTGGCCTGGCTTTCCTCCTGATGCGCCCGTTCTCTGTTGTCTGCTGTGTTCTCCACACGGAGGCCACTGGAGAATGGGGTTTTCCTTGAATCTTGGTCCAGGCTTAAGGGCTCCTCCCCTTTTCTGTAGTCTGAACAACTCTGTGTTCTTCCCTCAGTGTGCACCTCAAAACATGGCACCTCGTCTTAGCCCACCATCCCTGTGGTAGCTGGGGAACCAATGTTGCTCTTTGTCCATGCACCTATGTCATCTACCTCCCTAGTGCTGATGGCTGTTTCCCTGGTGCAGGCTGCGTGTTGAGGCATTGCTTCATGGTCTCCTGTGCCTGCCGTGTTTCGCGGCATGATCTCCATTAGTGTCCCTTTGTGTGGCTGGGGTCAAGTTGACCCCCCTTCTGGTGTACTGTCAGGGTTATGCAGCTAGCTGGCCCTTCTTCTGGTGTCCCATTGTGGGTCTGCAGCAAGCAGACCCTCTTTCTAGCAGCCCATTTTGGGGTACCCCTCATGGTTCCTAACCCAGTTCCTCAAACCATGATGTGGTCCAACAATTAAACCTGCTTCACCAATGCATTGAGCACCATTGATGAAAAGAGGCCTAACTCTCCCATGGTCAGATTTGCAAATAGACTATGTAGGCCCTTTAAAAAGGTGGAGCAGAGGGCACCGTTACATTTTAAGTGTGATATGTTTGATGTCGAAGTGGATTAAATGTATTCCTGCACCAGATTGTAGTGCGCAAACAGCAGCCACATTGCTGGTGAACCATGTGTTCTCAAGGTTTGGGTTGCCACAAAGAATTGAGTCAGACAGAGGAAGTCATTTCACAAGTACCCTAATGAGTAAGGTATGGCAAATACTGGGTGTGAAAAGGAAACTACATATCGCATATCGGGCAGCCTCTTCAGGTGGAGTTGAACGGAGCAATAGGTCTGTTGTGGATATTTTAAAGAAATTCGTGGCAGAAGCAGGTTCCAGCTGGGATTTACGTTTACCGTTGGTTTTGATGGCAATAAGATCAACTCCTGCCAAAGCAACAGGTGTTAGCCCCCATGAGGTCTTGACGGGTAGGAAATGGTGTTACCACAACACCTACTATATAGAACACATGGGCAGACACTTGTGAGTGCATCCACAGTTCATGAGTACATTGATGAACTGAGGAAGCATTTGCAACATGCATTTGCTTTTGTGCAGGGAAATATGGAAAGGGCTGCTGACAGTGCTAAACCATACTATGATAAAAGAACATCAGTGAGAGAATATAGTGTTGGGGATCAGGTGTACAAGTTTCATTTTGGAAAGAGTAAACAGAAAAATTCAAAATTTCTAGCAGCCTGGCAGGGGCCATTTCGAATTATAGATAAGGTCTCTCCTGTGGTTTATAAAATTTTGAAAAATGAAGGTGAAACGGCGATAGAGCGGTTTGTCCACGTAAATCAGATCAAGCCATGCCATCCCAGACACGAGATCAGGCGGCTTGAGCATGTAGAAACAGAAAGCCCTGGGGCTGCTGCCCACTGATACAACAGAAAGTCCCTTGAACACAAAAAGATAAGATAAATGGGTACAATCAGGAGGCAGTGACAGAGAAGTTAAAAAGTTGATTATTATAATGGCACATAAACACTGTAATATATGTAAATAAATAAATAATATAAAAGGTAGAAAAAAAATATATAATGGAAGCTCATGGTCGGTGTGCAGAATGAAAATGCATTGAATTTAAAATATTGTTTCATGTATGCTTATTATCTTTTTAACCTGTGTTTAATTTCAGAAAAAAATGATTGTTTTATTTTTGGCAAAAGGGTGGTTAGCATTGTGCTATATACTTAATCTGTTTCTTTTCTATTTTGGTTTAGAACATTAACTATTTATACCGGAGGTCACGGGAGACGATGGAGTCCTGGAGTCCCCTGGATGAAGACCAAAATATGCCTGCCTCCAGGTGGAGGTGAAGACAAGATAACCAGAATGCCAAAAAAGATGACTCCTATGGATCCAAGATTGCCAAGATGAAAGAGGACTCGAATGAACCAAATGATGTGACATCGCTGGTCGGGACATATCAGAGGCAGACAAGTGTCCTGGCATATGGAGTTCCACGTATTTATTATTTTAATTATTTATTTTAATCTGTTATGTTAATTATTTGTTTTATTTTATTGTTTTCAATTGACTTATAAAATTGAAACTCTGGACTAATGACACTTCCATTGGGAAGGCAAATGTAGAACATTTTGTAAACTGATGAACTCAGATGAATATTGTGTTGATTGCAACTTTTTCATTGATGCACATGAATATTCATTTTGTTGGATTACTACATTGTGAAAAGAAGAAAGGGGGCAAGTTAGATTTCTTTCGATTGTGGCTTGGACAAGGGCCAAATCCTCTGAAAAGGAGTACGTTTTTTTTTTTTTTGGAATTGGCTTGGATCGTAGCCAAATTAAAAAAAAAAAGGAGGGTATGTAAGGATATTTGGCGTGTTACAGCACAGAGTACAGCACTACTGCACAGGATCAATGTGTAGCATGTTTTTTTTATGCAGTACCACTGCATGGGTTTGGTGCACTGCTATGATGCAGTTGTTTCAAGCTATGTGTTGCCAGTGTAACATGGACATATAAGTAAGGGCAGGTTATTCAGTCAAAAACGATTTTTACATATAAAATGCAAATACATTTTTCACAGTTAAAAGCACACATCTGTACCTTCAAAATGCACACCATTTCTCACCTGAAATGCCTATGTTCCAAGAGACACATTTGGTAATTAACACACTGATATCACTAACAAGACTAATAATTATAACTCATTAATAAAAGAATGTGTCTTCACTGCAAAAAGAGGCAGACTCTGAAAATCAGTTTTAAACACACATTCAAGTTTTTTTATTTTTCTTCTTCTTCTTTGCCTTCCTGTGCTCTGTCCACAGTAACTGCAGGAAGCAAAGACTTCGAATAAGCAGGAAATCAGCTTGTTACAGTTGCAACCGTACAAGAAGAACCATTGTTAAAAGTAGGAGGATAGAACATGATTGATTCTGATTGGAGCACGTCACATCAAGCATCATGTTGGAGGCTGTGAATAGTACTTTGCTGCAGAATCTGGGGGAAGAAAGGGAGAGACATCTTGACACAGCTCGAAGAAGGACGGGGTTGACAGCTGGGGAGGCCTGATTCCTAAAGCAGATTCAACTTGGTTGCAGAGACTGGCTTTTCCAGTCAACAAGCCCCAGTTCGAGTGACGGCAGATGCTTGTCCTTGCTGGGTGAACCCCTCCAGAAGGCGAACAGCCAAAGAAGTTACATGCTGAATAAGCCTGGTAATTATCTCGGTGAGGTGTGGGGGATGAGTGTGTACGAGAATATTCAGTCAGTGTAGGAAAGGAGATTCTTGTGCTTTACTCACGTGTTTAATGTTGCAAATTGAGTTCTTGTCTCCGCCACTATCTTTTCAGTGTATCACAGATAATGCTGTTACTGTGCTATTTCATTTATTTCTGTAAAGAGTGAGATTGTGTTTAAATGCAACTTTTATAATACACAAAAATATCTGAAAGCAGACGGGTGGTGTGTTTTATATTTACCAATACAGTGCTGATGATGTGGGGAGATGTTTAGACAGTGCAATTGTCTTTTTCAAGGTAGCTAAACATAAGATTTGGCTGCAGCCGTGTGCACAATGTAATTCAGTATGAGCAATTATAACTAACTGTGTGTGTTGTAGTCTGCCGGAGGTCTATGAGTCGGCAAAAAGGGAGGCCCGGGACATAGTTCACTACCGTATATAAGATAGTGAAAATACCACATGATAGCTCGCTGCCGTAGATAAGACAGAAAGAAATTGCCCATGGTGGCACACTAAAAATGAAAATGTGGTGTTCCTGAAATGCAAGCCTGATGTCTCTCTAGTGATTACACGAAAAATCTAAACAAGAATAAGGGGTTCTGGATATTGGGGCCAACACAAGGGAATTATGCTCACCAAAATACCACCAACCACACATACCAACCACGCATACCAACCACACGTCTGTGTGCTGAAATAATGCATGTCCACTGTATTATTGTTGTACATGGCCCAATCTGAATACAAGGAGTGATTGTTGCTAAATTATTTTTCGGCGGTAAGATGTTGTTTTAATGATTTAATTCATGCAGGGCATGGTCTGAAACATGCTTCTAGAAAGGATGCAACTTATCAGGCTAACAATCTGCACAACTACTCTAAGAGGTTATGTCTTTTGGGACAAATTCTGGATTTGGCGTTATTGTTTTACAGTGGTAATTTTTCAGTAATCTGGCAGTAAACTGGCCTTCCTGTTAGAAGTAGTTCAGTATTATCCTATTTTGGTGATATATAGCATTAGCTTGTGTTGGTGGTAATTTTTTGTGAGTGCTTGTTTTGGTGGTATTTTGGAATTGCATTATTATTTTTGGTATAGTGGTGAGCATATTTTATGTACTACCGCCCCATGATAAAACAAATCTTTCCTCTCTATTGGGATACCTCTTGGTCGCCTGTAGAGAACTCCCTAGACCTAGCACCTTTAGGGAACCCAGTGAGTTTATTCAGAATGCCACTTATTGTATATAACCCGTCTTACTGACTTAAGTACAATACAGTAACCTATGTGCTCTGATGCACTGCTTTCTCTTCACAGCATGCAGAGAAAAGCGGATTCACACACACACAACCTTCTGTCTTGCTTACTTGTATATATTTACTCTTGTCCTAAACGTATCCCTTGTGGTAAATGAGGTAGCAAAATTCTTGACCACATTGATATAACACTAGAATTACCCATTTACTTGTTCCCTCACACCGTGATCATGAGAGACATAAAATGAAACCAAACAGAAAATGCACCAACTTTGTTTTTTTGTGATTATTAGGATCTACACACCAGCAAATGAATGTTACATCACATAATATTGCATTTACATGTATGCTTACCAATAGTGTGCATAATTTTGCCCTCTAAAAGATAAACAAAGGAAAGAGAACAAGTACATTGCAATACAACAATTCTGATTCATTATTTTGGTTCTTTTTCTTTTTTTTTACAATTGCAAATAGAAAGAAACAAAACAATCAGTTTGCGTTATATTTCAGCACCCTAGCTAATGTAACTTGTTCATCCACCCACGTACTCCTCACTTAAAACATCACTCACCCAGAGAGCCGAAGTTTAAAGCTCTTGTGGTCAGGGGCTTTATCAATGGAAACCTCCCTCGCACAACTCCCGGGAACACAGCCTTGCACGGCTTTGGAATGCTTCAAAGCCAGACAACTCTCCCTCTCTTTTGTTTTCAAGATTGCAGCCACAGATCTCCCATCCCTGGAAGTCACCGTTTGCATTCAAATCCTAGGCAGCTCCGAGCTCTTCCCCTCAGTCTGCCCATTAAGAATACTCTCCCTGTCTATCAACTGCAAGGCCTCCCATGACATCAGCTGTACCACCTCTCCATTCCTACCAATCATTGTGCAAAAATATTTTGTAAAAAACTCTCTCTGCTCCAGAACTATGAAAGCTTCAGGCAAATATTTCCATTTACCTTCCTGTCGCACATATTTCTGCTCTTTATGAAAAAATGGAATGACTCTCACTGTGCTCACAAACTACATTATAATGTTAGAGCGGCAGTTAATATGTTAGTAAAACAATTAGTATAGGGTTAGTTGATTATGTATTTCTAATGCAGTTTTATGCAGATGAAAACATCCAAATTGTACCTATGCACTTCTGCACTTTAAAATGACTGGCATTTTTTCTAAAACGTTTTGCTAAATGCTTTTATAAATAATGCTTGCTGAAAAACTGTGCCTGGCAACTATTTCGAAATGGCTGTATTTCCATACTGCATACTGTATACTGCCAATAAAATGCCCTAATTTTTTCTGACAATTATGATCAACACGTCTATAATTGGAAGAACACACACCACATTTCAACATGCATGTGTGTTGGGGCCTCTCTCATTCTCCATTGTTGCTAGATGAATCATTATTGAAATCATAACATCTTAACAAAATGAACATTTCAACATTTCACAACAATCAATTGCTTAATCATGTATAATGAAACATGGTATGTGCATATCTCCAACTGAAGTTCATCTCCAATTGTCCATATGTTTAGTCTGTATGTATGGAGTAAACACTTTTCATTAGTGTGTATTCACGGTAAGAAAACAATAAAATAAAATAAATACATAAAACAACCGATTAACCGAAATAATTAATTAAAATAACAAAATGATGGATCAAGATTGAAACAACCAATCTCCATTGTCTCCAGTTGAAGTCTCAATTCGTAAAGCACAGCATAATACTATGTCCCACGGCAACACTGTGGAATTAAGTTCTTCCATTTATGGCATTTACCATCTCCAGGACCGCACCGCTGAGGTGTCCTGATCATCATACTTCCATTACATCATCCTTTCAGTGGAATCCTTCCAGCCTGGTGCTCTTGGGTGTTTCTCCACAGAAATCCTCTCTTTTGGATCCCAGTCTGTTTTTCTTCACCTCCATACTTCAGTCCGGAGGCTTTCCTAGTGCTTTCTCCCCTGGACTCCAGGGATCCATCATCTCTTGCGTCCTCCGGTCCTGCGACCTCCGTCCCCTGCCAGGACAATAGTTAGTTGCATCTAAATCAAATAAAAAAAAGGAACAGGTTAAGTACATATTATAAACACACATTTTACCCCTTCTACTATCTGGACAAAAACAAAAATGTGACCTAAAAAATTATAATCCTTTAGATTTGTCACTTTTGGATATCTGCAAATAAGCACATGTTATAGAGGAACAAGCAACATAAATCCCCCACCATATTACACATTTCCAAAATTCTGCATGTAGAATAACTTCATCACATTGTGCTAGAATAGATTGATTTGACTCAGCACCTTTCATGAACGCATAGTGTCCCATTTTTTCTATGTGCTTCTTTTTAAACATTGCTTTTTCATATACTAATGTACCATTATATTTTTAGTTTCTCCTGGAATGGAACACCACCGTGTCATTTTCATTATGTATGAATCATAGATAGTGAACAGTTCTTCCACGCATCCATTAACATACAAACTTATTGTGTTTTCATCAGTTATCTTACTGCTAGCTTTCTTTCCCATGCAGTTAGTACACCTAACCCATCTCCACCTGCTCAAACCTCTTGATTTCATGCTTTGGATGACAGGGCTTAATTTGGTTGACATGGACAAATTGCTCTGTCGCTATTTCATCCTCTGTCTTCAAGATTTTATATACCACCGGAGATACCTTATCTATGATTTCGAATGGGCCTTGCCATGCCGCAAGAAGTTTTGAGTTTTTATGTCTACCTCTCCCGAAATGAAACTTATATACCCAATCACCTATTTTATACTCTTTTACAGATGTCTTTTTATCATAGTAGGACTTTGCACTATCAGCAGCCCTTTCCAAATTTCGCTGCGCAAATGCAAATGCATGTTGTAAGTGCTTCCTCAATTCTTCCACATATGCATGAACTGTAGATGCACTCACAAGTGTTTGTTCATGTGTTCTGTAAAATAAATGTTGTGGCAGCACCATTTTTCTCCCTGTCAACACCTCCTGAGGACTGATACCTGTTGCTTTAGCAGGAGTCAAACTAATGGTCATCAACACTAAAGGTAATCGTAAATCCCACTTAGAACCAGCCACTGCTACAAAATTCTTTAGGATTTCCACGATGGATCTATTGCTTCTCTCCACGTTCCCCAAAGAAGTGGGCTGATATCTGATATGCAATTTCCTTTCTACCCCCAATATCTGCCACACCTTGCTCATTAAGGTGCTTGTGAAATTACTTCCTCTGTCTGACTCTATTCTTTGTGGTAACCCACATCTTGAAAATATGTGATCTACCAGCAATGTAGCTGCTGTTTGTGTACTACAATCTGGTGCAGGAATACATTCTACCCGTTTTGACATTAAACATACCACTGTCAATAAATACCGGTTTCCCTTACCCGATCTCTTTACCGGCCCTACATAGTCGATTTGTAAATCCGACCATGGAAGGGTTAAACCTCTTTTCATTAATGGAGCACTATGCATTGGTGAAACAGGTTTAAATTGGGCACATACCAGACACCCCCTGGTATATAATTCCACATCTTGGGACATGTGTGGCCAGTAAGCATAATCTTTCAATATCTCTAAAGTTTTTTGTTTTGTGAACCTCTGTGTCCTGCAGTTATCACATCATGTGCATGGTTTAACATTAGCCCTCTGAATGAAAGAGGTACCAACACCCACTGCATTTGCCCTTTTATGGATTCCCTGATCATCAGACCATCCTGTAGTTTAATTCGTGTTTTGTTCTTTAATAACACTCTCAACTCTTCTTTTCCTGTACAATCATTTTCAGTTTAAGGATTTTGTTCGGGTTCCACCAAATGATTATAATAGACCCCCAATACTGGATCTTCTCTTTGTGCCTTAATCAGATCCTGATCTGGCATATCATAACTCCATTGCACTACAGGTTGTTCAACTTCTTTTGGAGATCTAGAACGCGTAACTGCATCCACGTGTGGTTTCACCAATTAAGTGTTCAATAGGCAACAATTCTCCCATAACAGCCCCAAGCTTGGCCAATTGATCTGCTCTATCATTTCCCTCCTTATCATCTCCTGGTGTTTTCAAATGTCCACACATTTTTCTCCAGTATATTGTCCCCAGATAGTGAGGAAGCAACTCATTGAAAAGCAGATTGGATTTGCACAAATGAGATTTGTAAAACCCATGCACACCAACATTACGTGAGATTAGAGGGGAAATCAGTGAATATGTTCCGGAACTGTTTATTTTTGTTTATGGATAGTTAATGGAGGAGATACCTTTAAAGAATTAGACTAAACTTATTTAACACCAAGGAAATACTGGAAGCTAGGTTGAATATCTTGATAAAACATGTAATATGCAGATTTTGTAAAGGTACGCAAATTGAGACCCTCTAACACTGAAGCATCGAATGTAAGAATTTGAGGGTATTGAGGCATCCATTTCTGAATACATTTTAATCAAATGTTCATATTCTGAAGGCGGAAGCACTCTGGAATAAAATGTTAGAGGATTCAAATGTGGGAATTAAATTGAACCTCATGAGATTTTTAAATCAAATTTTAAAATCTTAGAAGACTGATATGGTACTACACTGGTAGTCCAGAGACATTTTTCTTTCAGGAGTTGGATATTGTATGAACATTTTTCAAACTGTTTAACTTTATGTTGTTTATTACACCTCCAGGTCTCCTGGGAGGAAACAAAATGTTACAAGGTTTAAAAAAAATATATATATATATTTTTGTTAGTTATATATAAAGTTTCTTTAAATTGCTGTGGGGACTTTAATAAAGAAGTAAAGCATAATGCTCGCCTCCTTGTCTTTAATAGAATCAAGACTGC
Organism: Ambystoma mexicanum; assembly: GCF_040938575.1. NCBI lineage: Eukaryota > Metazoa > Chordata > Amphibia > Caudata > Ambystomatidae > Ambystoma > Ambystoma mexicanum. The sequence continues at coordinate 359,137,809 of NC_090940.1, forward strand.
CTGAGCTGTAAGCCTGGACAATCTTCATTCTTTTGCAGTCCTATGAGATCAGTGGGTGTGGAGAGGGGTTGCCTGCCAGAGTAGGGGCGCATATTTCATCTATGTAGAGTACCCCATGAATTAGAGATATTAAAACATTTGTTTTTAGTATGTTCAGCACTGTACAATAATAGAATCATGTTTTTTGAAAGATGTCTATATGACATAGATGGGAGTGACAGGTAACTGTTTTGAGCATGTTGCAAAGATGGTTTCCAATTTGGCCATAGTTCATTTTTTGCTATTGATGAAATGTAACGTTATTTGGAATATATTTTAATAACTAACAATAGTATGTCCATTTTTGGACTAATGTATGGTATGGCTTGTATTGGTTGCATATATGGGCTAACCCCCAAGCTGTTCTAACACAATTGTTAATTCATCATATTCTCTCCAAGATGGAGACAATGAAATACCATGATTTGGTACGGTAGGTGTCCCTTGTACAAGCTGAAAACCGTTGCGCATTGTAGCAACTTGATGCAATTGACGCTGTCAGTATATAAGTATTTAACTGCACGTTTCAAATATTCTGTCCTTGATAACAGAGAATCTGTGGAGCTAACTAATCCCTTGAACAGAAGACACATGAATATTACTAAAAACAGAACCCAGGAATATTTGCTGTGGAGTGATAAAATAATGGAAATAAGCCTGATAACAAAAGTTTGGTTTAAGTATTAATAGCTTGGGGACGTTCTAAGTGATGAAACGGGGAATATTCAACCAGAGAGATGTGCTCTATGCAATGTTGCAATGTTGATGAAGAAGATTAAGTTAATTTCCTGTTGTTTAACCCGCTTTACTCACAAGTTAGACCTAGAACATTATTACCTGTTTTAAGGGGTAAAGGTGTATCACAATGTCGCCTGCCTTGTATATTTACCTAAGACTGACACACTGCTGGTTGTATGGGCCCTCCTACAATATGTATGACAAGCATGGAGGATCAGGGATTCTTATAAAAGACATCACATCTAATACTTGCTGTTCAAGAGTATATGTAGCAGTACACCGATTTATATGTTAATATATATATTGTACAATTTTGTAATGTCATCTTTTAACTACTGCTTTTTTAACATGTTACTAATCTTTTATGTTGCAAACAAACTTAATATTGAATATTGATTGATTGACATGTATGTATATGTGAATAATAAAGTATACTATATGCATTCAAACAGAGTGTACAAGGTTTAAGTTTAACCACAGGACCCCTTTATAATATAATTTAAAAAAATGATACAATATTTTACTACTCAAGAAAACAAACCAACAGCAAAAGAATGGCAGGCACCTCATTTCTTAACATTCTACACTGCAGCATTTGTAATGAGAACAGTTCATCAAAGCAGCATGTATCATATCCACCACATTACGAGGAAACAAGAAAGCAAAGTAAATAAAAAAGTGAAGTACCTTTCAGACTAGAGTAAAAGACTAACACAGCAAAATACCACCAGTACTCACTTAAACAACAAACAATCCACCGGGCACACACTCAGCCCAAACAACAGGAGATCACACGTCTCCAAATATCTTCTACAAGAGTATGGCACACTCAGCACCACAACTAACTGAGAAAACCACCAAGCATTGTGTAACCTGCTAATGCAATTTAGCAAAGACCACAATTTGGTCAGTGCCTTTATGCACAATACAACTCAATGACAAGGATTGCACACTTAGGGCCTAATTTACAAAAAAATCAGTAAGTCTGCACAAAATAGTTAGCATGAGAAAGAGCATTGCGTGGATGAAAAGAATAGCGCTGGAAGTCGATTCATGGAATTAAATGCACGCATAGAATAATGAGTAGTGCCCGGAAGGCCCCAACATGCCCCCATTACAAACAGATCATAGCAGCGTCGAAAAACCTTTGCACCTCATGAGTGGCTTGCACTGCATCCTGGATAGCTACATCTGACAGAAGTGCATGCTCTGTCTGGGTGAAGGCATCACTGAAGCTGTGCAGTGCTGCAGCAGATGGCCCTGGGACAGAAGGTTGTGCTGGCCTCTCCACTGTGGACTGCACAGCCTCCTGTTTTAGGGACGGGTCTGCAGCCTGCACATTCCCCTTGGTACCCCCTCCTGACACAGTGGGCAAGGCTGCAATGACCGCTACCTCCTCCAGCCCCATCAACCTGGATACCTCCAATGAGGTCTCAATGGCTAGTGGTCCCCTTTGTGGCAATGTCATCACCATGCTGTTGAGCTGCCGAGGTGTCCACCACAATGATGCAATACTAGGACTCCTTTTCAGCAGCATTGGTAGATGTATGGGATGCTCCCCCAGGAACAACACACTCAGAAGAGGTTGTAACAACTGTGCATGCCTGCGGTCTGCACCCGCAACTGGAGGCCTCATCCCTGGGTTGTAGCTCCACAGCACAGCTGGTGCCCTCTTCTCCAGCTGCTGCAACAGTGCAAAAGTGACCATTGAACATAGGAATCAATCATAAGTGCCAATGTATGTGTACTCACATCAAAAGTAGCAGTAGCATGCTTTCAGCATCAGTCAACAGGCAACTTCCTCACAAATACAGGCCAATGCTCAGAAATCTGACAGATTCCAGTCTCATAACTGATGGCAAAAGAACAAGTCACAATGATGAGACATGCACATGTGAACATAGCACGTTGATCTCTGCCCACATACCCATGACAATATCTCATTTCACATCACAAGCACAATGAAGCAGAGACCCAAGTGTATCCTGCAAGCAAGACCATGGAAAGGGCACCTAGCCACATATGTCCACAGCACCAAAAGCATATCTCGACCCAACCACATCTAGCAACATGCACCCTTGACAGTCCAACATCAAGCAAGAAACACATACATAAAACCGTAGTTGACGATCAAGCAGCAATGCTCTTGCATTCAACACAAACAAATGTCATGATTACATACTATGGATGTCCCACATTCAGTGGCCTGATGGGTCACAATGTAGAACCGGATAGCAAAACCATGATCTAGCTGAATTTATGCATACCCACGTAGGACATTCTACATCAATGTTTGCTCTGTGAGCACTCTTGGATGTGTGCCTGCAGGTGAAGGACCTGGGCATGGATCTCTGGGTTCACCCTCCAGGACCCGGAGGTGAAGGGGTGACAACCGATGGCAGCTGCCTCAAGTGCCACCTTCGACTTTGCCTGGCTTCGGATCCTGAGGTTGTCCTTGTGCTTCTTCAGATGGTCTACTGTACAGACTGCCACCCCCTCCATGTTGATGGCAGCTGTAATTTTCACCCAGATCTCATGACTGCCGCACGTTCCAAGCTGCTTCTGCGGCACTAACAGGGTATACTAATGGGCCAGGACCTGTTCACCCAGGATAGCAACTCCTAAAGTTGACAGCCCTCAGCCTCGCCTTGGGGGTGCTGGTGGATGGTGCAGAGATGGTATGCCCCTGAGGCTGGTGCAGTGAAGCTGGGCACTGCCTATTTGTATTATGGATCTGCGGTTGTGGTATGGAGAGCTGGAAGTCTTTAGATGGCAGATGAAGTGGTCACAGAGCCTGACAGGAGTGGCACAAAGGAAAAGGTTGGGGGAATAGCTTGGACTGCAAAGCAGTGCTAGTAGTCAGCAGCCAGTGATACACTATCAGGCAGCAGGAGATGTTGATGTTTGGAGGCAAAATGATGCTGGAGGAGGCAAGATATTGCAAGAGGCAAGAGCAAGGCATAGGTGTATCCGGTAGTGCATGAGACAGCAGTGATGAAATCAGAGGCAGGGCCCTATATGGGTAACTTACATGCAGCAAGCAGCAAGTGTATGCCCGCATAATGATGTATCTAACATGCATTCCCTTGCATGTGTGGTGGCAGCCAGATTGGGGGTTACAATGTGCACTTCCTGGTATGCGTGGAGGCAGAGACATTTAGGGGGTGAACCATGCATTTCACGGAGGCAGAGACTTATAGGGTGTGCAATGTGAATTTCCTGGCATGTGCAGAGCCAGAGATTGCTAGGGGATACAACAAAGATTTACCACCAGGATCTGAGGGTACCATGACATGAATCCCATCAACGCAATGATTGGGAGAGTGTTCGGGAGAATTCTCAGAAATGTGCTAATTTCCCTTACATTTTGAGACCCCCAGGAACTTTGCTGGATTTCTAGGACTTTAATTTTCACCTGGAATGAGTGTGAGCCTTTATTTCCCACTCTTTCATGTATTTTGATGTGTGTTTTACTTTTGTGTTCTTTGGATATGGAGTTTTAGACAACTCCATAGGCATCATCTTGTTCCTGTGTGTCACACAGCATCCTCAGTGCAGTGGCACAGGGATGTCTTTTAGACTTCCCAAGGTTTAAATACCTTCTCTGGGACTGACTACTGTATCCCAGTGAAAGTAAAGTTAAATTGACTTTATTCATCTTTTTAAATTGATAGACCCAACACACACTGCCTTACAGCAGAGTGCTGGAGGGAATGCCTAGTGTTCCCTATGCCTAGAAAACTCATGTACCCCCTCAGAATGGCTGGTTGCAGTGGTATTACCATGATTTCCCCGACCCGTTTAAACGCTCCGGTAGCTGAAATCCAACGGAGCCAAGTTTTTCAAGATGGCGTCTGAGCCCCCTCTGTAAAAACAGGTTCCGATCGACTTTTTTCGCCATTTCTTTTTGGAAAGGTCCTTCTAGTGTTTGTCTCTGTGCACCAAACCAGGTTTGGTCCCTTTGTTCATTGACCTTTGGCAGGCCTTGATATTTATATGTTATGCTGTCAAATATTGTAATACAATTTTCTGGGGGACTTCTGACCCATACATGGGTGCTACAGTGATGCTTCCATGGTCATCTCGATCGCATGTTGTGCATCCTCCAAGGTGGATGTTTGATCTCTTTGTGTGGTTAACATCGATCTTAGAGCACACATTACTGCAAATATACAATACACCAATAGTTACTGACACACATAGTGTCATGCTTGTGGATAGGGCTTTGAGAACACAAATTCTGACTCAAATGGAATGACACCAGGTAGTGGACAATGCTAGAGTTATCCATTTACTGGTCCTGGCGGCCAGTGGATATGGAGGAGTGACAATTTCAGTGCAAAGTCCCATGTGGGTATGTTCCATGCAGGAGTTGCAGTGGTTGGCCAATTGATGCTTAAGTGATTTTCATTCAAGAGCGGCAGTTCAAGAAACAATGAACACCAAAAACAGTGTCTAAGGGTCCTGTTAATTGGCTTGATGATGAAGACACTTGAGTCACGACTCACAGCGTGTTGGTCTTAACAACAGGATTTCTGGTTGGTTGGTCTGGCTTTGAGGTGCTGTGAGTCCTACTCCAGGGCCTCAAGAGTCAAGGTTAGTCCTTTCTTGGATCACAAATGTGGGGAGGCAGGCACACACCTTCAGGTATCCCACACTACAGTGAGGTCCCAGGCAACAGGGTGGCTGGCAGAGATGAGGCCTTGTTGCAGGAGCAAAGGTAACCCCTATGGTCACTTGGGATGGTTTGAATACAGAACTCACCTCTGCATTGGAACACCTGGCTTCACCTCACAACTGGAGGAATCTGCAAAGGACTGCTCTCCCAACTGGGTTCAACAAAATCTTCTTTCAGGATTGGATTACAAAGGATTATTCTTAGACGCAGTGAGATACCCGTTCTCTTAAGGCAAATGTCCACAGGTGATTGGACTAGTGCTAGCCTGCTTTATGGTTCTAATCCTTGCTCTTGAAATCAGTTTTTTGCCTTTCTGACATCACACCCAAAGTGCTTTGTGCTACAGGAAGTGGAAGGGACAGAAAAAAGAATGAGAGTCAGAGATAATTAAAGTGGCAGAAACCTCTCAAAATGGTACAGTTCACTCTCTAGCTTCACTAACCGTGCCCCCTCCTTTCTAAATGAAATTGAATGCCCTTAGATATGCATCAACCAGGTGTGAGACCTAGCCCTTGGTGAATGTATGTGCCATTGGTTCCCGTTCCTGGGCCAGCTTCCTGTGGAGCTGGCTGTCTAACTGTACAAAGGAACAAAGAGAGGCAATCCCTCAAGGCTATAGTCCTGCCGATGGGCAGGGAGGAGCCTTGTCTGGAATGAATACACATAACCCTTCCGCAGCTGAACTGGGCCGCATCTCTGACATATGTGTGATATCAATTTAATGTCGCAGGGATAACTATGAGAGATGCTGGCCACCATTCCCTAACTCAGGTATGGCTTATGTTATGTCCAGGTATGTTAGTTTGCCACCAGGCCAGGAGCCCTAGAGTTATGCAGTTTTCAGAACAGGCGTGCATATCTTAAATGTAGCCCCTGCATGGCAGGGACTCGGCTACCACTGCAGCTGTCAAGAGGGCATCTGTGACCTCTGAAACCACTGGTTGAGCGGTGCTGCGAATCAGGGTATTGATGCAGCAGCAGACAAGTACACAGTATGCTTTTGGCATGGAGCTTATGAATGGAGAAATCTGATCAATAGATATCCCTTTCAGAGATGGAATTACCTGCATCATTTTTATTATTTAATAAAAAATAAAAAAAACAGGACACCTACACCCTTGCCAGAAGGCATTACCTCACAATGGCATTCAACAAAATGCCTACACAAGTTACTAAAAATAACACGTACCTACGAATTGAAAAAAGTAGCGCGTTAAAAAGGGACATTATTGCAATTTGTGTTTCCTTTATGAGTTTTACCTACACACCATAACTGCTAAATTAAGAGTCAGTTTGCTGTAATTCTTGGTTCTCGTTGCCAACATGGTTGTTCTGTTTTTGCATACAAATTGTTCAATGTGTTGTCCGGAAAACAGGATGAAAAACTCCCTTTCCTCCTATTGCATCGCTTGCCAGTTGGTATCAGAAGTCTGCAGCACAAGAAAGGCCTGTGTTACTGATTTTGTGTGACAGTCATGTGTCATAAAAAGTATGACCATGGCTTTCTCCTTAACTCTGTGGAGAAATGTGTAGCTAAATTATTTCTGCTCATGTCAGCTTCACATCACCGGTATGTAAATCTAAGGTGAATACAGTAATAATGTAATGCTGACACAATCTTCATAACAACATGTGGAAACCAGGTCTTGTGAGATGCAGACCTGGCTGCAACCTCACAAGACCCCTTGGCACCTGTGCAAGGATCGAGCATGCCAGGCCATTCAAAGTGTGGACAGTGCATGGAGCGGATGCACCCCGGCGTTCCTCCTGGCTGAGAGGCCAAGCAAGTCCCTGCACCTGAACTACAGCAGTTACCTCTAATTGTGGAGAGTGTGTCTGGTGATGGAACTACGGGCTAGGCGCATTTCATCTCCACTCCCGGCCTGGGAGTCTTTTATCCATTTCTACTTCGGAGGCCTGGCCCAGCCCTACAAGTACTTCCTCTCTCCTTCTGCGGCAGCTGCACCCGCTTATGTTTTTGAGTCCCCTCCTTGCAGCTGCACTATCACATTCACAACCGTGATCGTGACACTGTCACAGTGATCTTCGCAGCAATAATTATTGTTACATCTCTGAAGCAGTGTCTCTTCTGGGTTGCACACCTGTGTGCTCGGACAGTCGATTCTTTGTTGTAAAATACCCAAAGAGATATCCTCACTTGGGCCTTACAACTCCCTTCAGACAGCCTTGTGTGCCTTGATGGTGGCACCATTTGTCTAAATCCACTGAAGGGGTCTCTCACTTGGGCTTCTCTTGTGCTTTTTCTGCCCCTGCCCGCACCCGCCTGTGCAGATGGCAGCATCGATTTTTAAATTCGCCAGAAGGGGTCCCAATTGGGACTTGCCTGGGCTTTACATCACCCTTCCTACACCTGTGTATGCCTTAATGTCCACACGATGTGTCTAAATCCGCTCAAGGTGTGTCTCACTTGGTCCTTGTCATGATCCCTTATTGCCCCTTCCAGTACCTGCCTGTGCTTGAATGGCGGATTCCATTTTTTAAAATCTCTGGAAGTGGTATCCCACTTTGCTTTGCTTGGGCCTTAGCTAACCCTTCTTTCACCCATGTGTGCTCATCACGCCCTACTGTTGCATTTGGCTCCCAGTAACCTGACGACGGAACCCGATTTGTTCACATCAAGGAAGGGGTGTTTCCTTGCCTCCTTTCAGGTCCATCTAGCCAGTACGGCCTCCCCCTTGTGCTCTTGCATTTCTCTGCCTATTGCCTCAGCCCGCTCCACATCTTGATGGTGACAACAAATCCTCTACAAGCAGCGAAGGGGTGTTTCACTTTTCTACCTCTGGGCCTCGCCTCACCCCTACTTGCACCTGTGTATGCTCTTCACTTTCTTTCATCTGAGTCACTCAACCATGCTCTGCAGCGTTATGGCGGCACCTTCACTCTTGCTCTCACTGCACCACAAATGGTGGCCCGTTTGCTTTTGATCTTGCAGCACCAACGCTGTTTATGTCTGTGTACAGTAGGGCCTCCTCACCTTTGATCTCGCAGCACCAATGCTTCTTATGACTGTGTACAGTAGGGCACCTCCTACAAAGAACTCTCTCTGCTCCGAGGCCCTTGACAGTTGTGGAACTCAATCTACCCAAAGGTTCTTAAATCCTATGACCTTCACCTGCTAAATCCTCCAAGATCTGTCCCACTTGACGGAGGGCCTGACTTACCTTGTGGTCTTGAAGTGTCTGGATAGGACACCATCATCCCTGTTGATTGGAATCTGTGGCTACTAGGCTACCCGGTGAGTTTGTTTGTGCATTGTGCAGTTTCTCTGCCTGTTTTCTCTCCACCTACATCCCTGGTGCTCTCAATCTCCCATATCTAGTCTAACTGCATTGTGCAGTTTCTCTGCCTGTTTTCTCTCCCCCTACGTCTATGGTGCTCTCCATCTCCCCTATCTAGACTAACTGCATTGCGCAGTTTCTCTGCCTGTTTTCTCTCCCCCTACGTCCATGGTGCTCTCCATCTCCCCTATCTAGTCTAACTGTTACTCTATGACCTATCCTACCTCTCTCTCAAAAAGTTCAAGAAAGCTTTACAGGTCTCTAATCCAGGCTTGCCCATAGCTGACACCTACGTCAATACTTCCTCCAGTCAGACTATCACTTACATCTTCTTTGTTGCCCCCTCTCCAGGCCTGTAGACTCCCCATATGGTCTCTATCCTCTCCCCTTTCTTCTCTTCACCCATAAATGGTGTAACCAGATGGGAAGTACACTTGGCACACTTGTCTTCCTCTAGGTGTATCATTAATGTCTATCACAATGGCACTGTCATGGCCCAGTGTTCTAAACCCAACCTCATCCTTCGTGATCGGCATCTCCCATTTCTCATTAACTCCCTCCCTTCTCCTCCCATTCTTCTGGCCACCCTGCCCATCACCTCTTCGCCACTACTGACAGGCATACCACATTCCTGTACCCCTCCTCTGAAAACTTTCAAAGGTGTCAATCAGCTTCAATTAGCTACTCTGAATGCTCACTCCTTTGTCAAGCAATCCTCTGACATCTGTCTTCTTCTTGAAGACTTGGACCTTGTCGTCCTCGTCCTTTCTGAGACTTGGTTCAGTGCCAGCTCTGTCACTGCTCTTGACACTCTTCTTCCAGAGGTCTTTAACATCCTCTCCAAGCCCAAGCCCATCCAGTCTGGGGGCGGAGTGGCCCTTATCTTCCCTCAATTGGTCCCTGTTACTGTCATATCCACCCAATCCCACTCTTCTTTTGAATGCCTTGTCTGCAGGCTTCATGTCTCTACTTCCCTCTCACATACTCTTGCCACCATCCACAGGCACCCTGACCCAATCTCTCTCTTCTCTTCTGAATGAGTGGATCTCTCCTCCTCCCTCTTGACCTCTATGATGATATGATAGTTTATTTATATATAGCCTATGCATAATGTGTTTCAAAGTGCTTCACAGCAAGGGAGGGAACAAGGGAAAATACAATGAAATTCTTACAGGCCATGAACAACAAGAATGTGGAATTAACTATTGTACTCGGCCTGACGACATTTCAGATAGTGCTGGAGGGGGGTAAAGAAGCGGGGGGATGTGACAAACATTTGTGGCTATCATACTAGGTCCAGGGACAATTCAGGTAGAGTAAGTGCATAGAAAAAAGTAAGGGAGGGCGGGAAGAGAGATAGAGAGGGAGAAGGGAGAGGAGGAGAAAACAGAAAATAAAACAGTGAGAAGAAAAAAAAATATATATATAAATATTTAAAACGCAGGTGCCAACCTTGAAGCTGTATTTCTGTGAGGTTCCAATATATCTGAACTTCAAAACTGCAATGTTCAGCCAGTGGGTCTGCATCACTGTTCTCATCTGAGGCTGTTCCTGGCATGGGCATTGTGGAAGATAACCAAGCTTCTCATCCTCAGAGACTTTAACATCCACCTTGACTCTCCCGACCTTGGCAACTTTCTCTCCCTCACGAGTCTTCCCTCTGGCCCATCTCAGCAGACATCCCTATCTCTAACCAGCTCATTAGTCCTCTATCCTGGTCTGATTATGCTCTCCTCTCCACCCAATTTGAGCTTCTGTGCTCTGTGCCTGAGCCGCCGCATTCACTGCCAGTCTCCTTCACAGTCATTTGTCCAATGAAGGGAGTGTCAGTCGGTGCTTTCATCACCACTTTCATACCCCTCCTCCTGCTATTGACTCTCCCACTGATATAGCCCTTGCTAACCTTTACCTCTCCATCTCCAACACTCTTGACACCCTTGCCCCTGTCATGAGGATTTGCATGAAGCCTGCCTCCAAGTGCAGCTGGTATGACTCGGACATAGCCTCATTGAAACAAAAGTGCAGAGCTGCTGAACAGAAGTGGCAGACTTTTGGGCCTGTCTCCTGCTCCAAAGGCGATACTGTTTTCCATCTGCTGCAAGAAGAGGGCCCACATCCAAGCCTGCATCTCTGGAGCCACCAACAACATGGCTGAATTGTTCCAAATCTGCAATTAACTTGCCAACCCTACTGCGGTTTCCACCTCCCTGCTTCGATTCCAGGCCCTCTATACAGAATTGGCCTCCCATTTCACAAATAAAACAATGGATAGCCTGTCCTCACTCTCCTCTACCCACTCTCTACTCCCCCACCTGCTCCCAGGCCGCCCTAGGCCCATGTCTCTCCCTTCCCCACACTCTCCTTCTTCTCAACCCTAGCACCGGATAAAGTCTTCTCCAAACCAGTGCTACCCTGCTCCTCCAGAACTATGAAGGTCAACATCTCCTCTCTCCTGCCTTAGCTGATTTATGTACCCACTCCTCTGCCACTGGCTCCTTTCATCTACCCCTAAAGCACTTCTTGTGCACCCTCTCCTAAACAAGCTGTCCGCTGACCCCTCCTGCCCTGCCAACTATCGCCCAATCTCCAACACCCTCTTCCTGGGCAAACTCTTGGAAAAACTGGTAATCTCCCAATTGATCCACCAAACCGAAATTGTTGGTTGTCTCCATGACCACCAATATGGCTTTAGAGCATCCAGAGGCACGGAAACTGCTTTCCTGAACACCTTCTCCTTGATTTTTCCTCAGCCTTTGACATGGTCAATCATTCCATCCTCATAAAATGGCTCTGTGATACCGTTGGCATTATGGACTGGGCACTGGACTGGCTGACCTCTTTCTTTTTTAAGTGTCCTTCCCAGGTGAAACTGGGCTCTTTCCTCTCTTCCACCTCACTCTCTCATGCAGCATTCCTCATTCCTATCACTGTGGCTCTTCAACATCTACCTTCCCCTCTTCCCCTCTTGCCCACTTGATCTTCTCCTTCTCGCCTCATTTCCAGTGTTATGCTGATGATACACAGCTCTCTTTCATGCTTCCCTCCACTACCTCTGCTTCCAAACTGTCTGACTGCTATTCAGGCATGGTGCACTGCTAGGGATCCCTGTCTTAATGCAAGTAACACTGAGATCCTTCACATTGGGACACATGCTCCTTGCCACCCCCTTGTTTTGTTATGTTACAAATATTTAAAAAGCGCATGGTCACCCGAGGCATCATGGCGCGAACCACACAACAGGATAGAGGCGCACCTAAAATAAATTGGTAAAATGGGTAAATGTTGCCGAAAGCTGAGATGATCTTCAGTGGCGCGGAGGAGGCAAGGAAGGGGATTCCACATTTTGGCTTCTACGATGGAAAACAAATGGCCACCCATCCTAACAAGTTGGAATTGGGGGATTGCAAGAAGGCAGACATCACTCTCTGGCCACCCTCCATGAGTCCTCACTCCTCTCCATCTTGTGAGGCCAAAAACCTTTGTGTCATCATCAACTCCTCTCTCTCACATCATGGACCTCACCAAGAAGGCCCACTTTCAGCTTCACCTCCTTAGATGCATTCTCCCCTTCCTCTCCTTTCCCCAGAAACTCTATGTCTCTAGAGCTCTGATCCTGGCTAGGTTGGACTACTGAAACAGCCTCTTCCTCAATCTGCCTCTTTCCTCCCTTCCCCCTCTTCAACTAATCCAGAATAGGCAAGTGAGACTTATTCTTGGCCTCAAGCCCAGGGAATGCATCTCCCCAGCTCTAAAATCTATTCACTGGTTCCCAGCGGCTGTGAGGATCAAACTCAAGACCCTCTGCATCCTCCATAAGGCTTTGTGCGGTCTGAGTAACTGCTATATCCAACTCTCTCTCACTAGGTACCTCCCTGCTAGAGCTGTTCGGTCCTCTAGCTCCAACTCTCAAGCAGAGAGTGGGGCTAGATCTCTCTCTTGGGCAGGTGCCTCCCTGGTGCTCTCTAGGCTGGACAACTGCAACCGCCTCTTTCTCAATCGTCCTTCTTCTACTTTTCCGTCCTCTTCAACTCATCCAGAACAGAACTGCAAGACTTTTCCTTGGCCTTAAGTTCAGGGACCACATCTCACTGGTGCTGAAATCCCTTCACTGGCTCCCTGTGGCTGCAAGGATTAAGTTCAAGACCCTTTGCATTGTCCACAAGGCTTTCTGGGGCCGGGGCCCACTCCATCTGCAACTCTCTCTTCCTAAATACTCTCCTTCCCGAGCCCTCCACTCATCTTCCTCCAACTCTCTGTGGGTGAGCCGTTTCTCCAAACAAAGACATGAGGGAGAGCTTTATCCTCTGCAGGTGCCAACCCTCTGGAGCAGCCTCCCTGCCTCTCTCCGTCTCAACTCGGATCTCCTTAAGTTACATATACTCCTCAAGACTTTCCTCTTCGCCTCCTCTTTCTCTCTCCCTCTCCCCTGCTGACCACCACTTTCTGCTCTCTTGCTCTCTATCCTCTACTTCTGTTCAGTTTCACTGACTGGCTGCCTGGCTGCCTGGTGTACCTTCAGATTCTCACAGGTCCCAAGCTTTCCTCGCCAGTCTCCTGCACTTGCGACTGGTCCTTGCACTTGCCTCAGCACTACTGCACTGCAGTTACTACCCATGAGAGTGGTATCTCTCTGCACTTAACCCATGTTCTGATGAGACACGGTGCACTTGGTCCCTATTCCCCCGTCCCGCTCTCGCACTTCTTGTTCTGTACACCTACACGTCTGAATGTATCACGCGCAGTAAGATAATTTGTCTTGTCTTACTTTGTCCTCCCCTCCCATGCATGGTTGCGCTTTGAAACCCTTGTGTATAGTGCATTATAAATAATCAATCAATCAATCAATCAATCCCTATGGAATAGCCTTCCTGCACCTCTCAAACCTGATCCAGACCTACTTAAGTTCCGGAAAACCTCTCAACACCCTGTTATTCTCTACCCCTTTCCCTCTCTCCCTCCCTTGATTATTTAATTTCTGCCACTGCGACTGGTGGACTGGTCCCCTATGAGTTTTAGGGGCTGATTCATTGAATTTGTGCGCCAAGAAACGGGGATTTCTGTGTCATTCTGCCCGCAAATCCCTGTTTAACAAATGGGGATTTGCGGGCAGAATGGCGCACAAAAACCTGTTTTTTGGCACACAAATTCCATGAAACAGCCCCTTAGAGTCTACCAACCCCTCCTTGACTGGTCTATAAAAGCACTTCCCCTATCAGCTCTGCCCTATGGGCCCCCCCTCCCTGATTAATATTCCGTTCTGAGTCAGCTCCACCCCCGTCCTCGCACTTAATCAGTGGCCCTAACCCCCTGGGCACCCCTCTGCACTTGGCTAGCCCCAGGGCCAACCCTACCTCTTTTCTTGCACTTCTCATTACTGCACTTTCACGATCGGAATTTCACAAGGCCTAATAGGACCTTTATTGTTGTTTATTTCCTCTGTCCCCTCCCTTTTTTGTCTTGTGGCGCCGTGAAACACTTTTTTGCTGTAGAGGCACCTTCCAAATAATAAATCAACTAAATAAATAAATGTACTCTAATGAACAATTAGGGCAGTGAAGCAACTGTCCTCTGTAAATTGTTGAAGCTGAATTATGTGATTAAACCTATTACCAGCATTATCGTGTAGAGTCTTATGTGAGTTCACAACACACCATTTAAATAAAAAAGATAATTTAAATATGTTTCTCCTTGTTGTTGGTGTACCACCTTCTGTATCACAAGGTTGCCGCCCTGCCTGACTGTTCTGACTCTCCTCTCCATTGATGCCTCTTAGGCAGGAGGTCCATGAATGATTGGACAGCCATGGCACTGAACATTATCTAGAAGACAGGGAAATTAACATTATTATGCTTTGTTTATGAGAACATGCTTCTGAGCGGAGGCAGGCAGGGATGGGAATCGTCCTGAAGCCATTTCAATCCGATTTAGGTAATGAGCTCCTAAAATAAAGGAGTCAACAAGCTTTTGAAAAACCAAATGCAAGCATTTTTAAATGGCCGCAGCCAAGCTCAAAATGCGTGTTCATTATATCGTGCGTCTGGCAGAAGCAGATGGGCAGGAGCACATGTTGCAGCGGGATGTATCTAAGAAAAGCGTGCTTTGTAATCAGTTAGGATGCGTTTGGAAGTGAAAAAGAGCCGCTTTCATTCTGCTTACTGCTACACTTCTTCTGGTTTAGAATTATCAAACGGGGTGTTATAGAGATGCAATGGTTTATTGTTGAAATAATTGGCCAGAAAGTAAGAGGAAAGCTTGTTTATTCGGGAAATAATGGATGTCAATTGTATACAAAAAATGCATTTTTTTAAGGACGCACAAGTGGCTGCACCTGAGACTGTATGGCTTCTAAAACTGTCAAACTTTGAACTGTCACTCGTTCAAGTTTGCCACACTGCGTGGGGGTTTGAGAGGCTCTGGTCACGTTTACGGTATTGTAAATGCAGGTGTCGATTTTTCCGGGGATCTTTTGCGATTATCCCTCATTAAGAGGAGATGTGCAGGGAGAATGCAGCCACACCCATACACACGAGCAGGCCCAGACCTGCAATAAGGACAAGAGTCTCTGGTAGCCTAAACCTTCTTTATTACTTGTGGGCTCACTACTGCGTATGCGCATGCCTCATGCATTCTAATTGGTTCATGTGACGGAGCTCCGAGGCTACGTTAACTGTGTCCTTGCCAGGACACATCTCCCCCCCATCGAGCAAAACAGTCACTTACAGTTCTATTTTAACATCTCTTAGATTAAGCGCACAGGTCTTCAAATGCATCTGGTTGGCCATACCCAATGCTCTTTCCTGTTCTTCTTCAGTCTCTTCTCTCACTGGCTTGCCACATGAGGCCGCAGAGTTGTCTCTCTCATATTGTTCTTGAACCTCTTCCTTGTACAGCTTGAACTGGGAGACCTTTTGAGTAACCACCTTGGTCAGGAAGAAAGCAGTTACCATTTTTCCATTTACATGGGATACTGTCGGATAGTCTGGATCAAATCCTGTGTCTGGTTTCCTGTCCTGCCGTATGCATACAAGCACCCTGTCTCTAATTTGCAGGACAGAGCTCTTGGCTCGCCTCCTACTATCAGCACATGTATTGATGTCCTGTTTCTTGCGTGCATCAGCCACTCAGGCCTATTCTGCATCCTCGCTCGGGTCACTTGCCAGGTGAGGAAGTCTGGTCCTTATTCATCTGCCAAATAGCAACTCAGAGGGACTCTTTCCAGTCGTGCCATGTGGGGAGTTCTTGTAGTCCTGCAACATATACTCGTTTTGAGAATTCCAGGCTACTGAATGGCAGACTGCTGTCTGACTTGAGGACTTCGGGAATGCCCCATGCAGAGAAGATGCTATCTAACACTGGTATGACGGTTCTGGCAGCCAGGGATGGTATCATGTGTACTAGAGGAAATAGCAAATATTCATCCATGATGACTAGCCAGTACTTGCTCTGCCCAAAGGGGCCGAAGAAGCAATTCGCCAGGTAAGTCCAAGTGAGCTCTGGCATGTCAGACATCTTTAAGGGTTCAGGGTTATTAGGCCTGGATGTACACTGACACAGGTGACAGACACTGATCGTGTTTTCCACCATCTGATCTACTCCTAAGAACCACATGGTGTCTCTCACTTGTCTCTTAGTGGCCGACACCCCTGAGTGTCCTTCATGGGCTAGATCTATGACCTGTTGCTGCAGATCAATGGGAATCACTATTCTGTGTCCTCGAATGATGAGCCCTTCTGCTGATATCGACAGTTCCTCTCTTATGTTCCTGAAGGCCTGAAGTTCTATCATGACACAGTCTCCATCTTGCTTTGTTTGTGAAGTCTGTGTCTCTCCACCTTCTGGACCTGATCAGGTACTGTACCCAATTCAGTATGACATCCTGTTCTGTGTGTTCAAAGATCATTGTTTGCTTGATGGCCCTTGGTGGCCTATGATGGGTGAGGAAGTTCACATACTCCTCTGCCATTGAGTTATTGGTGGACATGTCTAGTAGTGGGTACCGAGACATGACGTCTGGCGGGATGTATTCCTTTCCCGGTTTGTGAACAATCGTAAAGTCGAAGTCCTGTAATCACAGGCCCAATCTCACTATCCCTGGTCACATCTTGCATTTAGAACTGCCGAAGATGGTCACCAGGGCTTGGTGATCCATCACGATCATGAATGGCTTGCCAGGGAGAAACATCTGAAAGTGCTTGCAAGCCCATACGACAAGCCAGTCACCCTTTTTCAGGATGTGAATATCTTGTCTCTACCTCTGACAGGCTCTTGCGGGTATATGCAATTACTGTTCTGGGGGATTCTTACATCTGGTCCCTGTTGCACAAAAATCACCCTCAGGCCAACTGGACTAGCGTCAACAGTTACTTCTGTGCCAATATTTGGGTAAAAGTAGGCCATGTGTTTAGCCGAGGAGATGTCTCTCTTTATCTGTTTGAATGCCTCTTCACATTGCTGTGACCAGCAGAATACCCTATCCTGCTTGGTGAGTTCCCTGAGAGGGGCACTGGTAGTTGCAAAATCCCTGAGAAATGGGCTGCAATAGTTGGCCATCCGTAGGAAGGACCTGACCTCGCTGACATTCTGCTTAGCTGAAATCTCAGATTTGGCGGCCACTTTGCTTGGGTCAGGGCTCAGGCCTTTGTGTGAGAAGATGTGTCCATAGAATTTAAGGAGAGATTTGTGAAAGGCACACTTGTCTCTATTCAGTGTCAGGCGGGCCAACAAGAGTACAGTGCAGCCCTGTTGAAGAGCTTGATCATGCTGACCGGTGGTGGCTCTGAACACCAGGATATCATAACTGTAGTTGAAACAGTTACTCACAAAACGTATGGCTCTCCTCACACTCTCTTGGAATATTTCAGCTGCCGAGCAGATGCCAAAACTGAGTCTCTTGTAGCTGAAGAGCCCAATTGGCATGGCAAAAGTAGTGATGTATCGGGAATGTTGGTCTATCATGATCTGATGATAAACTTAGTTCAAATCAAGCTTCAAGAACACTTTTGCCCCATTTAGCAGGCTGATTGTGCCCTCCAGGTGCATTCCAGGATGTCTATCCCACCTGATGGCCTTCTTTGTTTGCGCATTTCCACGCATATGCGTATCTTGTCTGGGGATCCCTTCTTGGGTATACCCACTATGGGGAACAGCCAGCGGGTTCAACCATCAGCCGGTTCTATTATTCCTTCCTTCAGCAAGCGCTGTATCTCTTCTTCCACGAGCGGTTGCAAATGAATCGGTATTCTCCTCAAGTGCTGAACCACGGGTGTTATGGATTCATTGATGTGAAGTGTCACAGGGTCTCCTTTAAGGCATCTGAAGCCCTCAAACAGAGTTGGGAAGGCTTGTGTGACTGACAGTCTGTGCTGTATGGCATAGGTCACAGATGCAGTCTCCATTTCAAGGGCAGTGGGGTGGCCTAGTAGGTTGGTACATGGAATTTGGCTTGTGCACATTTTTCCTTGTAGCAGATTATTGTGATGAACTTCCCATTATTCCGCACCAGGCCTCTCACCGTCCACTGAAAAATCTTAGGTCAGATGGCCTTAACTGCGGTGGGGATGTGATCCTGCGATATTTCGATATACACATGATGTTTAGGGTGGCACCCATGTCAATGAAGAACTTGGCTTGGTGATCGCTCACCAGTAGGGGGATGTCACCCTCCAATGCCATGTTCATTCCATTTATCATATAGAGGTCATCATTTTGGGTGACCTCTGTAGAAGGTGAGGGTGATGGAGATCTTCCGGCCACTTGCCTGACATGTCTTACAAGGTCCCTCCTTGCGCCTGCATCTCTCCTTGGGCCAGTGCGGCATATACTGGACTCGGGCTTGGAATTGAACCCCTGTGACCGTCCAGGTGGAAAGTTACAGATGAACACCAAATGCTTATCTCTACCACACTTGACAAAGGCTTGTACGAAGGCAGGACATTTCACACCTTCCTGATGAGGGAATGGGAGGACACATCTATAGCATCTTCCTGATGGAGAGGACCCTTGGACACATTGCTGCTTATAGGCCTGCCTTGAGTTACTGATGAGACCTCATATACTTGTTCTCTTCCAGGTGGTTTCAATTTGAGAGGTTTTCGGATCTGCTTGAGACTCCATCCTAGCCATTTGTACTATGGTGGCCAGAGGAAGAGGCTTGCTTAGCAGTTTTTTCCTGAACGATCCTAATCCTCTGTCTAATGGCTTCCTCATTTGTGGATTTGCTGAATTCACAGTGTGCCAGCAGTTCAAAGTATTTTCTCAGAGCTTTTTTGAGGCCTTCATATAACATGACATCTTCTGGCGGGAAAGTAGGTACGAGAACCTCCACTTCATCTCCCACTAGATTCACCAGCAGCAACCTAGCAAACTTATCGGGGACAGTTTCATCGTGGGGATGCAAATAGTTTTCATATCTCAGGATCCATCTATCCCACTGTGGCCCCAGGTTTTGTTGGTCGCCCATGTTGAATGGTCCAGGCAGGCGAAAGGCTGCTGTGCTACACGCGTCTTCAACTTCGGATAATTCCCCAGTCAGATGGCTTTGGTGGCACTTTGTAACCTCATTTGCAGCATGAGTTACTATGAGGGCCTTCTTTCTTTTTTCTCAGAGGGAATATCCCATCCTCGTAGCAATTGTTGAGTCTTGCAGGATTCTTTTGCAATTATCCCTCATTAAGAGCAGATGTGCAGGGAGAATGCAGCCACACGCATACAGACGAGCAGGGCCAGGCCTGAAATAATGACGGGAGCCTCTGGCAACTTAAACCTTCTTTACTGCTCCCTGCAGCAAACTGCTGCTTCGTGGGCTCCCTACTGCGCATGTACATGCCTCACGCATTCTAATTGGTTCATGTGATGGAGATCAGAGGCTCTGTTAATTGTGACCTTGCCAGGATACGATGCATGGGTACCCATTTGTAGGCCTAGAATAACAGACATGGTTTATATGTATGTCTCACTGTGCTGTCACTATGAGTCACCCTCAGTCTGCGATCAGAATAAATAGCATAGGAAAACACCCACAACCAAAGTGTTGGCCGACACGCGACTGACCTCAGCATTTTGGTGCTACTCGAAACTAAATCAGTGACAGAACACAAAACGTGGGACCTCATGTGAGTCATACTTGAGCCCCCCGCCCCCAAGCTCAGCAACAAAGTATGGGATGCATCACACTACAGGCCGGCACCAAGTATGACTAAGGCAAATTATAATAATGCTGCTGCAATAGGACACCATGTACCACACTAGGAGAATGATGTATGTGTTTTAATCAAACCTTAAAACATTCACTCAGTGCAGAAACATGGGGGCATGCGCTTGGCTCATGAGTCCTGATACCCATATGGATCAGCAAACGCTGTGTGTGGCGAGTAATATTACACACAGTAATAATACCATAATAAAACATCTTCATGCTGGCTCTGCCAGCATACAAATATTCACTTATTGGCTTTGCCGTTAATGCCTGCAAAAATCTTCTTCCACAGGAAGAAAACATAAATTGCTGCTGCAAAAATGCTTGCCCAACTCCTACACCCCCATGTAAGAATTCTCTTTATGTTGACTTTGCCCTTAACACCAGTAAAACATGCAATTCCACAGTAAGAAAACAGTTACTTTCTGAATGCACAAGTGCCCCCACCGTCCCCATGTAAGAATGCTACATATTGAAGATATCCGGTCAGCCTGTCCGATTGTGCAATAAACCCCCCACCCCAAGTCCCAAGCCCTCCTCCATGTAATAACATTCATGAAGTTAGGTTTGCTCAAAAATACCAGTAAAATATGCAAAAAATTTCCCTGCTCCAATGCCTCTTCCCTGTGCATGCACATGCATACCCATTCACCCACCAGCCTTTCACTCAGTGGCCTCTGGTGAATTTCTTTTATTTGAGGGAAGTACACATTTCCAACTAATATGCCAGAGCCACAAAGCATAGCAAGGGGGCATGAACTAACCAAAGGAGGTTTGGGAGGTGTTCCCTCCCAAGACTTTTTTCTTAATAATGGGTTAGAATGGAGCATCGTACAGCACACATTCAGTAAACAATTGGGTAAAAAGCCAGACAGTTTGCAAATGATTTTGCAGCGTAACTCCAATCCACAAATCCATTAACAGTGCACAGGAGCATTTCCCAACATATT
Source organism: Ambystoma mexicanum (assembly GCF_040938575.1). Taxonomy (NCBI): domain Eukaryota; kingdom Metazoa; phylum Chordata; class Amphibia; order Caudata; family Ambystomatidae; genus Ambystoma; species Ambystoma mexicanum. Next base: position 359,158,707 of record NC_090940.1, read on the forward strand.
TTCATGATGTTTTTGACCACAGTATGCAATCTTTTCATGCGGGCTGTGCTCATATATGGCCATGATGGATACACCAATATATGCTAGTATTCTGATATAAAAATAAACACATATTTGATTTTAGTCTAATGCCAGTAATGACACAGTAATAAAAACAGTATGGATATGCCAGTATACGGAAGTATCACCAAATAAGGACATAATCATGTTGGCTTTGCCAATTACAATGTCATGCCACAATAAGAAAACATGTCCAAACTGGCTACACAATATAGGCCAGTCTACACATGTAATATCACATATCATGTTCGCTTTAACCTTTATGCCCACTAAAATAAATGCCAAGCCACAGTAAGAAGTAGCTAGACCGGCTGCACCAAAATGGAATTGCATCCACATAATAAGATTTATCATGCTTATTGTATCATAGATTACCAGAATTAAATTCCATGCCACAGTACAAAATAGCTAGACTGGCTGCACCAAAATGCCAGTCTAGCCATGCAATACCACTTATCATGCTAACTTTACCCTAGATAGCCAGAATAAATACTAGCTCTCCACCCAATCATACATTTTAAAAGATTTGTTTTAACTAAGCCTGCCTTAAAAGTGCTTTTTGGGGGAACATCTCCCGCACATCTACCATTTAGTTCCACAAACAAATATTTAGCCATAACGAGATCCATTAAGCAGCCCGTAGCTGAGAGAACGCCACTTAGACATCTCTTTTTGATTCCACAAGTTTCCTCCACCCTAAGCTTATCTTACGTTATTCCCCTCTTCGGATCCAGCTTTGCATTGAAGTCGCCATGTCAATAAAACATTCTCTGCCTCAGCCTTAGAGAACAATAAGTCTTTGGGGAGAAAACATTTCTCCTTAAGTTTACCAATTTGCTTGTCTTTGGGTGGACATACACGTTTATCACAGTTAAATTCTAATCCTTCTAGACATTTTCTTTAGAGATTGATACTGCAAGCAATGCCACCTCCTCATTTTCTATTGAACAGCTTTTATGAAAGAAATATTATTAATATTTTTTTTTTATTGGTTTGGCTGAGAAACTCAACCTTTCAATATAAAACTAGTTTACAAGGAAAACATTATCTTCATTTAAATAAATTCATAAAAATCAATCAAGCATTTCGAATTTTAGCAATTAGCTACTACATAAAAACACAATAAATTATATAGAAAAGGCAGGAAAAGATAGAAGAGGATTAGATATAACTACACTTGGACACATTTAAAATTACAAAATTACAAAATTCTTCAAAATTGGCAGGTTACAGCATGTTCTAGTTGTTCAGCAATATTTCTCACATTAATCATGTCATTATCTAGTTTCAACTCATTCAAAAAGTTAATTGTGGCATAGCCGACTGTTCTTGAGTATACATGATATATATATTTCCTTAAGGCTTTAGACTCCATATGTGTCATGTGTTCAAACAAGTTTTTAAAATGTTTGCTTCTCATGCTCTTCAGTTCGGCACATTCAGTTAGTTATATGAACAATGGATTCTATTTGGGTGTTACAGAATCAACAGATGTTAATTCCTTTATTGTCTTTAGCCCATTTCACTGTTACTTCTCTAGTTTTCCACAGATTTAATCTTAAGCGCTGAAGTCCTGCTCAATGCATGACATTAGGCGATTTCAATAGATACGCCTCAGGAGTCCCAGAAGCCACCAGGGCATATGGATTTTGTTTAAAACATATATAGTTGTAGCATGTTTCTCTGGTCCCAATCCAATCCATTTCCCACATTTTACGTTTGGCCTTATCTGGGTGTTGCAACAGTAAGTTATCCGTTATGTCTGCTTCTTGCATGAACTCCTGCGCTTGAAGTTTCCATCGCTCAATAAATGCGTCCTTTGATGTGTTCACATAATTTGCCAGCTGTATGATCAACCCATTCTGGTGTTTATCCAAAACACATTTCCTATACAGCATGCAAACCTTCCATTTATATATGGCATATCTAGATATTATCCCCAATTCATGCCTTAGCAGGGCTATCGGAGTAGATATAGGAAGATTTAATATTGTTCTCCAATATGCCCCTTCTTTTTTGTTCCAGAAACTACTAGGCTTAATTGATTTTGTTTCTGCACCATATAGTAATATTGGTAAAGCCTTTTGTTTGTAGTAAATCATTAGAGGGGCAAACAATCATCCGGACATGTTAAATGTTAAAGCTATTTTTACTGCGCACCGTCACCAACGGAATTGGTCCGAGAAGGCGAGGTGGGCTAGTAAGGAGAAGAGGGAGTAGGAAAGTGAATGAGATGGTGTCCTGTTGGCAGCTTCAGTTTGGTATACACTGTGCACTGAGCTTTGGTGCGAGTATCGGATCAATGTCAGTCCTTGTGTGCTGTTGGTGCGGCTTATGTGTTGATTGTTTGTTGTTGCGGTGTGGTGAAGTGTGTGTGGCTGCAGTGCGAGAGATGGTTGTGTGAGTTTTGTGTGAGTTAAGTATGCCGAAATGTTAAGCTTTATGGTTAGTGGGTTATATGTTTCACAGCTGACCTTCGCAGGATGGCTAAATGCCTAGAGTGAGAATCTATGGTGGTGGAGGGGCCCAGGTCTCACAATACACTACATTCCACCATTGGTCCATCTCCAGGAGACACCGGCTACATTCATTTGGATTTAATCCGTTAAGACAGGAACCTTCCATGCGTGGATTCTTGTACCCCGGGCGAACACCCACACTTCACGCATCTGCTAACCAGACAGCATTATTGACCAGATGGCGCCTCTTGTGCCAAGTGCATCAAGATCATTTAATGCCCAGGTTCCCAACTAGCCTCCCTGCTTTAAGTCATGACATTCATCCTGCTGCTACCAGGCAGATTGGATCTGTGTTCTTGTCCTGAGATGGCCAAGTAACGACATCAGATTGATTCAGGGTGTCACCGCTTCAGCTCCCTGTGCTCCAGCCTTGAGTAGACACACACACGCAAAATACCCAGACACCCCTGTCTTGTCCTGACGAAGACCCCCATAAGAAAGGCTTATATTCCAGCCCCAGAGAGGCTGAAACACTGTGGTGTAGACTTTGACTTTTGAGTCACAGTGCTTCAAAATACTCACTTTTTTGTTTCTTGTAATTGTGGTAACTTCCACCTTGTGTTATACTTGTTCATTTGTTATGACCCCTCTTTGGTTGTACCTTGACAGTAGGATATGTACTGTGTAGATTTTATGTACTTCACTCCAAGCGATGTATCTTGGTGATATACCCATTGTAATTGACATTGCCCTGTGTTGTGTCTCCTGGTAGACATTTGTATGTGGTTGTTCCAAACTATAATGAAACATGTTGAAACAATTGAGGGGTGTGATCATCATTGATCGGTGTGATTTGATTTTCCGACGTGGTTAAGGGGTCAGTTTTTGTTCTACTGACCTATTCATTTGTGTCTGACAACACCATACAATAGACAAAGATATATGCCACACCTAGATTTGAGTGTCCTGCAAAGTCATGGAGAGGCCTAGGTTTCAAACTAAATGTTGCACTTGCTAACATTCACAAATCTGTCTGAATGCGATGCAAGGCAAAATGTACAATCCTGTCTAGATGTGACGCAGGTAAATGTTCATAAATTCTATCTAAATTGTATAATTGTTATCATTTATAGTTATATCAGGGTCTGGCGTAGGCCAACGTGCACAGTTCTATCTGAGTCTGGCACTTGCTAACAATCACAATTCTATCTGTATGAGACAAAGGCCAATGGTTAATGGTATATTACCCATGTATAAAGATGGAGTCTATGCCTAGTTTTGAGAGTCCTGTATATTGGAAAAAAAAGGCCTAGGTTTCATAATGCAGCAGGTTTCAGAATATAATACAGTAGATTTAGTTTTATAGCAAACACAGATGGTTTGATATTGTTAAGGATGGCACTCTGTCAAGAGTGGCACAGGGCCCCCAGGTAGGGTTTGGGTGGCTGTGCTGATGTAAGGTGACAGATAAGTACACACACAGCAGGAAACTCATCAAGAAAGAAAAGTTGGCAACTGTAGTTGTGAACAGAAAGGGGCAGGAAATGCGAAGATACAAACAAACTGGATTCCCTCTTGGGGTGTATGCAGATATGAAAAAAGAGTGTTCCACGGACCTTTGGAAACTCCAGCCTTCTACACGGATTACTATTAAAGAGGTCCACTCTGTTTGCTCGTGACTGGGAACAACAGCTGTGGGTGTCTGTTAAACAGAAAACGCGACAAGGGAAGGGGCAGAGGTTGCCTGCCGGAAACCAACAGTCAAGCTCTGTACACAGGATCAACATAAGACACAAGAGAGACAAGAACAGAAAAAACCAGGGACAAGGAAGTCTAAGAGAAATCAAGCAGAAGGGAATGAAGGAAGAAACAGTCAAATAGAAATGGGTAAACTAAAGGGGAGGACAGAGGAGTCAAGGAAGAGAAGGACAGGGATCAAGAACAAGGGGTTGCAAACAAGGAAGAGAGACAAGGGAGCAGCAGCCAGGAAAGAGGGGGGCTGCAAACAAGGAAGCAGGGCTGCAGTACCGAATGGTACAAGGTACAGAAAAACGGTAGTGGATTGCAGATGACTGTATTAGGCTGCAAGGCAGAGAGCCCAGAGGAGCAGGACTGAGAGCTGTAGTAGGCGGCAGATAGAGAGCCCAGAGGAGTAGGGTAGCAAGGAGCAAAACAAAAGGAACAGGGCGTAGAGGCAGAGAGACCAGAGAGTCAGGGCTGAAAGCAGAAGAGTGTAGCAGGCTGCAAGGCAGGGAGCCCAGCAGAGCAGAGCAGCAAGGAGCGAGCTTAGAGGAGCAGAGCAGTGAGGCAGGGAGCCCGGAAGGCTATGGCTGTAGGCAGCGGAGTGTAGCAGGCTGCAAGGCAGGAAGCCCAGAGGAGCAGGGCTGTGTGGCAGGGAGTCCAAAAGGCTAGGGCTGTAGGCAGTAGGGTGTAGCAGGCTGCAACGCAGGAAGCCCAGAGGAGCAGGACTGTGAGGCAGGGAGCCCAAAAGGCTAGGGCTGTAGGCAGCAGGGTGTAGCAGGCTGCAAGGCAGGAAGCCCAGAGGAGCAGGGCTGTGAGGCAGGGAGCCCAAAAGGCTAGGGCTGTAGGCAGCAGGCTGCAAGGCAGGGAGCCCGGAAAGAGCACTGGAACAAAAGCAGGAAAATGCAGCAGCAGGACAGCATAAAAATTCGAGTCAAAAGGCAAAAAGGGGCTGGGATGACTCTTGATGCAAGAGACAGAGCTCCTGCAGGCAGCTGCTTAAATACCGCTCTGCCCTGTACTGAGGCAGGCTAATTGGCAGCACCTGGAGCAGCACACGTGAATACAATCTGCCTCCTCCCTCTCTAGTTGTGAGATGGTGGAAGCAGCACAGATCCCTAGGGCTTCTGGGGGCTGTGGTTCCAATGATGACGAATGGGAATGGCCAGGAATTGATAGCTGTAGCAAGGTGCCTGGTGGTACATGTAGTTACTTGAGTTACATAAGAAGGCACCAAAATCACGCAAATGGGAATTAAGTACCAAAGTGTGAATTGGGGTTGTTCCAAGAGTATTCTGAAGATAAATGAATAACAAATAGTCCATGATGGTTGCCAATGTTTGTGCCCATGGCGCAGGCATGACAGTATGCCCCTCTCCAGGCCCCTCTCCAGGCTCCCTGAAGACTGACCAACAAGAAGAGCAAGACCAAGACCTGCCACACCATGAAAAAGTCTTATACCAAAAAGGCACATCATGAAGCTCCAAAAACTGTTTAAGGCTGCAAGGTGAGAGTCTTGAAGGGAGGAGACATTACCAATGTTCCGAACCTTTGAGGTAGAAGTCAGAAAGGACAAATTCTTAAGGGCCAAAGACCCAACAGTGCGTTCATGAACTGAGAGACTGAAGATCTGCTGCAGGCTCCATGGCATATATGTCTTTGAAAGTAGTGGTTTTCCTTAGGGCAGACAACAGTACAGTGCTGAAAGGTGGAACCAGAGATACAGCTGAATAGGTTGCTCTAGGAGGGTTTTCCAAATATTCAGAAGCAGCAATAGCAACATTAAGATTTGCAGCAGGGACTTCAGGAGTCACAAATGTTGCAGGGACACCGTGAATAGCAGGGAGTTCAGAAGCCACAGCAGCCAGGAGATCATGAATGGCAGTCGGAAGTTTAGGTGCTGTAGCAGCTGGGAGTATAGGTGCCACAGGAGTACCAGAGGGCAGGGACGCAACTGAGACTGAAGGAGTACAGTCTGGTAGTTTAAGTGCTGCAGAGGCACCAGCAGGAACAACCGGAGCTGTAGCCTTAATAGGAGAGCTGTTAACAGGCGTTGCAACATGTACTGTTCTTGCAGGCAGAGAGGAAGGGGGTGCTTCAACTGCAGTAAGAGTGATTTGAGATGCTGCTTCAGTAGCAGATTTAAGAGTACTAGCAGGAGGAGCAACAGAGATTGGGCTTGCAGATTCTGTAACAGGTAGCATGGCTGACGGAGGATCAGGGAAGGGTAGGCTTTCTGATAGCTGGCCTTCAAAGTCTTGTGTGCTCCAGTGGATAGATGGTTCTGGGGTATTGACTGTTGGCAAAGCTGGATTCCAGACAGGTACTGGGTATAATTCAGGATCTGACACATGGTCTGGTGCACAAAAGTCCAAAGAAGCAGAGTACCTCTCTGACTTGGTCACCTCTTTAGAGGCTGTAAGTGTGAGTAAAGGACCACCATCAAGGGTAAGAACGGGACAATCCTTTGACTCAACAGGATCTCCAGCCAGATGATTATACTTGATTTGTGGTGTAAAGGCAGTGTGAGTGATTTGGCCCACCGAAGGAGTTAATTCTTCACTATCTGAGCAACAGCCTGAGTTACCGTGGCTAGTAAGTGAATGAGCCAAGTCAAACTTTAGAAGGTATGCATATGCCAAGTTCAGGTCTTCCATCTGCTCTGTATAAGTCTTTATCCTTTCCTATATTACCCTTCCAGGCCTTATCATGCCAATCTCTATAGACAGAATGTCGGGTGTTGGGCATAGTGCCAGATGGTCTGGTAAATTGTGTCCCTTTGCTAGATTCTTACCATGCAAATAGACAAATTCATCATAGAGGTCTTCGGTTTGTCTTTTAAGACGTAAGAGTTGTTCTTGTAACAGGTATGTTCCATTAGCCTGTTCTACAGCTTCAGAATCTGGTGTAGTAGAAAATTTGGGTGTTGCAATAGGAAGACTGACCTTAGAGTTTTCATGGTTAGTAGTTACTGGGGAAGCATTAAGACAACCGATGGTCAGTATTGGTCTTTTGTACCCAGGGCCAGCTGCACTAACCTCAGGATACTGAATGCTTTGTTCTGTTAAATGAGTGTTTCCAGCAGTCTGGGGAGGTTGTGTAGCTTGCCAAGCTGATCTTGAGCATATCACTTTGGCAATGGCGTACTCTGGTTGAGAGTCTGCCACAATGAGTGCAATATCCTTGGCTGTAGCAGTGTTACGACATTGGTCCCAAGACAGGGTAGCCTGGGATAAAGGAATACAAGGTTCGTGTACCGGCTGAATGTCGAATGCAGTGTCAGAAGAAATGTCAGAAAACGCATGAGTGTTTTCCACTGGTTGGGCTAACAAAATCTGCAGGAATTCATTTTCTTGCTGTAGTTCTTCTACAGATAGAGACTGCGGATCATAGTTGCAAATGTCATAGTAGTTACACATAGAAGGGTCATCGAGCCAGTGAGTGTAGTACTGTGCTTGTAAACCTTTGTTTAGTTTACTAGGGCAAGTCTGTCTTTTAAACTAGGGTTTTTGTTTGCAGTTCTTAGACTTTTGCAGAGGTTTCTTAAATAGAAAGGAAAGCATCTTTGGTCTGTGTGTGCCTTTCCTGCCTATGGAACAAGCATTTTTTTGCTCTTGCATTCTGCCAAGGATGGCACTCTGTCAAGAGTGGCACAGGGCCCCCAGTTAGGGTTTGGGTGGCTGTGCTGATGTAAGGTGACAGATAAGTACACACACAGCAGGAAACTCATCAAGAAAGAAAAGTAGGCAACTGTAGTTGTGAACAGAAAGGGGCAGGAAATGCAAAGGTACAAACAAACGGGATTCCCTTTTGGGGTGTATGCAGATATGGAAAAAGAGTGTTCCACAGACCTTTGGAAACTCCAGCCTTCTGCATGGATTACTATTACAGAGGTCTACTCTGTTTGCTCATGGCTGGGAACAACAGCTGTGGGTGTCTGTTAAACAGAAAACGCAACAAGGGAAGTGGCAGAGGTTGGCCGGAAACCAACAGTCAAGCTCTGTACAAAGGATCAACATAAGACACAAGAGAGACAAGAACAGAAATAACCAGGGATAAGGAAGTCTAAGAGAAATCATGCAGAAGGGAATGAAGGAAGAAACAGTACAATAGAAATGGATAAACTAAAGGGGAGGACAGAGGAGTCAAGGAAGAGAAGGACAGGGATCAAGAACAAGGGGTTTCAAACAAGGAAGAGAGCAAGGGAGCAGCAGCCAGGAAAGAGGTGGCTGCAAACAAGGAAGCAGGGCTGCAGTACCGAATGGTACAAGGTACAGAAAAACTGTAGTGGATTGCAGAGGACTGTATTAGGCTGCAAGGCAGAGAGTCCAGAGGAGCAGGACTGAGAGCTGTAGTAGGCGGCAGACAGAGAGCCCAGAGGAGCAGGACTGAGAGCTGTACTAGGCGGCAGACAGAGAGCCCAGAGGAGCAGGACTGCGAGCTGTAGTAGGCGGAAGACAGAGAGCCCAGAGGAGTAGGGCAGCAAGGAGCAAACCCAAAGGATCAGGGCGTAGAGGCAGAGAGACCAGAGGGTCAGGGCTGAAAGCAGAAGAGAGTAGCAGGCTGCAAGGCAGGGAGCCCAGCGGAGTAGAGCAGCAAGGAGCGAGCTCAGAGGAGCAGAGCAGCGAGGCAGGGAGCCCGGAAGGCTATGGCTGTAGGCAGCAGAGTGTAACAGGCTGGAAGGCAGGGCGCCCAGAGGAGCAGGGCTGTGAGGCAGGGAGCCCAAAATGCTAGGACTGTAGGCAGCAGGGTGTAGCAGGCTGCAAGCCCAGAGGAGCAGGGCTGTGAGGCAGGGAGCTCAAAAGGCTAGGGCTGTAGGCAGCAGGGTGTAGCAGGCTGCAAGGCAGGAAGCCCAGAGGAGCAGGGCTGTGAGGCAGGGAGCCCAAAAGGCTAGGGCTATAGGCAGCAGGGTGCAGCAGGCTGCAAGGCAGGGAGCCCGGAAAGAGCACTGGAACAAAAGCTGGAAAATGCAGCAGCAGGAACAGCATACAAATTTGAGTCAAAAGGCAAAAAAGGGCTGGGAGGACTCTTGATGCAAGAGACAGAGCTCCTGCAGGCAGCTGCTTAAATACCGCCCTGCGCTGTACTGAGGAAGGTTAATTGGCAGCACCTGGAGCAGCACACCTGAATACAATCTGCCTCCTCCCTCTCTAGTCCTGAGATGGTGGAAGCAGCACAGATCACTAGGGCTTCTGGGGATTGTGGTTCCAATGATGACGAATGGGAATGGCCAGGAATTGATAGCTGTAGCAAGGTGCATTGTGATACATGTAGTTAGTTGAGTTAAATAAGAAGGCACCAAAGTCACGCAAATGGGAATTAAGTACCAAAGTGTGAATAGGGGTTGTTCCAAGAGTATTCTGAAGATAAAAGAATAACAAATAGTCCATGATGGTTGCCAATGTGTGTGCCCATGGCGCAGCCATGACAGATATACCTATATTTGAGAGTAGATTTATAACGGACGATTTCTAGTGTTGAGCATTCCATTGGAAAGTGATGTAGGTGAATTTTGCTCGGCAAGCTATGTTCTCAGGTAAGGTAATGTAGAGTGACAGGGGTTTCTGAAGTAGTGTGAATGCTCTACTCCCCACCCATGCCACACTTACTTTTTCTGTTGCTGCTGGTTGACAGCTGGCCACTGGCTACACCTGCTGACACCTGCAGACATATCTTGGAGCTGCCAATGTGGGAGCTGCCCATTGCCTCTGGGCCCATAGCCGTGAGGGCTGCTGGACAGAAGGCTGCCCTGAGAAGGCCAGTCAAGACCGAGTATCTCGCAATCAGGGCCGGGGGGAGGGCTGGGAGGCGGGAGGTAACAAACAAGGAAGTGGAATTGGGCAAGGGGTCCGGGACGGAGCGGGGTGCATTTAGCATTGGCCCAGGAGGGTCACCTACCTTTTTCCTTAACCTGCATTGCCTGACATGACACATCTGCCAACCAAGTTTCCTGTAGGTAGATCACGTCACACAGACTAAGCCACTGTACCCAATCAGGATCCTGCAGTTTGTTTCTTATGTCAGTGATAATCCAGTTTACAATTTTTAGAAGATATCCTGCAGGTGCCGACTGTGCGACAAGAGAACTGTTACCCAAGATCCTTGCATTAAACATATTGCGGGGGTATACAGGAAACAAATTGATTTACACTTTCTTTTGCTTGCCTGTAGATGGGACACTGGGCACTACTAGCTTTCCTGCTTGTACTGTATATTGCCTCATTAGTGTGCCAAACTATAATAGATTTTAAACTTTCCTGGGCACCAGAGCTGGCCAGGAGAGACTATAGGAGAGACCAACTCTAAGTTCTAACCAGGAATCATGCAAGTGACAGATGTTAAACTTTGAGTCTGGGTTGATTGCTATACCTCTGGTTGCGAGCAAGTCTTGACAATTAAGTGAACACTGTCTAATATATGTATTTGAAAATTCAAACTAGAGGCTACACCCCCACAATAGATATAGTCTGAAAGTACACAACAAATAGTACAAATCCTAAAATAGAAATCTTCCACCCCTAGGATTTCAGATATGGCTTTTATCAGTGTTCTTACTATCACGTTTCCGGTCTTTAAAAGGGCCGATTATGTTTAATTGACGAAAGCCCTCAAGGGGATCAGATTGAATTGGTGTCTTCCGGCTACTAACACCAACTCTGATATCAATGTCTGCAAGTTCCCATGTGGATGAATCATGTCAGACCTTGGCACTGAAATTCTGGAGGGACAGGCTTGGCCAACAGTTGGAGTAATGTTGCCATAAGATGTTTCCAACCTAGTGGAAGTTGCTCCTCCTTTAAGAGTAGGATGAGGCCCTGAGGGAACCTAGAGAAAATTCTCCATGTGGCAGTGACACAACTTAGTCTCTTGTTCCTTTAAAATTGCTACGGCTAGAGTAGTGTGTCCAGATGACAAGTTCCCCACTTGCAGAAGTCCCTTCTCCATACTTCTACTTGGTTCAGGGATTTGTTATATAAAGCCATGTTCATATATAGAGAGCTGTTCTACATATGTCAGTTTGGTAGCCTTTATCCGCCAATCTGATGACATTTGATTATCTAGTTGACAGCCACAGGGCCTGCTGGCACCTTTCATCAACCATTCCACAATCTCAAAGCACTTATCCAGCTGGGCCAGATCTTTATTTTCTTGCAGTTGACTGTGCGTTGATCGCCTCAATCACCCTTTCTGAATTCCTTGATGATACCCCATAGATAGAGATGAGTTAGAGCAATACCGATGCATTGCATGCTGCTTGCTGAGGTGAGGTGATAAATTCACAGAGCACGCTGAGATGTGCAGATATGGGATAAGACATTCCCTCCCATGTATTTATTTTATTTTATGTATTGGACGTTTTGTATGGCTCTTATACACAAGTGTTTCCAGGTACCAGAAGACAAGTTGGGGGCGGGGGGGCGGGGGGACATTGAAAAGAAAATAGAACAACAATATGGTTATATTGGCCTTGTGACAATCCTACCAGGCAAGTGCAAGGCAAGGTGTAAGTGTAGGGGGGAGGGAAAAGGTCAGGCGTGGGGTGCCCAAGGGGAGGGGGTGATCAAGTACTGGGGGGGCCAGGACAACATGTGCCAGGGGGAAGGAGAGGGGGAGGGAGGATGAGTGCAGTGGACAGGATGGACCAGACTAGGGCTAGGAAGGGAGCCAGAGGGCAGGTGCTGGCAAGGGATGCATGGGGGGACTGTTAGGGAGGTGGCCTGCCCCCTGTATGACCGTGAAGAGACCAGGCCCCAATCACAGCTGCAGAGGGAATGTTAGCATGGGAGGGAGAGAGGGAAGGAATAAGACAAAAGTAACATTTTGAGAAGTTTCCAGAATTTAAGAAGATCTGGCTCAAGCCTGAGGGGAGCAAGGAGGCTGTTCTAGAGGGAAAAAACCAGCCAAGGAAAGGGATCTACCTCCCGCTCTCTGCTTGGAGAAACGTTTGACCTGCAGAGAGTAGAAGCCAAAGGACAGATGGACTCTGGCAGGGAGGTATTTAGGGAGGGAAATCTGGATTTTGAGCGGTCCCAGGCCCTAAACAGCCTTGTGGGTGATGCAAAGGGTCTTGAATTTGATCTTTGCGGTCACTGGGAGCCAGTGGAGAGATTTTAGGACTGGAGAGATGTGGTCCCTAAGGCCAAGGATAAGTCTTGCAGTCCTATTTTGGATTACTTGAAGGGGGGTGAAAGGGGGAAAGAGGGAGACTGAGGACAAGGCTGTTGCAGTAGTCTCTAGAGAGAACCAGGGTTCTGGAGATATTGAGCTTCTGGGGGACGGTGAGGAAAGGTAGAAGGCCTCTGAGGAGGTGGAGCTGAAAGTTGGACTTCTAGCAAAGTCCGGGATGCGTGGAGAGAAAGAGAGAGAAGAGTCAAAGATTATCCTATGGCTTTTTGCCTCACAGGTGGGTGAGGGGAGGTGGCCCAAGGATGGTGGCCAGAGACTGGTGGGGAACAAGGAGAAGGCATCTAAATGAGAAGGATTTCTGTCTTACTGGCATTAAGGCAGAGGTCATTGGCAGAACACCATGCTTGAATCGCAGTAAGGTATGAGAGAGGATGGGGAGGGCATAGAAGATGCAGCTTAAAGGAGAGCTGTGTGTTGTCTGCATCTCACTAGACATGAGGGGAGAAGACTAAATGAGGCCTTGTAGAGCAGATCGCCTCAGAGTCCCCCACAAGCTGATTTTCTCAAATAATTCCAATAATTTCTGGAGGGGGGCGAGCCACTTGATCTAAAGCATAATGAATCAGTCTCTCGCAGAATCCATCCTCAGCTGGCATGCCTGAATGCAGCACATTCTCAGAAGAGTCCACCACAGAGTTGGGTTTATCACAGGAGACAAGGGGGCAATATGAAGAGTCATGGAGAGTGGGTACCTCCTCTATGTGATTTTCAGCAGCCCCCTTCTGGCATTTTTCTGCATACAGCTGATCGATCGACAGTTCTAGAGTTTCAAAAATAGATCTATTGGAGGGAGAGCAGTGTTAGAGCAACTCATTTTACCCACTGTGATTCTATCAATGTTCGAGTCTCTGAATGTCTGTGTGGTAGCCAAGATTGGCCCCTTCCCAAGAGTCACCTTGGCATCAGCTTGCAGCAATAAGGAGACAAGACACTGGACTGATGGATAAAAACAAGCTTCTTGTATTAGATAGAAAATAAGCAGCATACAGAGGAATGATCAGCAGAGAAGCAGGTAAATAGAGAAGGATGAGTGGGGGGCAGACAGCAATCTGCACTCTGAAGGGACCACCCTTAGACCAGAGATTATATAGCATATCATAAGCAAATCATTAATATATCATAGCATTTTCACAATGGGGGTTGTTACTTGGTATGACATTGCAGCCATTTTGCAATAACTGATGTTGTGGTTTATTACACAGTAACACCCAAGTCAGAGAGCTCCTTCAATGAATGTGGTGCAAATAAAGCACTTTTTATTCTTTTTTTTAAGGGTTCAATGTGGTAAGGCCTCCAACGCATCTCACACACAACCTCAACAAATACCCAGTGCCACAATGGACTAGGAACCAGACTGGGGTGTATTAAGAATATATTTATATATTAATTTATTCAGCCAAATATCACAAATAGATTACGTCAGCCACCAATGTTGTGGCAACACAAAAACACAATGGGGGTAATTCATAGAATTTAGCACACAAGTGGTGCACGCGGCTGGCGCACAGTGTGCACGTGCGAATCTCTGCACCAGCCGCGTGCACTAAAATCCATTTCCGCGCACAGCGTATTCATGGATTTTAGCTACCAAAACCAGCCGTGGTGCACAGTGGCGCAGCGACCCTGCAGCAGCGCCAGTTACGCCCCCAAGAATGCCCCTCGCGCAGGGAAAAGCCATCAAAATCCCCAATCCAGCGCAAAGGGCTGCGCCAACCCTGTAACAGCACGGCAAGCGGGGTACGTGTATTACTGGGGTTCGCAGGAAGTTTCACATGCGATTGGCCCTGTACAAGCGGGGTACGTGTATTACTGGGGTTCGCGTGGCAAGTTTTACACGCGATTTCAGCAGGGTACGTGTATTTCAGGGGTGCGCGGGAAGTTTTACACACGATTGGCAGGGGACGTGTATTTCAGGGGTGCGCGGGAAGTTTCACACGGAATTTCAGCAGGGTATGTGTATTTCAGGGGTGTGTGGGAAGTTTCACACGCAATTTCAGCAGGGTATGTGTATTTCAGGGGTGCGCGGGAAGTTTTACACGCGATTACAGCAGGGTACGTGTATTTCAAGGGTGCGGGGAAAGTTTTACATGCGATTGGCCTGGGTACGTTTATTTTAGGGGTGCGCGGGAAGTTTTACATGCGATTACAGCAGGGTACGTGTATTTCAGGGTTGCGCGGGAAGTTTTACACACGATTACAGCAGGGTACGTGTATTTCAGGGGTGCACGGGAAGTTTTACACGCGATTGGCCTGGGTACGTGTATTTCAGGGGTGCGCGGGATGTTTTACACGCGCTTGGCCTGGGAACGTGTATTTCAGGCGTGCGCGGGAATTTTTACACACGATTACAGCAAGGTACGTGTATTTTAGGGGTGCGCGGGAAGTTTTACACGCGATTGGCCTGGGTACGTGTATTTCAGGGGTGCGCAGGAAGTTTTACACGTGATTGGCCTGGGTACATGTATTTCAGGGGTGGTGGGAAGTTTTACACGCGATTTCAGCAGGGTATGTGTATTTCAGGGGTGCGCGGGAAGTTTTACACGTGATTGGCAGGGGACGTGTATTTCAGGGGTGCGCGGGAAGTTTCACACGCGCTTTCAGCAGGGTATGTGTATTTCAGGGGTGCGTGGGAAGTTTCACACGCGATTTCAGCAGGGTATATGTATTTCAGGGGTGCGCGGGAAGTTTTACACGCGATTTCAGCAGGGTACGTGTATTTCAGGGGTGCGCGGGAAGTTTTACACGCCATTGGCCTGGGTACGTGTATTTCAGTGGTGCGCGGGAAGTTTTACACGCGATTACAGCAGGGTACGTGTATTTCAGGGGTGCGGGGAAAGTTTTACATGAGATTGGCCTGGGTACGTGTATTTTAGGGGTGCGCGGGAAGTTTTACACGCGATTACAGCAGGGTACGTGCATTTCAGGGGTGCGCGGGAAGTTTTACACACAATTACAGCAGGGTACGCGTATTTCAGGGGTGCGCGGGAAGTTTTACACGCGATTGGCCTGGGTATGTGTATTTCAGGGGTGCGCAGGATGTTTTACACGCAATTGGCCTGGGTACGTGTATTTCAGGCGTGCAGGGAATTTTTACACACGATTACAGCAGGGTACGTGTATTTCAGGGGTGCGTGGGAAGTTTTACACACGATTGGCCTGGGTACGTGTATTTCAGGGGTGCGCAGGAAGTTTTACAGCGATTGGCCTGGGTACATGTATTTCAGGGGTGCGTGGGAAGTTTTACACGCGATTTTGCTGTCAGAGCGGGGGACGCATATTTCGGGGGTGCGCGGGGAGTCCTACACGTGAATTGGCAGTGTGGGTCTTCCCAGGTGTCCCCTCTACCCCCTCCACGGCCCCTGCAGGCAGCCCACACCACAGGGGACTACTCTGCACCCCTGGTCATGTCCCCCTGCACCCCCACCCCTCCAGCATTGACAGGCACCTGCCAGCAGGCCCCGACACATGTCCCCCAGCACCCCCACCCCCCAGCAGTGAGGGGCACCTGCCAGCAGGACCTGACACATGTCCGCCTGCACCCCCATCCCCCCAGCATTGACCGGCACCTGCCAGCAGGCCCCAACACATGTCCCCCTGCACCCCCACCCCCCAGCATTGACAGGCACCTGCCAGCAGGCCCCGACACATGTCCCCCAGCCCCTCCACCCCCCCAGCATTGACAGGCACCTGCCAGCAGGCCCCAACACATGTCCCCCAGCACCCCCACCCTCCCAGCATTGACAGGCACCTGCCAGCAGGCCCTGACACATGTCCCCCAGTCCCCCCACCCCCCCAGCTTTGACAGGCACCTGCCAGCAGGCCCCGACACATGTCCCCCACCACCCCCACCCCCCAGCAGTGAGGGGCACCTGCCAGCAGGACCCGGCACATGTCCGCCTGCATCCCCACCCCCCCAGCATTGACAGGCACCTGCCAGCAGGCCCCGACACATGTCCCCCTGCACCCCCACCCCCCCAGCATTGACAGGCACCTGCCAGCAGGCCCCGACACATGTCCCCTAGCCCCTCCACCCCCCCCAGCATTGACAGGCACCTGCCAGCAGGCCCCAACACATGTCCCCCAGCACCCCCACCCTCCCAGCATTGACAGGCACCTGCCAGCAGGCCCCG
Organism: Ambystoma mexicanum; assembly: GCF_040938575.1. Lineage (NCBI taxonomy): Eukaryota > Metazoa > Chordata > Amphibia > Caudata > Ambystomatidae > Ambystoma > Ambystoma mexicanum. The sequence continues at coordinate 359,175,283 of NC_090940.1, forward strand.
ACACATGTCCCCCAGCCAACACGTCATCATAATCTAGATCCCTGGCTCTTATGGCCACCCAAATCCCACCCCACGCCACCCCAGTCCAAACACCCAACCAAGCTTTACATCCACTCCAAATTGAAATCCCCATTACATGATAGATCACAAATAAGCAGTATGTGCATGAGTACAAGTCTGTCAGACACAATGGCAACACATGACTGAGAAAACCCACATTGTGACATGCATGAAATCAATGAGAGAAGACCACACATTGAAGTAAGAAACAAAAATGTATTCAAGTCAAAATGAAGGGAATGAAATCAAAACACAAAATAATGTGAATAATAATCAAAATGCTGCATGTCCCAAAAAATGATAAATAAATAAAATGAGAATCCAAATTAATCCAAATGAAAGTGGGCCTCATTACGACCCTGGCGGTAAGGGGTTAACGCCAGCGTTAGCTGCGCCGACCCCTTACCGCCAACTACGAGGTCCCTTAGCGCCATGGCGCTTTTAACACCTGCTTTTAGCAGGTGTTAAAATCCATGGCGCTAAGGGACCATGGAGTTAATTACGCCACCGTAATTTACGGTGGCGTAATTAACGCCTTCCCCACTCCCATTATGCCCTATGGGGCAAAAATGGGAATGGGGAAGGGTAAATGGGGATTGGGGACTTACCGCCCCGCCGACCTCGGAATGGGGCGGTAAGTCCGCCAACCACCATGGCGTAAACGTAGTTTACGCCATGGTGGTAAAGTCACGGCCCAGGCGGTAACTTACCGCCTGGGTCGTAATGAGGCCCCGTCCAACAAAGAAAATCCAAACGGAAAGAAAAGCGTAATATCCATTGCTCCATGGTGAAGAAAAAAAAAGATGAAGGAGAAAAATCTGCTGTAAAACTATGTCCAAATAGCAAATCCAGGGTCCATGAGCCCAACGACATAAATGAAACCTACAATGAAACCTACCTAATTACTAACTATATACAAGAATGTGGGGCATAGTCCATGCGCCCCAAATGAAAGAAAAAAGAAATGAAACTTAACACTAATGAACTATATACAATGGCGGCGGGCAAGTCCAACGGCTCACTTGTTGATGTCATGGGCCAGGGAATCATCGAACTCCTGTTCAATGTCTTGGAGGTGGGCCTGTTCTCTGGCCCTGAGGTCTCACAGGGATAACGCCATGTCCACCTCCAACTCCCTGCAAATTCCCTCGAGGCACTCAGCCCACCTCAGTGCCCTGCGCATTGAGTTCTCCGCCCTGACCATTGTGAGCCGTGCCTCCTCCGCCCGCCGCTGCTCCGCACCTATCTGCTGGCCCAACCGCTGCCACACGGAAGACACTCCCATTCCAGGGTCCTCCTGCCCTTCGGCCGATGCCTGCCCCTCTGATGTAGATGGCCCCAAGCCATGATGCCTCCCACGTTGAGCCTGCCGCTGCCTCCGACGCAACTGCCTCTGCCAGCACGATGGCATCCAGGCTGATGGAATCCACCGACGCCGTCGTGCATGTGCCCTGCCCGATGATGCCGGAACATCCTCCATCTGCTGGGGTCCAGTTGCTGTGGTGTCCACCCCTGCTGGACCTCCGACTGTGGCAGGGATGGTATCCCCACCGAGCTGGCTGCATTGGTCAGGGCAGGTCCATAGGGGGCCCTGGTGGCATCTGGGCCGGAAGACGGCATGGAGAACTACTGGCGCATAGTCTCCACAGAGGAGGAGAGGGCCGCCAGAGTGGTTGACACATGTACAAAACCCCCGACCATGGACACTCCCAACTGGGTAACGCAGGCACGCTGCTCTTCGTGACGACGTGCGTGCTCCCCCCGGGAAGCACGCACGTCATCACGAATGTCACGCGCGCTTTAACGCGACACCAATCAGGACCTTCTCCATACCGCCAGGGGTCCCCTCGTCCGCAGGTAGAGGAGTGTCAGATGACATAGACATCCCCCCTACCTGCGGACGGGCCTGGGATGGGGCATCCCTGCTGGTGCATGGTGGTGCAGTCACAGTGTCAGGGACAGTGACATGCACAGGCCCCTCCACGGCAACCTGTGCTGCCTCCTGCCCCTGCCCCTGGACTGTACCACTTGCACCAGTGGTACCACCCCCACCAGGCCCCATGTGCAGCTCAGTAGCGGCCTCCTCCTCCTCTGTGGAAACCACCAACCTGGATGGCTCCACACCATCTTCCGCCATTGCAAACCCCTGTGGGGGCTCACCCACCCCTTCCGCTGCAGCCGTAGTGGCAGACGCAGCACCAGTCCCCTCACTCCCGGACGATGGTAAATTCTGGGAGGGTGACTGGGCCTTGCGTCGCCGGCAGGTGGGGGCATCCCTGCCGCTTTGCTCCACAGCGCCGTCTCCACCCTCTTCATCACTTGCCGCTGTGTAGAGGGAGACATAGAACACAAGCATCAGGGTACTGTACAATGGTCCCCTAGACAGGAAGCAATAGCAGATGAGTGGCACTGTCAAACGTCACTTCCATCATGCCCCTCCACAACACATGGGTCAGTGCAGGCAAAACACATGCAGTAACAGGCATGGCACATGCAATGAACATTAGCATACATGTCCAAGGGACTCTTGAAACATACAATGCTGGTTTGAAACTCACATGCATTATGGGTCATTCCTATCACATGCACACACTTCACCGTAGTTTCATCCATCTGGCCTCGTACACCCCAGACACAGTGGATGCAAGGATGAGTAGGCTGCATCAGTGAATCTGAACATTGTCACAGACATGTGTCATGCACCCATGGCATTTACAAGTCACAGACACGCAAGTCAGACACACAGACATGGACACCATACATGTCCATGACCACAGCACCCATCTCTCACACCCCATCCATGACTAATAACAGAGACAGGCATGCATTAATGTGTGCATTCTGCATGCTGCTCCGCATGTTGCATTGTAACACATGCACCTACCATGTGGTTCACACATTACTGGTCTCACATGCATGACCATGATGTCCCTGCACACACACATACGTACATGGCCTATGTCACACATACAGGCAAGTATCAGACAACCAGCACCCTGCAACATGCCCTGTCTCACACAGTAATGCTTGGCCACTTACCGCCCAACTCCAGACGGGTCTGCCTCTGAAGGATCTGAGCATGGAGCGCTGGGCCTACGCGTTCCAGGACCCTCATCTGGATGGTACTCATGCTGCCCTGGCCCCCCTCCACGAGGCGCCGGGCCGTTATGAGGGTCCTGGACCTCAAGTCCTACCAACGCTTCTTGACTTGCTTGATGTTGCGGGTTGCCACCCCCTCCACGTTGATGACAACCACAAAGTCGTCCCAGATCCTATCCCGTCCTTCCTTGTTGGCGCGTGATATTCCGAAGAGGGCATCATAATGCCCCAGGACATGCTCCACCAGGACACCAACTTCCTTCTGACTGAAGCTGGTGGCCCTCTGCCCCTCTGGCTGGGGGTCGCCAGTGGTCTCAGATGGTGTTTGCCCCGACATGGCGACCCCCGAGGCAGGCCTGGGTGGGCAACTGGGTCCTGGGGCTGGGCTGTGGAGTGATGGTATCCTAGTCGGGAGTCTTCTGTTCCAGCAGGGGTGGACACAGCAACTGGACCCCTGCAGATGGCTGATGTGCAGGCACCAAATAGCAGTGCACTTGGGCAGCAGGTAGTCAGCCAGCAGCAGATGGCAGGTGGGAGCGTTCTCGGGGCTCTGGGGGGCAGTAAAATGGCCTTCAGGGCAGGAGCGTGGTCTTCCGTGTGTTTTCGTGTGGCCAGCTTGATATGGAGTGATTTGGCACGTGACAAAATTGCACGTCAGCGTGTAATTTGAGGAAAGGCCCTTAGCGCCTAAGCGCGTCAGCACACGTATGCAATTTCATTGGACCAAAGGCCCTTAGCGCGTAAGCACGTCTGTGACGTATCGCGCATGGGCGTTGCCCTTTCGTGTGTAAAACTTCCCGCGAACCCCAGGAATACACGTACCCTGCTAAAATCGCGTGTAAAACTTCCCGCGAACCCCAGGAATACACGTTCCCAGGCCAATCACGTGTGAAACTTCCCGCGAACCCCAGGAATACACGTACCCAGGCCAATCGAGTGTGAAACTTCCCGTGCACCCCTGAAATACACGTACCATGCTGAAATCGCGTGTGAAACTTCCCGCACACCCCTGAAATACACGTACACAGGCCAATCGCGTGTAAAACTTCCTGCGCACCCCTGAAATACACGTACCCTGCTGAAATCGCATGTGAAACGTCCCGCACACCCCTGAACTACACGTACCCAGGCCAATCGCGTGTAAAATGTCCCCTGTACCCCTGAAATACACGTACCCCACTCAGCTTTTTATTTGTGCACACTTTTGTAACGCGCAGGGATGCTACCGCCTGCCTTCGTGTGGCGGACGTGTTTAGGCCTATGCGTGTCTTTGCCCGTGCGCGGGTTTGCCCTATTCAATACCATGAATACGTGTGGTTCGCGTGCGTGTGGGCGTTCCGTGTACTTCCCAGCAGTACTTCCCCCATTACGCCTTCTTTTTCACGCGTTATTCCCCATTCCGCGTGTTACGCCCCCTGTTCCGCTTACTTTTGTTGTGTGCGATGCACGGATTTGGCGCACAACCAGTGGAAAAGTAGCACAGCGCCTTCCTTGAATCGCAAGCGTGCGCAGGTGCTTGCTTTCTCACGCTTGCGCCTCCTTGCGCCTGCTTGCGCTGGGATTTTCGGCGCACGTTTGTTCCATGAATCAGCCCCCATGACTTCCATAAAGGCACTAACATAGAAATATGCTGTCACAATTAATTCCTTTTAGATCACCCACCAAGACAGAAGAAGAAGAATTCAACACACACAATGATAGCTAATTTTGTTAAGCTTTCTCCCAGCAACCCTCATCCCCACAACATGAATTAGGCTTGATTCCTTTGAAAGGAAAGCAGTGGCAGGCAGTGGGAACACAATGGAAAAATCGGATTTTTGAATATTTGATCACAGAACCAATAGGGGAGACAGAAAGGCAATGAGAAACATTTGTTTTTCTACACTTAACAATAACACACAGGGCTTTGGAGTTTTTATCAGAACAGAATGAGAAAATCAGTTTTGGGTTGGAATCACAGATGCAATGTAAGACAGAAAATGCAAATGGGAAAATTTGTTTTTGAGAGCGTAATGGCAAAATTGATTTTGGGGTGTTTAGCACAGCTGCAATGTGAGAAAGAAAACACAAATAGTAAATTCGTTTTGCAGGGCACAATGGGTGCACAGCGCAATTTCTTGTTGCACCTTGCATATGCACAGGCACTACTAGGCTTACCACTTCTGATTTAACATGAAGGGGATCAGTGAGGAATTTTGTTTTTACACTCTGCGCACACATGTTGAACAAGGCTTTGGGGTTAATTCTTCTGGCAAATATTTTTGACTATACCGACTCAAAACACACTGGGAAAAGATTGTTGGTTTCGAAAGCCAACAATACAGATCCCGTGAATTAATTTGGGGAATTAATTGATATACTTTGATAAATATACTAAGGATCTACAAAGTCAAACAGGGTATTTTTCAATGGGGGAATAACTAAAACAATGCTTGGAAAATATAGGGCCTACACAATCTAGGGCTTTGGGAGTAGTTCTACTTAAAGGAGAGGTCTGGACTGGGCATCATGGAGCATTAGAACACACTGCTAGGACAGCAAGTGGTTCAGACAGGGATCTCCTCTCTTTTCTCCAAGGGGTCCCAGTCAGTTTCTATGTCTCCTGTCTCTTGCCTCTACTGCAAGATTAGGCCTCTCTCTGATGGGATGTTTCTCGCCAGATTTCGGCAGCAGGTCACCTCTTGGAATTAGTGGAAAATCTCCAGCTTTGATGCAAACAGGCTTATTTGTAGGGGAAATGACATCACAAACTTGTCATGATTTTCACGGAAGGGATTGGCTAGTCTTCACTACCCCCTCCCACATGTGTGCTAATAGGACAAGGGGATGGGGGAGTGCTTTGAGTTAGCTATGGGAGGAGAGAGCTTCATGATCCCACTTTGACAGATGGGCTTGGTCATGTTTTTGAACTCAAAATATCTCAACATGGCAAGTACCCTGAATTTTCAAATCTTTACATGTATGAACACATTTTTTAGAACTATATTTTAAGGCAAATCAGATAAGACTAGTATGGACTCTGCACGCCCTTCCTGTGCAGAGATACAGTTTTTCTTCATTTACTCAGGAACCATATCATTGAAAAACATGCCACTTTATGGGCATCATATTAATGATTCTTGGCTTGCTTTTATCAACTTTCGCATCTCTGCTAATCGTAGGAAGGCTCCAATCACATTTTCATTCATATCTTTAGTTGTTTTTATCTTACCAAAATTGTTTGAGCATGGTTAGAAGTAGGTGACTCAACTTTCATAAAAGCCTGCAATGACCATTGTGCGATGTACGCTGCCCATGTTATGCGATAACATTTATTTCTCCCATTTAAGCACACTGCAGTTTCATATCCTTTAGCTCCACCTTTTTTTAAGTTTCACTTCTTCTCTTCAGGCACATGACGTAAGCAGAGCTGCCTAATGGCACAAATGTTTTTCTTTATGGGATTTGTGACCTGGAGGTCACAAGCGCTGCAGATCAGACACCACATTTCTGATCTCAAAAGTGTTCCTGCTTGTAATTTTAAGGAAGGGCACTGATGGATGAAGACAACCAGGCCTGAATCTCCAGGGCAACAGAGGGAGGTCCTGGAGTTTACTTTCACATCTGAAGAAATAGCTAGCAGGACATTGCCTTTCAAACTCACACACCATTGCTTTAAATGATATCTTATACAACACACAATTTAACAATATATGCATATCATTCCTGAATGGTACATGTAGATGAGAACACATGCACAAGCTTGAAAACATGGTGGGCATTTCACTTGGCATCCTGTAAATTTTGGAGGGAAAAAACAAAAAATGACATTTTGTTTTATTTACTTTACATGTAAAATGCTCTGTTTTACTGCAGCTGCTGGGAACACACTTCTGACATCCCATTGAAGATACTGTGCATTGCCGTTTCATATGTGTGGTTGCAGCTCTCCATGGACTTGTTAAACATCATTGCAACATCTTTCTTTCCCTTCATGAAATGCATTGCGCACCACTCCACATTTTTTAAATTGAGGCCCACTTTCTTTCCTTTGCGATTTAGGTTCAATAGGCCTTATGTCCAACATCATTTCTGTGCTGGCCCTTTATTTTGGTGAGCCCTCATAACTGACTCTGGCCTCTTTATTTCAGGCATCCAGGGGCTATGTTTCACCCCATATGGTCTTGTGACCTTGTGATGTTCATGTGTGGGTACATTGTGTTCTAATATGCATTTACAGAAAAACTAGTTATCTCCCATACGTGGTGCTAATATTACACTTGTAGAGAGCAAACGGAAGAGCAGGTCTGATGTGTCGCATTGCCTTGTTACGGGTCTACGTCCGATCTGCTCCAGATGGGATGTGGGCATGTCAGAAGAGGTGAGTGCACAGGGAGGCCGCAGGCAAAGGCGAGGGTGGATAGCCACAGGGATTGTCACAGAAGTATGTTGCTTCAGAGACATAGATCGTCATCCTCTAAGGTCCGAATTCAAAAGAATTCATACAGGTCGGCATTTGACATCTGTCTTAACACATCTACCGTGTCCTGTTCATTGAGGTGTCTTTGGAGGCGTCCTCCTTAATTAGAGGTGTCTCTACTTCAAGTGGCAGCAGCCTGGCTTCGGCGGGTAAGTGGAGCACCTGTTAGCACAGCATGACACAAGGCTGTGAAGAAGCACAACTATCAATGCAAAGCAGCAATTATAACAACAATGATTAAAATACCATGTAGAATGGAAGAGTCCAGTGAACCAAAAGCCTTTTTAATCCAAGTTAACAGTGATATGATATGATATGTTATGATATGATATGATATATGATAAGTTATTTATAACTCGCTTAATACCCACAGGTTTCTAAGCGTGGACCCGGGGATCGAACCTGTGGTGCTCTGTTTCATCTTGCTTCCAAGGCAATAACGTTGCCCTGAGCTATCCTCCTGAGGTGAGCCAGCATAAAATTTGTTTATATCATGTAAGGTGGTACCAAACCCTCTGAGGTGTTTTATGACACCCTCAACGTGGGAGGAGTTATCTGGTAGCCAGGTGCAGCATTCTGTCCTATAATTTTACAGGTACCCCTTGGGCAGCTAGTAAATAATCAAGCACCATTCTTTTCTGGAGGACCATAGTTCTGAATGCAACTTGTTTGCTTTTAAGCATCTGTATTCCTTTTGCAGTGTTTTAAGCTATCTTTTCGAGGTGGAGTGATATGATATGATCCTTTATTTATATAGCGCCTATACACAATGTGTTTCAAAGCACTTACGAATTGGGAATCGGCCCTGTTGATCGCCATTCCAATATTCCACACCACAAACCCTATGAAGCCTTTGAACCATGTCCAGGTGTCGCATTTGGAAAGTCGTGGGTGTAGGTAGCTTTTGGAAAAAGGGGCACATGGCAGATCACTGGGTGAATGAACACTATGGTGCACTGACCAGTCCAGTTAGCTGCCAGCCATTGGTAGGCCCTATCCCCAAAAAGGAAATATAACTCTCTGTGGGTGTAGAGTGCTATTGTGGTGTTATGTGTGTCATTACTATGAAATGGTCCTATCCTACTGACAGTTGTGTGGTTTTCGGTGGTGGTGGTAGCCCTTATTTTAAGGACAAAGGTAGCTGGCGTGAGATCTATTGAAGGAAGGGTGCCTATCAAGGTGAAAGAGATCAGAGCATGTGGAACTAGTGCAGTCGGTATTCTAGGAGGTATAGCATTGGCATAGTTCGGGTAGAAAATCCTGAGGGATGGATGGGTCAAAATGGGACAAGAAGAGTAATTGATCACGAGGTCATAACACAATTCATCAAATTGAGCGGCACAGGGATGAAGGGAATCCCCCCATTGCCTTACATACGAGTGTGGGAGCATACATAGCAATCAGAGGTATTCATTAGGTCAGTGTAGGCTCAAGAGAAGTTGAGGTAGGTGTTGGTATCTGGATTCAGGATGGTATAGGGAGGGGGAGGCATAGCCAATACCATTGTAAGGAACAGCAACATCTTGGAAACAATTCAGACAGTGAATGACAAATGCATCAATAATGCAATAGCAGCGTTATTCCTACCTTTATCACTTCAACCTTGCGGAGATTGGAGTCTTGTGCCCAAAAGAGTGTCAGTTATTACAGAATCCAGTAGACAGGAGAGGGGATGATGCAAAAGTTCAGGATCCCTGCAAGGATGATGATGACATAAGCATAGAGCTGGATGAAATCATGCTCTATTGTCCCACTATTATAGCCTTGTGAGCAGCGAGGAGGAGACTCATGTGCTTCACGTGGGTCAGGAATAGATGGCATATGCAGAGATCAATAACTACAGAACAATGCTTGTGCTGAGGTGCTGGGCACATTCAGCTTTTCCCCAAACCTCTTGGGCTGGGGGATTTATGTACCTATACTCCAGGTGTGCAGCATTATTGTAGCTGATGGTGAAAAATCATTTGAGAGCGGTGGCCCACCTGTAGGAGATGGATGCAGCAAAGTATTGAGAGTGTTGGGCCACCCGTAGGAAACAGGTGTAGCAATGGCATGCTTTTGGTATGTGTGGTTCACCTGCTGATGTCAGGTGAGATGGTGGCCGCACTTTGCACAGTGCACCTTGGGACAGGTAGCAGTGCTTCATCATCCAGGAGTGTTGGATATGGAGTCAACGGGATTTTAGCTGCTGGCACCCAAGCGGGCAGCTGAATAGGGATGTCTTTGATGCTGGAAAACATCAGTCGTGTTTGTCCTGCATCCCTTGCTATTCTTCGTCATAGATTGGAGGCACTGTTCTCACACACTGGCTTGCGTGGACCCAGGAGTCACAGCCTCCAGCGTACTGCAGTGTGGGTTGTCAGCAAGAACTGAAAAGGACCCTTGCAGCGAGGATACAGGGATGAATTTCGCTGATGCAATTTCAGGGGCACCCAATCACCAGGCAGGAGGCTGTGGCACGGTGTTTCCGGCTGTCTAGGAAGGGCTTCTTATATTTGCTTTAAGTGAGAACTGACAATGAGTATTAGTATTTCGAAATAGGAAACAACAGGATCATCATTCAGTTGTAAATCCCAGAGTTCAGGGGAAGGTGGAGTAACTGGCATTCTCATAGGCCTCCCCATGAGAATTTCGTGTGGGGAGAGGCGTGCACTATATTTACATTGTTTCTTATGTCCATGAGTACAAGAAGGAGGGCATCAGGCCACTTTAACCCTGTTTCCTTGCAAACATTGCCAAGGGAGAGATGCACGTTGAAGTTTCAGCGTTCCACCCCCGTGCCAATTGTGGGTAAAAACTGCAATGACATTTCTGAAGTATCCCTAGGCACTGCAAATGTTCTGTACAATCTGTCCAGTGAAATGGGTGCATCTGTCATAGTTTATGGAAACTGGAAGGCCAAAACTTGGGATGAATTGTTTCAACAGTTTCTTGGCCACTGTAATGGAATCAGAATATTTACAGGGGTAGGTCTCAGTCCATCCAGAAAATATGTCTATCACCACAAGGACGTAGTCGAAGGAGGCACACCTGGACATGCTAATGAAATTGATTTGGAGATTAACAAAGGGGGCATAAGGGACTTCATGTGCCTCTGGAGTGGTTTTCACAGGCTTTCCGGGGTTGATCGCGATGCATGTTGGAAAGTGAGCACATTATTTCTGAGCAATGGAGGGGAAATTAGGAGCAAACCAATATCTCCGGCCCTCTGCAGTCATCTTTCCCTTGCTGGAATGGGGCACAGACTGAGCAATAAAGGCTAAATAAGGTAGTAAAGATAGTGGGGCCACTAACCAGCCCGAGTTATTATGCCATTGGCGATCAGAGCAACACACACATCCTTTACATTGCCAGCCCTGTTCCTTGGAGGTTCACCAGGACGGAAAGAGATGCTAGGGCATCCTCAAATGAGAAGAGGAACAGCGGTACATAATCATGAGCCTGAGGGCCATGGATGTCAGCATGTTTTGACATGGCATCAGGCCAATGCGTTACCCTGCGAGGTGGTATCATAAAATCAAGTGTGGGCCTTATATTTCACAATGGCCAACTTGGTGGGTTCACTGGCAAGGCAAGGCAGTCATGCGGCTGCGGGTCATCAAGTGTGAGTAGGAGGGAGGCATGGTTGAGTGGGGTGCATCTTATGAGAGTAATATTGGTGGAGGAGAGGAGCAATTGTTCTTATTTGGTGAGACGTGCAGCAGATAGGTGTTCTGTTTTACCCCTTAGTAGGAGTGCAAATACACAGTGTCACACTGCTACAATTATGTGTTGCGCTAGGGCAATGTTGCCTGCTTTTATAAGGAGAAAGGGAGAAACAGCTATCACTATGAGACAATTGGGAAAGGCAGAGGCTACAGTGTCTAACTGTGAGCTAAAATAATCTACATGGCGTTGATCACTGTGGTTCTGTGTGAGTCCGCCTAAGGCATACCCCTCTTTCGCATCACAGAACTGGGTGAATGATTTAGAGTAGTCAGGAATGTTGGGGGCAATATCGAGGGCAGCCTAGATCTTGGAGAAGGCTGTGGAAGCATCAGGAGCAAATGTGAGTTTGTCAGGTTGGGAGTCATGTAGCATATTTTGCAGAGGTGCTACCATAGAGGCAAAATCAGGGATTCAGGGGTGGCAGAAATTGTTTATTCCTAAAAAGGAGAGTAACTATCTCTTAGTGGAGGGAATGGGGCATTGTAAGATGCAGGACACACAAGAGGGGGCAATGCACCTAGCACCATGGGAAATGTTTTTTTTTATGGACCAAGGGTAGGTAGAGCTTCATTTTTGCCTTGTTCACTTTGTGAACTTTTACTGCTAGGGCAGTGGGGAGCACTTCAGAGTCAGTGAGGGAGACCTGCAAGGAAGGTGATGCTAACAGTAGGTAATCCACACATTGGATCATAGTGGAGCCAACCCGGAAAGTGACATCCTGGAGGTCTTCCTGAAGTATCTGGGAGAAGAGAGACAGGGAGTCAATATAGCCCATTGGAAGGGACCTGTAGGTGAGCTGAGGTCCCTTGTATGTGACTGCAAAGAGATACTGAGAGTAGGGATGGATGGGACAGAGAAGAGTGCAGAGGCAAGATCAATGCAAGTGAAACATTGGTAGTTGGGCGGGATACAAGAGAGAAGGGTCAGGGGGTAGACAACCACTGGATGTGTCCATAGAAGATATTCATTTCCTGGTATCCATTATTAGGAGAAGGAGGATGCAGAGGGGGTAGTGGTGGGGGTAGACAGTAAAAATTAGAATTGCAAGTTGAATGAAATCATTACAAGGAATAGTGGGTCCATATTGCCACGGTATGGCGGGATTGGTAGGACATTTCTGGATGAGATGGCATGTCTGCTTACAATATCTGCAGAAAGGTTGCCCCAGCAGAGGCTGTTGGGCAGGCAGAAATGGGTGTGCAAAAGTCTGTTGTGGCTGGGGTCCCTGGTGAAAAGGGGGCAGAGGATTCTGTTGGACATATGGTACCCAGGCATACACGGCTTCAGAGGCAGTTTTCTGTTCCGCATGATGTATTTGCAAAGCCATGAGGCAGGTAAATGTTGAGCTGCTTGCAAAGCTTTTTAAATAGATTCAGCTTGCCACCCAATCTGAACATTTAGAATATTGTTTGAAATTTCAGGAAGAACACCATTCACACAATGAGAAACTAATGCAGGTTTAGCTTGTTTCCCAGTGTTTGCAATGCCTGAGTATTTAGTGAAACAGTCAATCTAGATAGGTAGTCAGAGGGACATTCTGATCGGTTCTGCTTGTAGGCTGTTATTTTTGACCAATCAGATTTGACTGCGTACTTTTCTTTGATGAGTGTAGTAAGTGCATTAATATTAGTAGTAATAGCCTCACCTTCCACCAGTGTGTCAGGCCATTGTAGTTTGTACATTATTTGTTTGTATAGAGTGTCTTTGAGCACAGCTCCTAGGAGTTGTTTAAGGTTTCCAATGGTGGGATCATAACAAGCAATCACTGTGTTCAAATGTTTGAAAAAATCAATAGGTTTGTCAGGCAACATCGAGAATGATTGTTCCATATGGTATAAGTCAGTGGAGCTCTAGGAAGTATGAATTCTCATAGGTATCGGTATTGGTCTGAGGGTAGGTGTGCATTGGCTTAAGGGCGGTGGCAGCAATGGCGGATGATTAGTTATCCAGAGTGTGCAGTTCCGGGGGTGTAGGCATGGAGGCATCTGACAATTGGAGGTTGTGTTTAGGGAATTCCTACAATGCAGCAGTATATTGTGGTGAACCTGGGTCTGCTGGAGCGAGTGATCTCTGTAAGTATTCAGAGGTCGACCTGCGTTCCAGGATGTGACAGCGTTGGTGTTGGGCGTGAGCAAAGGGGGTAGAGGAAGCTAGAGGTTTGGCTTTGATGGTAGAACGTAAAAAAACATGAAGTGGTGATTTGGGCACAGGGGGTGGTATGGGAGCAACAGGAAGGCTCCGGGGGGTGGATTGGATGGCTATGGTTGGGATGGCATGGCAGCTTGCTCTGGCGTGTGGGGTGGTGGGTCCCTCTGGTGTAGAGTAGGCAGTCTGTGGTCACTAAGGAGAGGCAAGAATGGTAGTAGATCGTCTAACACATTAACAGGTGGTGCTGTAGGTACTTCAAAGGGCAGTCTTTAACAGTGTCTGCAGAAACACATGGGTAGAGGACTGTTTTGCGAGTGTGTTCACTGTTTGGCTGACCAGCCCTTGAGGGATGCTTGTATTGTTCTAATTCTTTCACTAGCCTAGCCTGAGAGTTCCTAAGCAATCTAGTCTGACTGCTATGTAATCTGATCATTGATTCATTGTACCAGGCAAAATAGGCTGATCAATGCTCATCAGTCACCTTAGACTTTCTTTGCTCCAAAGCCCTGCACAAGGCAACAAGATGATCCACATGAAATGAGCCCTCAAGTGGCCGCTGAAACTCCTTTTCCACCCAAGTAAAAAAATTGCAATCTTTCAAATATTTACAGGTTAACGCCCCATACGTCCTAAACATGAAAAAGGCATTGGACCCTACTGCTGGTGTTAGTGGGGTTTTGGATTGCTCAGAGACCATCGCTAAGCCTAGGAATTAAAAGAGGGAGAGACACAAAGGGAGAAGGACCTGCAGGTAGTGCTGGTCAAGAGGGGTGGTGCAAACAACCTCCCGGCAATTATTTACTGGTGGTGACAGCGGAAAGACAAACAAGTGAGGTGCTACAGAAGGTGAGACAGGAGCGAGCAAGGTTTGATATAGGTTGCTGAATATAAAGATAAGTAATACACAAGGAGTACTAGAGGAACAACTTCAGGTTTGCCCAGCAGTAACATTCAGCACTTAATTCCTGAATGGCTGAGTTCCATCAGAATTGTGTCTTTAGTTGAAACAAGAACACAGATATAGACCGCAAGGCTCAGAGTCTTGTAGTAGATAAAGCAATGAACAGGGCCCAATCACAAAAATGTAGTTATGATTAAATTATTTTGTTTTTGCAAATCAAGGCCACCCCAAGCATGGTAGTAAAGCATGGAGGTATGTTTGTGCACTCATTTGTCTGTAGCATGGAAAGGGTGCTGGTCAATAGTAGCACAACATATTGACAATGTCCACGATAAATCAAGAAATGAAACACAAAGTCAATTCATCAACCAAAAATCACAATGACAAGTAACTCCAAGCAAATATGGAAATCCCTAAAACGAGGCAGGCCTACAGATGGTACTATAAAGACGTCTGTAGTAGGCCAAGCATATGTGTAGTAATGGCGTACCAACAAGAAAGACTGGACTTCATCAAAGCACACATTTTGTGCTTTGAAGAGACATGGCCATCAGAGCCACCGACCTGCGAAGGATACACAACTCATATGAACCCTACAATATTAAAGCTAAAGGTTGTCCTTCAGCAGTATTATTAATGTCAATCAAACCAGACTCACCATTTGAAGTAATAGAGACCTACAATATAGATACATAGGCACTAAATACGATTCTAGTGCATCGCCTGACAACTAGGAAATCTGATGTCAAAGTGGACTCTCAAACTACCAAGCTTCACATAAGTATTTTGAACATATTTTGGAACCCGAAAAAGAACAAGGACGAGAATGTAATAGACACTTTGCTATCTGCCATCGATAAAACTGCAATGAAATATGCTAGAGCAGAATTCATTGTATGTGGAGACTTTAATTTCCATCTCTATACTCAAGATGGGAAACCTATTGATGAGCATAGGCTAGAACATTGTGCTCGCAAATGGTCGGCAGAGATGTCAGATAGAAGATTCAAATGACTGGATGCATTAGCCCCTGGCACAAACACTCCGCTGCCTACATGGTCAAGAGGGAAGAATCAATCCATCATCGATTACATCTACTGCTCCAATGTTATAAACAAAAATGTAATGGATTCCACCAATACTTATTCACAGCACAGCAACCATTTCATCTTGACACGTACATGGCAGACAAAGGGAGCTAATCCAGAGAGAATAAACTTACCACCTTTGAGTCTGACAGCAGGCATGAATAGACTCAGAATATCTCAGAAAGACTTGGTAGGATTGACAGAAAACTTTAAAAATGCTAAGATGGAAGATAACAGCAAAATGAACTATGGATGGTTTCTCGATCGATTTTAAGCTAACGGCCCCCTCACATTGCCCCCAAACCACCCGTTCAATTTTGTTATAACAAAATCATAGCTGACAAAAAGAAGGAAATTAAAAAAACTGGGAAGCAAGCTAAATATGATCCCTGAGATAAAGAAGACTAAGATAAGAACTGGCAAACAAAAATATATAAATTGGCTAAAAACAGCCAACATGATGCAAGATCAAGAAAATGCAAAAACCATGCTTGGTGAATTAAAATCGCATAACATGAGGAATGTATGGGATCTATTAAAATCAAACCTGATGCAAAAAGCCAAAATGATAGCTGATGTGCAAGAACAGGCATGGGTTATGTATTTCGAAACCCTATACAAGGAAAGACACACGACCAAGAAAGTGATCGCTCCACCAAACAGAAAGAGATGGACTGTAACATGAGAACCGACAGAGATCTTGACATAATCCAGAAACTCAATATCTTGAGAGCCCCTGGACCTGACGGCCTATCGAATTCCGTCCTAAATAAGAACCCAGAAGCTTGGCCTGCCTTTTGCACGGAGATCTTCATATTAATAAACCACACCAACACTATTCCTGAATCATGACAACTCACAGCACTAGTTCTAATTTACAAACAAGGATCAACCAAAGAACCTTCAAACTATCGCCCCTTGGCTCTGCTGGACCCTTTAGGGTAAAATTTTGCAAACGTGCTACTAAAAAATCTCAACATCTGGTCTAAACAAGCAAAATGACAAACTGTGAGGCAAACCGGCTTTGTTCGACATATTGGGACCAATGTTAACTTAATAATCATGAATATGCTCAAACACGAAGTGGCCAAGTCTAAAACCCAGATATATGCTGCTTATATAGACTTACACCTTGAATTTGATAAGATCAACCGGAAGCTACAATGGGAGAAATTACAGCAATGGGACTGCCCATATGACATCCTAGAACCCATAACATTATTATATTCCAAGACTAAGATCCAAGAGAAAATGACTTCTGATGGGCTGGTGACCAAGCCTATATTGACCTGGAATGATCTAAAACAAGGATGTCCCTTGGCTGCGGCCGTGTTCAATATTTACACCTAAGATTTTGAAGCAAGCCTCTACACTCCTCTAATGAATCCCCCTAAACTCAATGATACTACCATCTCGTGTTCAATGTAGGCCGACAATATCATCTTCCTGGCGAAAACACCATCCAGACTACAAATAGCACTGAATAGAATGAAAGGATATATGGACAAGAACAAATTGGCTGTCAATGTCACCAAAACTAAAATCTTGACTTTAACATCACAATTCCAAAGAAAGACAAAGCAACCAGCCTTCTACATATAAGATGAAAAGCTTGAACAAGTCTGCATGTACAAATACTTGCGCATGTGGATCAACCAATCCCAAACTGAGCAAAGCTGGTTGACACATCTAAAATCCAAAGCCAAATCGTTGCCAAGGCAAGGTTTGATCATACATCAAAAATATGGCAAATTCTCCATTAAGCCTGCTGTCATGTTTTATAGACAAAAGGTAACTGCAATTCTAACCTACGGCGGAGCAACCCTTATAAACATAGACAAAGCCATTTGGGAACAAATCAAGGCAATTTACTGGAGAAAAGTTCTAGGGCTTCCTCAATCAACACCGATGCCCAGGATAAGATATGAACTAGGCCAGCAATCAATGCGCTAGATAGTCGTATGGAAAACCTTGGATCTCTTCCGCAACTCAGCAACGGAGACTCCATACCAGCGCTTGATATTTTGCAAACAACAGATCTACATGCTAATGATGCAGTGTTGACCGGATGAAAAGAAGCAGCCATGAAGACATGGATATGCTGATAAATAGGCCCCAGAAAGCGATAAAACTCCTCTCAAGAATTGATTGGATTGAAAATCAAAATCGGAAAAATCTATATAAACTTACACTAAAGCGCTGAATGAACTTCCACACTATCTCAGCTTATTCCCTGATCGCCAAGTCTGTGATGTGTTTCTAATATTTAGACTGAACTTCATACCAACCCGGGAGATTACAGGGAAAAGAAGCCAAAATAAAGAAAACATCAAAATGTGCACATTCTGCAAAAATGAAGCAGTAACTGAAACTATCAGGCATATTGTCATGGAATGTGAAGCACTAAACCATGAACGCGTTGCATTCTGTCGAAAATATTCTAGTGCTCCAACAGAACTTGAAAACTCTGAACGTTGATCTGAGATATTGATTGGGAATAATAGAAGAATGGTTACTACCCTAGTACATTTTTGGACCCGTATTTCTGATGATGGATACTCGATGATAGACTGAACAAGTGAAGATATCTGTCACTTGCATGTATCCACAGGAAACAACAGTCGATTGATATCTACTATAATACATACTCAGACTACGATTATTATTGGTGGAAAACGGATACATTGATGAATTTGTAAATAATTATACAATAAGAATTTTATTTAAAGAACGAAATGTAAGGTTTAAGACATAAACCATAACCATTCAATAAAAAAAAAATAGTAATGGCGTACCACAGTGACCTTTTGATTTAGTGGCAAAGGCAAGCCACAGCATGGAGTAAGTCAAAAGTACCACAGCGGCGGAGGACAAAACACAAGGCAAACCAATCAGCTGCGACCATAGAAACAGCAGCCCCAGGAATGCACAACAATCTTACAGCGACAGCTCGCTGAGAAAGAACTCTTAATAGACAATAAGGGGCAAATGCATCAGAACTTACAGCCAATGCTGCGGGCCATGTGACAACTCACCTGGACCCCCAAACTGTACACCCACCCAGGTCACAAATCATGGTTCTGTGGTGGCACACATTAACCAGGGGTGTAGTGATTCTGAAACTCACTCAATCTGGAGACAGTCCCATTGGTTTGTAAACGCCAAAAATAGACTGCAACGTCACACGGAACCATGGACCTGAATCACAAAAACATAATGAGAATCACAACCTCATATTTAAATGTTTAAACCTAACATGACAAAAAAAATAGAAATCAAAACATCACTAGCAAAGTGCGAAAAAAAAATTAACATCAGCAGCAGCATAAATTGTTTTAAAAGAACACGACAAATAGACAGTTATGACACTTATACAAAATAAACATCAGCAGAAGCCATTTTAACAGAACATGACAAACAGACAGTAACAACACGTACAAGCTGTTTGCAAAAACAGCCCTGTAAAATGGGCAGATCTTCATTGAGGGAGGAGCGGGCGCCAGTAAACTGTGATACCCAGATTAGAACTACAGAATAGAACTACAGAAGGACTGCAATCTGTAGTTCAGTGCTTGCCTTTGTTTGTTTTATGTTTGGTGAAAACATTGGATTTGATGTGGGCTGTGGCAGACACCCTGCCAGTGCTTCTGCACCTGCAGAGTGCTGCTGTGATAACATACAATGGGTGGGACATCTAACTCTAAAATGGTTAGTGCCTTCCTGGTTTGCCTCTCTTGTTCCCTACTTAAGCAGCCCTCCAGCCTCTTTTCCTTTGCAGTTGTTGAGCAGGTGCAAGGGGATCTAGGTCACCTGACATAAACGCCACCCACCTTTTTAGCCCTGCCTCTTTCTTTCTGCTCTTAACTCTTAGATCAAGGGCATCTATTGCCCGGGCGTCCTAAGTGAAGGGCAGATGAAGACAAGGGCAATTCCTGTTCAAACCAGGAGGACCCAGGGCCCGGACTCTTGCTCAGACAGCAGATAAGCATGCACCAACATGTATTTTCACCCTCAATCCCCATTGGTCATCCCCACCATGATCAGGCAATGCCAACTTCTCTGTTGCTGGGGTGAGGACAGGTGCTTCGTGGCACAGTAAGTTGTGTATTTGTAACAGTTTTTTTCTCATGGTGCAGTGCATGTGTGCCTGCTCCCCCCTCCTTTTGTCCCAGTTGCTTCCTTGTTTGTTGGCTCTCCTCCCAACATCCCTCCCTCCAACCATGCTCCAATTGGTTTACAGGCCCTTTAAATCAGCCACCCAAGGGTCCAGTGGTATCTGCTGGTGTCTGCCATGGTAGCACATAGCCTGCAGCCATCGACCTGCTGCAACGGATCAGGTAAGTCGTATCTGGGTGTGTTGTTCTGTGCTGTGCTCAAAAACGTAGCCTTTTCCCCCTTCTAGGAAAGCTGAATCTGGGTGTTTTATTGTGCCATACTCAAAAAAAATCTGGGTGTTTTCACACTCTCCGTGGCAAACCCCTCGAATGTTGAGCGATGCAGATGCGCAAGAGACACTGCCTGATTATATGTAGCACGCTTTGCTACGTCCACACTGCCATGCCTATAAGAACCGATGTACGGACCCTCTGCAGCAAAGCCCTCACAGGACACGGCCACGTTGTTGAGCCACACTGGTGTTTGGCGGCGATGGGGTAGCGATGCAGACTTTGAGCGTGGATGACCTCACCCTCCTGTCGGCAGCCGCAAGGTAAGAAAGTTGGGACGGTGTTAGCTTTGCTTCACTCCACGCAGCCCCCCTGATCTTGCACCCATTCCCCCTCTTGCATACGCGTTGCTCCCCCTGCAATTGATCCTCCCACCCTCCATGCACTTGTGTCTCCCCTCTTCATGTGCTCCCTTCAACTCAAGCCTTGTGTGCTCCCTCGCATTGTAAGTCCCATCATCTTGTTTGCGTGCGTGCGCTCCTGCACAACTTTGCCATGTGTGCTCCCTTGCTTCCCTAGCCGTGTTGACTCCCTCGCATTGAAGGTCCCCTCATCCTGTTTGCATGGTGCACTCCCTCACAACTTGGCCACATGCGTTCCCTTGCTTCCCTATCCATGTGCGCTCCTTCGCATCATAGGTCCCCGCATCCTGGTCCGTTCCCTCTGTTGTGTTTCCCTTCCTACCTCTCGCATCTCAGCCCTTCCCTCTTCTATCTATTGTGTACTATTCTGACACAGTCTGGTGCTCCACTGTGTTTCTGGCATTACTTTACATTGCCTGCATTCTTCTTCTATGTTCCTGTTGTGTTCTGTGCCTTGTTAACTGCATTGATTTTGTGTTTGCTCTCTACAGTTCTTGATATTGTTTTGCTATCCCCGGTTTGTGGTAGCACATTACAATTGCCTCCATTCTTCACTTCTAGGTTCCCTGGTAAGCTCTGTGTTTTGCTTTTGGTCCTGTCTTGAATCTTTACTTACAGGTTCCTTGTTGTGCTTTGTGCTTTGCCTTGGTTCTGTACTGCATCTGATTTGTAGGTCTGTTGTTTTGTTCTTAGTTGTTCCCCACTCCCTTTCATGTCACCCTTGTGCCTCCCTCCTGTCTGCCCCTTCTTCAGGATCCCCCGTCTCCCCTGCCAGGGCTTTTCTGTCCCTAACCCACCTCTTTTCTCCCTGCACCCCCTATGGAGCACTCTGTCTCACCTATCTTTTCTAACTGCTTTTCTTTCAAATATCATATCCCGCTCACTAAGTCTGGCAGGAAGATGCTCAAAAGGAATATCTTGGTCTCCAACTTAGGCCTTCTATCACTGTTACCTATACCAGTGCTTCCTCCAGGCGACCCTTACCGACATACTCTTTGTCGTTCCCTCTCCAGGCCTATGGACCCCCCATAAGGTCTCTGTTCTCTCTCCTTTATCCTCTTCTCCCATTGATGGTTGCACCTGTTGGGAGGCCCTCCTATCCCCTTCCACTCCTCTAAGACCATCATTGATGTCTACTTAAATGGCTCCGTCTTGGTCCAGGGCCCTCAGGCCAATCTCCTCCTCTTTAATAGATGCTTCCCACGCCTTTTCAACTTCCTTTCCTCTCATGCTAACCCTTCTTACCCCTCTTCGGGTCTTCTGCCACCTCTTCAGAACCCCCTGCTGCTTCTCTGGCCATCCTGTTGCCTCCCTCCTTTGCCACCCATCTGGCACTCTCTTCTCCCTCTCGGAGCCTTCTCTTCCTTCCTCCTCTGCCCATCCTCAGGCACCACCAACTCTTCCGCAGGGTGTAGCTCTGGCATGTGCCCCTCCTGGAAGTCCTTAAAATGTGGCAACCTGATCCACATCGCTACTCTCAACTCTTGTTCAGCTGTCAATCATTCCTCTGAGATCTGTCATCTCCTGGAGGAGCTTGATTTGGATATACGCAGTGTAAGATTTCTCAGAATCCATAGATATGGAACCAGACTTGGACCTGTATTGTAGCCGTAGAAATCTTTCTACAAATATAACCCTCTGAACACCCAAGGTAAATACAGAGGGATCTATTAGCTGAAAGATAAGGAACACCACACGAACGACCAGGCGCTGCAGGAAAACAAGAAGAACAAATTAGATCACAGATTTGATAACCAAGATGTAGTAGAATGGGCAGTGTTTGATTAAGAACTGACCAGTCTAAGGAGTATACCGGGAGGTTCTAGTCGAAGAATTTAGGAAGGCTTGGCCAAGATTTGGACAGGGATCCTGATGTAGATGATGTACCAAAGTAACACCCAGTGCACTATCCTAAACCAACGGCACGAGGACGCCTATGCGGATTGGAGGCAGTCTCTAGTCCCAGGCCCTGTCCCGCCGGCACGAGGACACCTAACGACTAGCGCAGGATGGCAGTCTCAAGTTCCGCGCTATAAGTACACTGGGGTGTAATTGGTAAATTCTCAGAACCAAGATGAGACAACCCTTATGCCAGAAATCCAAAGGAGAGAGATGGTAAGTAAGAGTTCCAAGTTCAACACACTCAGATATGTAAGCATTCTGGGTTCGGTGCACGTGTGGACCAGCAGAATTCAAGCGGCAGGCAGAGACTTGTAAGTAAGCGTTCCGGGTTCAGTGCATGTGTGGACCAGCAGAATTTGAGCGACAGGCAGAGATTTGTAAGTAAGCGTTCCGGGTTCGGTGCACGTGTAGACCAGCAGATTTCCAAGCGGCAGGCAGAGACTTGTAAGTAAGCGTTCCGGGTTCGGTGCACGTGTGGACCAGCAGATGCCAAGCAGCGGGTAAGACACGTGAGAGAGTGTTCCGAGTTCAGTGCACAAGGAAAACCAAGGAGGTAAGGGCAAGGTAAAGCAAAGGCAAGGACAAGGATAAAGGGCAATGAGAGAAACACAAGACGTAGATGCGGCTGATTATAAAATCAGAAGCGAAGAGCAGGCAACACGGAAGTCTTTAAATAGGTCGCCAAGGGAACGCATTCCTAACGTCATCCGTAGCACAGAGGACGCAAAGGACGCCAAAGTTACCATGGCAACCCGCATCCTTGAATCCTATGGAATCAGCTATGGCGAGAGCGTTGTTCCACGTTTTGCTGTGGTTTATTCTTGCGATGAAAAGAAAGAGAAAACGGGTAACCAGGTCGGAACCTGACACTCAGTTTCACAAGACTTGGTTCACGGCCAGCTGTCACGAGATTCGACACGGTCCTTCCCAATGGCTACAGGATCCTATCCAAACCCAGAACTAACTGTCCCTGTGGGGGTGTAGCCTTCATTTTCCCAGAGCGGATCCCTGCTTCTATCATTGCAATGCAGGACTCCTCCTTTGAATACCTTGTCTCCAGGATCTCTATCTCTCCTGGCCTCTCTATCAATGTGGCCAATATCTACATGTCACCTGGCCAGGGCACCCTCTTCCACCCTGAGTGGGCTGACCTCTCCTCCTCACTCCTTGCCTCTACCTCTCAACTTGTCCTCCTCTAAGAGAATTGAACATCTACTTGGATGCTACCAGCCCTTTTGCAAACTCTGTAATTCTCTCTCTCTCTCTCTTTTCTTCCCTCTGGCCTGACTCGCTCTGCAGGGGACATCCTGAATGTTCTGATCTCCTCAGACCTTCCCTTCTCTAACCCTCTCACCACTCTTCTCTCTTGGAGTGATCACTTTCTCCTTTCTTTCCACCTCTCACTCTCTTCCCTGCAGGTCAAGCCGACTCCAGCACTACCATCTACCTTCTCGGTCATCTGACCCATGAAGCATGTGTCAGTTGAGGCTTTCATCACTACTTTCTCTCATCCTCCTGCACCTTTGGCTGACTTGCACCCTGACACAGTCCTCTCTAACCTTAACCTCTCTATCTCTAACACTCTGGATGTCCTTGCCCCTGTCATGAAGATTAGCTTGAAGCCCAAATGCAAGTGTAGGGTGGTGGAGAGGAAGTGGAGGGTATCGGGCCACCCCCCAACAAACTGCCCTGCCGTCTGGTCCAAAGGCAGGGACGTCATTTCGCCAAAATGCCTGGGGTAGCGGAAGTGACATCACATGACCCTTGACCCCCTGATGACATCACAGGAAGTGATGTAATTTGACCCCACCCCAAAGTGATATCATGGGAAGCAATGGAACACAACCTTTCACCCGTTGACAAAACAGGAAGTGGCATCACATAGCATTGTACACTACGAAAAATATGGTTACAATATCACTATAATGTGATGGTCATTTCATACCTGAATGGATCGCCATATGTATCATTAAGATCAGTGTGTATAGGCCCATATTACCAAATTACTGTGATTGCAAGCAGACGTCCATGACCAAATGATAATGATGTGTTATTATATAGCACTTACGCTTAAGCGCTTTACATAGAAGAAATATACACCCAATATCACCCAACCTGTGTTGGTACCCATTTATTGACCTCAGAAGGATGAAAGGCTGAGTTGTGGAGTTTGAGAACAGACTAAATCAATGACTCACGCCCTGAAGTGTACCTGAAATAAACCTTTAATGAGTCTAGCAATTATTGTATAGAATTCCAGAAAGATACATTTTTTGGCATTCCTTTTCTTTCTTATTTAGGTTCAGTGCTGAAAGTGTTAGACTTGTGGCACTCCTGTTCTTATTTTTCTTATTTTTTTGGGGGCCCTGAACAAGAAAACCAGCCACTCCAGAATTAAAAAGCCACATAGTGCTGGACACAGCCCAGGAGCTTGCATTGCAAAAAAAAAAAATAATAATATTTTTTTAAATTATTTTTAGAGGTCGCTAGGGAGACCTCAGAGGTCGCACTTGCGACATCTGGTGACCCCCAAATGACCTCCCTGTCCAAAGGCAGTTCAGACGCTCTGTCCTCTCTAAGAAGAGAGCCTACATCCAAGCCTGCATATCTGCGGCATCTAAAAACTCGGCTGAACATTTCAAAATCTGCAAGGAGCTGGCCAATCCTGCTGCAGTATCTACCTCTCCTGTTCCCTCCCAGGTCCTCTGCAGTGCCTTGGCCTCTCATTTCACCTCTAAAACTCAGGACATCCTGTCCACCCTCTCTTCCTCTACATCCTTGTCTTCCTCCTCTACCACGTCTGGCCCATCTGATGCCATCTCTCCTCCTTTTTCTTCTCCTTTCCCCTGTGCACCCCTGAAGATGTTTCTAGAAATGTTTGATCTATGAAAGTTTTGTCAAAGCAGGTTCTACCCTGCTCATCCAGAACCATCAAGGACCACATCAACACCCTTGCTCCAGCCTTGGCCGATTTTTGCAATCACTACTTTGCCACTGGAATTTCCCCTGCCCCTTAAGCACTTCCTTGTGCAGCCCCTTCTAAAGAGGCCCTCGACCGATCCATCCTCTCAGGCTAACTATCGCTCAATCTGTTGGTTGCCTAGATGACCACCATCTGGCTTCAGGGCTGCCATAAGCATGGAAACTGCTCTCCTGAACACCCGTGAAGACTTTCTCTCCAATCTCCCTTCTGTCCTCATTCTCCTCAATTTATCCTCTGCTTTTGACATGGTAAACCATGCCATCCTACTGAATCTCCTCCATGACAACTTTGGTATTACTGATCAGGACCTGGCTTGGCTGACCTCCTTTCTCACCAACTGACCCTCTCAGGTCCAACTGGGGTATTTCCTCTCTTCTATCTCTCTCTCTACTTGTGGTGTTCCCCAGGTGTCTAAACTCTCTCCCTGGCTCTTCAACCACTACATGGCACCTCTCTCCCATTGCATCACTGCTTTCTGCTACAATTTTCAATGGTATGTGGATAGCACTCAGCTCTCTTTCAGGCTCCCCTCAACCACCTCTGTTTCTTCTCTTATACCAGACTGTCTGGCCGCAATTCAGGAATGCTGTGCCACCAATGATCTCTGTCTTGATGCCAGTAAGACTGAGATCCTCCTAATTGGGACAACTGTTACCTCCTTTGCTCTCTCTCTCTGGATGCCCACTCTGGGCCCTCGTCCTGCTCCTTCCTGTGAGGCTAAGAACCCTGGTGTCATCTTTGACTCTACCTTCTCCTTCTCTCCTCACATATCTGCTGTCTCTAAGAAGTCAAACTATCAGCTGCACCTCTTCAGAGGTATTCTTCCTTTTCTCACTTTCCCCCAGAAGCTTTGTCTCCAGATCTCTGGTCCTCTCTAGGTTGGATGATTGCAACAGCCTTTTCTAAATCTCCCTGCCTTTACTCTTCGACCTTTACAACTTATCCAGAACAGGACAGCAAGACTTGTCCTGGGCCTCAAGCCCAGGGATCAGATCTCTCCAGTGCTGGCATCTCTTCACTGGCTAGCTGTGGCTGCAAAGATCAAGTTCAAAACTCCCTGCATCGTCCACAAGGCTTTCTGGGGCCTAGGACCGCTCTACCTCCAATTTTCTCTTCCAAAATATCTTCCTTCTTGAGCCTTCCGCTCATTCACCTCCAACTCTGAGGGTCAGACACTTCTCCAAGCCCCTTCACAAGGGTTACCTCGGCTTGTGCCTCATTTTCCAGCAATAAGGAGACGAGACACTAGACTGATGGATGAAAACAAGCTTCTTGTATTAGATAGAAAATAAAACAGCATAAACAGAAATTATCAGCAGATAAGCAGGAAAATACAGAAAGACAAGTGGCAGGCAGTCAGGACTAAGTGCTCTGAAGGGACCACCCTTAGAGCACAGATTATATAGCATTTTATAAGCAAATCATTAATATATTATAGCATTTTCACAATCGGGGTGTTACTTGACATGACATTGGAGGCATTTGGTAATAACTGTCAGCATTCGACTTGTGACCTGATGTACATGGGCTGGGTACATTGTGTTGTAATATGGATAATCAGCATTCGCAGAAACACTACTGTTTTCTACCATACATAGTGCTAATCTTACACTAGTAGAGAGCAAGCAGAAGAGCAGTTCTGACGTGCCCCTTTGCCTTGTTACAGATTCTTGGTCTAATGTGCTCCAGGCGGTGTGTGCATGTCAGAGGTTCTGAGTGCAGAGGGAGGCCTCACGAAAAGGCAAACTGGTGGATCTGAGGCCTAAATGTATGAGAACGCATAATGTAGCATACCACAGAATAGCATAACATAGCATAGCATAGCATAATGTAGCATAACATAACAATCCTGCCACATCAGTCTGTAACAAAAATGGAGGAATGAGCATGGAACAGCCAGCATTGGCAGCATTTGCGTAGCCTGAGGTACATGCCTAGATGTACCCTGCGCTTGTATCTGGCATTGGCGACCAAGTTGAATCATAAAATCAGACATTGGAACTGATGCATACGAGCTGACAAAATCAGACTACATATTGGTGCTACCACCCTCGATCACAATTGCTACAGAAGCATTCGGTGTTGCCCCATTCTGATCTGTACCTTTTGACTGCACAGTGCCCATGTATTCATGGATTGCATAAACGTACTTGCCCAAACGTGGTTGTAATCCAGGAGCTGAAGCATTAACTCTCTTGATTTTTACCAGACACTCTCTCGGTTTCTTCACTTTCTGCATTTGATTAAGTTTTGACACTATGATTGAAAAGCTGCAGGGTACGGAATGCACTTGTTGCAGAATAATTCAACCAGTGTTCTAATAACCTAAAAAGGTACAAAGAAACAAGAAGAGAGGAGCCTAGCGTCAAATAAAATTTCCCTCAAGGCAGAAACTAGCTTAAGAGGCTGTCACTCTGATGCAATGCAGTGTGGGCTATTGTGGGGGATCACACACCTTCCAGACAGAGGCTGCACTAAGAAAAAGCTAAAAACATACTAAATGTACAAAAGAACAAGCAAAATCCCAAACTTCTGCCGAAAAACGTAGAGGCCCGATACGCCTAACCCGCAAGTTCTCACCACAATTATACTGGGATGGGTCAGGCCATAGCTGTAGATCAGGAGGTTGGTGCCCGGAAGCCTGGGTGAGCACATCCAAATGGCCCCTCGCTTTACCTCGCTGAGTTTCGCAAGCCAGTCCGTGCTGCAGCAAGAGCGTTCAGGTGACCAATCTCATTAGTTGCTCACTGCATGCTGTACGAGCCAAGAGATGCAGAGAGGAAAGGACCTCACACCATTCAAATACATATCAAGTCATGGCTCTCTCCTTGGTCATCACCAGTTGCCGCTTCTGACACTTTGCTCAAATCAAATCATGTTCCCTCCACTAGTTCCACCTTTTTCATACTATTCATTACTAAAAACACATTACTGTAATTCATGTTCACCTCCCTCTTCCTCATACCAATATGTACCACCTCTACAAATACTTCAATCATACCTCCTACCGGCTATGCATTCATTTTACACATCCCACTACACAATCACACATCCCTCTTTAGCAAACCTTACAGTTACACCCACAGAACCCTCATCTTTGT
Source organism: Ambystoma mexicanum (assembly GCF_040938575.1). Taxonomy (NCBI): domain Eukaryota; kingdom Metazoa; phylum Chordata; class Amphibia; order Caudata; family Ambystomatidae; genus Ambystoma; species Ambystoma mexicanum. Next base: position 359,203,539 of record NC_090940.1, read on the forward strand.
ACAATAACACCCACATAAACCTTCTGCAACTTAAAATACTCACTTTGTTTTTTCCAACATATATAACACAATGCCTACTAAAAGTCAACTCAGTAGAAAACAAAGAAAGGATAGAGCAGATAAAAAAGAGATGTCATATAGTCACTCTCCACTAAACAATGTATATAAAACATTCAAATAGAAGAACTAGTACCTCAATCAAGCAAACTGAATCAATCAGCACTGAAAAAAGTAATCCACCTCCTTCCAAAAATAAAAGTACAAAAATATGCAGTAAGGAAACTATACTTCAACATCAACTTCAAAATATATCAACCTATGTTGATATAGCCACAGACAAACATTCAAAAACATTTTTTTTTAAATGTCCAGCGCAGAGCTTTACAAGCTCATAAAGAAATCTTAAAAGTCATGTTCTGCACTCCAAAATACCAGAGAAAAATGGTCATTGAAGCTCTGCTTGACAGCTGTAACGCTCACCTGATTCCCGTAGAGGCGCCGGTCTTGACTGGGCGTATACCGTATCTTCAAAGGTGATGTGTAATACACGGCTGGCTCTTTGGGCTGGACCTCTGTGCACTGTATGTCTGACTCGAAGGGTAAGATGTCTGCAGATAGAAAATATGGGATTAAGGAACTGGGTTATTGAATGTCTCTCTCTTCTTCCCTTTCTCTTCTCCTGTAGAACCCCAAAGGTTAACGCTCTCACCTTAGGTAAGTGAACGCCGTGCTCTCTATCTGCCTCGGGGCAGGATGCTGTAACCAGTTTCTTCACTGGATAAGGGGAGCAGGCCTCTTGACTTCAGAGGACTGCTGTCCGTCGTTTACTGCACGAACGGTAAGTTTCGAGTAATCCTAATGTCTTTAAAGTCTTTAGTAATGATGTCTCTTGTTTTGCAGGGTTCCGGCGATGGCGGATGACGGGCTGAAGTGAGTTGAAGATGGAGCCCGTGTGATGAATAGAAGCGCCTGGAAGCACGTAAGTAAGCGCTTGTTGCCTGCTTCACGATGCGCTCTAACTGTCTTTTTATTTTGCAGGTACAAGTTCGGAGCGGCTGCAGGGTGCCGGAATACCCACTGGGTTAGGTGTGGAAAGGAGTAGTGGCACGTGAGTATTAAAGTTCCCCAATGTCTTTAAATGCACCTTGTTTTGTCTTTCAGATGCGGGATGCAGCGCCGAAGGCCTCCGGAGCGTGCGAAGAGTTGGTAAGCTTTTGTCTTTCAGATGCCGGAATGCAGTGTGAAGACCTCCGGAGCGCACGAAGAGTAGGTAAGCCTTTGTCTTTCAGATGCCGGAATGCAGCGCGAGGCGTTGGTGACAGCCGATGGACCAGGTAAGTGAAGAGCTGTCACTGAAGACCGTAATGCTAACCTGTTCTTTCTTGTCTTTATAGGTGTTGCTGAAGACTGGATTCAGGATGGTAAGCCTTTTTCCTTAGGCCCAGGATCAGATGCAGAAGACACGATGAGCGTTCTGCTGCAGAGGATGCAGAATAACGCAAAGCAAGATTCATCCATCGGGTGTGGTTTAAATAGCCTCCTGTAGTGCTTAGGTGTCTCCTTCCACAGCCACGCCTAGGTAAGAAAAGAGTTCCTGCTTTCCAGAAGAGTTCCAGTGTTCTGAATCTAGGGAGTGGCTCCTGCCCCACCCAACAGGAAAAGTAGTTCCAAACAGAAGAGGATCAGAGGCTCAACTGGCAGGCAAGTAAGCAGCATGGTCTGCTGCAAGTAAGTCCACCCAAGCATTATGAGCCCGGCGCTTCCAGCGCTGGGACTTGGCATATTTATGAGCCTGGTGCCACTGGCGCCAGGACTGGGTCCAAAAGGTCCCAATTGGGACTGGTTGGCACTCGGAACCTGGGTTATGGATCTGCTTCCAAGGGAGTTGGGAAAACCCTGACCTTTTGGAAGCAGAGATCATGACAGTACCCCCCCTCAAGGTCCCTCCCAAACCGGGCTTCTCCGGGGGTTTTGGCTTGTCAGGAAATGTTCGGTGAAATCTTTTGATTAGGCGAGGAGCGTGGACATATTCAGCAGGTTCCCAGGATCTCTCTTGGGGGCCGTAGCCTTTCCAGTCAATTAGGTAAAATAGTTTAGATTTGGAGATCTTGGAGTCCAGAATGCTTTTGACTTCAAACTCGAGTTCTCCATCAACTAGGATAGGTTTTGGAGATTTAGTTAGTCGGGTTTGAGGTTGCACGGGTTTTAATAGAGAGACGTGGAAGACCGGATGTATCTTCATGTGCGGGGGCAAGTCCAACTTGACCGCTACTGGGTTTACTATGGTAGGGATGGAATAGGGACCAAGGTATCTTGGGTTGAATGTGCATGGCCCTTTTAGAGGTAGATATTTGGTGGATAACCAGACTTGATCCCCTACTTGATATTGAGGGGCTTCCTTCCGATGTTGATCTGCTCCTTTCTTGTATTGTTCTTTAGCCCTTTGAAGGTGAGAAACAGCTTCCTTAAAGGCTTGGGTGATTGTAGAATGCAGGTAGTCTACTGCTGGTGTTTCAAGATCTTGGAGGGGATCCAACTCCGAGGTTCGAGGGTGACTGCCGTACAAAAGAAAAAACAGGGTTTTCCCAGTTCCCGAATGGACAGAGTTATTGTAGGCATATTCGGCTATCCAAAGGATGTCTTTCCAAGTTTTTTCCGTTTGTTGCAGCATGCAGCGTAAATACTGTTCCAGAGTTTGATTGGTCCTCTTGGTTTGTCCGTCGGTCTGAGGGTGGTGACTGGTCGATAGTCTCACATCAATTTGAGCCGACCGACAGCAACTTCGCCAAAAATGAGAAATAAATTGACTACCTCGATCCGAAATTAGAACCGAAGGAAAACCGTGCAGTCGAACGATGTTTTCGAGAAATTCTCGGGCCAGAGTTGCTGCTGTTGGCAAGCCTTTGAGCGGAATGAAATTCGCCATCTTGGAGAATAAGTCCACGATTACTAGAATTGTATTGTATCCGGAGCATGGAGGTAGATCGGTGATGAAGTCCATAGAAAGCGTATGCCAAGGGCGAGGTGGGATGTCAATAGGGCGTAAGAGGCCTGCTGGTCTTTCCTTTTGACTCTTGTTTTGGGCGCATACTCCACAGGACATTATAAAGTCTCTGATATCTTTTTTCCAAGACGGCCACCAGAAGTAGCGCTTGATCTTTTCTGAGGTCTTGGCCATACCGGGATGTCCTTCCATTAAAGAATCGTGATAACAAGAGATTACTTTTTTCTGTAAATCTGTGCTGGGTAGGTATAATCGTTCTTGGAAATACAATAAGTTGTCCTTTACTGCAAAGTCCTTTCCCTGCAGATGCCAATTCTGTATGTCTGCTGGAGTTACAAGTTGCCTGGCTTTATCCTTAACTTCCTCTATGGATTCTGTGGCGATTACACCCAGAATTCTTTGTTCGGGAATGATTGGTACAGGTTTAGGGTTGATCAAGTGTTCTTCCACTCCCATCCGAGAAAGGGCATCAGCTTTACCGTTCTTTGTACCAGGTCGATAGGTAATTATGAAGTCAAACTCGGCAAAGAATAATGCCCAACAGAGTTGTCAAGAGGATTGGGCTTTTGCGGTTTTCAAATATTGCAGGTTTCGGTGATCCGTAATCACAGTAACGGTGTGTCGGGCCCCCAGCAGATAATGCCGCCAAGCCTTAAAGGCAGACTTGATAGCCAGAAGTTCCTTGTCAGTAATCGTGTAATTGATTTCAGGAGGCGAGAATTTGCGGGACCAAAATGCCACGGGATGCAACTGATTGGTTACCGGGTCCTTTTGTGATAGAACTGCCCCCATGGCAAGGCTTGAAGCATCAGTTTCCACAATGTAGGGGAGTTCGGGGCGAGGGTGTTTTAAGATTGGTGCAGAGATAAATTTAGTCTTCAAATCCTGGAAAGCTTGTTCCGCCTCGGTAGACCATTCAAAACGTTTGTTTTTCTTTAACAAGGCAGTGATGGGCTGGACTATTCGAGAGAATTCGGGAATAAACCTGCGGTAAAAGTTAGCGAAGCCTAACATGCTTTGCACACCTTTTACGGAGGATGGTGATGGCCATTTGAGAACTGCATCGACCTTCTTTGAATCCATACGCACTCCGCCAGGTGATAACATGAATCCCAAGAATTCAACTTCAGTCACGTTGAAAACACATTTTTCCAACTTAGTGAAAAGTTTGTGTTGACGCAATCTTTCGAGGACCATTTTCACGTGTTTCCGATGTTCAGATTCCGATGAAGAATAAACGAGGATGTCGTCAATATAAACAACAACACACACATCTATGAGCTCTCTGAGGACATCATTCATAAAATATTGAAAGGCGGCCGGGGCATTGCAAAGTCCGAAGGGCATGACCTGATATTCAAATAGCCCATACTTGGTGCGGAAGGCCGTCTTCCATTCATCGCCCTCTTTTACTCGTACCAAGTGGTAAGCTCCTCTAAGATCCAGCTTTGTATATATGCATGCTTTTCTGACTTGGTCCAGGAGTTCAGGGATCAAAGGTAACGGATATCTATTCTTAACGGTGATCTGGTTCAGGGAGCGATAATCTATACAAGTTCTAAGGTCTCCTTCCTTTTTTGGAACGAAGAACAAAGCTGAAGAAGCAGGGGACTTGGAAGGACGAATAAACCCATTTGCCAGGTATTGATCCAGGTATTGTCGAAGGTGAAGGTTCTCAGGCTCGGTGAGGGCATAAATTCTACTACAAGGAGGAGTAGATCCAGGTATCAGGTCTATCTGGCAGTCATAAGACCTATGAGGAGGTAGAGAGTTAGCCTGATCCTTCCGGAAAACATCTTGGTATTCTAGGTATTCGGGAGGTAACTGGGGAGTCTCTGAAGAAATTGCTGCCAGTGCAACACCAGGTGGAGGGTGACAGTAGAGACACATTCTGGAAACTGGACCGTTCTTGCTCGCCAATCGATCAGAGGATTGTGTTTCTCTAACCAAGGTATTCCTAGAATAATCTGAAACTGAGGGGCCTTGATCACATCGAACACGATCTTCTCATGGTGTCCATCTTGACTTACTAGCGTCACCTCTTGAGTGGTATGCGTTACTGGCCCGGAGGCTATCTCCGTACCATCCACCGTAGTAATGACGTCCTTTACAGCCTTGGGACAAAGAGTTAGATTCATCCTCAAAACCATTTCATGATCCACATAATTGCCGATGGCACCGCTGTCGACGTAAGCTTCAATTGCATGTAATCGATCCGGATTATCAGGGCTAATGAGGACCATAGGTATCACGAAATGCGAGGTCACGGAACTGGTTTTCACGCTCGGCAAGAGGACCTCTATTCTTGTCGGGCGAGGTCGTTTCCCTGCTCAGAGTTTGTAACTTTGGTAACTGCAGCTCCTACTGCCTTCTTGGCAGGTTTCACCGGACAGTCTCGAAGAAAGTGCCCTGAGTTTCCGCAATAGAGGCATAATTGCAACTGTTTTCTCCTTTCCCGCTCCTTTTGTGTTAGAGGACCTTTCAGACCCCCTATTTGCATGGGTTCCCCGGAGTCTACTCCTTTGGAAGGAGTTGGCGGTCTGGAAAATACTCGAGCATCAAACTTGGAGCGATCGGCCTTCCTGTTCTGCAGTCTGTGATCTATTTGAACGACTAAGTCTATATAGTGCGAACAATCTTGTGGGGGATTCACTACTTGGGCTAACACATCTTTGAGCTCTCCACGTAGACCTCTATAAAACAGCGTAATCCTTTTGTCCTCAGGCCATTGAGTTTCCACTATCAGTCTGTTGAAAGACGCAATATAAGCCAAAAGGTCTTGATTACCTTGTCGCAACGAAAGAAGCTCATTGTCCAAGGCCTGCCCCTGTGAATGTCTTGCGAACAGTTTTTCCATACTGAGCTGAAAAGCTTGAAAATCATGGAGGACCGGATCATCTTGATTTACTAGAGGGATCGACCAGTCTGCCGCATTGCCACTAAGGTACGAAAGCACGAAAGCTACTTTAGCTTGATCAGTTGGAAAGGCTGCTGGCCGGCATAAGAAATGCAACCGGCACTGATTGATAAATACTGCAAACCTCTTTGGGTCACCAGAAAATCGTTCGGGCGGAGCCAGAGGTACATTCCCAGGTAGGTTGACCTGCACTGGATTCATAGAGGATGTAGAAGGAAGATTTCCCCCAGATGCGGGTAACGGGGTCTGTCCGGCTTGTGACTGTAGCAATTGTCTAGCGAGATCATCTGTTCGCTCCTTGGAAATAATCAGTTCCCTTCTTAGAGCGTTCGTTTCCTGACGGGCTGCATGCACTTCTGCCCTTAGTTTCCCAAGTAACTGGGCTAGCTGGTCGGTATCCGAGGTTTCCATAGCGCCTGGACGGGAGTTTTGTGGTAGGCTTTGCGTTCTGTAACGCTCACCTGATTCCCGTAGAGGCGCCGGTCTTGACTGGGCGTATACAGTATCTTCAAAGGTGATGTGTAACACACGGCTGGCTCTTTGGGCTGGACCTCTGTGCACTGTATGTCTGACTCGAAGGGTAAGATGTCTGCAGATAGAAAATATGGGATTAAGGAACTGGGTTATTGAATGTCTCTCTCTTCTTCCCTTTCTCTTCTCCTGTAGAACCCCAAAGGTTAACGCTCTCACCTTAGGTAAGTGAACGCCGTGCTCTCCATCTGCCTCGGGGCAGGGTGCTGTAACCAGTTTCTTCACTGGATAAGGGGAGCAGGCCTCTTGACTTCAGAGGACTGCTGTCCGTCGTTTACTGCACGAACGGTAAGTTTCGAGTAATCCTAATGTCTTTAAAGTCTTTAGTAATGATGTCTCTTGTTTTGCAGGGTTCCGGCGATGGCGGATGACGGGCTGAAGTGAGTTGAAGATGGAGCCCGTGTGATGAATAGAAGCGCCTGGAAGCACGTAAGTAAGCGCTTGTTGCCTGCTTCATGATGAGCTCTAACTGTCTTTTTATTTTGCAGGTACAAGTTCGGAGCGGCTGCAGGGTGCCGGAATACCCACTGGGTTAGATGTGGAAAGGAGTAGTGGCACGTGAGTATTAAAGTTCCCCAATGTCTTTAAACGCACCTTGTTTTGTCTTTCAGATGCGGGATGCAGCGCCGAAGGCCTCCGGAGCGTGCAAAGAGTTGAAAAGCTTTTGTCTTCCAGATGCCGGAATGCAGTGTGAAGACCTCCGGAGCGCACGAAGAGTAGGTAAGCCTTTGTCTTTCAGATGCCGGAATGCAGCGCGAGGCGTTGGTGACAGCCGATGGACCAGGTAAGTGAAGAGCTGTCACTGAAGACAGTAATGCTAACCTGTTCTTTCTTGTCTTTATAGGTGTTGCTGAAGACTGGATTCAGGATGGTAAGCCTTTTTCCTTAGGCCCAGGATCAGATGCAGAAGACACGATGAGCGTTCTGCTGCAGAGGATGCAGAATAACGCAAAGCAAGATTCATCCAACGGGTGTGGTTTAAATAGCCTCCTGTAGTGCTTAGGTGTCTCCTTCCACAGCCACGCCTAGGTAAGAAAAGAGTTCCTGCTTTCCAGAAGAGTTCCAGTGTTCTGAATCTAGGGAGTGGCTCCTGCCCCACCCAACAGGAAAAGTAGTTCCAAACAGAAGAGGATCAGAGGCTCAACTGGCAGGCAAGTAAGCAGCATGGTCTGCTGCAGGTAAGTCCACCCAAGCATTATGAGCCCGGCGCTTCCAGCGCTGGGACTGGGCATATTTATGAGCCTGGTGCCACTGGCGCCAGGACTGGGTCCAAAAGGTCCCAATTGCGACTGGTTGGCACTCGGAACCTGGGTTATGGATCTGCTTCCAAGGGAGTTGGGAAAACCCTGACCTTTTGGAAGCAGAGATCATGACAACAGCACATTTAAACTAAAGAGAAAGTTCTTCAACGAATGCAACCACTAACTAAATTAATCAACAAACTACAAAGACAACTTGTAAACATGTGCAAGGTCAATATAGATACCTTTTCTAACTTCTGTGCGGGCGAATCGTTTCACACCAGCAGCACAGAACCATACTTCAATGAAGAAGTGTATAAACAAGAACAAACAAACCCAATTTCCATTGACAATATTGGGAGAGGCTATTTTGTGCTAGCAGAACCATTATTGCAAAAGAAACCCTAATAGAAAAATCTTCCCCAACAAACGTTCAAACAAATGTTCCTTTTGTACAAACAACTTGTCCAGTGTACAAGTGGACATGCAGCTCAATATGCATGCAATGTGCACCAACAGTTTTTCAAATTTTTACGACAAAACCTCAGTCAGTATGTTGAACTAAAAGACAAAACTGAATTAAAACTTTACAAACCATGGACTCTACTCCAATATGCATCCACCCTGGACTACAAAGACATTTATTAGCACCTTTCATCTTTAAAAAAGTTAGCAACACACCATTATGCAATGCAAAACATTGTCCATAGATTGTGCAATGCAAAAGGTCCTGCTTTAGAACTCCAACAATTATATTACAATCTCCTAAATAGAACAGCCGAATAACTCCTTTGACAAATAGAACATATACAAAATAAATATTGTGAAACTGAAGTAGACTTACAAAATACGGTTAGTTTAGAACACATCACCCAACAACGTATCAACTGTAACCTCCTTACAAACACATACTGTAAACACAGGAATGTTTCAAAACACATCTGCTGAAATTCCTAAATATGTGTCTGGTGTCATAGAACTTTTTATAAAAAAAAGTACAAAAATAGTATATATTGCCTAACAAATAGAAGACAGTGAGGAATCCAAAAAGTTCCAATTATCTTTATATCTAACAGCAGAAAATAAATACAAACTATCTAACTAACCCTTTACTAGTTTGCACATAATGCAATACTAAGCTTGATCATAACCAAATGCTATCACGGGCTATCAATAATAACTTCAAAATATTCCCACTTCCAAAAGGTTTCCAACAAAGTAACCTGCATGAGAGCATCATAATTCAAACAGTAGACCCATTACAAGCTGTAATACGTCTCCAACCCAAAACGAACAAATTTCCCCATCAGAATGACTGAGATTCATTTGTGGCAAAGTAGTATATTTACCATTAGACCTTAATGAAAATGTAGAAACTCTAGGATTAAGTCGACCAATACAACAATCTTTTTTTGTACTAGTGACTGATGTGCCAACAAAAGAATTTGGCAGCATCTTGTTGATTTAAACAAAGGTAAACAAGCCCTAGAATAGCTTTATGAAAACAATCAATACTGCAGAGATATAAACATAGAGGAAAAAGTAAAAGAAAACACTCTCATATTTGACGATGTACCACAAACTGGACAATTTGAATGTGTTGTTCCTATTGCTGTGGACAATATTGTAGACTAGTATACAATTCATGCACTATATTCCAGAGACACAATGAAAGATGCATTAGAAACATATCAAATGCATCAGGCCAAAGGGTCTCCAATGAGCATATGGGGAAAAAGTGTAGAAGCACATTGTGTTTCACTACTCTTTCCTACAGGAAATGTAGGAAGGTATGATTAGAAGCCCACACAAATCAGGGCATCAGAATAGTGTTCTTTACTGATGCATTCTGAATAGCCAAGGTACAGGCAAAATGTAGAATCCATTTTCCTGTTCGAAATCGAACTAGCAACTCTATGTTACAGAGTTGCACACACACTGAAAACAGCATTTAAGTCCTTAAATATGTCAGCTACTCCTTCAAAAGAAAAAAGACCAAGATGAAGTTTTGCAGTCAAGAATCACAATTCTTTTGGCAAATATGCATGTCAGAAGAGAATACTGGTCATGGCGTCATGCAGGTATATGTTGTATGTTAAAGAACCTAGGCTCATCAACATGGTTTGTCACTTTAAGTTGAAGCCCTAACAAGCTAGTGTGTTAACACGAAAGAGGGCAACACACAACTGTATGCGGTTTTCAAAGGAGCAAAAAATAATCCCTCAACTAGAGGCTATCCACGGTGCACAGGGACCAGGGAGATACAGGGTAAATGTAGAAGACAGAAGGATAGATGGAAAAACTTACTGTCCCTGCCTGGTCCCTAATGGGAAACTTTCCTTAGATAGCGCTGGTGGGACGCTTACAAAAATAGGGACAGGAGAAGATGGCAAAGAGAAATCATTTTTGAAAAATTTTAACAATTTAAGAATTGTTATACTCCTGTATGTCCCAAGTAACTGATATCCTCCTAATTAAATATGGGCGAAAAAAGGGTTAAAAAGAGTCAACACCGAGGGCAAAAAGAAAAGGAAAGCAAGGGGTCGACCTTCTACTTTGGGTCCAAACTATTTTAATATCCTGTAGCCAGATCGAACCATCCTAGGGTAGCTCTGATTTCAGAACTAAAAGCTCAAAAGGTCCTGCAGATTGCCTATGCAGTGCTATAGCAGGTGTTCCCTATTTAGGGTGAGCTTTTTTCAAAACGAAGACAAACAGCCCACAACACCCGTCCAAAAAGTACTATGTATTAGACAGAGTATGGTTATTAGTGTGGGTACTGTGTATTAGACAGAGTGTGGTTATTAGACACATGGTTTTGGCCTCCACCATGTAACAACCAGTGGTTGTTACATGGTGGAGGCCAAAACCATTTCTACCTAGACCATGAACAACCTTTTATATGTTTTTTATCTGTCCCACAGAAGTAAAACACTTATTTTGGAGATATGAATATCAATCTAGAGGAACACCACACATCCACATGCTTTTATGGAACACATAATGGACCACCAATAAGGTATCTGTTCTCTCTCCTTTATCCTCTTCTCCCATTGATGGTGGCACCTGTTGGGAGGCCCCTCTATCCCCTTCCACTCCTCTAAGACCATCATTAATGTCTACTTAAATGGCTCCGTCTTGGTCCAGGGCCCTCAGGCCAATCTCCTCCTCTTTAATAGATGCTTCCCACGCCTTTTCAACTTCCTTTCCTCTCATGCTAACCCTTCTTACCCCTCTTCGGGTCTTCTGCCACCTCTTCAGAACCCCCTGCTGCTTCTCTGGCCATCCTGTTGCCTCCCTCCTTTGCCACCCATCTGGCACTCTCTTCTCCCTCTCGAAGCCTTCTCTTCCTTCCTCCTCTGCCCATCCTCAGGCACCACCAACTCTTCCTCAGGGTGTAGCTCTGGCATGTACCCTTCCTAGAAGTCCTTAAAATGTGGCAACCTGATCCACATCGCTACTCTCAACTCTTGTTCAGCTGTCAAACATTCCTCTGAGATCTGTCATCTCCTGGAGGAGCTTGATTTGGATATACTCAGTGTAAGATTTCTCAGAATCCATAGATATGGAACCAGACTTGGACCTGTAGTGTAGCCGTAGAAATCTTTCTACAAATATAACCATCTGAACACCCAAGTTAAATACAGAGGGATCTATTAGCTGAAAGATAAGGAACACCACACGAACAACCAGGCGCTGCAGGAAAACAAGAAGAACAAATTAGATCACAGATTTGATAACCAAGATGTAGTAGAATGGGCAGTGTTTGATTAAGAACTGACCAGTCTAAGGAGTATACCGGGAGGTTCTAGTCGAAGAATTTAGCAAGGCTTGTTCAAGATGTGGACAGGGATCCTGATGTAGATGATGTACCAAATTAACACCCAGTGCACGGGAGGCCACCAGGGGGCGCACAGGCAATGGCTGCCTGATCGCATCGCTCCCGCCGGATCCGGTCTGCCAGAGGGAATTGAGCCCCCCCTGAGACCCCCCCGGGGCCCCACCCGCATTTTCTGGCCGATTGACCCCCCCGGGCACCCCCGCAGCGAAAGAACGGAGTCTGCGGACCCCGGGAAGCCCGAGATCGAGACCCGCGGGAGCCGCGGGAAAGCAAGATACGCGGACCGCCCCGCCGCAGAACCAGCAAGGCAGTGCAGCTTTCCGGCGTTTCCCCCAGACGACACGCAGCAGAGGCGGGCGGAGCGCAAGCCAGAGACCAGCGCCGGAAGCGGGGAGCGGAGACGGGACGACGTGGTCCCAGAGCAAACCCCCGTCGGGGTTCGCCGGAGCCCCTCCTGCGCCTTCGGGCCCGGCCACTGCAGAGGACGGGCCCCTCCTCCCCCGCCGAAGCTGAAGATCCACGGGCGGCGGGAGCGGGCCCCCATGGGGAGGCAGTGGTTTTGTGCCGGGGATCGGAGGTGAGGGGGCACGCTCGAGCGCCGGCCCCCCCTCCTGCCACCAGCAGCTACCCGGGTGAGTGGCCCCCGCCGAGGGACGGTGGGGCGAGTGCCCGCCTGGAAGGATCCCCCCCCACTGTGGGGATCAATCCTAAGTGCAAGGGGGACAGGGGGACAGGAGCAGCAACCCCCCCCCCGCCGAGGGTCCCAGGGGTGAAGGAAGAGGGGAAAAAAAAAAAAAAAAAAAAAAGAGAAAGGACGGGCCCCGGCCGGCCACAGTGACCCCGAGATAGGGTGTGAGGCCCCCGCCGGACGACGGTGGGGCGTGTGCCCGCCCTCAGTGAGGTGAAGCTTGCTCCCCTTCCCACGGAAGCGCCTGCGGCCCGTGCCAGGGAGGCCTCCCCTCCCCCCCCCCCGAGGGGGGCGCAAAAGGCGGACCCCCCGCCCTTGGGACATACACCGGATGAGCTGGAGAGAGACTTTGCAGGGGTTCCGCTTTCAAGAAGCCAAGAGGGGCAACAACGGTTTGGGCCCCAAAAGAACCATGGCCCAGTCGGAGGATGCGGCTCCCCCCCCGTCAGCTATGGAGAGGGGCTTCGCCTCGATCCTACAAGAAATCAGGGACATGCGCTCTGACATAGCCCAAAAACTCGAGAAAATGGACCAGAGGGTGGAAAAGGTTGAAGATAGATTACTCCAGGTTGAGACCAACCAATCCTCATCAGTGACCCAAGACATACAATTTAAGGTGAGGCTGGAGGCCCTGGAAAAGAGAGAAGAGGAGAGAGCCCGACAGATGGACGATTTTGAGAATAGGGAGAGAAGGAATAACCTCAGATTTTTCGGGGTGCCGGAGTTGGAAGGAGAGACAGAGAGGGACGTCATCAGAGCAGTGCGGGACATCATCACCCTCCTATTCGCCGATGAGATGACCACAGAACCTATGTTCGACAGGGTGCACAGGGCGGGGGGCAGACCGGGGGGCCCCCGGTCGATACTGGTCAGGTTCCACTACTACTCGGAGAAAATTAAGGTGCTGGAGGAAGCCAGGAAGGCCAGAAATATCACCTACAACAATGCTCAGGTCTCAATATTCCAAGACCTTTCCGCCTACACGCTAGCCAAGCGGAGAATGTGTCGCCCGCTCACGCAGTTACTCAAGGAGAAGGGAGTGCGATACAGATGGGGCTACCCCTTCTCCCTGACCTTCGAATACATGGGCCAAAGAACTACCCTGGTTACTGAAGAGGACATCCGGGGTGCCCTGCTGGAATATGCAACGGACACGAATGACCGGAGGGGCCCGTCGGGGCCGGAGAGGGCAGGACCTAGTGGACCCGGCCCGTCGGGGGAAAGGAGGAGGTGAACCGGCGCACGAAAGTTCAGGAAAATGAATACGCCATCACCAGCTAAAGACGGGGAGAGGAGAGACCCGGATGACTAGGAAAGGGATCGCTGCACACAGGTTGGGACAGCTCAGTCAGGAGCAAGTGGGTGTACCGATTCCTACGCCCCGACGAACAGCAAGTATACGGGATGTATTGAAGGGGTGGGGCCCTGGGGGGCCCGGGGGGCTCAGGAGGAACAGCTTCCAAAACGATCGGCCCGGCCAGGGGAGCGGGCTGGTGGTTCGGCCAAAAGCCAGATATGGCGGGACAACTTGGCTGGACGCCGGGGAGGGGGGAGGGGGTCAACGCGGGAGTTTGGGGGTTTCAGTTTGGGGGGGGTCCGGGGGGCAGTTGGGGAATAGTTACAGGCCCTCCGGAAGGGGTGGGGAGGGGGGGGGTGCATAGGATCCAACCATGGGAGTATCCAAACAAAGGTGGTGTAGGTGAGCCGACACGGAGAACGGAACCGCTAGATGACGGTTGAGGGTCTGCCAGCCCTGGGGGTGGGCACTCTCAATGTACAGGGCCTGAACACCCCCACGAAGAGGTCCCTGGTCACTAGAGAATTCAGAAGGGCCGGCCTTGATATCCTCTTCCTGCAAGAAACTCACTGGGCAAGAGGAAAGGAACCCACGATGAGGGGGGGAGGTATAGGAGAGGTGTTCTGCGCGTCCCACAGGTCCAAGAAGAGGGGGGTGGCCATCCTTCTGGGGAGAAACGTGGGCTTTGTAAAAGAGGAAATAGTGAAAGACCCGGAAGGCCGATACCTGCTGGTGCGAGGATCCCTACAGGGCTCACCGCTCACCCTGGCGGGGATTTACGGTCCCAATGAGGGCCAGGCCCAGTTTTGGGAGCGAGTGGCGGAGAAACTCAAGCTCTTTGTCCGGGGGGGGTTGGTAGTGGGAGGTGACTTCAACATGGTAATCGACCCCGACTTAGACAGAAGGCGTGTTGGCCCTCAGCTCCCCAGGCCCACGGACGTCCACATGGCCCGGTCCTTCCGGAAGGTTAACGCAGAGTTGGGCTTGGTGGACACACTCCCCTCCCCCGGAACGGGTACTCCTTCCTACACATATTATTCGTCCACCCACTCGTCCTTTTCTAGAATTGACTACATCCTGGTGGACGAGTCCCTGCACTCGTATGTCTCAGGCCACAAAGTTGACCCCGTCCCCTGGTCGGACCACGACCTGGTTCGAACCACCATAGCAAGGGGCTGGCTAAACGACCGCAGAGGGAGATGGAGATGTAATGATTCCCTGCTGAAAGATGAGGTCCGTGCCCAGGAGGTGCTAGAGGCTATTACGGAATTCTTTGAATTTAATGACAATGGCGAGGTGGGCCCACACACCCTATGGGACGCCTTCAAGGCCACAATAAGGGGCTTTCTCATCAAAATGAGCGCTCAGGCCAAAAGAGTGAGGGAAGCCCAGGAGAAAGCCCTGAGGGGGAAAATTGCCCAACTGCAACCGGTGGGTGTCCGAACGGCCCCCTTGGACCACGGTCGGCTCGAATCACTAGCCGACTATCGGCTCCAGCTGCGAGACCTCCTCTTACACAAAACGGAGCGAAGCCTCCAACTGGTCAAGCAGAAGTATTACGAAAAGGGGGACAAAGCGGATAGAATCCTAGCCTGGAAACTGAGGGAGGTCCAGAGGGAAAGGATGGTAAAGGCAGTGAGGAGTGAGGAGGGGACCATGGGCCATGACACTCCCCACATAGGAGAGGCCTTCCGGAGATATTTTGAAAAACTCTATACCTCGGAGTGTGACGGGCGGGACGAGGAGATAGAGGGGTTTCTCAACTCGGTTCAGATACCGGCCCTGTCCGGGGAGATGGCCGAGGGACTGGAGGGGCTGGTGACAGAGGAGGAGGTGGGCAATGCTATTAGCGGGATGAAGGCCGGGACCTCCCCCGGGGAAGATGGCTTCACAGTGTCCTTCTATAAACGGTACCGCTCTACTCTGGCCCCACACTTAGCAAAGGTTTTCAATGCAGTATTAGAGGGGGGGACCCTCCCGGACTCCATGATGGAGGCCATAATTGTCGTCCTTCCCAAGGAAGGTAAGGACCCCACTGAATGTTCCTCATATCGCCCTATATCTCTACTAAACATTGATGTTAAGGTCCTTGCCAAAATCATTGGGAAACGGATGGAGAAGATCCTGCCGACACTGATCCATGGAGACCAGGTGGGGTTTGTAAGGGGTAGGCAGGGCTCAGACAACATCCGTAAAACCATAAACTTGATCCACCATGCCCAGAACTCCGATCTTGACGCGAGCCTCCTCTCTCTGGACTCGGAGAAAGCGTTCGACCGGGTCGAATGGCGATATATGGAGCTACTCTTGCAGAGAATGGGATTCGGTTCACACATCAGGGGTTGGGTGATGGCTCTTTACAGAGCTCCGAAGGCCAGGGTACAAGTGAACGGCAGGCTGTCGAGCCCCTTCTTCCTCTCACGGGGCACGAGACAGGGGTGTCCACTGTCCCCCCTATTGTATATCCTAACGATGGAACCCTTGGCCATAGCGGTGAGGTCGCTCCCGGAGATCAGAGGGATAATGAGAGGGGAGGTGGAATTTAAGCTTTCCCTGTTCGCCGATGACATCCTGGCGTACCTGGTGGACCCCGGGGCCTCCCTCCCCCCCTCCTGTCCCTGGTGAATACATTTGGGCACTTCTCGGGGCTGAAAATTAACGCTTCCAAATCGGTCCTTCTCCCCATGCGGGTAAACGACCCAGCTCTGGACCCCGTGGGAACCTTTCACGGCATCACAGTGGGCAGGGTTTCTATTCGCTACCTGGGAGTCCTCCTCACCAGAGACCTATCCCAACTATCCCCCGCTAACTATGACCCGGCCCTGGCTAGCATTACCAGGGACCTCAGGAGGTGGAGCTCCATGATCTTGTCCTGGTACGGCTGCATGACGGCAGTAAAGATGAACGTGCTGCCGCGCCTGTTGTATCTCTTTACCTCTCTCCCATCCAACATTCCCGACCACCTCATGAGGACACTACAGAATGCGGTCCGAGAGTTTATCTGGCAGGGTAGGACCCCGAGGACTGCGAGGGCGGTCTTGACCCTGCCGAGGGAGGAGGGAGGGTTCGGCTTGCCTGACTTCCAGCTCTATTTCCGAGCCGCCCAGTTGCGAGTCCTCCTGGAGCACATGAGGGAGGGGATGGGCACCTACTGGTCTTACCTGGAGGACATGGACGCTCACCCCCTCAAGGTACGCGATCTTCTCTGGGCTCCACACAAGTTTATCCCGAACAGATTGAAATCCCATCCCACCTTGGGTGTCCTTTGGGCAGTCTGGAGGGAAGGCCCCCAGACGGCGCACCTAACGACGTGGCCATCCCCAATGTCCTCCCTTTGGGGACACCCGTTCAGATTAGGTAACAGGGGTTTTTCCAAGGCACAGGCATGGTCTGACGCGGGTCTGGAGTGGGTGGGACAGCTGTTCCGGGAGGGGGAATTCCTGCCCTATGAGGACCTAAGGGACGCCATTGGGCGGGGGTCTCTTTCCGTGTTTGAGTATCTACGCTTGAAGGGAATCCTCGGCGACCAATCATGGGGAGAGAACTTGAGGAGGCAGTTGACCCCCTTTGAGAAGTTCCTTGATATGGCGACCTTTAGAAAGGGAGCCGTCTCCGGAATGTATAGAATCCTCAATACTGTGAAATTGGTAGAACGGAGGGGCTTTCGCTCATATTGGAACAATCTCGCAGGGGAGGTGATTTCGGAAGACGCTTGGGCAAGGATCTTCAAAATTGCTTTTCACGGTAATTTGTACACGGCAGATATGGAACATAATTTTAAGATTCTGCAGGGATGGCACAGGGACCCTGTGAAACTATCTAAAATGTTTACGGCGGTGTCTCCCGACTGCCCGAGGGGCTGCGGCCAGAGGGGCTCACGAGGCCACATGTGGTGGCACTGTCCGAAAGTGCAGGCATACTGGGCAGAGGTGAGGGGCTGGATGGCTGAGGTCACGGAGGAACTGCTTCCCCAGGCCCCCCTGACGGTGCTGTTGGGCCTCCCGCCAGAGACCTCGGACCTCTACAGGTACCCCAGAATGTGGGAAACGATGCTACGGGCGGGGAGAGTGGCATTGGCACAGAAATGGAAGAGCCCGGAGACCCCATCCAAGGCTGACTGGCTAAAGAAATTGAAAAACTTGTTTCTAATGGACAGACTAACGGCCATGGTGAACAACGATTCTGGGTCATTCCTTGAAAATTGGCGGGGGGTAAGGGAGGCCTGGGGATGGGATGTGCACTGAGGCCGGGGGGGGGGGCCGAGCGGGGCTCGGGGGGACTAAGCCGAAAGACTGGACCATAAAGTACCAGGGACCCCATGGGCGGAAGGGGCGCCCACGGCCCGGGGACATTCGGTCGGCCGTCGGCCATCAGAGAACACCGACGCTCACACTCACTACCAAAGTAATGGACGCAAAAGAAAAGTCCAAATCTCCCTATGTCATGGATCATGTTGGTAAAACGAGGGGTGGGGGGAGGGGGGGTTTGAAGAGGGGGGCGGTTGGGTGGGTGGGGGGGGAGTTTGCTGGGCAAGTGCACCGTGAACAACTGATGATTACAAATATTGCCTGCTTGTTATACTCTTTAAAATGCCAATAAAACCAAAGTTTAAATAAAACACCCAGTGCACTATCCTAAACCAACGGCACAAGGACGCCTATGCGGATTGGAGGCAGTCTCTAGGCCCAGGCCCTGTCCCGCCGGCACAAGGACACCTAACGACTAGCGCAGGATGGCAGTCTCAAGTTCCGCGCTATAAGTACACTGGGGTGTAATTGGTAAGTTCTCAGAACCAAGATGAGACAACCCTTATGCCAGAAATCCAAAGGAGAGAGATGGTAAGTAAGAGTTCCAAGTTCAACACACTCAGATATGTAAGCATTCCGGGTTCGGTGCACGTGTGGACCAGCAGAATTCAAGCGGCAGGCAGAGATTTGTAAGTAAGCGTTCCGGGTTCGGGACACGTGTAGACCAGCAGATTTCCAAGCGGCAGGCAGAGACTTGTAAGTAAGCGTTCCGGGTTCAGTGCATGTGTGGACCAGCAGAATTTGAGCGACAGGCAGAGATTTGTAAGTAAGCGTTCCGGGTTCGGTGCACGTGTAGACCAGCAGATTTCCAAGCGGCAGGCAGAGACTTGTAAGTAAGCGTTCCGGGTTCGGTGCACGTGTGGACCAGCAGATGCCAAGCAGCGGGCAAGACAGGTGAGAGAGCGTTCCGAGTTCAGTGCACAAGGAAAACCAAGGAGGTAAGGGCAAGGTAAAGCAAAGGCAAGGACAAGGATAAAGGGCAATGAGAGAAACACAAGACGTGGATGCGGCTGATTATAAAATCAGAAGCGAAGAGCAGGCAACACGGAAGTCTTTAAATAGGTCGCCAAGGGAACGCATTCCTAACGTCATCCGTAGCACGGAGGACGCAAAGGACGCCAAAGTCACCATGGCAACCCGCATCCTTGAATCCTATGGAATCGGCTATGGCGAGAGCGTTGTTCCACGTTTTGCTGTGGTTTATTCTTGCGAGGAAAAGAACGAGAAAACGGGTAACCAGGTCGGAACCTGACACTCAGTTTCACAAGACTTGGTTCACGGCCAGCTGTCACGAGATTCGACACAGTCCTTCCCAATGGCTACAGGATCCTCTCCAAACCCAGAACTAACTGTCCCTGTGGGGGTGTAGCCTTGATTTTCCCAGAGCGGATCCCTGCTTCTATCATTGCAATGCAGGACTCCTCCTCCTTTGAATACCTTGTCTCCAGGATCTCTATCTCTCCTGGCCTCCCTATCAATGTGGCCACTATCTACATGTCACCTGGCCAGGGCACCCTCTTCCACCCTGAGTGGGCTGACCTCTCCTCCTCACTCCTTACCTCTACCTCTCAACTTGTCCTCCTCTAAGAGAATTGAACATCTACTTGGATGCTACCAGCCCTTTTGCAAACTCTGTAATTCTCTCTCTCTCTCTTTTCTTCCCTCTGGCCTGACTCGCTCTGCAGGGGACATCCTGAATGTTCTGATCTCCTCAGACCTTCCCTTCTCTAACCCTCTCACCACTCCTCTCTCTTGGAGTGATCACTTTCTCCTTTCTTTCCACCTCTCACTCTCTTCCCTGCAGGTCAAGCCGACTCCAGCACTACCATCTGCCTTCTCGGTCATCTGACCCATGAAGCATGTGTCAGTTGAGGCTTTCACCACTACTTTCTCTCATCCTCCTGCACCTTTGGCTGACTTGCACCCTGACACAGTCCTCTCTAACCTTAACCTCTCTATCTCTAACACTCTGGATGTCCTTGCCCCTGTCATGAAGATTAGCTTGAAGCCCAAATGCAAGTGTAGGGTGGTGGAGAGGAAGTGAAGGGTATCGGGCCACCCCCCAACAAACTGCCCTGCCGTCTGGTCCAAAGGCAGGGACGTCATTTCACCAAAATGCCTGGGGTAGCGGAAGTGACATCACATGACCCTTGACCCCCTGATGACATCACAGGAAGTGATGTAATTTGACCCCACCCCAAAGTGATATCATGGGAAGCGATGGAACACAACCTTTCACCCGTTGACAAAACAGGAAGTGGCATCACATAGCATTGTACACTACGAAAAATATGGTTACAATATCACTATAATGTGATGGACATTTCATACCTGAATGGATCGCCATATGTATCATTAAGATCAGTGTGTATAGGCCCATATTACCAAATTACTGTGATTGCAAGCAGACGTCCATGACCAAATGATAATGATGTGTTATTATATAGCACTTACGCTTAAGCGCTTTACATAGAAGAAATATACACCCAATATCACCCAACCTGTGTTGGTACCCATTTATTGACCTCAGAAGGATGAAAGGCTGAGTTGTGGAGTTTGAAAACAGACTAAATCAATGACTCACGCCCTGAAGTGTACCTGAAATAAACCTTTAATGAGTCTAGCAATTATTGTATAGAATTCCAGAAAGATACATTTTTTGGCATTCCTTTTCTTTCTTATTTCGGTTCAGTGCTGAAAGTGTTAGACTTGTGGCACTCCTGTTCTTATTTTTCTTATTTTTTTGGGGGCCCTGAACAAGAAAGCCAGCCACTCCAGAATTAAAAAGCCACATAGTGCTGGACACAGCCCAGGAGCTTGCATTGCAAAAAAAAAAAATAATCATATTTTTTTTAATTCTTTTTAGAGGTTGCAAGGGAGACCACAGAGGTCGCTAGGGAGACCTCAGAGGTCGCACTTGCGACCTCTGGTGACCCCCAAATGATGTCCCTGTCCAATGGCAGTACAGACGCTCTGTCCTCTCTAAGAAGAGAGCCTACATCCAAGCCTGCATATCTGCGGCATCTAAAAACTCGGCTGAACATTTCAAAATCTGCAAGGAGCTGGCCAATCCTGCTGCAGTATCTACCTCTCCTGTTCCCTCCCAGGTCCTCTGCAGTGCCTTGGCCTCTCATTTCACCTCTAAAACTCAGGACATCCTGTCCACCCTCTCTTCCTCTACATCCTTGTCTTCCTCCTCTACCACGCCTGGCCCATCTGATGCCATCTCTCCTCCTTTTTCTTCTCCTTTCCCCTGTGCACCCCTGAAGATGTTTCTAGAAATGTTTGATCTATGAAAGTTTTGTCAAAGCAGGTTCTACCCTGCTCATCCAGAACCATCAAGGACCACATCAACACCCTTGCTCCAGCCTTGGCCGATTTTTGCAATCACTACTTTGCCACTGGAATTTCCCCTGCCCCTTAAACACTCCCTTGTGCAGCCACTTCTAAAGAGGCCCTCGACCGATCCATCCTCTCAGGCTAACTATCGCTCAATCTGTTGGTTGCCTAGATGACCACCATCTGGCTTCAGGGCTGCCATAAGCATGGAAACTGCTCTCCTGAACACCCGTGAAGACTTTCTCTCCAATCTCCCTTCTGTCCTCATTCTCCTCAATTTATCCTCTGCTTTTGACATGGTAAACCATGACATCCTACTGAATCTCCTCCATGACAACTTTGGTATTACTGATCAGGACCTGGCTTGGCTGACCTCCTTTCTCACCAACTGACCCTCTCAGGTCCAACTGGGGTATTTCCTCTCTTCTATCTCTCTCTCTACTTGTGGTGTTCCCCAGGTGTCTAAACTCTCTCCCTGGCTCTTCAACCACTACATGGCACCTCTCTCCCATTGTATCACTGCTTTCTGCTACAATTTCCAATGGTATGTGGATAGCACTCAGCTCTCTTACAGGCTCCCCTCAACCACCTCTGTTTCTTCTCTTATACCAGACTGTCTGGCCACAATTCAGGAATGCTGTGCCACCAATGATCTCTGTCTTGATGCCAGTAAGACTGAGATCCTCCTATTTGGGACAACTGTTACCTCCTTTGCTCTCTCTCTCTCTGGATGCCCACTCTGGGCCCTCGTCCTGCTCCTTCCTGTGAGGCTAAGAACCCTGGTGTCATCTTTGACTCTACCTTCTCCTTCTCTCCTCACATATCTGCTGTCTCTAAGAAGTCAAACTATCAGCTGCACCTCTTCAGAGGTATTCTTCCTTTTCTCACTTTCCCCCAGAAGCTTTGTCTCCAGATCTCTGGTCCTCTCTAGGTTGGATGATTGCAACAGCCTTTTCTAAATCTCCCTGCCTTTACTCTTCAACCTTTACAACTTATCCAGAACAGGACAGCACGACAGCCTCAAGCCCAGGGATCAGATCTCTCCAGTGCTGGAATCTCTTCACTGGCTAGCTGTGGCTGCAAAGATCAAGTTCAAAACTCCCTGCATCGTCCACAAGGCTTTCTGGGGCCTAGGACCGCTCTACCTCCAACTTTCTCTTCCAAAATATCTTCCTTCTTGAGCCTTCCGCTCATTCACCTCCAACTCTGAGGGTCAGACACTTCTCCAAGCAGAAGGTTGGGGGCTGGTCTTTCTCCTTGGCTGGGCCTCTCTCTGGAACAGTCTCCCTGTCTCTCTCAAACTTGAGCAGCACCACCTCTGGTTCTGGAAGAAACTCAAGACCTTCCTTTTCACTTCCGCTTTCACCCTCTGAACTCAGGCCCATGCTACTGCATGTCCAGTTGCCCTTGCACTGCCTCTGGGCTCCCCATTACTTAAGGGTCTATATATGCAACCCTTCAGTCCCTTCTCTCTACACTTATGAGCCACCTGCTAGCTGCACTTCTGCGTTAACTGCACTTCCCCCTTCCCCTCCCTCCTGGCACTTCTCCCCTTCCATCTTCCCCGCACTTGTGCGATCTGAATGAAACCATGCCTAGTAAGATCGTTATTTTGTCCTGCCTTTGTTTCCTCATCCTTATCTTGTCGCACCTAGAAACACTTGTGTAGATGTGCGTTATAACTGCCACATCATATCATAACTGTTTTTTTTATTTCTTTATTTACATATTAACCGAACATTAGATGACAAAATACATTGGCCCTCATTACGACCCTGGCGGAGAACCATGGTGCAATTTGCACCATGGTCCATGGCGCAAAGCTGCCAACTCCGCCATGGGGGTTGGCGGACTTACCGCCCCATTCCGACCTTGGCGGGGCGGTAAGTCCCCAATCCCCATTTACCCTTCCCCATTCCCATTTTTGCCCCATAGGGTATAATGGGAGTGGGGAAGGCGTTAATTACGCCACCGTAAATTACGGTGGCGTAATTAACAACAAGTCCCGTAGTGCCATGGATTTTTCCGCCCGGAAAAAGCAGGCGAAAAAAGCACCATGGCGCTACGGGAACTCGTAGTAAGGCAGAAAGGTACGCCATGCATTACGCCGGCGTAAACCCCTTTCCGCAAGGGTCGTAATGAGGGCCATTGTATCATACAATAAATACAAAAAAAATAAGGAAGAAGAAAAAGCTACATGAAGAGTTAAGGAACAAAAAAAATATATATTATTCACATGTTCAAGAACTAGTACATATTCAAGAAATCATCTCAAACTTTTGCATGTAAATGTAGTTTCCCCAACCTTCAGTAAATGATATTTTCTTTGCTCGCCAAGCAATTCATTTCTTCAATCCAATCCAATCCACAGATTTTTAACTTGTCTGCCAAGATTGCTTTAGTCGCTACTTGTAACAGTATTGGTCTCTCAGCATTGGCATCAGAAATAACAACACCCAGGAAAAGCCTGAATCACTAATTTCCCTTGTGGGTACTCAAGTTGAGCATATATATCTCCACTGAAGTCAGTATACAGTGCCTACTGACAATACCACTAGAAGCTTGACAGACGTCATGAAAGCGACAAAGCTAAAAATATCTGCAGCGCAGCTATCTTTTAAATACAGAGGAAAGCAAAATAAACCAGGGGGGTCCAGATAGACAGCGAATAAATGGTTGTATTTACCGATCAGCCATAGGGGAATAGGTTCACAGCCTTGCGTTGCCCTGGAGATCCTCTGTGGCCCTCCTCTCAACCACACTGCAGATTTGGCAACTTTGCAGTCAACAGGTGTGCCACGCTTACATAAGCGATCTCTGGTATGGTCCAGACCTTGTGTCGGCCTTACTGTTGTGGTCGAGGGCAGCGCAAAGAAAAAACCTGTGCAGTTAGGCCAGAGACACAGGCACCATTCTGTGGTAGCCAAAGTTGGCCCCTTCACAAGGGTTACCTCGGCTTGTGCCTCATTTTCCAGCAATAAGGAGACGAGACACTACACTGATGGATGAAAACAAGCTTCTTGTGTTAGATAGAAAATAAAACAGCATAAACAGAAATTATCAGCAGATAAGCAGGAAAATACAGAAAGACAAGTGGCAGGCAGTCAGGACTAAGTGCTCTGAAGGGACCACCCTTAGAGCACAGATTATATAGCATTTTATAAGCAAATCATTAATATATTATAGCATTTTCACAATCGGGGTGTTACTTGACATGACATTGGAGGCATTTGGTAATAACTGTCAGCATTCGACTTGTGACCTTCTGATGTACATGGGCTGGGTACATTGTGTTGTAATATGGATAATCAGCATTCGCAGAAACACTAATGTTTTCTACCATACATAGTGCTAATCTTACACTTGTAGAGAGCAAGCAGAAGAGCAGTTCTGACGTGTCCCTTTGCCTTGTTACAGATTCTTGGTCTAATGTGCTCCAGGCGGTGTGTGCACGTCAGAGGTTCTGAGTGCAGAGGGAGGCCTCACGAAAAGGCAAACTGGTGGATCTGAGGCCTAAATGTATGAGAACGCATAATGTAGCATACCACAGAATAGCATAACATAGCATAGCATAGCATAATGTAGCATAACATAACAATCCTGCCACATCAGTCTGTAACAAAAATGGAGGAATGAGCATGGAACAGCCAGCATTGGCAGCATTTGCGTAGCCTGAGGTACATGCCTAGATGTACCCTGCACTTGTATCTGGCATTGACGACCAAGTTGAATCATAAAATCAGAGATTGGAACTGATGCATATGAGCTGACAAAATCAGACTACATATTGGTGCTACCACCCTCGATCACAATTGCTACGGAAGCATCCGGTGTTGCCCCATTCTGATCTGTGCCTTTTGACTGCACAGTGCCCATGTAATCATGGATTGCATAAACATACATGCCCAATCGTGGTTGTAATCCAGGAGCTGAAGCATTAACTCTCTTGATGTTTACCAGACACTCTCTCGTTTTCTTCACTTTCTGCATTTCATTAAGTTTTGACACTATGATTGAAAAGCTGCAGGGTACGGAATGCACTCGCTGCAGAATAATTCAACCAGTGGTCTAATAACCGAAAAAGGTACAAAGAAACAAGAAGAGAGGAGCCTAGCGTCAAATAAAATTTCCCTCAAGGCAGAAACTAGCTTAAGAGGCGGTCACTCTGATGCAATGCAGTGTGGGCTATTGTGGGGGATCACACACCTTCCGGACAGAGGCTGCACTAAGAAAAAGCTAAAAACATACTAAATGTACAAAAAAAGAAACAAAATCCCAAACTGCTGCCGAAAAAAGTAGAGGCACGATACGCCTAACCCGCAAGTTCTCACCACAATTATACTGGGATGGGTCAGGCCATAGCTCTAGATCAGGAGGTTGGTGCCCGGAAGCCTGGGTGAGCACATCCGAATGGCCCCTCGCTTTACCTCACTGAGTTTCGCAAGCCAGTCTGTGCTGCAGCAAGAGCGTTCAGGTGACCAATCTCATTAGTTGCTCACTGCATGCTGTACGAGCCAAGAGATGCAGAGAGGAAAGGACCTCACACCGTTCAAATACATATCAAGTCATGGCTCTCTCCTTAGTCATCACCAGTTGCCGCTTCTGACACTTTGCTCAAATCAAATCATGTTCCCTCCACTAGTTTCACCTTTTTCATACTATTCATTACTAAAAACACATTACTGTATGTTCACCTCCCTCTTCCTCATACCAATATGTACCACATCTACAAATACTTCAATCATACCTCCTACCGGCTATGCATTCATTTTATACATCCCACTACACAATCACACACCACACTTTAGCAAACCTTACAGTTACACCCACAGAACCCTCATCTTTGTACAATAACACCCACATAAACCTTCTGCAACTTAAAATACTCACTTTGTTTTTTCCAACATATATAACACAATGCCTACTAAAAGTCAACTCAGTGGAAAACAAAGAAAGGATAGAGCAGATAAAAAAGAGATGTCATATAGTCACTCTCCACTAAACAATGTATATAAAACATTCAAATAGAAGAACTAGTACCTCGATCAAGCAAACTGAATCAATCAGCACTGAAAAAAGTAATCCACCTCCTTCCAAAAATAAAAGTACAAAAATATGCAGTAAGGAAACTATACTTCAACATCAACTTCAAAATATATCAACCTATGTTGATATAGCCACAGACAAACATTCAAAAACATTTTTTTTTAAATGTCCAGCGCAGAGCTTTACAAGCTCATAAAGAAATCTTATAAGTCATGTTCTGCACTCCAAAATACCTGAGAAAAATGGTCATTGAAGCTCTGCTTGACAGCACATTTAAACTAAAGAGAAAGTTCTTCAACGAATGCAACCACTAACTAAATTAATCAACAAACTACAAAGACAACTTGTAAACATGTGCAAGGTCAATATAGATACCTTTTCTAACTTCTGTGCGGGCGAATCGTTTCACACCAGCAGCACAGAACCATACTTCAATGAAGAAGTGTATAAACAAGAACAAACAAACCCGATTTCCATTGTCAATATTGGGAGAGGCTATTTTGTGCTAGAAGAACCATTATTGCAAAATAAACCCTAATAGAAAAATCTTCCCCAACAAACGTTCAAACAAATGTTCCTTTTGTACAAACAACTTGTCCAGTGTACAAGTGGACATGCAGCTCAATATGCATGCAATGTGCACTAACAGTTTTTCAAATTTTTACGACAAAACCTCAGTCAGTATGTTGAACTAAAAGACAAAACTGAATTAAAACTTTACAAACCATGGACTCTACTCCAATATGCATCCACTCTGGACTACAAAGACATTTATTAGCACCTTTCATCTTTAAAAAAGTTAGCAACACACCATTATGCAATGCAAAACATTGTCCATAGATTGTGCAATGCAAAAGGTCCTGCTTTAGAACTCCAACAATTATATTACAATCTCCTAAATAGAACAGCCGAATAACTCCTTTGACAAATAGAACATATACAAAATAAATATTGTGAAACTGAAGTAGACTTACAAAATACGGTTAGTTTAGAACACATCACCCAACAACGTATCAACTGTAACCTCCTTACAAACACATACTGTAAACACAGGAATGTTTCAAAACACATCTGTTGAAATTCCTAAATATGTGTCTGGTGTCATAGAACTTTTTATAAAAAAAAGTACAAAAATAGTATATATTTCCTAACAAATAGAAGACAGTGAGGAATCCAAAAGGTTCCAATTATCTTTATATCTAACAGCAGAAAATAAATACAAACTATCTAACCCTTTACTAGTTTGCACATACTGCAATACTAAGCTTGATCATAACCAAATGCTATCACGGGCTATCAATAATAACTTCAAAATATTCCCACTTCCAAAAGGTTTCCAACAAATTAACCTGCATGAGAGCATCATAATTCAAACAGTAGACCCATTACAAGCTGTAGTACATCTCCAACCCAAAACGGACAAATTTCCCCATCAGAATGACTGAAATTCATTTGTGGCAAAGTAGTATATTTACCATTAGACCTTAATGAAAATGTAGAAACTCTAGGATTAAGTCGACCAATACAACAATCTTTTTTTGTACTAGTGACTGATGTGCCAACAAAAGAATTTGGCAGCATCTTGTTGATTTAAACAAAGGTAAACAAGCCCTAGAATAGCTTTATGAAAACAATCAATACTGCAGAGATATAAACATAGAGGAAAAAGTAAAAGAAAACACTCTCATATTTGACGATGTACCACAAACTGGACAATTTGAATGTGTTGTTCCTATTGCTGTGGACAATATTGTAGACTAGTATACAATTCATGCACTACATTCCAGAGACACAATGAAAGATGCATTAGAAACATATCAAATGCATCAGGCCAAAGGGTCTCCAATGAGCATATGGGGAAAAAGTGTAGAAGCACATTGTGTTTCACTACTCTTTCCTACAGGAAATGTAGGAAGGTATGATCAGAGGCCCACACAAATCAGGGCATCAGAATAATGTTCTTTACTAATGCATTCTGAATAGCCAAGATACAGGCAAAATGTAGAATCCATTTTCCTGTTCGAAATCGAACTAGCAACTCTATGTTACAGAGTTGCACACACACTGAAAACAGCATTTAAGTCCTTAAATATGTCAGCTACTCCTTCAAAAGAAAAAAGACCAAGATGAAGTTTTGCAGTCAAGAATCACAATTCTTTTGGCAAATATGCATGGCAGAAGAGAATACTGGTCATGACGTCATGCGGGTATATGTTGTATGTCAAGGAACCTAGGCTCATCAACATGGTTTGTCACTTTAAGTTGAAGCCCTAACAAGCTAGTGTTTTAACACGAAAGAGGGCAACACACAACTGTATGCGGTTTTCAAAGGAGCAAAAAATAATCCCTCAACTAGAGGCGATCCACGGTGCACAGGGACCAGGGAGATACAGGGTAAATGTAGAAGACAGAAGGATAGATGGAAAAACTTACTGTCCCTGCCTGGTCCCTAATGGGAAACTTTCCTTAGATAGCGCTGGTGGGACGCTTACAAAAATAGGGACAGGAGAAGATGGCAAAGAGAAATCATTTTTGAAAAATTTTAACAATTTAAGAATTGTTATACTCCTGTATGTCCCAAGTAACTGATATCCTCCTAATTAAATATGGGCGAAAAAAGGGTTAAAAAGAGTCAACGCCGAGGGCAAAAAGAAAAGGAAAGCAAGGGGTCAACCTTCTACTTTGGGTCCAAACTATTTTAATATCCTGTAGCCAGATCGAACCATCCTAGGGTAGCTCTGATTTCAGAACTAAAAGCTCAAAAGGTCCTACAGATTGCCTATGCAGTGCTATAGCAGGTGTTCCCTATTTAGGGTGAGCTTTTTTCAAAACGAAGACAAACAGCCCACAACACCTGTCCAAAAAGTACTATGTATTAGACAGAGTATGGTTATTAGTGTGGGTACTGTGTATTAGACAGAGTGTGGTTATTAGACACATGGTTTTGGCCTCCACCATGTAACAACCAGTGGTTGTTACATGGTGGAGGCCAAAACCATTTCTACATAGACCATGAACAACCTTTTATATGTTTTTTATCTGTCCCACAGAAGTAAAAGACTTATTTTGGAGAAATGAATATCAATCTAGAGGAACACCACACATCCACATGCTTTTATGGAAGACAGGCTAAAGATGTTAGCATCACACTGTATTAATATTTATTGAAAATTACATTACCTGTGACATCCCTTTAGAAGACATACATAATGACCTACGGACACAAATCGTACTCTTCCAAAGAGAAATTTCAACACCAAATGTCGCTTTGGCTTCCCTGGACCAGTTTGCACCAAAGGGCATACAAATAATATCATGTCTTTTGTTAGGCAAAGGCAAATCTCCCAAAAACACATACAACATTAAAAGAGATGAGGCATCCAAATACATTACTGATTACAATCCTATCATTGACTTGTTGTGGAATGCAAATATAGACATTCAAAACATTACAGACAATTTACATTCTGTTGCAGTCTATAACACAGCCTATCTTATCAAAGCTGGGAAGGCAGAGCAAATGTTCATCTGACAAAACTGTGTCATAAAAATTGTACAGCTTTGGTATCAAAGTGCTCTCCCATAGAGATTGCGGGTCATACAAAGCGGCACATCGTTTAACAGGTACAGCCTTATCTGGGGAATCTGAAAACATTCTCTGGCTGAACCTTGATCCAGCTTCATCACTAAAAAGGGTACTTAAATTATATCAAGAAATTTAAACAATAGCTACAAATGATCCCAACAGCCAAGTTACTTTAAAAAACTATTTGATTGATAGATACTATCCCAACAGAAGTACGTCTTTGGAAAACATGTGCCTATACGACATAGCCCAAAACTATTCCTACAAAAATAATGTTATGCCAGATGAGACAACTGGCAAATATCTGTCTTAAATTGTAAAGGAAGCCTAGTAATGCTCACCAAACCCAACATAATTAACCATGTAAAGTTATCCGTTAAATCTCTTCAGCATAGAAAGCTTGATTGCATGGTCTTAATGCAACTATTCAAACCTTGTAGAAAAGTGGAAGAATTGTTAGGTGACCATAGCACATTTGAAGCTGCATTCAAGCAAATGAAAGCAGTATTATAAATGACAATTTTAAACAGTACAATGAAATGTTGGACAAGGAAAGGCAACAAGAAGAAGAAAAATAAACTAAACTAGAGAAAGGCAATTGGCAAGGCAGTCAACCTTCTCTTGCAGGAAGCCACGAACCACTTGGAGAACCACTCATTCAACATGAAGCAGAAATAGCAATGAATGAGGTAGAAAACACCATGTATCAATCCAAACAATCTTAAGATTTGACAGTGCTCAAACACAGCTAAATGATGAACAAGTCACCATTTACCCAGAAGTCACTGAAGAAATTGAAGATGCAATAAAATATGAGAATAAAACTTGCAGTTGTAAAAATTACAAACTTTTGCTCTTGTATGTAAGTGGTGAAGCTGGTTCTGGCAAAGCATTCTTAATTAAAACAATCAGGGCATTTCTAGAAGAAATAAAAAAGAACAACATTTCAGCTGTTGCCATGGCCCGACAGGTCTAGTGGCTTCGAACATAGGAGGTGTAACTTTACACCAAATACTTCTCCTCCCAGTAGAACAACAAAACAGATTAGAATATTACAAATTGCCAGCATAAGCTGTGACTGTAGTACACAGAATTCTATGACAAGCAAAAGTTCTCCTAGTAGATGAAGTAAGCATGGTTTCCAACCTCATGCTGGATTTAGATCATCTAAGAATGGAGGCAGTCCTAAAAACTGGTTACGAAGAACTGTTTGGAGGAAAACATGTTATTGCTTTTGGAGACCTCCTATAGTTAACACCAGTGAAAGGTCAACCCACATTCAAAACATTAGGACACAAAGATTGCTGTAATACACTCAGCAGCATTGGCAATGTCAATCTGTTGCGTCATCTTCTATACAGAGAAATAACCACAAACATTCAACAGTCTGCAGATCTAACATATGCTCTCATTTTAAAAAGCATGAGAACTGGCAGTGGGATTCTGCAAAGAGGCTGAGCTGGGAATAGTCCATGAGATCTATCAGTTTGGCTATAACGCGATTATCAGAAATCTGGTGGTAATTGTAGGACAGAAGGGGGTCAAGAAAGGGCTTTTTCAGTAGCAGTTTTCCGTGAGAGGTTTTGTATGCTACAGGGAAGATCCTAGCTGTTAGTGAGTGGTTGATAATAGATCTGATGAGGGTGCCTGTGCAGGTGGAGAGAATGTTTTTGATGAGGGGTGGTGGGCAAGGGTCTCCCGGGGCTCCTCAGGGGCGGCTATTAGAAAGAAGCTTTAATAATTCAGCATGGGAGATTGCCGATAAGGAGCTGAAGAGAGTGCATGGCAGGGACATGGGTAGGGGGCAGTTGATCACAGGGGTAAAAGAGTGAAAGTTTGGTGGTGATGGTGAGGTTCCTTTCAATGGCTATGTTGAAGTAATGGTCTTGGGAGTCGCACAGTGCTTGGGATACCGTGGAGGGAGAGGAGGAGGAGCAGATGGGGGTCTTGAACTCAGGGTTAATCTTGTGGAGTTCTTTGCAGTGGTTGGTCCGCCAAATGCATTCTAGATGATGGTTGAGAGTTTTGAGGGATTTTAGGGAAGGGCTGACCAGCCTGAAAGAAATGCCTGTGTGGTGGGAGACTGGACATTTGGGGGAAATGGGGTAAGAGCATCAGACAGCCATTGGTCGAAAAGGTCTGGGGAAGAGGTTCCAGCTTGGAGTGTGAAATTGGGAAGGAAGGTGAGAAGGGAGAAGGATTCATCCATGGATATTACCTTGTTCTAGAGTGGCATCCTCGGGGAGTCAGCTGGGGGGTGGAGGCAGGGAGGAGGAATGGGGGGTGGCAGTCATCAAAGCAGATGAAAAGATATCAGAGTGGGAAGTCCAGATGAGGGGGTGGGTGAGATGGTGTGGCCAGAAATGTGTGTGGGGCCTCATATGAGTTGGGTCATATTGTCGACAACCAAATTGTCAGTGAGATGGCGGGTCGTGGGGTTGGAGGGGGTGTCAAACAAGATGTTCAGATCACATGGAAGGGTACACGTGGGGTGAGAGATCATGATGACTGCTACAGAGTCACTCAGAGAGACTGAAAAAGTTCTGTTATAGAAGAAGGTGACTGATGGAATTTGACTAGAAGGGATTCACAGTCATCACTGCAGGGTTGTTTGTCAATGTGTAGCGGTGTGAGGTGTTGTTTGTGGAGGATGGCTAGGGTTGTGTGTTATCAGAGAGTAGCCTGGAGTGAAGGCATCATATGCAGTGGGGTGGGGGAGTTGTCAGTGAACCAAGATTTGGTGATGGAGAGTATGTCTGGGTTTACGTCAGAGATAAGGTAAAAGATCATGTGCTTGTTTCTTCCGGCAGATCTGGCATTAATGAGGATCCAAGAGAGAGGGTTTGGAGGGCAATGTCCTAAGAAGGATGCGGGTTGTCTCATGGCAGGAGATGCTGCAGGTAGGAAGGGGTGTTGAACAGGGTTACGAAGAGGGAGAGAGTGATGAAGGGGAGGATGGAGAGGGGCAGGAAGGAAGAGCATGGTTGCTTGCATCTTGGGTACAGTCTGGGTGGGAGGTGGAGTTACCTGGGGAGAGGAAGAGAGGATGGACAGGGTTGGGTAGAGGGGTGCGAGGGAGAGGGGTGCAGGTGAGTTGGATAAGATGGGTCTACGGGGGAGGGTGAGGGAGTAATGCAGCAGGGCTGTGAATAGAGGTCCTTCAGTGCCTGACTGATAGGGTGGTGCCAGTGGTGTGTGGTTGAGAGTCTGTCGATTGAGCAGTTTTGGCCAAGGCTGCGCGGGCTGCTAAGGAACTGAAGGGAGATGGGGGTGTAGGGCATAGGGGAGCGTGAGGGGAGGTTAGTGGCATTACCAGGGAAGAGGTAGGGGCATGGGACAGGGTTGGGATAGTGCCAAAGGATGGATGAGAGAGAAGAGGGATCAGGGAGGAGAGGGGCGAGAGTAGGGGGCACTTGA
This sequence comes from Ambystoma mexicanum, assembly GCF_040938575.1. NCBI lineage: Eukaryota > Metazoa > Chordata > Amphibia > Caudata > Ambystomatidae > Ambystoma > Ambystoma mexicanum. The sequence continues at coordinate 359,236,753 of NC_090940.1, forward strand.
GAGGGAGAAGGGGTCGGGTGTATGGGGAAGGCTAACTGTGGTGGACTTTGGAGGGGGGAGGTGTGGTGGATGGGAGCTCTTTTGGTTTCAGATACTCCAGCAGTCCCTTCTGGCCTTGGAGTCGTTTGGCATGGTGGAGGAGTAGGTTCGGAGCGGAAGGGGGGTAGAAGTGGGGGAGGGAGATTGACCAATGTGATCTGGGATTTAGTGGTGCCCAGGGCTGGATAAGTGGAAACAATGAAATCACCACATAAATGGTCTGAAATGTAGACACAATCGCAAAGTGGACAATCTTTTAAAGACACCTAGAATTATACGGTGCACAGGGCCTATAATGCAAAGGCAAACACAATGTGAGCAATTTCTCATAAAACCTAGAATAAGAATATGCACAGGGCTTGAAAACAGAAATTATCCAAATTGACTATAGTTTGCTGAAGCCCCCAGGACCAAAGTTGCACAGGTCAATCGCAATGTGATCAATTCTTGATGAAAACTAGGATTAACAAATGAACAGGGCTTAGAGTGCAGGCACAATCAAATCACAATGTGAACACTTTTAGAAAACACATTGATTCAAAAAAGTGAAGAGGGCCTAAAATGCAAGGACATGGCTAACCTTATACAAATAGGGCCAAATGCAGAAAGGGCCATCTTTCTTGCACAGTAAGGCTAAATGCAGAGGATGGCTAACATACACAATTAGGCTAAATGTTGAATATGGCCAATCTGTATAATTAGGCCAGATACAACATATGGCTAATTTACACCTTTATCCTAAATGCAGAGTATGGCTAACCTGTATATTTAGTGCAGATGCAAAACATTGCTGACTTATAACTAGCACAATCGGGAGATATGCAATATTAGGCCAACTTACTCAATCAGGTGAGATTGAATATTAGGCTAACATGCTCAATCAGGATGCAATATTAGGCTAACTAGCACAATCAGCTAAAAGGCAATATTAGGATAACTTAATTAAGCATAATGCGGATCTAGGCTAACATTCAATAAGGCGAAATGCTATTTTAGGCTGACTCTCACATTCAGGTCAAAAGCAATATTAGGGTAACTTACTCAATCAGGTGATATGCAATATCAGGCTAACTTACTGAATCAGACAATATGCAATAATAGGCTAACTTAATCAGGTGAAATACAATAGTAGGCTAACTAGCACAGTCCGGCAAAAAAGCAATGTTAGGCTAACTTACTCAATCAGGCAAAATGCGATATAAGGCTAACTAGCACAATCAGGCAAAATGCAATATTAGGATAATTAGCACAATCAGGCGAGATGTAATACTAGGCTAACTAACTCAATCAGGTGAAGTGCAACATTAGGCTAACTAGCACAATCAGGCGAGATGCAATATTAGGCTAACTAGCACAATCAGGCGAGATGCAATATTAGGCAACAATAGAGTAGATGTCTGATATCTAATTAAAGAGGTTGGGTTTTACTGGGGTGCAGTAATGGCTGTACCCCCGTCCACACCACAATCACCTTGTCTGTCACTTTAGGTTGGTCCTTCTGGCCTCCTAGGGCAAACAGGGGGAAACAGGGCCCAAGAGCTGCCTAGACGAGGAGCTGCTTTGGCTGTGGCCCTTTGTTGGCTGCCCGGGCAAGGGGCTGCCCTGTGAAAGCCCGGTAATTGGGGTTCCAGGTCACGTGTGATTACAAAAAGGACCAATGGATGGCTGAAAGGGAGGGAGGGAGGAGGATGACCAGGCGCACAGAGAAAATGTAGGAATCATATCGAACAAGCACCAGAATGCTCGAAAGAGAAAGATGGCAGCGGATTCAATGCACGATACAAAGGTTGCTCATGAGGCTTACCGGAGGCTGCTGGTCTGGTGTTTCTATTCCACTCTGCTTAGAATACTTCACTATTCTCATGGCACTTTACTTCACAGCGTTTTACCTACTTATTCCCCTGAGGGGTTTGTGTGCTCTGGGGGGGGGTCTCTTCCCCCTTCACAGCTGTTGGATTTGTCTCCAGGCCTCCTTCTGGACCAACGCATCGCCAATTGTAGTATCCCGTTAATCATGAAGTCATAGGACTCTTGGTTCAGTTGCAGGTAAATACTTTATTCAATTAATAGTTATTAAGCAGTAACTATGTAAATGGACCACCCAGCTAAAGTATCCCAATGGTCCTGTGTGGAGCACTCATAGGGCACATTCCAGATGACTTCATACTCGATGACAACACTGAAGTCAGGCACACACATCAAGAAAGGCACAGGCAACTAGGACAGCACACTAATATAACTTGCAACTTATTTGTTTGGAAATATGTCATATTTTTGACAGCGTGACATGGTACATTTGTTTTTTTTTTGTATTGATCATGGTTAAATAATTAACCGTTAACAAAAACATTAAAAAAGTTAATACATTATGATAGATGCAAAGGAAAAATGAAAGGAAAAGAATAGTTAACAAAGAATAAAGTAAAAATATCATTTAAAGTAATTTTCATTTCATTAGTACACAATTGACATATTATCAGTAATCTCCTTTGTCAACCTATTTACAAATTCATGAAATACCAATATATTCTAAGAATCTGATTGTTTCTATAATCAGTGGGGTAGTCTCACCTCTAAAAATTCTCACCCATAATTTCTCTCGAGGCGTTCATAGTATTTACCAAACCATTCTTGCCTTATTAATGTCAGCTTTAGGCAGAAAATGAGCAAGTGTTTTAGTGTCTCCACATGTCTGTTACAGAATCTACATAGCCTATATTATTTAGCACTTTTAATTCTACTACCCAACACTTCCTTTGTTGGCCATAGATTCATTCTCATTTTTAGGAACCCCTTTAAATATAACAGTTAAATAATTTGGCAGTACATCCAAGGCTATGGTTTCTTGGACAGTAATGCAGTTCTGAAAGGCCTTTAATCTGTAGCACTCTTCAATAGTGGTGCACCAGTCTGCCCTGTATAATTTCTGCTTGGCCATCATGGGTCTTCTTATCAATATTTCCAAGGCTGTATCAGCGTTGTTTAGCCAGTTTAGGGCGTTTTTTCTTCCAGGCCCCTAACAATCCCGCTTCCTAATCCTTTAACACCTGTCGTAGAATCAGGAGCATGGAGTCACTCCTAGCTATAATGATCTTTTTAAAAAAAGACAGAAACTTGCATTTCACTGCCACCAGTAGAGAGGATAATCCTAACTCGTGACGAATAATCTGTATCGTGGGACCTATCAGCAATCCCAATATTCTCCTCCTCTCTGTACAAAAAAAATGTTTTCCTTACAATCCATATGTCACGATTGGGACCACTTCTTGTTTGTAGAAGGTCAATAATGGCATATAAGAAAAATGACCAAACATGTTCTGTATTAATAACCCTTTATATGCTACTGTAGTAATTTTTAATTTCAAATTGTTCTTATAAGGAATTTCTGACCCTGATACATTCACTAGACTTCCCAAATATGAATTCTCCATGACCCTTTCCAGAACTATGTTATCAACGTTCACCATCATAATTTTTGTTCTAGTGGTTTGTCTAGGGGCCAGGCACATTAAATTTGTTTATGTAGCATTTATTTTAAGCACATACTCTTGGCAGTATAATTCCAGCCCGAGTAACAGATCTTCAAAACCGGCCGGCGTATTAAAATATTTTGGCTGAGATAACCAGAAGTACTATTGGGCAATATTTTTGTGGTTCAGCCCCTGGATCTTTTTTGTACATAGGTACTATCACCGATTTCCTCCACGAATGCAGAAAATTTCTCTCCCTGAGAACTAGATGGAATATAGTGAATACAATATCTGCCCATTGCTCCGGGGGCACCTTCAACATATCAATTGACAGCCTATCCGGGCCAGGTGCTCAGGATGTAGAAAGTCACGCTTTAATACCCAGTATGTCATCTCTATCAAAGAGACTGAACCATGGGTTTTTCGTTATGTTTCGCCTAGTTGCGTCACTCTGACATTTAGTTGTGAGTGCGTATAGATCTTGGAAGCGATCGATCCAGTTCTCCACCAATATCATATTAGCCTGCAAATCTTGCTGTTCCATACCCTGCTTCTGATTTAATATCACCCATGTTGCTGCACTGTTCTTAGTTGCTAATTCTTTCATCATGCGTTCTGCATCTCTCTGTAACATTAGCGATTTATGGGCACAGAGCCAATTTTTTCCATTTTTGCTTTCAGGTTTTAGCTTTTTTTCATCTTTCAACAGGGTCTCTGGCTTCCAGACACAAAATTTCCTATCTAATTGACTTTTTCTTTTCTCTGCCTCCTGTGAATCGTAATCATGGGTATACTTCTTTGGGTTAGTCATTCTCCCTGTTCGTTTTATCATGAACTGGCCTAAGATTAATGGTAGCAAAATGATCTGGCTACCTAGACCCACCAGTTGCTAGTTAAATAGTTCCAGGGTAGTACGTGTCCATTTAAATCAATTTATTCCAGAGGAGACCTTTACGTTTTCTCCATAAATGTGTCTCGTACACTGAGAGATCTTGTAACAGCCCAACTGGTCAAAATCAAGTCATGATTACTGCTATTCTGGGGGATCACTATCAGGTGCCGTATTGCATCAAACAGCCCGCTGGAAACTAAAACGTGATTGCCCCTCGACAAGGTCGCTCTAAGGGGGGTATTCCCTTTTGAGTACCATTCAACATTAGCAAGTCTTTAGATTCCATTAAATCAAGCCATTCCTTAGCTCTTGCTCACTTTGCACCTTTCCCCCAATCAAATGGAAAATATTTTAATCACCCTTTATAATGATTCATTCAATTGAGGTTTCTAACACACACAGATCTAATAATTGGTTAACAGCCCTCAAAAATGCATCTGTAGTTATTCCCAGGGGAATCAAATATAAATGAGTAATGCCAGACGAGGCACACATCTACCATTCAGGAAATCCCAATCAAGTCTACTTAGCTGCGAGAATATGTTGGGGATGGCCAATTGCGATAATCTCAATCTTCAGTCCTGTCTACATGCAGTAATTAGCCCCGCCGTTGGTCTACAGCACTTTAGTACAGCACCTTAGTAGCTTGTACTGTGGCAAGTGTGTACTTGTCCATAATTATCTCTTCTTGCAGCCAGGTCTCCTGCAAGCAGAAGTTATCTAAATCACTCACAGCTTTGTTTAATTCTCGCCACAGATGCGAGCTACCTCATGTGTTCCAGAATCCCATCCGTAACACTTTTTGGATAATTCCCATTTCTCGCTAATGCCCCCCCTGAATTTCCTCCCAAGATCCCCAGGAGACAAGCCCAATCTCTGGACTCTGGGGTTTTTGCATTACTTGGATGTCTTCAATGGCCCATGGGTAAACTTATATGCATGGTATCTTTAGTGGCAAATGTTGACAAATTGTGTACATTCTTGCTTCTGAAAGTTAGGAACAGCAAATCCTTTTACCAACTGTTTCTCCCACTCATCTATCTAAAGAATCACGCAGCCAAAAGGTGTAATGAAGGTCCCACCTCCATGATTACAGTCTTAACTAAATTCTATGTTATGTGCAGAAAGACATGATGACAATAGTCTCTATAGACAAATTCAACTCGGTCAATATCTTTCGATTGCACAACCCTGAGTCGTGGTGTTTTGCGCATAAGGCTTAACACATTCAATCGGTTCAGCAGCAGGGCTGTATAAAAGTCTGTTAGTTATTCCAGGAGGAGAATTCTCTTGTTTAGGCTTACTCCCCTGCCCTCCATGATTCTGGGTAAGCCCTCTGAATAATCATTGTATTCAAATCGTTCCATCTCATTTACTGGATAAAGGTTGTGATGGTGAAGCTCTGTCTGGATGGGCCCAGCTATGGTATGTGCAGTGCCTTGGTTCTCCAGGACCTTCCCACAGGGCAGAAGCTCCACCTCACATCTAGCTGACTGTACCTGCACTTTGTACAGGGCTAAACATCTCGTTTGTAATGTTTCAAAATGTGCTGACCTGAGTCCCAGAGTTGAGTTCTCCCTTAAATCCAGATGCCGAGGGGTTGGCTTTATTGTATCCAGATCACTTATGAAATTCTTCTGGGATACTCCCACTGCATTAGAGGTTTGATTTGCTGAAATCTTCATTTCAATTACTGTATAATCATCCACTGAATAGATAGACAGATAAAAAAAGTTCTCTGTCATATCCAATATCTACACTGTCTCTGATGAGGTGCATGTCCACTCCCTCTGAGTTTGGTTGTTGTTCATCCTTTGCCGATAATTCATGCTTTGTTTTTTTTTCCTTGCTCCTCTCAATCTTTTCTTCTTGGTAGCTTTTGCTTGGTTAGTTCTTTTCTTAGCTGCCAATGTGTGAATAAATCTTCTGGAAGCAGTTGTTTGCCCTCCTTTAGATGATTTTTGATTTTTAGTTTTTTTGGGTTGAGTACCCAGCTTACCCAAAGCTGGGGTTGTTGTGAATATTGAGAACATCAGCTAGTTGGAGGGGGATCCCAGCCCTATCTTTGGATCAGTCACCTCTTTTGTTTGTACTGCAAGAAGATCCGGGACTTTCTGTTCCCTTAGATATCGACTCTGCCCAGCTCCAACTCCTGAATATCAGTTGACAGGATTAGTAGGTTTTTCTCCCTTATCTCAAGTAGAGATTTCCCCACCTGCATCAAGGACTCTATTCAGATGACTTGAATTAGTTGTCTCTATCGATGGTCCCTGCACAAGGGTCATGTCTTTTGCAGTACCCAATCTCCCATCCAGGCTCTCAGTCTTAGCCACCAATAAGAGTAACAGGGTTGAATGTATCACACTTTTTTCATTTAGTGCTTCATAGAGTTTGATCATGGCAGACATTCATTACTCCTAGAGTTAGTTCTGTCGATGATCATGCTGAATTAGGTCATCCAAATGAGCGTCTTGGCGTTGGTTGCAGAAAGGAGGCTGACAGTGATGATGAAGTTCTAGATGACATTGTTGAGTTTCCCTAAAGTGCTGGGGAGGCAAAGAGGTACATCTCTCCTCGATCATGTATGATTGTGTCTTTATCAAGAGCCATCACTGGAGTTTTAGGATTCAATTTAGTAACAATAGCGGTGTCGGGAATACACCCAGGTGAGATAACGTTGCCACAGTTATTAAATATGCATATCTTGACAAAGATTTCTCACCTCGCCTTCCCCTTAGTTCAACTCTGGTTGTGTGTTGAGGGTTCTATTGTTGTTATCGGAATGAACCAAAGTTCTTTCAATCTATGTATCAGGGAGAGGCTGTCGTGCTGGATTTATATCAGACGATTGAATTTGTTCCAGGATATTTTGGTTGCCCTGCTCTGGTGGAGTTATTTATTCCTGCTCACAATCATCATTAAGAATCATCTTTTGAGGATCTGTTCGCCTAGACTCCTCTAGCATCGTGGAATCAGAAATGTCTTCAAATAAGATCAATTGTCCCGCTGGGCATTTCCTTAGCGCCACTTCAGAATGTGTTATGTCTATCTCAGAAGCCATTGTTTTCCTGCCTCTGAGACTTCATTTGATGATTTGGATCCTATGTCCTGCGTGGCTTGGTCCAGGGCTACAGTTTTCAGTGCCCGGGTCTCTCTACCTCTCTACCTCTCCACCTCACTGTGGAACATACAGACGCACACCGGCACGCTCCACCAAGACCGGGGTTTGAAAGTGTTTTTGTTGATGCCTCCTTACAATGAAAAAGGAAAACAGACTTCTGTCTGTAGTCTGTGGCTTCTCTCCACCTCACTGCGGAACAAACAGGTAAATCATTATGCAGCGGTTACCTCTGCATGGTGAATTTGACCATGTTTGCTCATTTTAATTGACTTGATCTATCTTTCTAAAAACTGAAGCATGTTATTTGGCCATCCATTCAATGTGTAAAATACTGATGATTAAGGGAACACAACGATTTATTTTTCCCTCTCTTAAAAAGAAAACGTAATGTTCTCACATTGGTAACCAGTCCATTTAAAGTATTTGTAAGTGTTGCAAGTTAATAGGCGCCCTGTGGTCTGATGGTGCTTTTGTTCTATAAAAATTAAAATGGTTAATGTTTATTTCTTGTGCTGAGGCAAATAATTGACTGGCCCTATGAAATCAGTTTCATTTTTAGCCTACAGTCTATTATGCTCTAATGAAACGATCTGTTATTATAAATTAAAAAATGCTAACAAAACAACATATTATTGAATGTTTGACTGTACTTTGTTCACATACACATTGCTTCATTTGTTGATTTAAAAAAAGAAATATGTACAAAGTGAATGAGTGTGATTTTCGTGTATCTCTGTGAGCATATTTGTCCTACTATGAGTGGAAAACAGTGCATTCAGAGCTAAGCGATAGTTGTATAAGGCTTGAATGCATCAAACTCTAAGAGATATCTTTCAATAAAACAATTTCCCGACAGGTTTGATGTTGACCTACAGTGGGATATCCTTTTTATGCATATTTGTGTTTATGGTGCCCTATGGTAACTTCTCATCTGTGTAGCTATGTTGTCTTGGTTTTTCAGTGCCAGGTAGTGATGAAGGTCCAATGATATATTATCATTCTGTTGAAGGTATACACATGGACCCACACCCCAAGATGCAAAGCTATATATGCGTGGTGTGTGTGTGTGTGTGTGTGTGTGATGCTGCATTTGCATCCACAGCTGCTTCAAGGATGGTGTCCCTCCACAATGCATGTTTGCAGAATGTATCTCAGAACTATGAGTTTATTCTGAAAATCGATGGCAATGTGCTGACTGGCAAGCCATCACAATTTTTGGATGGCAGCACCCCTATTCAAAATATGTCCCTCGATAGCAGAAGCTTTGAAAAATAGAGAACATCCTCTTGTTTTGCAAAGGATACTTATGTGGCAAATCGTGTGAGGTGGTCAAGTTACAGACGCAGGGAAACTATATTTGAATTTAAGGAGAGATAATATAAATATAATCATCAGTGAAAAAGTATGAAAAGACAAATAGGAGGAAACTGTAGAATGGGGGCAGAAGGGGCAAAATATGAAGGCAAAAATGGCGGGAGGAAATCATTGAATAGTTTAAAATGTCTGATGGAGGAAGAATTATTTTTCAAGGAACGTGTGGAATGGAAAAGAAAGGTATAGATGAGAAAGATGTGACAGTCAAAGGAAGAAGTAAGGACAATATATGATACGCAAGGGATAGGAATAAAGGATAAAGCAAATGTATAACAGGAAAGAGAAAGGACTAAAGGGAAATGAACAGTGTGATAGAGGAATGATAATGAGACATTTTGAAGACAATGTACATTGCATTCCAAGAAGTTTGCAGTTGTATTTGTATGTAGAAACATGAAGTTATACAAACACAGAAGTGTCTGTTTTTAGGTGATGAATTTGTATCCACTAATATCGACAGCAGTTTTATGTGCTAGTAGTATTAACATGTTCTGTGTTCTATTGATTTTATATTTATCCATAATGTTTCAGTTTTTTTCTGTTTTTTGGATGTATTGGTGCTAAAAGGATTTATTTACTAAAACTAAATGCATGTATGTATTCTTGTATAACACACTTTTACACCAAAATGCTGTACAGCGTAGAAGGGAGGTTCAATAAAAATCAAGAGGGGAGTCTATGATGTAAGCAATACACTAGCCTGGAAAACACAGCAATACAGTTTTTAGGCGAGATTATAGAAATGTGTAAAGAGGAGCGACAAATAGAGAGGCTCGTAAAATAGAAGAATGAAAGAGTGACTTGGCAGGGTGGCTTTGGGACAGGAAGTAAAAACTGAATTGCCATCATAAGAAACATGGGAGAGAGGAAATAAAGAGAACTGAAGAAACCAAATGAGGGGTGCAGTAATGTACATTTATAAATATGTTAGTAAGTAAGTAAAAGAGAAGGTGAGACTCAAAGGATTGCCAGGATAAGGAATTAAGTGACACAGTGACAGAGGAGTGGGGAGAGGATATGAATTGAGAAGTTGAAATTGGATCGAAGGTAATCAAAGTGGTGCAAGTTGATTAGTGGGAAGACCTATGAGTAGAGCAAAGCAGTAGAAGAGATGGGAGAAGTTAAACCCAGAAATAAATATTTAAGTAGCGATAAAAGACAGAAGAGGCCCAATTTTCTTGATATTAAACAAGTGAAAGTAACAGACACAAGAAACATTGGAGATGTGGCAGGAAAAGTGGAGTGGCTGGTCAAACATTCCCTCTGTCCTCATCCTACATGATCTCTGCTCTGCATTTGACACGGTCAAACAAACACCCTGCTCAATCATATCACTGATCTGGCTCTGGCCTGGCTGACCTCTTTTCTTTCTGATCGACCCTCCCTGGTACAACTAGCGTCCTTCCTATCTTCTACCTCCCTCTCCACATGTGGTGTCCCCCAGGGGCCTAACCTCTCGCCCTGGCTTTTCAACCAATACCTGCAACTCTCGCCTACTGCATCTTCATTTTCTGCTCAACTTTCCAATGCTATGCTGTTGATACTCAACTAATTTCCAGGCTTCCTTCAGCCTCCTCCTCCCCTTCCCTCATCTTTGATTGTCTAATTGCCATTCAAAATTGGTGTTCCTCCAAAGATCTATGTCTAAATGCCAACAAGACTGAGATCCTCCTTATTGGCACACCATCTCCATCCTTTCCTCTCACTTTCTGTCTGGCCACCCTTGGCCCTCCTCCCACCCCACCTGAATGGCTAAAAACTTAAGGGTTATCTTTGACTCTACACTTTCCTTCTCCGGACACATCTCTGACATCTCCACAAAGTCAAACTTTTTATTGCACCTCCTTAGAGGTACTCTGCCTTTCCTCTCCTTCCCTCAAAAGCTCAGTGTCTCCCAAGCTCTGGTTCTCTCCAGGCTGGATTACTGTAACAACCTCTTTCTAAATCTTTCTGCCTCCACTCTACGCCCCCTACAACTAATCCAGAACAGGACTGCATTGTCCACAAGGTTTTCTTGGGCCTAGGTCCAAAATACCATGAACTATCCCTCTGTAAATTCCTCCCCTCTCGAGTCCTTTGCTCCTCTACTTCTAACTCCCTCAGGGTTAGTCGTTTTGCAAAGAAACTAGTTGGGGTATATCTCTGTCTTTGGCTTGTGCCTCCCTTTGGTACAGCCTCCCGGCCACCTTGAAACTTAAGGAAAACCATCTAAGGTTCAGGAAGCACCTCAAGAATGTCCTCTTTGCCTCTGACTTTGCCCCCTTCTCTGTTGTTGATCTGTTTCTTCTGTTGGTATCGTGCACTTGGCCACCCTCTGTCATTTGGGCACAGGTACCTGTTCACGCTGCCACCCTCCTGCACTGCCTCCAGGCCACCCCCTGCTCTAGGGTTTCTGTATCTGTACCCATACAGTCCCCCCTTTTCTTCTGCACTTATCAGATATACCTTATCTGATTAACTTTCCCCTGCCACTTGCTGGCTGCACTGCCATGGTTTATCACCCATATTTATTTATTTATTTACTTTAATATTTATTCTGCTTCTCTCCTCTGCTCCGCACTTTCCACTCCCCCCCTCCATGCACGTTCCCCCTTTTTCCTTTTCAACGCAGTTGCGCTTTCTTAAATGTCACTGGGCCTAGTTAGATTGCTGTTTTCTTATTTTTTTTTTGTGTTCTCCCTTGTCCCCCTCCCTTTTTGCCTGGTTGTGCTTTGAAACACTTGTGTACGAGCATGATATAAATAAAACATAATTTCATTTAATTTAATTTCACCAAACTGAAGAGGGAAAGAAGGAAAGAAGCTACCAGGCCAGCAGACAAAAATGGCACATTCAAATAAATTGTGTTCTCCAGCGTATTCCACATCTTTGACATGTAATGTCCACAGCTGTGTTCTTCTGAAACTTTTTTGGCAGAGCGCATCCTGCGTCAATGGTGTTGGGTCGATGTCCCGCGATGGCCTCTGTCGAGGGTGACGTCACCGGATGTTATAAATAAGACGCACAGTGCCGTAACCTCAGTTCCGTTTTTTCCACAAACGTGTTTGCTTCGGGGACTCAGCGTGTCTCATGTATTCCTCGTGAATATGTCTTCTTCTTCAACCCCTCTGACTCTACGGTCTGGCTTTAAGACTTGCCGGGACTGTAAGTCTAAGATGTCGATTACAGACCCGCATTGCATTTGTTTGTGGTGCCTGGGCGAGAGTCATGACATCGACGACTGTTCCAAATGCCAGTCGCTGACTGCTAAGGCCTTGCAGGAGCGTAAGGGGAAGCTCCAGATAGGTAGGGGTTCTAAACCCAGTAAGTCTCGTAAAACTTCTAAGGGGATGTTGTAAAGACTGGTAGGGGGTGTCTGTACTTCCGCTCTCTATATGGTAGAGAGGCACAGAGGACCCCAGCCAAGATTCTCTATTATTGGTACGTGGTCAAGCAATCAAGGCCTAGCATCTCAGGAGGTGATGCGGGCTGGTTCTTAAGTACAGTGTAGGCCCCGAAACCCCACAAAGGAATGTCCACACACTGTATTACTGAAAATACAGTCTTTATATAATTAATATTCAAAGGTATGTACACGATCACAATAACGTACTTTGTACTTGGAAGTCAATAATGATAAATATATACAATTCTAAAGTGGTACCACTAGTGTTATCGAATCTCATTAAAGTGCATCAACTGTACGGTTAAAATGTCACACAGATTAATAACGAGGAAAGCAGCAATAGAGATAGGCCAGAACGTAAGATGGTTGGAACAATAGGCAGAACACTGACCCCTACCGCTAGGCGCAGTTCTGAGTGGAGATCCCCCCACCTGGGCAACCTGTAAATAAAGATATATAGCACAAGCCCAGTCCATATAATGTTCGATAGTCTTACTTCATCCTATTAAGGTTTTACCCCCCCAATGTACCTGGTGGAGTAGAGTTCTCCGACGATGCGCCGACCGATCCTTCTTGAGTGCCTCCCTTTCAGACGGGAGCCACGGATCTTCGAGAGGTGTCGGGGAACTTGGCGTTCGGTGTCGGGGAATCGACGGCCCTTCTTGAGTGCCCTCCCTTTAAGGCAGGAGTCACGGGTCGTCAAACGTCCGACGGTGAACAGGGTGAACTACGGCAGGGTAGTGGCAGCTTTGTTCCTAGCGGTGCTCGTCAACGACAGAGCGTTGGCGTCCTGCAAGGAAGAGGCATGCAGGGCACCTCAGTGAAGATAGTTCTGGACCGCAAAGAGATTGATGCAGAACTGTGGCCCAGCAAGGGTGTCGAGTCGTCGGCGTCTCTGCGGTCTTTAGGTGGCGGGAAACCTACCGGTGGATGCTCCTCGGTGCGTGGACGGTCGGGCCTTCTCCAGCGGGAGACAAGCGGATGACGATGCAGACGAGAGCGTCCAATGATCAATTAAAGTTCTTAGGCAAACGGGAGCACGGCGGCTCCGGTCGTCGCCAGTGGCGGACAACAGTCCAGGTGCTTCTCCTTGGAGTTCCGCAGCAGTCCCCGTATCGGGTCGGCAGCCTGTCGAAGGTCTGTCTACCAGGGAGCGTTGGCAAAGATCAGCTGTGCATAATGGTCCCTCGTAGCTCGGGAAGAGGGCGCCTTACCAGGTCCTCTCTGGGTCAGTCCTTGGAAACACAGCAGCCTTCAGATTGCGAGGGAGAGCCACAGCACTCCTTCTCGTCCAGCGGGGCTTTCAAGGTCAAGCGTCAGTTACTCCAGTTACTCGTCGTAGTGGACTTCAGCTTCTGAACACGATTCCTAGCAGTGAGAGGTCCCCAGATATACTGTTGATCTCCCATTCATTCCGGTGGGTCACACTCAAGCATCCAATCACGACTACGGGCATTCATGCAGGCAGGCAGCCAATCAGGCACACAAGGTATTCAGGCCATTCACTTCTCTCCAGACACTCACAACAAGTTATGTTTATTGGGACAAGTACAGAGCCATTCAACACTCCAAGCTGCATTCATACCGGTTTCGGGCAGGGTTGTCTCAGTCATTGTGTCAACCACCAGATACTAGACACACAAAACACAGAATGCATATTCGTCACACACTCTATTCACCCAGGTCCCGCCCACACGAGGTACCCACAACATACATCACCGGGAAGGCTCTAGCTAGTCTGGTCTGGCCTTCACAACAACACCATATACGGCATTTCCACCCAACAGCCAGTCAGGGGGAAGGGACAGAGTCAGGGCTTCCCAGGAATTTGGGAAAACAAGGTATTGGGGAATAGAAAGCAAGAGGCCAGAGGGGCCATCTTGTTTTCCATCAGGAATCAACGGATCCCAATGGCAGGGCCGGGGTAAACCCAAAATGGAGGATACGCCGCGCACCTGTCACATTCAGCATGGAGCTGCCACCAGCCCATACCCTGCTCTGTGGGCCACCCACAGGTGCCCAAAAACATACACTAGGGGCACAGGGTTGTACCCCCACCCATGGGTGCCATAAGGGTATCCCACGGGTCCGTTCACCAAACCAAAAGAAAGAGAGCTGCACCGCCAGGAGTCCCACATGAACTCCTGTGCGGAAACCATGACAGAACACACAATAAAATGCAGTAAAGGACAAGGATACGGAGGCCCTGTCCCTCCGATGCATTTCCAGCATCACAGTCGATTGACATGGAATACCTGAGGGGCTACCCCTGGGACTCCAATGTCAACCAGATAGTTGACCTTGCCCATCTTGGTGATTATCCGGAAGGGTCCAGTCCATTTATCTGCCAATGCCCGAGGCTTGGTAGGCTCCATCACAAGGACCTCCTGTCCCGGAGTCCAATCCACTGATGCTTTAAGGCTGTGCCAGTATTTGTTCAATTCCTGGCTGGCCTTGAGATTCGCTGTTGCTTGACCCACCATCTGTGTCATCCTCCGTCGGAGGCCTAACACATAGTCCCCCACTTGCTTGGCGGGACCAGGAGGGGTGGCTTCCAAACCTTCTCTGATCAAGGCAAGGGGTCTCTCACGGGATATCCAAAGAGTAACTCAAAGGGGCTGAAACCAACACCCTCTTGAGGTACCTCTCTGTAAGCAAACAGCAGGCATGGCAGGAGGAGATCCCATTTCCTCCTTAGGGGCTCTACCAAAGAACCTAGCATGCCCTTGAGAGTTTTATTAAATCTCTCAACCAGACCATTGGTCTGGGGTGGTAAGAAGTGGAGAACTTGTAGGTTACCCCGCACTCTTTCCACATGGTTTTCATGTAACTAGACATGAAGTTGGATCCTCGGTCAGAGACAACCTCCTTGGGGAATCCAACACGGGTGAAAATTCCCAGGAGGGCCCGGGCAGCAACCTTGGCAGTAACTGTCCAAAGGGGTATAGCCTCAGGGTACCTGGTGGCATGATCTACCAAAACCAGGATGAACCGATGTTCACCTGATGTGAGAGGGTCAAGGGGACCGACGATGTTGATGGCCACCCTCTCAAACGGTGTGCCAACCACTGGCAATGGCTGCAGTGGGGCAATGACACTGCCTCCAGTCTTGCCAGACAACTGACAAGTTGGGCAGGTCCTGCAGTGGGACTCCACTTCTACTCCCATTCGAGGCCAGTAGAAATGGGCAGAGAGCCTCTGCTTAGTCTTCTTGGTACCAAGATGACCAGCCAAGGGCACCTCGTGCGCCAACTGCAGTAGGAAGGGCCGGTAAACCTGGGGTACCACCAACCTCTTGAGGGCACCAGGTTCAGGCTTAGTGGGCTCACTAACAAGGAGCTCACCCTCCCAATAAATCCGGAAAGTCCTAGGCACTTCTCCTTGTGCCTGGGACAGGGCCTGTTTCCTCAGACCCTCGAGAGAGGGACACTCTCTCTGTCCTTTACAGAATTCTGCCCGGGAGGGTCCCCCTTCAGCTAACAAGCATTGAAGATTGGGATGATCCTCCGGGTTGAGAACCTCTCCCACAGGAGAGTCTTCTGGCACTTCTCCCAGAGGAGTTGAGACGGGGTTTACCACTGGACCCAGCCCGTCCGGAGCATGGATCCCAATAGGTGCTGTAGGAACAGCAGGAAGAGAAGGAGCTCCCTCTACAGAGGTGGCCTTCTTCCTCTTCCTTCGTCGTGCCTTAGGCCGCGCCTTCGGCTTGCGTACCTGTCTCACAGCCAGACCCGGTGTCACCTGTGATCTAGTGACCGCAGCAGCAGTCATGGAAAGACCATCCGCAATCAATCCCAACTCGACTAGATCGTTACCTAACAGAATGTTAGCAGGGACGTTGTCCTGAACCAGGACAGGAAGCTTTGCTCTCTTGTCTCCAATTACGAGTGTGACTCGGGCTACAGGTGATAATTTGGGAGGCCCACCAGCTAACCTGGTGGTTTTCAGAGGAGCATCTACATAGTCCTCTGGCTATAGCAGGGTCCTGTCCACCACTGTCATGCTTGCCCCAGTGTCTCTCAAACCAGTAGAAGGCTGGCAATTCAGGAGGACACTTCTCAAAAATCTACGGGCGTTCTGTGGGATAGTCGCCAGCACTTCCGCGTACTGATCCCAGGCCCCAAGGGACACTAAGGAAATCTCTACGGGAGCACCAAAAGGGATTCCTGTAGAGGAGGGGAGGACATGGCCTCCACCTCAGACATGGGGTAAGGGTAGGTCAGGCTGACAGCCTGTACTCTGAGTGCCCTACCTTTATACTTGCAGTCACCCCTTTTGTGATACAGAGCCCCACAGTCCCAAGAAGTGCCGGGAGTGCGGGGTACGGGACTGGAACCACCGGGAGCCTGCTTTGCAGCAGGTGGACCACTACTCTTATTCCCACCCACAGATGACTTATCCCCACTAGATTTTTGGGTTTTAGGAGAGGAGGGTTTAGGTTTATTCGACTGTGACTGTTTTTGGGACTCCTCAGCTTTCTGAGAGGACCCCTTTTCTTTGTCCTTGTCCTTCCCACTGGAGTCCTTAGGGGACACCCGGTGGGAGACCCACTTGTCAGCCAACCTAGCCATCTTAAAGGGATCAAAAATGTTCTGGTCAGCAACATACTGACGCAGCTCCGGTGAACAGGCTTCAGAAAAATGCTCAAAAAACAATAGGTAGGACAATTCAAAGAAAGTTTTCACCTTGTAACCATCAATCCACCCCATCATATTCATGTGCGCAGTACTCACCCAGTCAACACAAGACACATTCTCTCTTTTCTTAAAATCCCTGAACCTTTTAAGGTATTGGGTAGGCGTCTTGCCAAACTTGGCAATTAAAAACAGATTTCATACACTCATACTGACCCCTTTCTTCCACACTCAGCTTCAGAATACAGTCATATCCAGTTTGAGGCACTATGCTTAGCAAACACTTAGCCCAATCTCTTTTGTCAACATCATGAATTGCACACGCCATTTCAAATGCTTCAATCCATTGGAGGAAATCAGAACCCTCCGAAAACACACCAACCAAATCCTTCATAAATTTAGTTGCTGGGGACCTGACACTCTCACTGGGTTTCGCTGAAGTCTCCACTCGAGCTTTCTCTAGCTTGATTCTCTGACATTCAGTGTCCTTGGGCCTCATTACGACCCAGGCGGTAAGTTACCGCCTGGGCCGTGACTTTACCACCATGGCGTAAACTACGTTTACGCCATGGTGGTTGGCGGACTTACCGCCCCATTCCGACCTTGGCGGGGCAGTAAGTCCCCATTTACCCATTTACCCTTCCCCATTCCCATTTTGCCCCAAAGGCCATAATGGGAGTGGGGAAGGTGTTAATTACGCCACCGTAAATTACGGTGGCGTAATTAACTCCATGGTCCCTTAGCGCCCTGGATTTTAACACCTGCTAAAAGCAGGTGTTAAAAGCTCCATGGCGCTAAGGGACCTCGTAATCAGGCGGTAAGGGTCGGCGCTGTTTACGCTGCCGTAAACCCCTTACCGCCTGGGTCCTAATGAGGCCCCTTGTCTTTGAGTTCAAGATCCCTATTCTTGAGTTCAACTTGTTGAGCCAGCTCCTCTTTCTTAAGCTCAGCATCTATTTCCAACTTGCGATATTCAAAGGCCAATTTCATCCTTAATAACTCAAGTTCCAAGGAATTGCTGGGGTTCGGAACAGAGGCCGCAGGAATGGCGGCATTCCCAGAAACAGATTCAGTAGAATCCCCAGGGGCAGAGTCCTCATTGGTTGCATTTCTCCCCTCATCAAGAGTTTCACCATTGGTCTGGTAGTCCAACAGGGCAGCTATCAGCTCAGCCCTAGACTTATCCACAAAGTCTAACTCCCTGGCTTCACAAGCACTCTGGAGAGCCTCTAAGCTCATCTGAGTCAATTTACCATTTGCAATAGACTCCATTGCTTGTAATACGGTTATTTGGTACACACCCAAACCTTAATCTAATAAAGTGCAGATATTTTGTAAGTGGCACGGTTATACACTGATTCTTAAAACCATAAGCATCCCACCGCTGCCACCAGTGTAAAGACTGGTAGGGGGTGTCTGTACTTCCGCTCTCTATATGGTAGAGGAGAGGCACAGAGGACCCCAGCCAAGATTCTCTATTATTGTTACGTGGTCGAGCAATCAAGGCCTAGCTTCTCAGGAGGTGATGCAGGCTGGTTCTTAAGTACAGTGTAGTCCCCGAACCCCCACAAAGGAATTTCCACACACTGTGTTACTGAAAGCACAGTCTTTATATAATTAATATTCAAAGGTATGTACACGATCACAATAACGCACTTTTGATAAATATATACAATTCTAAAGTGGTACCACTAGTGTTATCGAATCTCATTAAAGTGCATCAACTGTACGGTTAAAATGTCACACAGATTAATAACGAGGAAAGCAGCAATAGAGATAGGCCGGAACGTAAGATGGTTGGAACAATAGGCAGAACACTGACCCCTACCGCTAGGCGCAGTTCTGAGTGGAGATCCCCCCACCTGGGCAACCTGTAAATAAGGATATATAGCACAAGCCCAGTCCATATAATGTTTGATAGTCTTACTTCTTCCAATTAAGGTTTTACCCCCCCAATGTACCTGGTGGAGTAGAGTTCTCCGACGATGCGCCGACCGATCCTTCTTGAGTGTCTCCCTTTCAGGGAGGAGCCACGGATCGTCGAGAGGTGTCGGGGAACTTGGCATTCGGTGTCAGGGAATCGATGGCCCTTCTTGAGTGCCCTCCCTTTAAGGCAGGAGTCAAGGGTCGTCTTCAAGTTTGGACACTTCTCCTGAGGTGGAGTTTGGCAGGCCTGACCCTGTGGCTCATGCTGAGTCTTCCTACAGGAGACTGATGGGTAGGGTCACTGAGTATCTTGGTTATTTTGAATCAAGGTCCGCCCTCTGACCCAGTGTCACCTCTTCATTTGACGCTGCAGGAAAGGGCGGCGGCTGCTTGGCAGACACCAGAATCTCTTCCGGCAGTTAAAAAATCGTTAACTAAAAAATACTGTCCTTCCGGTAGCGGCCCCAGCTACCTTTCATCTCACCCCACTCCCGAGAGTTTGGTGGTTCAGGCGGCTACAGCCACCTTGAGGTGTTAGTTTCCAAAAAATCTACCTCTGGCCTAGACCCACATGGGTGACCAATTTGACAAACTGCAACTCTACCTCAGGGGGGTGTGGGCCACTCTGGCCCCCCTGCACATATATCTCAGGGCGATTGTGCACTGTGTTAGTGTGTTACTCCAAATAGAACATACACAACAAACCAAACCAAACACTAAGAAATGACACGAGAAATAAGATAACAATGGACACAAATAAAAACACACAAGTCGGTCTCAGTTATAACAATGGAATACATTTGTTCATGCATAGCAAGGCATAGTAAACACTTCTAGCAAAACCCAATGTTTGCACCCCTTATGCTTGGGTGCAAACTGCAATAAATGTAAGCCTTACAGGCTTCTAATGCAAGCAATCTAATAGCAACAAAGCACCAGCATCACTCTCCAATCCATAGCACACATCACATTCTCTCTCTAAGACAATTCCTGTCTGATCTCCCCTTCGATCAATCCAAAAGCTCTGTGTGAGTTTCTGTCCTAATTACCCATTGCACATGTCTCATCAATCATTTAGGCCTCATACTCAATCAGCAATACTCCCCTCTCAAGATCTCATCTCAAATGTGTCCCATCTCTCTCCTCTCCAGCTGCCTTGCAGCACTGCTCACTCGAACTGCCTGAAGCCTCTGCAAAGCTGATCTGATCTCCTGCCAACTGCTCCCTGCCAAATCAATCTAATCTGCTCTCACCAGCTCTCCCAGAATGCTTCCCCAAGCTGCATGTCAGCGAAAGCCATCTGATTCTGCTGCACCCAAAACGTTTCTCTAAAAACCTCTCTGCCAAACCGCCTCCGAGCTGCATCCAAAACACTACGCAAACACCTCTATCTACTGCCCATGTCAGGCTCCCAGTTATAGTGTCAATTCACGTCACTCTTTCTCCATGGTTACATGTCAAAACTCTCTTAGCAAGCATTTTTCTAAAACCAAGCGCCTGAAGGTCTGTTACGTCAATCTTGTTCTGTCCCCAGTCACTGTGTGTTCTAGTCACCGTGACATTGAAGCCTATCTTGTACATACTATGGCCTTCTCCTGTCTGAGTTACGAAACCATCCTCCCATTTCTCCATTCATTGTCAGCTCTTAGCTTCACTGAAATCCCTCTCTCTGTGTCTGTCTCTTTGCAAAGCACCTCACACCCTGCAAATTCCCCCACCTTCCTGTCTGCGAGCAAGCCAGGGCCTAATAAGCTTCCCTTCTTTATTTTTACTCGGGCAAGAGTTACATCTTATCTCTATCTGTCTACCAGCCTTTGTTTACACAATGCTCGATTCACAGTGTACCATAACAATCTCTCAGCAGAACCAAGTGGAACTGCTCTGTGTGTCTCTTCAGAATGGCTTAGGAGTCAGCTACATGCTCTATAGTGCCCAACGCATACTCTCACAAGCCAAGCACTATACCATGGCTCAATGCATACTTCTAAGTGCACATTCATGCATGTGTCTAAATTCATACATAATAACATATGTCTAAACATGTCTAAACAAGGCACTTCATATAACAGGGCCTCTTTCTCTAGCACATGCATATGAATGACTGAATAATATGGATATTGGATATATCTGTCTCTGCAACTGTTTCTGAAATTGGCCCATGACGACATACAACAGGCCATATATATATCCTGTTCAACAATCTCTCCTTTTGTCATAAGACAATTTCCAGATAATGATCTTGGATAACAATCTCCAATCAGATCACTCAGATCTCTACCAGTATGGTACCCACAACATGGATCCCAAAAACAAACAAAAATTGTGAATCTCAAAAAGCATTCGAACATGGACATTTCTCAATAATGCAAAAACTCCAAATTCAAAAATTGCACTCTATCAGTGTCAAGCTCAGAACTTAAATTTCAGATGTATAGCTGCAAGCATGTCAATATTCAGCATATCATAGAAGAAATCATAATGTAGCAATTCAAGCAAAAGTCAGGTGAAAAAGTGTGAAGCCAACTATGTCTCATCAAGCAGATGTATTCAAAATGAAAATGAAGCATAGAGTCAATGTGCGTGTACTGTGGACATCAAGATGGATTCAATTTCAGTGTGTAAAGCACAAAATGACAATATTTCACTTTCACAGTGTACAGGTGTCAAAGACTCAAATGTGTCAGTAGCCAAACAGGCCAGGTTAATACATTTCAGATCAATGCATACATTCAGTGTATACATCCAGTTCATTTCCAGTTCATTCCAGTTCATTGGTTTCCTCATGGACCCCAGATTCCAGTCTCTCACTGCATGCCAGTCTGTGATCAGATTATTCAGGTCAATTCAGGTTGTAGCCAATCAGTATGTGTTTCTTCACATCTGCGCAAAATGTCAAAGTCAGTACAGATCAGTGCCAATGCAAAGGTGTGGCAAAGGAATGTCAACAAAGCGTGTCAACAAAGCAATGTCAACAAGTGTGTTCACAAATGTCAACAAAGAGTGTGTTCAGCAAACATGTAGGCATCAAATCACAGCCCAAAGCAGAAGTGGTGTTCCAGCGGAAAACAGAACCCATGTGTGTGTCTCCTCGCAAACAGACAATTTTCAGTGACTATTTTCAGAGCCTCACTGCTCTATCACAACATGCATCAGATCTTTCTTCAGAGCAAATCATGCTCACTTCTGCAAGATTTTGTTGGTGCCTCAAGCACTTTCCTCAACTCTCCCTATCTCCAAATCTCGCCCTAGTCTATCCTCTTAATACCAATGTATCATTCACAGTGGCACTCATTCAGAGTGTTGTAGCAAAACAATGCAGATTGCAACTCCCGAGTGGCAATGCAGTGGCCCATCACATATACCCAAATTCAGATTCAGATTCAGAGCACTATCAGGCTCACTCCTTCTTTGCCATTTCCATCCCCGATCTTCACATGAGGAACCAGCCAACGTTGGATGCAAGTGCAGATTTCAAAGCACTATGGTGTCGGATCAATGCTCGCTCCCACAAGAGACAAAGAACTTCTCTGCTCTTCAAACAGAGTTTAGCACCGGGAAATCAAATGCTTCACCAGAGCGTGTCTTCCTGCTCATTTGCATTTCTCTCCTTTTCCCTAGCCCCAAGCTTGTGTCTTCTTCTGGTTCACAGGGTAAGGCATTCAGATGGATTCTCTCTCTGCTGCAGATTACAAAACAGCCCACATCACAGTTTCTCTCCTTTGCTGAACATCTTGCACCTTTGGCACAGAATGCTGCAAGGTGTCAATTTTCACAATCAGTCAGGATCGTCACTTCCCATAGCGCTTCAGTTGTCAGCCAGGAAATCAGTCAGCAAACAGGTCTTCTGAGTACCTTCTCAGGGCACAGCCATTGACAAAGCCATACACCAAGGCATCAACATAGAGACATTCCCCAGAAGTGCTGCTGCAAAGCATAGGTGTCAAATAGTGTCATATCATAAGGACACAAAAGCCAATTTTCGGTGCTGCTTCAAAAATCTGGAATACAAATGTCATAAGGTGTCAGCCATCATGTATCTTGAACAAACGGTCATCTAGGTCCTGTCAATCTGGTCTGGTCAGTCCAACAATGTGTTTTAGTCAATGAAGGTCTCATGGTCTGCAATCTCGGTCTGGTCAAGGTTTCTCTCCAGGTGTCATGCAAGGAAAGCAAAAGTGCAAGTATCAATTCTCTCAGATTTCAGATGTATTCAAGCCAAAAACAAAACAGCATGTCTCATTGTGCTTCAGTGCACACAGCTAGTTCTAAACTCCTAATGTCTCTCATAAGATATCAATGCTAATTTCTCAGTGTCTGTCCAATATCAGTGTACATGTATCAGTTCCAGTGTATCAGTGTGCCCCTGTCTCTGTCTAACCATGCCTGTCTCTCCAAGCTGCATGATGCATTTCTCCAGCCATCTATCTCTATCCTTCTCAAAACAAAACAGGACAGTCCATTTCACATAGCCCAAAAAATACAAATTTGCAAATTGAAAAAATTGCATTCCTCTCTGTGTTACTCTCTGTGGGATCTACACGTGTTCTATCCACAGAATCCCCTTTCAACATGATGTATTCACAACGCTGAATCACTCCATGTTGACAAAACAAATGGATTTCATTGAAATGGACACTGCTTCCTGCATGTGCAATGCAATTCATATTCAGTAAACATTCCTTCCCTTCTCGGCCTACTCCTTCTTCAAAACAGCAGTCTGCTGAAATCGCTGATACTGAAAACGCACAATGTTTCGGCATTGCTAATCTCTGATAAAGACACATTCTCTCCATGTGTCTACTCAGAAAACTCAAAATATTCAAAGAATGCAACATCTTAGAACAGCCTAAATTAGCACGATTCAGTTGATTCATTCTCCTCTTGCTTCCTAACCAAGTTGTAAAGCCGGTAGACAAAAAAAAATCACTCCCAAACGTAGGCCAAACATTGCTGCTGTCACAAATTCTGTTAAAATGCCTTACCATTCAAATCAAAGATTTTAACCATCTCATCTCTTCCCACAAATCTAGAATGCAAATACTTTACATAACTGTCTCCATGCACATAACTGCTTCCATGCAAAGGTGTTTCTAAAAATACAAGTTCACAATTGAACTTTTTACAGTGCAAGTCTGCAGAGGCAATCCCTATATGCATTTCTCTAGGCAAACTGCACATGTCTCGCAAAATGCACTCTCCATTTTTGCTTCATGGCAAATATTCTGTTCAATATGTTGCTCTGCTGTTATGGCAATCTCTTAAATACCTGCTGCACTGTCAGTGGAACAAAATGTCGGGTCACACTCTTTCTATTAGTGCCCTGAGGTAACTCTTTCTCCCTAAGGACAATATTTACATCTTCTCCATGCACTGTATCATGAATTACCCCTGCTGGGTTTTTCATACGAACTCTGTTCCCTCCCATCACTATGGTTATCAATGGTTTCAATGGGTATTTCAATGGGACACTCTCCCCTTCAGATATTGCTGCTGCTTCTAACGGGGCTCTGCCCTCTCTGCATATTTCTGCAGGTACTGCTGGGACATCTTCACAGTTATCAAGTATATTCCTGAGATGATATATTATTGCTTGCAAGTTGACAATATATGGTGTCATTTCTGTTCCTGAAGCTTCATTATTCACTCTCAACCCTTCAGGTTTTTCAATCGTCAACAAAATCTCACATCTCTTGGTGTAAGTTTTCAAACAAGCCTTCGACATCTCTGAACACTGCAGATTACAGTTAAAGCTTGGCGAAATTGTGCACAAGTTCTCAAACAATAAATGAATCCAAAACAAAGGTCGGATTCCAATTAAAAAATGTCTGTGAACTTCAACAAAGGTCATCAAGCATTGTAAAAAAAAAACACAATTCTCTAGCTTGACAACTGATTGCACAATTATTTTCAACACTCCCAGTCGAAACAACTGCTCTGGACAGTCCAATTAAAAATAATCCAGATTTCTCTAAACAAAGTCACAGTCAGACAACTAGGTTCCCCTCCTACAGTGAACTAAGTTGTGGATGAAGCATGCTCTAATTAAAAACATCCCCAAAACAAAACATCAAACATAAACATAAACACACTCCCACATACTCAATAACCATAGACAGAAAATACAGCAAAAACGAGAATGCAAACACAGCCAGCTGCACACGCAAACATTGCGTTCGAACCTTGCCTTCAGCCAAGTTGATGATCAGTGGATCAGAAGTTAGCTGCCAAACATCTCCAGACTACACATCTGTTCCAGCGATCATCGATATCTGATGTAGAAGGAAGGGCCACGTGGCTGGGCGGCATTTGTTAGTTTCCAAAAAATCTACCTCTGGCCTAGCCCCACATTGTGCGCCATTTGTTAGTTTCCAAAAAATCTACCTCTGGCCTAGCCCCACAATGGGCGCCATTTGTTAGTTTCCAAAAAATCTACCTCTGGCCTAACCCCACATAGACGACCAACTTGTCAAACTGCAACTCTACATCAGGGGGTGTGGACCACTCTGGCCCTCCTGCACATAGTTCTCAGGGTGATTGTGCACTGTGTTACTGTGTTTCTGCAAATAGGACCTACACGACAAACCAAACCAAACACTAAGAAATGATACGAGAAATAAGATAACAATGGACACAAATAAAAACACACAAGTCAGTCTCAATTTTAACAATGGAATACATTTATTCATGCATAGCAAGGCAGTAAACACTTCTAGCAAAACCCAATTTTTCACCCCTTATGCTTGGGTGCAACCTGTAATAAATGTAAACCTTAGAGGCTCCTAATGCAAGCAATCTAATAGCAAGAAAGCGTCAACATTCCTCTCTAATCCACACCACACATCACACTCTTTCTCTAAGACAATTCCTGTCTGATCTCCCCTTCTATCAATCCAACAGCTCTGTGTGAGTGTCTGTCCTAATTCTCAATTGCACAATACTCCCCTCTCAAGATCTCATCTAAAATGTGTCCAATCTCTCTCCTCTCCAGCTCCCTTGCAGAATTGCTCACTCAAACTGCTTCAAGCCTCTGCAAAGCTCATCTGATCTCATGCCAACTGCTCCTTGCCAGATCAATCTCATCTGCTCTCACCAGCTCTCCCAGAATGCTTCCCCAAGCTGCATGTCAGCCAAAGCCATCCGATTCTGCTGCATCCAAAAACCTCTCTGACAAACCGCCTCCAAGCTGCATCCAAAACGCTACCCAAATGCCTCTATCAACTGCTCATTTCAGGTTCCCAGTTATAGTGTCAATTCACGTCACTCTTTCTCCATGGTTACATGTCAAAACTCTCTTAGCAAGCATTTCTCTAAAACCAAGCTCTTGAAAGTCTGTTGCGTCAATCTTTTTCTGTCCCCAGTCACTGTGTTTTCTAGTCACCGTGACATTGCAGCCTATCTTGTATATCCTATGGCCTTCTCCTGTCTGTGTTACGAAACCATCTTCCCATTTCTTCATTCATTGTCAGCTCTTAGCTTCACTGAAATCCCTCTCTCCGTGTCTGCATCTGTGCAAAGCACCTCACTCCCTGTGAATTCACCCACCTTCCTGTCTGCGAGCAAGCCAGGGCCTGATAAGCTTCCCTTCTTTGTTTTTACTCAGGTAAGAGCTACATCTTATCTCTGTCTGTCTACCAGCCTTTGTTTACACATTCCACGATTCACAGTGTACCATAACAATGTCTGTGCAGAAGCAAGTGGAGCTGCTCTGTGTGTCTCTTCAGAATGGTTTAGAAGTCAGCTACATGCTCTATAGTGCCTAACGCATTATCTCGCAAACAAAGCGCTATACCATGGCTCAATGAATACTTCTAAGTGCACATTGATGCGTGTGTCTAAATACATACATACTAACATATATTTAAACATGTCTAACCAAGGCACTTCATATAACAGGGCCTCTTTCTCTAGCAAATACCCACGAATGGCTGAATAATATGGATAATGGATATATCTGTCTCTGCAACTGTCTCTGAAATTGGCGCATGAAAACATACAACAGGCCATATATATATTCTGTTCGACAAAGGCAGGCAGCATACCATACTATCCCTCCTGATAGGGATGAGAAACGCTTCGACGGTTGGGCACGCAAGGCTTTTTCTGCAGGGAGTATGGTGCTGAAGTCCACCAACTCCACTTGTGCCTTAGCATGATTTTCACACACTCTGTAGAATTGTGTTTCTCTAGCGGATGAGCATATTCCCGCAGGGGAAGAAAGGGATGGGTTCCTCGCTCTCGTGCAACATGGCAAGGATGCCATGTGTGAATCCCTTCAGTCGGGATTGGACACGGCCGACAGAGCTAGCCAGTCCATGGCTGTGAGCACCGATATACGCCTCCGTCTCTGCCTTTTCGCCCTAGGGGACAGCAGTGGAGGGGAGGTTTTTTTTCTTACTACTCCTCCTTTGGTAGGATGAGAGGAGCCGCCAGTCAAAGGGGTCTGCAAAAAAGTACCCATGGTAGTCGGGGAAATAGGGGTGCCAAAGCCCCTCAGACAGCTGCCTCTTTGTCTTCCAGCGCTGCCGCAGCCTCTCCAAATCAATCATGAGGGCATGTTCCATTGTTCACCGGTTGGGGGTAGGCTGTCTCAGAGTCTCGAAGAATGGTGAGCTATTACTTCGGATGCATGGGTTCTGGATACAATAGCCCACAGCTACTTCCTTCACTTCCTAAAGCGGCCTCACAACAATCCACCGAGGAATCTCTCTTTGAAGCTTCCAGATCCGCTCCTTGTGCAGGAAATCTTGACCCTGCTGGAGAAAGGCGCTATAGAACTGGTGCCTGTAGCGGAGAGGAACAAGGTATGGTATTCCCCATATTGTTTGATTCCAAAGAAAGATGAGGGATTGAGACCCATCTTGGATTTGCGTTGGTTGAACAAACTTCTCAGGAAGGACAATTTCAAGATGGTCACTCTTTCTCAGGTCCTTCAGGCCCTTTAACTTCCGGATTTGTTGGTGTCTCTGCACCTACAGGATGCTTACTTTCATATGCCAATTCATCAAAAGCACAGAAAGTACCTGATATTTGCGGCTGGTGATTTGCACTTTCAGTTTCGGGTCCTGCCATTCGGATTGACCTCTGCCACAAGTGTTCTCACCAGGCTAATGGTGGTGGTGGCAGCGTATCTCAGGTGAGGGGGATTCACGTCCACCCCTACCTGGACGACTGGCTGATCCGTGTGCATTCTCCTGAGCAAGCAATGGATCATCTCAGTCTCACCTGCTGCTCCCTACACAAGCAGGGCTTCTCCCTCAATTTCAAGAAGTCGCATCTGACACCTTTCCAACAGTTCCAGTATATCAGGGCTGTGTTGGACACACCCTTGGGGAAGTGCTCGCCTCCCAAGGTGAGGGTTCATCACATGGTGCAGATGGTGGACAAGTTTCAACATGCCCAGCATCTCCCGGCTTTCAAATTCTTAAGGTTGCTCGGCCTCATGGCATCCTGCATTTTTCTGGTGCCAGAGGCCAGACTGGGGATGAGATCCTTGCAATGGGTCCTCAAGATGCAGTGGTCACAATTCTCAGGCAAGATGTCGGATCCCATTCAGATTCCACACTCGGTCTCACAGGATCTGCTGTGTTGGGCCAGCGCGGGGAACCTGATGAAAGGGGAGCCATTGTGGCAACCGTGGCAGGAGGTGACAGTAGTGATGGACGCTTCCCTCACAGGATGGGGAGCTCATGCTGAAGATTTGACTGCCAGTGGTCGTTGGTCTCTATCAGAGTCCAAACTCCACATCACCCTGTTAGAGCTGAGGGCCATCAGGCTGGCCCTGAGGGCTTTTCTGCCATCTGTGCAGGGGAAGTCTGTCTTGATCATGAAGGACAATACAGTGGCCATGCATTACCTCAAGAAAAAAAGGGGGGTAGGATCACGCTTGTTATGCAGAGAGGCGATGCAGCTCTGGTTCTGGGCAATCCAGCAAGGAATATGACTCTCGGCCAGAGAGCATAATGCGGCAGCGGACGCGCTGTGCAGGCAGAGCACAGTCTCCCATGAGTGGTTATTGTGATTAGGAGAGAAAGGATGAGCAGGTGAATGGGAGTTGTGGGTAGAAAGGAGCAAGGGATTGAGAAGCAAAAGCATGGTGTGAAGAGAGGAGAGGAGAAAGAGTAAAGATGGAGTCAGGAGCTGGTTAAGGAAGAGATAAAGGAAGGGTTGTCAAATAACTTTAGATTGCAATGAGTGAAAGTGAGAGGAGTGGAAGACTTAGTAGAGGTGGGGGAGAGGGCGGGAAATGAAGGGGAAGGAGATCAGAAAATGATCAGTGGAATATAAATGGGAGTCCAAGATGGGTCATAGAAGAGGAAATGAAGATACAAATTTAATCAAATAAAGACCCCATGTTGTGGTATGAGGGAGTGGATTATCAAATACATTTATAAGATGTATAAAGGGAAAAGGAAGGTCAGGATGAATGTACTGTAGAAAGATGCAGATGCAGATTGAAGTCTTCTAGGAGAAAACATGAAGAAGAGAGAGGAAGTCCAAAGGAACAAAGGTAATCAGGATCTTCACAAAAAAAAGATGCTTGAGAGCCAATGACTTGATGGACAATGAGAATGAGAAAAGATAGGATTTAGTGAAGGAAGCAAAGTGACATTAGAAAAAGAGAAATGAGGGGTGAGGACAAGGGTGGTGGGTGAATGGGAAAAAGAAGAGAATGCTTGTATCACCACCAGTGTCTACAGGGTGTGAAGAGTGTGATAAATTAGTAGACTAATAGAAGAAAGATGTAGTGCAGGGGTAGCTGTGTCAGATGCTGCAATCTAGGTTTCAGTAAGAGATAGAAATTGTAAAATGTCAAAGCGCAAGTGAGATTTAATGCACACAGATTTGCTGTTGTGTAGGCTAATGGACAAGGATAGAAGAAAGGGCAAAGGGGAAGAAAGGGGGAGGGAGAATCAGGATATGATTATTAGGACTATGAGAGCAAGGTGAGAGGTGTGTGGGTGAAAGGTACATACAATAAACTGGGATGGCAGAATGCATGATAGAGATAAGGAAGAGGCTAAAACGGTAGCCTAAGTGATACGGATAGAGTGTGAAAACAAGACATCAGTGATGAAAAATGTGAATTAAATGTTGAAAAAAGTACAGGGGACTTAACTGAGGTATATAGCAACATAGGAGTACAGAGGAAGGCTAATAAAGTTAAAAAAATAAACAAAAGCATAATGAATGGTTCTTTATCTTCTTGCTACCCTTTCAACACCACTTGCATTTCTTTCTGCCATTCAAATGATGTCCCTAAACACCACTGCACCACAATTCTTGTGGATCTTTCTAATAAAGGCTGCTTCTGACAATGCTGCCCTCTTTTTTGTACGTTCAGTACTTTTACCTCTCTTTTTCGTGTACCCCCTAGAGCCCCGACTCACTTGTTATTCCTCCTCCAATGGGAGGAAGTCTCATTTGAAATATGATGACATGCCTGACCTCAAAATGTTTTCCTACCCGTATGTTTCACTTCACTCCCCTTATCCATATTTACCCTTGCCTCCTAAGTGCTACTACATGCACTTGTCCACAGTGGCTCCGACTCCTGCATCCACTTGTCGAATGGTTGAAGCCCTCTGTGCCACGTGAATATGCGGCCTGCATGCTGCACCACTTGCATGTGATGCAAAATGTAGTATGCTGCCACTGTTGTGGGCAGCATTCCATACTCGTCCATCTAATAAAAACATAATATATCAAAGGAAAGAGAAGTAATAGTCTTTCTTCGAGGTCTACAGTATTGATTTAGAGAAATGGTGTCCTTCAATGCGAACATTCAATTTGTAAAAAACTTTTCACTCTGTATTGTGAGGTGTGTAGACTTAAATCATAATCTATCTGTAAATGAATTTGTTGTTGGACCTTAATCTGGACCTTGTCAATAAACAGGGGTATGTTTGCAATACTGAGTCCTACCCACAGTTAGAATCCCTGAATGACATACAATTTGCCATGAATCCACAGCACGAACATTGTTAACATGCCCAGTGCCATTCATGTTGAGAATATGAACTGTACAAACAGATCCATCTTTGCATGGAAATTTCAAGTTGCACAAAAATCCTTCACTAAGTCTTAAGGTGTAATGAAATAAATATACCCTGAATTCTGAAAATAAAATCCCATGAAATGGTGTGGGAATTAAATGCAGAGATCCGGATTAGATGAAAGACATTAATGTCTTTGGTCCTTGCTGATCAAATGATATGGGTTTGGAGACTACGTGCTTTAGGTAGTTAGCACTGCTGGTACATGTCCAGTTTTTCAAAAAAAAACTGTTCTCAATTTTTCAAGAACATGTACGCTTGTGATTTAAATGTTTTCTGTGACTACCTTATCCAGTCAAACATTCATTTTTGAAGATGGCACACAAAAAAGCCCCTTACAAGTAATGTAAGGGATGTCATGCTCCATAGTGGCATAGATGGCAATGGGATAAAAATATTAGACAATCCATGGACTGGGTAATTTAATTGGCATTACGATTACAGATGAACCACACAACGCAAGGCAGAGGAATCAAACTAATGAATAAAGTATTAGACTTTGATACAGAGGGCCTCATTATGACCCTGGCGGAACGGGTTAACGGGTGCCGCAAAAGGATGCGGACCTGTTAAACCCGTTCTGCCACATTACGAGGTCCCCTCCTGGGACACGGTAAGTACGCCTGGTAAAACCGGGTCCTGTGAGGGGAAGAGGGAGCAAACAACGGGCCACTCATAATCGTCCCGTTGTTTGCTCCCTCTCCCATTCCCATTCAGCCCTATGGGGGCTGAAATGGGAATGGGGAAGGTCTGGGTCCGGGTTCTTGGAGGGAGGAATTACCGGGCCTGCCGAACTCCGAATGGCCCGGTAATTCCTCATTCTGGGAACCTGGACCCGGACGCGATTTTGCCGGCAGCCATGCCGCCAATAGCGCCATGGCTACCGCCGAGGTCGTAATGAGGCCCAGAGAGTCCCAGATGACACTGAACGTTGTTGTGTTGACCAGACATGCCCAGATTTTACTATGAAACAAATGATGTAAGGTGGGTCATCAAATTATTAGCACATGATTTTAGGAGATGTTGATTTTCATTTTTGATTTCAGACATTACTTATTTGTGTTAGCTCTGTGTTACACACAACATGCATTAACCCACATCGATTATGTTCACATGCTTAAGCTATCACAGTTCCAAGAAAGGAGGAAGGGTTATCTGTATATGTGTACAACTAGGCTGAATAATGTGTCTTTCACATAAAATTGCATATCATTTGCTGATCAGAAAAGATACATGGAAACATGCACTACACTTATCTCTGAAGGAGCATAAAACAAATATGGCTTTCACCCTCAAGTCGGTGGGTGGAAATGGCTGACAACGGCCTGCCATCCCGGGCCTAGGTAGCCCCAAACGAAACGTGGGCCTAGGCGAGGGCTGGGGGCTGTTACTGTAATGCCCACCCTCCAACACAGGAGTGAAAGACATTCACACCCAGGGTTTATCTGGGGTGCAAATGGTTTATTTTTGTTTTATCAGGAGATTAGCTCTGATTATTGCGCAATGCCAATCTACCGAGAAAAAAATAAAAAGATGCATGTCTCCATAGGTAAAAGGGACCAAGTCCCTCTTCAATTTCCATGGTGAGATACAGGAGCGGGAGGGGTGCCGGGACCCGGAGTACAAAGCTCCGGTCAGGCAGGTAATTGAGGAGGCTCTCTGTTGCATCCCCACATTTAAAAAAAAGATGGCACCACTAAGGGAAGGTCCTTAGGTGGTTGGAAACAGCGGGCTAAGAATGTGTGTTCTCGCCCACTGTTCCAGCCCTTCCAGGGGTGAAATGATATGTTATTTATAACACGCTTAATACCTAAGCGCAGACCCGGAGCTCGAACCTGTGTTGCTCCGTGTTTTCCTGCTTCCAAGGCGAGCACGTTGCCCCTGAGCTATCCTCCCGAGCTCAAGAGGATCATCTCTATTTAGATGGGATTCTATTACAGGCAGTGCTAGGGTTGTTTGGGGTATTTCTTTGAATTATATAATTCAATAAATGTATCAGCTGATAAGTGGCACACAATTTAATTTATCACTGCTATGCCTACATCTTCATTCTATTGTTGTTTTTTTTTTTTAATTGTTGAATTTAATCAAGTAATTGATTTTTTTACATCTTCAAGTTAGTTTCGGGACTTCGGGACAATTTGGTTGTGGTGACAGTTGTCTCTGAGCAGCGCAAAATCACTAAGGAAAAAGGAAGAAGACGGAAGTTAAGCAGGATCTTCGTAGGTCTCGTTGAGTTTAAGCTCTAATTTTTCCGTTATTTGTTGGAGGATCTTGAAGGTCGCTATTTGCCATGATGTTCTGTCCCCACTGATCATTCTTGCCCACCATGTTTCTTCATCTGTCGTTGACGATTGTCTAAGTAAATGTTTCATGTAAACAATTCCATTGTTTTTTAACAAGAGATTGTATAAAATATACTACTCTAAGAAGCAGATGTAATGCAAATATCAGATAAACATTGTTGTGCATTACATACATGGGAATGTACTCCATTTTCTCCATTCCTACATAACGCACAACCTTGTTCAAGCCCTGCAACTTGTATTGTCTCTTAAAATTAAGTAACAGAAATAAAACATGCATATAATATGAATGCACACTTTACTGACAAAAGTTAGCTTATTTAACATTACATCTCTCAATTGTT
Source organism: Ambystoma mexicanum (assembly GCF_040938575.1). Lineage (NCBI taxonomy): Eukaryota > Metazoa > Chordata > Amphibia > Caudata > Ambystomatidae > Ambystoma > Ambystoma mexicanum. The sequence continues at coordinate 359,270,297 of NC_090940.1, forward strand.
TTGTAGTGGACTGAGGACACGCCGAGACAACTGGCAGAGGATAAGGGCACTGGGAATGTGCAGCAGTTCTCAGAAGGTGTCTAGAGTCACCAAAATACCAAAACCCATGCGCTTTGCTCTTAACACACTGTATACAATCACGCAGAGTGTGCAAGATAGGGAAGTTAACATACGCATACTTAAAAGGATGTGGGGTATGCACACAAAAACTCCTTATGATTAGAACATCTCAGTAAGCCCCTTCTTCACGATTGGCGTCACAGTTACTATTTCTGGTAAGAATTCTTGTAGAGCAAGCACCGACATGATCAGTCAGACAGTCAAAAAATGCTTTATTCATTTTAATAAAGCATACACTATAAAATAAATAGCACAAACGAGATACATATATTAATCATTAAAATCCAGAAAACACTATGCTGATATACTGTGCCATATGTATGCCTCTTGTCTAGCGAAGCAAATCGTGTATCCACCAACAAAGTGTTTGCTTACTATCGATGGTGTGGGGGGATTAGGAAAAGTTTTATCATAGCTCCTGTGTTTATATACACGACTGGAAAATAACCCCTAGTAACTGCCTACAGTGTTTCGAGAAGGAAACTCTCAATACATACAAGTCCAGAAGCATTGGTGGGTGGGTGATCTGCCAATTCATGGAATTAATTTGTGCCACGCAAGCATGCGAAAGCGTGCCAATCGCAGCGCAAGCGTGAAAATCGCAGCGCAAGCATGCGAAAGCGACGCACATCGATTCATGGAAGTCCGTGCACGTGTAAATCCTGGGATGTGTGCTAAAATCCAGTGTGGCGCACACGGGCGCACACGTCATCAAACGGAGTGCGCTACGCGCACAGCGAAAGCGCACATAGCGCGGCGCACATTACAAAATTGGGCGGAACACGGGGTGTAACACATGGAATGGGGAACAACACGTGAAAAAGAAGGCGTAACTGGGGAAGTACTGCAGGGAACTACACGGAACGCCCACACGCACGCGAACAACCCGTATTCATCGATTCGAATACGGGAAACCTGCGCACGGCAAAAGACGCGCATAGGCATCAACGCGTCCACCACATGAAGGCAGGCGGAAGCGTCCCGGCGCACAGTATAAAAGTGCGGGCAAACAACAAACACGTATATACAGCTACGATGAATGCCCCATTTGTCGCAGCACTGATCGTGGGACACCGCAGGAGGAGGAGAATAGCCAGGGCCCGCATTTTTTCACCCCGGACAAGCCTTTTTCCACCTTGTATCATCCTAGACCTGGTCAGGGAGTGGGAAGATGACCTTACATCCCCCACCCTCTGCTCCCAAGCATTGAGCCCCTTGGAGAAGGAGCTCAATGTCCTGCATTTTTTGGCCACTGGGTTATTTCAGCGGACTACTGCCATAGTGGGGGGGGTCTCACAAAACACGCAGTCACGCTGCCTACACCAGGTCTTGGCAATCATGACAGCGCACCCCTCAGTCCGCAGGCACATATACATGCCCAGAACACCCGCAGAAAGGCAGGCCATTGTCCAGGACTTTTACAAGGTGGCACACTTCCCCAAAGTGCTTGGTGCCATAGATTGCACCCATGTGGCCCTATGTCCACCTAGGGCCACTGAGCACATCTACCGAAACCGCAAGCACTGGCATTCCATCAACGTGCAGGTGGTATGCGATGCAAAGGGAATCATCACCTCTGTCTATGCAAACTACCCTGGCTCCACCCATGACAGTTTCATATACAGAATGTCCGCCCTGAACCGGGCCCTGGAAGCTGGGCAGCATGGTGACACATGGCTTTAACGTGAGTACAAATGCCCGTGCACATGCATGCATGTCACACACACACACATACACAAACCCCAATAATCACAACCATCATCACCTCTCTAGGGGAAAGTGCCTAGCCTCTGAGCGACCACATGATGACGCCAATCCGGAACCCCCCACACCGACCCAGGTAAGATACAACGCGGCTCATATTGCAACCAGGGCCATAGTGGAGCACACATTCAGAGTGCTTAAGTCACGCTTCCGCTCCCTTGACCGCACTGTAGTGTGCAGAATCATTGTGGCAGCATGGGTCCTGCGCAATGTTGCAACACGGCAGGGCGTACCGGTGCCCCCACATCCCCAACCACAGGCACAGGTGCTGCCCATGGGAGGGGATAGGGCACGTGGCGAGGAAGCCCGTACCCAGCTTGTGGCCACATTTTTCACCTAAACTCCCACCCCTGCGGAGTGCACACAGGCCTGGCAAATAACAGGTGACAATTGATGATGACAAAGAGACAGTCAACTGTCACAACCTTACCACCCTGAGAATGTAGCCATGGAAGTGCCACATTGTGTGCATCCCTAGCTACTGAAACATAAGCAATCCTGTGTGACCAAAAGGCACACATGCAAGGTCTGAATCACACAGACCTGGAAAACTAGCCATGACTATGACTGGTATGTCACTCAAACCCTCCCAAACCACAACATGACATGGCAAGCAATAGCTATACACCAACACAGTACCAATAAGGTACACATTGACATGTGAAAAATGTAAAGTGGCATCAGACAATGACCAACACCCTCCCACCCACCCAAAATAAGTCATACCTAAATGCATTCCAGTTGTAGTTGTCACATAAGAATGAATGCATGTGTACATGCACATTGTGCATTGCAAAATCAACACTGCAGCTTCTGTGTGCCATGTCCACCTTCTGCAACACACTGCTCAGCACACAGCATAGTGAACAGCCATTGTGTGTGACGCACACCCTGAGCATCACATCTAAGCGACAAACTACATCAAAAAGCAAATTACGCATGTACAGGATCCACAGGATCAGGATCCACAATTGGTCATAGATCATGAGCTGCAGGGACACAGTGGGCGCCAGAAGGCAAACAGAGTGTACATGTGGACATGGAAGGGTGGTTGTACATGTAGTGGATCATAGTGCGAGTGTGTGGGTCAGTGGGGACATGCACTCAATATATGCATGTGCAATCAAGTGACCATCAGTGTCCTCTACACATCACATGTGAACATTGACCATGTGTACATCCCAGCGTGTCAAGCCACAACTATTCCCTCACACCTGAAAGGCAAACACAACACATGAACAGGCATTGATTAGCAGAATACATCATCTACATAGGATACCACAATTACAATGACAGGGTGCGCATCACACTGTGGGGCAAGGCAACTGTCAACAACAAAAAAACCCTCCCCTCATAAATCACCATGACCCACTGAACAACTGCACCTGGGTTATGTAGCCTTCATCCTTGAAGTTCACCTGGCCACAGGATCACCCTTCCTCTTTGTCACCATCTTCCACCTTGTGTGTAAAAAGTGTCGAGCACCCTCAGAGGCCATCTTGACTTGCAAAAACACCAAATCAAAGAGAACTCAAAGCAGGCCAAAACAGAAGCCAAGCAAAAAGCCTGCAGGCAGCAAAACAAACCAGAAGTAGCCTCCAGTAGATGACTTGAAGTAGCAGTACGTCACAAAGCCCAAGTACTACCACAATGACATAACAACCGAGGTACAACAGGATGTGTACCATGTGTGGTACATAACACAGAATGATGCACCACAAACTGATGTGTACTGTCACAGCTCCCATGTACTGGCGCAGGAGTGGCACGAACCGACCACCCCCACTGTGGTCTGGGTGCCAGCAAGGTCAAACTCACACAGGCCTCTGAGACCCTGGTGGGGATGGAGGGTCAGGGATATGCAGTCGGGACAGGCATTTCAATACTGGATAACCGGAATGAGGGGCAGGAGAGGGGAGTAGGATTGACACGGGAAAGTAGGAAATGCACAAAACTGTACTACTCACATTAACACATACACAATTATAGCAAACCTGAACATCATACACATAGTAACAAATTACTCAAATGGAAGACAAAGAGAAACTTATTTCTGGGTGAGTGCTGGCCTCCTGCCTGCGCACTCTCAGGTCCGGTAACAGGAGCAGTTCAATGCTGCAAAGAGAGCCACAGTTACTAATCTGTGCGTGCCCATAACACACAAACACACCACAATATATGCCCCAAAGTAACAAACTACACTACAAACAAACAATCTGGTGCGGCTGCTTCGTACCCATACATAACATTACCCGTGTGCTGGTTCATACACAGTCAATGCAGTAAGTCAGGCGACGGTGGGTGCGTGGCAAATGGAAGACCAATGTGTCACGATTCACACAACATGCAATGTTCCTTTGGTAAGCAGCCAGACACACATAGCAAGGTATGACTTCAGAACAAGTCGTGTTCCACTATGACCGAAATAAAGTAGGTAGTGCATGTGTCAAATTCTACATGGGAATGAAATGCACTGCACACAAGTCTGTCCCTTGCTGTCTGTCCCTGTGAGCTGCTTCTTTCAATGTCTTGGAATGCTACATGGCTAATACAAGTACCTCAATGGACCATGGTGGACCTGAGGGTATGTGCCACTGCCCCTGCAGGTGCCCCAGACAACTATCCCATCAACTAGCCATTAGTCCACCAACGCATCTCAGCTGTATTGTGTGCTTCAACACCAATATTTGTCCAAGCTCACCATCAGTGCTGCTACTAAGCATGCATGTGCAGCTGGCCTGCTGAAAGGTTTGCTGCATTGTGGCCCCCCTGTGCTGCTCACCTTGCCTGGAGTCCCTTGAAACACATCAGCTGTTTTTGAATGTATGAGCGCAATCCCTGTGCTTCTGCTTGCGCACACATGCGCATGTCGGCACCACCAAATGTGTCCAGCTTCCAGATGTCCAATGGTCCATGTCTGCTGGCAAGGGTGGTCTGGAGGCTCATCCCCCTTCAGAAAGGGCATGAAACACATGATTAATGCTTTAAAATCATCTGTGTGTGTCTCTTCAGGCATTTCATCACTGGACCATGTCAGAGACGTACATCAGAAATCACACCATCAGTGCGTCTTTCACAGGCAAAGTGTGGTACACACTATCTACGGCATGAATTGCAACAAACAAATGTACAGTAAAGATAAGAAACATACTGCACAATGCATAGCAATTAATGTACACATGAATCATGAAACCCCCCCATCTAGCGAAAGAAGAACAGTGGTCAATAACACCCCTATCATTCCCACTAGGGGTGTTAACACAAGTTGGACATCAGCAGATATGCCACATATATGACAGTCCAAAGCCCTTGTGTAATAGGCTGTTACACCGAACCATCCTTGCAAGCCCATGGATAAGGGAAGCAGGAGTGGCATATGTGAGTCAGGACCCCAAGCTACAAACACATACACAAGTCAAGCTTGAAGGGCCCAGCTGGAACACACAGTGGATGCTTTCAAAAGCCACAAAGCACCACACCGTCACATGAAAGCACAATAGACAAGCAATTTTAAACTATATTAACTAATTACACTAACTATGAAAAACCTACATTACCTAATTAAACTAACTATCAAATTGAAACTAAACTAAGTAAACTAAAAGAAAAATCAAAAGTGGACTCATACGACCTGGGGGGGAGGCACACAGGAGGGTGGAGGTACAGGGTGCTGCTCAACACCCACATGCGATGATGTTGAGGAAAAAAAACCTCCATGGGCTCAACGCCTGCACAGCCGAACCTATGTGGAAGATACATTGTCGTCCGAGTCTGGCTCTTCCTGGAAAGGAGGACATGACACAGGAGCCTGACCACGCCTAGCCGCAGCTTGCCCCTCGTCTGCAGCATGTCTGCCGGACGGGTGAGCCTGGTTCTGTGTGGCAATGACACGTAGGTCTGCATGCAGAACCTCCCGTGATACACGTGCTTCCTCTTGCAAGGTAGCACGTGTAACACGGAGTTCCTCCTGCAAGGTCTGGCTGGACAACTGCTGCACCTCCCGGCAAGCATGTAGCTCAGCCGGGATGATACGCTCAAGCTGTGCAAAACTCTTCTCTGTCCGCTCCCTCTGGGATATCATAAGGACACCCAGAGTGTATCTGAGGGAAGCATACTCCTGCCTCAGGGCCTCCATGTGTGCCTCTGCGGGAGCAGCAATTGATTTACGCAGAGACAACATTTCAGCCTGGCGTTCCCTGTCTGAGGCCGCCATGTCCAGCCTGAGCGAGCGGGCCGTGGACCGTGCCGCCTGCTGTTGGAGAAGCACCTGCCTAGCAGGGGGGAGCACGGATTGGGCCACACGCTCCATGCTCTCAGCGATGTACTCCATTGCTGTCACCTGCCGTTCAGAATTGGCAGTCATGTCTTGCTCCCACTCAGTATACTGTGGTTGCGCACGGCGACCGCGTTACTGGGCTTGACCCCTGCGGGACCCAAGGACTGGGTGTCCTCGTTGTGTTGGCACCTCCCGCGGCTACACGACTACATGCCCCTGTCGACATGATGTCCCAGGCACATCAGTGACTGGTGTGGAGGGTGACCCTGTGTCCCGATCGACTACAGGCGGAGGTTCCAACACTGTGTGACCCCTCAGTGCAGGTGTCGCGGACAGAGGAGTGCCCACATCAGAATCACTCACCCCTGACATATGGACCTGATAAACATCCACCTCGACACGGACGTCAGAGTGTTCATCAGGGCTGGACTCATTGCCAGCCAGAGACAAGATGGACTGTAGCACATGTGGGTTTTCGTGTTCTACCACACCACTACCCCCACTTGTGCCGGGTTGCTGTAGTGATAACAACCATGTGCCTGGCATGACAACACCATCCTCTGGCTCCATTGCGTCATCATCTGAAAAGTAGAGAGAAAAAAGGTCACTACACATGTTAGAAGCACACAAAACACACACACACAGACATCACACAGACACCAAACACATCAAGCAGACATGTCACACACAAAAATAGAACCTGCCATGCATGCTGGGTCAACTTGACATTGCTTCTGTGATTAGGCATGTAGAATGGTTTCAGTTTGCACAGAAGTGGGTCGATGCAGTGCAGCAAATTTGTACGTTACTCACTATCTACATGTACAAGTACTTCATGATGTGTGTCAGAAAATGTGAAGGCAGTGCAAGGTCAACTTCAGGCATCACGTGCAATGTGCATTCAATGGGTAGCATGGCTACAAGCAAACCACCCCTCCCCCCAATTGCAAATGCAGGGATGCCTATCATGGTATCAAAAGGCTGACCATAGACCTGTGTATTGACAGACAGTGTTGACTACCATCAACTGCATCTTGTGAGTCAAGTGACAACACAGCAAATGATGATGGGACAGTGAGCAGGACACATGATGGAACCTCTGGAGTACACCCACGTGTGAAGAAGACACACCAGTTGGACAGAGTCATTGGCCATTAAACAGGCTGAGGCCTGTGACCCACACAGACTGTCACACCCTAAACATGTGTGCGACGCAGGACTGAGCCACAGTGGACATGGGAAGGCTGATGAAATGCCATGCAATGTAGGTCACCCTGGACTCATACTACAATGATCATCCAGTCAAGGACACATAGGGGCATGCGTGGAATACACATGGAGCATGACCTCTGCACAGTCCAAGTGAAACACCCTAGATCAAGTACAAAGGATGTACCACACAGCATATGTCTGGCAGATTGGCCGCTGGAAGTTAGCATGTACACAGGACGCATGAACAGGGAAGTACTCAACGGCAAAATTGAAGCAGACCAGTGCAAAGGTGGAATTGGGGTGCAGAGCAGGGGGTGGAGGGGCAAGGGAGCATGCCTACATGGAGTACCTGCATGCAGGCAGAGGACACATGCACGTCAGCCATGCTATGACATAGTCCCTGGGCTGAGAGGAAGGTCACCCCACCCTACCTGCAGAAGGGCCAGTGAGCTGGAACAAGGACTTGAGGGGCATCCTGGTGACCAGCATGTGAGTAGGGTGCAATAGTGGTGATGCGGACAGTCCCCGTCCGCTCCACATGTCCACCATCCAGCAGAGCAGCCATGCATCAGGGAAGCATTGCATTACTTGCACATCAGAACCATGTACACGTGACATGTAGTGGCAGTCATGCCCAACATATCACACAAGTAAAACACACATGTCCTCAACAAACACGCAGCAACACTCACTGGACTGGGCATCAAAGTCCGGCATCTCTCCCACTCCTTCGACTGATTCAGATGGTATGAACTCCGCAATGAGTGACTCATGCAGAGGGAGGTCTTCCTCCTCAGGTGCAGGCCCACTGCCAGTCACCAGAGTCAAGTTGTAATTTGAGGCACTCTTAGCCTTACCACTGCGTTTGAGGTAATTCCAATGCTTTTTGCACTCTTGCGCCGTGCGCACCTCATGTCCGAATGCACTCACATGTTCCGCAACTTGCTTCCAGTGGGTATCATGGTGGGCAGCCGTAGTCTGACAATTAGGACCCACTAGCATGTCATGGTTGTGGTCCCGCACATAGTCCACGAGGAAGTCCAGTTCCTGGTTGCAGAAAGGCTTCTTCCTCGACATGCAGGAGGTTGTGGCTGTGTGTGGGGTCCCAGCCTGTGCTGCAGGTGCAACTATCCTCCTCTTGGATTGTGGCGCAGACCCTGGCTGGCAAATACCACCCTGATCAGTATGGCCAGTGGCACCGATGGATTGAGCCAAGGGAGTGGCAGGTGGAGGGACGACCAAAGGCCTGACTTGCGTCAGTGGCAGCTGGGTGCCCTCTAATGGACCCTGCGCAGCAACATCCGCTTGTCACAACATGACCGCAACTGTCCTGATTGGCAGACTCACAACCGGGGTGTTGTTGGCTGCATCTGCCCCTGCACTTGCCAACACCCAGCTTTTCGGGGCAGCAGATGACATTACTGCCCCAGGGACACATGTCTTGGTCAGAGCAGGGCTGCGTCAACCTATGGTTTCCCTCCTGGCCTGTTGGAAATATTCCAAGGACTCTTCAAGTGCCAATGCAGCCTGCGCTGGCAGACCCTGAGCCTGGCTGGTGGTGTCCACAGCTGCACCTGCAGCTACCACTACCCTTGGGCACGTGGCAGTTGATGAAACGGACTGCCGGGTCACACGGGCGCCAGAGCCAGATGCAGAAGCTGCATCTCCTGGAACCACAGGGGGTGGTGGCATGACTGCACCGACACATGGCCCAACATTGTGCTCAAGTGGCGCACCCCTGCCTCTTTCCCCTCTGCGGCCACCCTGGACACCCTGGAGTCCCCCTACTCCCTGGTCACCCCACCCACTCCCTGACCATGCCCACCATGAGGAGGACGCCCAGCTGAGGGGCCCCTCACCTTTGGTGGCCTCCCAACCATGGCACAGATGGAGTAGTGCTGGCACAGATGGAGGAGTGCCAATGGGAGGTGTACACCACAATTGTCCTGGGCAATTGGGGTGAAGGGGGTGGGATGCAAGATGTTAACAGCCCCGTGCACCTGCAAGGCTGTATGTGACCCCGGTGATGTAGTGATGGGTCACGCAATGCTCAGGCACCCCAAAATTGCAGTAAAACTGTGCACGCAACCCTGCAGCCTACAGGTGTGGAGTTAACCTCCCGCAGTACGCGGTGGCACCCAGCAGGCTACTATGCCCTCGAAAACAGGTGCGATACACAGGGGCACCCGCAGTGGGAAAAATAGCGTGCGCTACTCACCGTCTGACTAGCGTGATAATGAAAAACACGCGTAGCCAATACCCCCGCCAAAAGAAGTGATACGTCCTTGATCCGCTGTGAAGTTGTGATGGCGTGCGAAACAACACGACGTAGCAACACACGTCGGTCTCCACGAAAGGCACGTACAGCGAACTGCTGGCACCACTCACCTTTAACCCGTGCTGAGGGAAAAACCTGCACGCGTTGCGTCACTTACGCGCATAGCCCCTTTCCTCGGATTACACGCATTCACACGTGGACATGCAGTTTTTTCATGCGCGCGCTGAACCACTATGCCCACGTAACGAGGGAATCGCCCGTACGCACTATGTCACAGACACGCTTACGCGCTAAGGGCCTTTTCTCGAATTACTCACTGATGTACAATCTTTTCACGTGCCAAATCACTCTATATCAAGCTGGCCACACAACAACAAACGGAAGACCATGCTCCTGCCCAGAAGGCCGAATTACCCCCCCCTAGAGCCCAGAGCACGCTCCCAGATGCCATCTGCTGCTGCCTGCCTGCTGCCCACATGCCCTGATATTTGGTGCCTGCACGTCAGCCACGGGTGCAGTTGCTGTGACCACCTATGCTGGAACTGAAGACTCCCGACTGGGATAGCATCGCTCCACAGCCCAGCCCCAGGACCCAGTTGCCCACCCACACCTGCCTCTGGGGTTGCCATGTTGGGCACAGCACCATCTGGCACCACTGGCAACCCCCAGCCAGAGAGGCAGAGGGCCACCAGCTTCAGTGCCAGGTAAGTTGGTGTCCTGGTGGAGCAAGTCCTGGGGCAGTATGATGCCCTCTTTGGAAGTTCACGCTCCGACAATGAAGGAAGGGCCAGGATCTGGATGGACACCGTGACTGCCATCAACGAGGATGGGGTGGCAGTCCCCGACATCAAACATGTCTGGAAGCGCTGGGAGGACTTCAGGTCCAGGACCCTCGACAAGGCCCGGCGCCTCTTGTAGGCAGCGGATGCATAGGGGCGCCGGGGCCACCTGTCCAACCACCAAATGAGGGTCCTGGAACACATACGCCCAGCGCTCCATGTCCAGGTCCTTGAGAGGCAGACCCGTCTGGAGTCGAGCGGTAAGTGTACATGCATACTGATTGGACGCTGTTCATGTTGTGGTGTGCCAGTAGTGTGCAGGTTGCACATGTGTTTTTGTAGGCCATGTATGGATGTGTATGTACAGGGGTGTGAGGCTGCACATGTGGGGCACATTGATGGTGTATGTGTTGCTAAGCATGCTGGCCAAATGCAGGTGTGGGAGCACACATGTTTGAATTTCTGTGTATGTATGTTGGCATGGTTGTGGTGTCACACATGGATGGTGGTTCCTGCTGCATGTATCTGCACTGTGTACATGTGCATGTGTGTGTATTTGACAAGTGTGCAACTGTGATGCAACATGGATGCATGTGACACTGACATGTAGGAGGCTGATTGCCAGATGTGACATGGATGGTGACATTATCACAGAAGTGGTGGAGATGTACACATGCATGTCAGTCTGGTGGCATGTGTGCATGTGTTGTGCACTCCCTGTGTTTCATGTGACGTCAGGCTCACCTTCGGCTGCTCGTGCTGTTGTTTGTGTATGGATGGTGCTGCCTGGTGCAATATTCCTGTGGATTTGCTCATGTGTGTGAGTTGAAATGACATGTGTGTTGGGAAGTGTGATGCCATGTCTGTAGTTTTACACTGCCACTCATGTGCAACTTTCATGTGTGTATCAGTCCATTGTACAGTGCCCTGATGCCTATGTTCTATCTCTCCCTGTCTGCAGCGTCAACTGATGAAGAGGGCGGAGAGGGTGCTGTGCAGCAAAGCGGCAGGGATCGCACCACCAGCCGGAGACGCAAGGCCCGCCTCCCCTCCCAGGTTGTCATCTCGTCGGGGAGTGAGGAGTCTGGTGCCGCGTCCCAGGCCGCAGCTGCCGAGGGTATGTCCAAGAAGCAGAGGTCAGAGGTGGACTCCTCGGCAGCAGAAGGGGCAGCTGAGACCCCACAGGGTCCGATGGAGGAAGATGGCATGGAGTCATCCAGGTTGGTGGGGGGTTTGGTGGAGGAGGAGGCTGTGGAAGGGACACACACGGGGTCTGGATGTGGGGATTCCACTGTTGCTAGTGGTGCAGTACAGGGGCAGGGACAGGAGGCAGCACAGGCCGCTGCAGAGGTGCCTATGTGTAATCCTGTCCCCGATCCTGTGACTGCATCATCCTGCACCAGCAGGGATGCCTACGCCCAGACCCATTTTCAGGGAGGGGATGAGCGCACAACAACTGGCCTTCCTCTCCCTGCGGACGTGGCAATCCGGGACCGGGTTGAGTCTGTCCTGTCTGGGATGGCGTTGCTTCAACGGGGCATGCGAGGTGACCTGCAGTGTTTTTGTGAAGACACTGCACATCATCTTGGATGCCTCGTTGACCGCGTTGACCTACTGGGACGGGTCACCAGGGCTGGATTCCTCCGTATGCTGGACCTTGTTCCGACCCCCTCCTCACCCGAACCCCCTATGCGCCAGTCGTCCTCCATGCCATCTTCCCACCCATGTATCACCTGGGTACCCTGTGGATCTGCCTCTGACCCTGCAGCCAGGCTGGTGGAGGACACATCCCTGATACAGTTGAGAGTCGGATGGCCAGCAGGGGTGGCCATTCAACAACTGCACCCCAAACGGAGGAGGATTGGCAGGCAGCAAGAGCCAGGGCACAGGCACAGCAGCAGTAGCAACAAAGTGGGAGCCATGATGGCTCGGGGCCTTCAACATCCGAGGGGCAGGCATCGGCCAGAGGGCAGGAAGACCCAGGATTGGAAGTGTCTTTCGTGTGGCAGCGGTTAGGCCAGGCCATAGGTGCGGAGCGGCGGCGGGCAGAAGAGGCACGGCTCACAATGGTCAGTGCGGAGAACTCCATGCGGAGGGCACTGAGGTGGGCCGAGTGCCTCGAGGCAATTCGCAGGGAGGTGGAGGTCAACATGTCATCGTCCTTGCGAACCCTCGGGGCCAAGGAAGAGGACCACCTCCAGGACATCGAGCAGGAGTTCGATGATGCCCTGGCCTGGGAAATCGGGAAGTTAGCCGTTGGGCTAGCCCACCACCATTGTATATAGTTTGTAGTTTTAGGTTTCATTTATCTTTTTCATTCATTTGGGGCGCTTGGACTATGCCCCGCCTTTTTGTATATAGTTCTTTATTAGGTAGTTTTTTTGCTAGGTTTCATTTCATTCGTTGGGCTCATGGACCCTGGATTACTTCTTTGTACATAGTTGAACAGTGGATTTATCTATTACATTTTTCTCACCATGGAGCAATGGATTTTACTGTTTCCGTTTCCTTTGGATTTGATTTGGTGGCCGGAGACATTGGACACATTTTTATTTAGATTTCTTTGGATTCAGACTTTATGTTTTTCTTTTTGTGTTTTGGACATGCTGTATTTCATCTTTTTTTCAAACATTTTTTTCATGTTTTCATTTGATTACATTCTTTTTGTGTTCAATACATTTTGGTATATTACTTTGATGTGTGGTATTCTCTCATTGTATTCATGCATGTCATGGTGTAGGTTTTCACAATCACCAGCACCCATTGTGTGTACATTCTTGCCATTTGGATTGTATCATGTAATGGGCATTTCAATGTGGTGTGGATGGGATACTTGGTTGGGTCTTTGCACATGGGTGGCGTGCAGTGGGAATTGGGAGGCCATGAGGCCCATGATTGTGGATCATGATGACGTGTTGGGGGGACAGGAGTCGGTGCCTGCTGGCAGGTGCCCCTCACTGCTGGGTGGGTGGGGGTGCTGGGGGACATGAGTCGGGGCCTGCTGGCAGGTGCCCCTCACTGCTGGGTGGGTGGGGGTGCTGGGGGACATGAGTTGGGGCCTGCTGGCAGGTGCCCGTCAATGCTGGGTGGGTGGGGGTGCTGGGGGACATGAGTCTGGGCCTGCTGGCAGGTGCCCGTCAATGCTGGGTGGGTGGGGGAGCTGGGGGATATGAGTCGGGCCAGCTGGCAGGTGCCCGTCCATGCTGGGTGGGTGGGGATGCTGGGGGACATGATTCGGGGCCTGCTGGCAAGTGCCCGTCAATGCTGGGTGGGTGGGGGTGCTGGGGGACATGAGTCAGGGCCTGCTGGCAGGTGCCCCTCACTGCTGGGTGGGTGGGGATGCTGGAGGACATGAGTCGGGGCCTGCTGGCAGGTGCCCTTCACTGCTGGGTGGGTGGGGGTCCTGGGGGACATGAGTCGGGGCCTGAGCCTCACTGCTGAGTGGTGGGGGTGCTGGGGAACATGAGTCAGGGCCTGAGCCTCACTGCTGGGGGGTGGGTGTGCTGGGGGACATGAATCGGAGCCTGCTGGCAGGTGCCCCTCGCTGCTGGTTGGGGGTGCTGGGGGACATGAGTTGGGGCCTCAGCCTCACTGCTGGGGGGTGGGGAAGCTGGGGGACATGAGTCGGGGCCTGCTGGCAGGTGCCCGTCAATGCTGGGTGGGTCGGGGTGCTGGGGGACATGAGTCGGGGGCTGCTGGCAGGTGCCCCTCACTGCTGGGTGGGTGGGGGTGCTGGGGGACATGAGTAGGGGACTGCTGGCAGGTGCCACTCACTGCTGGGTGGGTGGGGGTGCTGGGGGACATGAGTTGGGGCCTGCTGGCAGGTGCCCATCAATGCTGGGTGGGTGGAGGTGCTGGGGGACATGAGTTGGGGCCTGAGCCTCACTGCTGGGGGGTGGGGATTCTGGGGGACATGATTCAGGGACTGCCTGTCAATGCTGGGTGGGTTGGGGTGCTGGGGGACATGAGTCGGGCCTGAGCCTCACTGCTGGGGCGTGGGGGTGCAGGGGGACATGAGTCAGGGCCTGCTGGCAGGTGCCCCTCACTGCTGTGTGGGTGGGGGTGCTGGGGGATATGAGTCGGTGCCTGCTGGCAGGGGCCCGTCAATGCTGGGTGGGTGGGGGTGCTGGTGGACATGAGTCGGGGCCTGAGCCACACTGCTGGGGGGTAGGGGTGCTGGGGGACATGAGTTGGGGCCTCAGCCTCACTGCTGGGGGGTGGGAAAGCTGGGGGACATGAGTCGGGGCCTGCTGGCAGGTGCCCGTCAATGCTGGGTGGGTCGGGGTGCTGGGGGACATGAGTCGGGGCCTGCTGGCATGTGCCCCTCACTGCTGGGTGGGTGGGGGTGCTGGGGGACATGAGTCGGGGCCTGCTGGCAGGTGCCCGTCAATGCTGGGTGGGTGGAGGTGCTGGGGACATGAGATGGGGCCTGAGCCTCACTGCTGGGGGGTGGGGGTGCTGGGGGACATGAGTCAGGGCCTGCCCGTCAATGCTGGGTGGGTTGCGGTGCTGGGGGACATGAGTCGGGCCTGAGCCTCACTGCTGGGGCGTGGGGGTGCTGGGGGACATGAGTCAGGGCCTGCTGGCAGGTGCCCCTCACTGCTGTGTGGGTGGGGGTGCTGAGGGACATGAGTCGGGGCCTGCTGGCAGGTGCCCCTCACTGCTGGGTGGGTGGGGGTGCTGGGGAACAATAGTCAGGGCCTGCTGGCAGGTGCCCGTCAATGCTGGGTGGGTGGGGGTGGTGGGGGACATGAGTCGGGGCCTGAGCCTCACTGCTGGGGGGTGAGGGTGCTGGGGGACATGAGTCAGAACCTGAGCCTCACTGCTGGGGGGGTTGCTGGGGGCATGAGTCGGGGCCTGCTGGCAGGTGCCCTTCACTGCTGGGTGGGTGGGGGTGCTGGGGGACATGAGTCAGGGCCTGAGCCTCACTGCTGGGGGGTGGGGGTGCTGGGGGACATGAGTCAGGGCCAGAGCCTCACTGCCGGGGGAGTGGGTGTGCTGGGGGACATGAGTCGGGGCCTGAGCCTCACTGCTGGGGGTGGGGGTGCTGGGGGACATGAGTCGGGGCCTGCTGGCAGGTGCCCCTCACTGCTGGGTGGGTCGGGGTGCTGGGGACATGAGTCGGGGCCTGCTGGCAGGTGCCCGTCAATGCTGGGTGGGTGTGGGTGCTGGGGAACAATAGTCAGGGCCTGCTGGCAGGTGCCCGTCAATGCTGGGTGGGTGGGGGTGCTGGGGGACATGAGTCGGGGCCTGAGCCTCACTGCTGGGGGGTGGGGGTGCTGGTGGACATGAGTCAGCACCTGAGCCTCACTGCTGGGGGGTGGGGTTGCTGGGGGCATTAGTTGGGGCCTGCTGGCAGGTGCCCTTCACTGCTGGGCGGGTGGGGTTGCTGGGGGACATGAGTCGGGGCCTGAGCCTCACTGCTGTGGGGTGGGGGTGCTGGGGGACATGAGTCAGGGCCAGAGCCTCACTGCTGGGTTGGTGGGGGTGCTGGGGGACATGAGTCAGAGCCTGAGCCTCACTGCTGGGGGTTGGGGGTGCTGGGGGACATGAGTCAGGGCCTGCTGGCAGGTGCCCGTCAATGCTGGGTGGGTGGGGGTGCTGGGGGACATTAATCAGGGCCTGAGCTTCACTGCTGGGTGGGTTGGGGTGCTGGGGGACATGAGTTGGTTATCACTAATGCAAGGTGACATGTAGGCTGGCTGGTGGGCATGCCCATGGTTGATGGGCTGTGTGCGGGACATGACCTGGGGTGCAGGGTATTCCCCTGTGGTGTGGGCTGCCTGCAGGGGCCGTGGAGGGGGTAGAGGGTACACCTGGGAGGACCCACACTGCCAATTCACCTGTGGGACTCCCCACGCACCCCACTGGATACACGTACCCCGCTCTGACAGCGAAATCGTATGTGAAACTCCCCGCGAACCCCAGTAATACACGTACCCCGCTCGCACAGGGCCAATCATGTGTGAAACTCCCCACAAACCCCAGTAATACACGTACCCCACTCGCACAGGGCCAATCGCGTGTGAAACTCCCCGCGAACCCCAGTAATACATGTACTCCGCTCGCACAGGGCCAATCGCGTGTGAAACTCCCCGCGAACCCCAGTAATACACATACCCCGCTCGCACAGGGCCAATCGCGTGTGATTCTCTCCGTGCAGGGTTGTACATTTTTTTCGGAGGGGTGCGCTGGGAGTTTTACAGGTGTTTTCGTGGTTGGGGGGCTGTATGCTGGTCCACTGGCCTGTGCGCCATGTACGGGATTTGTGCGCTGTGCATGGCGCACGGGGAGGGGTTGGGGCTTAACTGGCACTGCTGCAGGGTCGCTGCGCCACTCTGCGCCACGTGCATGGAAATGGATTTTGGCGCACGCGGCTGGCGCAGACTGTCGCACACGCACACTGTGCGCCAACCGCGTGTGCCACTTGTGCGCTGGATTCTATGAATTACCCCCTAAATAAATTAAGGCCACACCCTGGCTTGAAATTTAATATGAATAAGCCCCATGCCCAAGTGGAACACCAATTAAGATATCCGTTTGGATTAAAGTTCTCATTTCCAAAATGTGTGTGAATTCATATTGATACTAAAGTTAGTTCAGGTCCTGATGAAGGCCCTCAATATTGTCGGAGGAAACACCATGAGAGATTGTATTCTGTCTTGATAAGGGCCGAAAAACGAAGTGTAGACACCTCAATACAGGCGTCATATGTTGGATGTCTTTGTTTGTTTTTCCTTTGTTATCCTGAGTGAGTTTTCAGCTCCCAGTGGGCTATGTAAGCTCCAACATTTGTGAATTATGAATGTTGCAGAATAGGGTGTCTAATTACGATCAGAAACATCAAAGATTGTACATATGATAATTGTGTGACAATGTTTGGACTGTGTTATTTGATATTCATTCTAATAGCCAGACACCCTTTAACAATACCCGCATACAGTCCATGTGAATTCTATTGTATTTGAGCTGGCACTTTAATGCATTTGCACTTTATGGTGGTTTGAATTTTCTGCACTTGATTTCCATTTTTGCACAGAGGACTATTTGTCTAGAAATGTGTTTATATATGTATTGTTGAATGGTATTATGCATTAACAATAATACATTTTTGAAAGATGTTGCAATCAATTGGATGTTGTGAGAGATTTGTAGAACTATACAATTAACTTGTTAATGAGCAGCAGAGTTTGTCACTAGATTAATGGTCTAGGGTAAAACAAATGATATAGACTCTGATGGCCACTTGAGTTTCACGAGGGCTGGGAAACTTACTCTGTTTCTTAGCTATATGGAAAATGCATTTTTACATACAATTAAATGATATAAGATGTTGAAGTGTCGTTAAAAAAG
Source organism: Ambystoma mexicanum (assembly GCF_040938575.1). Lineage (NCBI taxonomy): Eukaryota > Metazoa > Chordata > Amphibia > Caudata > Ambystomatidae > Ambystoma > Ambystoma mexicanum. The sequence goes on from NC_090940.1 coordinate 359,288,079, forward strand.
GTAATAATTCAAACATGTTTTTACAAGCGATACCCATTTAGAATGCTTAGCATTTTCCATTGATAAAATAATCTGTTGGTTTGAAATAGCCCTCTCAACTATCCATATACTAATCAATAAAGTAAGTAATATATTCTGGCACCATGGAATTTTCTGTGTTTCTAAATAAAGAAATTGTGTGACTGTCGATACACTCACTCCTAAAATGTACCTTATGAATGATTCTCAATCAAATCCAATGGTGGCGTCGAGTTAAGGACTTTACATAGTGAGCCATTCCAGAAAATGTAGCTTCGTAGGTTCTAATAGCTGAGAGTACTGCACACCTAACGTATTTTTCTTTTTTACACAACGTGATATTTCAAATACTTGTTTAATATGTGATCCTGTCTTTTCCATTTGGGCTATCCATTTATTAGAAATGAAAAATCAAACTACTAGTTAATCAAAGGAAAACGTTCTGCTGATTAGAAATGGTAAACCTAAAATGCTGATATTGTCTGTTCTGGTAAACTATGATTTTTGACTTTTGGATGTTCAATGTCATTTGAAATGTTGCTGCCCCAACAGCAAAGATTGTACAGCTGTGGGGATACAGCCTATCAAAACAACATCATCCACGTAGGCCAGGTATGGGATGATGCTCCCAATAGCCTTAGGAACATCAGAGCTTAAAAAGAAGAGTGCATTGTCTAGGCTATTTAAATAAAGATTAGAAAGCACTGGTTCGATCATGCAACCTTGCTTAACTCCCAGAGCTACAGCACATTTTTTAGCTTTGTCTGCCGTATTCTAATAAGAGACAAAGGTCTTGTTTCCAGTATGGAGTTGAATCAGTATACTCAGAATGTCTTCATCAACATGTTGTGTGAGAAACCTGAAGCTGTCTCACCCGCTGGTCCCGTAAATCTGTCACCCAGGTGGCCAGGATCCAGCCAAAGCTATTGGATCCTGTTTCTGGGGGTGGATCAGTGGGGGAGGATCACCTGGATGAGGGGTCTTCAGGGAGTGGAAGTGGAACACAGACGGTGTGAGCTCCCATACCCCCTCCTTGTAACATCTTTTTCCCATCCTACCCTGTAGGGCATTTAGAATCTCTACCCCCTTTTCCCGACACAAACACTTTCTTACACCCTAACAAACAACAGACTTACACCAGAGCTGTTTACCCAACATGTGCCAACACATGGGTCAGAGAGTGCCAGGCCATTGACAATAACCATGCACACTTGATGGCCCTTTACCTTCCCCACAGGGATAAAAGGAAGAGTACGAGAGCACACTACTAGCAAGGCCAAAAGCACAAAGACACAGCTGTATCAAATCAGCAGTTCAAACGGAGGAGAAAGGCAGCGAGACCTGGAAGGACGACAAAGAGGGAACTGGCCTTGCCCTTTTCAACTCAGACCCACAAAGCCTCCAAAAGGTAATTCATAAGATGGGTATTCACAGCTGGCGTGTGGAGGAACAGCTGTCAATGGTGCCCTGGGGCCTCCCGTATTGATAACAGAGACGGGGAGGCATGCTGGCTACCGTAATACCGTTCTTGACTACACAAGCAAGACAAGCCAACGGGTTCAAAACAGCCGATGAGTCGGAGGAAGCTGCTAGCAAAACCAAACTGTGTTGGGCCCCGGGTTGCAAGTGGCAACATTATATGAACCCAAGGAGCTTGAGAAAAAAGAACTGTGTGTGTTTGAACTATTGGGAAAAGCCCAGAGAAGGGCCAGCTGCAGAGTGGTCAGGTGCCATAGGAGTGCTCATTCGAAAGACTTTCACTGGCCCTCTTTGTGTGTCGAAAACCGCAAGTACTGAAACTGCAAGTAGCAGAAGGCCCAAGCAAAGGGAGGTGAGAGATGTCAGAGTGGTCCAACAAGGGTCACGTCAAATCCCTTGTACAATTGAAAGTGTCTGAACTATTGCTGAGAGAAAGCTAGGGGAAGGGAACCCCGCTTTCTAAGTGTGAACTGTGGAATAAGGCAAGTGTGAACCCGAAAGAGGGATGCCAAAACAAAGCTATGAGAAGTGAACCCACGCTTTCTGATGAAAATGAGCAAAGCAGGAACTGTGTTAGAAATTCATGAACTGTGTTAAAGAAGGCCGGAGTGAACCCGACGGAGGGAATCACATTTTGCAAAGATGATCCAAGCCCGGCAGAGGGAGGTGGTAGGGGCAACGAGAAATCGCCCATGGTGCAAGAACACCGAAGGAACTTTTGTTTGTTTGTTGTTTTGATCCAGCAGGCCTTCTAATGCAAGAGACTTTGACGAAAGGGACTTGACCCTTGAAGGTTCTGGTATTCCAAAATAGACTTGTGACCCTTGTACTGTAGAGGCCCAGGAGTGTGCTGTGTTTAGGAGTCCTGCATTGTCCCGTGCTAAAAACATGGGGAAGGGACACCCCGCCATACCATCCTGATTTATTATTTTGTGAACACTTCTTTCTTTTCTGATGAACATTATCCCACACTCTTTTTGTGACTTAGTGGTACGGATTGGCAATAGGTTTTTTAGTGTAGGCCCTTTTCATTTGACAATACGCTACTAGGACTGCCTTTTTAGTATTTGATTGTCGTAGCTTGCTCCCATCTGAGCTTTAGGTTTAGTTTAGGTGTTTTTCTCACCAATGCATACAGTTTAATAAACACCCTTGAACTGTGATCACTTGTGTCTGTCCATATTTACTGTTGCCACCATGAGTTGGGACAACAAACTGTTCCATGCGTGTGATCAATCCACCTTGTCTAAAGCGGGGGATAAGTCTATGAAACTCAGCTGTACGTTTTCCCCCTGGATTCCACAGCACCTGTCCTAAATGAGTGACATATTTAAACACTGTACTACAGAACACAATGATTCACAAAATCATAACTCTAAGAAAGAAATTAAATGATTACTTCCAGTGCGCACAGTAAGCGTATGAGTACACATTTAAGGCAAAAGACATGATCTGTGTAGCTGACACTTTCATGGCATTACACACAGAAACCAAATATTCACAGCGACTTTAGACAAAAAGGTTTTCATGTGGCGAGTTGGAACACACAGGGATCCAGCACTTTTGGTTCCAAAAAAGTAAGAGATTACTTATTTGGGAAGATGGACATCCTGGTATTTCAGGAGACCTGGCTGGTAAACCAATAGAGATTGAGGGCTTTAATATACACTGCTTGCCAGCCAGCCAAAAATCACTAGGTAGACCGGCTGGAGGGCTTTTGTTAGCATTTAAAAACAGCTCAGTAAAGGCAGTTACCCCAATACTTAAAAACAAAGTGGGCATTCTGGCTTGTAAAATCCATCTTAAATTAGACATCTGCAACCCAATAGTATTACTAATCGATATTTACTGGAACCCCTCCTCTTCCTCACTCGAAGCATTCCTGGCCATCCTACATACACTATTGACAACAGTAAAATCTGAAATGGGAAGAGCCAATATAATTGTGGCTGGGGATTTTAACTCAGAATGCGTTCAGCGACCACATGGGAAAGAGAAATCTGTAACAAGGCAACTATCAAAAAGAGGTAAAAAATGGTTGGCTTTCATGAGCTCTTGCGATTTAAGAATGCTAAACAGAAGTTCGGAGGCGGATATGGGGCCTATCATGACATGGAGGCGAGGTAAATCATCGTCCATTTTGGGTTATATCTTTGTTAGTCCAGGCCTCTTCTCTCAAGCGTCCACATTGGAGGTTAAACAGGAGGGCGGAAGTAACCACTCCCGCTTGGAATTGTCCTTTTTAGATCTATCAATAGCTGCTCAGGTGCTGCACAAGCAGGAGCTGACAGGAAACACGGGAAGAATTAGATTAGCAAAATACGGGCATGGAGGGATGAAGTAAAATAGAGAATTAAAAGGAATGTCAAGCTCTACCATATTAGAACAGTGTCGGCCAGACAACTATGTTAACTTCATATGGTCAACTGTCCCCCCTAAAATGCCATCTATGGGACTCAGCCAAAAACATCTACACGGGTTTGATGAAGAATGGAGATCAAACAAACAAGCAGTAAGAAGAGATTTACGTAGATTATAATCATTAGATTTGAGCCACGAGGCATATAAAAAGGAATCAAAAGGCATAAGGAATAATTATAAGAATTGGTCCAGAAACCACAGGATGGCCCGTTTACAAAATGACAGGGAGCTAATGCTAAAACTTTTAGCGGAGACAAACTCGAGAAGCTTCTGGTCGATCATGGGCCAACTTGATGCACAGTCCAATAGCTCTTTGTGTAATTTAGTCCTGGAAAATAAATGGGTAGAACATCTCTCCTGCATTTTTAAGAAACCTCGAGAGGATGTGATCATTATGCCATCAAATAGTAACTGGAAATTGTCCTTGGATGAAGAAGAGATCAGCATAATTTTAAATTCCTCATCATCTAAAGCTACTGGCCATAGTGGCCTAAAATATCAGGTTCTCAGAACGAACCAGAGTTTTGGGTGAGGTTCTTGAGGCAACTCTTTGAGGAGATCCTAAGGGTAAAACAATGTCCTCCCTCTTGGAAAACAGCTTTGGTTATTCCATTCTTTAAGGAGAGCAATAGGATGGATCCAGTAAATTACCTTCCTATCGCCCTCCTGGACGTAGAGAGCAAGATCTTTATGAAGCTGTTAGTTAAAGAGCTCACAACCTGGGTGGATCAGATGGGAGCGTTGTCCCGCTTTCAAACAGGGTTTAGGCGTGGGTTATCTACCACGCTAAATGGGCTGATTCTGAATTTGGTGAACGAATCGACTATAGGGAAGGGAGGATTGCAACTATATGGCCCTTGGATCGATCTATCTATAGCATTCGATCAGATTGATAGAGCTAAATTGTGGACCAAGCTCAGGACAAAGGGCATTACAGAAGCTTTGTTAGCTATCCCGATAGGTGTTACACAGAGACACTACAGTGAGGGTGCGGTTAGACGATAAGGGGCATCTGTCCGAAACAGTGGAAGTAGAGAGAGTAGTGAGGCAGGGGTGCCTTGGAGTGCCACTGTTCTTCAATCTGTTTCTATCAGATCTGGGGAAGGAGCTAGAACCATCTGCATTGGCCAGCCCACATCTAAATGATAAAAAGGTCTTTTGGCTGGCTTATGCGGACAATATCGTCCTATTAGATAGAACGGCCATAGGCCTGCAAAGACTGTTGATTAAGCTGCTGGGAGATTTTGCCACCTCTAATGGGTTGGTTATAAACCCCACAAAATCAAAGATTCTAGTCTTTAAGCATCCAGGAATGGCAGATTATATCACAAGTAAAATAATTGATATACTTGGGCTATAAGATCCATGCAAGCCCGGCAATGACTAATATGGAGCTTGACATCTTAAATAAAGCTCCGACATTGATACGGCACATGAAAAAGATCAAGATTAGGTATTGAACATTTTTCATCGTGCCCAAATAAAATACTATACAGTGAAAATAGTGCCGGTTATTCTGTATGGCATAGATGCTAAAACACATCTTTGGAGTATAAACTGGTCCAAAATAGAAGGTAGAATATCAAAAGAATCTTTAAATCTGCCTTTGAGCACCCTGGGTTGGAACCTGCGGTTCGAACTAGGCCTAAAATCATTAAGGTGCATAGCGGAGTGGAAATTAGTTTAGAGAGATTATAAACCCAAGGCCAAATTCTCTGTATGAGGATATAAGAGCACATCTAATCACCTCCAAATTCTGTATTTTGGCAGAGTGAGAAGAGAGAGTAAGCTCCATCCTAGCTAAAACAGTATTAGATACAGAAACCTTAATTAACAACCCTCTGAAGGTAAAACATGATCTAGAATGCTTGGACTGATTCGAAACTATAGCCAAGGTGCGAAGTTCTACCCCACATAATGCATTTTTGACAGCTGAAAAAAATCTAGGCTATCTCCCTCGTTACTTGGAAAAATATCCTGATCATAAGATAAAGAATAATTTCCTAACGATAAGATTGAACCTCCTACCTACCGGCGAGATCTTAGATATATGTAAGCAGGGTAGAAAGCAGTTAAACTGTGCAACATCTGTGCCATCCCAACAAACCAGTCACTCACTAATGGAGTGCCAAGGGACTTGGGCCCCAAGGTCTGACAAGTTAGGAAGATTTGTCTTCAGGGAGGAATGAATCCAATCAGAGCATTTTTGGGGCAGAATGATTTCAGGACACAAAGTACTGCTAACTGCAGCAGTGGTAGAAATTCTTAAGGCGCTGAATCTCCTTACCTAGATTTGCTGGGAAGAGGACAGCAGTTGGGTCATTTTTCGTTGTTCAATTAAAAAGAACGTAACACCTTCCTGAGGCCGAGGGACCCTGGTAGTAGATCGAAAAGAAAAGACATCACAATGCCAACAGTATGGATGTTGTGATTGTTGAAAGGTTTTGTGAAGGTTTACATTTATTTTCTCTTTAAACCATATACAATAAATAAAATATTCACAAGGACAAAAAAGAAAATTTAAGATGGCAATACATTCTGCCATTCACACAGGCAGTTGAATGTCTGCAAAAACAAGGAGTTCAATACTAAATATTCGATGACTCTATACAAGGAGCAAGGATAAGTCGTTTTTGCAGGAAAGAAGGCAACACATGGGCATTCATACAACAGCAAGCTTACAAATACAACAGCATATCACAAACAATAATGAACAAGGAGCCAAGAGTGCAGAATGGGGGAAAACAGTGACACGCCCTGTTACTAATAAAATGTCATAAAACATTGACAGCTAACAAAAAGGAACACGTAGAGGAGAGTATATTTCACCCAGATATGCATCTCACAACTAACCAGTTAGAGCATTTTGAGTTGCTGCACACATAAACAAACACAGATACATTAACAAAGACGTATTCGCATGCATTGGGCATTGTACAATTAGCAGTCACTGAGGTTAGCAACCAAGGACATGATCAAGTGCAATCTAAGTAATAAGAATAACATGTTCATAATATTCCCCCTTTGCCCTGGTAGGTAATGAAGAACATGATTGAGGCCTCAGTGGTGACCTGCACTGCATTTTGTAAACTAAAGAAGTGAGCATAATATGGAGCCCTAATTGGGACTCCAAAGTTAAGGTTCCTACGTAACCCACTTCGCATTACTCTGCTTTTCAAATGTAATCAATAACTGGGAAATATAAGGCATGAGGATATTGTACTCAAGATTGTGTTTAATAAGATTTTTAAAACAAATGTTTCAGATATATCCGCAACGCTTCAGTGGCAGATATGCTGTAGTAGGGTAGAGAATGGTTTTGATGCAAATCCATGAAAGAAATGTATATAAGCTATTAGAAAGATATTTTCTTATATAACACTGTTCCTAAGAATGTTACAGTGATTTTCACATTCATGTTTATAGTAAAATCGAACTTATATGGTTAAACTATCAAATACTGGGCTGGGGTGGGCTTCCTGTTGTGGATCACAAACTAAATTAGATATTTCGTGCAAATTAAATAGTACATGTCTCTAATAATTCACAAACATTTTCAAATATTCTGAAATCACTGGTAGGGTCAGACGTAATGACCCCTAAAATGAGGTCTGTGATGATGTGATCAAAATAGAGAGGAACTGGGCATTGGTATGTTGGACTGCCTTGGTAGGGCAAGATATACATTAGGAGGACTTCAAAAATAGTTGCCATAATCCAGCCTGCACATAATAAGGGTATCATTTATGGTTGGTTGGATTTCAATGATTAAATATGTTCAGAGGAATTTAGAACCTCTAAAGGTGGTATTTTTAAAAAAATACACCCACGTCAGAGTTTATCACCGCTGGAAGTGGTATTTGAGGTATATTCCGGAAATACCACCTCGACCATTTGTCCCCATAAAAGGTATCTTGTTAATCACTGTTTATCTTTCCATCCCTACCTTCAATGAGAAGGTGGACATGGAAAATGCACAGATGTGGCTCATATCACTAGAGTATTTGTTATAAAGCAGAAAAGGGTCAATGGCAATCATTTTATCCATTATATGAGTAAGATAGTGAGAGGGAGAATCATCAGAGATGTTCACCTTGTCATCCACTTACAATGAACCATAATACCACTGTTTAACTGCAGCGAAGGGAATTGCCTGTGCTTCAACTCTGTACAGTAGAAAAAGCTCAAAAATGGTTAGTGCCAGTTTGACATTTTTACCTCCACCTTTTAGATGGAGCTAACACGGGCAGATAATTGGCAGTAAATCCATCAAAAACACTGCCAACAGCATCCCCATGGAATAACATTGTTGATATTTGACCAAACCCTGAATTGTTGGATGATACTATCTGTAGTATTCAACAAATACTGTCAATTTTTCTATTGCTGCCTAAACTCGCAATCACTCCCTGTAAAGTATTACTGTAGTGCCTGCATTACAAGTCTGTTTCTGATATGAAGTTGTTTATATTTCTCAGTGTCTGCATTTGATACTGATCATATTGTATGATATGTTTAATGCAGAAGTCAAAGTGAAGAAGTTGGATCTTTGGTATAATATTTTTTTTATTAAGTATTGAAAATAATACTTATTAGCTCCCGGGAGGTGAGGCTATTGGACCTCCCAGCCAATCCATGGGATCAGAAAGCATGGTATTGTCCGCTGTTCCAAGCCCCTGAACCACAGGAGACTGCTGTGCTCCGGTCTCCCGCCTCCGCTCTTCCACCCTTCCCCCCAACCCTATCATCATCCTTAATCTCCACCCCATGCAGACAGCTACCACAACCCCTGCTGGCCTCTGGCCAGCATTTAAAAGGAAAAGGGACTATGTGTAATTCCCTTCATCCATGGTGTCCTCCTTGAATAGTCATTATAAAAAAAATGGATAACATGCTGTTGTGTCATTTCTCGAAGTAAACATAAAATAAACAATGAGCACCCCAAACATCATCCCGGGTTCTAATTGGTATGCAAAGGAGGAATTGTGCATTTTGTGTTTCCAAAACCACTTAAAAAGATGATGATTAATTCTCCGACAGCTCAAGATGATGATAGGTCTAAAATCATATTTAGGTTGCCCTCTCATTAGAAAGAATAAGTTGAGCATTTTTAATGAATGACTGGTTATGACGTTTGATGCGCCATATTTGCTTGAACCTAGATTGATATCTTTTTCCATTATGAATTTCATTAATTTTGAGGGAAAACAGTGTTTAAATCCTTTTCCAAGGAATGGTAGGCATGTGAAATGGTATTCGTTGTTTTCAATCAACGGAATCTGTGGTTGTTATTTTTTTTAGGAGTAGAGCTGAAACATTTGTAAACTCTCTTCGTTTTGGTGAGGAGTACATTACATTGATCCAACAAGGGCACATATTTCAAAAGGGTATTTTGACCAGTAAAGATAAACTAAGGTGCGCTGCAAATGTAAAGGGGATACAGAACTAATGGTCTTTTGGAGGGTTTAAATATTCAATGGGCTAAATTACTCCTAGCCATATGTAAAATTCCTTAACATATCATGAACACTATATTTGGAGAAAATAGTTGTGCATTTTGGGAATTCCTTAGCCAAGTTACAAACATAAGTAGAGGAGTGTTGTGGTTTAACTGTCTTACAAGTGTAGAGATTGTTTTGCAGTGCATGAGATTGTTTTTCATGGCATTGTGCACCTGGCCACCCTCTGTTCTTTTGGGCCCATGGTATCTGCTCACCCTGCCACCCCCTGCACTGCCTCCAGGCCACCATCTGCACTAGAGTTATGTATCTGTAGCCATACAGCCCCCACTCCCACGTTTCTTCTGCACTTATCAGATATACCTTTCTGACTAACTTTCAACTGCCACTTGCTGGCTGCACTACCATGGTTTAAAGCCCTTATTTATTCTATTTAATATTTATTTATGTTTCCTCTCCTCGGCTTCGCCCTTTCCACTCCCCCCACCCCCTGCACTTCTCCCCCATTTTCCTTTCCCTTGCACTTGCGCTTTCTTAAATGTCACTGGGCAAAGTAAGATCGCTGTTTTCTGTTTTTTCTTTGTTCCCCTCCCTTTCTGCCTGGTCGCGCTCTGAAACACTTGTGTACGAGCGCGATATAAATAAAATATCATTTAATTTCATTTCATTTCAGTGATTCCCTCTAGTATCTCTTAGGCACTTGAGGTTTAGACTCTGTGTAGTTATTATTGTTGTACTGCTTTCTGATATAATTGAGTGCTTAGTAAAACCTACATACAGAGGGTGTGGTTTGGCCACAATGTATTTTCTTTGACTCCTTGGCTTAGTTGTCTGCATTAAGCTCAGAGTATGCTTCTTTTTTGAGTTGGAGAGGCCATTTTGTCAAAACATTCACATTGTATTATTGAGGACTGGGAAACTAGTTTACACCCCTATCTTTCTCCACTGGTGTCAGGCAAAATGCATTTTAGATTTTTCAAGTATGGGCCAATCCAGGCTCTTTCTGCTCAAGATCAATATTTCCTGATGTTTTTGAAAGCTCAACAGTTTACAATTAATGCATGTTTTTAAAGAAATAATGGACGATGTTGTTTTATTCAGCGAAATGAACTGTGGAAATTGTCAGTCTTTGAGATAATGAAGTCTCACAATGACACTTTGATGTATGTTGCCTTGGAGAGAAATGTCTTTGTACAAGATTGCACAATAGATGGAATGAATTACTGTTCTGTTTGCTGAGTAAACATTAGTCTATTATATCTATTTTTTACATAATGTTTAGTAAATATTAATTTACAAGGAAGTTCAAGGGCAGCGTTTTACTTTAAATGCCAGGAACTTAATTAATGAAAACTTTCAGGTGCATATTTGCTTGTAGCTGAGGATTATTCTGTGGATAAAGGCATTTAATTGCCACTTCTAGCTATGTGATGAAATCTAACAATAGATATGTCCTGGAAAATAAAAAAAAATGTTTTTGAAGCAGGGAGGGTTGAATCAGGTTTCTACAATAAAATGAATGCCATATGGTTCTGTATCATATCGCACTGGTCGGTGAATACGCGGACCTTATTAGCAGGCAGGCCTGGGGTGTGCTAAGAGGAGTTGAATTCAGTCTAGCTGACGGATATGACACAGATGTATTATAAGCTTAGAGATTGCTTAAGTGTCTCACTGGCATAAACAGGCTCGTTTAGTCATTAGTGCCCCTCACAGGGGAATGTGTACATTGTATGGGTAGAGATGTATGCCATGTTGATTAGGTTTCAAGTGTGGTACGAGGTGATGGGTAGGGTTTATAGAAGTGTCAAAGCCTCTGGTTTTCCCAGTTGTTTTTTTCAGGGATGATGATTCAAGTGATATGAATGTTGTGGTTGTATTTCGTTTCTAGGGACACATTCTGCTAGAATTGTCTATTGTATGGACACTCTTTTAGGTTTAATGCCCAGATCATTTTTACCTAGAGTATTGTTTATATGCTTTATCTCACAGACATGGCGATTTGAGAAAATCATATCAAACACAAAAGGTACAAAAATAAATCCTAAACAAAGGGGTTGGGTGGGCTAAACGTCCATAGAGTCTAACGTTTTATCTCTAACACTACTTGGATTATACCTCCGGGAACAATCTATTGTAATAGTATCAGGGAGGGTTCCATTATTCATGAGGATATTAGTCTCCCTCTGGTTCTCAAACCAAACAACAAATCAGGGATATAGCTTCCTGTTGATTCTTTATTGCAATTCCTCTTCATAGAGAAAAAGTGTAGTGCACAGCACACTATTTTTTATATTCATACTGTCCCAGTTATTTCTCCAAGTGCGGGTTTAATATCTTAATGTGGGAACCATATTTCCCCATTTGACAAAATCAGCCTCCCTTTAAGTGGGGTGGAACCGGAAATGAATATGTAAAAGCAATATGTAACACTGTTATGCCTCCATTTCCTGCAGTGTCCCCTTATGCAGCAATTACAAGGGAGAAGAGAGGAGAGACCCAGGGATAGATAAGAGCTCTGTCTCGTCAGTGCACTTTGTGCATGAGATTTCCATGCAGGCATACAAACATGTGATTCCTAATGAACCATCTTCAATTAGCACCTGCTGATGAACATGCAAAGGAAAGAGTAAAGATGAGTTCACCTAGTTTTTCTATTTTCTTTTACCCTAATCCCCATGCAGGGGACTCAGCCACATATAAGTACTAACATTGGTTGTGCCCTGCATACAATTTATATTTAATAGAAAAGTATCCCCTATGTCTACATTTTAAGGAAAGGGCACACATCTGCTGATTAATTACTTTTACTTGACTGAGACTTCTACATTTCCAATTGGCAGAGACAGATATGCCTATATTTTGTTAGATTCTATGGGTATGTAACTCTTAATTAATATTGAATTCATATTTAAGGTTCTCAGATAAATGACTTTGTGAATGTCTTCATTAGATACAAGATAACATGACTCTGCCCATACTAGTCAAGGTGGATGGCTACCTCTGACAAATCCCTGCTCACTTCTTGGAACAACAAAAAGGGTCTCAGAATATATAAGGAACCAATCACTCCTTTCCTTCATCTAAGCTTGATATGCCTCCTGGTTCTGTTCCAGCCTGGAGGAGGCCTTCACAATGGTGTGTGGATCCCTCATCCAGAACTGTTTCTTTCACTCTTCTTCTGGTAACAGTTTGTATTCCTCATTTACTTCCATGGATCTCCTTTTAGTTGGCTCTCTCCCTTATGGTCAGACTATATAAAGTCTCCAAAACACAACCTTGCAAGCTATTGTGATGTGGGGGTCACTAAATTAGTTCCATATTTGGATTGGCTCCTCTGGCTGTATGATATATAAAGAACTCCACCCTTACCACTTAATTTGTTAAACTTGTAGAAATTGGTTGTACTGGTGTATTTCTCTGAAATGAATGCCTCCCCTTATTAGGCGAATAGATCACATGCTTAGCTCATACATCCTGCTTCTACATGCTCTACAGTGACATCATCAAGAGGATTGTTTGGTAATTTAAATATGGCATGAATACATGCTTTCTTAACACTTCACAATGTAAACAATGGTAACATGGAATTTATATGGCTGGGCTATTCTGAGCCAAGTGAGTCGGGTTTATCCAGGATGACCATGAAGAAGGATATCAAATCACTCCCTATGCGCCAAAACCACCTGCTTGCATCTATACAAAATGAATATCTTCTGAAAGGCTAAATTATCTTTTTTATAAATCTACAAGAAGATCTGTTTTATAATCGCAATGCATTTTAGCACATAGTAGCTTCATGGCTATTACACACTATTAGCGGATGCAAATTAAAAGCATCTTTCATTGAAGATAATTTAATCAATCTTCCACCTAGCAATAGAGTGACTGACCACTTTTATCAAAAGGTATTTTCATAGGCAAATGGTGGCTTTTCCAAGTGTAAAGTTATGATATGATATGGCATTTATAACGCGCCTATACACAAGTGTTTCACGGCACGATGTTGTACATGAGAATTCGTTTAAAGCTAAGGTCTATTTATTATTGCATGGTTTCATGTGAGCGGAGAACACACACATCACATGTTAACATCTTCTTTTTAAGACATTGGTAGCATAGTACACATGTCACTTTTTTTTTCTCCAAAGTCTGTGAAATTAAAAACTGAAAAATGTCTTGAATGGGCAATTACTGGAGAGATTACAGAGCAGATTCCTATCAATTTGGACACCATGAGCTAAGCTGGATTCCTCTTACCACCCTGTTCATGATAGTTTGTACTGCCCTGATTCAGCAATCTTTGACAATATTCTTATCACGCATGTAGCAGGCAAATGGAGCAGGGCTGGACTGGCCTCTAGGGAACTCCGGAGTTTTCCAGGTGGGCCCCTGCACCCTGGGCCTCTTTTGTGTAGTAACCCATTTTATTTGCACATTTTCTCATAGGAAAAGAGCTGGTTTTGCTGAAAATGTGCAATATGGGGCCACTTTGCCAATTATTTCCAGAGCCTCTTTTGGTTCCCAGTCCACCCCTGAAACTGAGTTATTTTTAATAAGAAATTAACACGCCTCATGGTATTTGTTTGTGAATGATGCAACGGTCTGTAACCTTCTTATGATTATACTGGCAAAGTATTGATTGATCTGCATATACCACTGTTGTTTAGGTCACTTAGAATCGTCCCTTTAAAATTCCATTGCTTATTTTGTGTTGATATAATACACAGATGATTCTTTATTATGACAATTCTACTACATGGGAAGAATAACAGATGTGAGTTCATTGGCCAGTTGGAAGGTGGGGGGGGGGAATCTGATTCCAGCATTTCAAACCCCCACCAACAGTTAAACATTTAGAAAGGTTTCTCTGTTGGTAGCAACAATATGAATATCTAGTTGAATTAGCAGTTTATACATAAACACATAGTAAACAGTGAGGATCACAAATAGATTCCATCAACAGAAGAATTAGCATTTCTATAGTTAATGTGAAAACAGGTTTCTTTTTAATCAGTTCATGTCATTTTTTAACATAAATTTCTGATGATAAAAGTAACATTTGAATGCTGCTTTTGATCTAATTATGTTATGTACCTATTAATTTGGAAGGCACATAGTTATGACCTCCTGTTATATATGCAATGCCTATTTTGGAAACAATCTAAAGCCATGATCTATACTTCGTCTACATGGCTTGCCTCTTTGTGATCTTCGAGTTCCTGCCACTATTCTTCTGGTTCCATTCAGATCCACCCTTCAAAGACGCCCTGGTTCATTTTAGGATGCTCAAGGCATCCTTCAGTTGCTGCTAGAGAGGAGCCGCTCAAGGAGGCTCCAGATTCATCACAGGTCACTCCCACTGACACAAGCTAGGGGCCCTTCCTCGCTCCCTTCCTCCCACATTGGACCATCAGTGCCACAAGGGTGCATTCACGTGACTGGAGCACTAGACCTCTTTCAGTTATATTCCTTTTCTCGTGGTGTCCATGCCAAATGACGTCCATCCTGTTTGCTCCATTTGCTCTTGTTTACACTGGAAACCGTATGCTCTTATGCCTGCAATCATTTATCGCTGTGAATGCACCACCATCCACAGCCTCCTAAAGACTATTGAATGCACATTCTGTCTGAAATTAATCTCTGAAATTCTTGATCTTTTTTTGTGAATTGTAATCGTTTTTGTTCTCTGCCTTTATGAGACTTGGATTAGCTAATCAACTACACAACTACCCTGCCTCTATTTCCTAGCACGTTGATAACTTTTCACATTCTCCCCATTTTACAGGCAAAATCAGGAACATAGGCATCGTGTATCTCACTGTCGTCCCTTCCTACTCCTCATCCTATCCCCCTGCTGTACTCTACCTTTAACTATCATCTTTACTCGGTCGTAAAAACCTACCATCTTGCTTTTCTTGCTATCTATGTCTCATCTTGCTTTTATAGAAAACTTCGATTCTCTCCTTTCATTTATCTTACCACTCAATGTCCCCTTCTTTCTTCTTGGCTATTTCTATCTCCACTTAAAAACTATCCAGTATACCTCCCGTACTCTCTCCCTCCTTGACTGACACCATCTGTCTCAATACCCTCTCCCCTCTCATGTCTCCAACTTCTCTCTTGCTCTCATCTTTTACTCATTCCTTTCTGATGCAACAATTACTCCCTCTCTGGTCTATTCGCCTGACTTCTTCTCGCCATTCTCCCTTCTTCCCTCATTCCCTTGCCCTCTAACAAATCTTTTGTCATTGTGATGTACACCCCTTTCAATTTCTTTTGTTCATTTCTTGTCCTGGCTCCTTTCTCCTAATAACATTTGCCTTCTGTCTGCTGATCAAGCTGCCTCAAATCTTCACTCTGGAATTCTCTCTACTCTTGACTTATTTTTTTCCATCTCAACTTTTCTCCCTTTCCTAGGCACCTCCCGAATATTGGCAGGCACTTGTTCTTCTCTCCCTTTGAAAGTCCCTTAACCACACTGAAAGTAAATGGAAACAAAAAAACGGGCTCCACTGCTGAACCTGACATTCTGTTCACTCCTTTGACTCACCTCTGATATGAGCCAAAATGCTATTTCCCCAATCTTACTTTCTCCTTTTCTCTTTCCCCATTCACACCGTCTGCTACAGCTTCTTCATTTTATGTCCTCCGCCTGTCTCTGAGCCTTCATCCCTCCCTATCCTGACCTTTCTCCTCCTCTGACTTTCGAAGCTAAATCTTTCACTTCTAAAGTCTCTGAACTGAGTTGTTCTTCTACCCCCTCTATTTACACTCTGACTTGCCTTCTTCACCTTGACCTTCCCACCTATCCTTTTTCACTCGGACTCTGACAGTGCTTCTCTTTTAACATGTGCTCTCGTAATAGCATTCATCCTTGATCCCTTCCCTTCCCATTTTGTCCTTGAAGTCTATTGTTTGCTTCTTCCTTACCTAATAACCCTCTTCAATATCTCCCTCTCAACCCCTTACTTCCCTTCGTCCTTCAAGCATTTGTTAATTGTAACTATACTACACAATCCCACACTCGATCCCACTCTTGCAGCCAATGTCTGCCCCATTTCCCTCATTCCTTGTTACTTCAACCCCATGTAGGGCCTGATTTATGGCAAAGTATGCAGAGAACCCTTAAGGCCTGTGCGCTGACACCGACTCTGCGCACATATGTTTTTCTGCGTGCTCCACGTATTCATGGAATTGTTCACGCAAAGTAACTGTATATGCAAGTCGTGGCCGGAACGCCCCTGACACGCCCCCATGCAAAGCAAAAACAGCGAGTACCTTTGCATGCTCCCTTGGGTGCGAATACATGCGCCCATCAAACAGTGTGTGGGGTCCCCCACAACAGGCCTTTATTTTGGGGAAACTGTGCAGGGTCCCCGGTAACTGTTACCAGCACCATGACAACATGACAAGCTGGTCAAGTGGCACAGCGAGTAGAGAGCTCGCTTTGACATCCGTGCAGAGCCTGTTAACGCAGGTTTGAATCCTGGCAGGGCCAAACTCAGCCTTTCATCCTTCCGAGGTCGATAAATGAGCACCACACACCGTGGGTAATAATAAGCAGCGCTCAGATACCTGAGGGTTTGTAGCGCTATATAAATGCCTTATTATTATTATTATTAACATGCATACGATTTATCCTAACTCGGACAAAACTCAGAACATCTTCATGCAAACACCATAATCTGTTCCTGCACCGCGCTACACTGCGTGCGCACAGTCAGATCAGAACCCCGCCTGCGTACACACACCCCAAAATCCAAAATCCGATCAACCTCTGCGCAGTGAATTCTATGTGCAAGTGTTTGTATGCCTGCCTTCGGGTGACGGATAGTATGAGGGTTTTGCATGGCGATTTTACTGCTGAGAGATTGTGCGCTCCGATCCATGAATACGAATCATTCCACGCAATAGTGGGCGTGCAATGGACTGCCTGCGGGCCGTCTGTCATAATGCCCATTTGTTTTCCCTTGTTCTTCCTCATTTTCTGAGTTCTGGCCCTACCCTGCTCTCTGGGAAAGTCATGCCCACAATCTGCATAGTGTCTCGCTGAAGGCACTCAGCCTCTCGCAGTGTCGTGCCAAGCCTGGAACAAGACCCCACAAAGTACAAAAAAGTACTGCTCAGTCCATTCTATGAATCGACAAAGAGGATTTTGCTTACCTTTTGGCACGCAAAGTCCCTATTTTCCACACAAACTATTCCATGAATCGGGCCCTAAGTGTTGAGCTTTTCTGCATTCCTATGCAAAAAGGAGAGGCATACTTGCCCTTACCACTTAAGGTGCATTGTCTATGCACAGGTTTTCTCTTTCCTGGACCAACACTCGATTCTTCCTCGCTTCCAGTTGAGATGCTATCCTTCTCATTCAATGGGAACAACCGTCCTTCACATCACTTACTCTTTGCTCTCTGCTTGTCATGTTAAACTTTCTTCTATTCTTGTTATATTAGATCATGAATCTTCAACCTTTGGCTCTTCAGATGTTTTGAACCTACATCTCCAATCAGCTCTTGTCAACATGCAAGTTTTAGTCTCAAATACCTGAGGAGAGCTGCAGGTTGCAGACCGACATTGCTGATCACCCTACTTTTCAGTCCACATACTCCTCCCTCGAGGTTCCCGGTGTCTGTCCTTCAATGGTCCATTAATATCTCACTAACAGAATCTCTTCTGTCTCCTCAGCTAGAGACATCTCTTTCCCACTACCACTCCAATTCAGGGTTCCTCACAGGTCTGTCCTAGAGTACCTCCATGTTTCCTTTTATGTTATTACTCTTTATGCATTCATCACCTAATTTCATCTCTCATGCCACTTTTATGATAATAATTTACAGATGTTTCTTTCTTTTTCATCCTTTTCCGACTCTCTTTGCACTGCTTTTTCCAATGGCGTCTCTGCTGTCCATTCTTGGATGACTTCTCAATTTCTACACCTCAAACCAGCCAAAGCAGCTCTCCTTCCTTTGCCACTGCCTGCTCTATCTTTCCTTTCCACCTCCTTCCTCTTTTCCGCCCTCTGCCCACAGTCTCAGCGTCCCTTTTGACTCCTTTCTCTTCCCCTTTCAGAGTTCTAATGCTGCTCGAACCTGTTGCTTCTTGTTAGGGAGAATTCTCATTTCATGGCTAATTTCCCTTACCTATAGAGTCCCCCTGCAGCTTTGCTGGATTTGAAGGGTTTATTTCTTTTTACCTGCTAAGAGTGAGACTCTTTTTTCCCACTCTTAGGCATCTTTGCTATGTGTGTTCTAGGCTATTTTTGTGTTTAATGCCTATGGGATCTCTTCTCTCACCCATAGGAACCACCTTAATGCACATGTGTTACACAACACCCTCCTTGCAGTGACACAGGGGTGTCGTAGGGATCCCCAAACATAGGCTCCATACCCTGGGACTGACTACTGTCTCCCAGGGCATGTAAAGTCCCCATTGACTTTACTAGTCAATCTCCATGAACCAAACCAGTACAACCCATCTTAAAATGGAAGTACTGGAAGCGGTTAATAGTTTTTCCCCTATGTTCATTTTCGAGAGGGTACCTTAAAGTCCCCCTCAACAAAGTTTCTGGCTGGTGGCAGTGGTTACTACCTTTTATATTCGACCGCGAATATCTACCTATGGGATCTTTCCATTGTTCGAGGCTAACCTTTACTGACAGCCTCTAACAAATCGCCAGTTTATTTTATTATTAACTTTACTCCGGTAGGTTTTATTTGCCAGAACTTTGATATAATTTCTTTCTCGTGTCTTACTCTAAACTCCTAACCCCGATCGGGGAGCCTTTGTTCGCTCTTTTAGCGTGCTTCTGCCAAGAAGCCCTCCTTTCGGCGCCTCTGAGTCTGGGGTGGGTCTGTTGTTTGGGAGGGGGAGTAGAACCCCTGGACAGAGTTGCTACAGCAACTCAGGTCACACTCTAACCTGATAGGCTGGAGGGTCTCCTGCCAAGAAGACCACTTCACTGTGTGAGTGACAGCTAGGCTGTATGAATGGGTCTCTTTCTGCATAAAAGCAGGGTCCTGAGGACTGGAAGAGCAAGACGTTGCCACTGGAACTACGGAACTGAAGGGGAGAGAAGCCAGTGACATCTTCAGCATCTACACCACTGGTGAAGCCCTGCTGGATCGTCTCACCACTTTTCTTCCACACGAGAGGAGATCTTCAGTGAAAGAGTATCCTTCCCTTGAGCTGGTGGGGTCAACCAGTTCACCTATCGTTCCTCGAACCTGCCTAGGTCGAATCGACAGTGCCCAGCACTTGGAGACTGGATAGCCAGGCAGCTATCGACCCGGACCGCGATTAAAAGGAGCGTACCTTTTAAACTTCGTTTGGCAGCACCGCGGCTGGTTTCATCCCTGGGTAGTGCAGTGACTGGAACCTTCCTCCACGATGAGAGCCTCTCTTCCTCTATTGACCCCTCGACCTGCAGGAACTACCAGGAACAACCGCCACCGCAGGAGCCACTTCTACACGTTTAAGGTACATTGTTCCGCCAGGCCGCCCTTTCTCTGTAGCAGCCCTAAAGGTGTTTTAAATCCTTTAACTACTTGTGGGGTCGGCCACCTCTCTCTCGCCTCGCATCTACCTCTTCAATATTTTTCTACAAAAGACTTGACTGCAGCTACAAGAACATTTTTGCTCCTAAGCTCTTGGTCCTGTACCACTGACTCTGGCTCAGGCCTATTGACTCTAGCTGATTTGTTAGATCTGCTCTCACTAGATTGGTTTTCAATGAAAAATGTGTTGATGCACCTAAATCTTCTAAACCCCTCTTCCTTCCTACTGTTTTAACTTGTGGAATGCCATTTTGCTCAGTTTTCATTCACTTATCTTTTGGCTAAAGTGTGACTGTGCATTACTTGTTCACAAAACTTCAGGGAAGTGTTGCTAGGGGGTGTCTGAAGAGATTTCGGTTTAACTTGTGCTTTCCCTCCCGTTCGTTCAATTGCTAGTGCCATTTGTAGTTGTTTTTCACTGTGCCGTTTTGCTCAGTTTTCACTTTACCGCAAACTTGTCTACAATTGAATAGGGAGTTGTATATGCTTTTCCTTGACTAAACTTAACTTACTTTATTAACTGTGATCTATGTGTTGGAAATAGATGTGTATAGAATAAATATATTCTCTTTTTGATACAAAGCTATAGTCAGTGTTTCCTTGCTCCATAGTACTGTACTCTGAATGCAAGCGTCCCCACATAGCACAACCCTCCCCGCAATGAGAGGCAAGAATGGACTCTCCCACGAATGGGAATAAAGCTAGGACCAAGTGCGGGTGAGCTCAAGGGAGGCTTTATCTAAGTCGAAATAGGGCATGCAAAGAACTCTGCAAACTCTGAAAGCGCTCTGTCTGACAATAGCAAAGACAGGCGTTTATATTTACAAAAATTGTCATAGGCACCTACACACTATAGGGGGGACATGTACATGGGATTTGGTGGTGTTGACTAACTATATGTGCAGCTGTGATGCGTCTCTCCGGGGTTGGTGGACACCGCCGGGTGCCAACGTGGGGTGGGCAGGTCTGCTGGGCTCATCCGGGAGGTGCTGTCTGGTCAGGCGTGGTCAGTGTCATTGATGGACGTCTTTCTTGGCTTTCTGCCCTAAGGGCCAGACACACCCCATTCATTCAATGCTGCAGTGTCAGTTGTCCTGTAAATCCTACAATAGGTTATTCTACAGGTTAATATAACACAGGAGGAATGCGCATTAGGTGGGGTACTTTGGCGATACATCAATACAGGGTTGCTGTTATCCTGTTGACTAGGTATCATAGGCCACGGGGTCGGGTCTCAGGGCACGGGGTAAGCTGTCCGGACTTTGGGTCTCGTTAGAATTCATGACGGATGCTTTTACACAATGTTGGTGCAATATTAGGTGTCTTCTTTTACAAGCGTCATTAATCTGGGGTGAACAGGTGGGTCGTGGGACCTATGAGGGGGCACCTCTGGCCTCTTGTTATGGCTGGATTTTGCTGCTCGGCTGTAAATAATTCAGGTGGCTGTTCGTGGCTATGTGAGCTGCGGGGGAATCATGAATGCCTGAAGCGGCTCCAGATGAATTGGGGGAGGTGAGGCGGTGTCGCTCGGGCCTTTGCTTTCTCTGGCAGGCTTCAATGGGAAGGGAGGAGAGGTGGCCCTGGATATGCCCACAATGATAGTCTTCTCGCAAGCTGCAAATTGTAAAACGAAGGGATTCGCATAATGTAAAATGGCTAAGGGGTTACACATCTATAGTATTCATATCAGTACATATTCATTTCAGAATTCGTTAACTATATCTACAGCTCCATTAGTCACTATAGGGTAAGTATTTGTAATATTAGCAGTTTTAGCATCACACTGTAAACACGATACATGAGGTAGCATTAGGGTTTTTGGAGCACGCAGGAGCAACAGACCAATACGGTTGACAGCAGTATTACACATTAAACCTGTACATTTGCACTTGATGGCATTCTATGTATCTTATTTACATGAGCTCACAATACTGTTGCGCTTGTGTTCCCTTGCACTCTAGCAGCATCAGGGTAGTCATGGCATAAGGACTTGGTATCATTCACTTTACATTACCTCTAGAGAAGCACACAGTAGGAGGCCAGGGGCCCTGAGTGTGTGTGCATACTGAAGGGGTTTGAGTATTGTGACCAGGTGGTCACACAATGACACATTCTTCGGTTCGTACAGTGTTTGTAGATTTTTGACACGGATGTCTTGCAGAAGGGATATCATTGTAATGCAATATATGTATATATGTATGAGCAGTTTCTTGGTGTGGGATTAAGGCTTTTGTTTCATCGAGGACAGTTTACATTTATTTTCCAAGCCAGCCCCGCTGCCCGGGTCACGTTGAGGATAATGATGCACTGCGGAAGGTGAAAGATACAGTGTTTGTTCTAACACTAGCTCAGGTCCGACTGGTCGTGGGAACGGGCTTTCAGCGGATCTGCCAGGTAGCGGAGGCAACATGGTAGACAAGGACTCTCTGAAGGTGGGGGCCGTGCTGCAGCGCACAAGGAGTCAGGTCTTAAGATGGCGTTCTGGTTTTCAAAATGGTTTCCTGGGCCTAGCCTAATACATGTTTAGTCAATGTGTCGGCCAGTGGTCCACCCACAACCTGGGCCCTGGTGGCAGGGGGCCCCCTGACGAGTCATAGACATCACAAGGAGGGGACTGCAGGGGAGGGGGGTCTCTTTGACCTGTCCTCCCATACATTTCCCCCCTTTCGTTACTTAAGTAACGAATACCGTAACTCCCCCAACCGCTCACATTCTTTTTCATCAGCCACAGCCTCATCCCACGCTGGGGTGCCCTTTATGGGCATCCAAGCCCTGCACACCCCCCTCAGGCTTTCCCCCCTTCTAGCATATTGGACTGGGGTACAAGTTAGATATATACAATCCCTAGTTCCCTCCAAGTCTACCCACACCTCCTCATACCATTCCAGTTCCCGGGGCTCTCTAATTGTTGTGTGCCATAATCTATCTACTATATCCCCATTGCGGTATACCGGCACTATCTGGTATTTAGGCCCCGGCTCTTCACCTGTTTGTATTTGAGCTTCCTGCATAGCTTGCACTGTTGTGCCTCGAGCGTTGCCCATTGTCACCATCATCAATGTACCATTTGGTACAGCGCCTGCACAACATCTGGCACACACAAAAAATTAGAAGTAAAAACACTACTGTTGGCATTAGTAGTTTAACAGTCATTCCCAGCCATGATGGGACCGGGAGAAGAGGTTATTGAACCACGTGCTTGCTTCTGCCCCACCTTTCGTTTTCATTCTTTCTCCTAGGTCGTGCACTGCTGTGATCACGTGGGACAATGTACCATTATCTGCGTCTTCAGAAGGTGCGAAAGTGCAGCATGTACTTCCAATTTTTCGGCAAACACCTCCGTCCATTGCTGTCAATAGGTCTAGGACATACCTATTTTGCATTGTCATTAGCCGCAGGGCTCTCAGCTCTACCTTGATCACGTTGAAACCTTCTTCAGTATCGTTTGCTAACTGGATCAGCTCACAGCGTGTTACTTGGAGCCACTTAGCATTTGCTCGTGCCTGAATGCTTGGAATGAGTGAGGCAAAGTAAGTCTCTGCAGAGCTAAACAATCGATATCTGTCTGGGATCTGTGCCAATAGCTCTGAAGATGCCTTGGATATGGAGTTTGATGATCGTCTGTTTTGGGACAGCATTTCCTCCTTGTTGCCATAGGACAAAACATACATATGCGGTTCTCCTGTCGGTTGGGCCTTGTTTTCACGGGGGGCGTCTTGCCCTTTCCTGGCCCCACCGATGTGGCTCTCTGGTATCACCATTAGTGCTGAATGTAGTGTGGCCAATGAGCAACTGCCGCTCCATGTTTGTGGGAGATGCAAGTATGCTTGGTGGCCACACACCCAGTAGGTGTCAATGAGTGCTGCTGTCCCCTTCCTCATGTCTGGGATGGTGAGAGTCCTGTTGCATTCTTTGTTTACCCCCATTGCTGTCTTTCCTTCCCCCTGGAAGCATAGTTCATATGTTATTTCTTTCTGCAGTTTGAATGGTTTTTCAATGGCAGTCACCCACGTTATCTTTGTGATGTGCTCTTTCCAGATGGGTGTACATGTTCTTTTGATCCACTGCATTTTTTCAGGTGACACTCCCCACAGCGCCTCCGCATTACATGTAACTTCTTCGTCTTTCCATCTGTTGTCTGTGAATAATGTCCCCTTTATTACTTGCACTTTCGGGTAGCATGTTTTTTCGTTCTGCAGCATGCTAAAAGTTATTTCGTGTGTCTGAAATTTGTTCTTAATTCTGCACAGCGTAAGATGAAGGAGACATTGGGCATTTATCAGAGGCAATTCTTTTGGTAGCAACACCTTGGGTGTTCCTGAGGCATGGGGGATAAGGGAGCAGACATAGCAACTCTCATTTGTTGTTTGCTTGGCAGTTGCGCTCATGTCCGCATACCATTTATTAGTCTGGTGAGGGTGTCTTGGATCTTCCATTTGATCTAACCCAGACCATGATACTTGTCATACTTCCTACTTCCCACCTCCCTTTTCCTCCTATTATTTCTAAGATATCTCGCAGCTTCATGGGCGATGTGTGCTCTATACCCCCCTTTTCCCACATTCCCCTCTGTCCATTCATCATATAGCAATTCAAACTTTTCTGCTATCTTTTTGTTCTCTTCAGTTATTCTATGATGTAAGGTACTGGCTGCTGTAGGGGTGGTTACTTGTGTGGGCTGGGTGGTGGGGGTATTGTAAAGCCACGATATGATAGAGGGTTGCGGTCATTTAGACTGAGGGCATTGTAGTTAGAGACATTTGGCAGGGGACTTATGCTAGCATTCATTTCAGTACTGTTTTTCTTGGAATTGTTGGTTGGTTTGGGCGGTTTCGTGTTATACCCCCACACAAGCCATTCCATATCAAAAAATCACCTTCTTTTGCCTTTTCAGTTGTTATATTTTCATTTGCAATATTACTTCTGTTCCCCCCTCCCCCTTCATTTATCTCGAAAGAGATGAATGCTATGAACCAATATGTGCTTATGCCAAACAGTATCACAAAAAATAATACGATACACACAGACAATCCACATTCATACGAATATCTACAACTTTCTACTATAGTATTTCTATATCTCGATATTCTTTTGTTCTCCGTCGTGGGCTGACCGTTCATTGCCATGGTTGTTCCTATTCAAAACATGAAAGTGCATTAAGTATATACATGTAAACATTTACTTTTTGTACTGTAGCCACTATACAATTATAGTGTGAAATAGACCGAGAGAGAGAGAGGGGATGGGTGCAGAGAGAACGAGAGAGAGTGAGAGAAACATATTCTCATTCATATTCGATCACCTTTTCCATTTTTCATTTCAACCATTAATGTTATTCATTTATTTCTTTCTTGTACCTGTAAATCAATTTCTTTGTTAGCATATTAATATGCCTGATACACTTATTTTTAGCTGCACCTTTTTCATTTAATGTTTCATTGTTATCGTTTGCTGTTGTCTGCACCTCCTCATCCACTTCCTCCTGAACATTATTGTAGGCCCTTTGTACGTCTGTTAAATGTATCCAGTACCTCAGCCCTTTAACTTTGACTGCTGTGGGAGTACAAAAAACTACCTCGTATGGGCCATGGAATCTAGGGGCACTCCATCTGCGCACAAAGCTTCTAACATAAATAAAATCCCCTGGCATTAGTTGTCCTTGGGGGCTCTGTTCCACAAATGACACAGTTTGGTTTCCCTCTTCTCTGTTCCACAAATGACAGAGTTTGGTTTCCCTCTTCTCTTGTAAATGCCGGTGACAATTGTCTTGAGATTGCACGCAGTGCTCTAGTCAATTTTTTCAGATAATCAGTAAACTCATCTCCTAATATTGTGGCGCTTCTATGTGCATCTGAGTGCCTACGCAGCGGAGAATGTGCTGTGTGCATTCTTCTCCCCGTCACAATCTCGTGGGGGGACAAGTGGTGGTCCTTACTTGGCTGGTTTCTCAACTCGAATAGTGCTAGGGGTAAGCAATACACCCAGTTCTTTTTGAGTGAGAAGCATAGTTTGGCCAATCTTCCTTTTAATAGGCCATTGATCTTCTCCACAACGCCATTGCTTTGAGGGTGATAAATCAAGCAAAGCTTGTGTTTGATCCCCAATAATGCAGTAACTTCATTGAACAGTTCATTCACAAAATGAGTGCCATTGTCTGAGCGAATCACGTTGCAAATTCCCCAGCGCAGGAATACTTCCCTCAGTAAGAACCTTGCTGCGCACTTAGCATCTGGACGTGCATATGGACCAGCTTCAACCCATTTTGAAAATGGACATACAACTACTATCATGTAGCGTGCCCCATTACACCTTTCCCCCATGTCTGCGTAATCAATATGTAGTTCCCGGAAGGGTCCTGTTGGTTTTGGAATTGTCCCTCTGAGTGTCCGTATGTCATTCCGGAATTGTATATCTGACACGTTGAGCACTCCATTGCTAACCTTGATATATGTTCCTGGAGCCCTGCCACGAACCAATCTTCCTGTATCTCTCCTGCTATGTGTTGTTTGGCATTGTGTGCTGGAAAGTGTAATTGCTGGAACGCTATCTCCATTAATTTAATGGGCATCACCACTTTACCTGTGTTATTTTGGTGCCATAGTAAATCTGTTGCCGACTGGCTGCAACCGCTTTTTCCCACAATGCTTTTTCTTCATTGCTTGCTCCTTCCTGTAACTCTAGTATTTGTGATATGGGCATGGCATTGTACCCTTCTGGTAATTCCTCACTCGCTTGTTGCTGCAATATGTACTCACCTGCAGTTTCCTTTTGGAAATATCACGCCTCCATGGCGGCAGCATCCGCTGCCGCGTTTCCTAAAGATACAATATCTGTGTTGGACGTATGTTCTTGGCACTTGACGATTGCCACCATTGTAGGTTCTTTAAGTGCCTCAATTAATTCCTGTAGCAACTCGGCATGTTGTACTGGGGTTCCATCCGCCCTGCGAAACCCTCTCCGCCCCCACCAGGCCAGACCACTGTGTACCGTTGTAGTCATGTATGCTGAATCTGTGTATATTGTGACTGTGCATCCCTTGGCTGCACATAATTCAATTAGGGCAACAAGTTCTGCTGCTTGTGCGGAAAAGTGTGATGGTAGGCGATATTGTACTAACATTTTGTACTCACCTTCCTCTAGTCTCACTACCGCCATTTCTACATGTTTGTCACCTGTATACATGTCAATTGATGCTGATCCATCTACAAAGTACACTTCTCCTTCTGTCAGGGCATTTTCACATACCACCGGGCCCTCACCCTGTTCTACTGTGTATGTTGCACAATCGTGCTTTTGCCTGCCTTCTACTGTACATGGCTCGGTGATGAATGTCGCTGGATTTACTGTTCTACACCTCACTATGTGGATGTTAGCGCTGGATAATATTATCTCGTACGCTGTTGCTCGCTGTGTTGTTAGTGTGCTTTTTGATCTTTCCAGTATTGCAAAAAGGGAGTGTTCCACATATAATGTAACGGAGCATCCCATTACTATAGTGGCACTTTTCTCAATGGCGAACGCGGCGGCAGCGAGAGACTGTTTGCACGAAAAGTGGCCCTGCATTACTGCGTCGAGTGTGCCACTGTAGTAGGCCAATGGCTTGTGCCCCATGGATGTCTTTTGTGTCAGAACAGCTGTCATTAGTGTTCCCTTGCAGTGAGAAAACAGGTAAAACTCACGCTCATAATCCGGGTTGGCGAGTACTGGAGTGCTTGAAATTAGTTGTTTGAGTGACGCAAATGAGTCACTCATCTCTTTTGACCATTTAATTTCTTTATTCTCCCGCTGGGCCTCTGAGTGCTTGTAGTATGGGTCTTGTGTATTCTGCGTAGTCTAGTATCCATGCTCTGCAATCGTTGCACATTCCTAAAAACTTCTGCATTTCTTTTACCGTTTCTGTCCCTTTTACTGCTGTGATCACTTCTACTCTGTCAAGTATTATCATTTTGCCATCCTTTGATATCAGCTGTCCCAGGTATAATACTTCTGGTTGGCAGCATTGTAGTTTCCCTCTGTCCACTTTGTACCACTGTGGGCTAACAGTGTTAGGAGTGTAACTGAGTCCTTCCTGCTCTCTTCCTCATTCTGTGCGCATATGAGCAAGTCATCTGCGTACTGAATGATTGTGCTCTCAGTTGTCAAGTTTCCCAAGTCTTCGTGGAGGATACGATTGAATATACTGGGGCTCTCACAGTAACCCTGTGGTAACCTGCAATGCTCATATCTTTTCCCCCTAGTGTAAATGCTGTCAAGTATCTCCTCTCTTCTGCCAGGGGAATGGAGAAAAATGCATTTTTCAAATCAACTGCTGTGAAATGTGATGCGTTTTTTGGGATACTGCAAAGTATCGATGCAGGGTTCGGGACTAGGGGAAACTCTTTTTGTATGACGACATTTAGTGGGTGTAGGTCCTGGATCATCCTCCATGCCCCTCCCTTTGCTTTTTTGATCGGGTAAATGCAAGTATTACACATCCTGAAATCCGTTGTTTGGTCTGTTTCTACATTCTCGTGAGAAGTGCCCCCACCTATCGCAGTTCCAGCAGCTCCCTTGTGCACCTCTGGGGCCTTGCCCCCCATATCCTCCATTACCACCGTACCCCTGCCCCCCTCCTCTGCGACCCCGGTACCCACCTCGTCCCCCTCGAGGGGCCCAATCCTGCCACTGCGGACCTCCGTACTGCTCCTGTCCGTTCCACTGCGGTTATCCCGCTCCTCCCCAATTTGCTGCCATCCTCCCCTGTATTGCTACCAGCCCCTCCTCTTCCTCGTCTACCTCCCTATTATGTGGGAGCGCCGCAACTGCTGCAGCGACCTTCACCAGCTTCGTTTGTACTAACTTGGCTTCATATGCCAATCTTTTTTGTGCTATTTTCTTTTCTCGTTCCTTTATTTGTTTGCAGTGGTGTACTATTATACTCTGTATTTCGGGCCACCCCTTCGCCTCGATCCCTGCAATTTTGTCAAGTGCTTTCTGTACCTCTTTCGGCAGTCCTCTCTTGATTATGAAATAAAATAATGATGTTGACTGGTACCAGGGCGTGCCCGTTTCCGCTCTCCACATCTCCTGTACCCGAAAAATGTAATCCATAGCATCCTCCCCCTCGTACCGTTAAATTGCACCAGCACTGTCACCTTTTATTACTGTGAGGATTCGACAATATAGTATATAGAATCAACCGATTTATCGTCTATTTGGATGAATGCAAAGGCGGTAGAAGATATGGGAATCAGCGTTTTGTACTTAAAACGGAGTCTGGATATGAACAGACAGCGCAACAAGAACTCAACTCTATAGCCTGATGGCAAAAGCAATTCCAGAAAAACCCTCATGGTGATGGAGTCGCAGAAGCAATGGAAAATGGAAGAATCCAACAGGATGGACTGAAGAATCCTTAGCAGAGCTGCAACTTCGGAGGACAAAAGAGCTGTAGAGAGGGCACTCCAAGGAGGTGGAAGCACAGCGGGGTACAGCGTATCCGGAAGCCAAAAGGAGAAGAAACTTGTGGAGTATTTGAAGTAGAATGGCAGGTTACAGGAAACGGAAAGAGAGCACGGAAATGCGATAAAAGAACCGGGAGCGCGCAGGGGCACAGACGTAGCAGAAGTAACAGTAGGAAACACCGGGAGGAATTTGTAGCGAGGGGCAGAAGGCAATGATTCAGGAAGAATCAGACAAGGACGGAACAAATACAATAGCGTCAGTGCTTACAGGGTTGAAACGTGTCCGTCATGCGATTATTTCCGCAACATGTACCGAGCGTGAGAGGTGATGGGTGCCATCTTGGGTCGGAGAGCTAGACCACTGAAGAGTCTGCATAATGCGATAGCACACCACAGGAAGCGCCAATGTTGCCATATCGACCAGGACTGTGATCTCACAATTACAGCACTTAGAATCAGGAGGTATCAAACATTATGCTTTGCAAGACCATACAATGAACATTGTATATTAATGCATTACGTTCCCACTACGTCCGTCCCCATCCTCATCGCCAGTGTGATGTGCGGTGGCAGGCAGGGCCCAGGGGGCTGGACGCGTTATGCGGGAGTGCAGTGATAGAGACACACACACAATTGCTGCAGGTTCTGAGACTGCCTTTACAGGCTTTCTTGCTCTCCTTTATTTCCTTTGTACATGTGGTCTCTCCTGACCACTCCATCCCTTGTCATGCGATTATCACACAGAACATGTTTGGCTGTATTAAAATGCATTTCGAACACTGCGCGTACACAGCAGTCAAGGTATGGTTCTCAGGCTTCATTGAAGGTATTTTTATCCTTATAGAAAGGAACAACATGAATATGAATCTTTGGTTTTCTAGATTTTCCACCAATGCACTATATACAACATGAACAAATGAGCGGAAAGCCGCTAGCCTCAATCTCTCCAAACGGTGCTTTGCAAACGTTCGAGAATCACCGAGATTCTTGAAGGTTGTCCATCTCTTTATTCTGGGGGACATATTGTATTTCCTACACAGGCTTATTTTTGTTCTACGTCTGACAGTGAATCCGCATAGCCAATAAACTGGTCATACTAATTGTCTGCACCTGTCAAAAAATACAGGAAATAGATGACAATGTGAACGTTCACTCAAGATCTTGCTGTTACACCTTTCAAAAGTCTCTAGAGAGCAACTTTCACATCAAGTCTTTCGAATGTTCCAGGATGTGAGTGATAAATACAATTCAAAATAGCGCCCTATATGTGAGAAACTTGCAATAAGCTTCCATCTACGTCCAATTAAAAGTGAGTTGCTGTTCAGTTAGACACTCTTTCCTGCAGCAGAGCATCTGGTAATGTTGGTAAAGAGGCCATGGATTGTGAGGCATTGCAGCGAAAGTCATTCGAGAATGATCGAGTCATTTCCAGTCCCTTTGATAGGGCGTGTCTTCAGGCTGTCTTTTTTGAAGGATGTACTGCCAGTAAACGCTTTTGTAATCTCAAAACAAACCAGAAAGATCGGATTAGTTACATTCCCAATTCTAGAGATGAAGACGAGTCAAAGGGGTAATGAATTATGTTACTGCAGAGCAAGTGCCAAGTAACAACATTTCTCAACTAATTTAAGAATCAAACAGCTCCAGTGGTGTTTGAGACTGTGTTGTGAAAGCACACATTTCTGCCATTATTGCATTTGACAACAGTTTCAGGACCAGTTATTGAAGTAATGACCATTAGCAACCTGTACATTGTCATGCAATATTGCTTTCAGATGTTGTGCATTTTTAGTGTACATAAACTAGGATAATGAAGTAGTGTACACAGTTGTGGGTGGAACGCATCAGCAATCATCAGTCTGTTCAATTACAACGCAAATGACCGCAGTGTGATTGAATGACTTGAAAGAAGACCATTGCGAGGGCTGCTTTGCCAATACTCTCGCCAGCCTTCGGATATTGCCATTTCCTGTTGCTGAGATGCATTATAGCGATCCTGCTGCTGGTATGCTGCCTTTTGATGGTTTAACTTCTTGGCTTTCTGTCTTGAACATCTGTGTTCTGTTTTTGTCACTTCTTCTTCGTTCCAGGTTATGTTTTATAATGACTATAAATGCGGGTGTCACAAAATAAACCCTCCCGGCATAAAATCTCCCCCAGAGATTTTATTTCAGAATGAAGCCTCCCCAGGATAATTTATTCTGAAAAAGAATCTCCGGCGGGAGGAATACTTTTGCGCCCCTTTATTTTGCTACAGAGTGTCTCCCCATCAAGGTGACGGCTCAACAATATTTCAACAGAGACTCGTCTGACTGGATTTTTCCAAAACCCTCCCTAGAAGAGTAAAGACACAGTTTTAAAAATATGCCCGATGTTGAAGGGTTCAACATGAGAAGAAATGTATTTCTTGTCATGGCGGAGAATTTATTTCACAGGGGGAGATTCCATTTCAGAATAAATTCTCCAAGGAGACTTTATTTCAGCATAAAGTCTCCTGGGGGGGACTTTGGGGCTGATCCATGGAATTATTTGCGCTGAAAAACAAGGATTTGTGCGCCATTCTGCCCACAAATCCCTGTTTAACAAATAATTCCAAGAATCAGCCCCTTTATTACAGGGGAGGGTTTATTTTGTGACACCGGCGCATGTCACATTAGTAGATTATAATTCAGTAACATTGCTGGTCGTCAGGGGCTCAGCAACTAATGTGTTGTGATTTAAAGGATTCGGCAAAGGAAAGGTACATTTTATTTGAACATTTGCTACGATTCTTGATCTGATTAATGGTATTATGTTCGTAAAGGGTGCTAATTCTGATTGTTTGCAAATGCATATATGTGGTTTCTTTAGGATACATAATTTAAAAAAAAAATGTAATGGCAAAAAGAACGTTTTAGTAGTTATTATTTACTGAATACGGAACATATTACATTTAAATCCATGTTTTCAAACGTACGCTTTTCTGAGGCCTTAGTCATTTTTATGTGATTATCTTTTGAAAGCAATTTTGACAGGAAAGAAATAAGTCCTTGAGCACCAGAAAACCTTTAAGGATGCCAAAAAATATGGAAGTAATATGACTTGTAGGCTTTTTCGTGACCACAGGTGTGATTAAAATGCTCAGCTAATGCTATTAACTCGTGTATTAATGTCTTTAGCAAGGAAGGTTCTTACTTCATAAATAAAAGCTGTTTGCCCAATTCCCAAAGCTTTTCAGTTCGGAAGCACAGTTGAATGCTGAAAGACCCATTTCCTTCAAAGCACCAAATACATATAATTGTCCAAGACAAAGTAGAGCATGACGTGTATTTAGAATATATGAACAAGTTCTGCAAGAGCATAACGGAGAGCATGACATTGTTAAAACACTAGTTGCAAATAGCTGATGGAGGCGGACAATTAAGAGCTCATGGAGAGATGAGGAAAATGTGAGAAACAGATTTGAAAAAAGTATTTGCAGTGTACAATATAGCAATAAACACTGGTTCGGGGGCTTCACTGGCCGGTGACAGCAAAGAGTTTGCAAGGCCCTTAATGTCAAAGCCTGACACTGTTACTTGCTGGTGAAGCCTCCAGAATTGGGGGCCGATTCATGGAATAATTATGCACCGTTCAAAGTGACTTTGCATTGCTGAAAAGTGACTTTGCGCTTCCAACACAAACCCTGATTCACGGAACCGTGCAAAATCACTGCGAACTGTGCACACAATTCCATTAATCGGGCCCTTGGTATTTACCGCTTTTAGCATCCTGAGAGAGACCTGTGGGGTGCTAAGAGCAATGCATTTGACAGAAATAACAGAACCGCGCGCAACCAGTTATTTCTGCTGAATCAGTCCTCACCCAACATGGCCACTAACTCCTTGCAGCGCCCCCTTCTACTTTCTTGGTGTCCAAGGAAGGAGGCGAGGCATGGCGCGGCACTTCGGCGCAGCCATGCTGAGACAACTAAGATATATGTCAGCTGGGGAGAGTGAGTGTGGGAAGGTGAGGATGGGGAAGTAGCGGGGAGAGGCGAGGAACACGGCCAGGGGGTGCATCCAGCATACGGGTTGCTCCGTATCCGCCCTTGGAGAGTAATCTTGAGCCTCGGTTTGGAGCAAGCTGATTGGCTGGCACACCCAGCAAGTGCTAATATGATTTCACACTTTCTAAACAGCAGTTTGGGAGGATGGTGGGATGATTCTCGCAGTCCAGGCTTGAAACCAGTGATTGCATTGTGAGCAGATGTCAGAGGTGGGTGCTTAGCTGATTGGCCCTTTACGTTTCTACCCAGCATATAGGAGGGCGATTTTGATCCCTCTTTGAAAGTCAAAACCATTTCTGTTCCTTTGTTATTTTATGACAATTTTAAGTGTTCATACATTTGCACAACTTGCTGGGGTAGCATTATGGACACTTTGGACTGGCACAAGTGGAATTCACACTAGAACTAAAATTTCCCTAGTGGAAAAATGCATATTCTTTCAGTGTATGTTTGCTCCAGGGCAAAGCCCTGCCCTGGATCAAACATGCATTGAAAGAATACGATTCTTTCTGTTGGGAGATGTTTGCTTTAGAGCAAACACTGTACTTGCCCCAGTGCAATGTTTCTGCCATTCCACTTGCAGACCCCACTTGTTTCCTTTCAGTTGCTAGGAAGAGCTGGTCAGAGACTGTATGGAGGAATTGTGCTCCCATGCATTCAGTATGCTAATTGGGAAGTTTAGCTCCCTAGTCAACCAGTCTTTGAGGGACACTGGTGCCAGTCAGCTGCTCTCTAATGCAAACCGCCCTTCTAACTGTTTTCCACTTCTTACATTGGGTGTGTTGTTTTTTAATCAGCCTGCTCCTACACTATCCTGGGGTCTCCTTCGTGTCTCATGGCTCAGACATGCCAGGGTCCACTTGGGCGCAGGCCAAGGCCTCTTTCTAGATAATCTGAGCAAAAACGTGTATTTAAACATTTTGCATATTATTTAGGGTGTGCCAATAGCGGACAGCCCCTGCAGGACTGTCACATGTTTTTTCTTTATTTTTTTAAATATGTCGGACATAGACACATTTCCTCATTGTGAATGCTACAGGGTTCTGTCATGGATTTCAGCATGTTATAATGTATAAGGAACATCGGAGATTCATGCCACCTTTAACCATTATCAGAAATGTACAGAAGGCAATGATCCTTCTTTGCATTATCCAAATGCAAAGGGAGCATATTTGGGCATCTGAGAGCCAACATTATAAATCACTGTGGGATCCCCTGAAGCGAGTGATATTGTTGGATTTTCAGATCTTTCAAGTTGAAGCAATACTCAAGCAATCCCTTCACCTAAAGTTAAAAAAAAGAGCTAACTGTATGTATTTTATGTGGCAGCAAACGTGTGGAATTCCTGTTGCATTATAGACTACATGCAGAATGCCTGGGTACCACAATGTCTCATAACCCACACATGGGCAAGTGGTATTCTATTTCTAACAGAGGCCAGCTGGGTCCTTGCATGAAATGACACAGCCTTCAAGAGATTGCCCTGCCGGACCTTGCTGTACTTGTCATTGGCAATAGAATGATTGGCTGAAAAGTGATGGGCAATTTGCTCCAATGAGACACGCTGCAGCACGGTGAGCAGCCTTCCATGGATCTAGTTCTATTCCGCCATTGCAGATAACTCGCGGCTCTTCTCAGCTCTCTGCATGGCCTTGACCAACACGCAAAATGTACAACCAACTTGCATGTTTTTGCACAACATTTTGTGTTATCTGATATCCTGCATGGTAAGCATTCGATGTGATCCCCCAGATGGTAGCAAGTGTAAAGTGAGATACTATGGTCCATGTAAGCTTGCACATGATTGTACTTACCTCATGACCGCAGCATTGGCAGTGTAGAGGTTTAAACATTTGACTTGACTTGAAAAAGGCAGCAGCTATGGTATATGGGTTCAAACTTCTGCATTAATGCATTTTGTAATGTACCACGCTATGATCTCTTTCTTAAATTGGCTTGCAACTAAAGACAAATAATAGTAATATCATCTTTTATACGACGTTGGATGTGATATCTTAATAATAGTAATATCATCTTTTATACGACGTTGGATGTGATATCTTAATAATAGTAATATCATCTTTTATACGACGTTGGATGTGATATCTTAATAATAGTAATATCATCTTTTACACGACGTTGGATGTGATATCTTAATAATAGTAATATCATCTTTTATGCAACGTTGGATGTGATATCTTAATAATAGTAATATCATCTTTTATACGACGTTGGATGTGATATCTTAATAATAGTAATATCATCTTTTATACAACGTTGGATGTGATATCTTAATAATAGTAATATCATCTTTTATACGACGTTAATGTGATATCTTAATAATAGTAATATCATCTTTTATATGACGTTGGATGTGATATCTTAATAATAGTAATATCATCTTTTATACAACGTTGGATGTGATATCTTAATAATAGTAATATCATCTTTTATACGACGTTGGAAGTGATATCTTAATAATAGTAATATCATCTTTTATACGACGTTGGAAGTGATATCTTAATAATAGTAATATCATCTTTTATATGACGTTGGATGTGATATCTTAATAATAGTAATATCATCTTTTATACAACGTTGGATGTGATATCTTAATAATAGTAATATCATCTTTTATACGACGTTGGATGTGATATCTTAATAATAGTAATATCATCTTTTATACGACGTTGGAAGTGATATCTTAATAATAGTAATATCATCTTTTATACGACGTTGGAAGTGATATCTTAATAATAGTAATATCATCTTTTATATGACGTTGGATGTGATATCTTAATAATAGTAATATCATCTTTTATACGACGTTGGATGTGATATCTTAATAATAGTAATATCATCTTTTATACGACGTTGGATGTGATATCTTAATAATAGTAATATCATCTTTTATACGACGTTGGAAGTGATATCTTAATAATAGTAATATCATCTTTTATACGACGTTGGAAGTGATATCTTAATAATAGTAATATCATCTTTTATATGACGTTGGATGTGATATCTTAAACAGGAAATGCCCATCTGTGTACATGGTATTTTCACTCTACAATGCCCCACACTTTATACTCACTATTTTCGATTAAGGTATGCTCTACAACTTGTAAACAGATAAGTCTATATATTAAAAAAAAAAACATATACCACAACTGGCAGGCAATAAAAGGAGGAACATAGGGGTCGGCTTCCAAATCTTGGAAGGGCGAGTTTCGGCATTGTGATCAATAAAAGATTTATTTCTAGCTTGATGACAGATTCACACAGATACCAGCGCTGATGGATCATGGCACGGGGTCTTTTAAAGAATGTATTTTTTATAAATAGGCATAATAAGATCATGATATAGACAGCAGGTTGTTTAAATGTACTGACAATGAATCAATTGGTCAGTCTCATTAAATGCATTCCCTTTCCCTAAAATGAAAAGTAGAGAGAACTTTCACGCTGGCAATCAACAATGTTCACAGAGTCAACTGATTTTCAACACTTGCCCCACTTGCAATGCAATGCATGATATATAGTGTGATATGTGATATAGTGTGGAGGAGACTGATGGCTTACACAAAGCTTTGCTGACTGTCTAGTGCCCCGTGGCAGCAGTGTGACCAGAAACTGCTCTTCTGTCCCTCCCTGACACCAAACTGCCTACAGTAAAAACGCCTTTGCATAAAAAAGAAAAAAATAAGTAAAATACCTATATGCTTGTTGCTGAGCTCGAGCTTTCGACATCTCTGATTCTGGACTCCAATGTTACAATCGAAGCTAACTCCAAGGTCACGTACCATATGCCTCTTATTTAATGTTAATGCCCATTGTGGCAGCCTGATATTGATGTCACTTGAACATTAGTGTCTGATGTACAGCAGCTGTGGAATCTCCATTGATAGAGCCCTTTCCTTACTGATATGACAGACACAATGTATAGTTCTTCCATTGCAATGTAACCTATAGCCTTTGAACCTGGTTTTTACTGGTGGTTTTTGTCATCACAGGACAGACGTTGCCCTCATGAAGCACACTGCAAGGTTTTAAATGCATTGGCTCTGTTATCGACTTCCTGGTTGTCCATTAAATAATGTTTCCACCATGATTATTGTTATATTATTCAATTGCCCTTTGACCTGATGAACATTTGGTAAATGTGCACAGGTTTTTGCCTTTAAGAGTGCACTCATCACTGTGGGTGCATTTCCACAGCCTATAATTTGCTTGTATACGCACCAAACCAGAGCAAGTGTTGTTTCGCTGCCTAGTACCCCAACCACTAATGACTATATTTAAATATGTTCTATACTTATTAGGTGGTGCCTACCGCTCTTCAAATTTCTCACAGACACCTGCAAACATCATCAGAAAATCGCCATGGATACTCTCACCCACAAACAATTTCAGGATACCAGGTAAAGATAGGAAATAGAAGTTCACACTAAATGTTTACCCCTCATACTGCACAAAGGACAGACACATGCAGGAATTAGTGGCAGTAATGCTCATGTTTAAAAGTGTTGTATTAGCAATTGCTTATTTTTAAAGAAAATTGCATGATCTGGAGCATGTATTTCTTTTATTCATCCTTGAATATGTGTATTTTTTCCAGTTGAATCTTCAAAGTGTGGGATTTTCAATCAAGGAAATGAAACATCATTTGATGGAAATACATGTGTGGGATACAGTTTGTGAGGGATGCAGGCAATTAGTCCCTTCTCCTTCAAAGGAGAACCACCCCCTTTGGGACCAGGGAGGTGAGCCTTCTACACTTAACACCCCTACGGGACAGGGGAAATGAGATCCCACTGGGGGTGACTCCCCCTTAGAAGACAAGGAATCTTCAAGCAGGGATTTTGTTAATTATCCCTCAAGTACTGAATCCTGTGTATTAATTGGCTATACAGGGATTGAGCAGGGAACTGCTGTGTGAGGCCCTTTTGAAATGGCTGGTGTGGTTTCTGACCCTTTAAGTGAACTGGTGAATCCTCAGGCTGTTAAAATAGGCTGACCCTGAATCCTGAAGAGGCTGGACGAGGAACAACGAGAGGATATAAACTCCTGCAAAACCAGCCGGACGAGGGAGAAAGCCCTACATAGTCAATCAGAGGTGAAGGAAGTCCTGCTGAGCCAGCTTCAGGTGAAGGACATCCTTTGGAGTCAGCCAACTGAAGGAACGTTCTCTTTGGAGGTGGACACCCAAGGCAGCCTGACGTAGGAGGTGTGCTTAGCTGCCATTCCGCAAAGCCCACAGATCATTGTTCTCTCTGATGCAGCGCAGAGCAGAAAAACACTCACCTGTAGGAGAGGAGACACCTGGACCATGC
This sequence comes from Ambystoma mexicanum, assembly GCF_040938575.1. Classification (NCBI taxonomy): domain Eukaryota; kingdom Metazoa; phylum Chordata; class Amphibia; order Caudata; family Ambystomatidae; genus Ambystoma; species Ambystoma mexicanum. The sequence goes on from NC_090940.1 coordinate 359,326,815, forward strand.
CAGACATGGGAAACTGGTGTCCACAATGCCTGGAGCCAACAAACTTTTGAAGACCAGCAGAGAGACAAGGAACCAATGAACCGATTCAGAGAACTGTGTTAGAGTTCAGACCGTGGTGCTGCACCAGCCGAGGAGACCGTCCCTCCCAAGGTTTACCGCAACAGCAAAACAAGTATGTGGTTGACACACGGAACAGGGGAGGGCGAAGAGACTGAGAAAAAGCCCAAGCGGGGCTGAGAGACTGAAACAAGAGACTCCAAACACGGTGGTAGATGAGCTACCGGAGTATGGGATTGGGAGAGAGTAAAATCCAAAGTGGCGTGAGAAATCAGAAGTGTTATGAGAGTAACAGGACCCTAAGGGGGTGGGGGGTCAAAGAATCAGAACCCTTAAATGGTTAAGGTTGCAAAGTGGGATGTGAGAGGTGATTATCGAAGAGGGAGAGGAAGAAGCAATATCCCCAGGCGGGGTGAGGGAATGCATAGCCCCAGACAGAGAGGGAAACACGCAAACCATATGTGGGCTGAAGCTAAATAACCACAACTCAACTATATGTTTCAGAGATTGTTCTTTCAGGACACAAAGGAAGAATAAAGAGACACTTTGAACTGTACAATCAGGCACAAGTCCTGCAGGAAGATATGAAGACACTAGGGTGGGGGGTCAGGAGCCAACAGCCACCAAGAAAAGAGGAAGAGTAAAGAGATTAATGTGTTAACCTTATAATCAGTCACATGGCCTAGGAAAAGCCTGGTGGACATTTGGGGTGAGGGTCAGAATTCCCCCACCATATCCAGAAGAGAGAACATTCCTTATAAACCTTTCTGGTTACATTTATGTTATTCTTTAGAATTTGTGGTAAGGGGCAGAACATCGGGTATATTAGGTTTGGACAGAGCACTACATTTTGTTGTAAAACATCCTGATGAGTGCCCACTTGTTATTTTCCATTGAGATAGGGCAAAGAACACCATATTAGTTAGTGATTGGACAGGCTTTATATCCATTGGCACAATACACTTCAGTTGCAAATATGACCTCTTGTCCTTCTCACGAGTCTGTTTTATGACACTTTGCATAATTAACTTTCTTAAAAAGGTTAATGTAAAAGAAACCAAGCTAAGTGCAGGTGCTATGTACTACATGTGAAGTTCCAGTTCCTTTATTTATTATTTTATACTTCTATGTTTTACTTAGGCCGCCATTTACAAAGGCCGTGTCAATGGTTGAACAGAATGATTCACAAAGAGTGAGCTTGTAAAAGATAGCAATACAGGTGCAACTTCAGTGATGTGCACACAAAGTGATGCTGCAAATATATGTGTCTTTGAATGAAGTGCATGTAGACATCCTACGTATGTTACCCACAAGGTTTGTTTTTGTAAAAAGAACAAATAGCCTACCATCCGTACATGAATCCCCATACACATATGTAGTCTTCGAAAACATGGCAAAAGTGCCTAGCCGTTAGCTATATCATAAAACTAACATAGAACAATGAAATCCATATACATGACAAAAACGTGTACCACCCCCAACGGTATGACATGCATATCTCATAGAATACATCACAATATTCAATCAGATTGAAATCATGACAAGAAAAACAAAAAGCAAGACAAGATCTGTAGATATTTATGGCAAACAGCACATGTTCTAGCATCACACACAGTACGGTAAATGAATCACAAATGCATGTATAGCAATAACAGAATCAGGTCCATGCACACTGTTAACCTGGATGAGCTTGAGAAAAGACACCAACCCGAGGGTATTGAGATGGTTCCTGGACCTACACACTTTTTGTTTCAATGAGGAACATCAAAAGGGGAAGGAACAAGGAAATGTGGACTTTCTAAGCCAATTTCCTATTAATGGAGATGGGGAAGCCACAACCTTAAGGGAATTGATGTATGGTGAATAAAGGGTACTCATCCCTTCTCCCCAAGGGGCAGCCTCACCCTTTGAGGCTAGTGAGGGGTGCCCACTCTGCAAGACCCACAATAATGAGCTGGGCAAGTGGGACCTCACTGGGAGAGACTCCCCCTTAGGGGACAAGGAGTCTTGTTCCTTTGAGGAACTCCTTAGAACCTCCACAGCAGCATATATGTGACTCCCTTCTATGAAGAATACTCTGACATCGGGATGCTTGGCTGAAGACAATGCTGAAACAAACTATTTTGGAAAAGGAAAGGGACCTGGCTATTTAAGGAGAGACATATATTTAACTGGGACCAGTAGGGTGAATAGAGAGAAAGAGTGAGAGAGAGGGAGAGAGAGGATCACAAGCAGGGAAGACCACTCACAGCAGCGTGCCTTGGGGAGGCTAAGCAGAGTTGGAGAGAGAGTGCCATAAGAAGGAGAAGCACCCTGGCATAATTACCATTTGGACAGGCAGAGCAGAGGAGATCTGCGGAGCCCAGGACTTTGAAGGAAGCAGAGGATGTCAATCAGAAATGCGAAAGCCCCTGCGTTTGCGAGAATGGAGGGCCATTGTGAGCCTGGTAAACAGAAACATATGTCCAGTGGTGGAATGGCCACAACAACATCTTGGTGGGCAGTATGCCTAGAGAACTGCCACAAAAACCATCAAAGTGGGGAGTGTGCGAGGAAGCTCCCTGGTGCCCACACTCGTATTGTAAGAGGATTCAATTCAACACTACAGCTAAGTCAATGCCTAGTCTGGGATACTGAATGGAAACCCTTATTGATATATCTTTATGTCCAGTTCATGCGTTCTGGATGACTACCCCTATATAACACCCCTCTCTTAGAATCCCCCTGACCCCACTGAGCCAAGAAGTAGGTTTGTTTTGCAAATTTAAAAGATTTATTTGAAAAAAATTAAACAATGTATAGATATATCACACTTTGATAATAAATTAATAATTGGATATCACACTTAATCTGATATGATAAAGATTAACAACGGAGAATCTGGCACTAGCACACTTGTGAATAGGAACAGAAGAAGAAGTTGGTAGAGAATGCTTTATATAAGTTCAGATGGATGTAATGTTGAATGAAAATGCAATACAGAAAATACTCAATATGATTTCAACAAAACAATGTAATCACTTTTCTCTGGCAATCCCCTCCCCCCTTTATGCAATGCAAGGAAATGGAAGGTAAGCACACAGTTCTCAGAAATGCAATCAAATGTAATTCAGTTCACCCCAGCAAGCTTGGACTACAGAAGTTTAAAACACAGGCCCAAAATGCTTTTATATGTGCTGGCAATGAAGTGAAAAATATGCTAAAATGCTTTTAATTCCCTCTAGAGGTTTAGGGTGAGTGTTATCAAGTTAATATTAGTCCAGGCTCACTTTAGCAAGGATCTAGGGTGTAACTAGCAGGTTAAACGAATTTTTGGCAACTGAAAGCAAGAAGCTTCTGTTTTCACACGTGAAGAAATTTTGCAAATCGCGGCAAATTTGCGAGAGCGTTTTCCGCGATTACAGCAAAAGTTTCGGGGGTAGGAATGCGGTTCTAGGTTCGTAGGAAAGCCACGATTCTCATCTTTCAGAGGAAAGTTACTGCAAGTCTCTAGCACAAACGGTTACGGAGATATGAGCGATTAAATAAAGGTCGTTTTTCAGATTTGAAATTTTAAAGTTCAAAAAGACAAGTGACAGCTAGCAACTAGAAAATGGCAGGTGACAGCTTTACAAATGACAGGTGACAGTTAGGAGGCAGTTCTACTTAGATTAAAATAGATTGAATTATATTATTTTAACTAAGAGATTGGTTCTGCACAGTTCTGCTAGGTACTCACACTATATTCTTGAATTAGAATGGGCCTCGCCACCGATCTGGTCAGGTTTTAGACTGGACTCTGGTCTCTGCACTTCACAGTGATCTGGGTCAGCTCTCTCTCTCTCTCTGGATTCTGGAGATTGATGGATTTGAAGTCTGGATCTTTCTGCACAGCTTTCTCTAGAGATTGATAGAGGTAAAGTATGGATTTTCCCGGCAGAGCTTCCAGCTGCAAATGGATTTGAAGGTCCCTATCTGTCCTGTCTGTCTACTTTTATCTGTTTTTAAAATGGGTGTGTGTGCAGCATCACTAGGCTCTACCCCTCTCCACTTGTCATTGGCCCAATTCTCCCCTCTCCCATGATTGGGGAAGGAACTGTGAGTCAGAGTGATGCTGTAGGTTTTATGGGTCAGAGGATCCTCCCCTGTCAAATTGCACACAATCTATATTTGATAAAAAAAAAACATATTTGCACAGGTACACATTCGTTTAAAATTACACGCACCCATCACATATCACAGGAGGTATACCCTGTCCAAATCTGCTCTTCCTGGGGGCTTGCATTCAGAAATGGCAACATTTGCACTTTTTAACTGATTTTGCAATTTCGGATATTAACCCAAATTTAGACACATGTGCGCAAGGAGTATGGACATTAGTTGATGAAGTGTCAGATTTTTCACATGCACACATTTTGAGTAATATCCTCTTTTCCGCTAAAACCCCCCTGAACATACCACCGGGTCCTAACACGTCTTAAAATGTGGGCAGAAAAATCACAAGAATTATGGTATCATTTAAATAATTTTCACAAGTCTGCTCTATGAATGATCCATCTTTTTAGAGTTATGTTCTGGCCCCAAAGGGGTGTGGTTTCCCCCCAGCACAAGGTTGAATTTCTGGTTTTTCCAGTTCTGCCAAGCCAGCTTGCTCTCACAGGCAGTGCTCCTCCCCTGTCCTTCCAGGAGGAAGCTCCATTTACGACTCCCGCCAATAAAACATTTGCCTGAGTCAGGACAGGGCTTTGTTCAGAGCTCCTGTATTCTGTGGGGGCTCCCCTTAATTCAATTATCAGAGAGATGGCATATCCTTAGTGTGGCCAGCAAAAGGCAGATAGGCCTGGGAACACAGCTGTGACTCAAGTTTCATCTCCTGTCGGGGGTAGCTGGTGGGCAGAATTCAGTTCCTTAAGCCAGGTTTCAGATAAAGGGGCCGATTCATGGAACAAACGTGCGCCGAAAATCTTCGCGCAAGCAGGCGCAAGCAGGCGCAAGCGGCAAAAAACAGGCGCACGCGCACGCGTGCGATTCATGGAAGTCCCTGCGCGTGTTCACCGCGGGATGTGCGCCAAACCCATGCATGGCGCACAAGTCACTGCAACATCGTGAAAGGCGTGCGCGACGCGCACAGTGAAAGCGCACAACCTCAGCGCACACACCAGAAAGTGGGCGGGACATGGGGCGTAACGCACGGAATGGGGAACAACACGGGAAAATAAGGGCGTAACTGGGGATGTACTGCAGGGAAGCAGACGGAACGCCCACACGCACTCGAACCACACGTATTCATGGAATCGAATAGGGCAAAGCCACGCACAGGCAAAGACACGCACAAGCTGAAACACGGCCGCCACACGAAGGCAGGCGGTAGAGTCCCAGCGCATCAAAAAAGTGGCGCGCGGGAAGTCAAATACGCGATTGAGCGGGGTACGTGGATCTCAGGGGTGCGCGAGAAATTCTACACGCGATTGGCCTGGGTACGTGTATTTCAGGGGTGCGCGTGAAGTTCCACACGCGAATGGGCTGGGTACGTGTATTACAGGGGTGCGCGAGAAAATCTACACGCGAATGGGCTGGGTACGTGTATTCCGGGGGTGCGCGTGAAGTTCCACACGCGAATAGCCTGGGCGCGTGTATTTCAGGGGTGCGCGTGAAGTTCCACACGCGATTTCAGCAGGGTACGTGTATTTCAGGGGTGCGCGAGAAAATCTACACGCGAATGGGCTGGGTACGTGGATTCCGGGGGTGCGCGTGAAGTTCCACACGCGAATAGCCTGGGCGCGTGTATTTCAGGGGTGCGCGTGTAGTTCCACACGCGATTTCAGCAGGGTACGTGTATTTCAGGGGTGCGCGAGAAAATCTACACGCGAATGGGCTGGGTACGTGGATTTCAGGGGTGCGCGAGAAATGCTACATGCGATTGGCCTGGGTACGTGTATTACAGGGGTGCGCGAGAAATCCTACACGCGATTGGGCCTGTGCGAGTGGGGCAGTGTATTACGTGGGTGTGCGGGAAGTTGAAGAGGTGAATTGCCAGTGTGGGTCCTCCCAGGTCTCCCCTCTACCCCCTCCACGACCTCTGCAGGCAGCCCACACCACAGGGGACTAGCCTGCACCCCTGGTCATGTCCCGCAGGCAGCCCATCCACCATGGGCATGCCCCTCAGCCAAGCCACATGTCCCCCTGCACCCCCACCCCCCCAGCACTGTGGGGCACCTGCCAGCAGGCCCCCAACCATGTCCCACTCATGTCCCCCTGCACCACCACCCCCCAGCACTGTGGGGCACCTGCCAGCAGGCCCCCAACCATGTCCCACTCATGTCCCCCTGCACCCCCACCCCCCAGCACTGTGGGGCACCTGCCAGCAGGCCCCCAACCATGTCCCACTCATGTCCCCCTGCACCCCCACCCCCAGCAGGCCCCCACTCATATCCCCTTGCACCCCCACCCCCCAGAAGGCCCCCACTCATGTCCCCTTGCACCCCCACCCCCCAGCAGGCCCCCACTTATGTCCCCCTGCACCCCCACCCCCCAGCAGGCCCCCACTCATGTCCCCTTGCACCCCCACCCCCCAGCACTGTGGGGCACCTGCCAGCAGGCCCCCAACCATGTCCCACTCATGTCCCCCTGCACCCCCACCCCCCAGCACTGTGGGGCACCTGCCAGCAGGCCCCCAACCATGTCCCACTCATGTCCCCTTGCACCCCCACCCCCCAGCAGGCCCCCACTCATGTCCCCTTGCACCCACACCCCCCAGCACTGTGGGGCACCTGCCAGCAGGCCCCCACCCATGTCCAACTCATGTTCCCCACCACCCCCACCCCCCAGCACTGTGGGGCACCTGCCAGCAGGCCCCCACCCATGTCCAACTCATGTCCCCCACCCCCCCCCCACCCCCCAGCACTGTGGGGCACCTGCCAGCAGGCCCCCACCCATGTCCAACTCATGTCCCCCACCCCCCCACCCCCCAGCACTGTGGGGCACCTGCCAGCAGGCCCCCACCCATGTCCAACTCATGTCCCCCACCACCCCCACCCCCCAGCACTGTGGGGCACCTGCCAGCAGGCCCCCACCCATGTCCAACTCATGTCCCCCACCACCCCCACCCCCCAGCATTGCGGGGCACCCTCCACCAGGCCCTCACCCATGTCCCATCCATGCCCCCCTGCACCTGGGTCCCAACAATCCCCAATCATGTCCGTAATGGCCATCCTCCCCTGCCAAAAGGCCCAACCAACTATCACATCCACCCACATATCAAAGGCAATTACATGTTACACACCCAATGTAAATAATGCAAATGAACACATGTCTGTCACACACAATGGCTGCAAGTGAATGTTAAAACACCCAACATGAAATGCATGAAAGCAATGAGATGATACGACACATTGAAGGATGAAAGTAAAAATGTATTGAAAATCAACTAGAATGGAAATGAAATGAGAAAAACCACAAAGAAAAACAACAAAAAGAAGATGAATGTCCATGAAAAAAATCCAAAAAATCAAAAAATCCATAGAAGAACCATTTACAAGACAATCCCGGGTCCATGAGCCCAACCAAATGAAACCTAACTATGTCAACTAACTAAAAACTGAACTATATACAAAAAAACCAAATAAAAAAAAAAATTCCAAAGGAAACCTACCACTAACTATATAACTATATACAATGGCAGCGGGCAAGTCCTGCGGCTCACTCTGTGATGTTGCCGGCCAGGGCATCATCGAACTCCATGTCGATGTCCCGGAGGCGGGACTCTGTCCTGGCCCCGAGGTCTCGCAGGGTCAACCCCGTGTCCACCTCAAACTCCCTGCGAGCTTCCTCGAGGCACTCAGCCCGCCTCAACGCCCGACGCATGGAGAACTCCGCCCTGACCATGGTGAGCCGCTCCTCTTCCGCCCGCTGCCGCTCCGCACCTATCCGCTGGACCAACTGCTACCACACGGAAGACACTGCCATCCCAGGGTTCTCCTGCCCTCCGGCCGATGCCTGCCCCTCTGATCTTGATGGCCCCGAGCCATGATGCCTCCCACGTCGAGCCTGCTGCTGCCTCCGACGCCACTGCCTCTGCCAGCACGACGGCATCCAGGCTGATGGAATCCACCGATGCCGTCGTGCACGTGCCCTGCCAGATGATGCCGGCACATCCTCCATCTGCAGGGGGACAGTTGCTGGTGTGTCCACCCCTGCTGGACCTTCAACTCCCGACTGTGGCAGTGATGGGGTCCCCACCGAGCTGGCTGCGTTGGTCGGGGCAGGTCCACAGGGGGCCCTGGTGGCATCTGGGCCGGAAGACGGCATGGAGCACGACTGGCGCATAGCCCCCACAGAGGAGGAGAGGGTCGCCAGAAGGCCACACACATGTAGGAAACCCCCGACCATGGCGGCTCCCAAATGGTTCACGTACGCACGGTGCTCTTCGTGATGATGTGCATGCTCCTCCCGGGAAGCATGCACCTCATCACGAATGCCAGCCGTGCGCAACGCGACACCAATCAGGACCCTCTCCACACGGCCAGGGGTCCCCTCGTCCGCAGGTAGAGGAGTGTCAGATGACATGGACATCTCCCCTACCTGCGGACGGGCCTGGGATGGGGCATCCCTGCTGGTGCATGGTGGTGCAGTCACAGTGTCAGGGACAGTGACATGCACAGGCACCTCCACGGCGACCTGTGCTGCCTCCTGCCCCTGGCCCTGGACTGCACCACTTGCACCAGCGGGGATGCCCCCACCAGGCCCCATTTGTGGCTCAGTAGCGGCCTCCTCCCCCTCTGTGGAAACCACCAACCTGGATGTCTCCACGCCGTCTTCCGCCGGTGCAAGCCCCTGTGGGGGCTCACCCACTCCTTCCGCTGCAGCCGTGGCGGCATCCCCGCCGCTCTGCTCCACAGCGCCTTCTCCGCCCTCTTCTTCACTTGCCACTGTGTAGAGGGAGACATAGAACACAAGCATCAGGGTACTGTACAATGGTCCCCTAGACAGGAAGCAACAGCAGATGAGTGGCACTGTCATACATCACTTCCATCATGTGCCTCCACAACACATGGGTCAGTGCAGGCAAAACACATACAGTAACAGGCATGGCGCATGCCATGGACATTGGCATACATGACCAAGGGACTCATGATTCATACAATGTTGGTTTTAAACTCACATGCATCATGGGTCTTGCCATCACATGCACACACCTCACCGTAGTTCCATCCATCTGGCCTCGTACACCACAGACGCAGTGGATACAAGGATGACTAGGCTGCATCAGTGAATCTGAAAATTGTCACAGACATGTGTCATGCATCCATGGCATTTACAAGTCACAGACACGCAGGTCAGACACACACACATGGACACCATACGTGTACATGGGACCAGCACCCATCCCTCACCCCCACCCATGTCCAGGAACAGAGACTGCCATGCTTCCATGTGTCCATTCCGCACAGAGCCCCCCATGTTGCAATAGAACACATCACTGTACTCACATGCCTGACCATGATGTCCCTGCACACACACATACGTACATGGCCTATGTCACACATACAGGCAGGTATCAGACAACCAGCACACTGCAACATGCCCTGTCTCACACAGCAATGCTTGGCCACTTACCGGCCAACTCCAGATGGGTCTGCCTCCGAAGGATCTGGGCGTGGAGCGCTGGGTCTACGCGTTCCAGGACCCTCAACTGGATGTCACTCAGGCGTGCCCGGCCCCCCTCCGCGAGGCGCCGGGCCTTATTGAGGGTCCTGGACCTCAAGTCCTCCCAGCGCTTCTTGATGTGCTTGATGTCGCGGGTTGCCACCCCCTCCGCGTTGATGGCAAACCACTACATCGTCCCAGATCCTCTCCCGTCCTTCCTTGTTGGCGCGTGGTCTTCCGAAGAGGGCATCATAATGCCCCAGGACATGCTCCACCAGGACACCAACTTCCTTCTCACTGAAGCTGGTGGCCCTCTGCCTCTCTGGCTGGGGGTCGCCACTGGTCTCAGATGGTGCTTGCCCCGACATGGCGACCCCCGAGGCAGGCGTGGGTGGGCAACTGGGTCCTGGGGCTGGGCTGTGGAGCGATGGTATCCCAGTCGGGAGTCTACTGTTCCAGCAGGTGTGGACACAGCAACTGGACCCCTGCAGATGGCTAATGTGCAGGCACCAAATGGCAGGGCACGGTGGCAGCAGGCAGGCAGACAGGCAGGCAGCAGCAGATGGCACGTGGGAGGCTGCTCGGGGCACTGGGGGGCAGTGATTCGGCCTTCTGGGCAGGAGCGTGGTCTTCCGTGTGTATTCGCGTGGCCAGCTTGATACGGAGTGATTTGGCACGTGAAAAATCTGCACGTCAGCGTGTAATTCGAGGAAAGGCCCTTAGCGCGTAAGCGCGTCTGCACGCATACGCATTTTCATTGGACCAAAGGCCCTCAGCGCGTGAGCGCGTCTGTGACGTGACGTGCGAGGGTGTATCCCTCATTGCACGTGATGACAGAACACACGTGGATTTCAACCAATCGCGTGTGAAAGTTCACGGCACCCCGGAACACACGTACCCAGCCCAATCGCGTGTAGAATTACTCGTGCACCCCTGTAATACACGTACCCAGCCCAATCGCGTGTAGAATTACTCGCGCACCCCTGAAATACACGTACCCTGCTGAAATTGCGTGTGGAACTTCACGCGCACCCCTGAAATACACGCGCCCAGGCTATTTGCGTGTGGAACTTCACGCGCACCCCTGAAATACACGTACCCAGCCCAATCGCGTGTGGAACTACCCGCGCACCCGGAAACACACGTACCCAGGCTTATCGCGTGTGGAAAACTGCACGTCCGCGTGTAATGCGCGTAATCGCGTGAAAAACTGCACGTCCGCATGTGACGTGACGCGCGCGTGCGTTTCCCTCAGCACGGGTTAAAGGTGAGCAGGCCCAGCAGTTCGCTGTACGAGCCTTCCGTGGAGACCGACGTGTGTTGCTGCTTCCAGTTGTTTCGCGTGCCATCTACTTCACAGCTCTCAAGGACGTATCTCTTCTTTTGGCGGGGGTATTGGCTACGCGTGTTTTTCTGCATCGCGCTAGTCAGACGGTGAGTCGCAAACGCTCCTTTTCCCACTGCGGGTGCCCCTGTGTATTGCACCCATTTTCGATGTCAGCGTAGCCTGCGTGTCCCACGCGTACGCGTTATTCGTGTTACTGGGTGCCACCGCGTACTGCGGGAGGTTAAATCCACGCACGTAGGCTGCAGGGTTGCGTGCACGGTTTTACTGCAGTTTTGGGGTGCCTGAGCGTTGCGTGACCCGTCACCACATCACCGGGGTCACATACAGCCTTGCAGGTGCAGGGGGGCTGTTAACATCTTGCTTCCCACCCCCTTCACCCCAATTGCCCAGGTCAATTGTGCTGTACACCTCCCATTGGCACCACTCCATCTGTGCCAGCACTATTACATCTGTGCCATGGTTGGGAGGCCACCAAAGGTGAGGGGCGCCTCAGCTGGGCGTACTCCTCATGGCGGGCGTGGTCGGGGACGTGGCTGTGGTGACCAGGGAGTAGGGGGACTCCAGGGTGTCCAGGGCAGCCACAGAGGGGGAAGAGGCAGGGGTGCGCCACTTGAGCACAATGTTGTGCCATGTGTTGGTGCAGCCATGCCACCACCCCCTGTGGTTCCGGGGGATGCAGCTCCTGCATCTGGCACTGGCACCCGTATGACCCGGCAGTCCGTTCCAACGACTGCCACGGGCCCAAGGGCAGCGGTAGCTGCAGTTGCAGCTGTGGACACCGCCACCCAGGCTCAGGGCCTGCCAGCGCAGGCTGCGTTGGCACTTGAAGAGCCCTTGGTAGATCTCCAACAGGCCAGGGGGGAAACCATAGAGGCACGCCGGGCTGCTCAGACCAAGACACGTGTCCCTGGGGCAGTCATGTCATCTGCTGCCCCGAACAGCCGGGTGTTGGCAAGTGCAGGGGCAGATGCACCCAACAGCACCCCGGTTGTGAGTCTGCCAACCAGGACCGTTGCGGTCAATGACCCTGCCACAGCTGATGTTGCTGCGCAGGGTCCATTAGTGGGCACCCAGCTGCCACTGACACAAGTCAGGCCTTTGGTCATCCCTCCACCTGCCACTCCCTCGGCTCAATCCACCGAACCCACTGGCCATACTGGTCAGGGCGGCATTAGCCAGCCAGGGTCTGCGCCACTGTCCAAGAGGAGGAAGGTTGCACCTGCAGCACAGGCTGGGACCCCACACACAGCCACGACCTCCTGCACGTCGAGGAAGAAGCCTTTCTGTAAGCAGGAACTGGACTTCCTCGTGGACTACGTGCGGGGACACAGCCGTGACATGCTAGTGGGTGCCAATAGTCAGACTACGGCTGCCCAACGTGACACCCACTGGAAGCATGTTGCGGAACATGTCAGTTCATTCGGCCATGAGGTGCGCACGGCGCAGGAGTGCAAAAAGCGCTGGAATGACATCAAGCGCAGCACTAAGGCTAAGCGTGCCTCAAATTACAACTTGACTCTGGTGACTGGCGGTGGGCCTGCACCAGAGGAGGAAGAACTCACTCCGCATGAGGCTCTCGTTGCGGAGTTCATACCACCAGAATTGGTCGAAGGTGTGGGAGAGATGCTGGACTTTGATGCCCAGTCCAGTGAGTGTTGATGCGTAGTTGTTGAGGACGTGTGTGTTTCACTTGTGGGATGTGTTGTGCATGATTGCTGCTACATGTGACGTGTACATGGTTCTGATGTGTAAGTAATGCAATGCTACCGTCATGCATGTCTCCTCTGCCTGCATGCGGGACTCCATGTGGGCATGCTCCCTTGCCCCTCCTCCGCCACTCTGCACCCCAGTTCCACCTTTGCACTGGTCTGCTACATTCTTGCCAATGTGTAGTTTCTTGTTCATGTGTCCTGTGTAGATGATAACTTGCAGCTCAGAAACTGCCAGACATATGCCGTGTGGTACAGCCTTAGTACTCGATGCAGGGTATCCCACTTGTACTGTGCATGGGTCAGATGTCCCGCAGGGACATGAGTGCCCATTCATGCTCCATGTGCATTGCACGCATGCCCCTATGTATCCTTGACTGGATGATCACTGTAATATGAGTCCTTGGTTACATACATTGCCTGCCATATTATCGGCCTCCCCATGTCAACTGTGGCTCAGTCCTGCGTTGCACACATGTTTAGGCTCTGACAATCTGTGTGGCTCACAGGCCTCAGCCTGTTCAATGGCCAATGACTCAGTCCAACTCTTGTCGTGTCTTCTTCACACGTGGCCGGCCTCCGGATCTTCCATCATGTGTCCTGCCCACTGTCCCAGCATCATTTGCAGTGTTGTAATTTGAATCACATTAAGCTGTTGATGCCAGTCAACACTGCTTGTCAATACACAGGTGTATGGGCAGCCTTTTGATACCATGCTAGGCATCCCAGCTTTGGTACTGGGGTGGAGGGGTGCTTGGCTGCTAGACATGGTACACATTGAATACACAATGCACGTGATGTCTGATTTTGACATTGCACTGCCTTCACATTTCCTGGCACACACCATGGAGTGCTTGTACATGTAGGTAGTGAGTGGCGTACACATTTTCAGCATTGCATAGACCCACTTCGATGCAAACTGCCACCTTTCAACAGGTCTGATCACAGTAGCTAATCAAAGTAGACCCAGCATGCATGACAGGTCATATGTTGTGTGTCACATGTCTGCCGGATGCCTTTGCTGTCGGTGTGTGTGTGTGTGTTGTGTGCTACTGACATGTGTAGTGACCTTTTCCTCTCTATTTTTCAGGTGATGACGCAATGGATGCAGAGGATGGTGTTGTCATGCCAGACACAGGGTTGGTAAGACCACATCAACCCGGCACTAGTGGGGGTCGTGGGGTGGTAGGCCACGAAAACCCCCAAGTGCTGCAGTCCATCCTGTCTCTGGCTGCCTATGAGTCCAGCCTTGATGACGACTCTGACGTCCATGTTGAGTTGGATGAGCATCAAGTCCATGTGTCAGGGGTGAGTGATTCTGATGTGGACACTCCTCTGTCTGCGACACCTGCACTGAGGGATCAGACAGTCTTGGTTCCTCCGCCCGTGGTGGATCGGGACGCAGGGTCACCCTCCACACCAGTCACTGATGTGCCTGGGACATCACGTAGACGGGGGCATGTAGTCGTGCAGCCGCAGGCGGTGCCAACACAGCGAGGACCCCCGGTCCTTGGGTCCCGCAGGGGTCAAGCCCGGCAACGCGGTCGCCGCGCGCAACCGCTGTATACTGAGTGGGAGCAATTCCGAACGGCAGGGGGCAGCAATGGAGAACATCGCTGACAGCATGGAGCATGTGGCCCGATTTGTGCTCCCCCCTGCTAGGCAGGTGCTTCTCCAGCAGCAGGCGGCACGGTCCACGGCCCGCTCGCTCAGGCTGGGCATGGCAGCCTCAGACAGGGCACGCCAGGCTGAAATGTCGTCTCTGCGTCAAGCAATTGCTGCTCACGCAGAGGCGCACATGGATGCCCTGAGGGAGGAGTATGCCTCCCTCAGATCCACTCTGGGTGTCCTTATGATGTCCCAGAGGCAGCAGGCAGAGGAGAGGTTTGCACAGCTTGAGCGCACCATCTCGGCTGAGCTACAGGCTTGCCAGGAGGTGCAGCGGTTGTCCAGCCAGGCCTTGCAGGAGGAACTCCGTGTTACACGTGCTACCTTGCAAGAGGAAGCACGTGTATCAAGTGAGGTTCTGCATGCAGACCTATGTAACATCGCCACACAGAACCAGGCTCACCTGTCCGGCAGACTTGCTGCCGACGAGGGGCAAGCTGCGGCTAGGCGTGGCCAGGCTACTGTGCCACGTCCTCCTTTACAGGATGAGCCAGACTCGGACGACCAACTATCTCCCACATAGGTCGTGCTGTGCAGGCGTTGAGCCCATGGAGGTATTTTTTTTTGGCTCAGCATCATCGCATGTGGATGTTGAGCAGCACCCTGTACCTCCCCCCTCCTGGGTGCCTCCCCTCCCCCCCGGGTCGTATGTGGCCATTTTTGATTTTTCTTTTAGTTTAGTTAGTTAAGTTTCTGTTTGATAGTTAGTTTAAATAGGTAATGTAGGTTTTCCATAGTCAGTGTAATTAGTTAATAGTTGAGTTAGTTTAAAATTTATAGTCTATTGTGCTTTCATGTGACAGTGCGGTGCCTTGTGGTTTTTGAAGGCATCCACTGTCTGTTCCAGCTGGGCCCTTCATGGTTGTCTTGTGTATGTGTTTGCTGCTTGGGTTCCTTGACTCACATATGCCACTCCTGCCTCCCTTATCCATGGGCTCGCAAGGATGGTTCGGTGTTACAGAATTTTACACAAGGGCTTTGGACTGTCATATCTGTGGCATGTCTGGTGCTTTGTGACTTGTGTTGACACCCCTAGTGGGGATGATTTGGGTGTAATTGTCCACTGTTCAGCTTTTGCTAGATGGGGTGTGTCATGATTAATGTGGACATTGATTGCTATGCATTGTGTATTATGTCTCATATCTTTCCTGTACACGTGCCTGTTGCAATTCATGCTGTAGATAGTGTTCCACACTTTGGAAGTCAAAGACGGGCTGATGGTGTGATTTGTGATGTGACTCTCTGACATGGTCAAGTGATGAGATGCCTGATGAGACACACACAGATCACTTTGATGCATTAATCATTTGTTTCATGCACTTTCTGCAGGGGGATGAGGCACCAGAGCACCTTTGGCAGCAGACATGGCCCATTGGACGACGGAATTCCTGACCCGTTTCTTGGTGCCCACATGCACATGTGTGCACGAGCAGAGCCACAGTGATTGCAGACCCACATCCTAGAACTGCTGACATGTTCCAAGGAACTCCTGGCAAGGTGAGCAGCACAGGGGGGCCACGACACAGCAAAGCTTGCACCAGGCAACTTGCACATGGGGGCTTAGTCACAGCACTGAGGGTGAGCTTAGACGAATATTGGTGTTGAAGCACACAATGCAGCTCAGATGTGTTTGTGGACTGATGGCTGTTGATAGTAGGGTTGTCTGGGACACATGCAGGGGCAGTGGCACATACCCTGCGGTACAACAAGGTTCATTGAGGCACTTGTATCAACCATGTAGCCTTCCGAGACATGGAAAGGGGCAGCTCACAGGGACATACAGCAAGGGACATACTTGGGTGCAGTGCATGTCTATTCCACGTACTTCATGATAAATGCACTGCCAACTTTGTTTTGGTCATGGTGGTACGCAACTTGCTCTGTAGTCATGGCTTGCCATATGGGTCTGTCTGCTTACCCAGGGAACATTGCATGTTGTGTGAATTGTGACACATTGGTGTTCCATTTGCCACGCACCCACCAGCGCCTGACTTACTGCATTGACTGTGCATGACCCGTCACAGGGGTGATGTTATATATGGTTACGAAGCATCGAGCACTGATTGTCTGTTTGTAGAGTAGTTTGTTGCTATGGGGCATGTTTTGTGTTGTGTTTTAGTGTAATTGGCACATACAGGTTGTTGACTGTGTCTCTCTTTGCAGCATTGCAGTGCTCCTGTAACCGGCCCTGAGAGTGCGCAGGCAGGAGGCCAGCACTCAAAACCAGAGCTAAGTGTCTTGTTGTTTTCCTTACAAACTGCCCTGCATAGGCTTGCTGTGGAGTGTACTGATGCATGGATGTATGTGTGGTCCGATTTGGTATGTTTTTTTCCCTAATCACCCGTGATCCTATGCAATTATGAAACCTGTGCCCTCTACCCGGTGTTCCTGCTTCCCGTGCCTATCCAAGCAACGTTCCCTGACCCTCTTTCCCCACTGGGGTTGCGGATGCCTGTGTAAGCCCCGAACTTGCAGGCGCCAAAACCCTAGAGGGGGTGGTTGGTTCGTACCACTCCTGAGCCTGGACTACAGAAGGCCATGACAATGATGTCCAAGTTTGTTTGGATTGTGTATGTGTTCATGCAGGTTGTACATATCCGTGCATTCCCTAGTTTTGTGTGTCATTCTTCCTCCCCTCACCGCCACTCATTCCAGTCATCCAGTGTGTCTACACCTGTCCCGACTGCATATCCCTGAACCTCATTCCCCACCATGATCTCAGGGGCCTGTGTGAGTTTGACCTTGCAGGCACCCGGGACATGGTGTGGGTGGTTCTTTCATGAGACTCCCGCGCCTGTACAGGGGACCTGTAACAGTACACATCCATTCATGGTGCATCATCCTATGTCATGTACCACACATGTCTCACATCCTGTCGTGACATTGTTCTGCTGTGCTACCTTGGTTGTTGCATCATTGTGGTAGTACTTGGCGTTTGTGAGGTACTGCTTCGTCAAGTCATCTACTGGAGGGTGTTTGGGTTCGTTTTCATGCCTTGGATTTTGTGATTTTGGAAATGGTTGTGGATTCTGAGGGTTCAGGCATCTTTTTACACACAAGGTGGGAGATGGACACGAAGGGTAAAGGTGATCCTGTGGCCGGGTGGAAATGAGGGTTGGAGGCTCCATGACCCAGGTGCAGTTGTTCAGTGGGCCATGGTCATTTGCGTGGGAGGGGGGGTTGTTGTTGATAGTTGCATTGCCCTGCAGTGTGATGGGAACTCTGACATTGTAATGTTGTTGTCCTATGTACATGTTGTGTTCTGCTGATCAATGCCTGTTCATGTGTTGTGTTTTCCTTTCAGGTGCGAGGGGATAGTTGCGGTTTGACATGCTGGGGTGTACACATGGTGGATGTTCACATGTGATGTGTAGGGAACACTGATGGTCACTTGAGTGCACATGCATATGTGGAGTGTATGTCCCTGCAGAACCACACACTTGCACTCGGATGCACTCCATGTACTCCCACCCTTGCATATCCACGTGTACACTGTTTGCCTTCTGGTGCCCACTGTGTCCCGGCAGCACATGTTCTGTGACCGATTATGGTTCCAGTACATGCCTAATTTGATGTTTGATGTAGTCTGTCACTTAGATGTGATGCTCAGGGTGTGCATCACACGCAATGGCTGTTCACTGTGCTGTGCGCTGAGCAGTGTGATGCAGGAGTGGGACACTGCACACATGAGCTGCAGTGTTGATTTTGCAATGCATAATGTGCATATAGACAGGCATTCATTGTGATGTTACGTCTACGACTGTTGCAATGCATTTGGAAAAAACTTATTTTGGGTGGGACATTTTGTTTGTCTGTCATTTCATCTGATTCCGGGTCAGGCATCATTGTCCGATGCCACTGTACATTTAGGACATGGCAATGTGTACCTTATCGTTACTGCGTCGGTGTATGGGTAGTGCCTGCCATGTCATGTTGATGTTTGGGAGGGTTTGACTGACATGACAGTGATGGCCATGGCCTGTTTTGCAGGTGTGTGTGATGCACACCTTGCATGTCCAGGTCATCCGCTTCTCAGAGCAACTAGCTGGGGGTATGTTTCTCTCCGCAGCAGGGCCCTCCCCCTGGAACAGACTTCCTGCCTGACTTGAACTTGAGGGGAACCATCTCCAGTTCTGGAAGCACCTCAAGACCTTCCTCTTTGCTTCTGCTTACTCTCTGCCTCTCCCTTGCAGAATTCTTCACTGGAACTGCACAGGAGCTGCTACTGGGACACTCTCACCAACCTCGGTCCCTGGCCCAGCCACTGTCCACTTGCACTGCCACCCTGGCAACCCCTGCACTGCAGTACTGTCTCTCCATCCCTACAGCCTTCCCTTCCCAGCACTTGTCTGCACTTACCTTTGCAGTTGCCACCAGGCGACCTATGTATTATTTTTTTGGCCTACTTCCCCTGTACTGGACTCCCCCCCACCCTTCCCCTTGCACTTTTCCCTTCCCCCTACCCCTGCACTTGCACAATCTCAATGACACCTGGCCTAGTAGTACCGTTCTCTGTGTTCCCTTGTTCCCCCCCCCCTGCCTCATTGCGCCTTGGAATACTTGTGTATGGCCCATGTCATCTCACATGTCATATGTGTGCATTTTGGTTGCACAGGATAGCTTGTGTTTAAGTAGCTAGGGATGCAGACGATGTGGCACTTCCATGGCAACTATCTCAGGGTGGTAGGGTTGTGACAGTTGACTGTCACTTTGTCATCATCGATTGTCACCTGGTATGTGCCAGGCCTGTGTGCACTCCGCAGGGGTGGGAGTTTAGGTGAGAAATGTGGCCACAAGCTGGGTCCGGGCTTCCTCGCCACGTGCCCTGTCCCCTCCCATGGGCAGCGCCTGTGCCTGTGGTTGGGGATGTGGGGGCACCACCATGTCCACCGGGACGCCCTGCCGTGTTGCAACATTGTGCAGGACACATGCTGCCACAATGATCCTGCACACTACTGGTGGTGCATAGAGTAGTTGCCCACCAGAGCGGTCAAGGGAGCGGAAACGTGACTTGAGCACTCCGAATGTGCGCTCCACTATGCCCCTGGTTGCAATATGGGCAGTGTCGTATCTTACCTGGGGTGGTGTGGTGGGGTTCCGGATTGGCGTCATCATGTGTTTGCTCAGAGGGTAGGCACTGTCCCCTGGGGAGGTGATAATAATTGAGATTATTAGGGTTTGGATATTTGTCTGTGTGTGACTTGCATGCATGTGCAAGGGCATTTGTACTCACCTAAGAGCCATGTGTCGCCATGCTGCCCAGCTTCCAGGGCCCGGCTCAGGGCGGACATTCTGTATATGAAACTGTCATGGGTGGAGCCAGGGTAGTTTGCATAGACAGAGGTGATGATTCCCTTTGCATCGCATACCACCTGTACATTGATGGAATGCCAGTGCTTGCGGTTTCGGTAGATGTGCTCAGTGGCCCTAGGTGGACGTAGGGCCACATGGGTGCAATCTATGGCACCGAGCACTTTGGGGAAGTGTGCCACCCTGTAAAAATCCAGGACAACGGCCTGCCTTTCTGCGGGTGTTCTGGGCATGTATATGTGCCTGCGGACTGAGGGGTGCGCTGTCATGATTGCCAGTACCTGGTGTAGGCAGCGTGACTGCGTGGCCTGTGAGACCCCCCCCACTATGGCAGTGGTCCGCTGAAACGACCCAGTGGCCAAAAAATGCAAGACATTGAGCACCTTCTCCAAGGGGCTCAATGCTTGGGAGCAAAGGGTGGGGGATGTGAGGTCATCTTCCCACTCCCTGACCAGCTCTAGGATGATATGGGGTGGAAACCTATACCTGCCGTAGACCTGGTCGTCAGGCATCCCAAAAAGGCTTGTCCGTGGTGCAAAAATGCGTGCCCTGGCTATTCTCCTCCTCCTGCGGTGTCCCACGATCAGTGCAGCAACAAATGGGGCATTCATCGTCGCTGTATATACGCGTTTGTTGTTTGCGCGCACTTTTATGCTGTCCGCGGGACGCCTCCATGTGGGCGGACTCGTTGATGCCTGTGCACGTCTTTTGCCGTGCACGTATTTCCCGTATTCGGGTGTCATCGCGTGTGATTGGAGGGGAGCGAGCGTACACGCGATTGGCCTGGGTACGTGTATTACAGGGGTGCGCGAGTAATTCTACACGCGATTGGCCTGGGTACGTGTATTACAGGGGTGCGCGAGTAATTCTACACGCGATTGGGCTGGGTACGTGTGTTCCGGGGTGCCGTGAACTTTCACACGCGATTGGTTGAAATCCACGTGTGTTCTGTCATCACGTGCAATGAGGGATACACCCTCGCACGTCACGTCACAGACGCGCTCACGCGCTGAGGGCCTTTGGTCCAATGAAAATGCGTATGCGTGCAGACGCGCTTACGCGCTAAGGGCCTTTCCTCGAATTACACGCTGACGTGCAGATTTTTCACGTGCCAAATCACTCCGTATCAAGCTGGCCACGCGAATACACACGGAAGACCACGCTCCTGCCCAGAAGGCCGAATCACTGCCCCCCAGTGCCCCGAGCAGCCTCCCACGTGCCATCTGCTGCTGCCTGCCTGCCTGCCTGCCTGCTGCCACCGTGCCCTGCCATTTGGTGCCTGCACATCAGCCATCTGCAGGGGTCCAGTTGCTGTGTCCACCCCTGCTGGAACAGTAGACTCCCGACTGGGATACCATCGCTCCACAGCCCAGCCCCAGGACCCAGTTGCCCACCCACGCCTGCCTCGGGGGTCGCCATGTCGGGGCAAGCACCATCTGAGACCAGTGGCGACCCCCAGCCAGAGAGGCAGAGGGCCACCAGCTTCAGTGAGAAGGAAGTTGGTGTCCTGGTGGAGCATGTCCTGGGGCATTATGATGCCCTCTTCCGAAGACCACGCGCCAACAAGGAAGGACGGGAGAGGATCTGGGACGATGTAGTGGTTGCCATCAACGCGGAGGGGGTGGCAACCCGCGACATCAAGCACATCAAGAAGCGCTGGGAGGACTTGAGGTCCAGGACCCTCAATAAGGCCCGGCGCCTCGCGGAGGGGGGCCGGGCACGCCTGAGTGACATCCAGTTGAGGGTCCTGGAACGCGTAGACCCAGCGCTCCACGCCCAGATCCTTCAGAGGCAGACCCATCTGGAGTTGGCCGGTAAGTGGCCAAGCATTGCTGTGTGAGACAGGGCATGTTGCAGTGTGCTGGTTGTCTGATACCTGCCTGTATGTGTGACATAGGCCATGTACGTATGTGTGTGTGCAGGGACATCATGGTCAGGCATGTGAGTACAGTGATGTGTTCTATTGCAACATGGGGGGCTCTGTGCGGAATGGACACATGGAAGCATGGCAGTCTCTGTTCCTGGACATGGGTGGGGGTGAGGGATGGGTGCTGGTCCCATGTACACGTATGGTGTCCATGTGTGTGTGTCTGACCTGAGTGTCTGTGACTTGTAAATGCCATGGATGCATGACACATGTCTGTGACAATGTTCAGATTCACTGATGCAGCCTAGTCATCCTTGTATCCACTGCGTCTGTGGTGTACGAGGCCAGATGGATGGAACTACGGTGAGGTGTGTGCATGTGATGGCAAGACCCATGATGCATGTGAGTTTAAAACCAACATTGTATGAATCATGAGTCCCTTGGTCATGTATGCCAATGTCCATGGCATGCGCCATGCCTGTTACTGTATGTGTTTTGCCTGCACTGACCCATGTGTTGTGGAGGGACATGATGGAAGTGATGTATGACAGTGCCACTCATCTGCTGTTGCTTCCTGTCTAGGGGACCATTGTACAGTACCCTGATGCTTGTGTTCTATGTCTCCCTCTACACAGTGGCAAGTGAAGAAGAGGGCGGAGAAGGCGCTGTGGAGCAGAGCGGCGGGGATGCCGCCACGGCTGCAGCGGAAGGGGTGGGTGAGCCCCCACAGGGGCTTGCACCGGCGGAAGACGGCGTGGAGACATCCAGGTTGGTGGTTTCCACAGAGGGGGAGGAGGCCGCTACTGAGCCACACATGGGGCCTGGTGGGGGCATCCCCGCTGGTGCAAGTTTTGCAGTCCAGGGCCAGGGGCAGGAGGCAGCACAGGTCGCCGTGGAGGTGCCTGTGCATGTCACTGTCCCTGACACTGTGACTGCACCACCATGCACCAGCAGGGATGCCCCATCCCAGGCCCGTCCGCAGGTAGGGGAGATGTCCATGTCACCTGACACTCCTCTACCTGCGGACGAGGGGACCCCTGGCCGTGTGGAGAGGGTCCTGATTGGTGTCGCGTTGCGCACGGCTGGCATTCGTGATGAGGTGCATGCTTCCCGGGAGGAGCATGCACATCATCACGAAGAGCACCGTGCGTACGTGAACCATTTGGGAGCCGCCATGGTCGGGGGTTTCCTACATGTGTGTGGCCTTCTGGCGACCCTCTCCTCCTCTGTGGGGACTATGCGCCAGTCGTGCTCCATGCCGTCTTCCGGCCCAGATGCCACCAGGGCCCCCTGTGGACCTGCCCCAACCAACGCAGCCAGCTCGGTGGGGACCCCATCCCTGCCACAGTCGGGAGTCGAAGGTCCAGCAGGGGTGGACACACCAGCAACTGTCCCCCTGCAGATGGAGGATGTGCCGGCATCATCTGGCAGGGCACGTGCACGACGGCATCGGTGGATTCCATCAGCCTGGATGCCGTCGTGCTGGCAGAGGCAGTGGCGTCGGAGGCAGCAGCAGGCTCGACGTGGGAGGCATCATGGCTCGGGGCCATCAAGATCAGAGGGGCAGGCATCGGCCGGAGGGCAGGAGAACCCTGGGATGGCAGTGTCTTCCGTGTGGGAGCAGTTGGTCCAGCGGATAGGTGCGGAGCGGCAGCGGGCGGAAGAGGAGCGGCTCACCATGGTCAGGGCGGAGTTCTCCATGCGTCGGGCGTTGAGGCGGGCTGAGTGCCTCGAGGAAGCTCGCAGGGAGTTTGAGGTGGACACGGGGTTGACCCTGCGAGACCTCGGGGCCAGGACAGAGTCCCGCCTCCGGGACATCGACATGGAGTTCGATGATGCCCTGGCCGGCAACATCACAGAGTGAGCCGCAGGACTTGCCCGCTGCCATTGTATATAGTTATATAGTTAGTGGTAGGTTTCCTTTGGATTTTTTTTTTTTATTTGGTTGCGATTGGACAATGCGCCACTTTTTTGTATATAGTTCGGTTTTTAGTTAGTTGACATAGTTAGGTTTCATTTGGTTGGGCTCATGGACCCGGGATTGTCTTGTAAATGGTTCTTCTATGGATTTTTTGATTTTTTGGATTTTTTTCATGGACATTCATCTTCTTTTTGTTGTTTTTCTTTGTGGTTTTTCTCATTTCATTTCCATTCTAGCTGATTTTCAATACATTTTTACTTTCATCCTTCAATGTGTCGTATCATCTCATTGCTTTCATGCATGTCATGTTGGGTGTTTTAACATTCACTTGCAGCCATTGTGTGTGACAGACATGTGTTCATTTGCATTATTTACATTGGGTGTGTAACATGTAATTGCCTTTGATATGTGGGTGGATGTGATAGTTGGTTGGGCCTTTTGGCAGGGGAGGATGGCCATTACGGACATGATTGGGGATTGTTGGGACCCAGGTGCAGGGGGGCATGGATGGGACATGGGCGAGGGCCTGGTGGAGGGTGCCCCGCAATGCTGGGGGGTGGGGGTGGTGGGGGACATGAGTTGGACATGGGTGGGGGCCTGCTGGCAGGTGCCCCACAGTGCTGGGGGGTGGGGGTGGTGGGGGACATGAGTTGGACATGGGTGGGGGCCTGCTGGCAGGTGCCCCACAGTGCTGGGGGGTGGGGGGGTGGGGGACATGAGTTGGACATGGGTGGGGGCCTGCTGGCAGGTGCCCCATAGTGCTGGGGGTGGGGGGGGTGGGGGACATGAGTTGGACATGGGTGGGGGCCTGCTGGCAGGTGCCCCACAGTGCTGGGGGGTGGGGGTGGTGGGGGACATGAGTTGGACATGGGTGGGGGCCTGCTGGCAGGTGCCCCACAGTGCTGGGGGGTGGGGGTGGTGGGGAACATGAGTTGGACATGGGTGGGGGCCTGCTGGCAGGTGCCCCACAGTGCTGGGGGGTGGGGGTGCAAGGGGACATGAGTGGGGGCCTGCTGGGGGGTGGGGGTGCAAGGGGACATGAGTGGGACATGGTTGGGGTCCTGCTGGCAGGTGCCCCACAGTGCTGGGGGGTGGGGGTGCAGGGGGACATGAGTGGGACATGGTTGGGGGCCTGCTGGCAGGTGCCCCACAGTGCTGGGGGGTGGGGGTGCAGGGGGACATGAGTGGGGGCCTGCTGGGGGGTGGGGGTGCAAGGGGACATGAGTGGGGGCCTGCTGGGGGGTGGGGGTGCAAGGGGACATGTGGCTTGGCTGGGGGGCATGCCCATGGTGGATGTGCTGCCTGCGGGACATGACCAGGGGTGCAGGGTAGTCCCCTGTGGTGTGGGCTGCCTGCAGAGGTCATGGAGGGGGTAGAGGGGAGACCTGGGAGGACCCACACTGGCAATTCACCTCTTCAACTTCCCGCACACCCACGTAATACACTGCCCCACTCGCACAGGCCCAATCGCGTGTAGAATTTCTCGCGCACCCCTGAAATCCACGTACCCAGGCCAATCGCGTGTAGAATTTCTCGCGCACCCCTGAAATACACGTACCCTGCTGAAATCGCGTGTAGAATTTCTCGCGCACCCCTGAAATACACACGCCCAGGCTATTCGCGTGTAGAATTTCTCGCGCACCCCTGAAATACACGCGCCCAGGCTATTCGCGTGTGGAACTTCACGCGAACCCCTGAAATACACGTAGCACGCTCCCCCAGGCCCGATCGCGTGAATCAGTTCACGTGAACCCCTGAAATACACGTAGCCCGCTCCCCCAGGCCCGATCGCGTGAATAAGTTCACGCGAACCCCTGAAATACACGTAGCCCGCTCCACCAGGCCCGATCGCGTGAAAAAGTTCACGCGAACCCCTGAAATACACGTAGCCCGCTCCCCCAGGCCCGATCGCGTGAGTGACTTCACGTGAACCCCTGGAATACACGTAGCCCGCTTGCCGTGCTGGTACAGGGTTAGCGCAGCCCTTTGCGCTGGATTGGGGATTTTGATGGCTTTTCCCTGCGCGGAAGGCGTTCTTGGGGGCGTAACTGGCGCTGCTGCAAGGTCGCTGCGCCACTATGCGCCACGGCTGGTTTTGGTGGCTGGAATCCATGAATACGCTGTGCGCGGAAATGGGTTTTGGCGCACGCGGCTGGCGCAGGGATTCGCACGCGCACACTGTGCGCCAGCCGCATGCGCCACTTGTGCGCCGAATTCTATGAATTGGCCCCAAAATGTCACTTTTTGTTACCCAGTTTAAGTCAAGACAATGTTCACATATGCAGCTAGAATGCTGATTCTAAGTTTAAAACTATGACATTTAAACAATTGCAACCTATGTGACACTCAAAGTAGGTCACTCATTTCTTTTAAACATTTAGATTTTTAGTGTCTTTCAGTCCAAATTTACTTAAACTGCTGAAATCCACAGCTCAGCCAGTCTTGTTATAAACCTTCAAGTCACTTCAGAATATAACTTTACATTGGATCCACCTCTCAGTAAGTCTTTCTTTGGCATGTTTTGGGTTCATTTATTCAGTTTTCTACAAAAAAGTAAAATCTGGTGGTTTTAAAACGCCGGCTTTCTGATAGTGGTAAGTACTGGTACTGCACCCCTTTTTGGGATTTAAGAAAATGAATTCCCAACAGTTATGGGTTTGCTTTTGGCAATCAGCATTGCCATTCCCAATGGTTTCAGACTACTGTGTGGGTAGTCCAATGGTGGTTTTAGGCAGTGTCCTTCTGTGCCCATAACATCGGCAAAAATGAGTGGCAGCCTATTCTTCATGCATTTCCCTGTGCATTTTCTGGGAAGCTCTGGCCATCATGATGTTTTCCATGTCAGTACTGCACAGTTTTTGAGGTAGGGCTCAGATGCATGTGTAAAAACATCCCACAGTATACAGTAGCAACGAGAGAGAAGGCCGACCACGGGAAGCCAGTAACACAGAGAAGCACAAAACTGAAGCAGAAGTAGAGGACACAAGTGAGTGCCGAGCCCTACCATATTCCCCTGCACAGTAAGAGGTAACTGGGAGAACGGGAGAAGCGGGAGGACGCCGGGGTGCCGTTATGAAAAGAGAAGAACTCGTCCCAGGGAGACAAATTGGATACTGAATATAAAGCAGTTTAACTGGAAGTGTGAAAAAAAAATAAGATGAATAATGAATAAACTTGAAATAAAAGTAATTAGAGGCTGAGCATGCATACCATGGGAAGAGGGGAAAGTGCCCCTTGACCTAAGAAGTGAAGAGTGGAGAAAGTCCTATAAAAACGAATGGAAAATCAACTATCCTATGATTGAGATAAGAGGAGCGGCAATCAGAATGAGAAAACCCCAGGAAAGGAAAAGGGTCACATGGGAACAAGGCATACTCAAATTAAGAAAGCCTGGGTTTCAAGACTCAGAAGGCATACAAGTTTAGACCAGGGTATTACCACTGTTCCCTTCCTCCTCAAAATCATAGACAATGGGATTCGAACTGACATGGGTGCTAAATTGGCCGACCTTACCACTAAGGTCACCACCCTGGAAGACCGCGTGGAGGGAGTCGAGAACAACCAGCTCTCCACGGCGATCTTGGAGACGCAAATGGAGGCCAGGTTCCAGGAGGTACATCGAAGGGAGGAGGAATTACGGTTCAAGGTGGACGACATGGAGAACAGGGAAAGGAGTAACAACATGCGTATTTTTGGCCTTGTGGAGTCCGAAGGGGAGAGCCCGCAAGCACTGGAGGGCAAGGTCCACGATATCATAAGAATCGTCATGGAGGCGGAGGCCGACACCGAGATTAAATTTGACAGGGTGCATCGAGCCGGCAGAGGTGGTAGAGGCCCGAGGTCGGTGCTGGCCCGACTGCATTACTATAGGGACAAAGCCAGGATCCTGGAGAAGGCGAGGAACTTTGGTGATATCCAATACGGAGACTCTAAGGTGGGTGGCAATCTACCAGGACCTCTTGGCCCCCACCCTCGCAATGCGAAAGAAATGCGGAGCCCTTACCAGATGGTTACAGGGTAAGGGGGTCAGATATCGCTGGGGCCACCCCTTCTACCTGGCATTCTAGTGCTCGGGGGAAAGACACCACCTGGTGACGGAGGAGGACATCCTGCGTACCACTGGTGACCTGGTGGGAGATCATGCCGGTCCGTCCGGCGGATCTGGGGGTGAGGCCAGGAGCCCATCACGGGGCCCCGACAGACTGGGACAACCCAGTGGCAAGACCAAGGTCAAGGGGGCGTGCAAGTTTAAAAAAACAAGGCACCCATCATCGGCCTCTGAGGATCACCTGAAGTGACTGTAACTTTTCATAATGTTTGTTGTTTGGTTCGGTGGACCTCTGCCCCGGGCCCACGCCTGGGGACACAGGGGGGAAGCGGGGGACCGCGGGAGCAGGGTTACGTCTCACAAGTTTGGTTTAAAGGTTCACACGCGTTCATTCTGATTTAAAGAGAATGGGTTATCCACACGTTTACACTACCCGGGGCTGGGATAGAGTCCTTGGTGGTTCGTTGACCGTCCCCGAAGGCCTCAAATCGGGGGGAGGGGGAAAGTGGCAGGGGGGAAGGGGGAGAATGACCATCATCAAGGCCGAAATGGTAACACTTGGAGGGGTCCACGAGGGGAGTGGGGGGACTAGCCAGTCCGAACAGGAATCTTCCATTTTACAGCGGGTCATACGCAAGCACCATACTACGGTGAAGTTAGAGATGGACTAACTAGACGACACTGGTTGAAGGCAAGATAGCCACACTCAATGTCAAGGGCCTCAATTCACAAAACAAGAGGTCTCTGACCAGTAATATGTTCCGTAAACAGCAGCTAATGGTGCTGTTCCTCCAAGAAACCCATTACAGACAGGGGAAGGAATCACCCATCAGGGGGAAGGACATCAGTGCCAACTTCTGGGCCTCCCATAGAAGCTCGAAGAAGGAAGGCGTGGGGATTCTCTTGAGCAAAACACTCCACCTTACTAATACAGAAACTAAGAGAGGCTTTGGGGGGAGGTTCCTGGGGATTAAGGGTACTTATGAAGGGGAACGCATAACCCTAGCCACCCTCTAAGCTCCCAACTCAGGCCAGATAGGTTTCCTAACCCAGATCCTAGGGGTAATGGATGAATGGGCTCAAGGGGCCATGATACTGGGGGGCAACTGCAATCTCATAATGGACCCCGGGCTGGACTGGTGGACGGCAAGGGTAACTGAACGAAAGGGATAACCAAAGATAACCTAACGCTCCAGACCCTGCTGAGGGAACACTACTGGGAGGACGTCTGGCGAGCGGCACACCCGGAGCTCGGGGGATACACATTCTTTTCCCCCCCACACCACACCTACACCAGAATTGATTTCCTTTTGACTTCTAAAGAGGGGAGTGGGGTGGCTACAGCCCCGAGGGTTGAGGCAATAACATGGTCCGACCATGAGCTTCTTGTGGCGGACTGGTCGCTCCCCCTATCCCCCAGGTGAGCCCGGGGAGGTGTAATGATACGCTCCTGAGGGACCCGGTCTTCAGGGAATTCCTGAAAGGCGAAATGGAGGCGTATTTTGAGACAAACGACGATGGGGAGACGGATATGGTGACAGTGTGGGAGACGGCGAAGGCCACCTTTCGTGGTCTCCTTATAGCAGAGGGTTCTAGGTGTAAGCGGGAGAGAGGGCTCATTGAGGCCAAGATACGGGCTGAACTCAAGAGCCTGCGGGGTAGGCTCACCCAGGAGGGGGCGGACAAGGAGTCCCTCCTATCGGAAATTCAGGAGAAACGCCAGGCTCTGCACACGGTCCTCGTTGGGGAGGTGGTCAAGAAATTGAGATATACCCAACAAAGGTACTACAAAAAGGGGGATAGGGTGGGGACCCTACTGGCACGTAGAGCTAGGGGTTGTAGACTGGAGAGGAGGGTTGGACCTATTAAAGATGGGCAGGGCATGTCTCTCAATAAAAAGGCAGAGATAGTGGGCTCCTTTGCAACCTTTTATAGGGACCTGTACATGAAACAAGAGGGGGAACCGCCGGAGGAGATCTGGGCCTATCTGGAAGAACACTGGTTACCCCGCTTAATGGAGGCCGAGCTGCGGGGCTTGGAGGGGGACATAACGGTGGAGGAAGTGGAGGCAGCTATCAAGAGACTTAAAGCAGGGAAGGCCCCCGGGGGAGATGGGGATACGGCTGATTTCTATAAACAATTCCAGCCCATGCTGATGGTACCCTTAGCCAAATTGTTCAACCACATCCGCAACAAAGAGATGATCCCCCCCACATTCCTACAGGCCATCATCTCGGTAATCCCCAAGCCAGGAAAAGACCCCACAGAACGCGGCTCCTATAGACCCATCTCCCTCTTAAACCTCGATGCTAAAATATTTGCCAGGATCCTGGCCTCTCGCCTGGAGAAATGCCTGCCCCGCCTGGTTCACCCAGATCAGACGGGCTTCATATTAAACAGACAAGCCTCAAACAACATGCGCAAAACCCTCCATGTGCTGCACTCAAGGGAAACCCGGAATGAGGGGGTCCTCCTGCTGTCCCTAGACGCAGAAAAGGCCTTCGACCGGGTGAGTTGGACCTTCATGGGGGAGGTCCTCTCAGCAATAGGGACGGGCCAGAGATGGTTGGGATGGATGGCGGCATTATATTCCACCCCCACGGCCAGGGTGGCCGCCAATGGGATGGAATCAGAAGCCTTTCCCCTAGAGCGAGGAACGAGACAGGGCTGTCCACTATCCGCCCTGATATAGGCCCTTGTCATGGAACCCTGGGCGATCTCGGTGCGTAACAATGAGGCTATCACTGGAGTACAGATGGCCGGCTCCCACTGTAAGATCAACCTGTTCTCTGACGACGCTCTCCTCTATGTTACTAAACTGACACAGACGATCCCTCATGTGTTGCGGGCACTGGAGCGTTATGGGAGCCTCTCGGGGTACAAGGTCAACCTGGGCAAAACTGTGGCTTTTATGGGGGGTCGATTACCGGACACCGAGAGAGAGAATGTGGAGGATCTTCCCTTCCAATTGCAGAGTGAGGGGTTCCGGCACCTGGGAATCCAGATCTCACCTGACCCAAAGGACCTCTTCCTGAGCAATTTCACTCCTTTGTGAACTGAGTTCAAGAGAGATGTAGAGAGGTGGGCGGTCTCAGGGTTCTCATGGATGGCACGACTCAACCTGATCAAAATGGTGGTACTTCCCAAATTCCTATTCCTCTTCCAGATGCTCCCCACTCAGGTCCCCGCCGCGTTCCTACAGTCAATGAAACGCACCCTGCTCAGGTTCCTCTTGGGGGGGGGGTAAACATAGGATCTCCTACGACGTCCTAACGAGACCCAAGGAAGACGGTGGGGTGGGATTCCCAGATTTCGATACATACTACAGGGCCTCCCAGCTGAGGATTTTGGTCGACCATTTCAACCCTGGGTCAGAAAAGCAGTGGGTAGCACTGGATAATAGGCTACTTGCCCCGGTCACGCTCGATGAGTGGTTGTGGGTTCCCAGAGCACACATCCCCAGGCGTGTTCTGGACCACCCGGTATTGGGTGTCCTGTGGTCTGTCTGGAAGGAGGGGGGTTACTATAGATGGCTCACAACCTGGCCTTCCCCACTAAGTTGCATTTGGGCACCACCATTCATAGCCAGGGTGGTGGAGCCGGCCACGTATCAGAGGTGGTACGAGGCGGGCCTTGTCAGGGCATGCCACTTGTGGGTGGGTGGCTCTTTCATGCCCCTTCTGTACCTGGAGGAGGCCCTGGGGTTGGGCAAGCTTTCACCTTTTCGCTACCTTCAACTGAAGGGAGTCCTCTCCGAACCCTCATAGGGGGACACACTCAGGAGGAAACTCACGGACTTCGAGAAAACAATAATCTCCAGGGGGTCATATCCCGTTTGTACAAACTTCTCCTGCTCTCGATACCCAGGGATCCACCCCCAGCACAGACACAATGGGAAAAAGATTTGGGCACGGCAATAGATGATAAAAGGTGGACTAAAATGTGCATCCGGGCCCACCGCTCAACGACCTCCCCCCAGTACAGACACCAAGCTCTCAAGGTTTTACACAGATGGCACTATCCTCCACAGTTGATAGCCAGAATGAGCCAGTTTACGACCCACACTGCTGGAAATGCTGAAAGAAAAAAGGAGATTACATGCACATGTGGTGGTCTTGCCCGAGGGTGCAGTCATATTGGGGAGAGGTCCTATCCTGGGTCAAGGGGGTGGATGGTGTCTTTAGGCCCCTCTGTCCCTGGTTGCTTCTATTCGGCATTGAGGTGGGTGATGACCAGGAGGACACCCAAGGCCACATGCTGCAGGTCATGCTCGTGGTGGCCAGGTGCTGCTTGGCCCAGAAGTGGAGGAATCCGCACATGCCTGATGAGAGGGAATGGGTTGCGAAGGTGCGGACGATATACGACTTGGAATTTCTGACCCATGTCCTGGATGAATCCAGATCCAACATTGAGGAACTCTGGCTTCCCTTCTTTGAAAAGTATGAGCGATCGACCTAAAGGGTGAGCCCATGAACTGTTGGCCTGTTTGGGTTTTGAGTCCGGAGGAAATGGGGGACCTAATAGGTATCCGTTGTACGAGGCACGCACCCCCTCATGGGGTGCTGCTAGGTTGAACCCTAGACTATGTGTGCACTAATCTATTTGACAGTCTGAACTCAAAAGATGCACAACCCGTACCTGCAAGACAAGTTTGAAATCGGCACCTGTTCACTGGCGAGGGGAGGGTGGGGGGTGAAGGGTTATTGTTTGAACGTTTTTTCAGGGAATGTTACCGAATTTAAATTACATGTTTGTTGTAATAACCTTAAAAAATGCTATGCACGCCTGTTAACATGAGCATGTGTTCAAACACATCACTATGGTGGAACAATCGCGATAATACTCTCAAACATCTAAGCAAATGAAATGGAAGACTCAAAGTCAGTATGCTACTTCATCAACAAACAATATCTGGGTCATAGCAGCGCACAATGACTGCAACACCACAGAATGTGCTAATTGTGACCAGTCAACTGTCATACAGCAGAAGAGACACACATCCCCTCAACCTCTCCCCACACAGACAAGCATGCACATCATCATGAATAGCACACTAATATCACTAAGAAAGCATCATTAGCCATCATCCCTTAATGATGTCAATCATCATTAAACATTATGGGCCTCATTAGGAGTTTGGAGGTAGCCATGGCGTTTTTAGCGACATGGCTACCCCCAAACCGGGTACAGGGTCCAGGTCCCAAAAATAGGGAATTACCGGGCCATGCCGAATTTAGCGGGCCCGGTAATTCCCATTCTCAGGACCCGGACCTGGTACATCCCCATTCCCATTTGAACCCCCATAGGGCTCAATGGGAATGGGGAGGATGCTAACAACGGGCCCATTAATGACGGGCCCGTTGTTACCATGCTGGACTGCTAGCGGGTCCCCCTCTGCAGTCTGGTCTGGCCAGGCATCCAGAGCAGGACCCGTTGCAGACCTCATAATGTGGCGGCCCAGAATGAATGGCGCCGGTCCCTTACTGGCACCGTTCATTCCGCGGCCGCCTACCTCGTAATGAGGTCTTATGACTTTCAGCAGCATACAGGATGGAACATGCAACTGGGTAGAAATCCCCCCCCCCCTTCCCCGTGAAGAACAGTCTCTACCTTTTCATTCCAAGAATGGGACATAGTATCCTTGTGTTGTGAGACATCAGACACAATAAAGAGAAGCCTGGTAGGCAACCCTTGCACATCACACACCTTATGAATGTGTCTCCTGATTGCCCTTAATTGCAGGAACCCTTGACATCACATGCATAGGCAGACAAAAAACGATCAACACAGTGCACAATCACCACACGATGCATATATCACACATTGCAAGATCGTGTAACACCACATACATCATGTGAAATCTAGCACATCAAAAAAGCATGCACTGTAGTTGAAACTGATATGCATACATATTCCTCTTGGCCACGTCATCAACATATCTCCACACTATTATGGCCCCAATTTACCTCATTTAAACAGTTGAAAAATCTGTGTGAGACACCATCATGTCACTACTAAGTGTCCCCTTGTCATTCAAGGCCATAACACACACAGTTCCATCGGGTCCAGGCACATAGGCATTCAGGCACATGCACTGTTGGGCTCGTGGATAGGATGCACAGTTCGGAACCTGTGGTGAGGTAATGTCAGCTTGCTACCCCCTGCCGGAGCGGACACTATTTTTCTTTTTCTCCAAGATCCGGCATACATTTATGGCAAATGGTATCTCACCATGGTCAGTTGAGTTTTTTTCACACAACTACATGTGCTCACACAGACCTTCTGAATGGAGCACCAACCCCACAAATGAACGCCCCATTGCTATGCGAACAACTAGTTGGTCATGACTTATTCCTGCCATGCCGGTGGATAGAAAAATAACACTTGTGAAACCCACAATCAGCTGAAGCAAGGTGATGTCTGTGTGATTACTACTGCCAGTTTTGACACAATTATCTCTTTCTTTGTCTCATATAAAGTTATGGAAAACAATGTTGTTTATCCTAGATGTGTTTTCATACTGATATAAACATGGACTTCACTACAGGCAATGTATTTACTGTAGGTATTACAATTATGAACCACTGAGCCAGTCTGGGAATTGGTAGTCAAGCGAAACTTGTTGAGGACTAAGCTAGCATTTGCTATGAAGAGTGCGGCAAGAAATATAAAGACTAAAATGTTTCTGATACTATATGGCAAACATGTTATAGCATTCCTGTCATGGTATACTAACTGCACAACCCCGGTTAATGTGTATGTGGGTGTGTGTGTACGCATATATGTATGTATGTATGTATGTATGTATGTATGTATGTATTTATTTATTTATTTATTTTGTTCAATGCATAGTCAAAGAAATTCCAAGTGGCTATCATTGAGCATAGACTATATTCCCATGCAGTGCACTGTATTCCCAGTATCAATGTAAAGCTGAACTTTGGGCACAGTTCATGAGAACCAGGGATGAATACTAGACATACTCCTGTAAGGCTGCTTAGATCTGTGAATGCACCTCGCCTGTAGCTGGATGGGTGACAGTAGCAGTTTTTATTTTAACATCTCTGCTCGCCATAGGCTCTCTGGCTCACTCTTTCGCAACAACCTGACTGCCTAGGGCTGCAGTACGTATGCCATCCATTAGAGTATGCTGTCTTACATTTAGTTCATCACTCCTATGTCATTGCTGCACTTCAAACCGAAAAAGTAAGGATTATGCATGATAGAATTTCAGAAGCCATGACAATGTCCCCTGTAGTGCAAAACACCGAGGGGAAAGTTCCAAGTGTAACATTTCTGCCAGTTAAGGTCTGAACATAGTATTTGTAAGAACTCATATGCTACTAGCACTAATCTCCGAATGAAGACCAAACAGCTCAAAAAGACCTCCCAGAGTACCAAGGAACAGAGGAAAAACAATCTCCTCTTCATTGAGGAGGGTACATTACGATGCCGTATGCTATGTCTCTTTCCTGTCTCTTCTCCTTCGACAGTTTGCACAAGTGTATGTTCCCTCCCTTTTCTAAACGGAGGGCCTTGTTAGCTCTTCTCATTTGCAAGGCCCTGTGATATTAACATGTTGTATTCCTGTGTTTATTAGCATCAAGACTACAGCTGCAAGGACATGTCAGTGTCTGCAAAACATCCATGCATCTGTAGTGCTTCCCTTGCACCAACTACTTCTGTATAGTTTTCAATTAACTGTGCAGACATACGTGACCTGTGTGCCTCCTAAAAAATCTATATGCACTTTACGAGAGACAATGTCCAAAAACAGAAGGGCGAGCTCACTGCAGAGCTCAAGAGTCTGGCCAAGAAAGACCCACGGGGGAAATAACCCCTCGCTTCCCCCAGCATTTCCTGCCTTGAGCTTCGGAATCCAATTCCAATGCCAGTGCTCATTGAACTGTGCACAGTGGCCCACAATTAGCTAGCAGTTTAGTGTTCAACCACCTCCACTCAACTTCCTGCATGTAACCTTAACACCAGCATTCTCTGCCTTAAATGATGTATGCCACATCACCCACCCTCACATATTAATGATTGCAGTCTTCACATTGTCCTCATCTGCACACTTTTTGCTGTCCTCCCAGTGCACCTCCCCAATCAGTGAATACTCCTTTGTTTGTTGATGTATGTAAAACAATTCACGATGCATCAATATATCCAAGAAATAGATAAAATAAACAGATGCATTGCTAGTAGGTTTGACTTAATCCGGATGGTATCAAGGGCCTCTAGGTCTGTGAGAGAGATCAGGGTGTTTAACCACTGCCTCTTACCTCAACGTACAGATGTACCCTCTTTTAAAATGCCATGCTGTTGAACCATTCTGGCACAATGGATGACTCATCCTTGAACAGCATGTGTGCAGCAAAGTATACACTTGTCTCAACCAACTGTTTTCGGTTCAGCATGTGCTTCTCCTTATTCTTGTCACAGAGCAAAGGACACATTATTCAAAGCAACAGAAACACACAGTTATTGTATTATATACAAGTCTTGCAAAAAAAAGGCACACAGTGTAAGGTAGATGCTACATTGGCAAGCCTATTACATCCTCGTGCCCCTCAGTGGAGTGCACCAGGAAAATATGACTTTCCAAAAAGACTCTTACTGTAAATAAACATTTACAAACTCGATGATTGATCCCACAGGTTAAATTCCCATTACAGTACCACCCTCTCAGGGTACCGGGACCCTACATCTTCCCAAAAAATGAAGTGTTACTGTTATGTGGAAAAATGCTTCACATAAAAAGCCCAGATCCAAAAGGAGATTAATTTCCTCCCACTCAATGCATTATAATATCTTTGATGTCTGACTCAGGTCACAGTCTGCCATTTCCACCATATAGCTTGCAGTGCACTTTAAATGGCTATTTCTGTAACTTGAAACCTGTGAAAGAGGACAGTTTAGTATTGAGCTGAAATATAGTTCTTTCATCATCCTTCTTAAGCAGTGAGCCAATTAACTCACCCTGAAAAACAAAAGTAGAGCCAAGGAAATTATGTTTATGTAGTGCTCAGAGCCTTGCACGAACCATACAAGACATTTGACTCGACATATGCATTTACTTGTAATGTATACAGTACAGTGCATAAACCACTTCTCCAACAATGTACTTCACCACAGTCACAATAATTATTCATCTTTATGCTTAATGATCTTCTTCTTTCAGTACAGTGAAATGTCACAGGCCAGAAGAACAATAGAAGGGACCGGAGAGAAAAGAGGAATTCCTTTTTTCACAAATGCCAAATCTTGGGAGTCAGAGGATTTCAAAGATCCTTCAGAGGGAATATCACAGGACGTGGGTGGAGCAGGATGGAGGCTAGCGAGATTGCCAACTCTGATAATTTAAGCTTGCGGCCCAATGGGGGAGGAACCTGATCGATTCTACAGGGGCAGGAGAAGGCCAAGAAGAAACCTCAATTGTATTTCCTGAAGTTAGGCAGCACCTGTCATAATGCCCGTGAACAAGATGGCAAACACAGAGGTTTCAGTGGTAGCAGCGTTTGGAGAAGGGACACTCACAACAACAAAGGCCAAAGCAAGTAGTGAACAACCAATCCACAGAGCTGGAGAGGTACCCAACTCAGGTATGCTTGTGGAGTAGGGATCCCTAGAAGAATACTGGTGAGGAACAGGAAGCTAAGAAGGGCTTATGGAAAATGAAGGGTGAGTAGCTGGATCCAGCTGAAAGCACAATATAATTTCTGAATCTCTAATGGTGCAAAACATGTCAGTGCAGTTGATGAATGCAGTTACAAATAGGGGAGACTGGGAAAAGGGGGAGAAAGAAGGAAGTATGGTGAGCTTGACCAGGAATGTGGAGACAGGGAGAAAGCAAACCTCGTGTTAATCTGGAATGATTTAAGAATTGCTCTAACGCCTTAAGAAGGTTCAATGGTTTCTATTTCAAGGACCACACTAGCTATGGATTGTTTCTTCATAGTTCAGATGAGACACCAGATATTACTGCATTTAAAAGACTGAACACAAATTGTTCCATCTTTTAAAAGATGGGGGGAAGGGGCTATTAGGGAGATGTATCATTATTTTGCTTCATCCCCTCTCCTAGTGAGACCCCAGCACGTTTTGCTGGACGTCTGGACCTTTTTCATTTAATCCTGAATGAGTGGAGCTTTTTTCCACTCATTCATTCTCATGGGCTCTATCTTTTTAAACTGTACTCTTTGTAACTTTCCTGTATCATGGAGTCTGTCTGCTCCATAGCCCTTAAAGGCATCTGTGTTTTACTACTGCAGCACACAGCTCCTTATGGGCAGTGTTGCTGGGGACCCATAGGGTCCTCTTTTAAGATTATTTTTCTATAACCTCAAGTAACTACAGTTCTAAAGGATAGAAAGATACTGGGCCTCATTATAAGTTTTCCGGTCTGTTAATGGTGCTGGTAAGCTACCAGCACCGTTACTACTGAACCGGCAAACTACGAGTTGTGCTCGAGGATGCCTTTTTGCCTGCGAGGTGTGACCTGGCGAGCAGAGCGGCACCAGCGAGCACAACTTGTCGGATGCACTGGCACGATTCATGAATGGTGCCGGTGCATCCAACTTCCCCATTCTCAGTGAACCCTATGGGGCTCAAATGGGAATGGGGAGTAATGAATTCCGGCACCCGGCAATGGGGATGGACCGGGTCCACCGGGGTCGGAATGCCCCTCTATGTCCCCACTGCCGGGAGCTGGTAATTACGAGTTTGGCCGCAGCCATGCCGGTTTTACCGGCACGGCTTCCGTCAAACTCTAATGAGGCCTAATGTGTTAAAAGATGGAACACCAAAAATACTATTTTCTTCTGGCGGTTTTTGTGTTGGCTTTTAAATCCGGCAATACCATATCCTCCCCCACCTCTCCTACCGGTTTGTATGTTAAATGGGGGGTTTCACCCCCTAAACCCCTCTTTCCCCTCCCACCTCCTTCCCAGCAGAACACACACCAAATCCGCACACATATGTCCACAGAAACACTCACACAGACACACACAGGGGCTCATCTGACAGCCTCTCATGTGCGGCAGGGGCTGACAGCTTGATTTAAAATGACCGCTCTGTGCGGTCACAGAGCGGTCATTCTAAATCAATCCTTTTCTATTTCGGTCCAATGAAAACTATGTTTTCACTTAGGATCCTCCAATTCACTTCTACTACCCTCCTACTATTACTTTCTTCCTCCTACCACTACTCCAACCCCTCTCATTGCTACTATAGTCCTCATTTCACTCTCTTCCTTCCACCACTTCCACCACTACTGTACTCCTTCTCTTACCCTACTATACTCCTTCTTCCACCACTGGACACACCTCCTCCCACTGCAGCCTCCTCCTCCCACTACTACCACCTTCCTCTCACTACCACTCTCTTCTAGCTACTACCATTCTCTTCTTATACACTTATTTACTACACACACACACCTTACACTACCTTAACTAACTTCCCCCACACACACACATGCTCATTCACACTGCAGACCCCCGTATGTTCCCTCCCCAACTCCACAATCTCTCTAGCCAAATGTGCCACACACCATCTCCCTCTTGGTAACTTGGTCCATCGTTGCATCCTTTGCTGACATCACAAAACTGCCCTACCTCATCTGGTTACCTCTCTTGTCTTAAATATTGCCCCTCATGATCGTCTCCTCTCCCTGACCTTTCTTGAATAGATATGCCTTGGCTGAGTTGCTGTGAGAAAAGGTCGATGAAAGGGCTTAAGCCCTAGCCCAAGAACAACCTGACCTCTGCCCACTGCAGGACCCAGCAGACATGCCAGGCTGCACCATCAATTCCCACCTCCATCAATTTGACCTACCGCTTTGGTCCTTAGTGGATGACATGAGGGCCAGAACACCAGTAGCTGGGGGCATAGCAACCTACCTCATCTCTTGTCAGGAGCCGGGTTCTCCCCTTGCCGTTGTTGCCATACATTGCCCCACCACCATCTCTGTCCGGCATTTTTCCAGGGTGGAGCACTGGAGCCCAACAAGATCAGCAGGTCATGATGCTGCAACCCTTTACTGACATTGTGACCCAGTCTGGCGACCTCCCACAGAGCCTGCACAGGTCAATTTCTAGCAACCCCTATGGACTGACGAGGAGTTGGATTGTCAGGTAAGGAAGAGAGGGTTAAGGGTCTTCAACCATGCAGTCTAGGATCAGGGAACTCTCCC
Organism: Ambystoma mexicanum; assembly: GCF_040938575.1. Taxonomy (NCBI): domain Eukaryota; kingdom Metazoa; phylum Chordata; class Amphibia; order Caudata; family Ambystomatidae; genus Ambystoma; species Ambystoma mexicanum. Next base: position 359,366,557 of record NC_090940.1, read on the forward strand.
CTCTTTGATAAGGCCAAACAAAGATCTTGTCATATATGTAATGGTGGAATGGAAAAAGGAGAGGAAAGCGGGGACATTTGGGAGTAGTGATTTTGTGGAGAAGTTCTGAAAATATAGGGGGAAGCGGCTGTTAGGGAGATTTATCATTATTGTGCTTCATCTCCACTTTTTGCTGGACTTCTGGACCTTTATCTTTTAATCCTGAATGAGTGAGCTTGTTCCATTCATTCATTCTCACGGGTTCTATCTTTTTGTACTCTATTCTTTGTAATCTACCTGTACTATGGAGTCTGTCTGCTCGATAACCCATAACAACATCTGTGTTTTACTACTGCAGCACACAGCTCCTCATTCTATATCCTCAAGTAACTACAGTTCTTAGGGATAGAAAGATACTTAGTATCTCTACCAAAACTCTACTGTCTGAGAGATTGGCACACACCACCTTCAGTGGAGTGCCAAAATAATACCTAGTATCCCCCTTCTCTCTGCTACTGTGACTTTTTAGTCACATAAACAATCACCTAGTTATGGCTGGTGGCAGTTGGTAAACAATCACCTAGTTATGGCTGGTGGCAGTTGACGTGTTCTACCAACTATTGTGTATTTTTTATATTGCAGGCTATGTCCATAATAGGGTAGTGCACAATAGGGGTGCTGAACTACAAAATTGGGGCCTCCCTTCTTTTTTTGCCATTACTAGCATGGTTGTTCTTTGTTAGCCCTTCTTCTACCATTCTGGGAGGGGGAGGTCTGTGTGTGTGTTTTGCCTTCGCAAGGAACCAGTAGGTATCTCCACCTGGGCAGTCAGGAAGTGGGGGAGGAGTCTTCCACCTCCCTGTCCTTTGTCTGCCAGAGTGACTGAATAGGACCAGCTCTCACAGGGGGTCTGGCTATCCTGGTTGGACAGCCAATCGCGATTTTCTGCAAAATGCTGAGAGAGATTGCAGAGGAGTGTGTGCTGGAACTATATACAAGGTGAGGCACCTGATGTGTAAAGCAAGTCGACCACTGGAAACAGAAGTAACCGAAGAAGATGACCAAAGATGCTTGCAGACCCTTTACAAGACTGTAAAACAACCACTACTGCTCTAACCACATTTTCTATGCAGCAGAGGAGCTCCGAAGAGGCTGACTCCTTCCTTTCGGTTGGTGGGAAAAACCAGTCCCAAAATGAACTTTGAAACAAGCCATCTCCCGAAGTCCTAGGAGCTTCCAGGGCTGCATAAACTCCATACCAGGAGACCTGCTGCCCATTTTGAGTGCATCATTGTGGAATGGCTGAATCCATCCAAATCTGTGCTGAGCCCGTAAAGACACTCAAGAGATCCTATCCAAATCATCCAGACACTACCAACAGAATGTGGGACTGCAGGAAGTGAAGAAGATTGACCGGGTGATCCGTGTCCTTTGTTGGGGCTGCTGAAAAGTTTACAAAGCAGGAAAGTGAACCAAGAAGTTGCTGTAAGTCATGCTGCAGGTTTTCCCTTGAGACTCCTGCTGAGAGACACCATCCATTGTCCTGACTTTCCTCACCAGACCAAGGAATCCGGAGGTTGGGTCCAGAGCTGCCACATCGCTGAGGAGCCAACACAAACACTTTCTTCAAACCAAAGGTACTTTGGTGAAAAAAGGTATTTCTCACCTGGTTCCAAGAAGTTGCTCAAGAGCATTGGAGTGCACGTAGAGGTGTCCAGGGCAACCCATCTTACCTCTGACCCAAGCTACAGCTTATGTCCCCTTCTCAAGTTCATTTTTAGGTCTCATTTGTTAGTTGCTAACTTGCTGCTTCAATAACTTTAGACACTTGAATAAATCTGCTGAAACTCTGCATTAATCGTTGTTTGTCAAGACTTCAAGCTGGTAATGTGACTTCTTAGAGACGTCAGAGAAGCATAACTGTTTTGCCACACTACCAAGGTCCTGAGCTAGTACAGACTGATGCTAAGATTTAGGGATCTACAAACCACTGGGATAGCTTACTAAAGTAGGACTTTATGAACACTCTCCTAACAGGGGCAGATAGAGAGAGTGGAACGATGATACAGAAGGGGAAACAGAGATGTCACATGGGTAGCCCAAAAGGCTGTCAGACATGAAGGAAGTAGAGTGGGATGAAGGTGTATATGAGAGCAAGTAGAGAGCAAAAGTAGAGGTGAGAAAGCAATGACATGAGAAAGAGTAAACACACTGAGAGAGGGAAACGCCCATTGACAGTAAATGAAGACAGAACTCCTCATTAGTAGAAACAGTTGTGACACCAGAAGATGGTGAAAGGAAGTGCTCTGGAAAAGAGGATGGATAGAGAACAGAGCTAGCAGGGCATCCAGAGAAAAGATTAAATGTTGAAAATAACTAGTGTAGACAGGCACTCATGGGAGGTGTAAAGGTCATTCGATGAGGCAACGTAACGCTCAGAAAAAGTTCTTCTTTAGGTCAAATAGGAACACAAAGTTCTGGCAGCAGTGAGGGAACTTTTCTAGGGAATATTACAGAAGACTTTGACCCATGGATAGACCTAAGGAACTGGCTGATAACACAAGGAAATGTCTTTTGCACAAGGGTGCTGTTGTTTAACACTAGGTTCACCTCAATCACCTTTAGAAATCCAGAAAACAATGACACAGAGTCATCTTGAAAAGGAGACCACAAAGGTTCTTGAAGTTGGAGGTCACTTGCATCAGAAAATCCAGGAGGACACATGCATTGGGGAACATATCCTTCATCTTGGCACTAATATCTGTTTCATAGAGCACTAAGTTAATTACAGACATAACCTTAATCAATGACTATTGGACTTTCCATTTTGGGTAGACAGTAATCTGAATAGATATGAACAACTTACAAGTTTCCAGAGGCTTTACAAGGGAACATGAGAGCTAGTAGAGCGCAAAAGGAAAGTAGAGAAAAGATGGACACGATAAAGAGAAATCAAATTGAGAGAGGGAAACACAAATTACCCAGCAAAGGCAGAAGGACTCCTCATTAGGAGAAACGGTTGTGACAGGTAAAGAAGCGTCCTGGAAAAAAAAAAGGATAGTGAATAGAGTGAGGAAGATATCCAGAGAAAAGAGTACATTTTCAAGATCAAATGAATAAGATTAGGCACCCATGATGGATATAAAGGCCATATAAGTATGCAAATTATTACACAGAGAACATTGTTATTTAGGCCTAATCAGTAAGGTTACATTCTGACAGTAATGGGTGAACTTTTTTCAGGAAATGCTATGTAAGACTTAGACCCCTAGTCAGACATACCAACTAAAAACACCATGCAATGCTAAATGAGCCTCTTGTTGCTTAACACTGGCTCCGTCACAATCTCCATCAGATGACTAGAAGACAATGGCTGACTGACACAGAGGCAAACATGAAAAGGAGACCACAATGGGTCATGAAGTTGGAGGGCATGTGTGTCGGAAAATCCAGAGCGACAAATGTATTTCGAACCATCAAAAATGCTTTCACTCCACAGCCTGGCAAATCCTCAACAGCCAACAAGGTCCAATACCTCAGTACACAAAAGAGGACAAGTGCATTTGGACCCAAGAGAACTTTGGAAATTCTGTACTGCTTTTCACTGAGGGGTTTCTTTGTTGCCATGCCCAAAAGGACAAGAGTGTTTTGGAAGCTACACTCTGAACTCAAAAACCTTTTTAACTGGAGAGTTTAAGGTGACATTCCCACCAATCCAAGCTGATGAGGAAGAACCTATCATCCAAATACAAGTCTGCAGACATCACCAATGACTCTAGAGCTGTAAGGGAAGTAAAATAACTGTGTAAATCAGTTATATCTTACACCAATGATGGTACCAACTTAAAGACTATATCCCTGAGAGACTTTGAGAACTAAGGCTATCACTTTGTACTTTGGGCTCAAACCCTAACACTATTTGTCAAAAGAAACTCCCTTTTAGTTCACCCATGGGTCCCCATAATGATTTATTCCTTCACCTTCCCTACTGCCAGATGAAAAATAAACCAAAACCCCAAACCACCTGCCAGTATTTTGAGATGTCTGTTGACATCTCAATTGTTGCAGTGTGCTTTCCCCTGTTGTGGTGGTAAATAGCATACACGTTGAGGGATATTCCATGAGTCATGGGTCATTGCTTGATTTCTTTAATGGCATGGATTTCTGCAACCACTCGTTCACCACTGGGGTCTTCCCTTCTCCCCTGAAGCACTCCCTTGTGCACCCTCTTCTTAAGAAACCCTCTGCCGACCCGCCCTGCCCGACTAACTATCGCCCAATCTCCATCACTCCTTTCTTGGCAAACTCCAGGGAAAGTGGGCCATCTCCCAGCTTAATCTTCACACTGAACCTGTTGGTTGTCTCCATGACCATCACTCTGGCTTCAGAGCTGCGAGAAGCACGGAACCTTCTCTCCTGAACATCTGTGAAGACCTGCTCTCCAACCTTGATTCCAACACCCACTGTGTCCTCATCTTACTTGATCTCTCTTCTGCCTTTGACATGGTCAATCATGCCATCCTGCTCCACCGTCACCTGCTCAACCTGGGTTCACCGATCAGGTCCTGGCTTGGCTGACCTCTTTCCTCTCCGATTGACCCTCCCAAGTCCAACTTGGGTCCTTCCTCGCCTCTATCTCTATCTCTACCTGTGGTGTTCCCCAGGGGTCTAACCTAAATACCTGGCACTTCTTGCCCACTGCATTGCCGCTCTTTGCCCCAACATTAAGTGCTTTGCGGATGACACTCAACTCATTTTCAGGCTCCCTTCTGCCACTTCTTCTCCTTCTCTCATCTCTGACTGTCTGCCTGCTATCCAGGAGTGGTGTACTGCCAATGATTTCTGCCTTAATGCCAGTAAGACTGAGATTCTTCTCATCGGCACACCTGCTCCCTCTTTTCCTGCCACTCTCTGGCCGGCCTCTCTTGACCCTCTCCCTGCTCCCACATGTGAGGTTAAAAACCTTGGGGGAATCTTCGACTCCACACTCTCCTTCTCTCCTCACATCTCTGACATCTCTAAGAAGTCATGCTACCAGCTGCACCTCCTCAGAGGTATTCTTCCTTTCCTCTCCTTCCCCCAGAAGCTCTCTGTCTCCAGAGCTCTGGTTCTCTCTAGATTGGACTACTGCAACATCCACTTCCTAAATCTGCCTGCTTCTACTCTCTGCCCTCTGCAAATCATCCAGAACAGGACTGTGATACTTGTCCGTGGCCTCAAGCCCAGGTATCGTATCTCTCCTGGACTGAAATCTCTGCATCGGCTCCCAGTGGCTGCAAGGATTATGTTCAAAACCCTGTGCATTGTCCACAAGGCCTTCTGGGGCCTAAGGCCTCAATACCTTCAATTCTCTATTCCTACATATCTTCATTCTCGAGCTCTTTGCTCCTCTGCCTCCAACTCCCTCAGGGTCAGTCGGTTCTCCAAGCAACGAGTTGGTGGTAGATTTCTTTCCTCGGCTGGGGCCTCCCTCTGGAACAGCCTCCCTGAAACTTGAGGAGAACCATCTCCGGTCCGGAAGCACCTCAAAACCTTCCTCTCTGCTTCTGCTTTCTCACCTCCTCTCCCCTGCTGAACTCCTGGCTGGAACTACAACTGCACTAGTCCCCTGGCCACCCTCTGATCTCGGGCCCAAGTCTCCTCCCCTACCACCCGCACTTGGGAACTGTTTTCTGTATCCCTACAGTCCACTACCAGCACTTAACACTTGATGTCTGCCCTTACCCTTGCACTTGCCGCCAGCTGGCTGCACTTTTTACTTATTGCTTTTATTTATTCTATTATTTTTACTGTTGCTCCCATGTACTGCACCACCCCCTCCCTCTTCCCCGCGGCACTTTTCACCTTCACCTGCACTTGCGCAATCTCAATGTTACCTGGCCTAGTAAGATCATTGTCTTTGTCTTCCGTATGTCCCCCTCCCCCCTTGCCTGGTTGCACCTTAAAACACTTGTGTATAGCTGCGTTATAAATGCCATATCATATCATAATATCATAGCATATCATATCATATCATGCTCAGCAGTGAAAAAATCCTTCATTTTAGCACTCATCTCTGTCTCATCAAGTACCAATATGAGTACACTCATCACTGCAATCATAGTGTATTGGACCCGGGCCAAAGATTGAAGAGCCACCAAGTCCAGGCTGCATAGGGGGGTTGGCCCAAACCAGGCAACAATGCCGTGCCCCTGATGGCTCGCCTTGTGACTGGTGAGGCAGGCCCAAAACTGAAGTGCTCCAGGGCCAGACCTATCAGGCGGCCTGGGAGGTGAATAGCAGCAAAGTCTGCACTTTCCTGGAAGGTAGAGTGGTGAGAAAAGGTTGCCTTGGGTGAAGCGAGTGTGGTGTGAAGTTCCGGACTGCCTCATCATGGCAACCTGTATGAAAAGAATCCCTGGGCTGATGCAGTGAGGCAGCCTGGGTAAAGCAAAATGGTCTGTCCCCTGCATCCTTCAGATGCAATGCAAGGGAGCAGGCTGTTAAGATCTAGCAGGTCAAGGGTGCATAGGTTAACATGGCATTGTCCTCAAGTTGATGGGACGCGTTGCCTGGAACTAAGATGTGGCCATCGGTGCAGCGGTGAGGAGGGTGGCATTGCGGTGGACCAAGTCTGATTTGCATATTGTCTTTTCCTTTTTGTAATGGTTTGGCAGGCAAAGAACGATGGTCTCGGGGAGTTGCCCAGAGCAATGCCAGAGGTTAAGACTAATTCTAAACCTTCCAGCCATCACCTCTTTTGTGTTGGCATCCTCGCACCAACAGGGATGACACCTTGAGTAAAGATGGTGCAGTAAGGTGTGGGGGTGACGTGAGCTTCCCCCCAGGGCGTGCAGCCACACAGAAGAGGAAGAAGTTGCAGCGGCTGGCTGCAGGGAGAGTGGGTGGACCCCGAGCCTATGTGGGCAACCCTGACGATATAGAAGGTTGTGGGTTGTGGTGTTATTGCAGGCACCTCCTACCCTCGAAAGTCACAGGGCTGCTGAGAAGAACCAGTGTGCCGCAGAGTCACAGTGGTGAAAGCGGATGAGCCCCCTACTCGGGCAAGGGAAGGCCCAGTGACTTTTTCAGAGCGTGACCATGTGTGGTGAACTCGGGTGGCCCCAGATAGTGGATGGGCCCACCCTGAAAAAATAAGCTCTAGGTTCAAGTCACAATCGCATCAGGGACAAACTCTTCCACCAGCCACCAGCCTCGACCAAAGGACAGAGCCAACAAGGTACTGAGAAAGGGGTGGCTGACTGCAGCAGCCACCCCTGTGTACAAATACCTGTACTGTATGTTATATGCCATTGTTAGTGTTAGTGTACACACTTATGTACACATATGTAAGTGTACAGTGAGTGTTAAGTGGGATAAACATCATGTAGGGTTTTCTATGGGAAAGGTTAAGTAGGGAAAACATTAAGTAGGTTATATCAGGTTTTATGTATAGTATATGCACGGAATGAGCGGGAACGATGGGGGAAAGGACCCTTTTATTTATTTATTTTGACATTTATTTAGTGCCCGAACCAGGGGGCATCTGGGTGATGGTTTACATGAAGGCAATGGTTGTGCTTGCTTACAGGCATAGGTGGTACATTAGATACAGGTGATGGTTGCAATCAGGGGCGTTGCTAGGTGGGGGCTAAGGGGGCTATAGCCCCTGATCTTTTGGTTGTAGCCCCGGATAGAATCTCAGGAGCTACAGCCAAAAGACTAGCTAGCCCCCAGTCCCAACAGTTCCGACATCAGCTTAGCCCCGGGTCTTTTCCAGACCTAGAAACTCCCCTGGTTGCAATGGTTATGAGCATAATTGATACATACATGCTGACTAGAGCTACATTTCTGATCAGGGTGTTGTCAGTGCCAAGAGTTGTCGAGTTGGGCGGGTTCAGTTTAAATTTGGGTGTCTTGTGAAAAGAGCCAGGTTTTGAGGCCTTAGTGGAAGGACCAGAAGGAGTCATCAGATCTTAGAGCTAGAGGGAGGGTGTTCCAGAGTTTAGCAGAGATCAATGGGAAGCTGCTCCCCTCTACTTTCTGGCGCCTGTATCTAGAAATGTCAGGAAAATGTGAGTAAGCAGTCTGGGTAGGTCTGGAGGATTGGGCCTTGGAGAATGTTCTGGACATGTAGGTAGAATGTAGGTAGGGGCAGTGTTTCAGATACATTTGTGGGTCAATGCTAGCGTTTTGAACATGATGCGTTCTTGGACTGGGAGCCAGTGGATGGTCCATCTGACTGTGGAGATGTGGTCTTTTTTAGGGATGTTTAAAGCTGCTCTTACAGTGTTATTCTGAATGACCTGAAGTTTATTTTATGTTGTGGGCATTGGTGCCTGCAAAGAGGGAGTTGCAGTAGGGAATCCTACATAGTATGAGGGCTGTAGTGAATGTGATGCAGCTGTCGGTGGATAGGAATGGTCTGTAGGCATTGATTAATTTCATAATGTATGCTGCTGCTGATGCAATAGCATTTACTTGTCTAGTTAGTGATAGCGTGGAGTCTAGGTATATTCCCAAGGTCTTTTTGGCAATGGTGATGATGTTCCCGTCGAAGGAAAATAATTTGTATGAGTCATTGAGTGTGTTTAGCTGAGATTGTGTGCCAATAAGGAGTAGTTGGGTTTTCTCATCTTTTAGGCACAGTCCGTGTTGTGCCATTCAGGCCTGGATGGTTTGGTATAATTTGCTAGTGCATTGGAGTCAGTGTCATAGTTGCCAGAGATGGGTAGGAGGATTTGGGTGTCATCCACGTAGTTAGTGTAGGTGACACCCAGGCCATCAAGGAGGTCAGAGAGGGGTTTTGTGAAGATATTATAAAGGGTCGGTGAGACACATGAACCTTGAGGCACTCCACAGGCGACTGGGGAGAGAGGGGCTGCCACTGAGGTAGAGATCAATCGCAATATTGTGGTTAAATAGGAAGGACTCTACCCAGGCTATGGCTTTGGGTGAGAAATGGGCAGCTGAGGAGAGGTGTTGAAAGAGGATTTTGTGATTTACCAAGTCAATGTCTGCAGAGAGATCAAGAAAGAGTAGGATGGCCGTGTTGCCATTGTCTTAGATTTGATCAATTTGGAAATTTAAAACCAAAAGGGCGATTCCGTTCCGTGACCGGGGCGGAAGCCTTATTGGCGGAGGCCGAGGAGATTGTGGGTTTCCAGTTAGTTTTGGATTTGTAGGTAGGCTGCTCTGTCGAGTGCTTTGAGGAGGAACGGTACGGTCATGATGGGGCATTAGTTGGTGGGAATGTTGGCGTCCAGTGTTGCCATCTTGAGGATGGGGAGTATCCAGGCTTCTTTTAGAGTCTCTGGGACACTGCCAGTTGAGAAGGAATTATTGATTAGTGCTGTGATGAAAGGGGCAAGAATTAAGGTGGGCACTTAGTTTGGGTTTACGGATGCTCAGAGGTGCTACTTTATTGATGGCTTTTTCAAGGTTTGGTTGTATACCTCGACCATGGCGGTGGGGTCAGTGTTTGTGTGTGGATGAGCAGTTAGAGGGAGCAGCAGGGGGAGTAGGTTGGCAGGAGAAATGTTCCATGAGTTTCTCGAGTGGGAAGCTGGAGCTGGTTGGGATTAGACCTCAGAGTGAGCTGTCTCTGTAATATTGAAAGTGATAACATTGTGATCTGACATGGGGCAAAGATTGTTGGTTAGAATGTTGATGTTGCAATTGAGGTCTTCTATCCAATCTAGTGTATAGCCTTTATCATGGGTGGGGCTTGAGATCAGGTGGGAGAAGCTTAGTGATTCAATGGTGTTGACTAGGGCATGGGCATGGGGATTAGCTGGACCGTTTAGATCTAAAATGACATCTCCCAAAAAAATTATTTTTGAGGAGGGCTTTGTATTGCTAGACGGGAGTTGCGCAATGTCTTCTTCAAGGAGAGCAGTGGGCCTGTAGATCTGTGCATTAAATGGATTGTAATGGCGGTTGCAGCGGATAAGGCAATTTTTATGCAGAGCAGCTTGCCTGAGTTGATGTATTGGTTGTGAATTTCTCTAATGCGTAATATGTTTTTTTGCAATAAAGGCGACTCTGCCTCCTTTTCGATACCAGTCTATCTTTCCTGAAGATAGTGTAAACTGTCCGTTATAAATAACCAATTACCAGTTACAATAATGTCTGGGATAGCTAGGGAGAGGGACAGACCAGCAGCTGGATGTAGCCATGTTTCCATGATTGCTAGGATGTCTAGTTTGTTGGTGGTGATGAGGTTGGAAATGCAGAGGGCATGGGTAAGGAGGGATCTGGCATTGATGAACATGTGAGGTGTGAGGAGGTGAAAGAAGGTGTGGCCTGACTGAGGCTGCCTAGGGGTTGGAACCACCCACGGAGGCCCTTCCATGGCCTCAAACTTCAGTGGATGGTACTAGGCATTATGCAGGTGTTCTGTTGTCAGTCCAACCCTATGGGTCTCCTTGGGAATTTTCCAAGGAAGAGTGGGCTGACAGCAGAATCCTCATGTAGACGGAACAGGGGTATTAGCAATTAAGATTTTTTTATAGATAAAGAGTGGTCCCTGTTAGGCCCCCTACACCTTCCACTGTGGTGTATGTGCCCAGTTCAATAAGGTAAGAACTCAGGGTGCAGTACATCTCCTGTTATCAGCAATTTTATTTTAAAGTTGCCGGGCCACTCCCCATGAGGCTGGCCTGGTGGCAGGGGTCGTGGTTCCCATGGTGACTGTGCCTTGCTTGGGGCTGGGATTTTAACATCATTGGCCTAGGTTGGGACAAGAAATCAGGTGCTACATTGGAGGCACTGCCGAGATGGGTGAGGATCTTAACAGCCCTTTCAGAGTATCCTCTATGGGTATACCGAATATTAGATTTAAGTATTTCGCACAATAACAAATAGTTGGACAAGTATTAGTCCAGAGCCGAATACAGAGCCAAATAGTTGCCTTTTTAATAAATAAAGTTATTTAGGCAAGAAAAACAGTTTGTAAACACACTTTAAAATATGTATATTCATTATTTAATGCATTTCTTTTCTTTGTTGCCTGAGGAAGATGTTTGTGTAAACCATAAAAGGAATACATTATCAGAAAATAAACTGTTCAATGACAGCATATGTATGTATGTTTGTGCGTTTTTTAGGTGGTGTTTATTGGCAAGGCCCAAGTTACTAAGACTAGCCCAAAAGTACAGTATGCATGTATGCAATCACTGTGAGGGAAGACTGGGTTGTGTATACTCATGCTTGTAAACGTTCCTTTTGGGCCTGCCCTCCTTTAGCCTTCTGGCTCCAGCAAGGCAACGGAACACAAAATGAGTGATTACATCAGTTTCACCCTGCTGACTGCTGGAGTGCTACTGAAAACCTTTGGAATGCTGAAGCCAATTATTCTACATTTGGTACTGAGTGGGGATGAGGAATTTGAAAAAGGTATTTTCATTAGTAAATGAAATGATATTGTATTTATATTGCGCACGTACACAAGTGTTTCAGAGCGCAACCAGGCAAAGGGAGGGGAACGGGGGAGAACAAAAACAACGATCATGCTAGGCCCAGTGACATTGAGAACACGCAAGTGCATCGGAAAGGGAAAAGGGGGAAAGTGCATGGAAGGGGGGAGAAGTGGAAAGTGTGGAACGGAGAAGAGACAAAATAAATAATAAGTAAAATAAATAAATACATTAAGGCGATAAACAGTGGTAGTGCAGGGCTAGGTTAAACAGATAGGGTATATCTGATAAGTGCAGAAGAAAAGTGGGTGAGGAGTGTGGAGGGTGGCAGGGTGAGCAGGTTCCTGGGCTCGAAGGACAGAGGGTGGCCAGGTGCACAGTGCTGAGAGAGAAAACAGATCAACAGGGGAGAAGAGGGGCAAAGGCAGAAGCGAAGATGAAGGTCTTGAGGTGCTTCCGGAACTAGAGATGGTTCTCCTCAAGTTTCAAGGTGGCAGGGAGTCTGTTCCAAAGAGAAGCCCGAGCCGAAGAAAGTGATCTACCCCCTGCTCGTTTCTCTGAAAAACAACTGACCCTGAGGGAGTTATAAGTAGGGGAGAGAAGGGCTCAAAAAGGGAGGTATTTACGGAGGAATAGTTGAAGGTAATTTGGGCCCATGCCCCAGAAAGCCTTCTGGACAATGAAGAGGGTTTTAAATGTAATCCTTGCATCCATTGGGAGCCAATGAAGGAATTTCAGACCTGGAGAGATACCATCACAGGGCTTGAGGCCAAGGACAAGTCTTGCAGTCCTGTTCTGGATTAGTTGTAAGGGGCGGAGAGTGGAGGCAGGTAGATTTAGAAAGAAGCTGTTACAGTAGTCCAACCTAGAGAGAACCAGAGCTTGGGAGACAGTGAGCTTCTGAGGGAAGGAGAGGAAAGGCAGAGTACATTTTTGAAGAGGTGCAGTAAGAAGTTTGACTTTTTAGAGATGTCAGAGATGTGGGTGGAGAAGGAAAGTGTGGAGTCAAAGAAGACCCGAGGTTATTAGCCTCACAGGTAGGGGTAGGAGGAGGACTAAGGGAGGTCGGCCAGAGAGTAAGAGGAAAGGATCGTGAAGGTGAACAGTCTTGTTGGCATTTAGACAAGTATCGTTGGTGGCACACCAATTTTGAATGGCGATTAGGCAATCAGAGATGAGGGAAGGGGAGGAGGTGGCCGAAGGAAGCCTAAAAATGAGTTGATGTCATCAGCATAGCACTGGGAATTTGAGCAGAAAACGGAAAAATGCAGTAGGCGAGAGTAGGTAGTATTTTTCTTTCTTTTTAGGGTGGGGTATGTTTGTGGTGTTTTGAGGCATGATAAATACACCAGTCACAAATATATATGCAATGGTGAGCCCTCCATGGTTCTCGGCAAACCCTATAGGGAAGGAACTGTTCTGATTTTAAGAGCTTTAATTGGCATGTGAGTGTGCTTTTTAACTTATTTGTTTCACTTGTACATCCATTTGGTTCAATGTTTTTAAATTATAAAACTGCTTTATTAAACAATTATCCTTCTTTTTTGACTCTCTAATTGTGCTGCCAGAGATTGGGGCATTTTTGGTTAAAGAAATATAGCCATGCTCTTTAGTAACATTTGCCACTTTTACTCAATTTAAAAGGACTCATTTGGCAACATGAAAACATTGGAGGGCAGGAATTGTAACCTATGTTTCGATATTACAAGGACATCTCTGCCACAAGCACACCTCCCACTGAGCCATCTTAATTCCTTTAAAACCTTGGCCTGCAGGCTACAGTTCTATAGGCACACTACCTCCTGAGCTAATTTACTCAAGGTTTGGAACTTACTGGTATCGCAGCAACAGCTATAATAATCCACTTAATTAAGTTATTTGGATTGGGAGTTGGTGGGATTAGAACCTGTAACTATCACATTTCTCACACAGTTCATCAGCAAATCAATAAGCCCCTAAAGAAAATATAATTTCCCAATAGCAACTTCATAAACTATTATTCCAGTTCTCTGGTTTTCAACTGCAAAATACAGAAGAGACCAGCGGTAGATTCATAAAATTGAGAGTTTTGCTTCAGCTACACCTCCCCAACAAACCACCAGATGAAAGTATGTCTGTCCAGCACATGAAGGGCAGAGACTTTGTTTGCACATTAACACCTCTGCTCTGCATGCACTCAATCAAGACAGTGACAGCAGCATGTGTTTAATGATCCCTTTACAGTATAAACATGACATGCCTGAATAATTCAATGCAGCAGTCAAAGCAGTACGTAATGCATTTTGCAGGGGAAACTATACATTTTCGAGTGATAATTAATTAGGTATTCCTACAAAGCTATATATCTCATTTTCAGCCGTAATTCGACTGAATACTTCCTCAAAGCTGAATTTCGGTACACTCGTATCCTCACAGCAATGCTTCCTAGCTTTGCTGTGAATGGCATTCCCAAGGAAGGACATTTCCCAAATGGGGTTGGAGGGGAAAGAAAGCCCATTGCCCAAATAAGACAGGCTAGAAGGGGCTACCAGCTTGTCTCCTAAATGAAAACCTAGAAATAATGACACAGACTCCAGATGTGTGTATGTGTGTAATTGCCATCTGGCAAGGGTGCAGAACCCTGGATTTTTACATTTTTATTAAAGAATAGAATGATGAGGGTCATTCTGTCTCAAAAAGGGGTAATCGGATTCCCCCTTTCCCATCGACTTAATGACAAACGCATAGTGAACTTGTGCCCTGTCGCATCAGTAATCTGATCTGCAACACATACACCTGCTCTACTTGTGGAAGGAGCAGGTTCGAAGGTCATGAGATGCCCACTTGACAGCCATAGAGACAGCCAAGTTACTGCAGTGGAGAGGCGGCATTTAAGACACAAAATTATGATGAACATGAGTCGCCCTTGCTGGTGGCAGGGTAAACTCTAAATAATAGCTATGCCTACATTTAGTCATAGTTTATGTTGCTACTTATGGTCACACCTGCTACATTCCAATTGATATCACACATGTGTCAGCTCTTGTGAGCCAGCTCCACTATGGAAGGTGATATGTATTGTGATCAGCCAGGTGTAGCCCACCAAATGGCAGGACGAGAACCTGGAAAGCCAGGCCTGCTTCTTGATCTTATTGTGAGGGCCAGTAACACCCTCCATTTGAGACAGCAACACAACAGGCAGTTGTCTTGGGCCCAGGCATCAAGGGAACACACCCATTCAAAAGGAGTAACCTCACACCAGGGTGAAGCGTCTCTAAAGGTCTTTGTTCTCATTAAGAAGGAACGAGTGGGATTATGATAGGTAGGAGGGCTCTGGTCAATAGGAGAATGTTTCCACCATTTTGATTCTCTCTGTCCCTCTTCCTCTATCCTGTCCTCTCCACTTCCTCTGGAGCAAAGTACTTTGGGTGTGACATCAATCGGGCAAATCCACTCCACCCCGGAGAGGCTAGTTTTAGTACAATCACCTGGGGGCTTTTGTTTTCAAAAGAAGTGGTCTTCCACCCTTTTGCAGATTTGCTCAGTTCCTCTCGTATTCTTTAAGACTGCAGATTTGTTCTGATGATCTCACTGGGCTTCCTTTGGGAAAGTTGTACTCTCCAAAGCCCTCAGTCTGAGGTGATGAAGAAACGATCCAAGACAGAAGAGCAATCTGTCCCCTAGCAATCCCAGGGCACATCAGGAAAAACCTCTGCTGTGGATCAGGACCACACTGCACTGGAATCTCTTAAGCTTGGAGAGCGGCCCCTGAACAGGAATCATCCTATCCTCCAGTCCCAGTGAAAGGGCCTCACAGCAACTGGAGGATGAGAACAGCCAGAGCTCCCTGTTCACCACACCGAACCGGTTGCTCAGTGCTCACCTCAATGTGAACAAAAGGGAAGTCGCTGGGGCTGGTTGCTGCACTCCTCTACCAATAGAACATTTGCTTGCACCTTTAGTTATCTCAATACAGCATCATGTCCCAGGCAAAGCTTGCCACCTGAATTCAGGTACTGTTGACACTGAATTCCCCACTCGGTCCACTTGACCCTAGAGGCTGGTTAGGTCATGATTGTTTCTGTTTTCTACCAAGACTTTTTTTGGTTAGTACTTTACCTATCACCCCTGGAACTATGCTCGGAGTGCTAACTTTCTCCAGTATTTCGTATCTTCCCTGTTATTCCTTTAGGGTGGGTTTTTGTACAGTGTTTCTATTATGTCTATGTGCAGATGGTGTGTTTAATTAAAGTGTTTATATTTTTCTACAACCTTGAGTGGGCATTCCCTATTTTTTGGACTGTGATAATGTGTCATTTGGGTCACTACTTGTTCACCTTCACACCCCTCTTGAGAGCATATCCTTTCCCTCGACTCATGTTACGACAAAAGACAAAGGAGGTATATCTCTTAGCTGTCCCGGTTTAACCTTTATAGTTGTGTTGTGTTTTGTTATGTAGAAGTGTGAGGGCTGAGTGGGCCATTTTATCCTAGTCAAGTTTGCATTCCTGCAGAACAGAATCCAATTTGTCAAAGTGTGTGTTTGTGTTGCGACACATCTAGCAATATTCTCACTGTTTCCCTGGAAGGAAGTGTCGCTTACGTACCCAGGGAAAGGCAGAAGCTACCCGGCTCTGACCCTGGGGCTGGCTCTGCAGGAGGACCATGTAAGTGAGGACAAACTCCAGGGAGGCAGAAAAATACTGAATCTGAATAATCCTTCAGCTGTAATTCTTATTGACAACCATGTGCCTTTGCAACTTTCCTGTATGGCTTATTGTGATGTATATCGAACACTCCTGGGTTTTCATGGGCATGAACCTTATTTACCCCCCTCATGAATAGTTCTGAGATGAGGATGAGGGATGGAGTAATGAGGATGACCAGAAGTGGTAAGCCAACAATGTGTTCCAATCTTTGCAAAATGCAAACCAATACTGGGACATTTAAAACTGACACAGGTCAACAGAATATGAGAGAGAGACAGAGACCTTTGCTGAATTAAACTTTTTCTGATGCTGGTTGGGACACCAGAGGTGAGCAGACTGCAGGACGCAGCACAGAGGCTGAAAAGAAGAAGAGAAACTGAGCCGAGAGAAATGTGCTGCATTATTGCCACGGGCAGCTGGAGCCTCCAAAAACAGAGGAAGGCAAAGTGGGAAACGAGGGGCAAACGGGATGCACTCCCATTCAGCGGGGCGAGGGCTAAGAAGACAGTGAGATTTGAGGAACGCTGAAGCCGCCAGTGAAGACCAGTAAGCTCAGTGAGAACTAATGGGACACCGGTGCACTTAAAGGAACTGGAAATGTTAATACACATACAATTATTGTTAAGAAAGGGTCGGTGACCCTGCACTTGAAAATCAATATTTCCTGGATGCAACAGCGAGTGACTGGAGAATGGAAAAGCCCTTGCAGGAAAGTAAACCAGGCAGTGTACAAGTTTGGGAGCGACACCCAAGTGTGATACCCTGGCAGGGGTGTAAACCTGAGGTACGGAAGGAAGTGAGAAAACTCAGAGGTAAAAACCCTGTACTGAAGCAGTGGAACAGTATAGACTCTTTCAGGAAGTACTGGATAGGCAGTGCAAGACCAAAAGAAACATAGGGAAGGGAGGCCCTTTTCTGCACCTTAGAACTTTCTGTTTTGGAATTTTGAAATAAAGCTATACGTTTATAGCTTACAGAAATCCCAGAGTTACACATTATATTGAGTTTAGCATGTAAGAGTCAGTTTGTGTTTTTTGGACACAGGATGGAGGACGCCTTTGTTTTAACATCCTGACACAGACAGTCCTTTGTTGTGTTGAGGCAAGGAAACTCTTTGTAAAGTTTGGGCGAGGTAGGATTTTCTCCCAACCGTTTCATTATCTCATCTTAATAAATGTCTATGACCAAAATATAATGTCACTGTGTCCAACTCTTACTCTTGATCCCTTACAGTGTGAACATTGAAAGGAAAAGATAAAGGGAAAAGAAACAATGGGACAGGACACCCCTGCCCCAGTATGGGCTGGGCAGTGTAGAAAAGAATCTAGAGAGGTTTTGAAAAAAAGACAGAGCACAGTTGGAAGAGAAAAAAGGTGAAGAAAAGGAGGGAGGGTGAAAGAAACAAAAACAGTGGGGGAGAAAATAAAAAACCTTGGTATCTGTATCCAGTTTAATATGGTAAGAACTAACCTGCTATAAGTAATTGCATTTTACATGCGCTTCATCCTGTCCTATCCAGCTGGCCTGGTGGGCGGAGGTGGCGGTTTCCACATTTGAGATGTTTTCTGAAGTTTGGTACACTTTTCCGCCTTCAATAGCGATACCGCCCACTGGTGGATAGATTATTATGCATGCGTCCCTTCTCTGCACACGGGAGGTGCAAAAGGGATGACTCAAGCAACGTGGTTGCTTTCATCCCTTGCTACCTCATCTTCTTCCAATTACCTCTTAAAGCAATTCATTTGAATATTCAGTCACGCTAGACAATGAGTTTGTGAGCATTGACCATGGGTGTCAGCGGAAGTGTGCAGTATTATAATGGTGTGGAAATTTGGCAATGAGCCGGTGAAAAGGCAGAAGTCACATTTTCTAGGGAACATGAAGACATGTTGCAAATTCAGGTTTTCCATTTTGCCTGTCGAAGCTTTGGCCATCCCTACTCAAACCTCTAAGTTACCTTACAAATGCATCATTGGGTAGTGTGGTTTGTGTCAGGCAGCGCACTGTGGAGAGACTGCAGAGGTACAGTTAGTTAAATTTGTCAGAGGTAGATTGATGACACAAAAGGGCCTGTATTGTGGATGGTGTGACTTGAGTCATTACAAATGTCAATGAGTCAAACTGAAAGCAGAGTCAAATGCATTCAGTGCAAATATTTATTTTTTGAGTATTTGTTTGGTTTGCAAGCGATCTTAATTGCAGCAACTCCTGCTAATCGTTCCAACAGTCATAACCACAGTTGCACAATTGTTTGATGCACAATAATCTACGCCTTGAAACCATTCTAATTTCACCATTTACCATTGAAAT
Source organism: Ambystoma mexicanum (assembly GCF_040938575.1). Taxonomy (NCBI): domain Eukaryota; kingdom Metazoa; phylum Chordata; class Amphibia; order Caudata; family Ambystomatidae; genus Ambystoma; species Ambystoma mexicanum. The sequence goes on from NC_090940.1 coordinate 359,384,930, forward strand.
TGACAAACAAACAAAAACGTTTGCAAGATTGATCAATGCCTACTATTCATCATTGACAAGAGTTGCAATGTAATCCTTTGCCCTAAAATAAGCTCACAGAAAACATAGCTACTAGAGCTAAATTAAATATCAATACCTGTATGAAAGGGACAGAGCCGTATCTTACTACTGAATAAAGTGATGTAGCATTGCCAGTCATAAGCAATCAGCAGTCCCAACAACAAAATCAACAACACATTCGCACATGTATCACAGTCTTTTCGGCCATCACATAATTCAGTGGACAATTGTTGGCTCACCCAAGGTTATATTCTGGCATCATGTAACTGATTATTAAACCATTGCCAATTTCTACCATGAGAATATAATTGGAAATTGTATTATAAACCAAGCACTTTATTCACCTGAATTCCTAACTAGGTTATATTGGACTCATGTTTTCGCAAATATTCCTTAATCATGATATTGAAATCAAGTTTAAGTTCTCTCAGGCATAAATGTCTTGCGTTAGCAGTGACTTATATCTACGGGCACTTGCCTCTGTATCATTCTTGTGTACATACTATTGCCACTATATATCTCCTATGCTAACTGTAAATGTATAAAATACTGTAGTGGTAAATTGTATAACTGTATTGTATGGTTAACTTGTACTCTGTAACCATATTCTTGTGCGCCCATATAACCCTGGGTCTGGAGCGCTTTACAAATAAATTAAACAAACAAACAAACTTAATTAAATGTTAAGTGGATTCAGTAAGTCACATTAACTGACAGAGACAGCTGAGTCTTTTCTCATATGATACTTGATCTCAGGTCCTTACTATTTCGCTTCTCTCCAAGAGATTAGAGAAAAGTTTTGAAAGAACAAAGAAATATCGAGGCTGAGTACCACGAATGAAACACACCAATCAAGGGCTGAAAAGATACAAGTATCTTTTATTACTGTACAGTTTACAAGCAAAACAGATAGCTATCTGGCTCCCAGCACCTCGCAGTGTGTACCAGCCGACACAGTGAGGAGATAGAGTGATTGTCAGGGTTCGATTCCGCTCTTCCTCATCACATCCTGGACTAGGTACACACAAAAAGAAACATCCCGATGCCTCCAGTACATCTGCCTCTATTCCTGATAATTGGGGACTCAAACATCCATTCCTAAGCCCTCAGAAAACACGTTCATCTAGACGTTTGGGTTCCTTCAAAGAACGCTATGGTTTGCCATGGAAACGCTGGCTTCCACTGCATATACGTTTGCTTCCTGGATTACTGTGGTGCATTGTGTGTGCAGTCAGCTGTTCCTAATATAAGCTCCGCCCACCCTGCACAGCGCTGCTTCTGAATTTGTTATGAAAGCTTTGTTACATCTTTTACATCTTTTTCAGCCTTGTTTCCTGGTCTTGAACTCTTGGTCTGCATTTCGGCTACCCTTGCTTCGTCTCCTGATTTTGCTCTGCATTGTTTACCTGGCTGACATGGAACGCTTACTGGATTGTCACAGTTCTCCCTCTTGCTCTTTCCTTACCTGTTGCCGGCTTGGAACCCTCATTGGACTGCAAACACTTACCCCCGTTACGCTACACCTACCTGTTGCTGACTCACAACGTCTACTGGATTGTCACAGTTCTCCCGGTTGCTCTGCCCTTACCTGTTGCTGACTCGGAACGCTTACTGGACTGTGAACTCTTACCCCTTCCACACTCCTCCTACCTGTTGCCAACTCGGATCGCTTATTGGATTGTCACCGATTAGGAATATTACATCGTTCCACACATCTAGCAGTCTGATTGTTTTCTGTTTTGGACCTTCAAAGAACTCTGGGGACATTGGTGCAACGGCGCAAAGGTGAAGTACTTGTGTTTAGGCGTCCTCGTGCTGGCCGGAATAGATCAACATTTCTGGAACTAACATTCATCCTTTTGCAATATTCCTAAAAGAACACCCCAAGAAGCATAACATTCTTCCATTGGTAAGCAGGCTAGTGCATCAATGTTATTTCTTTCTTACTTGCTGCTTCTATTTTCTCAGGGTTATTTATCATACTAGCCTGGAATACATTAGTCAAACCATTCATTCCTCGATTGTTAGTAACAATTTCGATTACTGTTTAGTTTTTCTTGGTGCTCTGAATGATACATTAATCCTTGGTTCTTTCTTTTTGCAGCCAGCTGTGTGGGTACCAGGGTGTACCAAATATTTTCGGGCAATACTCAACTCAATCTGTCCTTTTGTAATCTTTAGGGGTATATTGTCAGAAAGACTCAATTGCTACACGACGTGTCAAGCCACCACTTCTGAGTTTTAGCTCTTGGGCCTAACAGTGCTGGACATCTAAACACAAACATATTTATACAATTTCTACAATATTGTCCAGCCTCTCTCCATGTTAATACATTGTGGGCTAGAGTTTGTGCCTAGTTCACATGACAGATGTTACAATATTATGCAAAGGATTATACAGGTTTACATTTCCATGAAAATACAATGGTGCTGTAGGTTCTCAGATCTGCCCTAAGCCTTGTTTCAAGAGTCACTACAATGTAGTTCAGCTAAGGCATACAGTTGATGTTTACTCTTCATTGTTTTGTTGTTTATACAAGGATGAAGCTTGTGAGCGCAGACAACACTTGAAAGACAGTTCATATGAAGCACAAGGTCTCTTTGAAGTGTCGGCTCTCGGTCAACCTGAACATTAACAGAACTCAAAGGTTGCTGAGCTCGACTGCAAGGCGAAAACACAGTTCACCATTTTAGAACATGGAGCATGGGTTAAAATCAAAATGGCAGATGAGTCTCAAAATGGCGGCGAAGTTAACCCAAAAATCGGAACTTTGCAATGCGGTAATGCGAATGGGCTTAGGCCAATATTCACAATAAGGAGGCACTATATGATTTCGGTTTAACAAACCCTCCTTTTGGCCTAAGCCAAGAGTGTTACTAAAACATTCACCTTACTCAAAACCCCACGTTTCAATATCTGTACATCCTGAATCACATTCATCAGATATATCAATTGCCATTAGATCCTTGACAGTAATATCCCTCATCACAAAAACATAAGTCATTTTCTCGGGTATGTGTATTTTTGGCCCTAATGTACCTACTGTTTGCGTACAACATCCCCCTAACTTCGGACATATGGCAGGAAGACAACAACATCCGGTTTTGTAGAGCCACTAATCTAATTGCTTTCTGTTCTAACGTCATATTGTAGAGTATATTGGTGGTCCGGTTGATGGTTTTCTCCAATACTCTTGCCAGTCTCCTAATATCCTCAGAATTCATGATCTGTCCCCAAAATGGTACAAAGGATTTTGCTACATCACCCATGACTTGCGAAATAGTATCACTGTTCTCGTCCCGCCTTGGAAAAGTTCTAGAGACCTCAGAGGTGCTAACTACATAGACCCCTGGTAGCAAGATACCCAAATAACAAGTACCCTGCCAAACTCTAGGTAACCAAGGTTAAGCTTCATTGCCACAGACAAAATAAAAGGGATCGCCTACATACAAAGTTCTGTCCTCACTAGTCAAATTCGCAATATTGGTGCAACCCTCAAAAGTACCCATTGGCTGAGAACAATCCCTTTGTATGCAGAAGGAAACAGAGTTGGGGCTGTGATTATTAGTGTAAGAAGGAGGCAAGGCATCCCGGTTGCCTACGAGAGCCATCTTGAAAGAGATTATCGATTGGAAAGGTCTAGAAAGTCTTTTGGAAAGCCTAATAGAAGCAACATTGAGTTTGCTCCTATTTTCAAAAAGGGAACATCCCAGAGGCTTTAGGACTTGTCTTTCGAACTCATTCAACTTAGTCCCATCTTAGTTCCCAGAGATACTGTCATTCCAACGACCAAAGAATAATGTCCTTAGAGAGGCCTAGCATGCAGTAGTTAAAGGCAGAGGATGAATATACCAGCCCAACCCTTTTTCCCCATGCTGTGGCAAATGCGAACATATCCAGCAATTAGTTCTATTCAATATCGCATGGGTTGCTGCGCGGAGTTATTCAAAATTCTCTTGGTCTCCACAATCGTGCTTAGTGTGGTGATGACATAAGCAGCTGTGGATTTACCATCCGGAAGTTTGAAGCAGGAGCCATCGCAAAACAGATACCCTTGTGGATCATTCAAAAGTGTGTCATTTAAATCAACCCTGCCTTTGGTTTCCTGCTCTGTGGTATAGAGGCAGTCATATGACATTTGGTCACTGCAAGCAATATCTTGCAGACGAGGCAATAATTCAGCCGGATTCAATACGCAACACCTCATAATTTGAATATGCAGTGCAAATAGGATCAGTTCGTACTTGGTAATCGTGCGGAAGTAAGGCGTTTGCGTTCTGTTTAATAGAATGTCTACGGAGTGGGGTACCATCACGGTTAAAGAGTGACCTAAAACCACACCCTCACATTGTTTTACAGATGCAGCAGCAGCAGCAACAGCTCTCAAACATCTCGGCAAAGCGCATGCAACAGGATCAAGTGTGGAGGAAAAATAACCGCACAGTCTATCCTTCCCCCCATGTTCCTGCGTTAACGAAGCCAAAGCACATCCATCACATTCATGCACATACAACACAAAGGCCTTATCATAATTTGGTGTGCCCAAAACTGGTGCTGAACACAGTGCAATCTTGAGCAGATCAAAAGCTTTCTCGTGTTCCAAGTTCCACAGTAATGGCAAAGAAATACCCTTCTTGGTCAATGCCAACATTGGTTTTATCACTAGTGAAAAGTTAGGGGCCCACTGACCCCTAACAGGGGGTCCACCGGCTTCAGGCTGTGCCAATAAAACAATATATCATCGAAAACAAGATCTTCAGAAAGATAGGCAGTTGAAGGATTATCAAGAATATTTCTTCTGTCTATACTAGGTTGTGGATTATCTTGTGATAATGACTGTGGGTTTTCAGCGAACTGGCTTCTACCAGGACCCCCTACCCCAGGTTGGACTCTAGATCGTCTAACCATGACACATATGTGTTATTCGACCTCTGCTGAAGGATCGGGCATTGTGCTTGCCAATTACCCTCTTGTCTGCATTAAGCACATTGGTTCACGTGTACAGGACCCAACTGCACATTACTTTGTGGAACACATTGACCTTGAAACTGTGTACTCCCACCTCTAGGTCCTCTAACTATCTGTTGCAATAATACTTTGGTTTTCAGGTCTCCCTTTTTCTTTTCAATCCTCTCTTTTTCATTAATGACTCTATTTTCGTAATACTGAGACATATGCTATACTTCGGACTGCGATTTAGCTTGCCAAGCACTTTCAGAAGTCATAATTTGTGACTGGCTATCAGGCAACAATCCACACATAAATGTATCCACAAACAATCTTTTCCCTGACTCGGTGCTTAAATCCTGTCCGCTAAAATCATAAAATACTTGTTCGAACCGATTAAAGAATTCGTAGCACCTTCAGATTTCCGTTGGGTACAAGCAGTGAGTTTGTCCAAAACAATCCTTTTCTCGGGAACCAATTTTTTTAATTTCGCTACTATTCTGTCTGGCAAAATCAGTATCATCTGCGGCGGTCTCTCACCAGCATTCCTTTCCCCATCTATCCTCACCAGGTGAACCCATGTGTCACCCAGTCCTGCTTGATTGTCTACAGTTCTAATCTATTTCCATAAGTCAGCAGCTAGGATCACAGGAAACAACACGTCTATATCACCCAGAGTGAAAACTGACAAATGCAAGACAGACTCTATTTCTTTATAATACCCTGTTGGATTTTGTCTTAATGCCCGGAATCGACCGTCTGATAGTGTTCACTTCCTGTCTGGAGAATGGGACATGAACAAATTGTGATACATAGTGAGCTTAAATAGTAGCGACTGCTGTGCTTGTTGCAGCATTAGCTGGAATCTCAACTTTAGGAACAAATGTGGGAGGAACCTCTATCATCGGAAACTGAGAAGTAGGCAACTCCGAACGTTTGTTAAGCAATAAAGCCCGATTGAGTGCTAAAGTGGTGCAACCAGTATCGGGCACAAAGGCTCTCTTATAAATAATCATCAATTCTGCGGGACAACAAATCTTTTTCTTTATACACTCATCCTGCAGGTATGCTATCATTACCTGTAACACTTTCTTCTGCATTTCTGGAGTATACTGACTATACGTATCATATACTTCTATGGCAGCTATCGACACATCCGAAATCCATCTAAGCGCATCCCTTGTACAAATTCGCATCTCTTCACTCATTGACTTACAAGGAGGAAGGATCCGTTTCTGAAAATACGAAGCATACAATCTATTACCATCTGTTTCATCGTTCTGTAATCATTCTAACTCCCTTCTTAGCTCAAAAACCCTCTCGTCATGCTCATTTACTTTCTCTGTAGTATCCCTTGAATAAGCTAAAACATTCAAATCCCTTAACCCTTGTGGGACATCCATGTCCGTCAAATTATTCCACATTACAGCCAAATGTATTCCCATCCCTTCAATGAAAACATTCTGCTCGGGAATACTTTCTAGATCAAGAAGTGGAGCTAAGACAGTTGATTTTTCACCTTTCTCTATACATTGCTTAGCCCATGCATTCAAATCTCTCTTTTTATCTTTAGAAGCTGTACTCTGAGTCACTACTTTTGATTCAACACTTGCCCCTTCATCAGCTACAAGCGGAGCAGAACCGCTTGGGAAAGAGAGAGTAGACAAATCCTGTACAACAGGTAGTGAAGACAATACCCTTGGCAACAAAGACGGAATTACTGGATCAGAAATAGTCAGTAAAGGTGGAGATACAGAAGGAGAAGCAATAATAGTAAGGGGAGCAACAGCTGGCGGCGGAGGAACAACCGGAAGAACAGGAATTGCTATGGGAGGAGGTGCAACAGCCGGAAGAGGTATGACAGCAGGAATAGGTACATAAAGAGGTGATGCAGTGGCGCCAGGCCTACGTTCATTTAAGAGTTTATTAATTAGTTCATCTGAGACATGAAAATATTTAGACAGATATATTTTCTGTTCACCAAGTTGAAAAGCCATATCCATGTTTTAACAGACTCTGACTGTTTTTGTTGATCATACAATAATGCCTTTTCTGAATTTGTCATATGACGACGTGCATGCTTCTCTTTACTCTTAAATTGCTGCATAGCTTCTTTATTCCAATTCTGAATTACATCAAATGCTGCAGGTGTAGCTTTTTTCTTTAACAAAATTGCCTCTAAATACTATATTCGGGCAATCTCAAAACTACCATTGACTGGCCACTGAAATTCAAAGCATGTCTAGTTTGTTTGTGCCAAATATTGTTGAATACTATACTACCAATGCCGTACTTACAGTACATAATACATGCCGGTGACCCCTCCTTTGGTGCTGGTCGGACAAATTCCAAAGATTGTCTGTCTCTGCGGAATAATCCCATGAAACAGGCAGACAATTTCCCAGACATGTCAGATTACTGGTGTTATCTGGCATCGTTTGTGCTTGCGAGTACAAAACTGCAACCAAATATCAGGATACTTTGGAATCGGGGCACAACTCACCTGATTTCAAAGGACTAAGGAGGTCCGATTGGATTACAAAGGACAAAGGACCCTTGTGGTTGGAGATTTTGACAAAACTGCCGACCTCGATATGTGGACCCTCGTCAAGATGCCGTCTCGGACTGCATGCTCACTGTCCAGGGATCGGATCGTGCAGTTCTGTTGAGGTATCGCGTCTCATACAAAGGGGCCCCCTTTTTCTCACCGTCCGATCCCGGTCCGATAGCCGTGTCTTCTCTTCAGCGAGGTGGCATCAATCTCGAGGGTCCCTATTCGGGTGCCATCTGAAAGAACAAAGAAATATCGAGGCTGAGTACCACAAATTAAATACACCAATTAAGGTCTGAATAGATACAAGTATCTTTTATTACTGTACAGTTTACAAAGCAAAACAGATAGCTATCTGGCTCCCAGCACCTTGCATTGTGTACCAGCCGACACAGTGAGGAGAGAGAGTGCTGGACATCTAAACACAAGCATATATTTATACAATTTCTACAATATTGTCCAGCCTCTCTCCACATTAATAATATGTGGGCTAGAGTTTGTGCCTATTTCACATGACAGATGTTACAATATTATGCAAAGGCTTATACAGGTTTACATTTCCATGAAAATACAATGGTTCTGTAGGTTCTTGGATCTGCGGTAAGCCTTGTTTCAAGAGTCACTATGATGTAGTTCAGCTAAGGCATACGATTGACATTTACTCTTCATTGTTTCGATGTTTATACCAGGATGAGGCTTGTGAGCGCAGACAACACTTGAATGACAGTTCATATGAAGCACAAGGTCTCTTTAAACTGTCGGCTCTCGGTCAACCTAAACATTAAAAGGACTTGTAAGAGGATTCACTTCAACACTACAGCTAAGTCAATGCCTAGTCTGGGATACTGAATGGAAACCCTTATTGATATATCTTTATGTCCAGTTCATGCGCTCTGGATGACTACCCCTATATAACACCCCTCACTTGGAATCCCCCTGACCCCACTGAGCCAAGAAGTAGTTCTGTTTTGCAAGTTAAAAGGTTTATTTGAGAATTTAAACAATATATATATATAAATCACACTTTATAATAAATTAATAATTGAATATCACACTTAATCTGATATGATAAAGATTAACAACAGAGAATCTGGCACTAGCCCACTTCTTTATAATCACTAAGGAGTTGACATGAAATGGATAAGGTAGCACACTGGTAAATAGGAACAGAAGAATAATGTGGTAGAGAATACTTTATAGGGTTCAAGGAAATGCAAGGTTGAATGAATGAAATGCAGTATAGAAGATAAACTGATATGGTTTCACAAAAGACAAGGTAATCACTTTCCCTTTGTGGCAATTCACCCCCCTATACAATGTAAGGAGATGGAAGGAAGAGCACACGGTTCAGGTATACAATCACAATGTAATACAGAGTTCCAGTTTCCCAGCAAGCTTAGAGGAGAATAGATATGAGTTTTACACAGGCTCAAAATGCTTTAAAATGTGATAGCAATATATTGGAAAATGTGCTAAAATGATTTTAATTCCCTCTGGAGGTTCAGGTTGAGGATTAGTTGGTTTAAATAAGTTCAGGCTTACTTTAGCAATGTTCTAGGAATGATTGGCAGGTTAAACGAATTTTTGGCAAATGAAAGCAAGGAAGCTGCTGTTTTCACACGTGGAGAAATTTGCAAATCGCGGCAAATTCGCGAGTGCATTTTTCGCGATTGCGGCAAAAGTATAGGGAGTAGGAATGCAGTTCTAGGTCCGCTGAAAAGCCAAGATTCCCAGCTTTCAGGGGAAAGTTACTTCAAGTCTCTAAGACAAACGGTCACGGAGATATGAGCGATATGGTAAAGGTCGTTTTTCAGATTTGAAATTTTAAAAGTTCAAAGTGACAAGTTACAGCTAGCAACTAGAAATGACAGGTGACAGCTTTGCAAATGACAGGTGACAGTTAGGAGACAGTTCTGGTTGGATTAAAATAGATTGAATTATATTATTTTAACTAAGAGATTGGTTCTGCACAGTTCTGCTAGGTACTCACAATATATTTTTGAAATAAATGGGCCTCGCCACAGATCTGGTCAGGTTTTCTTCAGTCGCCACGGACGGTCTCTGCGCACAGCGGTCTGGGTCAGCTCTCTGGTTCTGCGAACAGCGTTCTGGGTCAGCTCTGCTCTGCCTCTGGTTCTGGATCCTTCTCTGCTTTCTCTGGGTACAGCACTGCTTCTGTATCTTTCTGCACAGCTTTCTCTGGACCCAGCGCTGATCTGCACGGCTCCTGGATGCTGCTATCGCTGTTAGGTTTACTGGATGCTGAGGTCCGCTGAGAAGAGTTCTCAGTTTGTGGGTTTAGGCCCTTGCTTTCAGTTCTGAATCAAGTTCTTTGGAGTTTTAAAGTCTAAGTGTTGAATCTAGTATCTTCTGGATGTTGTGTGGTCCGGCAGAGCGCGTTGCAGCAAATGGAATTGAATGTCCCTATCTGTCCTGACTGTCTGCTTTTATGTGTTTTGAAAGTGGGTGGAGAGGCTAGCTTTCTAGACCCTACCCCTCTCCACTTGTCATTGGCCACTTCATCCTCTTCCCCTTGATTGGGGGAATGAAATGAAGTGTCATCATGATGAGGTCTGTTTATGATACAGAGAACCCACCCCTGTCAAATTACACACAATCTATATTTTGACCCAAAAGACATATTTGCACAGGTACACATTTGTTTAAAATTACATGCACCCATCACATATCACAGGAGGTATACCCTGTCCAAATCTGCTCTTCCTGAGAGCTTGCATTGAGAAATGGCAACATTTGCACTTTTTAACTGGTTTTGCAATAACAGACATTAACCCAAATTTACACACATGTGCGCAAGGAGTATGGACATTAATTGATGAAGTGTCAGATTTTTAACATGCATACATTTTAAGTAATACCCTCTTAACTGCTAGCTTGCCCCCAGATCATACCACCGGTTCTAAAAACCTCTTAAAATGTGGGCAGAAAAATCACAAGAATTATGGTATCATTTATAAAATTTTCACAAGTCCGCTCTATGAATGATCCATCTTTTTAGAGATATGTTCTGGCCCCAAAGGGGTGTGGTTTCCCCCCAGCACAAGGTTGAATTTCTGGTTTTTCCAGTTCTGCCAAGCCAGCTTGCTCTCACATGCAGTGCTCCTCCCCTTTCCTTCCAGTAGGAAGCCACATTTACGACTCCCACCAATAAAACATTTGCCTGAGTCAGGACAGGGCTTTGTTCAATTTCCTGCAGAGCCCAGGTAATTCAATCAGAGAAGTGTCATATCCCTTTTGGTGGGAACAGCAAAAGGCAGCTAGGTCTGGGAACACAGCTGTTGTGCAAGTCTCATCTCCTGTCGGGGGTAGCTGGTGGGCAGAATTCAGTTCCTTAAGCCAGGCCCCAGCTAATGACACTTTTAGTTACCCAGTTTTCTGCATTCAAATAAAACTAACCATTTTTACATATGCAGCTAGAATGCTGATTCTAAGTTTAAAACTATGACATTTAAACAATTGCAACCTATGTGACACTCAAAAGTAGGTCACTCATTTCTTTTAAACATTTAGATTCTTAGTGTCTTTCAGTCCAAATTTACTTAAACTGCTGAAATCCACAGCTCAGCCAGTCTTGTTATAAACCTTCAAGTCACTTCAGAATATAACTTTACATTGTATCCACCCCTCAGTAGTCTTTCTTTGGCCTGCTTTGGGTTCATTTATTCAGTTTTACACAAAAAAAAGTCTGGTGTTGTTTTGAAACGCCGGCTTTCTGATAGTGGTGAGTACTGGTAATGCACCCATTTTTGGGATTTAAGAAATGAATTCCCCACAATTCTAGGTTGCTTTTGGCAATCAGCATTGCCATTCCCAATGGTTTCAGGCTACTGTGTGGGTAGTCCAATGGTGGTTTTAGGCAGTGCCCTTCTGTGCCCCTAACATCGGCAAAAATGGGTGGCAGCCTATTCTTCATGCCTTTCCCTGGGCATTTTCTGGGAAGCTCTGGCCATCATGATGTTTTCAATGCCAGTACTGCACAGTTTTTGAGGTAGGGCTTGGATGCATGGGTAAAAACATCCCACAAGCCCCCCTCTTGCGATGGCCATTCTGTTTCACTGATGGAACTCGCAAGACCTGGGATGTTTCCTCATCTTCTTCCAATAGATGGCACAGTTCAGCATCTTTTCCTCCATCCGGTCGGATCGATCGGTTCTCCTCGCCGGTCCTGATGGGAGTATTGGGCAGAACACTGGGCCCCTTGCGTCTCTGCTCCCGGTCTCTGGATCGTCCTCCTTGGCCCGTCTCCAGGTTTTCTTTCTCCTAGGACGACAAAGGAAGAGCGGCAATACCTATTCATGGACATTTCTCCCCCACCATTGATATAGTGGGATGGCATATAAATTTATAGTCAAAACATATGAACATGCACATTTCTTTTTGCATTCAAAAACGAAAACACCCACATTGAGAAACTCAGAATTTGATAGGCGATATGTAGGATATTTTAAGTTAGAACTGAATTAATCTGAGACAGTACCCTCTAGGATTCCAGAGGATTCCTCCAGTTGTTGCAGAGTGTGCCTGGGATGGCAACACTTCAACTGGTTAATGTGGACCCACTCGTCTTCCCCCTCTGCCAAACCGCCTTTGGGGATGCGGATCTTGTAGGCCACAGGGGAGATCTTGTCTATAATCTCAAAGGGTCCCTTCCATTTAGGAAAGAATTTTCGCTGTTTTGCCTGGTTTTTTGGAAATTGTATAGATATACCCGGTCCCCCACCTGATATTCCTTCCTGGAAGTTTTCAGGTCATAGTGGGTCTTCATGCTATCAGCTGATCTTTCTAGATTCCGCTGAGCATAAGCAAAAGCATGTTGAAGGTGTTTCCTTAAATTCTCCACATACTCATGAGTTGTGGAGGCATTTATCAGTGTCTGCTCTTGGGTCCTGTAGAGCAAATGCTGAGGAAGCACCATCTTCCACCCAGTCATCAACTCAAATGCTGACATTTTGTTTGCAGATGAAGGGGTAGATCTGATGGCCATTAGGACCAGAGGTAATCGGATATCCCAACTTGGCCCAGAATCTGCCACAAACTTCTTTAATATGCTCACAATGGTTCGGTTATATCTCTCTACTGCCCCAGAAGAAGCTGGCCGGTAAGCAATATGCAACTTCCTTTTGACCCCCCAGTATCTCCCACATCTTTGTCATCACTTCACTGGTGAAGTGGCTACCTCTGTCTGACTCAATCCTTTGAGGTAGGCCGAAACGGGAAAAGAAGTGGTTAATCATCAGGGCAGCTGCAGTTTCTGCCTTGCAATTTGGGGCTGGGAGACATTCCACCCACTTGGTAAACAATCATGTAACGGTCAACATGTACTTGTTTCCTCTAGACGAGCGAATCATAGGGCCTACAAAGTCGATTTGCAAATCTGACCATGGCAGTGTCATCCCCCGCTTTTGGAGAGGCGCACGGTGTGTGAGGGACGTCAGCTGAAATTGCGCACACAAAAGACACCCCTTTAAATATTGGTCAAGGTCCTGCCCCATGTGTGGCCAGTATGCAACCTCTCTTAAGATTTCCAGTGTTGTGTGAAACCCCCTATGACCGGTGGTGGCCGCATCATGGGGGTGACTTAACATCAGGCTTCGGAATGAGGTAGGAACCACCCACTGATCGTGGCCAGCTTTGGATTTCCTTACCAGCAAACCGTCTTGGATTCTGAACATTTTTGGACATTTCATCAACACTCTTAGGTCCTCTTTCCCAATATAATCGGTATCCGTCAGGGGAAAGTTCTCAGGGTCCTCAAGGTGTTGGTAAAACTTACCAATAATTGGATCCCCCTTCTGAGCGGGAATCAAATCAGCATCAGGGGTCTCCTTACTCCATTGTGCAATTGAAAGGTTGTTGTGAGCATTTGTCTGGGACCTAGTGATAGCAGTGACCTGGATTTCCCCCAACAGGGACTCAATCTCAATTAGATCCCCTTGGATGGCCCCGGTTTTGGCCAGCTGATCAGCTAAGTCATTTCCAGTTTTGTCTGGTCCCTCTACTTTGGAATGACCCTTGATCTTCTTCCAATAGATGGTCATTCCCTTCGAGGTGACCAGATCATCAATGTTTTGGACCAACTTCCCATGTTTCAAGGGTTTGTTATTAGCACACAACATGCCTCTGGTTTTCCAATTAACCAGGTGCTCCACAAACCCGTTCCGTACATAATCCGAATCTGTGATTATGACCAGTTCGTGGAGTTGATGCTGGACAGCAGTGAGGATGGCCTGATGCACAGCCATCAATTCTGCCACCTGATTACTTCGGGGACCTATTTTGTATCCAGCGGAGGGTTCTGGGGACTCATTCACCCATGCATTCCCTACGCCAGCCACCAGTTCTTTCTCCCCGTCGTTGTCAACATGGTAAGAGCATCCATCCACATATACAGTGGGCATTCCCTCACACTTGTCTTCTTCAAAGACTTTGTGGGGGGAATTAAGGTATGCCTCCATGTTGTCCTCGAGACAGTTTTCTCTGGCACAATCATGCAAGTCAGCCAGACCTTGCGCGAGGGGACTGTTCTTTTTTTGGCCATATCTGACCTCCACAGGAAAGCCTTGCATTGACAGAATCCAGGAAGTAATTCGGGAATTACTCACATTTCCGGCCCGGATTCTGTCACTTTGGAGATATTGCAGAGGCTGGTGTGGAGTCTCCACTATGATGTGTTCCCCCTGGATAAACGGGCGGTAATTCTTCAATGCCCACACCGTTGCCAGGAGTGCCTTCTCACAATTGTTGAATGTTTCCTCCACAGAGGATAAAGTTTTGCTCGCATAGGAGATTACTTTATTGACTTTGTCATGCTTTTGGTATAATACTGCCGTCAAGCACGTATTAGAGAACCCCGTCTACAGGAAGAACTCCTTGTTTCTGACAGGGTAAGCTAGGCAAGGCGCTTTTGAGAGGCTTCTTTTGAGTTGTTTTACCGCCTCGGCTTGTTCTGGACCCCATTCCCACTTGACCCCCCCCTTCAGGAGATGAATCAGGGGTGTGGTGATCTCTGCGTAGCCCCCAATGAACTTTCTGCTGTAATTAGTCAGTCCAAGGAGGCTCCTTAGTTCCCGCAGAGTTGTGGGGTCTTTCAGTTTCTGAAGTGCTTCCACTTTCTTTTCCTGGGGACAGAGACCCTGAGGAGTAACCTCATGCCCCAAGAAATTAACACGGGTTCTACACGGTTGCCAGTCAATTCGTCGAAAAAAATTGGTCGACCAGACAAATGGTCGAATCAAATTGGTCGAAAACCATTTCGTCGAAATTTTTTTTTTCTATTTTAACCCTTTTTTTTTTTTTTTTTGGGGGGGGTCCCCCCCCAACCCCTTTTTTTTCTCTAAAAACCCATTTTTTAACAAAACGAAAACCCAAAAAATAAATATATAAATAAAAAAATTTTTTCGACGAAATGGTTTTCGACCAAATTGCGTCGACCAAATTGCAGTCGACCAGTTTTTTTTCGACGAGTTGACTGGACACCGTTCTACACCACTGTGCTTTCTGAAAGGAAAATTTTGCTCCGGAGGCCCTCAACTGCGTCAGAACATAACGGATCTCCGCTATGTGTTCCTCCACAGATGAACTTTTGATGAGGACATCATCTACATAAGCCAGGTTACCCCTCGCACCCAGGTTGGGCATGGCCTTATGTAGGAAAATATTGAACTCATTAACGGAGTTAAGGTATCCGAAGGGAGTCCGGGTCCATGTGTACTGCTGGCCCCCAAAGGTAAAAGCCAGCTTGTATTGGTCCTCCCTACTGACAGGCACAGTCCAGTATCCATTGGTCAGGTCTATTGCAGTGAATACCAGTGACCCCTGGATCTGGGCCAGCCCTTGGTCAATGTAGGGCAGAGGCCATCGGGAAGTATGGACCCGTTTGTTGAGCTCCCTGAGGTCGGCGCAGAGTCTCCACTGGCCGTTTGGCTTCAATATTCCCAGCACCGGATTATTGAAGGTGCTGTGGACTGGACGGATTATTCCCCGGGACTCAAGGTTCTTAATTATTTCAGTAAGGGACTCCATTGATGCGAGAGGCAAGCGATATTGCTTCACAAACACAGGAGTCATGCCAGGGTCCGTGGGGATTGTTGTTGTGTGGATGTCAGTGCGAGCACAGTCATATGAGTCTACCGCAAAGAGATCTTGGAAATCCAAGAAAACTTGTTTCAACTTTTGCTTTTGTTCCAGAGTCACACAGGCATCAGCTAGGTTGACTGTCTCTTCCACCATCTGCCTGAAGCCTGGAAAGACTTCTGGTTTGGCTATCTCTGCGGCCTCCTCCAGCTGGGTGGAGAAGTCCCTGGTCAGAGTGCTGATTTGGACCGGAGGCTTCAGGTGGGTGGGAAAGGCGGCCGTCATGGACCTGGGAAATCACCTCATCCCTCCTGAAGTCACAAGTCACGTCTTCCTTACCATAGGGGCAGGAAGTGTACACCAGGAAGTTCCCCCCATGCCGGGTAAAAATCCTGTCTGGTGTGGTATTGTCCTCACTGTCACCGTCAAAACAGTCCTTGGGGATTGGTCCTAACAGTTCATTTCCTAAATCGATGGAAAAATGTCGGTCATCAACCGCCATTCCAATAATGGTGCCTGTGGCTAGAGTAATACTCTTTAAGTCGCTGTTATCCACCTCTATTAGAATGGTGTCATGTTCTATGTTGACTAATGGAGTTGGATTTATCCCCAACCCTTGCTGTTGGAGAGAAGCGTTTAGATGTATGTAAGCATCAGAGTTTTTCAAATGTTGTCCTCTTTTAACTTTCACTTCCAGGGAGAATTGTCGGGTCCTTTCTGGGATGGTGACTTCCTCTTTAATCTGAATTTCAACTGCATAAGGTAGCAATTGAGCTGACCTAAATGCTTTTTCTGGATCATCAAAGCCCATGGGATTATCCGCTAATCGGGACCAAGCTTTGAAGTTTATTAGGTCCAAACGAATGGCAAAGCGATTGAGAATGTCACTGCCTAAGTAAAAGGCGGCAGTGACGTCTCGCACGACCCAACAATTATGGACTATGCTCTTGTTGCCAATGGAGATTTTGAGCATACACCTGCTTGGCAGGAGATGTTTGGAATTAGGCGCTTCCAGGTCCATTTCCCATTTGTCTATCAGTTTGAATGTGGGAATGGCTGGATCTTTTGGGAGTTGGCGGAACATGGCTTCGCTGATGAAGCTCTTACCGTTGTTCACACACACTCGAGCGAGAACATAGTCCTTCCCATCATTTAACTGAACAGGGATGAACAACTGCTCTCCAATTTGCTGAATCTCAGCCAGGCTCTGAGCTAATTTCACATCTTTCTGGACTATAGGAGTGGGGGTTTCTGATTGTGGATTAGTAAAGAATTTCAGGGTGTTTCCTTGCAGTGTGGAATACCACCTTAAACTGGAAGGAAGGTTGATTTTCAGAAATAGAGAGCACCCCCCATCACCAGTCTGTTGTCCTACTGCTATTACTGTCACGTCTGGAATTTGGTTGTTCTGGAGGTGAAATTCTACTTGGACAGATTTTTGTTCAACCATGTGGCAGGTGCCGTTTAAACTAACATGGTTGACACTCTGTTTTAATTTTATGGGTCGGCTAGTCTGGGTCCAGAGGACCTTGTTTACGCAATCTATTAGGGGTGACAACCTTCTCAGGTGGTCATTCCCCAGTAAACAAGGGGTGCCCTCTGGAGTTACTACTATGACCGGGTGTTTCACCTTGTGTCGCCCGATCTTAATGTCCAAGTCTGCAGTCCCCTCAACGGGAATTTACTTCCCGTCAAAGTTCTGCAGTTGTCCAGGAAGAGAGGTGAGAGGATTTGGTAATTCTCTCCCCTTCCTGCATTCAGTTCGTCAAAGGCCCTTCTGGACAGAAGGGTAGCTTGAGATCCAGTGTCCACCAGTGCCAGAATTGTACCCTGCCCCTGTACTTGTACCGGGGCATAGTATCTTCCCTCCTTCTCCTCAAGGGGGCACAGATAATGCACATTTTTGGACAACTGGTGGGCTAACTTTCTGGTTTTGGACATCGCTAGAGAAGAGATTTGGGCAGAATTCTGTGGAGAGCCTTGGGAATCTGAAAGAAAAAATTGGCAACTGGAGATCAGAGCCATTGTGGGTTCCCCTGGCGCCGGTTCCGGGCCGCCCCCCCCCCCCTTTTTGGAGGCAGTCACCAGGATGGGTTTGAACCAGGGGATTTTCTTGCTGTTGGTTCTGGGATGAGATGGTGGGCGGCGGTAGCTCAGTCTCCCCATCTCCCCAGTCTGGATTTGCATCCCTAAGTATCCATTTTTCTTTGGGAGGAGTTCCCCCCTCTCTGAAGGAGAAGATCCTTTTCCCAGGATCCTCTGAGGATCCCTCTCCCTCAAATTGGAAGATCTGTACCTCCTCCTCAAACTGAGTCTGTTTGGGTCTTTTGTTTCTCCTACCCCCCTCTGCTCCTTAGGAGGCAGACTTTCAGGGGGAAGAGATTTTGTTTCTGGTTCCTGGGTTTCCAGGGGCTGTTTACAAGTGAGGAAGGAAGCTTCCTCCAAGGCTTTACACCCCCCTTCCCTTTGTGCCTACTCCCTGGGAACCGGTGAGTTATCGGGGTGCTGCCCCCGTCATTGATCTGGAGCACCAGGTCCAGAGTTGGGTGCGTTCTGCGCCGGCATGCCAATCTGAGGGTTCTGCTGAGCCCTCAGTATGTGACCCAGATCCCGCGCCATGTTTTGAACCTGGCGCTCTAACTGGGAAACCCGCTCAGGCTGATACGGGGCCCTGTTTTCTCCCCTGGGCTGATCCCGGGAAGGGTAGCTATCCCTTCTTTGGTAGTAGCCCTGGTTGGGAAGATTTGGATACCCCTCCACCCTTGGCCTCCCCTCTCCCGGATTCGGTTGTCTGGGCTCAGGGAATTGGGGAAAGAAGGGTGGAGGATTTTGGGGCTGGAAGTTGGGTGGATACCTGGGGAAAAAGTTCTGCCCAGGATTTGGAGAATTTCTGCCCTCCGGTGGGAAGTTAGGAGGGAAGTTCCCTGGGTTAGGTGCTTGGCTGGATTCCCCCCCTTGGGCTGGAGGAGTCCACACATAACCCAGGATGGGTCGATTTCCCTTGTAACGGGGACTTACATAATCAGGAGAGCGAGGGACCCCATTGGTGGGGCTGCCTCCTTGGCTCCCTGTCTGTGACTGGCCCGAGGACCTTCTGGGCCTAGCATTATTAGGTGCAGGTAGGTTTTTAGGCCCCCCCATCTCCAAATCCAAAACGGGGTTGACCTTTACCTCTGCCACCTTGGCAGCAGCAGGGGTGCTGTTGGTTTTGGGATTTTTCTAGGTATTGCTTTTATTTTCTATGGTCTAATGCACCTCATAGATCCGGGTAGCCTGTTCAATGACCCAGTCTAAAGATCTTTTCTCATGAAAATCTCTCACGAGCTGGGTCATTATATATTTGGACAAGGCATGGAAAAATGTATTGACAAATTCTCTGCTGTCTGTGCGCACCCTTCTGGTGGTCAGCGCAAAGGCACGTTTCAGTTCTTGCACGAATTCTTGTGGGGCCTGATCCTCCCCACATTGCAAATTGTAGGCTGCCTTGCGAGCCTCTTGAGGATTTCTGTGAACAGAAAAATGTTTCAAGATGGCCGCCTTATAGGTGGACCACCTCAAATGATTTTGGTCCTCCAGCCCCGCAAAGAAACTGGAGTATTCTGGGGAGAATGTCCATTTGACGTACTGGATGCAGCTACTGCTGTCCTTCAAATGGAAAGTCTCCATCATTTGCTCATAGAGCTCCAAGTGTTCCCAAACAGAGTACTTGGCGTTCTTATGATAAGGCGTGATGACACTCCTGATTGCCTTAATCTGTTTCAATGGGTCCTTAAGCAAGGCCCTTTTTGCCTTATTGGCCTTTTTGGTTCGGGTAACCCTCGTCCATTCGTCCTCTGACTCAGAGGCACTGCTCCCAGAGGTTCCTGTCTGATCTTCCAGGTTTTCCCGAATTCTGCAAGCCTGGGAATGGCTGGCAGAATGTGGGGACCTGGTCTCCTGTGTCCTGTACCGTTCAGAGGAGTCTTCAGATTCCTCTTTGCTGCCAGGATTTGATGGGTACCCCCCCTCCCACTGACCTAACTGGGCAGAAGTTTTCAGGATGCCCTTAATGGGCCTATTCTCCTGGGGTTCCCCACTAAATTGCACTGTGCTTGGGTGCCCATACCCGGATGCCCGCCCATCCATTCCTGGGAGGTTCTGGCCTATGAGCCCCATGCTTCTGGCTGGATAGTAATCTGCCATCCCTGTGGCCCGGTGTTCATGTGCGCCAGGGGATGTGGGGGTGGCAGAGTCCAGGGACTGAGAGAGATTAAGGCCTCTGGTACTAGGGCTCCTGGGGTTATGCTCAGGAGTTTCTCTTTCCCAGCGAACCTCATCTCTATCCGCCCCTGCTCCCTGTTGCAATGCAAGAGCCTGCGCCTTCAGTTCCTCAGTTAAGGCCTTACTAAACTCTATCAGTCTCTCCTGCATCGCTACCTATTGTTGGAGTCTATCATTGTGCTGGCAGAGAGCCTCATTCTCTCTCTGTGCCTCCTGATTGGTCCTGGAGCACTGGGCCAGTTTTTGCTGCAGGAGGGTTACCTCCTGAGCTGTGTCCCTATTGGCCTGCTCCTTTCTTGCCAGAGCATCCTCCACCCTCCTGGTGTGTTCTAACAAGTTCTGGTGTTCTTTTTGGAGGTCACCCAGCCCCTGGAGGGCCAAGTGATTTTCTTCTGTTTTTCTGTTTAAATGGCAGACTTCCTGGCCTAAGGCGTCTCTTTCCTGACTAAGAGCCTGCATTTGTGCCGCCAGGTCGTCCCTCTGCCTTTGAAAGGCACCAGCTTTCTGGCGTTCTTCATCAAACTCTGCCTGGGTATCCAGGTCTTTCAAAATCAGCTTGTTGCTCTCTGCCTTCACTCTATCTAGATGACTTTGCAGGGTGGCTACCTGCTCCGTGCATGCCCTGTTAAAGTCTAATTGTTGCTCCAGCTTTTTCTGGCTCTGCAGTAAGGAGTCCAAACTGTCTTGGTGCTCCTTCTGCAGGGCCAGAAATCTAGTATCCTGGTCAGCCTTTTCCTGTAGCAGTATATCCATGTCCTCTTTTATTTTAATGATATACTGCCTACTATCATTTTCTGACTCCTGGCTCCTCTGCAGCCTCTGCTCAGAAGAGTCCAGATCAGATTGGGCCTTCTGTAATGCCAGCAGTTGCCTACTCGCCAGATCTTGGCCTTCAGCACATTTGTCCTGCATGGCTCCCATATGTAAATATAAATATGCTGCTACCCTGGCAATCTTGTTGTGCTCATCCTTGGCCTTAGAGGACATATATAGTTCACTCAGGGCCACATGTAAGGGACCCGGGTCTCTCCATATATCTGACCCTGTTTCCGTGATCTGGGGTGCGATTGCTTGCAACCAGACCGTCTGGTCCTGATGAGTCCACTCATCTCTCACAAATAGCTTATGTAAGAAGTGCTCTCTTGCTATTTTCATATCTACCA
Organism: Ambystoma mexicanum; assembly: GCF_040938575.1. Taxonomy (NCBI): domain Eukaryota; kingdom Metazoa; phylum Chordata; class Amphibia; order Caudata; family Ambystomatidae; genus Ambystoma; species Ambystoma mexicanum. Next base: position 359,406,006 of record NC_090940.1, read on the forward strand.
AGGTCGTCATTCTGGAATTTGAGTTCCTTCCTGACTTACAGAAGTTTGTATTTTATTTTTGCAAAACAGACCTTTTCCTTAGAGCGTTCCTTTGAGGAGTGCTTTACAGCGTAACACAGCGTGGTGATCCGACCAGATATGTGTATCTGGTCAGCTGGCACACTGTATTAATCTGCACAAGTGATAGATCTAATCCAGAATCCCCGGCTACGAGCCCCCAATTTGTAAGAGGATTCACTTCAACCCTACAGCTAAGTCAATGCCTAGTCTGGGATACTGAATGGAAACCCTTATTGATATATCTTTATGTCCAGTTCATGCGTTCTGGATGACTACCCCTATATAACACCCCTCTCTTGGAATCCCCCTGACCCCACTGAGCCAAGAAGTAGTTCTGTTTTGCAAGTTAAAAGGTTTATTTGAGAATTTAAACAATATGTATATATATATATATATATATATCACACTTTATAATAAATTAATAATTGAATATCACACTTAATCTGATATGATAAAGATTAACAACGGAGAATCTGGCACTAGCCCACTTCTTTATAATCACTAAGGAGTTGACATGAAATGGATAAGGTAGCACACTGGTAAATAGGGACAGAAGAATAATGTGGTAGAGAATGCTTTATAGGGTTCAAGGAAATGCAAGGTTGAATGAATGAAATGCAGTATAGAAGATAAACTGATATGGTTTCACAAAAGACAAGGTAATCACTTTCCCTTTGTGGCAATTCACCCCCCCTATACAATGTAAGGAGATGGAAGGAAGAGCACACGGTTCAGGTATACAATCACAATGTAATACAGAGTTCCAGTTTCCCAGCAAGCTTAGAGGAGAATAGATATGAGTTTTACACAGGCTCAAAATGCTTTAAAATGTGATAGCAATATATTGGAAAATGTGCTAAAATGATTTTAATTCCCTCTGGAGGTTCAGGTTGGGGATTAGTTGGTTTAAATAAGTTCAGACTTACTTTAGCAATGTTCTAGGAATGATTGGCAGGTTAAACACATTTTTGGCAAATGAAAGCAAGGAAGCTGCTGTTTTCACATGTGGAGAATTTTGCAAATCGCGGCAAATTTGCGAGTGCGTTTTTCGCGATTGCGGCAAAAGTATAGGGAGTAGGAATGCGGTTCTAGGTTCGTTGGAAAGCCAAGATTCCCAGCTTTCAGAGGAAAGTTACTGCAAGTATCTAAGACAAACGGTCACAGAGATATGAGCGATATGGTAAAGGTCGTTTTTCAGATTTGAAATTTTAAAAGTTCACAGTGACAAGTTACAGCTAGCAACTAAAAATGACAGGTGACAGCTTTGCAAATGACAGGTGACAGTTAGGAGACAGTTCTGGTTAGATTAAAATAGATTGAATTATATTATTTTAACTAAGAGTATGGTTCTGCACAGTTCTGCTAGGTACCCACAATATATTTTTGAAATAAATGGGCCTCGCCACGGATCTGGTCAGGTTTTCTTCACTCGCCACGGACGGTCTCTGCGCACAGCGGTCTGGGTCAGCTCTCTGGTTCTGCGAACAGCGGTCTGGGTCAGCTCTGCTCTGCCTCTGGTTCTGGATACTGCTCTGCTTTCTCTGGGTACAGCACTGCTTCTGGATCTTTCTGCACAGCTTTCTCTGGACCCAGCGCTGATCTGCACGGCTCCTGGATGCTGCTATCGCTGTTAGGTTTGCTGGATGCTGAGGCCCACTGAGAAGAGTTCTCAGTTTGTGGGTTTAGGCCCTTGCTTTGAGTTCTGAATCAAGTTCTTTGGAGTTTTAAAGTCTAAGTGTTGAATCTAGTATCTTCTGGATGTTGTGTGGTCCGGCAGAGCGCGTTGCAGCAAATGGAATTGAATGTCCCTATCTGTCCTGACTGTCTGCTTTTATGTGTTTTGAAAGTGGGTGGAGAGGCTACCTTTCTAGACCCTACCCCTCTCCACTTGTCATTGGCCACTTCATCCTCTTCCCCTTGATTGGGGGAATGAAATGAAGTGTCATCATGATGAGGTCTGTTTATGATACGGAGAACCCACCCCTGTCAAATTACACACAATCTATATTTTGACCCAAAAGACATATTTGCACAGGTACACATTTGTTTAAAATTACATGCACCCATCACATATCACAGAAGGTATACCCTGTCCAAATCTGCTCTTCCTGAGAGCTTGCATTGAGAAATGGCAACATTTGCACTTTTTAACTGGTTTTGCAATATCGGACATTAACCCAAATTTACACACATGTGCGCAAGGAGTATGGACATTAATTGATGAAGTGTCAGATTTTAACATGCATAAATTTTAAGTAATACCCTCTTAACTGCTAGCTTGCCCCCAGATCATACCACCGGTTCTAAAAACCTCTTAAAATGTGGCAGAAAAATCACAAGAATTATGGTATCATTTATAAAATTTTCACAAGTCCGCTCTATGAATGATCCATCTTTTTAGAGTCATGTTCTGGCCCCAAAGGGGTGTGGTTTCCCCCCAGCACAAGGTTGAATTTCTGGTTGTTCCAGTTCTGCCAAGCCAGCTTGCTCTCACATGCAGTGCTCCTCCCCTTTCCTTCCAGGAGGAAGCCACATGTACGACTCCCACCAATAAAACATTTGCCTGAGTCAGGACAGGGCTTTGTTCAATTTCCTGCAGAGCCCAGGTAATTCAATCAGAGAAGTGTTATATCCCTTTTGGTGGGACCAGCAAAAGGCAGCTAGGCCTGGGAACACAGCTGTTGTGCAAGTCTCATCTCCTGTCGGGGGTAGCTGGTGGGCAGAATTCAGTTCCTTAAGCCAGGCCCCAGCTAATGTCACTTTTAGTTACCCAGTTTTCTGCATTCAAATAAAACTAACCATTTTTACATATGCAGCTAGAATGCTGATTCTAAGTTTAAAACTATGACATTTAAACAATTGCAACCTATGTGACACTCAAAAGTAGGTCACTCATTTCTTTTAAACATTTAGATTTTTAGTGTCTTTCAGTCCAAATTTACTTAAACTGCTGAAATCCACAGCTCAGCCAGTCTTGTTATAAACCTTCAAGTCACTTCAGAATATAACTTTACATTGTATCCACCCCTCAGTAAGTCTTTCTTTGGCCTGCTTTGGGTTCATTTATTCAGTTTTACACAAAAAAAAAGTCTGGTGTTGTTTTAAAACGCCGGCTTTCTGATAGTGGTGAGTACTGGTAATGCACCCATTTTTGGGATTTAAGAAATGAATTCCCCACAATTCTAGGTTGCTTTTGGCAATCAGCATTGCCATTCCCAATGGTTTCAGGCTACTGTGTGGGTAGTCCAATGGTGGTTTTAGGCAGTGCCCTTCTGTGCCCATAACATCGGCAAAAATGGGTGGCAGCCTATTCTTCATGCCTTTCCCTGGGCATTTTCTGGGAAGCTCTGGCCATCATGATGTTTTCAATGCCAGTACTGCACAGTTTTTGAGGTAGGGCTCGGATGAATGGGTAAAAACATCCCACAAACTCAAAGGTTGTTGAGCTCGACTGCAAGACGAAAACACAGTTCACCATTTTAGAACATGGAACATGAGTTAAAATCAAAATGGCGGATGAGTCTCAAAATGGCGGTGAAGTTAAACCAAAAATCAGAACTTTGCAATGTGTTTTCCATGTAACGCGAATGGGCTTAGGTCAATATACACAATAAGTAGGCACTATATGATTAGGGTTTAACAGTTTCATAAAATTGGTCAAATTTCAAATCCTTATTGCTAAATGATAACGTATTGGTGAATATGTGCATTGGGATTTATGAATGCACCGTGCTCCTATCATGTTTTCAATGGGTTTTTGAATTGTGGAATTGTGTGAGGATATATGGGTTCAGATGAAATGCCCCACTAAATGCATGGAGATGGGTTATTTCCAAGAGTTTGACCTTTTGGAATGTTAGACGCTTACATAGTGTAAAAAAAAACTGATTTTTAAACTGTTTTTGCTGATGGTAAGTAAATCCTGTGCCTGGATCTAGTTTTAAAAGCATTACTCAATGTACCAGGGTCTATTGGGTATATCATTCAGATTGTGGTAGTATCAGCCCATACCATTTTACATTAATCACCCTCAGAATGGGAAGAGACCCACATGGAAGGTTTGCAGCTATGCCCAAGATGTTGGTTCAAACTACATAGGAAGCAGAGCAGGAGTTTGCTGACCTCAGTGCACAGTTGCTGTATTGGTACACTTAGGAATACAGCAGAGATAATGTTATGAGAGAGACACCTAGCATACCGAAGCCACCCAGACCACAGTAAACCCACCCATTGACCCAAAGTCAGCCATAAGGAGTGGCTAATGCATGCATGGGGAATTGCATCTCCATACACGGCTTCCGTGGGAACACACATTTTATCATTGAGAGGAGACTGCCGAGGACACAGTGGCTACCATGCAGGGTTACTTTGAACAGCTCATGGAAGTAACTGGGAAGGGAGCTTACAAGGTGCAAGAGGCTATTGGCATTGTGAAACCATTTACATGGGCCTAAATGAACCACAATCAGGCCTTGTTGCAGCAGGATCTGGGACCACTGCCAGCATTAACAGAACATCCAACGACTGGTGGCTGTGATGGATAGACAAAGTCCCACCAAAGGATGGAAGCGTCCATGGCAATAACCAGCATACTCACTGCAAGTTAATCAGTAGGGGCCACACCTGCTTCCCGGAGCACCACTGGCAGTTCCCAAGACAGCCAGGAAACATTTGACTCACAGTAACGAGAGGGAGCATGCAATGTGTGATGCACATGTTTATAGAGTGCATGCCTGTGGGCAACCTGCCCTCTCCAAACAATCAGCAGGTTGATTGTGGCTGATACATGGTGTTTCAGAGTTATACCCTTACATAGATCATTAATGTGCCTGCACACACCTTTTGCTCACATGAGTCCTGGTGAACGTGCACACTCGTGCTATTTGCTAGAGAAATAACATGCGATGATATGATATGATATGGCATTTATAACGCGCCCATACACAGATGTAGCCTTAACGTTGATATCTAATAGGCAGACATTTTTCAGTTGACTTGGATTAAGTATGACCCTAAAGTAGGACAGCTGGGGAACAGTGATGTAAAATGAGAAATGGAGATGGGCGTGAAGGGGCATGGAAGGTGGGTAGTGGGAAGCTGAACCCCCCATAAAAAAAGGATTCAATTGAAAATAACGATGTCTGCCTTAATTATGGCGACCAAATCATGTCTACCTGTTGCTTTTCTATTCTATCTAGTGGTTGTCGGCCAAAATACCTGTTATTGAATCCAGGACTGTGTCTCTGTGTTTCTGCTTTTTATGGATATGTAGCTCATAATACATCTAAGGTGTGCGGCTGCAAATGCATGAATGATGGTTCTTTATTACAATCATTCATCTGATCGTGTCTCTGCCTTTTGTGCATTTCCTTTAACATTAATTTAGAATGAGCACCACTGTATAGCTAATATTAATTGGCTGTATTAGTATTATGCATCTCTCATGCTCAGTATGTGTTCCATTATTTAGCTTTGTAATGCATTGTTTAATGTAGACATGAGAACTGCTTGGTCATATATCCCCAGCAATGTCTTTGTGAATTGGCTTCGGTGTATGCACACGTCTAATAAATACAGCTAGATGCCAATCCTGCATGTAGAGACACACTTTTGGTTTTGTTTTTGAAGTTTGTACTTAGTGCAAAATGAATGAAATCGCAAACTATGCATACAAAGTTTATAATCCCAATGTACCAATTTTTAAGCCACACAAAACGTGTACTGAATACAGAGCTTGACTTAGTAATGCCATAAGCTGGGCAGGTGTAAGTACTTTGACTTAATGTACACACGCTCTCACGTTTAACAGATTCCCCACTCTCTGCTTTGTTGTCCAAGGATGGTTGCGTGTTAAAAAAGCAGTTTAGAAACCAAAACATTGTGATATACTGCAACACGGAAACAGTGAACACCAAAGAGGTGCAGACTGAATGACATTCTCATGTCTTTCTTGTCTGTTGTTTATAAAATATTCACCCACAGAATGATTCAAACAAAGCACGCTCCAGGGAATGGATTATTGTTCAACATCAGGCTATCTGTCCATATCCTAAAGGGGTGAACAATGTACAACACAATGCAGTGAAATGACTCAAGGAACAATCTGGCCCCAGAGAGTCTGCATGTCTAGCCTTTGGCCATTGAACCCTGCCAGTTATCTTTTCTTGTGACATATTGCTGTGCAAGTCTAACTCTATATGGCAGGAATACAGAATACTAAAAAAAAAAAAGTCAATGTACTGCACATAATAAAACAATGTTTTTCCTAACATCTCATTGGGGGGAAAAAAAACCGATCTCCCGCAAATGCCTGCTTATGCATTTGAAGGGGAATCTAAACAATAATCACATTCGCTGTCACAGAAAGAAGGTTGTGCTGCAAATACATTTATTAAAACCACATCAGAATGAACAGGCTCGAATGGAAAGGAGAACTTTAACACGTTTGTTCCCGACTTTCTAGCAGTATCTGGTAGGAATTACACCATTGTGCAAGATCAGGCTCTGTTATCCTTAGACCACACAAAACCAAGAAATGATCCAACTTTGGGTGTTTTAACAACAACAAAACTGTAGACGCTATAATTGATGATAATATAAATTCTAGATGACTATGAAATGTGCATGCCATTGTATTTGACTAGTGATAGATTATTAAACATTCCATGAAATATAAAAAAACGAATTTATCAAACACGTTTCATTTGTAATTGATATTTTAAAATAAGCACGAATTGATCTGCAAAAGATATGGGAAAAGTTTACATGGAATGGCAATTGTCCAAATTGCAGTCACTATGCAACATTATGCTTTAATGTCAATAAAAGTGTGCTGCTGTCCTTTCCGGATCTGAGAACTTCCTTTTATATTATTTTGTATTCTGATCAATAGAGAGATGAACAATCTAAATAGAAAGGCCATCATTAATTCATAGAGCAGTATGCACATTGGAACTGAACAATTCATAAAAAAACATATTTAATGCATTGGGCCTCATTACGGGTCTGGCAGGTAACCCTGCCGGTGAGACCGGCGGGTTGCTGCCGGACCCGTAAATAATTACTGGCACCTGACTTGCTGGTAATACCGGGGTATTATGACCTTGGCGGCCGGGAAGTCAGGCACCGGTAATTTTGTAAATCCCCATTCCCATGGAGCCCCATAGGACTCCATGGGAATGGGGACCATGGAAGCACTGGCACAGTTAACAACGGTGCCGCTGCTTCCATGAAACTCTGAGGGCGGGTGCCATTCCGCCCGCCAGGTCTGACCCTGGCAGGCGGGACAGCACCCGCCAGCAGATTTGTACTGTGCCGGTCTGGTAACAACGGTGCCGGCTGACCAGCACCATTGTTACCAGACCGGCATAGTTATAATGAGGCCCAGGGGGAACTACATCAATGAGGTTGATTGTAAAGGATGATGGGGAGCTTTCATATTTCTTAATGAACTAAAGAATGTATGATAATTGACATAAATAAATAACAGGGTAAGGGAAAATCACTACATCCACCACCATTTCACTGCAGAGGCCACACAAACGTATTATAATCCACATGTTCGTATGATTTGGTTGACGTTAATGGAGTCAGCTAGATTCTTAAATGCATGAAAATCTCAACAAGTGCCATGATTTTGCAAAGCGGTACACAAACAATTACACATCTCACTGCGAGGCATGCATTCTACATGAAATTATCACAAAATGTGTGGTTCGCAAAAAGTGACCCAAAATATACCTCATTCCGAGTTTGCTGGTAAAATGCCAGTATTACTGGCACTCTGAATGCCAGAATTACTAGCATATTCCAGATCCGCAGAGCTGTATGCTTACCCCCTTGCCGGAAACGGTATTACTGTCATGCCAGAATTAGCAGCAAAGACCAGGGCTGGACTGGCCCACTGGAACACCAGGACTTTCCCCAGTAGGCCTCAGGGCACAGGGCCTCTTTTTGTGCTTGGGGGTCTTGGGGAAGATCGGATACATACATTATTTCGGAACAAATCACCCAGGCCAACCTGGGTGGTTCGCTCATCACTGGCTGGCGTCTGCGCATTTCTATCCATCCATGGCCGGCGCCTGCGCGTTAGTGGGGGGCACCGCAGGGCCGGGCAACAGCCATTTGCACGTGCCCCAGTGTGACATGCGCAGGCCAGGTGCAGGCAGCTCGGGCTGCAAGTCTGCCGGCCATCCTCGGTGATGACTTGCTGCTGCTGAAATGGAGTGCTGCGCTCCGACAGGAGTGCGAGGCAAGGCAGGGTGAGCTCAGGCGTGTGTACTTGATTCACTTATTCTGTCAGGAGCCCTTATATGTTTTTTTATTTTGGCGTCATGGGACTAATCAATCTTTCCCTCTCTCCTGGGAGTGGAGTCGCTTCAAAAAGAAACGGCCATTGCACTCGTAGAAGATACATTCGTTTAATGACAGTGTGTTAAACATAATGTCAATGACAATATGTGTCATTAGTGCGCTGGAACATTTGGGGATTCAGATCTGCATTGTTGTTTACCCTAATACGCAAATGCTTTCAGAACTAGCATTGGCTTCTCGGATAAAAAGAAAAAGCATTTCCCCTTAATGTTAACCCTGATATTTTGGGGGACATAATGTTGTTGGTTTAAGTGGCTGCACAATTCAACAGATATAAATGCCACTGAGATTGGCGCGTGTGTTGTTTCTTTTTGTTTTGGGTGCTTTGCACAGGAGTCATGGTTAGACAGTGTTTTCTGTTGGTTATAAGTGAAAATGGGTGATTTGGTCTCCGGCTGGTGCTGCTGTTGAAAGGCCAGAAGGGCTGGGAAAAGTCAGCCGCATATCAGAAACGGATCACCTGGCAAGCCCCTGTGCTTTTCACGGATGTGCACCAGTCGTTCGCGAGAGAACACTACTGCAGTGCCAGGATTGCAGAAAAGAGCTTTCTGAATTTCTGTTCAGACTGGCATCTCTAATGCCCTGTTTGTGCGTGAGTGGCATACACGAGGTAGGCAGGGTGCTCTATGTTCTGCAAGCAGCATTCACATTCTGCTGGGGTCCGAAGCAGGGACACTGGCTTCATATATGCCTAGATGTTCTGCTCATGAAAACTCAGGGGTGGTCTGTGTGAAAGTGTGATCACAATGCCTGTGGAATTACTCCTTACTCTTTCTATGCAGGAAATATTTAAACACTCTTAAGTTTAAAAGGTGCGCACCATTTACTATGCTCACTGCCAACAATATGATAGGAACGCTACTACCTTGGGATCGTTTCTGGGTGCTCGTGATTATTCTTCTGTAAGGCAATTGTTTTTTTGTTCTGTGCACTTTGCTGCTTTCTTCGGTTAAAAAGATCAATTGAATGAAATTTGTATACGCCACTTTAACATCTGTTCACTTCCTGTGCCATCACCTGCCATTGCAAGAGACGTCTTGACTCTGGGTGAGGCAGATATCTGTTCACTTCCTGTGACGTTACTTGTCATTGCATATACTAATGACTCCCGCTATGTTTTTTCAGGACTGGTGCCTTGGGTCTTTGGAAAATATGCCTTTTCTTGGTCTTGGAAATCATGGATCCGCCTCAAATGCGTGGATTTTATTGGTTGGGGACATCCAAATTCTGAGACCCTCATAATGAGGTAACCATTTCTAATGCTAAACATGCAGGTCCACATGGCTTTAGTAATTCCTAATGCAAGCAATAGTTTCACACGAGCCACACACTGGGTATTAAATGCAAACTGTTCAATGTTAATACCGAACATAGTCAGTGCTCAGAATTTGCATTCGCCAGTGATAATTGACATTTTTGGTAAATACAGTTGGCCACATTACGAGTTTGGCAGTAAGTGGTAAAGTTGGTGGTAACAATGTACTGTGAACTGAACCACTACGGCAAAATACGGGTTTGGACATGAAGTGGAAGATTTACTTCCAGGAAAATTCTGGAGTTAAATCCTCCAACTCACAGCTGAAAAAATCGGTAAAATCGGCAGAATTTCCACAGCGGAATTATCGCCGTGGTAATTCCACCAAAAAAGCCCCACAGAGTCCCATGGACTCGAAAAAAAAAATGGTATTTACACCGCCACTTGTAATCCAGCAGTAATTTGGCTGGAACACGTGGCGTTAATGGTAATTCAGTTTGGTGATATCTGGGTGGATTTACTGCCCAGATACCAGCAAACTCATAATGTGGCCCAAAGTGTGCTGTGTGTAACTGGAGAATTGAGGTAGCCAGTGACTTTTTATGGATGGTTAGTAGCTTGCAACTTGAAAAAGTTCCTGTTGACATATTAAACATGGCCCACACAGTCAATTAGTGGTGTATCTGAGTAGTATGTGCATGCTCTGTCATAGCTTGTGCCTTTTATATGGTGCCCAATGCAAGCAGTAACATGCTAGAGTCTGACTGAACCTTCCGGTCATTAACAGTTCATCACTCTTCCCTGCCTTAATCATACTGCTGGAAGTAAAGCCCCACCTTTGAGACAGGCATCTTTGCTGACCCACCAGTTCTTAATTCAGCTCTTCGACTCCAAGGAGAGCCCCATCCTTTCTCCCATACATACACACTCTCATTTGGCAGGTGTCTACTCAGTTCAAACTCATGGCAACCCCCGTGCACCCATTCACTTCAATAGACGCTCACCCACCCAAAACAAAACCATCTAACTTCAACAGCCCTAGTAACACAAAAGGATGAGCTGTGTGCCCATGAGTTGAGTTCCTGTTTGTGGCCATTTTGGAACAGGCAAGTAGGAGGCCTTTTTTCCACATGCACTGGGATGACCCCCTACTCAGCTTTCCATAAACCGAGAATGTTTTCAAAGTGAGCGATGGAGGTCATCAAGTTTTGGACACATATTCTGTCCTCTCGCTATGTCCCGGCTACCTTCCAGTATAGTATGAGTGTGTGTGTTTTTTTTGTGGGTAGTCAAGGCTGGGGTGTGCATTGACCCAAGGGTATACCTGGTCAATACCCTAAAACTGCACCTGGAGTGAAAAGTATTGAGGTGACTGTGCATTCATTACATTCTTAGCCTACATGGGCAACAGTATCAATAACTCTGAGAAATTGGTACACTCGCTGAATATATTCACAGTATGCATACATATTGGTGAGTGCACACAGTGCTGACTGGCTTCATTGAAACCCATTCAGTGTACTCATAGTGTATATATTGCTGGGCACAGTGCTGTCTTAACTCACACTCATTGGCTGTATTCAGATAGTTTGCACAGTACAGATGGGCACTTTGTTGTCTACATCGAGACCTATTAGCTGTACTTGGGAGTGTATGCTTGGAGTTTGTGCATGGTGCTGCCTTCATTGATCCTTATTCATTTGACTCGACGTGTACATGCACAACAGATCAGACAGAGTATTGTCATCATCGTTACCCACCAGTATAGATAGTATTGGGCAGAATGCTGAATTCTTTGAGGCCCATTTGTAATTTTAAACAGGTCTATACTCAGAATATACATGGGTGACTTGGACACTTAGCTTGCGTGCAGTGTAGACTTAATTGACTCTTCACTGTGCTAAATGCTAGGCACAATGCTGGCCCATTGACAATTATTCGTTTTACTCAGTGTACACACATTATTGGTTGGACACATCTGGCTTTAATTGTGACCCATTTAAGATAGTTACATTGCATACATAGTAAGTATTGGACATGTTGCTAATTTCTTTGTGGTTCTTTTATAATTTGGCGCATGTCTTCACTCAGAGTGTCCACATGTAAGGTGGTTTGCACAATACCGGTTTGAGAACCTTGTGCACTTGGGATGTCCTTGCAGTAGCAGAAGTTGTTTTGAGGCAATGTAGTGTAAACTTTGGTCACGTGCACAACCTTAACCTCATTGACACTCATTCACTGTGCTAAGGCTTATTATGGTATGTTACTGGGATTTATTATTATACTGTGCGCAATGCACCACAGCCATTTGTATGGTACTCAGAACGATATGGGTAAAAACAAATCTACTCCTTACCCATTTCTGAGAACCAGTCGGGCGCTTAACATCAGAGCTATCCACCAGGACTGAGTCCTGACTGCTCCATTATGAGGCCCTGGTCAAGGCATCCATTCCTCTTGGGATTTGGATGCCTGTTCTCCATTTAGCAGTCTTCTATACACCCTCATATTCCTGCCTGCCTTAAAAAATGAGCTATGATTATCAGAACAAGATGACAATGTTCTTGACTATCTTTAAATACTTTTTTGATATTGCAACTTAACCGCCCATTGCGTCTCGAGGAACATGAGTGGTTTTGACTGCAACACTGCAAATGCATGTTTTTCCACATAGCACTTTGTCTCGCCCATATTTGGGAGATTTCCCAATTTGGCAAGCTAAGGGGCAGTGACATGATGAATCCGGGTTCTAAATTTTGCAATGCCAAGCAGTTAAACCTTTCGAGGGTTGGCCTCACTTGCTGTGTCCACTCGTTTTGACAAATTATGGGGCCACTTTGAACAATATTTCCGGGGCCACTATATCTTCCCAGTCCAGCCCTGGCAAAGACCAAAAATTGCTGGTATTTCTGGCAGAAATGTGCCAAAAACAACGTTACCTGCCTGAATCAGCGGTGCCGGCAATTCCAAAGCAAGAATTATCGGTGCTAGAATTACTGGCACCGGAAGTAGCTTAAGCTACTGAAATACACAATCAATTTAAAATCATACACTTCCTACTGCCATCCACCCCATCCAACACTGCAGACATGCCAGGCAGCAGAAAATCAAGGGTGCCAGAGGTCTGGCTACGCAAGCTACATTTTGTGGAGCCAAAATTGACTGCACTGACCGACAATGTGGTTGCCAATACATATGCACTATTTGGGGCCGGTTGTCAGAGGGCAAGCCAAAGGAGGAAGACAGCAATGTGGCAGAAGGTGGCGGACAAGGTTACTGCAGTGGGGCCTATCCCACGCACACTCAGTGACTACCACAAGTGCTGGGATGACCTGCGGCAGTGGGTCCGCAACATCTTGACAACCCATCAGAGGGAATCTGCAGCCACAGGAGGAGAGACGGTGACATCCCCAACCCTAATGCCCTGGGAGGAGGTGTGCAGCTCCATCTTGCACAAGGAGGTCATCGAGGAAATCGGGGCTGCAAAGGCTGGTGCTGGGACTCAAGGTGATGGTGGTAAGTACAACAAAGCCCATGTAAATGCAAATTATGTGCCAAAATAAATGCATCTCCAGGCAGGGAAACATGGAACAGGTCCAACATATGTCAGTCACAGCAAATGGGCCAATCACACACACACATGCCAGGGGTTGCCTGCAGACATAGTCATACCACGCACCATAGCTGACATGCATTGCTAGACAGATGGACACATGATGAGCGCCGATGTGCGCAAAGGTAGAACAGGACTTGAAACATAGGCCCACCGCACACACAACAAACCACCTTGGCAGACCAACAGTCAATGTGCACCATTACCATCCACATGAGGAAGCACACATTGGCGCAAACAGACCAAACGAATAGCATGACAAGATCAGGACACACACACTGGAGCATGAGTGTAATGCAAGCCCACAGATGTGACTCTCTGAAGACTAACTGCACGCTTATCTCACCCAAACAAGCACATCCTCTGACAGCGACAAAGCTGGTATGTCATCTGGCCAGGCATGTGCAGTTGGGAAAACCGGACCACCACCATCTGCAGCCCAACCACAGCCACCTCCTGCATCCCAACCACAGGCAGCTCCTGCAGCCTAATCACAGCCAGCTCCCACAGTCTGACCACTGCCAGCACCCACAGCCAGACAACTGCCAGCTCCTGCAGCCTGACCACTGCCAGCTGCCACAGCCTGACCACTGCCAGCTCCCATAGCCCGACCACTGCCAGCTCCTGCTGCCGAACATCAACCAACACCACCTGTCGTGATGGTTGCACAGCAGCCAACACCACTGCCAGACAGACAAGACCCATCTCAGTCACCCTACCATCCCTCCCGTGCCCTAAAAACCGCCAAGGCCACACCAGCCACCATCCTTTTGTGGCAAGTATGGCACGGATGAGGAGGAGGAGAAAAAATAGGAGGAGGAGGAGGATAATTCCGAGGATGAGTACATCGCCTCCCAGATCCCATTGTTTAGCCTGGTCTCCCTGAACAGCCCCCCTCCACCAACCATGCCCAACATCCAGGACATGGATGTGCTGATCCGTGCCATGGACCCAGCACAATACAGCATGATACAGATGCTCCCTGAGACGAGTTGTTGGGGGGTAGGAAATGTATTGCCACTAACTGGCCATAGTGATAACTCACCAGTCTGCCTAGCCACCTTCATAGTTTGAATTGAACACAACCATGCTTATACTGTACCACGACACACAATCATGCATCAACACCACATGATGGCTACCAAACATAAAAATCCCCAATGCTCAGTGGATGTACATTATAAAAACATAAACGAAAAGATCAAATTACAAAATCACATACACCACTAGTCTGCATTTTGTAATTCAAACTTTTTTGTGGTCCTCCACAACACATGTAATGTATGCGGCGGGCACACCTGCAACCCCCGCACACCATAATATCGAACTAGGGGAGCGGGTGACACCACCATAACCCACGTTCCCAGAGTTCTGCATTTTTTGGTAGTAGGTATTTTATACCAGCCCGAATTCACACTATTTGTGCATTCAGTCTTTTATATATAATATTTTCATAAATTACCACGCTCAGTCACTGATTCAGCGACACAGAAGCTGCCAACAGCAAATTGTTCTTCTCCCTCTGAATCCCACTTACATTCTGCCCCAACGCTACTTCCATTGTAGACCCACCAGAGAGCCAAGGGACGTGGCAATAGTGCGTGGTTCAAGACACATTGACATTGACATTTACATGTGTGAGTAAGGATGCCCGGCAGTGGTGTTGACTATGATAGATGAATCTCAATGGTCTGTCTGTGCCTGCATGCCCCATGTCTCACCAGAACATACATCTCATGGCCTAAGTATCCCAGACTACTGACTAACTAGCTTTGGAGGGGTGGCGGTATTGCATTTTCGTACCTGTAGTACGTTGATTTCCTTTTGGGTTTGTAAAGGCCTGGTCAATGACTGCTGCAACACCAAACACATGCTGCTTTGGTGTGCTGTGGCCTGTAAATTGAGGCATGCAGTGGTTGGTCCTGCATGTGCAGGGTGCTTGCAAAACATGCATTTGTGGGATCCTCTGCTTTGCCTGTCACCAATGCAGCAATGTAGGCATAAATGCACATGTATTCACCTATTCACCCAAAATCTACGTCCTTTGTCCTCTGTGGCGCACCATGTAAATAGGCAGGGTGCTTTTCCGCAGGACCATAGAGTCGTCAGTTGACACTGTGAACTGCGCACAGCAGTGCATGATGTTAAGTTCAGCATCACATGTCAGCTTGACATTGAGGGAATGGTACTGCTTCTGGTTACTGTATACCTCCTCTGAGGCGTGGGGGAGCACCAGCTCTATGTGTGTGCAGTTTAATGCTGAAAACACATTGGGCATGCCCGCAATCACATAGAAGCGGGCCTTGGTGGTGTTTACCTATGCCTGGGTGGCTGGGAGGGGGATGTGCTGGCCCACATGGGGCAGGAGGGACTCCAGTACCTGCACCAGCACTCTGGAGAAAGCAGGCTGTCAAATGCCATGCAGCTGGCTCAGAATGCTGGAACATTACAGTACCCAGGAAGTGTAGGAATGACACCTGCTTCAAGAGCGGTGGTCTGGCTGCCCTGATGCTGATCCATCATCCTGGATGAGGGTCAGGAGGTCATAAATGGTCTCCTTCTCTAGGCAGTACAGAGTGTATATCTGACTGTCTGTGAGGGCCCAGGTTGTGGCCCTTGTGCGAGGGATCACATCACACCCCCTCTTCACCACCTGCCTCCTCTGTATCCCCATCCTCTTCCTCCTCCTCTCCATTTTGTCCCTGAGCTCCTGGCACCACTGCTGATGCTCCAGCAACATCAGCTGCACATCAGCATGCAGTGACTGCAGGTCCATGGTAGTGACAATGAGTTGCCCTATGATTGTGTTGGGAAGTGTTCTTGGGGTGGGTGCGACCCGTTAGTACTGTTCCTGTGTGCATCGCGTGCACCTGTGTGGTTTGGGTGCACCAGTGGCATTATTACTTCCATCTGGCTCCACTTACTGGCAGGTGGTGGTGTCTCTGGTATGGATTTGCTGGTAATACCGGTAAATATCTTGTTGTATTACCGGCAAGTCCATGCTCAAATGTGCCGGTAATACCATTCTGACGGTATTACCAGTACATGTTTCTGATGCTGGTTATTCCATGAGAGGTGTTCATCACCAGAAATTCCAGTAGATGGGTTTTGGGCAGCTCATACTAAGCCAGGCCTGCAAAAGTGCCAGTACACAGTATTATGATTTTTTATTTATTTTTTTGGTTTTATTGAGCATTTTTCAAACAAACAACAGTATCATTAAAGGTTCCTGGCAAACTCGTAATGAGTGTCAATGTATCAAGAACAAAAAAATCAAATAGTCGCCAAATACACAAGAATATTAGAGAAACCCTTGTGTTTCGTGCAAATTATACCACCCCCATCGCATTGCATGAAAAACATCTGTATGACCAAAATTGCCACATTTAACCTTGAAACCCTCGAGAAGCAGTATGTGCTCCCAAAATACCGGTGTGCTGCTTCTGGTGAACAGTGGAGTCTTTTGGTGTGAAATGGCAGACAAGGAGTGTCAGGGAGCCAAGGAAAGAAAGCAGGGCCATTGTGCCATTAATTGCACAGATGCTTAATGGGATCTGGTTGCAACATTATGTGTTACTACTGACTTCTGCAGTTGTATTCGATCTCCACTCTTGCTTCTCCACTCTTTTTGACTGCTTACTTTCTGTTCTCTCCTCCTTTCCCTTCTCCCTTTTCCTATCTCCTCCCCTTACTTTCTTCTATGCACTTACTCTATCAGAATTGTCCCTGGACCTAATATGATAGCAACCTTGTCTGTTTCCTCCACCCTCCCATTACTGTTTTTTCCTCCCCACCCCCCCTGCAGCACTATCTGAAATGTCGTCAGGCCTAGTATGATAGCCGCTTGTTTTGTTCCTCTCCTCCCTTTCTGCACCCCTCTCCCTCACCTTTTGTTTTTCTCCGGCTCTACTAAAAATGTCGTCAGGCCTAGTACGGTAGTCTCCTGTCTGTTTCCATTTCCTTCCCACTCTCCCCCTCCCTTCCTTATCTATGTCTTAGCTCTTGCACTATCTGAAATGTCGTCAGGCCGAGTATGATAGTTAATTTCACATTCTTACTGTTCGTGGCCTATAAGAATGTTGTTGTATTTTCCCTTGTTCCCTCCCTTGCCTTGAAGCGCTTTGAAACACATTGTGTATAGGCGCTATATAAACTATCATATCATATCATATCTCATTATGCTTTTCAGAGTGGAGTATGAGGACACTCTTGCTTCGTTGGCAATGCGCTAATACTTTCTGTATGGTCTGTAGTTGAAGGTCACCAACAGTATTTGCTGTGAGTGTGCACAAGCACACACCCTATGCCAAGAGACACTGGTCAGAATTTAAGAGTCACACCAAGAAGAACGGTGCTAAATAATGGCACAAGCAAGTGGGACGGGGGGTGTACCACTTGTGATGAATTGCCATCTGGCAAGGCTTTTTGATATGTATTAAATAATAAGTGATGCAGGTAACTCCATCTTTGAAAGGGTAATCTGCTGATCAGATTTCCCTTTCTTACGCTCCATGCCATGCTAGACTGGGGCTAAATCCGAGAAACGCTAAGGCACTATGTATTCGGCCTAACTTCACAAAGTGGATACTAGCCAATTATCAATACCCCTCCACCAGACTACAAGGCAGGGATGTCCCCTTCCCCCCCCTCATATTCGCCCTCTCCACAGAGCCGTTTACGAATAGAACTCGCACAACACAGCAATCCAGAAATCCAGGCCTGGAAATCAAAGGCCAAGTCTATAAAGCAGCCCTATACGCCGACAACGTCCTCTTAACACTGGCTCAACCCAAGGAGTCCATGAAAGCTCTGTGGACGGAACTGAAGGAATTCGGGGAGACATCAGGATTCCAGGTCAATCTCTCCAAATCCACAGCATTGAGTATCAACCTCCCTCGAACGCTGACAATAGCGCTGGAAAACGACTACCTAATTCCTTGGGCGAAAAAGGCAATTGCCCAATTTAGGGGTCCAGCTACCAGTCACACACAAAATATACAAAGCAAACTTCCCGCCACTCCTCAAAGAACTCAAAAGCGACCTAATTTGCTGGCAAAAACAGGAAATCTCCTGGTTTGGAAGAATCACGGCTCTAAAGAAGAACTTAATTCCCAGATTGCTATATCACTGCTCAGCCTTGCCCACCACCATTCCGAAACAAGTGGTGCGGATGTTGTAGAGGAGAATCATGAAATATATATGGGAAGGAAAACAGCCACAAATTCCTAGGAAGATTATGCTCCAAGGATGGGCGGTGGGAGCCATAGGAGTACCAGACGTTGAGAGATATGTCCTGGCAGCGCAGCTCTCGCAGGCCTTAGCCTGGTTTGCCGCTATCCCGAAACCCTGTTGGCTGGAGCTGGAGGAGACCTGGAGCCCAGTCCCGATAGTCTCACTGCCACAGATGAAAAGACTAAGTGACCGAGCTGGAACACAGCCCTTATCAGCGACTGAAAACATAGTGACAAACTGGAGGAAGGCGGCGCAATGGTGGAATAGCCGAAGCACAATAGGCCCACTCACACCGATCTGGATGAAGCCGGAATTCTCTCCGGGCACTAACCCCAATAATTTTCAGAAATGGAAAGAAGGAGGACTGGAGAAGGTGCAAGACTTCTTTGAAGAGGGAAAACCTCTGGACTTCGAAGCCTGCAAGGAGAAATTCAAAGTTCCTGAAGCAGAGAGGTTCGGATATTCACAGCTTACACACTGGCTCGCAAGCAGTATCATGAAAATCCTCGGAAGCAGAGACCTGACAGCCCTGGAGCGAACCCTCACAGCGATACCCTCTAAGGGTAGAATATCAACCCTCTACAAGATCCTTGACAGAACTGACCCAACCTGCAAAGAACCATACATGCTCAGATGGGAGAAAGACATAGGGAGGCCCATTGAACCGGAGGAATGGGTCCACATCTGGACCAGAGTGCACAGAAGTTCCAAATGCATAACTAACAAGGAGGGGGCATTCAAAGTATGCTATAGGTGGTATCAAACTCCAGAGACGCTCAATAAATGTAACCCCGCGATTCCCCCACTGTGTTGGAGAGGGTACCCGGACACTGTACCACCTACTATGGACATGCCCCAAGGCTACCGAATACTGGAAAGAAGTGTTAGACCAAGTCAACACAATCACAGGCCTCACAATCCCATGGGATCCTGGTATTGTCCTTCTGGGAGCAAGCAGCGAGGGCCAATTCCCTCTATCAGGCCACAGAGCAGAACTATGTGCCCACATACTGACGGCAGCTAAAATCTCAATAGCCAGGCTCTGGAAGAACCCAGGGGGTCTGGCAGTACAGATGTGGTGGATAAAGTGTTGGGACATAATAGCAGCCGAGAAAATAACAGCCCTTCAGTTTGGGAACAGAGACAAATTTTATCAAACCTGGCCCCCATTCCTGGACTACACACAGAAATACCCAAGCCTGGCCCGACAGCCTCCCTCCATCCCTCCGATGGATGGACAAATATGATTAAAGAGAAGGCCGGAAGTACAGGACACAAACCAAAGAGAAGGGAAGGCAGCAGTAAATACATAACGGTCCGGAACTACCTCTGCCCTCCCCCCTACTCCCTGACTCTCATGCTAGCTGGAGCACATACAAACTAATGAAGACTCGGTACCATGCAGGTCCATCCCGCTCCCGATGTACTCCTGCAGTCCAAAGAGCGTTTGCTGGTTCTGACTCCTGATATACAACCCATCATCTCCCCTCCCTCCCCCCCCCGTCGTCCCCACTGAGACTTTACAGTATTGTTGTTTTTGTTCATGCTTATTGGCTTTTGTAATAACAAGCAACTGAGCGCTGTTTTCGGAGCATGTAATATAATGCTGTAATGCCTGTTTGCTTGTAGAAAACCAATAAAAAGAAATTTGAAAAAAAGAAAAAAAAAGCAGTGTGTGCATCTGTGGCCTGCTGCATCAGTATCCTTATTGCAGCACCTGCTCTACCAATGGCATATGCAGATTCATAGGTCACAGGTGCCCTATTGAGAGCTGCAGTGACATCCAAGTTTCTACAGCACAGGAGATGCATTTAGAGCATGCACCTCTGTTAAAGAAAACTGAAAAACCCTGGATATCCTGTCCAAGTGCCACAATAAACTGTAATTATAAGCCATGCCAGAGTTAGGGTATGTTGACCAGCATCTCCTCGAGTTATTCCAACCACATTAAATTGAATTTGCAGAATGGTCAAAGGTTGTGGGCCAGGTTCAGCTGTGGAAGGATTATATGTATTACTTCCAGATAAGGCGCACCATGTCCACTGTCAGGATTGTAGCCTGGGGGGTTCCTTCGGTTTGTTCCTTGGTAACACCCTTTCCCCCAGGACAGCCACTCCACAGGACTCTATCCTGGGAACAGAAACCAAGAGGCACACCCATTCACAGAGAGCCAGGACTCACACCAGGGGTCTGCATTTCGAAATACCTTTGATCCTATTGAGAAGGTAAGGGGTGGGACTAGCCAGAAAGGGATCTGAACAGTTCTGGGATGGTTCTGCCATCTTGATTCTATCTGCCTCTGCCAAATATTGTAACCTTTAAAGCAGGCTAGTTTTAGTCCAATCACCTGGGGACTTTTTACTGTAAAGGAAGTGGTTTCCCAGAGATGCTTCAAAATGATTCAAATTAGTGGTGGGTGGGGTGGATCATCACAAGAAGATTTTGCCGGACCCGGCTGAGAGAGCAGTCATTTCTTAAGTCCTGCAGTTGTGAGGTGAAGGCAGAGGTTGAAAGACAAACACCAGATCTGTCCACTAACCATCCCATTGGACCATTGGGGGTGAGCTCTGCTGCTAGACCATATGCCTGCCCATCTGCCAGACACCCTGTTGCCTATGACCGCACAGTTGCAGGTCTACTGAAGGTGTGTGCCAGCTTCCCCCGTGTTTGGGAGCCTGAGAAAGGGACTAAGATTGGCCCTTGAGACCTTGGAGTGGCTGAAGTACACTCAACATCGCACATTCTAGCAGGACTATTTGACACTGCCCTTTGGTGTCAATTGTTCTCTGAAGTGCCACCCACCGTTCGATTCTGTTCAGCTCCGCACCACGCCAGCCAAAGCAAATCATTGCCTCAGCTCGAACCATGAAGTAACGGCACCTTGCCTTGCTGCAATCCTGACCACCGATTCTTCATAGCTGCTCCTGTAAGTCGATCGACCTGACCTGATGTACCCTGAACAGTAACCTCTGAGACTACACATAGGATCAATTCGACTCTGCATCCTGGTACTAGCTCACTGCTTTCGAGCTGTGAAAGCCGACTGATCCTCGGGTCCGCTGATCCACCGAGATTGATTAGACGATTCAAGACTGCAGCCACCTTCTGGTTGATCTCAACTCGATGCCAGCAGGGGGCTTGGCCATCAGAACTGTTGCATGCTCGACCCTTGATTGTCTTAGAATCCATGTTTGGTGCCAGTAAACCTGCAAGGCATTTGCAAAGGTACTTGTGAATGATATATGTCCCCCTGGTCCATTTTTGGGCCCTAGATACTGGATGGGTCATTTTAATCCCCTTTTGTAACTCAAAGAAATATCTGTGTGTACATTGTGGTCTATTGATTGTCTTTCTCACCTTGTCTCATCACCCACACTGTTGCATCTATTCCATATGTGTATTTTCTGTGTTTCTTCTACAGGAGTTGTCTTTGTACATTAGTTCTTGTTAGTAGGCATTGTACACGGTGTGTTTGATTAAAGTTTATATTTGTGTGGAACCTTAATTGGACATTTCTTTATTTTGAGATTGCAAGTGGGCACTAGGAGCAAGGACCCTACATGTAGTTCTAGTATAAAATCAGGCCAGAACTTTCACCATGCGGTAACCATGCCATCAGATAGAGGCCCATTTACCCAAGCAATTGCAGTCAAATATCACACACCACTGGCCGCATCAATAACTAGTCCCCAATTACCTAAGATTCTGCAAGGGCAAGCCCCTGAGAGCCCAATGGAACAAGCACTGAGGCGCCTAAGTACAACCACTTTTATAAATGAGAGGGGAATGCTGTCTAATGACAAGGCAGTGGCACATATAGACCTAAGTTAACAAAACAATCAGGGAAAGAAGGACAGACATGGGCCCTCATTAGGACTTCGGCACTAAACCATGGTGCTATTAGCACCATGGTCGATGGCGGAGTCCGTCATGGCAAAATGGTGAATTACCACCCCATTCCGAGGTTGGCGGGCGGTAATTCCCCATGTCTCCATGGCCCTTCCCCATTCCCATTTTTTTCCCCATAGGGCTCAATGGGAATGGGGAAGGCGGCAATTACGGTACCACAAATTGCGGTACCGTAATTGCCATCAAGGTCCCTTTGCGGGTCCCTACTTTAACAGCTGGTCCAGACCAGCAGTTAAGGTCAGGAGCCGCAAAGAGACCTCGTAGTAAGGCGTTAAGGGGTTAACGGTGCCGCAGCCTTTTACGGCGCCGTTAACCCCTTAATGCCGGGGTCGTAATGACCCCCATGGTCTGTGTCCCGAACCAGGGAGTAGTATTTATACCTATACCATCAATGGGTGGCTGGTATTGGAGGTGAATATAATGTCTTGGAACATCTCAGGTCTAATAACAAATCTAAAAAATGATGAGTGGATAGAATTTTTGAGACGTCACATGATTGTGTGTTTCCAAGAAACATGGTCTACTAGTACTTACCATCTACAGGGCTATGCCACAAACAATATCCTGGCCACTAAAGGCAAGTGAGGGCGAGCAAGTTGAGGGCTTTTGGTTTGGCTAAATGCCACTGTCAAGATGACCAAAGTGGCTATAGATAATGGCAGCAGGGGCATCGTGGAGTTGCACATGAGATCAGAGAATGCCCAAAAATGCTTAAACAGGCAACTCACTGGAGGGGGCACACGCTTGTTCAATCTACTAAAGGAAAAGGTTGAAACATGGAGGGAATTGCACCCACTTAGTTCAAAAATGATCATAGAAGATGATTTTAATGTACAATTTGAACCCCTGGTATTAATGTCTAAGGGAATCTGTGAAGAGGAATATGACGCATGGTACATCTATGAATTAACATCAGCCCCACCCTATAAAAATGCACCCGAAGTAGCAGGCACATTGGTGGCATTTATTTTAAGGGCATGCAACAGCAGGATGCCTGGAGATACATCGTCAAAAAATCCTTTGTGAGTAGTTCTCATTAGAATCTCATAGACTTCATATTAATACATCCAGAGACTTAGGATTTGATTAAGACATTTGCAGTAAATGATAGGCATGTAAGACACCAGCGTCCACTTGTGCTACTTGTAGGATCTGACATGATAGGGGTGAATAATTTGGGAAATTATGGGTCTAATAAAGAATTGTTTGTAAAAGGACAAGCAAGATGGGCCATCAAATGGAGAAAGATTAACAAGGGGCATATAATGCCAGATTTGTATGGCAGTATATTGCCATCACTAGAGGAGATTTTCGACATTGGCCATTGATCTAGCAATGGCATAATCCTGTCATGCATCAGTACCGTGGAAACCCTTAGGGGATATTTCACAGTTAACACTAAGTCAATCATGAAAAAGGCAATCAAGAAAGTGCCTTGGTATGATGCCAGCTGCCCTGAAGCAAAACACAAGTTAATTGACTGTAAAGAATGTAGCTGTCGTTGGTACTCTAGCATTACTTCAAGCAAGAGAGCACTATAAAATAATGACAAAAGCCAAGAAGGAGGAACACGTGTTCCACTTATGGGATGCACTAATCCAGGCCATTCGAAATAAAGACAGGACCATGGCCCTCATTACAACCTTGGCGGAGGACCATGGTGCTATTAGCACCATCGTCCATGTCGCTAAGGTTACGATTCCGCCATGGTGGATGGCGGAATTACTGCCCCATTACAAGGTGAGTGGGGCGGTAATTCCCCATTCACCAATGGCCCCTTCCCCATTCCCATTTTTGCCCCATAGGGCATAATGGGAATGGGGAAGGCGATAATTACGGCACCGTAAATTACGGTTGCCGTAATTATCGCCAAGGTCCCTTAGCGGGTTGGTTGTTAACGCCTGCAAAAAGCAGGCGTTAAAGTCACCATCCCGCTAAGGGACCTTGTAATCAGGCGGTAAGTGTTTAACGGTGCCGAAGCTCTTTACGGCGCCGTTAAACACTTACCGCCTGGGTTGTAATGAGGGCCCATGTTTTGGAAGTTGATGGGAGCGGTGTCCGCAGAGAGAATCAAGCCTTAATCCAGGGCAATATTATGAAGATGGTGTGTTATGAGCACTTATATTGTGACCCCTGTATGTTTGTAGACCAACTGCCACTGGCACCCCGAGTAACAACTGAGGACGATCGCATCTCACGTTTACAGGCTAGCCATCTTGACCCAAAAAAGACAAATCCCCAGGCCCTGATAGAATTCCAGTAGACCTCTACAAGTCAAACCACAGATTTGGGCACCATACTTTACACACATATTTAATGTTGTACTAACCACACACCATGTACCAATGCCAGTGGACAAAAGCAGAAATAGTACCCCTATTTGAAAAGGGGGAGGGAGGCCCCACAGAATGATCGTCTGATTTCACTGTTGGATGCAGGGGGTAAATTATTTGCGAGAGTAGTAGTATTGCACTTAGAGTCCTGGGTGTAGGAGAAAAACATAATAAATCATCTACAGGTTGATTTTGAAATGGGCACCAGTACTACTGACCAGAGCCTTCACATACAGCTCCTTTCTGACAAATGTGCTGTCTTAAGCAATATGAAGTTATAGGTTATATTCATTAATGATGTGGAGCTCCTTGAATGGACCAGAGGGCATGGGCAAGACCCCACTCACTGACCTCATGGTATTTCCGGGATTGAACACCTTGCACACTACACAATTCCCTATGAACCTACTTACCTGTTCTTGTTGGTTACGGATGAACCAATCCTCCTAGAGCTCTGCTGCAATTTGTCACTGAAAAGTATGCAACAGGTAGTGTAGTTGGTCTAGAGTCAAGACAAACAGCTCTACAAACATTACTACCTTCCCCATCACCTCCTGTCTCCAGAGCAAATCTGTGGGTTAGAGAACACATCCTCTGTTTTAACAGAGCTCCTGTTATTCTCTAGGGACTTTCTCTTACATGTCTACAATCTGAAGCACCAGGACTGCGGTGTATGGGGCTGGTAACTGTACCTGTTGGGACACAGAGTTCATTGTCTGGTAATCTGTAAAAGGGAAATATGCCGCCTCCTTCACCAGCTTGTCTGCGGTGTCATTCCCGAGAGTTTTTGGATTAGTGTGGTTAGTATGTGCAGCACATTTAACTAAACATATCTCTGCTGGCAAAGTTACCACTTCAATTAGTTGGGCTAGCAGCGCAGCATGCTCAACAGGGAACCCCTCAGAAATCCTAAACCCTCTTTGCCACCTTGATAACCCAGAATGGATGCTGGAGGCGATGTACGCAGAGTTAGAACAAACAGTAACTACCCTCCCCTTACTCATTTCTAGCACCTCAATACGTGCCACTGGTTCCACAGCTAGCGCAGAGTAATGAGAAGTCAACCGTCTTTCCAGTATGACCCGGTATTCCCCATCCAAAAGACCCACGACAAATGCACCCGTATGCCTCTCACGATCTCCTAGTTGTTGATTGAAGACACATCAACAAAAATCACCTCATCCCCCTCCAAAGCATCTTTTTCACATTGACACTCTCTTCCTTTTGTCCCTCATACATGGCACCATCATGAACAGTATCCACAGGCTGCACCGACTCAGCTACAAATGTTGCAGGTTGACTGGGTGACACCACATGGGATGAATCAATGGGCCTCATTCCGAGTATGGCGGTAAGGGATACCGGTCACCGTTAAGGAGACCAGTGCTGGTAATCCCTTACTGCCACATTCCGAGTTCCCTTTGCGCCCTCCTCCTTAATGCCTGCTTTTAGCAGGCGTTAGGGACGAGGGCGCAAAGGGGCTTTTAAAAGGGGCTTTTGCAATTTCCCCATTCCCATTGAGCCCTATGGGGGCTCATTTGGGAATGGGGAATAGCCCTGGAGAATGGGAAATTACTGCCCTGGTCAACTCGGAATAGGGCGGTAATTTCCCATTCCAGCAGGGCGGTGCCGGTACGGGTCCGGCGCTGACCAAGGCGCTAATAGCACCATTGGTTAGCGCCAGACTCGGAATGAGGCCCAATGTATTTTAAAAGATTACCTCATACCCTGAAACTCTGAGTCGTAAACGTGGACTTTTCTAAAACTGGATGCTCCACGTGCAATGTCACCGGGCAACCCATAGTAATGGTTGAAGACTTTTCAATCACCTTGAGTTTCTGAAAGCAAGTTCCCATTTCCTCAGACCACTCATTCAGACCTTACACCTTCTGCACTTCCTTGAGTCCCTGCAGTAAGGGCCTCACTTAACTAGAGTAATGAAAGATCTATGATCTAGAATAGTTACCGAGCCCCAAATACGGCTGCACCTGTTTCACCATTAATGGCTGAGGCATATTCTGAACTGCAGTGGCTGTATCTGGCATTACCTTTCTTCCTGCAAGTGATATTACGCACCCCCAATATACGACCTCATTCTGGCATTATTGCAATTTTTCTTTGTCCATTTTGTACCCCCTCTCCGTCAGCAGGGTGTAAGGAAGGCATGGTATCAAACAGTGAAGACAGACACAAGTGATCACAGTTCAAGGGTGTTTATTGAACTTCAAATGGGTTGGTCAAACACCTATCGAAACCTAAAGCTAAGGATGGGCGCAAGGTACAACCCTCAAATAATGACAAAGTCTGAGTCAAATCTATTTCAAATTAAAGGGCCTATACTAATAAACCTATTGCAAATCCTTACTTCTAAATGCAGAAGTGTGTTGGACAATGATGTATGCGAACGGAATGTGTTCAAGAAATACGTCAGGACGGCTGAGCAGTTGGCTTCCCTTCCCGACGTTTTCAGCATGGGGCAAGGTTGCACGTTCATGCTTTGCACACACTCTGGCTTCTTGGCGCAAGGAAACAGTACAAAGCATAGACATTAAGGGCCGCCTGCAAAGCCACCTTGCAATAACAGTCTCTTACTACAGAGGGTCTGTTGTGACAAAAAAGTCTCAAATTTGCATTCCTATCAGGATTTTCACATGCACAGTTTCTCACTTTCAATGTTCATTATGGGTCTCCCTTTTCCTGGTGAGATACCCTTTTTATCACAATATTACACTTGGTCTCACTTGTTCGGGCTTGGCCCATGGATATCCCTCATTCGTGCTCGGATCTTCTTGATATTGAAAACCCTCATTCAGGATCGGATCCCCTTGATATGGATCTCCCTCGTTCAGGCTTGGATCCCCTTGAAATCAAAATCGAAGATTTTCAAATGTGCAATGGATTTAGCTTAAACCGTCGCTGGACCACTTCGATTAACTTCACACAATTATTCTCTTCAATCTTCTACTTTTGTTTGTCTTGGTGGAATATTGAGAATTTTGATTGAGCACTTCCCAATGCCAGACCACTCTGTCAACGGTTTGTATCATTCCTTCTCAAGTTCAAACATTCATCAGCAGTTTAGCTTTACTCGCGTCTTTCATCACACACATTTAACAATGTTTGTTCCAATGCTCGTTGAAAATGTTGCCACTTGCAACCTTGAGTTCAACAGAGACCGGTCTTGCGTCAGTCTCCTAAAGTCACTGGCTGTGTTGGTCTTGCTGGCCAAGGACGATACCACAGTGGTTGCTGCTGCTCCTCCCCACATTGATCAGCTATGCGGGAGGGAGTTCAGTATCTCTGACACACAATGCAGGATTCTTCAGTCAGGTTTCCTGGCCTTAACTTTTCTGCCTCAAAGGTTTCCTGAAAGTAACGGAATCTGGCTGAAAAGGTCAAGGGCAATTCCCTTCTTAAAAACCCTTCTTGGTTTGCCGTCTTTCATCCCCCGTTCATCTGTTAACTTGAAACTACTGTATCTTTGTGTCCTTTGATTTGCTCAGGGTGTGCTTTCGTGCTCCACCTTTTATCCATGTGGGGAAGTCTAACAGAAGTCAGGTGAGAGTGATAGTAATTACCTGACTCACCTGACCACATTATCGGGACATTTCAGATACACTGCTCATGTGTGAGTCTGTTTCTCCCAGAGCAGGCTGTCCATGTGAAAGTGCTGGGAAAGGGGGCAGAGGGTAAGATACACATGTATAATATTACCTAGTTGATGGGTTAAAGTGTTACAGGGAAGAGAGGGATCCCACATCTTGCCATCCGGTGTCCCTCTCCCTCTCCCCAAAAACCCCTCACCCAAGTGATCTTCCAGTACTGGGACGACTACAAGGAACTGGATACAAAAGGAATGGCCGTGACCTGGCCACCTGGATGACAGATCCCCGGGGACTAATGGGTGAGACACCTTCTGGTTTCTCACAAGGGTCAAGGTCATTATTGAGTCTCCTCGACACTGCTTATCTGAAGTGCTACAGACTAATAGATCATCCCTGTACTAAAATGATGGTACTGGACACATGAAAATACCCCAAACCCATATGAACTACCTGTTAAACAGTAATTATATTGTGCCTCCTTAGTATTTATATTGGCGTAAGCCTATTCGCACTACACGGAAAACCGTGTTGCAAAGTTCTGATTTTTGGGTTAACTTTGCCACCATTTTAAGATTCAGCTGCCATTTTGATTTCTACTTGTGTGTTCTTTGTTCTAAAATGGTGGACTATTTTTTCGACTTGCAACCAAGCCTTCCCACATTTGAGTTAACGTTTAGGCTGTCCGAGAGATGACTGTTTAGACTAAGCAATGAGACCTTGTGCTTCATATGAACTGTCGTTTAAGTGTTGTCTGCGCTCACAAAAGTCATCCTTGTATAAACATTGGGACAATGAAGAACAAACCTTGAGCATATGCGTTAGCTGAACTACATTGAGAAGAAACTTAGTATAAGGCTTACAGCGGGATCTGAGAACATACATCACTATTGTGTCTTCATGGAAATACAACCTATGTAATCTTTTGCATAATATTGTATAATCTGTATGTGAACTAGGCACGAACTCTAGACCACGAATTATTAACGTGAAGAGATGCTGGACAATATTACACAAATTGTATAAAAGCACAAATGTTTAGATGTTCAGCTCTCTCTCTCACCTCTCCTTGTCAGCTGGCACATACTGCGAGGTGTTAGGAGCCAGAAAGCTATCTGTATTGACTCTGTACAGTAATAAAAGATCTGTGAATCTTTTAGCCCATGATTGGTGTATTTCCTTTGTGGTACTCAGCCTCGATATTTCATTGTTCTTTCAGATGGCACCCGAATAGGGACCCTCAAGATTGATGCCACCTCGTTGAAGAGTTGACGTGGCTATCGGACCGGGATCAGACGGTGAGAAAAGGGGGCCCCTTTTTGGATGAGATGCGACACCTCAATAGTACTGCACAATCCGATCCCTGGGTGGTGAGCTCGCTGTCCGAGACGGCATCTTGACGAGGGTCCATATATCAAGTCGGGCAGTTTTGATGAAATGACCAATCACAAGGGTCCTTTATCCTTTGTAATCAGATCGGACCTCCCTTTGTCCTTTGAATCAGGTGAGTCAAGCCCCGATTCCTAAGTATCCTGATATTTGGTTATAGTATTGTACTCGCGAGCACAATTGACGCCAGGTAACACGAGTAATCTGATATGCCTGGAAAATTGTCTGCCTGTTTCAGGGCGTTATTCCGCAGAGACAGACAATCTTTGGAATTTGGCCGACTGGCACCACAGGAGGGGTCGCCGGCATGTACCATGTACTGTAAGTACTGCATTGGTAGTATAGTATTCAAAATGATATTTGGCACAGACAAAGTAGACATGCTTCTGAACTTCACTGGCCAGTCAATGGTAGTTTTGAGATTGCTCGAATAGAATATTTAGAATCCATATTGTTAAAGAAAAAAGCTAGACCTGCAGCATTTGATGTAATACAAAATTGGAAAACTGAAGCTATGCAGCAACTTAAGAGTAAAGAGAAGCATTCACGTCGTCACATGTCAAATTCTGAAAAGGCATTATTGTACGATCAACAAAAACAGTCAGAGTCTGTTAGAAACATGGATAGAGATTTTCAACTTGGTATACAGAAAATATATCCGTCTAAAGATTTTCATGTCTCAGATGAACTAATTGATAAACTCTTAAATGAACGCAGGCTTGGTGCCACTGCACCACCTCCGTATGTACCTCTTCCTGCTGTGTTACCTCTTCCTGCTCTTGTTCCTCCTTCCGTAGCAATTCCTGTTCTTCCTGTTGCTCCTCCGACGCCAGTTATTGCTCCTTTTCCTGTTGTAGTTCCTCCGCCTGTACCTCCACCTTTACCGACTGTTACTATTCCAGTAAATCCGTCTTTATTGCCAGAAGTAGTGTCTCCACTACCTGTTGTACAGGATTTTCTACTCTCTCTTTCCCAAGCAGCTCTGCTCGCTTGTAGCTGATAAAGGAGCAAGTGCTGAATCAAAAGTTGTAACGTGGAACACAGTTTCTAAAGAGAAGAGGAGAAATTTGAATGCATGGGCTAAGCAATGTATAGAGAAAGGTGAACAATCTACTGTCTTAGCTACACTCTCTAATCTAGAAAGTATTCCTGATAAGAATTGCCTTTATTGAGGGGATGGGGATACATTTGGCTGTAATGTGGAATAGATTGACGGACACAGATGTCCCACAAGGGTTGAGGGATTTGAATGTTTTAGCTTATTCAAGGGATACTGTGGAGGAAGTACATGAGAATGTTGAGTGGGTTTTTGAGTTTAGAAGGGAGTTACAACGGTTACAGAATGATGAATTAGATGGTGATAGTTAGACGCTTTTTACGTGCAGAAATGGTTCCTTCCTTCTTGTAAGTCAACGAGTGAAGAAGCGTGAATTTGCACGAGGGATGCACTTAGATGGATTTCAGATATGTTGCATATCTCCAGTAGAAATATATGATACGTATAGTCAGTATACTCCAGAAATGCAGAGGAAAGTGTTACAGGTAATGGTAGAATACCTGCAGGATGAATGTATAACGAAAAAGGTGTGTTGTCCTGCAGAATTATTGAATATTTATAAGAGAGCTTTTGTGTCTGATACTGCTTCCACCACGTTAGCGCTCAATTTGTCTCTGTTGCTTAGTAAACATTTGGAGTTGCCTACTTCTCAGTTACCTATGAGAGAGGTTCCTCCGACATTTGTTCCCAAAGTTTAGATACCGGCTAATGTTGCTACAGGTGCAGTAGCCTATGATATTGAAGCTCACTACATATCACAGTTTGTTCACGTCCCATTCTCAAGACAGGAAGTGAATACTATTAGACAGTCGATTCCGGACATAAGGAATAATCCAACAGGGTTTTACAAAGAAATAGAATCTGTTCTGCATTTGTCAGTTTTCACTTTGGATGATATAGATTTGTTGTTTCCTTTTATCCTACCTGCTGATTTATGGTGTTAGGTGACACGTGGGTTAACTTGGTTAGGTTAGATGGAGAAAGGAAAGCTGGTGAAAGACCACCACAAATGATACTGACTTTGCCAGATAGAATAGTGACAAAATTGAAGACTTTGTTCCCATAGAGAAGGATTGTTTGGGACAAACTCACTGCTTGTACCCAAGGAAAATCTGAAGGTGCTACCGAATTCTTTAATCGGTTCGAACAAGTATTCTCAGATTTTAGCTGACAGGATTTAAGCACAGAGTCAGGGAAAAGATTGTTTGTGGATATGTTTGTTGCTTGGTTTGTTTCCTGATATCCAGTCACAAATTATGACTTCCGAGAGTGCTTGGCAAGCTAAATCACAGTCCAAAGTATTGCATATGGCTCAGTATTACGAGAATAGAGTCAATAATGAGAAAGAAAGGATTGGGAAGAAAAGGGGAGTTCTATAAACCAAGGTGTTATTGCAACAGATGGTTAGCGGGCCGAGAGGTGGAAGTACAGAGTTTCGAGGTCAGTTCGTTCCACAAAGTAATGCGCCGTTGGGTCCTGTACACGCGATCCAATGTGCTTATTGCAGACAATATGGTCATTGGATAGCGCAATGCCTGATCCTTCAGCAAAGGTCGAATAAACATATGGTGTCATGGGTAGACGATCCGAGGCCGCCCTGGGGTAGGGGGTCCTGGTAGAAGCCAGTTCGCTCAACATTCTCAGCCTTTCTAACAAGATAATCAGTAACCTAGTGTAGATAGCAGAAATATTTTTGATAATCCTTCAACTGCCTATCTTTCTGAAGATATCGTCTATGACAATATATTGTTTTGTTAGGACAGCCCAAAGCAGGGTCTGGAACCAACGCCTATTCCCGGTAATTAGAAAGGTATCTACATTGAGATGATGGTGGGGAATTTTAAAGCATCTATTTTTGATAGACACAGGAGCACAGAAGTGTTCCATTGATCATTCACAGGTTCTAGACATTCCACTGTCAGGGCAGAATAACATTTCTGTAGGGTTTTCAGATATGCCAGTGATTAGTCCGGTTTCTCTGCCGGTACTGCTTTCACTGGGTCCGTTCACGGATTACTGTCTGTTTCTTCTGACAACAAACTGTGGAGAGAATTTGTTGGGGTTGAATCTGTTGAAGGAAATAAATGCAGTAATTCATTGTTCTTTGGATGGAGTGCGTTTGACGATTTCACCTCAGCAGTCTTCTGGCTCACAGTTTTTGACTAGACCTTTGCCACAAGAATTTACTGAAGTTCTGGCGTGTTTATGTGTGATTGACGACAATGATGTTGGTATTTTGCAAATTGAGCCTGTTAAAATTGTTTTGAAACCAGGAGTTAAGTTGCCACGAATTCCACAATATAAGATTTCAGTTGATGGTGAGCAAGCTTTGAAGTGTACAGTTTCCGACTTGAAGAAATTGCAGGAAGTTTGTGCAATAGCCCAATTTTACCGGTGTATAAGAAAGTGGATAATTCAATTCCTGTCCTTTTCATTATCGGTTTATGCGCTATCAATGTTAATGTTAATGTTAAAGGACATTTGTACCGCGCACTATCACCACCGTAGTGGTCCCTTGGCGCTCTGGCGGCTCTGAAAGAGGAGGGGAGGTTGAGTTAGTGGGAGGAAGCAGGAAGAGTGCAAGAGAGCAATGATGTGCTGTTGGCGGCCTCAGCCCGGTGGGTCCGTTGGCTGGGCCTGGGGTGTTTGCGGCCGGTAGTCGTCGTGTACTGTTGTGCAAGGCTATGTGTGTTTTTGTTTTGTTGTTGCAATGTAGTGAAGTTTGTGCGGTTGGTTGTGCTGTAGGTTTTGGTTGTGTTTGGTTTGGAGTTTGAGAGGTGTATGCAGAAATGGAAATTGTTAGCAGAATTGGTTAGTTTGCATCTCTATCCAGAATTGCAGCGCTCGGCTTGCAGAGTCTCCCCTGTTGCGGCTCTGTCCTGATCTGGATCTGATTGGCATACAGGTTCCTTACTCCTCTAGCCCCCACCTCTAACATGCTCTCATAGCTCCCCTTATCCTCCATTAAGACTCTTGTGGCCAGTGCATCTGCCAATGACAACCTCTCAGGTATATCTCCATAATTCCACACCGATGTGGTACCTGGCGGTAACTAAATTAAGGGGCGGGCGAAGGTGTTAGTGGGATTGTCTGGGTTAGTTGACTCAGTCTCCGTGCGTGCCGCCTGTGTTCCTGTCTATCCTGTGTCACCCATCCAGCTGCCGTGGGCTTTACCCCTCCTGGGTCAGGGATTTCAGTGTCTTTTGGGTTTAGTTATCCTTTTCCAGTTTTGGTTTCTAGGTTTAGTCTGTGGTGTTCTAGAGCCAGGTTTTTTAGTGATTTCCTGAATTTTAGATGATCTTCAGTGTTTCTTATTTCCTATGGGATGTTGTTCCAGGTTTTTGAGGCTAAGTGATAGAAGGAGGTGCCTCCAAGTTTTTTCTTGAGGTATGGTTTGAGTTCCAGGCGAATTTCGTTGTTCGATCGGAGGGGTCTTGTTGGTTTGTAGACTTATTTTCTTTTGTAGGAATTCTGCTCCTTGTCCGCTGATTCTCCTGTGTGTTATGCACATTGTTTTGAAGATGTAATGTTTTACTGGGAGCCAGTGTAGGGTTTTTAGGGCTGGAGTGATGTGGTCTCTTCTGGATAGTTTGAGGAGTAGTCTTGCTGCTGCATTTTGGATCCGTTGCAGTTTCTTCATGAGGTATTCAGGTATTCCGAGGTAGAGGCTGTTTGCATAGTCTATTTTGGACATGATTAGGGCGACGATAGTGAGTGTTTTGTGTGCAAAGGAGAGGAAAGGTAGGATTCTTCTTGCCGTTCGGAGGAGGAAGAAGCATTTCTTCACTGTTGCATTTGTGGTGTTGTCCATTAGGACTCCTAGATTTTTTACTACCTTCAATGGTGTTGGTGCTTTTCCCATTTCCGTAGGCCATGGGATGGTGGTTTCGTTCTCTTGGTCTTTGGATACGATCATGATTTCTGTCTTGCCTGGGTTGATTTTTAAGTTGTTGGCATCCATCCAGTCGAAGACTTCTTTTAGACAGTCGGTAAGGGTTGAATGGTCAGTATCAGTGTCTTTGATTTTGTAGATGATCTGAGTGTCATCTGCGTAGTTGTAACATGTAATGTTGTATTCTTTGAATATTCTGATGACCAGAGTCTGGTAGATGTTGAAATATAGTGGAGATAGTGAGGATCCTTGATGTACTCCACAGTTGTTAACTCGTGGAGTGGATTTGAAAGGTTTTATCCATACGGTTTCTGTTCTGTCAGTTAGGAAAGATTTGGTCCAGCGTAGTGCTGTGTCTGTTATGCCTATGTTTTCTAGTCTTTTGGTCAGGGTGTCGTGGCTGACTGTGTCAAAGGCTGCGGAGAGGTCGAGCAGAATAAGGGCTGAAGTAGTGTTCGAGTCAGCGTTAGTTTTGAGGTCATCCCAGATGGATAGTAGTGCTGTTTCCGTTCCTCTCGCTGGTCTGAAACCGATTTGAGCTTGGTCCAGCAGGTGGTGTTTTTCTACGTGTTCTTGGGTTAGTTTATGTACGTAGGTTTCTAGAAGTTTCGCTGGGTAGGGGATGTTAGAGATCGGCCTGTAGTTGGAAAGGTCATCTATGTCACCACTTGTGTTTTTTAAGAATGGCTTGATATATGCTGATTTGAAGATCTTCGGTACAGTCCCTGTTGATAGTGATAGATTTAGAAGGTTTCTGTAGTGTTCTGCTGGCGATCCTTGCGCGAGGATTGATTTGTAGATATCTGGTGGACATGGGTCCATGGGTCATCCCGCTTTCTTGCTTTTTTTAACCAGCATTGTGAATGCCTTTGCTGATATTTTAGGAAAGCTTCTGAGTTTGTGTTGTGGTTCCGAGTTGGGTTGTATGTTGTGGTTGGTTGGTCGCTTTTGTATGGTTTGACGGATGTCGTTGATTTTTTCTTTGAAGTGATCTACCAGGTTGTTGCATAGTTTTTCTGAGGGGGTTGGGGTGTTATCACAGCCTGGTGGGTTTCTCATTTCTTCGATGATGATAAACATTTCTTTTTGTGTGTTGGTGGCATTGTTGATTCTGTCATCGTAATGTCTTTTCTTTGCCTTTTGAATTTCAATCTTGTATGCACGGATTTGTTTCTGGTAAAGTGTTTTTTTTCCCTGGGTTCGATTCTTTCCTCCATTCCAATTCCATCTTTCTGTTTTCCTTTTTCATGTTGTTTAATAGTGGGGTGAACCATTTTGCCATTGCTCTTTTTTTTGATGGGGTGAATGGTTTTTCTGGGGCGATCTTGTCTATCGTATCTGCGATCCATTTGTGTAGTATCTCTGCTTTTCCGTCTAGGTCAGCTAGCTCCAGTTCTGTAGTTGAGGGTTTCGTTAATTCCAGTTCGAATAGGTTGCTTGTTTTGACGTGTTTCCAGTTTATTTTGGTGGTGGTTGTGAGTTTCGGGTGTTGGATGTAGGCTTCGGTAGGCAGAGTGATCACGAATGGGATGATGAGATGGTCGCTCCATAGTATTTGTGTCAGAGGTGCCGTGGTGATGAGTTTTTTTTTTGGCGACTATTTCGTCTAGGGTGTGTCCTGCCGAGTGCGTTGCTCCTTTGACTAGTTGTCGTAGTTTCATGCTGTTGAGTTGTTCGATTAGTGAGTTTTGGGAGTTGGCGTGGCTGTCTTCAAACCAGATGTTGAAGTCCCCTAGGATGATTAGGTGTTCGTGGTTGATGGCTAGGTTGGTGATGGCTTCTATGAAGTTATCGACGAATGTTGCATCATATGTTGGTGGTCTGTATACCAGGATGAATGTGATGTTGGTTTTTGTGCTCGCTGTTAGGTGTATTACCATGGTTTCGCAGTTGAGGATGTTGAGTGGTTCGTCACTTTTTATTTTCAGGTGTTCTTTAAATGCTATAGCGATGCCTCCTCCTTTTTTGTTTTTTCTGTTTATTTGTAGGCATTTGAAGTCTGTAGGAAGGCAGCTTTGGAGTGTGATTTTGTAGTTGTCGTCCAGCCATGTTTCTGTGATGAACAGGATGTCAATGCCGTCGTCGAGTAGGTCGAAGATCTCCGTTGAGTGTTTTGACATGGACCTTGCGTTTATTAGATTGCAGTGAAGTTTGGAGGTGTTGTTTGGTTTGGGTTTTGTCGAGGTCATCTTCCGCTCGGTGTTGAGGTTTCCTTCTTGGTAGGCCACTTGTTGGGCTGTGGGGTTTGGGGTGTCAGCGTCTTCGAAGAGTTCTTCTAGGTTTTGTCTTGGGCATTTTGTGTTTTCATCGGGTTCGTCTTCTGGGGTTGTGGTTGTTGAATGGAAGTTCCTCTTGCTTTCGTGATGTAAGGGGTTATTGGGTCGGTCGTCTGTTCGTTTTGGTCATCCTTCTTCTACTTGCTTGCGTTAGGTTGATTGATGTTGCTGCTTCTAATGTTGGGTTGGATTGCCGTGTTGGCCATTTGTCTGCGAGGTATGGAGTGAGGTAGTGGAATTTTTCTCTTCTTTTTCTCTTGTTGCTCCACAATTCCCAATTGTGCTTGATGTAACGACAATACTAACAATGATTCCATCTTCTGAAACTCATTTCAATGTGGTGGATCTTAAGAATGCCTTCTTTAGCATTCCCATACAAGTGGATAGTAGATATTTGTTTGTGTTCACCCTAGGGGGGCGGTCATTTACATTCACCCGTGCACCACAAAGGTACACGGAGAGTTCAAGCATTTATAGTAGATCTCTGAAAGAGCAGCTCAATACACTTGATTTGCCATCTACTTGTACATTGCTACAGTAATTCGATGACCTTCTGTTATCTGCAGCCTCACAAAGTGCTTGCAAGGAAGGCACTGTGTTATTGCTTACTCATTTAGCAAAGCATGGGCATAAAGCTTCATTGAAAAAGTTTCAGTATTGTCGACAGGAGGTCGTCTATTTAGGCTATCTCCCGTCAAAGGATATAAGAAGATTGACACCTGAATGAATTAAGAGCATTTCTGGCATGTCTGTCCCAAATACACAGAAGGAAGTAAGAGCCTTGATAGGAATGGCTTCTTACTGTAGACAGTGGATCCCTAATTTCTCACTAGTGATCAAGCCAATGTTGGAATTGACAAAGAAGGGCATTTCTTTGCCACTGCTGTGGAATTTGGAACACCAGAAAGCTTTTGATCTGCTCAAGCAAGACTGCACTGTGTTCAGCACCAGTTTTGGGCACACCACATTATGATAAGGCCTTTGTCTTGTATGTGCATGAACGTGATGGATGTGTTGTTAATGCAGGAACATGGGGGGAAGAATAGACTGTGCGGTTATTTTTCCTCCATGCTTGATCCTGTTGCATGCGCTTTGCTGAGATGTTTGAGAGCTGTCGCTGCTGCTGCATCTGTAAAGCAGAGTGAGGGCATGGTTTTAGGCATACCTTAACCGTGATGGTACCCCACTCTGTAGACATTCTATTAAACAGAACGCAAACGCAACACCTTACTTCCGCATGATTAACAAGATATGAACTGATTCTATTTGCACCGCATATCCAAATTAAAAGGTGTTGCGTATTAAATCCGGCTGAATTATTACCTCTTCCGCAAGATATTGCTTGCAATGACGAAATGTCACATGACTGCCTTTATACTACAGAGCAAGAAACTAAAGGCAGGATTGATTTAAAAGATACACCTCTGAATGATCCACAAAGGGAGCTGTTTTGCA
Organism: Ambystoma mexicanum; assembly: GCF_040938575.1. Classification (NCBI taxonomy): domain Eukaryota; kingdom Metazoa; phylum Chordata; class Amphibia; order Caudata; family Ambystomatidae; genus Ambystoma; species Ambystoma mexicanum. The sequence goes on from NC_090940.1 coordinate 359,444,452, forward strand.
ATGGCTCCTGCTTCAAACTTCTGGATGGTACATCCACTGCTGCTTATGCCATCACTACATTAAGCACGATCGTGGAAGCCAAGAGAATTTCGCATAACTCTGCGCAGGCCGCAGAGATTATTGCACTCGAGCTTGTGAACTTTCCAAGGGCTTAGAGTGTATATATTTAGTGACAGCCAGTATGCCTTAGGGGTGGTTCAGAACTTCGGTAGATTATGGGCAGAGCGAGGTTTCTTGACCTCACACGGAACGAAAATCCAACATGGCACCTTGATAGTTCAGCTACTCTCAGCACTTGCGCTTCCTACTCAACTAGCAATCATGAAGTGTGCGGCACATCAGAAAGTAGTAGATGATGTAGGGAAAGGGAACACTTTTGCTGACAGGATAGCTAAACAGACTGCTACTGATTTATACTCAGAAATGTATGTTACAAGGGAAGCCACAAACACCTGTACAGTAGATGAAGGGATTGACTCGATAAACAATATTCAAGCTGTGGCCATTTTAGATGAACTTAAACACTGGGCTGAGGGTTTGGCAAGGTTGGATGAGGAATGGCGTTGGATAGAAAGTTCAAAGGGAATATGGATGCTACCCGATGCATATGTCACCACCATGATCATGATGGCTCATGGCCCTACTCATATATGTGCTAGGAAAATCTGTAAAATGCTAGAATCTGTCTGGGTGAATGCTAACATCTCAAAAACTGCTGAGTGTTTCATCCATAATTGTATGGTTTGTTTACAGCATAATGCAGGGAAGGGTATGACGACACCGTCATAGTTTTGGCCCCTCCTCTTTGCCTTTTGAAGTAATTCATTTCAACTTCATTGAGATGGAGCGCTGTAATAATTACAAATATGTCTTGGTAGTCATTTGTGCCTTTAGCAAATGGGTTGAAGCCTTCTCTGTGAAAGATGCTACAGCAATGACAACGGCGAAAACCATGCTCAAGGAATATTTTCCTATGTTTGATTTGCCGAGGGTCATCTGGTTGGATAATGGTCCACATTTTGTCGCTTCTGTTATTCTGCAAGTATGCACAGGATTACAGATCGATAAACGGTTCCATTCGGCTAGACACGCTCAAAGTGCTGAGTGCCATAATTGTATCTTTAAGAATAAAATTGCCATGGTCTGTGCTAGTAGTAATTTGAAATGGCCTGATGCTTTACCAAAAGCACTACTGTCCATGCGGTCAACCCCACAGACTAGAACTAGGCACAAACTCTAGATCACAAATTATTAACGTGAAGAGAGACTTGACAATATTACATGAATTGTATAAAAGCACAAATGTTTAGATGTTCAGCTCTCTTTCTCACCTCTCCTTGTCGGTTGGTACACACTGCGAGGTGTTGGGAGCCAGATAGCTATCTGTTTTGCTTTGTAAACTGTACAGTAATAAAAGATCTGTGAATCTTTTAGCCCGTGACTGGTGTATTTCCTTTGTGGTACTCAGCCTCGATATTTCTTTGTTCTCTCACACCCTGTTAAAGACACTCGAAGATTCATAATTCCCCTCGACCAACCTCGTATGCTTGAATCTCTGACCATGATACGTAAACTCTGTGAGGTACTGAGAAACGGGGAGTAAGGGAACAGAGAAAAATGATTTTTTTTAAATTTATCACAGTGAAGTGGGTTGACCCAATAGGAATGTTACGGAGAATAGTAGCAGGATTCGGTACCACCAGAAATTCCACCTCAACAATATTATTGAGGGGGCACACATCCTGGACCATTCGCCAACTGGACCCCTTCACTTCTTCACAGGGTAGATAGCCGTATTGCATGGGTGCACAGAAGGTTGTATTATGCCTTGCTTTGGCGGAGCCATAAATGAATCGTAAATCGCTTTGTTTGCCTCCCTAGATAATGGGTACTGCTTAACCCACGGCAATATCACACCGGGTTTCAATTTTATCTGCACTGCTCCAACTCTCCAACACGCTTAAGCAGCCTCACATCAGGGGGATTGCTGGTCCACAAATAGTCTGGCACTTTTCTCAAATCCTCCTTTCAATATGGCAATGTATTTCTAACAATGAGCATGGTCAGTGATACTTCCGTTTCCTCTATCGCTATCTGGCAAAGCACCCCAATTTTAAAGAACATCTCTCCTGTGTCCTCGTTGTCTTCGAATAATTACTCGGACATGTGCCTCAGCGACAATGTCAGATCGATGCACAGAACTATGCACCACTTCCCACCTTCCTCATTTGTGCCTGAGAGAACCACCCAGTTCTTCTTCATCACTACAGCCTCTAAGAGAATCTTAACAATAGTGCCTAGTCTTACTTCCTGCGGCACATCAGGCTGAAATAAAAACTCAATCGGGACCCGCCAAGTCTGATTTCTGATCCCTGGTACTCAACTCAACAAAACTAAAGAAATAATGCTGAATGTACAGGAACCCCTCTGATCGCACTGTTGCTACAATAGGCCTGAAAACATGCTGCAACCCTTACCGGAAACAACCAGGGTGTTGCGCATACTATGCCTTCCTCTGTGAAAGTAATAGACACCCGTAATTTGCTTAGGAAGTCACTTCCCAAAAGATGTGCTGGAGTAAACGTACAATACAACAAAGGGGCTGATACATTTTGAGTACTTACCTTAAAACAAAGGTCTTCAGTACAAGGAACAGACAGGATAGCCATCGAGAATACATATGTTTCCATTGTTTTGCCTGACAAGGGGAAATCCTTAATGCAAGATTTGTAGCCCCTGTGTTTTGACCATGAATGAGAAATGTTATTCACCTACCTGCAAGTCTATCCGGGGTTCCACTTCTGGATCGGTGGTAAAGGACAGGACTGGACACATCAGAGACCCCTTGGGGCAGTTCTACTCCTGCTACATATTAGCACCAGGGAGAGAAAAAGGATTTCCTCCAAAAACACTTGCTCCTGTGTATTGTAACCGTTCCTTGGAGTAAAGGATTCTTGTCCCATGTATATACCGATGCTTGTGCTGGCATGGTCGGTGGGATCCCATAGGTCTGTGTAGCCCCAGACGCTGAGTTCTGTACAACCTGTGCATGGAGCCTGGGGCATATGGCAGGGTCGGGGTTGCATCTGCCGAGTTCCCCTGTAAAACACTGCAACCGCTCACAACATTCTCGTGACACTTTTCCCAAGCTTCCACATCCAAGAACTGAGCCCCATAGAATCGTCCATAACTGTTTCAGTCCATTGAACCCAGGACCCATTTCTCCAAACCCACCAAATGATCCACTCCCTCGCGGATATCCTCCCCTGCCCCTTGGAAAACCCCTCATTGGCCTTGGACCGGGAAAATACCCATCAATCCACACTTGTGTCTTACTCGATTCACTATGTCTCTGTTGTCCCTATTTTGTAAATACTGTCCCTTCTAGACAAATCTTTGCCAATTTCTTTTGAAGGAACTTAGCCTCAGCTTATTGTGCCTGCTCTACACCATCCTCACAATATGCGCTTGAATCTCCAGCCAACTCTTTGCATTCATTCCTAGCACCTTATCTAAATCATGCTGGATGTCCTTAGGGAGTCCTTTCTTCAGCATGTGATAAAAGATTGTCACGCTTTGATCTCACCCTTCTCCCATCTCTGCTCTCCTCATCTCCTGAATTAACTGGATATGAGTGGCAGGATCATCCTCAATATCATTGTCTTCATTAATATTGAATTTATATCCGGCGTATCCTGATAGATAATTCACAGGGCCTCCCAAACCTGCGCCCTATAATTGTTAAATGCTACACTTACATGGGTATTCATATCTATCTAAATTCCTGGATATCCCACTTTTTTCCAAAGCTCGTCTGACCACACCCCCACCAGAGCCGCGCAATAGGCTTTCATATCCCCTATGGCCAACGTGACACCGGCGGTATGTTTCTTCAATGCATAAATCCAGTTCTCTGCTCCTGAGTGAGTGAAGGTAGTGTCTTCATCAAGTTATTTCGGTCTATGTGTGACAACGGGACATAATATTGTCTTCCTTCACCCTTCTGGAGTAACGAAAAAAACTGAATTATACCCAATTTAACTGGGGCATCTCTGTGCAAGTACCCTGGTGCTTCCTATGACTCCTTGGTGTATTACCTATCTCCGCTAGTGGAGCGGGATGTTATGTTAAAGGATATTTGTACCGTGCACTATCACCACCTGAGTGGTCCCCTGGTGCTCTGGTGGCTCTGAAAAACGTAGGGTGGGGGTGGGTTAGTGGGGATAAGTTGGAAAAGTGCAAGAGAGCAGTGATGGGCTGTTGGCCGCCTCAACCCTGAATTCCGTTGGCTGGGCTTGGGGTGTTTTCCCACCGATAGTCATTGTGTGCTGTTGTGCAAGTCTATGTGTGGTTTGTTTTGTTGTTGCAGTGTAGTGAAGTTTGTGCAGATTGTTGTGTTATAGGCTTGTGGTTGTGTTTGGTTTGAGTTTGAGAGGTATGTGCAGATGGGTGAAATTGCTAGTGGATTGGTTAATTGGGCAAATGCTAAGAATCACAATTCTACCTAAGTGTGGCACATGCTGACATTTTAAACCTATCTAGATGCGACAAGGCTAGTGTTTACGATTACGTCTAGATGAGACACCGGCTAATGTTCATGGTTACGTCTAGGTGGGGCACATGTTAACAATCACAATTCTACCTAAATGTGGCACATGCTGACATTTTAAACCTATCTAGATGCGACAAGGCTAGTGTTTACGATTACGTCTAGATGAGACACCGGCTAATGTTCATGGTTACGTCTAGGTAGGGCACATGTTAACAATCACAATTCTATCTAAGTGTGGCACATGCTAATAACCAAAACTCTATCTAAGTGTGGCATATGCTAATAATCACAATTCCATCTGAGTGTGGCACATGCTGAACTTCACAATCCCTTCTAGATGTGGCACCGGCTAATGTTCACGATTACGTCTGGAGGCAACGCCGGCTAGTGTTCATGATTACGTCTAGAGGCAACCCCAGCTAATGTTCATGATTACGTCTGGGTGTGGCACATGCTCAAATTCACAATTCCATCTAAGTGTGGCATATGCTAACAATCACAAGTCTATCTAAGTGTGGCATGTGCTAATAATCACAATTCCCTCTGAGTGTGGCATATGTTAATAAACACAATTCCATCTGAGTGTGGGACATGCTGACAATTCCATTCTATCAAGATGCGACTTAGGCTAATGTTAGTGGGAATAAGCTGGAAAAGTTCAAGAGAGCAGTGATGTGCTGTTGGCAGCCCGGTGGGTCTGTTGGCTGGGCTTGGGGTGTTTTACGGTCGGTAGTCGTCATGTGCTGTTGTGCGAGTCTATGTGTGGTTTGTTTTGTTGTTGAAGTGTAGTGAAGTGTGTGTGGATTGTTGTGTTTTAGGCTTGTGGTAGTGTCTAGTTAGAGTTTGAGAGGTGTATGCAGAGGAGTGAAATTGTTAGTGGATTGGTTAATTGGCATTGCTGTCCTTGAATTATGTCTAGGTGTGATGCCTGCTATCATTCACTATTTCATCTGAGTGTGGCGACTGCTAATCCTCAATATCCTATCTAGCTGCAATGCAGGCTAGTGATCACTATTACATCTTAGTGTGGCACTTGTTAACATTCACAGTTTCATTTAAGTGTGGCACATGCTAACATCCACATTTCTATCTAGATGCGACGTAGGCTAAAGTTAAGAATTCCATCTAGGTGTGGCACATGCTAACATTCACATTTCTATCTAGATGTGACGCAGACTTATGTTAGGAATTCCATCTAAGTGTGGAACATTTTAACATTCATAATCCTATCCAGATGCGAAGCAGGCCAAAGTTAAGAATTCCATCTAAGTGTTGGACATGCTAACATTCGCATTACTATCTATATGTGACGCAGGCTAAAGTTAAGAATTCATTCCAAGTGTGACACATGCTAACATTTGCATTTCTATCTAGATGTGACTCAGGGTAAAGTGAGGAATTCCATCTAGGTGTGGCACAAGCTAACATTCACATTACTATCTAGATGTGACGTAGGCTAAAGTTAAGAATTCCATCTAAGCGTGGCACTTGCTAACATTCATAATCCTATCCAAATGCAAAGTAGGCCAAAGTTAAGAATTCCATCTAAGTGTGGCGCATCATAACATTCACGATCCTATGTAGATGCGAAGTAGGCCAAAGTTAAGAATTCAATCTAGGAGTGGCACATGCTAACATTGTTACACCTGTCTAAATGTGAGGCTGGCTAATCTTCACCATTTTCTCTAGGTGTGGCACTCGTTAACATTGGCAAGTATGTTAGTCTGTAATGCAAGACAACATTTCAGTCCAGCCATTAATAGATTTAGGTTGGTGGTCATGAATCTCTCTAAGTGTGCAAGTGAGGTAAGGCGACTATACCCTGCTCTCCCTGCACAACATCAAAATCCTATGCCTCTTCATTGGCTACTTTAGCTACCACATCCCCTGACCGTTCTACAGACATGGAAGCATACTCGACACTACCGTAGGGTGCTGTCTCCCACCCTCCCTGTTCAGCCCCGGTATATGTAGCAGTGTCCTTGTCATCCATGTCCACCTCGACCTTACTGATAACTGATTTAACGAGCCTCACAAGAACTTACCCATGCCTTAACCTTTGTTCTTCTGCATCCTTTAGCTGCCTTTCCTAATTTTCCCGCTCTTCCTCTCTTTGCCTTCGTAGCAGCACTATATCTTCCTCTGCTAGCCTCAGCACTTCTTTCATTTTTTATCACTTGTGTGTCTCTACCACTTTCCACATCCTATCCTCTATCTTAGCAAAATAAGGCCTGACCTCCTCTTTCTCCCTTGTTCTTGATCCTCTATCCACATGCCTAACTGCCAGTCCAACTCTCTCTCGTTCCTCCACCCTTAATCTATCTGCTAATCTAGCAGTTCAGAGAGATGCTCTCTTCCAGTTCTCCGTTCGTAACCTCTCTGCAGCCCAAACCATTGAATGAGTTACCTTTCCACATCCTTTGAGATCCCAATTCTTAGAAACCATAACTGATGAAGGCGTTACCTGCACCGGTCTTGTAGCCACTGCAATAGCCGCTGGGGAAAATGGAGTTACAAACTCAAGGTCTGTATACCCCTCTGTGGGCGATAAAGAATAGCACGCATATGGGGGTGTGCAGAAGAAATTACTGCACCCTCCCTTTTCGGCCTTTCTTCAATGATTTTAACACTATGGCCCCTCCCACATTTTTCATACATTCGCCAGTTTTCTAAGACATTTAGGCTCTTCTCTAATTGTGGGCCCTTATGCTTCATAGTCAAGCAGTTATGTATATTCTCCAGTATCACTGTTTCATAGGTTCCCTCTACAGGCCAAGAATTGATCATTTTACACTTACTTTCCCGCAACTATTCCCTTTTGTACTTTAGAATGTTCATATTATTACCATGCAACACCTGGCATAAATGATTCATACTCCAACCTAAGTTTTCAAAAAATATTTTCTTAAAAACCCAATACCGAGCTGAACCCACTGAAGAACAAATGTTCACCCAAAAACCCCCTTTTTACCCTTACCCAATTCCTTAGTCGTTCTCCACATTCACTCACCATACTCAATTAAACCGCAATTACCTCGCTCAACTATTTACTTCAATTCCTCTTCTCACTCGCGCGTGCACACACAAGACAGCATCTTATCATAAAACACCCTGTCGGCCAATACCTCTGACATATTCCCACCACTTGAGCATAGAAGGGTGCAATGCTTCCACTACAGCACCGTGTGCTCGCTTCTCTCTTCTATTACTAGTAAGGCTTTTTCTGCGACAAAACCATCTATTCCCTGACTACAGGATGTTTCTTCTTCACGACTAACAAAGAAAATCGAGGCCAGGGTTCTGCCCACACAGCTAATACAAGAGAATGTCAAGGGCCTGCTTCATAAAGGTATCTATGGTTAAAGTGAGGGCTCCAGCCGACCAGACAAGCAAACTAAAGGGTATCAGGACAAGCCTCACACTGGGCGTGCAAGGTAGGATGCCACCTCACACCTCTAAAATAACAAACTAAGTAAAAAATATATACAAGGGACTTACAACACAGAACAGTGCAACCACTCCGTCATAACATCCAGTCTTCCTCACCCCACTACTTCAACTAATTCTGAACCCCGTATTCCAATTCCACCCTTACAAAAACCCTTAAATTAAAAGAAACAACCCTCTTTACCTCCTTGCTTTGCCTCCAAAAGTACACTCACGTGACCCAGAGCGCTCCAATGTGGTGCTCCATCAAGTCACCCTGCACAGCTGTAACGCAGCACCATGTCTCCGGGGAGCAGACAGATTTTTAACCAATATGGCGTCTGCCGACCTTTCTTTCTTTACAGGACTGGTCCCCGTGGTAAGGTGCCGCAGGTGAGTGGTGAGGATAGAAGACCCCAATGTCTCGGAAAGCCTGGAGTCCCTCCACAGTCACCAAATTTGTGGTGGCAGACCTCTAATTACCTGAGCCCAAACTGGGTTCCACCACCTGAGGAACAAATGCACGTTTTGTACATAAAGCAAGTTTATTGTACAAACATGCGGGAGCAGTTAGATGGTACTGTAGGACCAAACTAACGCAAGTCGCAAACACCCACATCAATTGATACATTTACATACATTTGAGCAACAGTTAAAACACTCCCAGATATTTTGTTGCCACCCAGCCCTCAAACATGATTGTCGAAAACATTTACAAAGAAGTTTATCTTTTCCCAATTCATCCTTTCTCATTGGTCATCAACAATCTTTACAACCATCCGATTGCGATCTCAACCACCCCAGCCTCCTGGCTCCTCTAAAGATATTCTAATTGATGTGAACACCACTCCAGCACGTACAGCCTCTAGTTTCACCCTGAAAAAACATGTTGAACACTGCACAACCTGGCCTCAGGCTCATCTTAATTGCCGGCCCAAATATATGTTCAATCCCCTCTGCATGACTTTGATGCAATGGGAAATATTACATCTGTTACTTGGGGAACTGTTAAGCCATAAACCACTTTGTTACCTCATTGGCTCATTGGCTGACCTTTTATTGGATGACTCATTCTTCCTAAATCAACCCCAAGCCCACAAAACTAGAATGTCCCAGCTACTTAACATTCACTGTGCAACTGGTAACTAAGTCTGAATAAACTCACAAAACCCCACTAACTGCAGATTTATATAAAATCCTAATTAAACCTCCTTTTAGCTTTTCTGCCATCTGTATGTCTTATGAATATTATTACTTCTTTACAACAGGATTTCAGGACAGGCCCCTGTCCGCATGCGCATTGGAACCATATCCATCTCCCAGTTTCCATGTACTTCAGAGCACTCCATATGTAGATCGTGTTTATGTTACATGTGCGGTTTTAACATTGTATCTTTCTACTTGCATGCAAATATAATATGTATCAGTTCTATACAAAAAAATAACACTAAAAGTGCCATATCAAATTCATAATTAACTACACTCAATACATATGAGATTGCTAGATCACACCCAGTTCACTGCCACCCCCAGTTATCTATATGGTGCGTGCAGCATGAACCCCTCGTGTTCGTGGGGGCCCTTTCTGAACACCCCAACAATGGGTGATGGTCGCTATCACTGTAGATGTGAGTTGGCCTACATAATTGTGTGTGTGCATGTCTCCTTGATAAACTATGCATGTGTTGTATATTACTAGTTACACCTCCACAACTTGTTGATTGGAGTCAGTCTCTTCGGCATGTTCCTGTGCACATGTTTTTGGTGTGGGCTGATGCTGTAGCTTCTTCTTTGTGTGGCATTACATTTACACTCCTGTGATATCAGCCTTGGATGACATGTGTCATGTCAAGTAGCCACTCCATTGTCAGCGGTAGATTGGCCTATAGAGAAGTCTGGTAATTTACTGGTAGGTCTCACCACCCTGGACAGCTTTTGTGTCATATTTCCAAATGCTCACATTGGAACATGGATTAGCCATGTTGTAGAAGTGTGATATGGAGACACTTTGAGAGTATTCTCCTCTGCCTATTTTGTTTCCTACTCCACCCCTGACCATGATGCATGGGCATGCAAAACACCCGACTCTCACAATCCACATAGTTGGATGATCCAGATGACAAGTTTGCATGTTGATGATGTGTGAAGAATGGAATACATTGCTGGTGAGGTGCGGGTGTCAGTGGACTAAATGTCTTTCTCATGTGTCATGTTTAATGTTGCTGCTGTGTTCACATTTATTTGATCAAGGGCTGTTGATAGTGAGTGGTGTGTAACACTGCATCACATTTCTAGGTTTATGTTGTCTGTGAGTGGCTAGATTGCTTTCTGGTAGGTTTGGTCTGCATCTTCATGATTGGCAAGAGACATGTTGAGGGTATCAGAACCATGCATGGAGAGGGGGTAGGAGTGCAGCTATTGATTGTCCCTATTGCAGGAGGATGTACATGGCAGTGGTGAGTGGTGGTGAGCTGCAATGGTACATAGGGACCCAGATTCATGACAGTCAGGTGGGAACATCTTCTTGCACTGGATGTATGGGACTATGGAGAACACATGTGATCAAGCCATTAAGCCAGGATATGGCTTTGCAAAATCAGGTATTTTGGGCATGGACAATTTTCTTTCAACTTGACATGAATAAGGGTGTGGTTTGTTCACTTTATGTCAAAGATATAAATGAGGTTACAGTGTACTTGTAATGCTTTGGGGCACACACAGTTTGGGAATCCAAGAAGCACATTCTCAGGATGTTGTTATGGGCAAGCTGGATTAGCCCAATTGCATCATTGGAGGCCATCAGGAATGTGGGTTTACTTCGTGTGTTACCTAGGGGTTCTTATTCATGTGAAGTCGGTTTGTACTACCTGGCTGGATGTGTTCTTTCCCTGTGACCTTTAATCTACTAAGGGAATGGTCATTGCCTTTGGATGAGGGTGGAAGCCCTCCTGCATCTCTACTGCTATGCCATGACATGTGGCAATATTATGCTGGACACAACATGTCCTGGTGATTTTGCATACTACAAGGGGTGCATATGTGTGCTCCACCATCCCCTAGTGGCTATGTGTGTTAAGTTGTAGTGAACCCCACCTGGTCTGCTGGGTTCCTGATTGGTGTTAACAAGAATAGTGACAGTGGGTATGCACTGTCCTCTGCAAAGGATGAATGGTTATTAATTGCATATATTGTAATTTCTTGTGTTTGTGTGTGTACGTGATGGTTGATACCCACTAGCCAGGTATTTCCAAAGGTTCCCGATGCCAGAGCCTGGCATATGGTGGAATGGTGGAAGATGTAGATACTTTGCATGCATTCTGGGTAGTTGGCATTGACACGCATGATGTGTCCCTTGCCATCACAGATCACCTGCATGGTGATGGACTGCTAATGTTTCCTGTTAAAATAAATGTGCTCTGTCTCTCGGTGGAGTACAGGGGGGTTGCAGTGTGTGTGGCATGTGAAGGTGCCTATGCATAGGTGCCTGGATGCAGCTAATGACCTCATGGAAGCACCTACATTGTTTGGGCTGTGATATACACTTTCAATGGCTGTAGTATGCTGGAATGATAATGTGGCTAGGAAGTGTAAGGCTGATAGAACTTTGGCCAGAGGTGGCACAGCATGTAAACACACGGTGAGTGATACCAAGTCATTCCCAGGTCAAGGATGGCAAGGGGAGGGAAGTTGTATATTCCATGCACCCCCTCATCTGCCATCAAAAACAATGTTCGTGCAGAATATTCTGGTCCTCCTCAACCTTCCAAGTAGTAATATCAGTTCTAGCAATACAGGATTCAGCATTGCAGCAATCATAGGTTCATTGAGTTTGTATTGTGGTTTTATGCGTTAGCTTTCATTGAACTTTGTGCTTTGTGACAGGTAGGTAGCGGTAAGATTGCAGGATGATCGTTCTCCTTTGGAGTAAAAAACGATTGGGCAAATACTTCTGTGAATAGGGTTTACTTAGCTCTTAATGGGGAATGTGTGTTGTTTGCATGGAGCCTCCCTCCCCACGCCTATGTTCTTCCTCGTTTTCCTACTTCAATGAGGATTTTGCATGTTCCACCCCCTTTCTATTCTTTGCGCTGATCCTTCCCGCTCTTTCTGCGCAAAGCTCTCGCACAGAGCGTTGCGTGGAAAGGACCAGCGCAAAGTCCGATCTGTGGATCATAAAATGTTTTTTAGCGCGACGCAAAGTGTACTTTTATGGTGCAAAATCACTTGTGGTATGCTAAACATTTTGAAAATGAGTTCCAATGGCTGCTATCCTTGAACTATATAAAGAGAAAGGCGTCATTTCTTCATGCCTAATCACTGGTACATCAGGCAAATTATGATGTTGGAAATAATGGCTAAACTGATTTAATTCCCACTATGTGAGAATGTAGCAGCTATCTGGAGCATATGCTGTGTCCGCGACCAGGAGTTTCTAATTTCTGTGGTCAATTAGTGTGACAGGCACAATTAATAGTGGAGAGAGAAATAATAATAATAATTAGACCCACACTGATCATCCCGTGCCTGGAAAAAGCTAAGATGAATGAATCCATAAATATATTACCGCTCTGCGTAATCATATTCGGTTGCATGCAAATTGTGCGAGCATTATCAAATCCTGAAGCCACTAGCTTTATGACATAGTGACAAGAATTGCGACAAGTTATGGGGTGAAATGTACTGTTAGGTCAGAAGGTTAAAGATGACTGGTATGAGGTAACAATGTTCTAGATGATTAAAGAGGAGTGTGGGAGCCCTTTTACCAAATTAAAGAGGAACGTGGGAGCCTTTTACAATATTAAAGAGGGGTGTAGGAGGAATGTTGTAGATGACACTGAACAAATTCGGATTTGAGACTAAAGGCTACACTTATTTTGATAAGATATATTTACGTGCTAAAGGAAAGCTCATAAACTATCCATTGTTGCTCATTTGTTTGTGCAGCGATGTTATGTTATGCTGATTTATACCACACACTGCTACCATCCAAGGGCAGTCTACAGGCACTCTGATTGACACAAGCCTCATCTATTGATTAGTAGCAAACAGGTAAGGATGAACTGATTAGGACATATTCACCTTTTTAGACAGGCACATGAGCTCTAAGTACTGCAATAGATGAAAAGATATGAACACAATTAACTACAAGGACATTGTTATTTTAACATAAACCAGATTACTTCAATATGACACTACAGATCTGTCTTCTGCCTCAACACCACTAAGACTAAGATTGTTCACATTGGGACCCCTGCTCCCACTTTCCCACTCTGACTCTGGCCGGCCTCCCTTGGCCCTACGCCCGCACCCACCTGCGAAGCAAGAAACCTTGGGGTCATCTTTGACTCCACTCTCTCCTTCTCCTCTCACGTTTCAGACACCTCTAACAAATCTCTAACTATCAGCTACACCTCCTCAGAGATACGCAACCTTTTCTCACTTTCCCCCAGAGGCTCACTGTCTCCAGAGCCCTGGTTCTCTCCAGGCTGGATTATTGCAACAGCCTCTTCCGCAACCTCGGACTGGTGGTCATGGAAGCAACCAACAGATTCACAGGGTAATTCATAGAATTTCGCACAAAAGTGGCACACGCGGCTGGCGCACAGTGTGCGTGTGCAAATTTCTGCGCCAGCCGCGTGCGCTAAAACCGATTTCTGCGCACAGCGTATTCATGGATTTTAGCCTCCAAAACCAGCCGTGGCGCAGTGTGGCGCAGCGACCCTGCAGCAGCGCGAGTTATGCCCCCAAGAACGTCCCTAGCGCAAGGAAAAGCCATCAAAATCCCCAATCCAGCGCAAAGGGCTGCGCTAACCCTGGACCAGTTTACAAGGCTGCCAAACAGCAAACGCCAAGTGGGGAACATGTATAACTGGGGTTCGCGTGAAGTTTAACACGCGAAAGGGACTGTACGAGTGGGGTACATGTATAACTGGGGTCTGCGTGAAGTTTCACACGCGATTGGAGCAGGGTACGTGTATTACGGGGTTCGCAGGAAGTTTCACACGTGAAAGGACCTGTGCGAGTGGGGTACGTGTATAACTGGGGTTTGCGGGAAGATTCACCCGCGATTTCAGCAGGGTACGTGTATTAAGGGGGTTCGCGGGAAGTCTCACACGTGATTGGATCTGGGTACGTGTATTTCGGGGGTGCGCGGGAAGTCTCACACGCGAAAGGGCCTGCGCAAGTGGGGTACATGTATAACTGGGGTTCACGGGAAGTTTCACACGCGATTTCAGCAGGGTACGTGAATTACGGGGGTTTGCGGGAAGTCTCACAGGCAATTGGATCTAGGTACGTGTATTTCGGGGGTGCGCAGGAAGTCTCACACGCGAAAGGGCCTGTGCGAGTGGGGTACGTGTTTAACTGGGGTCCGCGGGAAGTCTCACACGTGATTGGATCCGGGTATGCGTATTTTGGGGGTGCGCGGGAAGTTTCACACACGAAAAGGCCTGTGTGAGTGGGGTACGTGTATTCCTGGGGTTCTCGTGAAGTTTCACACGCGAAAGGGCCCTGTGCGAGTGGGGTACGTGTAATCCTGGGGTTCGCGTGAAGTTTAACACGCGAAAGGGCAACGCCCGTGCGCGATACATCACAGACGCGCTTACGCGCTAAGGGCCTTTGGTCCAATGAAATCACTTACGTGTGCTGACCCGCTTACGCGCTAAGGGCCTTTTCTCGAATTACACGCTGATGTGCAAATTTTTCATGTGCCAAATCACTCCGTATCAAGCTGGCCACGCATACACACATGGAAGACCACGCTCTTGCCCTGAAGGCCATTTTCCTGCCCCCCAGAGCCCGAGCACGCTCCCACCTGCCATCTGCTGCTGCCTGACTGTCTGCTGCCCACGTGCCCTGGTATTTGGTGGCTGCACATCAGCCATCTGCAGGGGTCCAGTTGCCGTGTCCACCCCTGCTGGAAAAGAAGACTCCCGACTGGGATACCATCGCGCCACAGCCCAGCCCCAGGACCCAGTTGCCCACCCACTCCTGTCTCTGGGGTTGCCATGTCGGGCACATCTCCATCTGGCACCACTGGCAACCCCCAGCCAGAGAGACAGAGGGCCACCAGCTTCACTGCCACCGAAGTTGGTGTCCTGGTGGAGCATGGCCTGGGGCATTATGATGCCCTCTTCGGAACATCACGCACCAACAAGGAAGGACGGGAGAGGATCTGGGACGACGTAGTGGTTGCCATCAACGCGGAGGGTGTGGCAACCTGTGACATCAAGCACGTCAAGAAGCGCTGAGAGGACTTCAGGTCCAGGACCCTCCACAAGGCCCGGCGCCTCGTGGAGGGGGGCCGGGCACGCATGAGTAACATCCAGATGAGGGTCCTGGAAAGCGTAGGCCCAGCGCTCCACGCCCAGATCCTTCGGAGGCAGACCCGTCTGGAGTAGAGCGGTAAGTGGCCAAGCATTGCTGTGTGAGACAGGGCATGTTGCAGTGTGCAAGTAGTCTGATGCTTGCCTGTATGTGTGACATAGGCCATGTATGGATGTGTGTGTGCAGGGACATCATGGTCATGCATGTGAGACCAGTTATGTGTGAACCACATTGTTGGTGCATGTGTTGTAATGCAACATGGGGAGCTCTATGCGGAATGCACACATTGAAGCATGGCTGTCTCTGTTCCTGGACACGAAGGGGGGAGTGAGGAATGGGTGCGGATGTCATGTACATGTATTGTGCACATGTGTGTGTGTGTGCCTGAGAAGTGTGTGTGTGACTTTGAAACGCCATGGATGCATGTGACTTTGAAGGCAACATCTTGGTTTACAGGGGCCCTTCTACATGGATGTTGATGTTGTTTGCAGGCGCCGGGACTGTTTCTGCATGTGTGTTGTGTGCATTCACCCATGTGTTGTGGATTGACAGGATGGAAGTGACATTTGACAGTGCCACTCATGTGTTATTGCTTCCTGTCTAGGGTATTTTGTACTGTACCCTGATGCTTGTCTTCTATGTCTCCCTCTACGCAGCGTCAAGTGAAGAAGAGGGCGGAGACAGTGCTGTGGAGCCAAGCGGGAATTACCATCATCCAGGACCTAGGGGGCTGGTGCTGCATCTGCCACAACGGCTGTGGCGGAAGGGCCGGGTGAGCCCCCACAGGGGCTTCCAATGGCGGAAGGCGGTGTGGAGACATCCAGGTTGGTGGTCTCCACAGAGGAGGAGGAGCCCGCTACTGAGCCGCACATGGGGCCTGGTGGGGGTAGTACCACTGGTGCAAGTGGTGCAGTCCAGGGCTAGGGTCAGGAGGCAGCAGAGGTCACCGCGGAGGGGCCTGTGCATGTCCCTGTCCTTGACCCTGTGACTGCACCACATTGCACCAGCAGGGAGGCCCCGTCCCAGGCCCGTCCGCAGGTAGGGGAGAGTGCCATGTCATCTGCCTCTCCACTACCTGCGGACGAGGGGTCCCACGAACATATGGGCTCCGTCCTGGTTGGTGGGTTCCTACTCATGTCCCCCTGCACCTCCACACCCCAGCAGTGAAATGCTGATCTCATGACACAAACCATAAGTCAACTATGTACATCAACACATGTCCGTCACACACATACACTGGTTGGCATTGCTTGTGTAAACCCACATTTTCACATGCATCAACCCAATGAGCGAATCCCACACATGGAACTAAAAAATGAAAATGTATTATGTACATGAAATAAAAAATGAAATGAAAGCATACCAACATATGAAACATGAAATGAAAAGCATGTGAAAAAGATGATTGAATGAAAATGATAACCAATCCAAAAAAAATTGAAAGAAAAACAGTCCAAAGTCACCGTCCAACAACGCAAATCCAAAGGAAATGTAAAAAAAAATCTCCATTGCTTCATGTTCATAATAAAAAAAATAAGAAAAATCAATCCATAGTCCAAATATTTACAATCCATTGTCCGGAAAAAAGAAATCCATTGCTCCATGTCCATAATGCAAAAAAAAAAAAAATGAATACATGATGAAACTATATACAATCCATTGTCCAAGGATGTAAAGGGTCCATGATCCCAACCAAACAAATGAAACCTACCTAACTAACTACCTAAAAATATAACTATATACAAATTTGGGTGGCATTGTCCATTGACCACAAATAAAAGGAAAACGAAAAGGAAACCTAACTCTAAAAACTATTTACAAGGGCAGCGGGCTAGTCTGATGGTTCACTTTTGGATGTCCCGGGCCAGGGCATCATCGAACTCCTGCTCAATGTCCTGGAGGTGGTCCTCTTCCATGGCCCCGAGGGTTCGCAGGGACGACAACATGTTCTCCTCCAAATCCCTGCGAATTGCCTCGAGGCACTCGGCCCGCCTCAGGGCCCTCCGCATGGAGTTCTCTGCCCTGACCATCGTGAGCCGTGCCTCTTCTGCCCGCTGCCGCTCCGCATCTATAGCATGGCCTAACCGCTGCCACACAGAAGACACTTCCAGTCCTGGGTCCTCCTGCCCTCTGGCCGATGCCTGCCCCTCCGATGTCGAAGGCCCTGAGCCATGATGGCTCCCACCTTGTTGCTGCTGCTGCTGTGCCTCTGCCTGTGCCCTGGCTCTTGCTGCCTGCACATCCTCCTCCAGCTGGGGTGCAGTTGTTGAGATGGCCACCCCTGCTGGACTTCCGACTCCCGACTGCGGCAGGGATGTGTCCTCCACCAGCCTGGCCACAGGGTCAGAGGCAGCTCCACAGGGTACCCAGGTGATACATGGGTGGGAAGATGGCATGGAGGATGACTGGGGCATAGGGGGTTCAGTTGAGGAGAGGTTCAGAACAAGGTCCAGAAAACTGAGGAATCCGGCCCTTGTGAGCTGTCCGAGTAGGTCAACGAGCCATTCGAGAAGACATGCAGTTTCATCGTGAAAAGACTGCAGGTCAGCTCGCATGGCCCGTTGACGCAACGCCATCCCACCCAGGACAGGCTCAACCCGGTCCCGGATAGCCACGTCCGAAGGGAGAGGAAGGCAGTTGTTATAAGCGGATCCCCTCCCTGAAAACGGGTCTGGACGTAGGCATCCCTGCTGGTGCGGGATGATGCAGTCACAGGATCTGGGACAGGATTACATACAGGCACCTCCGCGGTGGCCTGTGCTGCCTCCTGTCCCTGCCCCTGCACTGCACCACTAGCACCAGTGGAATCCCCACCTCCATACCCTGTGTCTGTCCCTTGCATGGCCTCCTCCTCCACCAAACCCCCACCAACCTGGATGACTCTGTGCCATCTTCCTCCGTCGCACCCTGTGGGGTCTCAGCTGCTCCTTCTGCTGCCGAGGAGTCCAACTCCGACCTCCGCCTCTTGGACCTTCCCTCGGCAGCTGCGGCCTGGGACGCGGCACCGGACTCCTCACTCCCCGACAAAATGACAACCTGGGAGGGGAGCCGGGCCTTGTGTCTCCGGCTGGCGGGATGATCCCTGCCGAAGTGCTCCACAGCACCCTCTCCGCCCTCTTCTTCAGTTGACGCTGCAGACAGGCAGAGATAAAACACAGGCATAAGGGCACTGTACAATTGCACATGAGTGGCAATGTTTAACTACAGACACGGCATCACACTCCACAACACACATGTCATTTTAACTCGCACACATGAACATTTCAACAGCAGTATTGCACCAGGCAGCACCATCCATACACATACAACAGCATGAACAGCCAAAGGTGAGCCTGACATCACATGAAACACAAGGAATGCACTAGACATGCACACACGCCACCAAACTTACATGCATGTCTACATCTCCTCAAACTGTTGCAGTGATGAGATCGCCATACATGTCACATCTGCCATTCATCCTTCTACATATCAGTGTCACGTGCATCCATGTTGCATCACAGTTGCACGCTTGTCAGATACACATACATGCACATGTACACAGTGCAGATACATGCATTATGAATCAGCATCCGTGCCACAACCATGCCAATGTACATACACAGAAATTCAAACATGTGGGCTCCCACACCTGCATTTGCCCAGCATGCTTACCAACACATACACCATCAATGTGTCTCACAACTGAGAGGACTCACATGTGGCAGCCTCACGCCCATGTTCATACACATCCCTACATGGCCCTACATAAACACATGTGCAACCTGCACACTACTGGTACACCACGACACGCACAGCATACTATCAACATGCATGTACACTTACCGCTCGACCCCAGACGGGTCTGCCTCTCAAGGATCTGGACGCAGAGAGCTGAGCATATGCGTTGCAGGACCCTCATTTGATGGTTCGACAGCTGGCCCCGGTGCCCCTTGGCATCCACTGCCTTAGCGAGGCGCCGGGCCTTGTTGAGGGTCCTGGACCTGAAGTCCTCCCAGCGCTTCTTGACATGATGTAAGTCGCGGACTGCCACCCCCTCCGCGTTGATGGCAGTCAGGATGTCCATCCAGATGCTGATCCATCCTTCATTGTCGGCGTGCAAACTTCCAAAGAGGGCATCATACTGCCCCAGGACTTGCTCCACCAGGACACCAACATCGGTGGCGCCGGGCCTTGTGGAGGGTCCTGGACCTGAAGACCTCCCAGCGCTTTTTGACGTGCTTGATGTCATGGGTTGCCACCCCCTCCGCTTTGATGGAAATCACTACGTCATCCCAGATCCTCTCCCATCCTTCCTTGTTGGCGCGTGATGTTCCGAAGAGGGCATAATAATGCCCCAGGACATGCTACACCAGGACACCAACTTCGGTGGCAGTGAAGCTGGTGGCCCTCTGCCTCTCTGGCTCGGGGTTGCCAGTGCTTCCAGATGGTGTTGTGCCGGACATGACAACCCCAGAGGCAGGAGTGGGTGGGCAACTGGGTCCTGGGGCTAGTCTGTGGAGCGATGGAATCCCAGTCGGGAGTTTTCGGTTCCAGCAGGGGTGGTCACAGCAACTACTCCCCTGGCTGACGTGCAGGCAGCAAATGGCAGGGCACCTGGGCAACAGGCAGTCAGGCAGCAGCAGATGGCACGGGGGAGCGTGCTCGGGGCTCTGGGGGGCAGTAATTTCGGCCTTCTGGGGAGTAGTGTGGTCTTCCGTGTGTTTTTGCGTGGCCAGCTTGATACGGAGTGATTTGGCACGTGAAAAAATTGCACGTCAGCGTGTAATTCGAGGAAAGGGCCTTAGCGCGTAATTGCGTAAGTTACATTACGCACGCGGGTGTTTCCCTCATAGCACGTGATGACAGAGCACACGTGGAAAAACTGCACGTCCGAGTGTCATCGTGTGTAATTGGAGGAAAGCGCCCGCGTTCACGCGTATCTGACGTGTACGTGTGGGCCAGTTTAAAAGCTACGTGTAGGACGCCATTTCCTTGTACGTGCTTTTCGTGGAGAGCGAGTGGGTGAAATCTGTACTTTTTGTCGGTTCACACGCAATTACTTCACAGCGTTTCTAGGTCGTACTCCCTGTTACCTCTGACAGCTCTTTTCTGAATTTTTGTTGGGCCTGTTTCCTCAAACAGAGTTCACTTCTCCTTTTGTCCTGTCTCCTCAGACAGCGTACAATTCTTCTTTTGGCGGGGGTGTTGCCAACGCGCACACGCGCGTATTTTTCATGTTCTTTTTCCAGGCAGACGGTGAGTTCCGCACGTACTTAGCAACTGTGCTTGCCCCGTGTGTCGCGTTCCCCTTCAGAGGTCATTGTAGGCTGCGTGTATTACGCGTACACTTAGTTTTGTGTTTCTGGGTGCCACAGCGTAGTGTGGGTTCATTTTTTCACGCACGTGGTCTACGAGGGGTTGCATGCACGTTAATTTTTGATTTTGGGCTGCCTGTGCGTTGCGTGACCCGTCATCTTCCCCCAGGGGTCACAGACAGCCTTGTTAGAGCACTAGGGTACGAATTCCATCTGGTATCCTACCCCTTTGACCCCCAATTGCCCAGGACAATAGTTTACTGCAACTCCCATACGCACAACAACATCAGTGCCATGGTTGGGAGGCGACCAAGCGGTAAGGGAGGCAAAGGTGGCCGACCCTCAAAAGGTGGGCGTGGTGGGCGCGGTAGGGGACATGGCCGGGATTTGCAGGGTGCCCCTATACCCCCATGTGTGCAGGAACAATCAGGGACACCCATGCCCCCCCCATGGTTGAGGGAAACGTGGCTGACACCATCCAAGCTCAGCCCCTGTTGGACTAGCCCGTTGTGGCACCTGACCTGGCACAGGATGACTCCCTGGCTGTCTTCCAGGTCAGCAAGTCTAGGCCACGTGTGGCGGTGCAAGTTGTTGTCACCAAGCCACGTGAATCTGGGACAGCTATGTCATCTGCTGCCCCAAGTATGCAGGGTGGGGAGGCTGCAAGGGCAGCTGCAGCTACATCCGCCCCAGCTCTGACTCTCCCAGCCAGGACAGTGTCAGTCCCGGTCCATCAAATTGAAGTTCCCCCTGCCAACATTACCCTGCAACCAATGCCTGCATCAAGACCTATGGTCATTGTGCATTCCCACACTCCTGCTACCCAGCCCACCGGTGATTCTACCCCTACTGACCAGAGAGGCGTAAGCCACTCTGGCTCTGCTCCACCTTTAAAGAAGAGGAAGAAGGGTGCTCTGGCACGACAGGCTGAGACCACAGACACGGCTACACACTCCGGTACCTCAAGGAAGCCTTGCTTTAATGATCCGGAACTTGATGCACTTGTGGCCTATGTGTCGGCACATAGCCACGGAATGGTGGTGACTGCAGGGTGCAAGACCACACCTGGTCAACGTAAGGCACACTGGCAGACCATTGACGACCGCATAAGTGCCCTTGGATTTGTGAGGCGCACAGCTGATTATTGCTACAAGCGGTGGAATGACCTGAAACGCAGAACAAAGAACAAGCTGGCCTCAAATCATGCCGTAACTCTGGTGACTGGCGGTGGGTCTCCACAAGAGGACAACTAACTCACTGAACATGAGTCTGTTGCTGGGGCCTTCGTCACAGAGGAACAGATCAAAGGTGTGGGAGGTGTACCTGATTATGATGCATTGTCCGGTGAGTGCCCATGCATGTCCGTGTAATGCATGTGTATGTTGTTTGGGTGACGGGTTCGGATTGAGTGCCAGGTGAGGGTGTGTGTGCCTGAGTGGTATGGGTCACCCATGTGCTTCATCTAAAACATTCAGCGGCCTTGGATTTGGGTGTGACAGTATCCCTTCTGCCCACAGTAGTAATTTTGCACAACATTACGGCAATTGCCCTTGAAGTGGCATCTTGCAACAACATTGTTTGTATTTTTCAGTGTTCGTTCAGGCTGGTTGTTTCAATTCTCCCACTTTTGCTACGCATTCCTCAGCCCTATTGTCACATTTATGACATGCTTCTGTCATTGGTGAACCCCACATTGGCCCACATGTGTTACCTTGTTAGGTGAATGATTCGACCATTCAGGCTGATTGAGTATTGGCCTGATCACAGAAATCTTTGGGGCCTGTTTGAATGTGGAACATGATAGTTGTTTCCTGTCATGTTGAAGTGCACAACCATTGATGTGTACATCGGCCTGCAATCACTGTATTTTTGTACACTGGATGTGTTGCAGTGTGTGGCACATGCCTATTTTGTCACACTATGTAGCATTTTTCATCTCATCATGTCCATCTCACATGGATGGCTGACAGTATTCATTCACTGACATATGGATGTACTTGTGTAATGTACCATGGCTATGGTACATGCCATCTGTGTGATGGCATGTGTCATGTATGTGTATTGGACATGCCACTCATAGGCCAATGTGTGATGGCAGTGCTACCCAGCATGCAGCAAATGTGTTGCTCTTCCATCTTGGTGTCATCAGTGTCTGCCTTTTGCTACCCCTTCTAACTCAGTGTCAGTGCATGCATGGGAGGGTTATAGTCATGTGGGACATGTGTAAATCATGTACTGGTTCTGTAGCTTGTCATGCCTATTTGTGTGCTATGGTGCTAATGCCTGTTTCCATTTTTTGTCTTTCATGTTTTTGCAGGGGATGACGCACTTGATGCTGTAGAGGTTGAGGAGATGGTGCAGACCCAGGAGGAATCTCAGGCACGACCGGGCACCAGTGGGGGACATGGTGTGGTGGTGGGTGAGAACCCAATCTTGCTGCAGAACATTCTGTCGAGGGGAGCCTCTGGGTGCACCTCCCCAGACCTCTATTCTAGTGCTGATTCGGATGATGAGACCTATGTGCCGTTGCAGGTAATGTTTCTGGAAGGGATTCTGTTCTGTCCAACCCACCTGCACCAGGGGTAGAACCCTCTATGGGGATGTCAGTGGTGGTAAGTCCGCCTTTGGTGGTTACAGATGCAGGGTCACACTCCACAACATCTGATCATGTTCCTGGGCCAGCAGATCAGAGGGGGAATGCAGTCCTGCAGCCTCAGGCAGTGCCGGCACAGCAAGGCGCAGATCGCCTTGCCCCAAACAGGTGTGGTGCCCGCCGACACAGTGGCCGTACGCCACCAGGCAATACCGCATGGGAACAATCCATGTACAGTATGGCAACACAACAGGCAGCATCAGTTGAGATGATGGCTCAAGCAATGGAGAGGGTGGCCAATTCCATTGTCCCCCCTGAAAGGCAGATGGAGCAACTACAGCAGGCAACAGCCTCCATTTGCCAATCACACAGGGAGGACATGTTGGTGTCCAACAGGGACAGACGGGCGGCACTGGAGACTCTACGCCAATCGATATCAATAGAGTTCCATGGCCACAGGGAAGCCCTGAGGTTAGAACTCCATCACCTCAGGGAGACTCTTGTTGCCCTTGAGGCTTCCACTAACTTGAGGACAGAAAAGCAGCTGGAGCGGCTCACACGTTCGCTCTCAGCTGAGATGCAGGCTACTCGGGAGGAGATCCGGGCATCACGTCAGGTGCTGCATGGGGATCTCCGCACAATAATCCTCCAGAACGAGACCTTCCACACCTGCATGCTTGCCATGGAGGACCGTACTAGGGCTTTGCACGGGCTGCCTCCCATAGCACCACCACCTCCTGTGGCAGCAGCAGAGGGTGATGAGAGCGACAGCAGCAGTTCTCCCACAATGGCATAGCCGTGCAGGCCATGAGCCCATGGAGGTGTTTTTTTCCCAACATCCACACAGGTGGCTGTTGGTGCGTACCCTGTCCTCAGACCTCCTGGGTGCCGCCCCCCCCCAGCCCACACATGGCCATTTTTGATTTTTGATTTTTGATTTTATTTTACAGTGTGTTACCTTGTGTGGCTCCCGTGGGCATCCACTGTATTCCAGCTGGGCACATGCAGTCTTGTCCTGAGTTTGAGTTAGATGCTTGGGTTCGTGAGACACACACCCCTCCTGCTTCCCGTTTCCATGGGCTTGCAAAGGGTGTGCCCAAGTGACAGTGACTTACACAGTGACGTTGGACTCCCATGAGCTGCGTGGGCAGTCTGTAGTCAATACTGTGTATACATTCCTAGTGGATATTGTTGTTGTATTGTACACTGCATGGTGTATTGATATGTGCTTGTGCATCCATGTCTTCCTCCTAATTTGCAGTTTCATTCCTCATGTCTTCACAAGGCCGTCTACTTTGGAGATGGAGTTCATGTTGTAAGCAGTGCACTTACACATTTGCATGGCAGCAGCTCTGTACAGTTGGAAGTGGTCGATGTGCTGGCATAATCAGGTTGTAAGACTACCACTACTTTAACTTAGTACTGTCATGTTTATGCTATGTTTGAGGTTGGGTAGCTGCATTGTATTGTTGGTCAGTATTTGGTCATATGTGTTGTTAGTTCTACATTACTGGGAGCATTTTGTGTGTAGGCAGTTTCCATTAGGGACACTGTACTTTGACACTTGTGTCATGTTTTGGGGATTGCTTTGTTTGCTCTCACATAGCATGACATGCCATGGTGTGTTGGGTGGTGGTGCTGGGGAGGGGTTGGGTGACATGGCACTGTTGTCATGTTGTATTTTGCAATAAATAATGAATTTAGCAGCATAGAAGTGTGACTTTTGATGACACCGCATTGGTGGTGTTTGTGTAGGTAGGGATGCACACAATGTAACACTTCCAGGTGACCAATCTCAGGCTGGTATGGTTGTGACAGTTGACTGTCCCTTATGTCATCATCATTGATTGTCAGATGGTATGTGCCAGGGCTGTGTGCACTCCACAGGGGTGTGGGTGTGATTTTAGGTGAAGTAATTAGCCACCAGCTGTGTATGGGCTGCCTCACCCCGTGCCCTTTCCTCTCCCATGCGCAGCGGCCGTGCATGTGGTTGGAGATGTGGGGGCACCACCATGTCCACGGTCAGACCCCGGCGTGTTGCAACGTTGTGCAGGACACATGCTGCCACTATGATCCTGCACACTACTGGGGGAGCGTATAACAGCTGCCCGCTAGAACGGTCCAGGGAGCGAAAGCGTGACTTGAGCACTCCGAATGTGCGCTCCACTATGCCCCGGGTTGCAATGTGGTCTGTGTTGTATCTTACCTCGGGTGGCGTGGTGGGGTTCCAAATTGGCGTCATCATGTGGGTGCTCAGAGGGTAGGCACTGTCCCCTGGGGAGGTGGTGATGGTTATCATTAGTGGGGTTGTGACATTGCTCTGTATCTGACATGCATGCATGTGCTGTGGCATTTATACTCACCAAGCAGCCATGTATCGCCATGCCAACCAGCTTCTAGGTCCCAGTTTAGGGTTGACATTCTGTAAATGAAACTTTCGTGGGTGGACCCTGGATAGTTGGCATATGCTGAGGTGATGATTCCCTTGGCATCACATACTACCTGCACGTTGATGGAATGCCAGTGCTTGCGGTTTCTGTAGATGTGCTCAGATGCCCGGGGGGGACGTAGAGGCACATGGGTGCAATCAATGGCACCTAGCACTTTGGGGAATTGTGCCACCCCGTAAAAATCCTGGACAGCAGCCTGCCTTTCTGCAGGTGTTCTGGGCAGGTATATGTGCCTGCGGACTGATGGGCGTGCAGTCATGATGGCCAAGACCTGGTGTAGGCAGCGTGACTGCGTGGCCTGTGACACCCCCCCCCACTATAGCAGTTGTCTGCTGAAATGATCCAGTGGCCAAGAAGTGCAGTACATTGAGGACCTTATGCAGTGGGCTGAGTGCTTGGGAGCACAGGGTGGGTGCTGTGAGGTCATCCTCCCAATCACTGACCAGGTCGAGTATTATGTGAGGTGGAAACCTGTACCTCCCGTACACCTGGTCATCAGGCATCCCAAAAAGGCTGGTTCTGGGTATAAACATTCTGGGCCTAACTATCCTCCTCCTCCTCCTCCTGCGGTATCCCACAACCACTGCTGCTAGGAACAGTATATACATCCTGGCGTCTGAGCTTGTTTGTTGTTTGCGCGCACTTTTATGCTATGCGTTTCCACATACGCCTGCTTTCTGCTGGCGTACGTGTTTCCGGATTAGCGCGTCTTTTTTGGCGCACGCGTTAGCCCCGTTCGATTCCATGAATACGTGT
The DNA here is from genome assembly GCF_040938575.1 of Ambystoma mexicanum. NCBI lineage: Eukaryota > Metazoa > Chordata > Amphibia > Caudata > Ambystomatidae > Ambystoma > Ambystoma mexicanum. The sequence continues at coordinate 359,470,852 of NC_090940.1, forward strand.
TTTGAACGTGCATGTGGGCGTTCCACGCATTTGCCTCCTGTACTTCCCCCGTGACACCCACATTTTCACGAGTTGTTCCCCATTCCGGGTGTCACGCCCCCTGTTCCTCCTCCTTTTGTTGTGTGCGCTGCGCTATGTGCGATTTCGCTGTGCATGTAGCGCACGCTGTTTGGAGACGTGTGCGCCAGCGTGCGCCACGCAGTATTGTGGTGCACATCCTGGGATTTCTACGCGCACGGACTTCCATGAATCGCTGTGCGTGGGTTTCGCTGCGATTTTCGCACTGGCACTGCGATTCGCACGCATTCACACGCTTGCGCCGAAAATGTCAGCGCACATTAATTCCATGAATCGGCCTGTCAGTGTGGAGGGAAAGCTGAGAGATAGCCAACTTCTCCAGGAGTTTTTACCAGGAAAGGAGAGATAGAGATCGGGCGATTTTTTGCCGAAATAGATGGGTCGGCAGAAGGTGTTTTGAGGAGAGTGTGCACAAGGGAGTGCTTAAGAGCAGTGTGGAAAACTCCAGTGGTGAAGGAGAAGTTGCAGAGGTCGGCCAAGGCTGGGGCAAGAGAGTCAATGTTGTCCTTCATGGTTTTGGAGGGACAGGGGTATACCTGTTTGGAGGAGGCTTTCATTGGCTGTTCTTGTCTATTGACCTCCTCAGGTGTGACAGGGGAGAGAGAAGAGAGAAGAAAGGGAGGGGTGGGGGTGGCCAATGGAGGTACAAGAAATGTTGGTGCATAAGGTGGTGAGGGAGAGAGAGAATAGGATATCTTGTTGAGAAAGAGCCCAGTTGCAACTAGGAGGGGTGGTTAGTGCGGAAAGAGGTCAACCATTCCAGTGCCCCTTCATTGATGCCGAAGGTGTCACAGAGGCGTTTTATGAGGATAGAATGTTTGACTGTGCCAAAGGCAGTGGAGAGCTCAAGGAGAATGAGAACAGCAGGAGAGTTAGAGCCAAGCTTTGCAAGCATGTCTTCACAGGTGTTCACGAGAGCAGTTTCTGAGTCTCTGGATGCCCAGAATCTAGATTGATGGTCATGGAGGCAACCAACAAGTTCAGTGTGCAGGGTCAGCCGGGGGAGGACCAGCTTCTCCAAGAGTTTGCCCAGGAAGGGAGTATTGGAGATAGGGTGATAGGTAGCCGGGCAAGAAGGGACTGCAGATGGTTTTTTTAAGAGAGGCTGCACAAAGGAGTGTATGAGGGATACATTGTGAGAGCTACTGGCGAAGGGGAAGTTACAGAAGTCAGCAAGGGCCAGGGTGAGAGAGATGTTGTCCTAAATTGTACTAGAGGAGCAGGGGAGCACCTGTTTGGAGGAGACCTTCATAAAGCAGACAGGTTTAGAGACCTCAACGGTTCTATGGGCAGGAGGGTGGAGAGTGGGGGTGCAAGGAGGGGAGCCATGGACAGCAGAGGGACAGGAGCCGGAGTGGAGATGGGGGTGGAAGAGAGTGAGGACAGGATGTCCTGAGTTTTAGATGTGAAGTGGGAGGACAAAGCGGTGCAGAGAGCCAGAGAAGGAAGGAGAGAGGTGGAGACTGCAGTTGGGTTGGCGAGTTCCAAGCAGATTTTGAAAAGTTTGGCTGTGTTGTTAGTTGCTCCAGAGATGCAGGCTTGGATGTGGGCTCTCTTCTTGGAGCAGATAGAGAAGTTATATTGCCTTTGGAGCAGGCGACCGGACAGTTTGTCAGAGGATGAGCCCGAGGTCTGCCACTTCCGTTGAGCAACTCTGCACTTACGTTTCAGAGATGCTAGATCTGAATCATACCAGACATTGCTCTTGCAGGCAGGTTTTAGATGGATGCTCTTGACAGGGGCAATGCTATCAAGGGTGTCAGAGATGGAGAGGTACAGATTAGCAAAGGCAGAGTCAGAAGCATGGGTAGGAGGGGGGATGAAGGAGGAAGCAAAAGCAGTGACTTAAACTTGCTTCATCAGTCGAATGACGGCGGAGGAGGCTGTCAGTGCTGGAGAGGGCTCAGATAGAGGTCAAGGGGCCCCAAGCGGGAGGAAAGTAGAGAGTGGTCAGACCAGGAGAGGGGAGTGGTGACCGGGTTAGAGAAAGGAATGTCACCAGAGATGATGGCATCCAGAGTGTGTGTGGCTGAGTGGGTGGGACTGGAAGGGAGAATAGAGAGAGAGCAAGTCACAGAGGACAGGGAACTATGAGGTGGCTGATTCAGGGGAGTCGAGGTGGATAATGAAGTCACCAATGAGGAGGAGTTTGGAAGAGGAGGCCAAAAGGGTGGAGGCAAGTTCAGCCCATTCAGAGACGCAAAGAGAAATAGGGCCCAGGGGGCTATAGATGGTAGCAAGGGTCAGAGAGAGAGAGAGTAGACGAAACCTAACCCTAGAGACAAGGAATTCTAAAGAGGAGTAAGATTATGTAGGTATGATAGAAGCAGGGACTACCCCACCTCCACCTGCCACAATGTATTTTCAAAAGGGTCTGTTCTGTTTTCTCAACTTTTTTCCTCCAGATTTCTTCATTGGGTAGTGGCAGAATAGTTCTACACAGCAAATCACTCATCTGCGTGACTGGTGATAATTAGTCTTCATTTGCATAAAATAGCCTTGCAGTCTTCCATTCATTGTAAATAATGACAATTTACTGAAAATGTGTATCTGCGCTTCCATTTTTGATAAATAAAGACGGATTATGGAAAATTGTCATCCCCTTCGGTATAGATGAGGAAGTGTTATTTACCACATGGGTTTCTGATATGTGTGATAGCTGCGATAGGAAACTGGCTGCATTCTAGCTTGTTTCTGCATTTAGAGTTGTTTGTAACGTGATTTTGTTGGCTTATTTGCATTGCAGACATCGGGCCTCATTCCGAGTATGGCGGTAAGGGATATCGGCCACCGGTAACGAGACCGGTGGCGGTATTCCCTTACCGCCATACTCCGAGTTCCCTCTGTGCCCTCGCCCTTAACGCCTGCTTTGAGCAGGTGTTAAAGTCGAGGGCGCAAAGGGGCCTGCAAGCCAATAACGGTGACCGTAATGAACGGTCACCGTTATTTGCATCTTCCCCATTCCCATTGAGCCCTATGGGGGCTCATTTGGGAATGGGGAAGAGCCTTGGTGAATGGGGAATCACCGCCCCACCAACCTTGGAATGGGGCGGTGATTCCGCCATCAACCAAGGCGCTGCCGGTCCGGGTACGGCGTCAACCAAGGCGTTAATAGCGCCATTGGTTAGCGCCGTACTCGGAATGAGGCCCATCATCAGCTACCGCCTGCCACATCAATCACGTTTTGAGGAAGCCCGGCCTTCCCCAGCATTGCCACACTTCAACTACAGTCGAATATCCCCAAACATAAGAATAGCCCTTGGTCAGTAAATCCATTGGGACCAGTTCTGGTAAAGTAATCCCAGAATCAGAATAATGAACAGACATTCCTTTCTGAATCAGGGATGTACTTAGTTGTGCATCTGTAACTCTTAGAACATGGCCCAGTGACAAAGGTTCTGTGTGTGGGGGGCGTGACATTGTCTGCACAAACATGCTTTTTTCAGTCGTTTCAATTTGAGCAATTCGGCAGAATGATGCAGTGGTTTCTCATGCGCATTTGTTTTAGGCACACTACGGCCACATGGAAAAAACGTGAATTAGGGCTTGGTTATGTACAATCATCTTAGACATGCTTGTAGCTCATATGGCACATGACATTGCAAAAAGCAAGAGCAAGTCTAAAGTCACAAATGTTGTGAAATGCTTCAGTTTGGGAACCAAGCCATCTCCGTTCTGCTGCTGAAGCATTGTGGCTGACATCTCCCAATATTTGTTTTATGTTTTATTGACACAGTTGAATTAGACATCAACTTTTACATTTTTTATGCAAAAATAGAAATAATTTGTACATGACAAGCATACACATATATAAAAAGAAGACTAGAACAAACACATGCAACCTAACAATGTGGTAGTAACATATTCAGAGTGATCTAATCGGTATATGAAACAGATTTAAAAACAGATTCAAGTAGCCTGAGCAATGTTCAATGAAAATAAAAACTGAGCAATAACAATCCTGATTGATGTTCTAGTAGCACAAAACAACAGCTGCCATGACATTTCTGTATCAATGACTTTAAAATGAATGAAATGCTTTTCAGGGATTTGTCGCGTGCGTGGGACAGGTTAGGACACTCAGAGGCCGATTCATGGAATAATTAGCGCGGCTCAAGTGGCCAAAAACGTGCGAATCGCAGTGGAATAGCGAAAATCGCAGTGCAAGTTCGAAAATCGCACGAAAAGCAGCGCACATCGATTCATGGAAGGCCGTGCGCGAGAAAACCAGCGGATGTGCGATAAAAAAGTGTGCGGCGCACGTTGGCGCACAGGCCATCTAACTGCGTGCGCCAGGTCACAGCGAAAATCGCACAGGCCACAGCGAAAATCGCACATAGCGCGGCGCACGCAACAAAAGTAGGCGGAACATGGGCGTAACACTCGGAATGGGGAACAACTTGCCAAAACGTGGGCGTCACGGGGGAAGTACAGGGCACAAGTGCGCGGAACGCCCACACGCTCGCCTACAACACGTATTCATGGAATAGAATAGGGCAAAAAAGCGCACGCTCAAACCAGCGCACAGGCTCAAACACGACCGCCACAAGAAAGCAGACGGTAGCGTCTCTGCGGCTGTAAGAAATGTGCGCCAAAAGGTGCGTCAACAAATAGCACCTATATACTGCCATGATGAATGTCCTATACTGTGGCCCTCCAGGACAAATGACGTGCAAAGGGGTACCCACAAACACGGACACCCGCTGACAAAAAATACGTGTGCGTGTATACCGGGGTGCGCGGGAAGTCTCACACGCGATTTGGCCGGGTACGTGGATTTCAGGGGTGCACAGGAAGTTCCACATGCGATTTGCCCGTGTACGTGGATTTCAGGTGTGCGCGGGAAGTTCCACACGTGATTTCAGCAGGGTATGTGTATTTCATGGGTGCGCGGGAAGTTCCACATGCGATTTCATCAGGGTACGTGTATTTCAGGGGTGCGCGGGAAGTTCCACACGCGATTGGCCCAGTGCGAGCAGGGTACGTGTATTTCAGGGGTGCGCGGTAAGTTCCACACACGATTGGCCCCGTGCAAGCAGGGTACGTGTATTTCAGGGGTGCGCGGGAAGTTCCACACGCGATTTCAGCAGGGTATGTGTATTTCAGGGGTGCGCGGGAAGTTCCACACGCGATTTCATCAGGGTACGTGTATTTCAAGGGTGCGCGGGAAGTTCCACACGCGATTGGCCCAGTGCGAGCAGGGTACGTGTATTTCAGGGGTGCGCGGGAATTTCCACACGCGATTTCAGCAGGGTATGTGCATTTCAGGGGTGCGCGGGAAGTTCCACACGCGATTTCATCAGGGTACGTGCATTTCAGGGGTGCGCGGGAAGTTCCACAAGCGATTGGCACAGTGCGAGCAGGGTACGTGTATTTCAGGGGTGCGCGGGAATTTCCACACGCGATTTCAGCAGGGTATGTGTATTTCAGGGGTGCGCGGGAAGTTCCACACGCGATTTCATCAGGGTACGTGCATTTCAGGGGTGCGCGGGAAGTTCCACACGCGATTGGCCCAGTGCGAGCAGGGTACGTGTATTTCAGGGGTGCGCGGGAAGTTCCACACGCGATTTCAGCAGGGTATGTGTATTTCAGGGGTTCTGGGGAGTACCACACGTGAATTGGCCGTGTGGGTCCTCCCAGGTGTACGCTCCACAACCTCCACGGCCCCTGCAGGCAGCCCACACCACGGGGGACTACCCTGCACCCCTGCTCATGTCCCGCAGGCAGCCCATCCACCATGGGCATGCCCCCCAGCCAACCCACATGTCACCTTGCACTACTGATCAACAATGCATGTCTCCCACCACCCCCACCCCCCAGCCACCAGGGGCACCCACCACCAGGCCCCCACTCATGTCTCCCACCACCCCCACCCCCCTGCCACCATGGGCAGCCCCCACCAGGCCCCCACTCATGTCTCCCACCCTCCCCACCCCCCAGCCACCAGGGGCACCCTCCACCAGGCCCCCACTCATGTCTACCACCACCCCCACCCCCCAGCAGTGCAGGGGCAGCCTCCACCAGGCCCCCACCCATGTCTCCCACCACCCCCACCCCCCAGCATCCAGGGGCAGCCTCCACCAGGCCCCCACTCATGTCTCCCACCACCCCCACCCCCCAGCAGTGCAGGGGCAGCCTCCACCAGGCCCCCACTCATGTCTCCCACCACCCCCACCCCCCAGCAGTGCAGGGGCAGCCTCCACCAGGCCCCCACTCATGTCTACCACCACCCCCACCCCCCAGCAGTGCAGGGGCACGCTCCACCAGGCCCCCACTCATGTCTACTACCACCCCCACCCCCCAGCAGTGCAGGGGCAGCCTCCACCAGGCCCAAACTCATGTCTCCCACCACCCCCACCCCCCTGCCACCATGGGCAGCCTCCACCAGGCACCCACCCATGTCTCCCACCACCCCCACCCCCCAGCAGTGCAGGGGGACCCTCCACCAGGCCCCCACTCATGTCTCCCACCACCCCCACCCTCCTGCCACCATGGGCAGCACCCACCAGGCCCCCACACATGTCTCCCACCACCCCCACCCCCCAGCAGTGCAGGGGCAGCCTCCACCAGGTCCCCACTCATGTCTCCCACCACCCCCACCCCCCTGCCACCATGGGCAGCCCCCACCAGGCCCCCACTCATGTCTCCCACCACCCCCACACCCCAGCCACCAGGGGCACCCTCCACCAGGCCCCCGCTCATGTCTCCCTCCACCCCCACCCCCCAGCAGTGCAGGGGCAGCCTCCACCAGGCCCCCACTCATGTCTCCCACCACCCCCAACCCCCTGCCACCATGGGCAGGTCCCCACTCATGGCTCCCACCACCCCCACCCCCCTGCCACCATGGGAAGCCTCCACCAGGCCCCCACTCATGTCTCCCACCACCCCCATCCCCCAGCAGTGCAGGGGCAGCCTCCACCAGGCCCCCACTCATGTTTCCCACCACCCCCACCCCCCTGCCACCATGGGCAGCCCCCACCAGGCCCCCACTCATGTCTCCCACCACCCCCACCCCCCAGCCACCAGGGGCAACCTCCACCAGGCCCCCACTCATGTCTCCCACTACCCCCACCCCCCAGCCACCAGGGGCACCCTCCACCAGGCCCCCATTATGTCTCCCACCACCCCCACCCCCCAGCAGTGCAGGGGCAGCCTCCACCAGGCCCCCACCCATGTCTCCCACCACCCCCACCCCCCAGCCACCAGGGGCACCCTCCACCAGGCCCCCACTCATGTCTCCCACCACCCCCACCCCCCTGCCACCATGGGCAGCACCCACCAGGCCCCCACTCATGTCTCCTACCACCCCCACCCCCCAGCAGTGCAGGGGCACCCTCCACCAGGCCCCCACTCATGTCTCCCACCACCCCCAACCCCCTGCCACCATGGGCAGCCCCCACCAGCCCCCCACTCATGTCTCCCACCACCCCCACCCCCCAGCAGTGCAGGGGAAGCCTCCACCAGGCCCCCAGCCATGTCTCCCACCACCCCCACCCCCCAGCCACCAGGGGCACCCTCCACCAGGCCCCCACTCATGTCTCCCACCACCCCCACCCCCCTGCCACCATGGGCAGCACCCACCAGGCCCCCACTCATGTCTCCCACCACCCCCACCCCCCAGCAGTGCAGGGGCACCCTCCACCAGGCCCCCACTCATGTCTCCCACCACCCCCACCCCCCTGCCACCATGGGCAGCCCCCACCAGGCCCCCACTCATGTCTCCCACCACCCCCACCCCCCTGCCACCATGGGCAGCCCCCACCAGGCCCCCACTCATGTCTCCCACCACCCCCACCCCCCTGCCACCATGGGCAGCCCCCACCAGGCCCCCACTCATGTCTCCCACCACCCCCACCCCCCAGCAGTGCAGGGGCAGCCTCCACCAGGCCCCCACCCATGTCTCCCACCACCCCCACCCCCCAGCCACCAGGGGCACCCTCCACCAGGCCCCCACTCATGTCTCCCACCACCTCCACCCCCCTGCCACACTGGGCAGCCCCCACCAGGCCCCCACTCATGTCTCCCACCACCCCCACCCCCTGCCACCATGGGCAGCCCCCACCAGGCCCCCACTCATGTCTCCCACCACCCCCACCCCCCAGCAGTGCAGGGGCAGCCTCCACCAGGCCCCCACCCATGTCTCCCACCACCCCCACCCCCCAGCCACCAGGGGCACCCTCCACCAGGCCCCCACTCATGTCTCCCACCACCCCCACCCCCCTGCCACCATGGGCAGCACCCACCAGGCCCCCACTCATGTCTCCCACCACCCCCACCCCCCAGCAGTGCAGGGGCACCCTCCACCAGGCCCCCACTCATGTCTCCCACCACCCCCACCCCCCTGCCCCCATGGGCAGCCCCCACCAGGCCCCCACTCATGTCTCCCACCACCCCCACCCCCCAGCAGTGCAGGGGCATCCTCCACCAGGCCCCCACTCATGTCTCCCACCACCCCCACCCCCCAGCAGTGCAGGGGCATCCTCCACCAGGCCCCCACTCATGTCTCCCACCACCCCCACCCCCCAGCAGTGCAGGGACAGCCTCCACCAGGCCCCCACTCATGTCTACCACCACCCCCACCCCCCAGCAGTGCAGGGGCACCCTCCACCAGGCCCCCACTCATGTCTCCCACCACCCCCACCCCCCAGCAGTGCAGGGGCAGCCTCCACCAGGCCCCCACCCATGTCTCCCACCACCCCCACCCCCCAGCAGTGCAGGGGCACCCTCCACCAGGCCCCCACTCATGTCTACCACCACCCCCACCCCCTGCCACCATGGGCAGCCCCCACCAGGCCCCCACTCATGTCTCCCACCCCCCCCCAAACTCAGCCACCAGGGGCACCCTCCACAAGGCCCCCACTCATGTCTCCCACCACCCCCACCCCCCAGCAGTGCAGGGGCAGCCTCCACCAGGCCCCCACTCATGTCTCCCACCACCCCCACCCCCCAGCAGTGCAGGGGGAGCCTCCAAAAGGCCCCCACTCATGTCTACCACCACCCCCACCCCCCAGCAGTGCAGGGGCAGCCTCCACCAGGCCCCCACTCATGTCTCCCACCACCCCCACCCCCCAGCAGTGCAGGGGCACCCTCCACCAGGCCCCCACTCATGTCTCCCACCACCCCCACCCCCCTGCCACTATGGGCAGCCCCCACCAGGCCCCCACTCATGTCTCCCACCACCCCCACCCCCCAGCAGTGCAGGGGCACCCTCCACCAGGCCCCCACTCATGTCCCCCTGCACCCCCACCCCCCAGAATCCAGGGGCACCCTCCACCAGGCCCCCACTCATGTCTCCCACCACCCCCACCCCCCAGCCACCAGGGGCACCCTCCACCAGGCCCCCACTCATGTCCCCCTGCACCCCCACCCCCCAGCATCCAGGGGCACCCAACACCAGGCCCCCACTCATGTCCCCCTGCACCCCCACCCCCCAGCATCCAGGGGCACCCTCCACCAGGCCCCCACCCATGTCTCCCACCACCCCCACCCCCCAGCCACCAGGGGCACCCTCCACCAGGTCCTCACAATCCCCAATCATGTGCGTAATGGTCAGCCTCCACAGCCAAAAAGCCCTACCAAGTAACCCATTCACCCACATGGAAATGGAAATTACATGTTACACCCCCAATGTTCATGAAGCTAATGAACCCATGTCCGTCGCACACAATGGTTGCAATTGAATGGGAAAACACCCAACATTACATGCATGAAACCAATGAGATGATACCACACAGTGAAGTATGAAAACAAAATTGTATTGAAAAAAATAAAGAATGCTAAAGAAAAGAAACAAACTACAATGGGAATGAGTAAAAATAAGCTGCATGTCCGTATTAAAAACAAAAACTGCAAATCAGAATCCAAAAAAATGTCGTCCAAAGTCAAATGTAAAAAAATCTCTATGCAATAAAGAACTATGTAAAAAACTACCAAGGGTCCATGAGCCCAACTGAACAAAGGAAACCTACTAAAAAACCTAACAAAAAATCAACTATATACAAAAAGTAGAGCAGTGTCCGTCGACTCCAAATCATAACAAGAAACAAAGGAAACCTAAAACTAAAGAACTATATACAAAGGCGGCGGGCAAGTCCAGCGGCTCACTCCGTGGTGTCCCGGGCCAGGGCATCATTGAACTCCTGTTCGATGTCCCGGAGGCGGTCCAGTTCCATGGCCCCGAGGGTCCGCAGGGACGACGCCGTGTCCTCCTCCAACCCCCTGCGGATTGCCTCGAGGCACTCGGCCCACCTCAGGGCCCTCCGCATGGAGTTCTCCGCCCTGACCATTGTGAGCTGCGCCTCTTCCGCCCGCCGCCGCTCCGCACCTATGGCGTGGCCCAACCGCTGCCACACGGAAGACACTCTCTGTCCTGGGTCCCCCTGCCCTCCGGCCGATGCCTGCCCCTCCGATGTGGAAAGCCCCGAGCTTTCATGTCTCCCACCATGTTGCTGCTGCTGCTCTGCCTCTGCCCGTGCACTGCCTCCTGCTGCCTGCACATCCTCCGCTGGCTGGGGTGCAGTTGTTGATGTGGCCACCCCTGCTGGACCTCCGACTCCCGACTGTGGCAGGGATGCCTCCTCCACCAGCCTGGCCGCACCGTCAGAGGCAGCTCCACAGGACACCCAGGTGACTGATGGGTGGGAAGATGGCACAGAGGACGACTGGCGCGTAGGGGGTCCAGTTGAGGAGGGGGTCGGAGCAAGCCCCATCAGACGGAGGAATCCGGCCTGGGTGACCTGTCCCAGCAGGCTGACGTGGTCAACGAGCCATTCGAGATGACGTGCAGTCTTTCCATGAAAAGACTGCAGGTCACCTCGCATGGCCCGTTGACGCAACGCCACACCAGCCAGGACAGGCTCAACCCGAACGTGGATGGCCACGTCCACAGGCAGAGGAAGGCCAGTTGACATCAGCTCATCCCCTGCCTGAAAACGGGTCTGGACGTAGGCATCCCTGCTGGTGCAAGATGATGCAGGGACAGGATCGGGGACAGGATTGCACACAGGCACCTCCGCGGCGGCCTGTGCTGCCTCCTGTCCCTGGTCCTGCACTGCACCACTAGCACCAGTGGGATCCCCACCTCCAGACCCCATCTCTGGTGCTTGCACGGCCTCCTCCTCCACCAAACCCCCCACCAACCTGGATGACTCCGTGCCATCTTCCCCTGTTGGGCCCTGTGGGGTCCCAGCTGCCCCTTCTGCTGCCGAGGAGTCCAACTGCAACCTCCGCCTCTTGGACCTCCCCCCGGCAGCTGCGGCCTGGGACGCGGCACCGGACTCCTCACTCCCCGACGAGATGACAACACGGGAGGGGAGCTGGGCCTTGCATCTCCGGCTGGCGGTCGGATCCCCGCCGCTGTGCTCCACAGCACCTTCTCCGCCCTCTTCATCAGTTGACGCTGCAGACAGGGAGAAACAAAACACAGGCATCAGGGCACTGTACAATGGACACATACACACATGACAGTTGCACATGAGTGGCATTGGCAAACCTCAGACATGTCATCACAATCCCCAACACACATGTCATTGCAACTCGCACACATGAGCCATACCACAGCCATATCGCAACTGCCAGCACCATCCATACACATACAACAGCATCAGCAGCCAAAGGGGAGCCAGACATCACATGCAACACAGGAAGTGCACCACACATGTACACACACCACCACACTTGCATGCATGTGTACACCTCTGCCAAGTGTCGCACTGTTCAGACGGGCATCCATGTCACATCTGCCAATCAGGCTTCCACATACCGCTGTCACATGCATCCATGTTGCATCACTGTTGCACCCTTGTCAAATACACACACATGCACATGTATACAGTGCTCATACATGCAGCCGAAAACAACATACATGCGTGACATCACGGACATGTCTACTTACATACACATTCATCCAAACATGTGTGCACGCACAACTGCATTTGCCATGCAAGCCTACACACACAAGCACCATCCATGTCTCACACATTACAGCCCTCGCATGTGTCAGCCCCACGGCCGTGTACACCCCCACCCATACTCGACCCCATACAAACAGATGTGCAACCTGCACAATACCGAATAATCACCACACGCACTGCTCACAATCAGGATGCATGTACACTCACCGCTCGACTCCAGACGGGTCTGCTTCTCTAGGACCTGGACGTGGACCGCTGGGGATATGCGTTCCAGGACCCCCATCTGTTCTTCCGACAAGTGGCCCCGGCGCCCCTTGGCATCCGCTGCCTTCAAGAGGCACCGGGCCTTGTTCAGGGTGCTGGACCTGTAGTCCTCCCAGCGCTTCCTGACATGTTGTAAGTCCCGGACTGCCACCCCCTCCGCGTTGATGGCAGTCACGATGTCAGTCCAGATCCGAGTCCGTCCTTCCTTGTCGGCGCGGGAACTTCCGAAGAGGGCATCATACTGCCCCAGGACTTGCTCCACCAGGACACCAACTTCCATCGCTCCACAGCCTAGCCCCAGGACCCAGTTGCCCACCCACTCCTGCCTCTGGGGTTGTCATGTCGGGGCAAACACCATCTGTGACCACTGACAACCCCCAGCCAGAGAGGCAGAGGGGCACCAGCTTCAGTGCCACCGAAGTTGGTGTCCTGGTGGAGCAAGTCCTGGGGCAGTATGATGTCCTCTTCGGAAGTTCCCGCGCCGACAAGGAAGGACGGACTCGGATCTGGACTGACATCGTGACTGCCATCAACGCGGAGGGGGTGGCAGTCCGGGACTTACAACATGTCAGGAAGCGCTGGGAGGACTACAGGTCCAGGACCCTGAACAAGGCCCGGCGCCTCTTGAAGGCAGCGGATGCCAAGGGGCGCCGGGGCCACTTGTCGGAAGAACAGATGGGGGTCCTGGAACGCATATCCCCAGCGCTCCACGTCCAGGTCCTAGAGAAGCAGACCCGTCTGGAGTCGAGCAGTGAGTGTACATGCATCCTGATTGTGAGCAGTGTGTGTGGTGATTATTCGGTATTGTGCAGGTTGCACATCTGTTTGTATGGGGTCGAGTATGGGTGGGGGTTTACAGGGCCGTGGGGCTGACACATGCGAGGGCTGTAATGTGTGAGACATGGATGGTGCTTGTGTGTGTAGGCTTGCATGGCAAATGCAGTTGTGCGTGCACACATGTTTGGATGAATGTGTATGTAAGTAGACATGTCTGTGATGTCACGCATGTATGTTGTTTTCGGCTGCATGTATGAGCACTGTGTACATGTGCATGTGTGTGTATTTGACAAGGGTGCAACAGTGATGCAACATGGATGCATGTGACAGCGGTATGTGGAAGCCTGATTGGCAGATGTGACATGGATGCCCGTCTGAACAGTGCGACACTTGGCAGAGGTGTACACATGCATGCAAGTGTGGTGGTGTGTGTACATGTGTGGTGCACTTCCTGTGTTGCATGTGATGTCTGGCTCCCCTTTGGCTGCTGATGCTGTTGTATGTGTATGGATGGTGCTGGCAGTTGCGATATGGCTGTGGTATGGCTCATGTGTGCGAGTTGCAATGACATGTGTGTTGGGGATTGTGATGACATGTCTGAGGTTTGCCAATGCCACTCATGTGCAACTGTCATGTGTGTATGTGTCCATTGTACAGTGCCCTGATGCCTGTGTTTTGTTTCTCCCTGTCTGCAGCGTCAACTGATGAAGAGGGCGGAGAAGGTGCTGTGGAGCACAGCGGCGGGGATCCGACCGCCAGCCGGAGACGCAAGGCCCGGCTCCCCTCCCGTGTTGTCCTCTTGTCGGGGAGTGAGGAGTCCGGTGCCGCGTCCCAGGCCGCAGCTGCCGGGGGGAGGTCCAAGAGGCGGAGGTTGCAGTTGGACTCCTCGGCAGCAGAAGGGGCAGCTGGGACCCCACAGGGCCCAACAGGGGAAGATGGCACGGAGTCATCCAGGTTGGTGGGGGGTTTGGTGGAGGAGGAGGCCGTGCAAGCACCAGAGACGGGGTCTGGAGGTGGGGATCCCACTGGTGCTAGTGGTGCAGTGCAGCACCAGGGACAGGAGGCAGCACAGGCCGCCGCGGAGGTGCCTGTGTGCAATCCTGTCCCCAATCCTGTCCCTGCATCATCTTGCACCAGCAGGGATGCCTACGTCCAGACCCGTTTTCAGGCAGGGGATGAGCTGACGTCAACTGGCCTTCCTCTGCCCGCGGACGTGGCCATCCAGGTCCGGGTTGAGCCTGTCCTGGCTGGTGTGGCGTTGCGTCAACGGGCCATGCGAGGTGACCTGCAGTCTTTTCATGGAGAGACTGCACGTCATCTCGAATGGCTCGTTGACCACGTCAGCCTGCTGGGACAGGTCACCCAGGCCGGATTCCTCCGTCTGATGGGGCTTGCTCCGACCCCCTACTCAATTGGACCCCCTACGCGCCAGTCGTCCTCTGTGCCATCTTCCCACCCATCAGTCACCTGGGTGCCCTGTGGAGCTGCCTCTGACGGTGCGGCCAGGCTGGTGGAGGAGGCATCCCTGCCACAGTCGGGAGTCGGAGGTCCAGCAGGGGTGGCCACATCAACAACTGCACCCCAGCCAGCGGAGGATGTGCAGGCAGCAGGAGGCAGTGCACGGGCAGAGGCAGAGCAGCAGCAGCAACATGGTGGGAGACATGAAGGCTCGGGGCTTTCCACATCGGAGGGGCAGGCATCGGCCAGAGGGCAGGGGGACCCAGGACAGAGAGTGTCTTCCGTGTGGCAGCGGTTGGGCCACGCCATAGGTGCGGAGCGGCAACGGGCGGAAGAGGCGCGGCTCACAATGGTCAGGGCGGAGAACTCCATGCGGAGGGCCCTGAGGCGGGCCGAGTGCCTCGAGGCAATCCGCAGGGGGTTGGAGGAGGACACGGCGTCGTCCCTGCGGACCCTCGGGGCCATGGAACTGGACCGCCTCCGGGACATCGAACAGGAGTTCGATGATGCCCTGGCCCGGGACACCACGGAGTGAGCCGCTGGACTTGCCCGCCGCCTTTGTATATAGTTCTTTAGTTTTAGGTTTCCTTTGTTTCTTATTATGATTTGGAGTCGACGGACACTGCTCCACTTTTTGTATATAGTTGATTTTTTGTTAGGTTTTTTAGTAGGTTTCCTTTGTTCAGTTGGGCTCATGGACCCTTGGTAGTTTTTAACATAGTTCTTTATTGCATAGAGATTTTTTTACATTTGACTTTGGACGACATTTTTTTGTATTCTGATTTGCAGTGTTTTTTTTTAATACGGACATGCAGCTTATTTTTTCTCATTCCCATTGTAGTTTGTTTCTTTTCTTTAGCATTCTTTATTTTTTTCAATATAATTTTGTTTTCATACTTCACTGTGTGGTATCATCTCATTGGTTTCATGGATGTCATGTTGGGTGTTTTCCCATTCAATTGCAACCATTGTGTGTGACGGACATGGGTTCATTAGCTTCATGAACATTGGGGGTGTAACATGTAATTTCCATTTCCATGTGGGTGAATGGGTTACTTGGTAGGGCTTTTTGGCTGTGGAGGCTGACCATTACGCACATGATTGGGGATTGTGAGGACCTGGTGGAGGGTGCCCCTGGTGGCTGGGGGGTGGGGGTGGTGGGAGACATGGGTGGGGGCCTGGTGAAGGGTGCCCCTGGATGCTGGGGGGTGGGGGTGCAGGGGGACATGAGTGGGGGCCTGGTGTTGGGTGCCCCTGGATGCTGGGGGGTGGGGGTGGTGGGAGACATGAGTGGGGGCCTGGTGGAGGCTGCCCCTGCACTGCTGGGGGGTGGGGGTGGTGGGAGACATGAGTGGGGGCCTGGTGGAGGCTGCCCCTGCACTGCTGGGGGGTGGGGGTGGTGGGAGACATGAGTGGGGGCCTGGTGGAGGGTGCCCCTGCACTGCTGGGGGGTGAGGGTGGTGGGAGACATGAGTGGGGGCCTGGTGGAGGCTGCCCCTGCACTGCTGGGGGGTGGGGGTGGTGGTAGACATGAGTGGGGGCCTGGTGGAGGGTGCCCCTGCACTGCTGGGGGGTGGGGGTGGTGGGAGACATGGGTGGGGGCCTGGTGGAGGCTGCCCATGGTGGCAGGGGGGTGGGGGTGGTGGGAGACATGAGTGGGGGCCTGGTGGAGGCTGCCCCTGCACTGCTGAGGGGTGGGGGTGGTGGGAGACATAAGTGAGGGCCTGGTGGAGGCTGCCCCTGCACTGCTGGGGGGTGGGGGTGGTGGGAGACATGAGTGGGGGCCTGGTGGAGGGTGCCCCACAGTGCTGGGGGGTGGGGGTGGTGGGAGACATGGGTGGGGGCCTGGTGGAGGCTGCCCCTGCACTGCTGGGGGGTGGGGGTGGTGGGAGACATGAGTGGGGGCCTGGTGGAGGGTGCCCCTGGTGGCTGGGGGGTGGGGGGGTGGGAGACATGGGTGGGGGCCTGGTGGAGGCTGCCCCTGGTGGCTGGGGGGTGGGGTGGTGGGAGACATGAGTGGGGGCCTGGTGGAGGGTGCCCCTGCACTGCTGGGGGGTGGGGGTGGTGGGAGACATGAGTGGGGGCCTGGTGGAGGGTGCCCCTGGTGGCTGGGGGGTGGGGGTGGTGGGAGACATGGGTGGGGGCCTGTTGGAGGCTGCCCCTGCACTGCTGGGGGGTGGGGGTGGTGGGAGACATGAGTGGGGGCCTGGTGGAGGGTGCCCCTGGTGGCTGGGGGGTGGGGGTGGTGGGAGACATGAATGGGGGCCTGGTGGAGGCTGCCCCTGCACTGCTGGGGGGTGGGGGTGGTGGTAGACATGAGTGGGGGCCTGGTGGAGGGTGCCCCTGCACTGCTGGGGGGTGGGGCTGGTGGTAGACATTAGTGGGGGCCTGGTGGAGGCTGCCCCTGCACTGCTGGGGGGTGGGGGTGGTGGGAGACATGAGTGGGGGCCTGGTGGAGGGTGCCCCTGCACTGCTGGGGGGTGGGGGTGGTGGGAGACATGGGTGGGGGCCTGGTGGAGGCTGCCCATGGTGGCAGGGGGGTGGGGGTGGTTGGAGACATGAGTGGGGGCCTGGTGGAGGCTGCCCCTGCACTGCTGGGGGGTGGGGGTGGTGGGAGACATGAGTGGGGGCCTGGTGGGGGCTGCCCATGGTGGCAGGGGGGTGGGGATGGTGGGAGACATGAGTGGGGGGCTGGTGGAGGGTGCCCCTGCACTGCTGGGGGATGGGGGTGGTGGGAGACATGAGTGGGGGCCTGGTGGAGGCTGCCCCTGCACTGCTGGGGGGTGGGGTGGTGGGAGACATGAGTGGGGGCCTGGTGGAGGCTGCCCCTGCACTGCTGGGGGTGGGGGTGGTGGGAGAAATGAGTGGGGGCCTGGTGGGGGCTGCCCATGGTGGCAGGGGGGTGAAATCCCCTGCTGAAATCGCGTGTGCAACTTCCCGCGCACCCCTGAAATACACGTACCCTGCTCGCACTGGGACAATCGCGTGTGGAACTTCCCGCGCACCCCTGAAATACATGTACCCTGCTCGCACTGGGACAATCGCGTGTGGAACTTCCCGCGCACCCCTGAAATACACGTACCCTGATGGAATCGCATGTGGAACTTCCCGCGCACCCATGGAATACACGTACCCTGCTCGCACTGGCCCATTCGTGTGTGGAACTTCCCGCGCACCCCTGAAATGCACGTACCCTTCTGAAATCGCGGGTGGAACTTCCCGCGCACCCCTGAAATACACGTACCCTGCTGAAATCGCGTGTGGAACTTCCCGCGCAGCCCTGAAATACACGTACCCTGCTTGCACAGGGCCAGTCGCGTGTGGAACTTCCCGCGCACCCCTGCAATACACGTTCCCCGCTTGGCGTTTGCTGTTTGCCAGCTCGGTGAACTGGTCCAGGGTTAGCGCAGCCCTTTGCGATGATTTAGCGATTTTGATGGCTTTTCCTTGCGAGAGGGCGTTCTTGGGGGCGTTACTGGCGCTGCTGCAGGGTCGCTGCGATTCTCTGCGCCACGGCTGGTTTGGAAGCCTAAAATCCATGAATACGCTGTGCGCGGAAATCGGTTTTAGCGCACGTGCCTGGCGCAGTCAATCGCACGCGGACACTCTGCACCAGCCGCTTGCGACACTTTTCTGCGAAATTCTATAAATTACCCTGTCAGTTAGCAGGTGTTTTAAGGATTCCAATTGACCTGTCACTTGTCAAAAACGATATATATTGGCAGCCTGAGGGATCATTTTACGTTTGGCTAGTACTTCATAGATTCTATATGAACCGTAAAATAGCATGCCTATAGATAGGAGCTGGATATTTTAAAAGATACGATTCTGGGGTTTGAAATCTTTTTTGCAGGAAGGGATTGTTTAAAAAAAATCTTTATTTGTAAGCCATGCATTGCTAGTGTTGATCCAGTCGTGGTGCCAAATCCTTTGCTTTGGGTTAGATACTAGAAGGTCACTTGAAATGCCGGCTGCATGTAACATAGTAATGATTTCATTTTTCCAGGCAGTTAAACATTTGTGGCTTGACGTTTGGACATACTGTTATAAAATGCTGAACATAACGTCAGGTTTACTAGATAATAAGCATTTCCTAAACAAGGAAAATGTCTTCCTTACATAAGCTCCATATAGGGCCAATAAGCCTAATTCATACATATTGATGGCACTGGGCTGAGTTGGTGGCAGTGATAAGACCTGCTTCCAAAAATGGCCTTCTATCCTAAGCCAGAATTTCTCTGAACTCCAGTCACTGCTCCATAAAGTATTATGGGTATCACATTTTTTGTCTGTAAAAGGTGAGAGTGGGAATACAGGAGAACTTGACAAACTTAGCATTTATAATGTGCACTTGTGACATGGCTGTTGAGATCTTATTATTCATTTCATTAATATATTGTTTGTGGTCGTAAATGTTAACTCCAAAATAACGATACTCGTGGATAATTTCGAGTTTTGTGTTATTGAGGGACCAATGCTTTGTGCTTCGATCATTCCTCCTTTTGCCACACCATAAAATATTGGTTTTATTAAGATTAATTGCTAAATTATTTTCGTCCATATAATCATTTAAAGCATTGAGCACAATTTGTAACCCTTTAGGTGTTTTAGACAGAAGAACGATATCATCCGCGTATAAGAGCCACAGCATAGGCTTTGGTCCTAGTTTAGGAGCATCTGATATAACCTTACTAAGTTTATCTTTCACATCTGCAATAAAGACATTGAATAAGGCTGAAGCTGGTATACAGCCCTGTTTCAGGCCTCTGAACTTTGGAATTGCCGCAGACAGTTCACCATCTAAAATTAATCAGATTTGAATGGACGTTTTAGAATGGAGGAATCCTGTTAGGGTGGTAATCGATTCAGGGCATTTTGCCTGGTGAAGTTTTTGCATTAGCAGCCCTCGAGAGACGGAGTCAAACGCTGCTCTGAAGTTAATGAATGCCATGTACACTTGATGGTTCATAATTTGCGAATGAGCTTTATATGGCCCTAATTGACAACAGATTCACAGCAGTCCTTAGGCCTTGAATAAACCCTGTTTGAAAGGGATCCCGGCTATTATGTTTGATTGCCCAGTTGTTAAAATTCCATAAGATCAAACGGGTAAAAATATTTCCCAGACCATCAAGAAGGGCGATCGGCCTATAATTGGCAGGAGAATGCTGATCGCCCTTCTTAAAAATTGGAACAATGATTGAGAGCAACCAAGAGGACGTTAACATTTTCTTTTCTACTACCTGATTGTAGATGGTAAGAAGAATGTTGGCCCATAGTTCCAAGTGTTGTTTAGACATGAAGTTATGCAGGCCATCAGGGCTGCATGCTCCAGATAGACTCAATCTGTGCATATAACATATTCACTGAAACAACTTTGTTAAAGGGACATTATGGTTAAGTTGCACTAATAAAAACCTATGAAATTCAATGAAAAAACTTTGTTAAGGGGACGTTATGTTTACGTTGCACTAATTAAAACCTTTGAAATTCAATGAAAATACGTTGTTAAAGGGACATTATGGTTACAAGTAAAACCGAAAAACACCAGAAATTCACCAGTTATGGTAAGCTAAGCAACCATAATTCACTCCACCACCGTGCACTGCTAAGACTAACATCCAGGACATCAAATATGACATCACAAATGGCATTGATGACATCACTGATGACATCACATGTGAAATACATTTTGATGACAAGTCCCTACAAGGAGTTGCTTTATATTGTTGGCAGCAAGATGTCTGGGTTGATTGGGAGACCTATCATGAACTACTTAATCTACAGGTGAGAGCATATAAACATGAGGATGCAGGGCGGGAGGCTGTTTCCTAGTGTGAGGTGTTCCTCAAAAGCACAATACTGAGGGAACTTTTTGTTGGTTGGTATCACCCATATTGAGACACCAAACTGTATTCCATTTGAGCACCAAATAAACAATCGTTGTTGAACTATATTGTTGATAAATTGAACAATTTGATGAAGAAAAATAAATCCTTCTGTGAAGATTTTGTAACATTTATTTTGGAAATATATTATTTTGGAAAATATATTGTTTATGAAAAAATGAACAACACAATTGATTTTCAAAACATTCATTTATTATTTTAGCTGAATTTTTGTGATTTAATTAGAATAAAACTTTGATATTGATCAAGGAAGAGGCTGCCACCTCAATTGGAGTGCATGGGTATTCCATTAAGGTTTTCTTTGATGATCATATTTGCTGATTTGTAGATAATGCCATTAATGATACAATAAGAAAACATGTCCATGCTGGTTCTGCCAATATATGACAGTACCCCCCACCTAAGAACATAAGCCAGTTGGCGTTGCCATGGAAAATGCCATGCCACAATTTGAAAACATATACAAACGGGATGCATCAAAATGCCAGTCTAGTTGCATTATTACACACCATGCTTTCTTTATCATAGATGCCAAGTAAAAAACACCATGTCAAATAAATAGCTTCACTGGCTGAGACGACATGCAAGTTTAACCAAGTAATAACACACCATTCTTGCTAAATCAAAAATGCACAGTAAAACATATTATGCCACAGTAAGTAATGGCCTGATAGGCTGTCCTAAAATACCAGTCTTGCTATGTAATACCACATATCATGTTGCACTTTATTACAAATGCCCAGTAAGAAATTCCATGTCAAATAAATAAGTAGAATTATTAACTAGACTGACTGCACCAAAATGCTAGTCTAGGCAGGTATCATGCTTATCATGCCAGCTTCATCAAAGATGTCCAGTCAAAAATGGCATGCCACAATAAAGAGGTCTGGACTGGCTGCACAAAAATTCCTGTCTAACCAGGTAATAATGCTTATGTCAGCTTTATCACAGAGGCCCAGTAAAAATGTCATGCCAGAGTAAATAAATGGCTACATCGGCGCAAGGTAATAATTTGTATAATGTCAGCTTCATCAAAGATTGCCAATAAAACATGTCATGCCACAGTAAACAAGCATTGGCAATGGCAGAAGTTTGGGCTTTATTGTATGCACTGCATAGACACTTGCCAGGCACTGCCATAATGGGATTAAGTGGCCATTGATTGTAGCAGGTGCAAAATTGTGTGAGCACCTGGGCATCTAATAGCAGTGCCTATCAAATGTCTAATACTTATACACATGCTAAAACGGTTTGCTTTTTCAATGCTTGTTTTTAACAGTACTTCCGTGAAGGGCATACATAGTGCTTATAAATCGAGTGTCAGAAGATAGACATGGTTAAGACATTTCTATTACACCAGTAGTAGCTTTAAAGCTCCAATTAAGTCATAAACTCTCAGTAGACTGCTTTGAAAAAACACTGGCACAGCTCTTCGAGTGCTACGTTTGATAGGAATGCTTGATTAAAGTGAGCTCAAAGAGTTCCCATGAAGAGGTCTTTATGGGCGGGAGTGTCAGGAACTGTGGGGGAATGGTGATGGGCATTAGCACGGACATGGGCAATAAATGGGTATGAATATAGCCAAACAATACCTACAAGTTGTGTGCCCTTCCTCATATGCCATCTCTCTCTATCTGTACTCTGCAATGCAATTGAGTTTCGACTTATAGGTGGCAAAAGCACCACCTAATAGCCCAAACTAAAAATGGCTAGACTGGCTGCATGAAAATGCCAGTATAGCCATGTAATACACGTATCATGCTTGTTTTTTCAAAGATGTCCAGTAAAAAATGATGTCATCATTGCATCATTTTTTTCCAGGAATCTTTGTTTTTGCCAGATTCCTTGTCCCCCTTCCAATCAGCAGTCCGGTCTGCATCAAACACACTCCATTACACATCCATGCAACATTCACTCATACACACAACATTCACTCGCTCACCTATACACCATACACTTGATCATTCATATGTTCACCCATGCTTCAAATATGCACTCCATTCATTCATTCATTCATTCATTCATTCATTCATTCATTCATTCATTCATTCATTCATTCATTCATTCATTCACATATGCATGCATACTGTGACAAATCCCAGGATGACGTCACTGCCCCCATGGGAGAAGCCCCTTCCCATGAGACCAGGGAGGTGAGGCTTCTAACTGATAGGGCCCCTTGGGGTGATACTCTTTGGGTGGTTCTCATGGGGAGGGAAACCCCCTATGGGATGAGGGACGACACCTTGGGAGAAACGTGGTATAATGCCCTTATACACCAACTGCCCTCACTCTGTTACCCTGCACATGACATAATAAACCCACAAACTTCCATGTATGTCTGCAGAGAAGACAGTGGGCCTCATTGCGGGTCCGGCAGTAACCGTGCCAGTGCTACCAGCAGGTTGCAGCCAGACCAGTAATGATTTACAAGCGCCTTACCTCCCGGTACCACCGGGTGATTACATCCCTGGCAGTCCGGGAAGTCAAGCGCCGGCAACTGTTAAGTCCCCATTACATACTTTATGGGAATGGGGACCACGGAAGCACCGGCACCATTAATAATGGTGCCAGTGCTTTCGTGAAAACTCTGCGGTGGGTACCGTTCTGCCCGGTACGTCTGACCTGCCGGGCGGGATGGCACCCGCCCACAGAGTTGTAATATGCTGTTGTTTCTGGACCAGCATAGTTGTAATGAGGCCCAGTGCCAATTCTACAAGGAACACTGGGACGAGGAAGAACATTGAATACAGGGATGACTATAGTACTGGGATAAGGAAGAAATAAGGAGCAATGTTGAATAATCCACCAAACCACTACAAACTCAATAGGCAATTTGTGTCAAGCAAATCAGACTAGAAAATAAAATAGTGAAGAAGGACTTGCTGAAGAGAGAAGCCCTCCCAGGAGGAAGCAGGAGATTTGAATTGTGGTAGCAGTGGAGGAGATCGGACACTGACGGTACCAGGAGTGGGACACTTACCCACTGGTAGAGGCATTCCCAGCCAGAATTGAAGCCTGGAGCTTGTGGAGAAGCTGATACGTGCAGCTCAAAGACCAGGAGTAAGCACAGAGCTGTCACAGTCCTTGGAAGCCACACAGGGAAGCCGGAAAGGCCTTAAGAACCCGTAAACATCCAAAGACTACCGTAAGCTCTCCAAAGAGGTTTGATTGGTGGGACAGCTCAAAAATGGGAAAATTACAATGGCGAATTTTGGACTGCATGCACAAACCTAATCAAGGCCTCCAAAAGCATCTTCATAGACATTACCTGGCAAGATAGTGCTAAAACAATAAAAAATACTGAAAGGGTGAGTCTGGGATTTGCACCTATATGAAGAGAGAGCCAGAACAATCTTAATTGGCACAGTATCTGGCAGGATAGTATACCAGGTTGGCTGTGACCAACGAAGTAGTAGTAAAATGAGAAAACCACAACTAAAAGCGTAGAAAAGGCAAAAGCCTGGGACTCACTAACAAAAGAAGAGAGAGTCAAAACACTCTTTATAGTTGCAGTATCTGGTAGGACAGTGTACCCGGTTGGCTGTGAAATAAAGAAGACAAGAAGACTCATAGTCACAGTATCTGGGAGAAGCAAGAGACAGGATGAGTGTGAAATCTACTGGGAAGAAACTAGGGGAAGGTAAGCATCCTCCCTAGTAATTTGTACACACACAAAGGCAAGAAAAGGGAGATATTCTCTCAACATTTAGAAGAGGTAGCAGAGGAAACCAAGGGGAACAGAAGCAAAGCCCCCTATTGTTTTGTGGACACTTTTGAAACACTCAAAGAAGGAAGACCCTTGTTGGACATTCAAAGGGTGAGACAATCTGGGGATTATGGTTGTCCTTTCTTTGGAAGTTTATTTGTTGCAACATTTGGGAACTTTTTGTAAGCTGGCAAAGAACTTTGAGACTAAAGAAGATCCCTTTTTCACATTAGTTTGAGTTGTTGGTGTAAGGGCTGGATATAGGATTTTAGCACAACAGTGGACGTATTTCTTTGGACTGCTGAGAATATTCTTTCCAGGCAGGGAATCTCCTCTTAGTATTAGGGACAGGAAGGTATTTCCCTAAACCTCATTCATTTTATAGAAATCTTTGATAACAATCATGCCACCTGTGTGTCTGTCTCTTACCTTCTGCCCCGTTCCTGATTCTGCTCCTAGTCATGCACCAGCAGCAATATTGATTCCCTCAGGCTCCCGCTGCACACAAACAGGAACCTGAAAGTGCTCTGCTTCCTGGTTCCTGTCCATTCGTGTGCAAGCACCTCAGTGTTGCCTTAACACACACTCAGACCCTTTGAAAGTGCCGGATGTCCTAATACACACTCAAAGGTGCTGTTCCCCAGCCTGCATCCCCAGTGGGCTATGCAAGGCTCGGAAGCAAAAAGCCTCCATCTGTGATTGGTTCATTGACCATGTGCACTGCAGAACAAAACTGTCAAAGGGAAGCCATATTTCCATTTGACAGTTTAGGCCAGCCCAGGAGCGCTCCCTGAGGTGCAGAAAGCTTGGGGAGCACTCAGAATTTACACTGGGCTGGATCAGCTCCTCCATAATGGCCAGGTTTTGTAGTGGGTTTGCACCCTCTCCCCCATTATGGAGGAGGCCCTACTGTTGGGTGGAGGAGGTGCATTCAATCATGGTTTGCATTTGGATTGCTGTTCCCTCTTGTGAGAATATGGAGTAGTAACCGCCCCAAACACATGCATTTTTGTGTGTCCAGAAGTCTATCAAGTTAATTCTGTCATGTAGAATCTACAGTCAATGCAGGACCTAGTGGGTGACATTTGTCATATGCCAGTGCACAGATGGCACTCACATTGATTTCCCAGTGTCCTCTCTTCACCATGTCCATCTCTTATGAAGCTGCTTCAAGAGGATCTGGTGTTATTTTTTTAACTTATACACTACAGACCCATGGATCCTCTTCTGCCCCATCTTTCATCTTAGTTGCATGAGCTCTGTCTTTCTGGTTTCTTTGCACATGCATTTGTTTATTTATTTGGGTTACTATAAATTCCTACATGTTGACGTAAATTAACTTGCCAGATCCGTTTTACTTTGTGCCATTAGGGGGAAAAGTTTTAGTTCACGTCTCATGTAGATTGGCTGATGTGTTATTTCATCTAGAATTTGGAAGGAACTGATCAGGTCGGTGTATTTGACTGTTAGGCCTTTTACCTAAGCTAAAACGAGGTGGTCATGGGCCACACAGATAAGGGATGTAAAAGTAAATGTGCTTCTGTCAAATGATTTATTGATATATAGACTAGTTCTACCAAGATCATATCCCCTGATCTAACACTCCCTGACACCCCGTGATCTAAATCCCCACCCCCGAAATTCTAGGGCAATAAACAGGTCTTATTGCATCTTAATATTCCATTTAATTAAAAAAGTAAACCAAAACCAAAGGTTGCCCCCTAACTTTATAATGGAGAAGTCACCCACAGTTATCTCAAGTACAGGCCACTTGGCTATAATAATATATAACCTCTATGCTTTATAGATGTATATATTTCAAATCTAAAAAAAAGTTATATGGTCAAATGAGGGCATGCACTCGCATGCTTTGGGCACAAGAAGGGTCAGGGAGTCCCTCTACCAGCAAGAACACAGCCCATTGACTTGTTCTTAAGTGGGTGGCCCCCCGGGAGAGCCTCTACCACGATTGAGCTCACTGCGCTTTTCACAGAGGAGAATATTCCACATGTATATCAGTCTTTGTCCCCACCCAAAGGCAGTCTAGCACTCTCACACTTTACGGCTGCTCCTCGATAGGGTAGGGCTTACATGTTTTGAAAAAGGAACGGCTGCATCGTCCCATGAAATTCAATGGTCCGTTTTTATTATATAATATAAGCACAACTTGGAAATGGGACTGGTCAAAAAGTGCTTTTAGTGCAACATCTATTTAAATATGCAGGGGCTTAGTGCATTGGTTTAACATTAAGAGAATTTCAAAAATACTACTATGTCTGTACATGGATAATAGTCAAAATCAAAATGAATTTCCAATACAAATGTGCTGTACATTCCCAATCACAAAATAAAGTTCTTATTGCTAATAGAGAGACACGTATTACATAAAGAATTATATTGTATATCCTGAAAATAGCGTCACAACTTTTATTTTCCTGTTATTCACTGCAGCAACTAAATTCCTTCACTTATTGCTAACAATATATTGCAATACCATAGTACTTCCAATCTTGCTACTTGTTTGCTTGCACATAATTACGTATTCTAATTGGCAATAGACAATTTAATGCAGTTTATTTTCTCCAACATCAACAATTGTAGGTATTTGAGAGCATGTTTGAACATAGGCATTTCACTTGAGTTTCTTGAGCATAACTGGCAAGTACTGGCATTAGAAAAAACGTCCATCAGCATTCAATAAAAGTGTCATATTCATCAGGTGGTCAAATACAGATATATGTTTCTTTTTTTCTCTTGTGATAGTATGCATATGAAATACACAGTGTGATGTGCTGCACTAGCAACCTGTGCTTGGGTTTGGGAACCATGTTTCATTTTTAGAGAGCAGAAAATATCTGTACCATAGAAAGTGATATGAACAAGAACATATATGTTCTGAAGGGATTGAAGCTAACCCCGCCCCCAAATTCTACTTTGCAACTGTAGTCCATTTAATCCAGGTTCCTTTCTTTTTTTCGGTAATGTTATTCGGGAGATATCCATAGTCCTTTAGATTGCATCCTTTTGTGTGAGTTATTATTATAATAATTATGGCAGAGTTATTGCAGTTCTTGGCAGAGGAGGCTGTGGTTGTGTGTGGGAGTCTTTCTTTACTGAATACTGTTTGGAGGAGGAGCGGGCTACTTAGACCCCTCATCAGCACGGAGCGCTGCAGAGTCACTGCAGAGTTACTGCAGTTCTTGGCAGTTACTGGCAGTTGTGGCGTACTCCCGGATGTAGTGAGTTATCTGAGGACTTCATCAGAACACACCTCTCTTCATTGGGAAAGAGGACAGTGGGATTTGTTTTCTGCTGTTTGGCTGACCATAATCACTAATGGCCCTCCCGTTCCCCTCCCTCACCTCCCTCCTCCTCGCCCCACCCCCCTCTCTTTACCTTTTTCCCTGGTTGTGCTACAACCGAGTACTGGTGGAATGGATAATTTGCAGATAATAAGGGGTGCGTGGGGCGCAACCATGGTGAAAATCACTCCCCCTAAACTCGCCCCTTGCAGGGTGGTCACCCATGTGCCAAGCTGGCACGCGGCCCCAGCCCCCTAAATAAAATAAAAGCAGCAAAGCAGTCTATCGCTAAAACTAATCATGACAAGAAAAATCCTACGTCTTCTGCCCAAAATAAAATGACAACATATTTTGCAACAACGCTTCCCAAGGCTAAGAATGAAAGTGAGCAGAGTGTGAAACCAGAGCAACAGCAGTGTGATGTCCACCCGGTAAACCTCCTGCAAAGCTCCTTCCTGATCGATAATAACCAATCCCTCCAGAAACACTGTCTAAATTGGAAACAGACTTCTCTAGCCCCCAATAACTGCAGCCAGATACATTTGGGGATTGCAAACCTCTTGAATACAATCAACTTGATACAACTGGTATTGCCTGAATGTTCCTACTACTCGGACACTGAAGGGGGATTCAGAATTTGCCCAGGAAGTTAATCCTATGTGTCCTTCTGAGGGGGCACCAGACAGCTCAGGCTCATTTTAGGACATGACCATAGCCAAACCTGATGCACTATTTTTGCTATGCTCCAAGCTGGCCAAGGATAGCTCTTTGATGAAACAAATATTGCCTCCGATCTTCGATTCAGTGAAAGAACCTCCTTGGATCGACGCAGCTGTGCCTCCTTTCATTGGAGAGACTTCACAAATCACATTACAGGAGCGAAAGAACGGCCTGGAAAAGGAAGTTAATGTTACCTCTCGAAACCAAGATCTTATTTTTTTGTGCCACTTAAGAAGTGACCTCCCATACAGTGGTTCTGCAGGGCCCATCCATGAAAGTAACAGCGGTATCTAGAAAACAAGCCCTGGAGGCCATTGATGCAAACAGTTACTCCTTGCTAGCCCCAGTGTTCCACCTAGGACGAAAAAGAGGTGCAGGGCGAAGACGGGTGGGGAGGTTGCCTTTAACCCAATGTGCACCTCAGGATATGGTGGCAACGGCGCTCCCAATTCACAACCTCATTAACCCAATGTGGATCTATCCAATACAGGCAAATATTTGTCTGTAAACACCCTTCCTGACGGAGCCATTCGACACTGCACAGTCCTTTGAATAAAGCGTCTTCCAACATTGACTTAATGGTGGCTAAAGGCTATCCTCCCTCCAACAACAGGGCTACTGACGCACCCATCACATTGGCCTAACACACCGCAGTGGCCATAATATCAGGACGTCTGGACTGGAACTTTCTCTGTCTAGTCACACTCAAGGGGGTTATGTCGAGGGCAGACCCAATCCGCTCCTAGCAGCCTTGCAATCCAGTGTGGAGACTGGTAGTAGGCTTTTTCTTGATGGGAGCCTGTATCTAGAACCTAGCAGAAAATGTGCCTGTACAAAATACATCAAGATAGTCGAATTTGAGCCTTCGGCAATCAGCCCCTTTTTATAAGCGAACATTGCTATTTAAGATGTTACAGCTTATCCCAGATCTTTGTGGGCTTACTTCTGAGGATATTGTGAGCCTAGAACTGCCTTCCTATTAGAGCACTACTAACTGGGTTCTGACGAAATTTGCTTCTACCTTGATTGCTGATTGTGTTTGCAAAAATGCCAAACTTCTCAGCGATTTAGGCTTTGACATCTTTTCCTTCCACCCAACTGCTGAGCAGGCTGCCTTGGATCACAAAATATATGGTGGACGTAATGGTCCCTGTTGGGTAGCACCACAGAGAAAGGGAATGACCAAGGCCCATTGTCTCATAAGGGCTGAATGACCGGGGCTTCGCCACAAGTCCTCACACTGGCCTGAATGCCAGCAATTGCACCCACACCAATTACATTACTCTGCTGGAACACTCAATGACATCAATCATTTCCGTCAAATCCCTTGGGAGCTAAAGAATTATTGTCCTCACATATTCTTTGTCTCCAGGAAACATGGCTTACCTCCCCCTTTTTATTCTGTGTCTACTCCATATTCTTTAATCTCACCCTTCCCACAAAATCTGGTTGCCCCAAAAGTTGGCTTTGTATTGGAGTTAGATCTGAGTATTCCCCTTCTTCTTTCTGTGTTGAAAGAGAGGAGGAGAACTTTCAGGCTGTCACTATACTGGGCTTCTTTGATAGGACAGGGGGTACATTGGTGGCAACCTTATATGGCCACCCCCAGGGTGATAAAAGCTCTGAACCTTATGGACACTGTATATGGCACTCTGTATGCATGGTTGGGCCAAGCAAAGGTGAGGGGTAATATAACCACCAGAAAATGTAATATGGATTGCCTAGCTGAGTCTTCGACCCAACAGAGACGCTAATGAGTCCTGCTACAACAAAACCAGCAAGGGAGTGGCGTTAGCCTTGTCTTTTTTCAATTTAACTCCTCTGTCTGTTGGACTCCCCGAAGCTAACTTTATATGGTCAAATGGTGTTATTCGCAGTAGAAGTGATTTTATTTTTGTAAATGAGACCATTAGAAACTTAGCGCCCCATCTTTGCACGCAAATCATTAACATGAAAGATCATGTAACATTGAGAATGGTGTGCAAAAAGGCTAACACTAAATCCACTGACTATCTTTGGGTTAGTCCGCAGGTTAACCTATCAGGTAAAATACTTCTTTGATCAACGCTCAATATTGCTAGCTTCAATTGCGCACTGACTAGGGGTGAACCAATGATTGAATCTGTCTTGGATAGTTGCAACTGGGATTTATGTCAGCTAATTGATACCTATTGGCCCCAGGGGCTTAAACATCAATCAAAGCACAAAAATGCCAAGTTTGGTGCCCCCTATGGTAAAATTATCACTGGCAAGAAAAGAGAAATGAGAGCCACACTGAGACATATCAAGCAAGACATGGCTAAGCAGACTTTAGCTTGCCAAGATCAATCCAAAATCATAACAAATAAATATTGGGTGTGGTTTAAGGGCCACAAAGCTAGCTAAACTTCTGTGAGATGGCAGATAATACATACTTGGATTGCAACCCATGATTCTAAGACATTTTGGAACATGCTGTGTGTTTTTTTTAGCTAATTTTGTGGCCCAGGAAGTTTGCTGCGTGGCCAATTCTGATTGGGGTAGCTACATTACGGACCACTATTATTCCGCCAAGGAGCTCAGTGATACCCTCACTGCAAACCCTATGGTTAACACCTCAGTCATGTCCCATGTGATGACGGCTGATATAGAGGGAATGATTGAGAAATCCAAAGCTTCTCGGGCCGTGGGCCTGGACGGTTTTTGCAATGCAGTTTTGAAGAAGGATCTCGCTTTTTTGGCCCGCTTTATTGAAACGTTTTTTTGTTCGCATATGCAAGGTAGGTGACAGCCCCCAATCTTGGTGGGATTTGATCTTGGTCCCCGTTTTTAAACGGAGATTTTGTGCTGATCCAACTTGCTACTTTTTTTTTTTTAATTAAATGATTTCGTTTGTTACAAACTTTTCATTCTTTCCACACTCATTTCTATAAAAGCAAAACTAAAGAGAACAAAGTATTTCTCAGTGTCAGAATGGTGAGAAAAGAACATGATAAGAAGACTGGTCCATACATCACACTGTGAAATCTCTATCCTCTGGTGATGACATAAGTTCTCTCCAGAATTGAACAACTCTGAAAACAAGAATTTTATGATTTCCGATGTACAGGGTAGCCCAACAGTCTTCTTGGGACAAAGGTACAAATTCTCAAGGTAACATCACAGTTGACTTCTTTCTTATGGGAGATAGTTTGTCACAGACCATCATTAAGTGATGTAATATCTCCTGTTGTATAGAGTTGTTACAGAAATGACAGGTACTTGGTTGATCCGTCATTTGTTTTGTGTATGATAAGACCTGTCTCGTTGGTAAAAGATTTCATCTCATGTGGCGGAACAGATATCCACATCTGTGGATGTGGAAAGAGCTGTAGGTATACAGGTAATTGGTTCAGAGACCTGCTTTCTTGAATACAGTTGAGTGCCAGCTTGTACTGAATCTTTTGCTGTTGTGTTTCAATCCAATCTGTATGCTGTATTTTCAGCTTCACAGCTTGTGGTCGATTGATTAGCATTTCTACAAAGCTATCCAGTTTTTCAATCCATTGTTTGCATATGGATTTCCATTCATTCAGAACTACATTTTGAGTCACTGGGGATCTGGTTCTTAGTATATCAATTGATGGTATTGAATTTGTAAGGGGGGTTTTTCTAAATAGATCCATTGATTTCCATAGTGCAATAGAATAAAAAGATTGCAGGGCCAGTTCATTTCTTAATCATTGCACTGGATAGGTTTTAAGGAAAACATGGAACTTTCCTCCAAAATATGGCTTCCAACAAATCCCAATTTCACCAGGACAAATTAAGCATAGTTTCAGCTTGATAGGTTATGGTTGGGACGACTTTTTGTCAGTAGTATGCGATCAATGGGCAGAGAGAGAATTTGCTGTATTTTAGCATCACTCCTTGGTGAGCAAGGGAGTTTGCTTTTATTCTTAGCTGTTTAGCCCATCCTTGTCCACAAACTCTGGGGTTCAACCATACTCGAAGGTAATTAGATGGTCCAACTTTGTGGTGTCACGAAAGATGGCAAAAGTGTTCTTCTTTTTTCCTCTTTGTCCTGCAAGATTCGTAGTTTGTGACTTTCCGATATTTATGATCAAATTTTTGGCTTTGACATAGGTTGGGAGTGCATTTTTTCTTCATTGGAGACCAACTTGTGTTTTGTCTATGAAGAAAATATCGTCTGCATAGATGATCCATGGGACAGCTATTCCATTCCAAATGGGAGGGAAAACTCTTACTCCCTTTTAGCTGTCTGCAACGTCTGATATGTAAAGTTTGAAGAGGGTAGCTGCTACGGGCAGCCTTGTTTTAGCCCATTCCACGTTGGTATAGCTTTTGTAGTTGCACCCCTTGCTGAGAGCCTCACGTGGCATTGCAGTACAAAGCTTGGCCAGCCGCAAGCAGATCTGTAAGGCAGTGCCAAGTGTTTTCCATAACTTAGTGCAGTTGACACTATCAAAAGCAAGTTTGAGGTCTACGAAGACAGCATAAACTTTGTTTTTTTATCTTTCTGCCTCTAGTTTTAGCAAGTTTAGGATTATCAAGTTGATGTTAGTGCCCTCCCCTTTGAGGAATCCAGTTTTCCGTGGATATCTTCTGTTTGTGTTGACCAAGGAACAAGCCGTCGCAGGAGGAGCGAAGTAAAGATTTTTCCTATAGGGTCAAGGAGAGCGATTGGTCGATACCTGGCCACAGAGGATCTCTCGCCTTTTTTATATATCAGTATAAGAACCAGGTTTTTCAAAGAACAGGGTATCTGTTTAACTTCCATAATTAGGTGTAATACCGAGTGGCAAAGGCCAGCCCATGCATCTGGGTTATTTTTAAGAATTGTGTTTGTAAGACCGTCAGGTCCAGGGGTTCGAGACATATTCAGTTTTATGATGTAGTTTTATATCTCACCATGTTCCCATTCAATATCCCAGTTTGTTGTTATCGAAATTCAACATGAAGTCAGTGGTATTCTTGTTGGATCTTGCCAATCACTTTTTTCCCATATATCGCAGTGAAATATGTCACCCAGGCTGCTTCTGATACATCAGAGATTAAGAGATCTCCATGCTGTCTTGGACCATTTAAGAGGCACCAGAGATCTTGCGTATTGCGCTGGGATAGAGCATTCAGCATGCACTCTGTGTCTGTTTGGCAACGGAGGGCATGGGAGCAGGAAAGCACATTTCTGTAAGATTGTTTCAGTTGTTTTGTTTGCTTCAGATGCTCATTGTGGTGTGAGAATCTCAACGCTTTCTGTTGTTTTCTCAGATGTTTTTTCCTGTCCGGAAGCTCTGTATTGTATGCATGCTCGTGCTTTATTGCCCTATTTGATGAATTGAATTTCGGCTTTGTATAGGGTGACAGAAGCCAGTCATAATCCAGCTTCTCGAGGTATTAGCAAATTCTTCAGTTAGCAAATGTGCCTTTTTGGAAGAAATACATAGCCTGTTTTTGCCATTATTCATTTGAAGTGTGGGTAAAATAGTCCCTGTTGACCATTTGTGTTGCTCCTTCCAGGAAAGGGTAAGCATAAAGTGGTGCCTATTAGAAGTAGAAATGATCTACATGGAGTCCAGCATTTTCACTATTGGAGTTGAGGAAAACATTTTATCGAGGTATGCATATGGATGCCCTTTGCTCCAAGTAGGTTTGGGAGTGATATCTTCCTTCATCTGGCCATTTAGAAGTAGAATGTCTCTTGTCTGGATCTCTCTTAGCCATGTTTGTGCTTTCAGTGGGAGCAAAGCTTTAGGTATTACCGCTCCCGTGTTTGTAAATAGCTGGAAGTTTAGATTGCTGCAGATTACGAATTTGATGGATGAGCAGCGCCCCCGAAGATAATCAACTACTGAAAAGAAATCGTCCAGGAAAATATGGTTGTTAATTTGTTAATACTTATGGGGTTCCAATATACATTGTAGATATTTAGCAAGAGGAGGGAAGGAAGGATGAGGAATCTCTGGTCTCTTCAATTACCATCATCTTTGCAAATGAATGAGGGTTGATTGATTCAATCACTGAGAGGTTTACTCCTGCTTTGATGACAGTCAACATCCCTGAAGAAGGACGTCCAGTTGGTCTTGTGATGGCTGTATTCAGGTAGGAAGTGTATCCATCACATAGTGGTTTATTGTGGAGCAAGGTTTCTTGTAGACATAAAATGTTAAATTATTGTAAAATTTGATTTCCTTCCTTAAACAGATGTGTGAAGCCTCTCATGCTCCAGGAACATAGCTTTAACGGCTGAGTCAAAGGCAGGCATGATGACTAATTGGGCTGATTTGATTTGCTTAATAGAGTTTGTCTTCTGGCTGAGTAAAGTCTGTTTGCCCATGGCTTTAACTTCTCTGGGAATGCTATGGTCATTACATTTCCCAGGGTATTTTGTTTCATTAACCCAGAGCAAAAAAGGGAGAAATTGTGGTGGTCTAGCTACATATGTCAAAACCCAATTAGGTGTCAAATGTAGCTCAGACTCGATTGCTAACACAGTGTTAATGATCAACATTTTTATGGAAATTCCAAAGCGTGTATTATCTGTCATAAATGTTTACAACGCCTTTCACCGCACATCGCTAGGATCCAATGCCACTTCTTTATTGATTTGCTTGGATAGTTTTAGTTCTGGTGTTGTTTGTAATAGTAGGGAGTGACTTTAATGTAAAGCTTGGTGATTATTTGCCAACGTGGGATGTAAACAAAGAATCAGTTGCTGCACTAAACATACCTACATCAATTATGACTGATGTGACAACAGACAAACCAGGAGGGAATCTCCTGGCACACTTAGCCGATCATAGGTTGCATTCTGTAAATTAAATGCTATCTGCCGATCGACAAGGGCGCAATTGTTTTAGCTCTTTAAGGTGCATTTCGGCAATTGATTACTTTATAGTGCATGCATTCGAATGGTGGTATTGGGAGGATTTAAAAATTGACCAACGTCCAGAGCGTGATCATGATTCAATGATATTTTTGATATTTTACGGTAATACCAATAAAATAATAGCGGCTTCTCTTCCTTTAAAGGAGCTCTGCTGTGCAATCAATGGAACTGACCAAGTTCATTTATGGATTTATAAGAGTATCATAAACATCTATAAATCTAATATGACTACCGTCATCCATTCAAGCGATCAGAAAACTGATAATTCAGCATGATACAGTAAAGAATACATAAACTTGAAATCCAGTCTTCTAAGATCTAGTGTACAAATTGAAATAATGAAGAGTTGGGCTGGGTGAGGCATTTATACAAAAATGCCCCGATTAACGCCAAGGTGGCATGGAAAACCAAACGCTGGCAAGAATTGGAAGAGGCAGCCAAAAAAATCTAACAAAAGGGATATCTGGAAAATGGTTCACTCTGAACTCATCCCCTTAGAGCTGATTCAAAAGAGTTCCCTACTTCTCTAGCTTGGACTAATCACTTCTCGAAGTTGTTTGGCAAAAAGGCTGAGGAAATTGCAATGAAAATATATGGTGACTTAGCAACATCGTATACAATGAATATCACATACTTTCTTGAGTTACAGGTGAATGAAATAAGGGAGGCCTTGTTCTCCATTGCTGCTGGTAAATCTCTTGGTCCCAACCAGGTGGTGATAGATATATTTAAGAAGGAGCACCTAATATGGGTGTCGGTTTTTACCAACATTAACACTTTTTTGGCCTGGAACGAATCAACAATAATACCGATATTTAAAAAGGGTCAACAACTAGACCCAAGTAGCTACTGGCCAATATCTCTCTTCGATGCAACCACAAAATGGTTCGGTAGGGCGATATATTCCTTCATAGCAAAATGGGCAAAAGAAAATGGCATATTATCTGAGGAGCAATAAGGATTCAGGGCATGGGTGAGAACCTGAGAGCAAGTTTTAAATCTTGAATTGCTCCTAAACAAGGATACTCAAGGGCATGGTTGTCCAGTTTGCCTTCGGATTATGGACCTTAGCTAAGTGTTTGACAAGATAAACTGTGAAACGTTGTGGTATCTATTGCATTCTATGGGCCTGCCAGTGCCCATTCTGTAAACACTCATCTCGTTACACACAGAATTGAAAGCAGCGGTAAGGTTGGACAATGCAGGAAAAATATCCCCCTCATTTGACATCCATTGTGGGGATAAGGCAAAGCTGTGCCCCCCCTACTGTGCAACCTATACATCTGCAATTTGACTAATAACCCAAAAAAGTCACAATAGACACATCGAGAGTAGGGGGGAGAAATATTACCATCATATTTTATGCCGACTAGGCAGTTTTGTTGGCACATACTCTCTTAGGACTCCAAACGCTTGTCCGTGTTTATGTTAAATACATGGATGGCAGAGACTGGTCAATAAACTTAAAGCAATCTAAAGTTATGTGCATCGGCATGCAGACCAATAAAATGCCCCCTGTTCCCCCAAACCCCCACCTTAGCATCAGGTGAAAATCTTGGCTGGGTGGAAAAATGTACATATTTAGGTGTAACCTTTAACAGCAAGGCAAATTGGTCAGATAATATCATTGAGACCACACAAACATGTTCTCAGGCCTGTGAGGCATTACATATATTTTGTTTGGAGATGGCCATCTTAACTATCAGACCAACATTAGATCTGTATCATGCCAAATTAGTCCCATCGTGTATCTATGGTGTAGAAGAAAATAGTTTCTTGCAAAGCATTTTGGGTTTGACCATAAATTCCTCAACCTATTTGCTCCATCGATAATTAAGTCCGGACTACATATTAGATTAAATAACTTTACAACCGGTGTTGTTCTGGCTGAGAATATGGGCACACACAGAGACACATCCAACACCTGCAATTTTACAAGAATTGATGTCCTCTGACATCTGTAGAAAGATAACTGGCTGAATACATTGGGAAAAACATTGGATATCCTTGGCTTCCCAAGCCTCTATGCTGTGCCAGCAAATGTGTCTTTATCGTAAACAAATAAGTAGTGTTCTGTTTCATGTGAGGATTGGCTTCGTTTTATCATTGATTGAGGATTGTGGCAGCACACATATGGATCAGAAATCTACTGTTCTCTGTCCCTTTATGTTTTATTTGTGTACACAGTTATCAAAATCTTTTACATATATTAACGTTTTTCATAATAACAGCAATCTCCAAACTCATAAAGCATCTTCAAATACAGTTTCACAGATGAATAGCATTCACATATCCCTATTACCGTAGGTAGGGTATACCATAAAATAACTAGTTAAAAGTATTTCATAAAATGAACATAATCCTTAATCCTTAATCCATTGCCACATCAGTTTAAGCACAGAAAGCAAATAAACATGAGTAAGAAGAGGGAAAGTACGTAGACCCAGGAGGCAAAGTTTGGCAAGACTCTCAAAACATATCACACAATAATTGTTACATATTGATGCTAGTTTGAAAGCTCTTCTAGCAGTTTGACATCTTCCTCAAACTTTCTCAGGAGCTTGTCAGCATGTTTCCAGATCTGCATGATGGCTATAGTTAA
This sequence comes from Ambystoma mexicanum, assembly GCF_040938575.1. Classification (NCBI taxonomy): domain Eukaryota; kingdom Metazoa; phylum Chordata; class Amphibia; order Caudata; family Ambystomatidae; genus Ambystoma; species Ambystoma mexicanum. The sequence continues at coordinate 359,508,451 of NC_090940.1, forward strand.
AGTCTTACTATGCCCAGACACACATCTTAACCAAAATACCTCTCCCTTAATATATTCAATATCTTCCACCTATTCAGAGAGGTACCACTCATATAGCAATCTCATTCCTGAGCACTTAGTGAGAATATGCCTTGCAGATTCTACCTCATTTTTATCAGCACATTATCTGCATGATCTTTCATTTCTATGTAGCCCAAACCAGGCTCCTCTAGTTTCTAAGACATTCAAACGATTTAATTGGATGTTCATGAATATACGTTGTGTTTTTAAAGAGGTCACAAGTTTTAAGTACACCTGGGGTTCTTTATAACTGAAAGGCATTTTGAGCAAAGACATGCAGGGATTTCAGGCTTGCGACCTTTCCATGGCTTTTAACCCAGTCAAACTTTTCTGCACAGTTCTTTAGTGATTTTAGCAGGGCACCCTCTCCATATTCCCATTTAGGCGTCCAGCACAAACTCTCAAAGAACCGCTCATTAGTGGTTTTGAAGCTATTCACTGCTGCCCCCATTCCACCTTCCACTGCTGAACAAAAGCTTGACATCAGGGAATTAGGCCTGGCAAATCTTATCTTTATATACTACTTGTGATTTTAACTCATGATATTGCTCACTTTCTGCTTCTCGGTCTGTCCATTTATGAACAAAGGAAATGTTTTTAATACCAGCACTAAGGACATTAAATTGTAGGTTGCTTAATGAGGCATTATGATGCATACTAACTTTACCGTCCAGAGAGGTAGCATGGCTGTTTACATGTTTCTAGAAGCAGCATTGAAGCCCCTAGCAGGTATACTCCGAGAAATATTGTGTATGTAGCAAGGTTTTATTGTGAATTTTCTGTGGAATCATTTTATGTGTTCAATGCATTATTTTTTTGCAAAAAGATTGTGTATGTAACAAGGTTTTGTCATGGATTTGTATTGAAATATTCTTGTAGAGACTTACTAATTTAATTTATTTTTGTTTTTTTTAAGTTCTGTAACTTTTATGGAGCTATGCTTCGAAATAAATATTTTCAACAACAACACCTCACCCTTGCCTTAGAAGATAGGTTTGGTGATCTCTGTGCAATTCTCTATGAATTTACAACTGTAATTAGTCAATCGCAAGAGACTTTAGGCCTGATTCACAGAGCGTTTTCCTACGGAATTGTGCTATTATAAAACACTTCTGTGAATCAGGCCCTTTGTGTTCAAATAGATTTCGGGGGTTCTTCATTTTCAGTAGAGCCTCACAACTTCATTTTCTCGGGATTACGGACCTCGGCTGTGATTTCAGGTTTTGAAAGTTTACTTTAGTTCTACACCACTGGGCTTTCTTAAAAGATCATTTCACACCTGCAGTTCTTAGTTGTGTCAACACTTAGAAGATCTCCAGCAAATGTTCTCTGAGTGTTTTACTTTTTATTAATAGATCACCAACATAGGCAAAATGATCTTTTACTTCAAGATCAGGTGTGGCTTTATCAAGGAATATTCTGTAATGCTGCCCCCAAATGTAAAGTTTATATTGGTGTTCACGGAGTACAAAGAAAGTTCTGTATCCATTTGATAGATTCATAACAGAATGTACTTCAAAACCCTGGAACTGTGCAAGTCACTGGTCGCTATAAGGGAGAGGCCACCTTAACATTTGAACCCTCTTGTTCAGTTACCTAAGTCACCATTGTCCATTGGGTTTTTATATTCCTAGTATTGGGTTGTTAAATGTACTGTGGATTGGACACATGATTCCAAGGGATTTGACCTTTTTGATCATCTCTGTGAGTGACTCTATGAACGTGAGGGGCATCCTGTACCGGCTTATAATTTCTGATGCTATATTAGGGAATGTAGCTATTGCTGTATAATGAAGGGCTGAACACAATCAAATGACTAGAGAGAACATTTTCTGAAATTCCAGAAACACTTGTCTCAATTATCATATTTGTTCATCTGACTTAAATGTGTCAGCCATACTGAACTGTTCAGCCACCATCTGACGGAAGCCTTAAAATATTTCTGGAGTAGCAATTACTAAAGAATCTTCAAGTTGGGCATTGAGGTAGTTACTAGTGACTCTGAATTCTATTCCATTTCCTCTTCCAGCATATCAAAGGAAGCATACTCTAGCCCACTAAGGGAACAGGGTGTGCACCATACAATCTCCTTCCTGTCTAGCATTGAGAATTGCTGGTCTGATACCATCACTGTGGTTATAGCAATCTTCAGGTACTGGACCAATGATGGTGTTAGTTAAATACATTCAAAAGTATCTGACTTCAACATCCCTTCCATTGGAGGTGTTTTGGGACAAAATTACGTTTTGAGGATCATTATTGTCATCTAATATTTAAATGGGATCTTCTTTGAGACCTTCAAAAGGAATCCGAGGAACCACAGCTGATGCAATGATCCATTGCAAGTCAACGACTAATAACTTACTGATGTGTCCGAGGCAGCCTTAGCCTAGCTTTTGATGCAGCTTGACACAGCTTGACTTACCTTGTGAGGTCCTTCCTTCAGCTCCTCCGCGCTCGGCTCTCAGTTCATCGGAGTGTCAGAGCGTTGTTGTCGGAGCGTTTACTGCTGCTGCTGAGGCCCGCAACTCCCAATTCCTGTGAAGGTTGGCCAGTCTTGATGGTGGTCGCTGCAGTGTGTGACAGCAAGTGATAGGCAGTGTGCGGCAGTAACCAAGTGGTGAGCAGCAGGCCGGTAATCTGTAGCTGCAGCAGGTGCACATTTTCTGTGCACATTTTGTGTGAAATGTTTGCTTTTGCTGAAGCAGTCTCCAGTACAAGTAACTGGCTGGAGGCTGGTCCCTGACCATATTCTGGGTGGTGACCGTTGGGCTAAGGGCCCATTGAGCCACCCTGGTTGATTACTGGACTTTGGCGTTGTGTTGAATTATTTCTCTAAATGAGTGGCTCAGGCCTTATTTAGTGCCTGCCAACGGGGATTGTCCTGCTACTGTCTGTCTAATAAAACAAAATCAAAATCAAAAATCACCACAGATAATAGAGAAAAAGACATGGTCATACCAAAATTACCAAATCATTAATGGAAGAGGCTCCTGCTTTATAACTAGTGTCACTGTTTCTGAAGGTGACTGCGGGCTGTGAGACTTTGAGCCTTTCAGCCTTCCCATTTGATTAACCTGTTTAGGAGGGTGACTGCAGGCTGTGAGACTTCAAGCCTTCCCAGTTGCCCAAATCCAAGTGAAGAGGAAGTGTTCCCTGTTTTGTTCCTTTCCTATGACAGCTGTCAAACTGTGCTGTGCTGTGCTGTGTTGTGCCTGGCTGAGTGCTGAGGTAGTGGCAGCTTTTTCTGGCTTTGCTAGGAAGAAGGAGACATGACAAGCCTTGAGAAGAGCCCAGAACCGTGTTGTGGCTGTATTGTTGTCCTGGTCAGTGAATTCAGCACTCCGTGTGTGCATTGCTGGGGGGCGCCGTTGGTGGAGGAATTGGGGGAAGTGAACTTCCAATCAACCAGGTTGGGAGTTATAAACCAGGCCATGGCAGTGCGAGCACTCCTCAGAAAGACTCCCTGTGTGTAGTGACTGCAATAGAGGAAGATGCAATTGAGGCCCTACTGGTCGAGCAGTCAATGACCACCAGTTTTTCCAGCAGGCAGCCAAAGCGACAAAACGTCTGGCCACCAAAACAAGGTGGTCTCATAAGAACAACCGAAAGACAGATGTGGCACCACCATGCGGTCCCCTCTGGCACAATGCTGCCTTTTCATTGTAGGTCCGTCTCCCCGAGCTCAAGGCAAGTTTCCATCACAAAGGAGCAGGGGGATGATTCAATCAGGCAGGTGATCCTTCAATGTGCACGACGTAAGCAGGCCGCTGCTTCTGAAGCAAGACATTCAAACAATCACCATTATTCTGAAGTTCTTCAGAGAGACTCTGAGTTGGACCAGGCTCCTGTGCGTTCAGCGTTGCTTTGACTGAGCCAATCTCTTCCTCCAACGGGACCCCTAGCCAACTAATTTGGTTCCAACCATTTTTTATTGCCGTACAAGCAGCCAACTATAGGAGCTCGGTGAGAATTGAGGAATTTTCACCAAGACTCGACAGTCCATTCTTGAACTGCTCTGCTCTCCTGGACATATGGGGGTATATTGCACCATTATATTCAATCTGTAGCAGTGACATAGCCCGCATAGAACTCCTTAAGTGGAATTGGGACCATAATTGGGCTTAAATAGAATTTGCTTCACCAACAACAGTCTCATTACTCTCCATATGCTCAGGAATTCTATGCTACATGGGGTACAAACTCTCAGCATGTCATAAGCAGCCCATATAGGCCTACGCTTCTTTATGATGGCACATCAGCATCAGTAACCAGAAGATGCCATCTGGGGGGCAACAGCACATGCTTTATGGACCTCCACCTGATCCATCCCCACATGTGCAGTAAGAGCAAATGAAAGCAGCCAGAAAACTCCTGATTACTAGCAACAGATCTTTATCCTGAATCAATTTAAACCGGAAGTGGCTAAATGACTAGCAGAGGGCCCGCACTCCAGGGCAAGCACCTTGGGGATCAGTTTGCTCTCCTGGAACATAGCAGGGTGAGCAAACAATTGGAAGACTTTGTATGGAACAGCTGTATTAGAAGTTCTGATATAATTGCCCTGCACAGAGACTTGGGCCTTGGACCGAGTGAAGTTCCATGGCTACCAGACATTTTGTATCCCGGCTACCAAGGGTCTGAAGGGCACAGTACGGGGGGCCTATTGGTCTGGATTGAGTCTTCTCTGGGGTGGGATGTGAAGACAGCTGATAATTAGTCTTCAGATGTTCTTATGCTTATCATCAACCTTAACGCCTTAGAGTCTTTATGGTTAAATAATGTTTATAATGTTTATAAGAGACACTCTGGTCTGAATGGAATGGCCTGCATGGAAAGCCTTCAAATGGCATTAGCTAGCGACAATTTTGTGAGGTCACACCATTCCTTTATAGTCATAGCGTGAGATTTTAACCTACAATTGGAACCAACAGACCAGCTTAAAGGTCTGTGGGCCGACGAAGACCAAGCCTGGGATTTTCCCGATTTAGCGGTGTCCTTGCCGCTAACAAAGTTTCCTCTAGCAGCCCAAACATCTACCATCTTATCCAATCTACAACTATTAGCTTGTAACAGCAGTTTTGCCAACAACCAACCCGCCAAGAAGACCTTCATAGGGCTTAAAGGCAGCACCTTAATTGATTACATTTAATCTCATCACTTGCTTGTGCACGAGTAGGCAATTTTAGAGTCATCGATAGGTCTGAAAGCGACCACTGCCCATTTGCCATCTATTTAATTTGGGAAGTCCTCTGACTTAGTCATGAGGCTCCTACACAGGGCCCCCAATACGTGGGGGTAGGGGCCTTGCCGGAAGACTGCAAGGATGGGCCACTGTCTCTTTGCCCAAGTCAAAACAGAGAATGTATGCTTCAATCTCACCCAGCATTGCAACAATATGCAACCAGGAGAGCAAGTCTGCTGTGGTCTTGGCTGAATTTGAAAACCTAAAAAATAACGTTCTGCCATATGTTTTGGTCCCCGGATTCAATTTTAAATGTAAACATACCGAGAGGGTGGCATGGTATGATGGTTTCTGTACAGCGGCTAAAACAGATATAGAAAGATGCATAAGGGACCGAAAGAGGTATTGACAGACCCAATCTCTGTTTCCTGAGAACCTAATATAAAACTTAATGTACACCAAAAAGACTGATCATCTAAAAGGGAACTGGGATGGCCTTTATAGAGCCTACAATCTTAGGGATAATGTCTTGTTTTGGAAATTGGTTGCAAACTCTGACCATAAGGGGGACCATCAGCTGGCCAGTAGCATTGGGGGGAAAGATGGAGGGCCCATTTTTGTGACCTGTATGCTGCAGACCCCTCTCTGAATTTTCCTCCCACCACCCACTGTATAACAAGCAGTAACTGTTTGTTTATCACCTTTCAGGAGGTAGAGGACGCATTAGCATCTACAAAAAATGGTAAAGCGGCAGGCCCGGACCTAACCCCATTGGATCTCTAAAGGACCAGATTTCCATCTGGGTCCCTATATTTTAAAAGGTGTTTAATGCAATTTTGCTTCAGGACAGGATCCCAGACTCTTGGCAAAAGGCAGTGATCATCCCAGTATACAAGAAGAGTGGCAGGGATAGTCCGGCCAACTTCAGATCAATGTCCCTATTAGACGGGGCTGGGAAGTTGTTAGACCCAGTGGTCGAAGTGTACCAAAAGAAGTAGTGGAACTATGTTCCCTATTGGACTGCAACACTTCCCACAAACCCCATTGCTAAACCCCCTCCCATGCACAATTCAAACCCTAAAACACACATGGCTGATGTTTAAGGGAACGTCCAGTGCAGTGCACTGAAAGTACAAGTTTTAACTTCTTCCTACACTTTTATTTTAAAACGAAACCATTCCGGAACGGTTTCTTTTTAAAATAAAAGTATAGGAACGGTAAAACTTAATTAAAAGAAGTAGAGGAGCACCGCTCCCGACCGCTCCCACCCACTTCGACCACTGGTTAGACCAAATAATTTTGAAACATCTCCAATTGTGGGTTTACCGAAAAAGGCTGATCAGTGTTCAACAGGCAGCATTCCAAAAGGGTCATGGGACAGTGGATCAGTATTTGATGTTTTTTCTTATTATCCTGAAATACTCTGTGCTACTGAAAAAAATCACCTATATGTCCTGTTTTTGGATCTTAGGACAGCATTCGACTCAGTGGTCCGTGAGAAGCTATGGCAGGTACTGGCGAAGCATAAGTCCCAGAGTATCTGGTTGGTATCATAACTTCCCTCTACTCGAACACCACGTCCTGTGTATGCCACAAATGGGTCTTGACCAAACATCATTCTTTGAGGAGGCTCGGGGTGTTAGGCAGGGCTGTACCCTGGCTCCTCTTGTATTCAACCTTTAAACAGGAGATCATAGACGAGTTAAGAAGGGTGTGCCAGTACTGCCCCAAGATGGCTACAACTAATTTCCCAGAATTGTTCTATGCGGATGATGCAGTTTTATTAGCAGCATCACCGCAGGGCTTAAAGGAATCCCTTTCAATTGTTTAAGGGAATTGAGGGAGCTGGGTCTCCGAATAAATGCAAGACAATGGTTAAAAAGCCGAAATTCAGGAAGAACATCTAGCTACAAATATTTTATCCTTTTTTCCTAGTCATGGGAATGTGGCTCAATTTTGCCTGCATTAGAGCTCTATCAGAAGCAGGTTTCAACTGCTCTTTACGGTTGTGAGTTATGAGGGTTTGAAGATGTTGAGACATTTGATAGAAGGGAAAATAACGTCCTGAAGAGATTGTTATTATTAGCCCCCAGTGCCTTGGCTGCTTTAGTTCATAAGGAATATGGCACAGTCCGCCTAAGCACTGGTCTTATGTTTCGGCCTGTTTCCTAATGGGTTAGAGTCTGGACCCATCCAGCCTTGGAATCGTGTAGGGATGCTCTCTTACACATCATGTCTTTTGAAGGGGCAATAAGCCTGAAACAGCTCTTTCACATAAAAAAACTATTATTCTGTTTGAATATGGGCGAGTTTTGGAAAGACCCTGGGAGCCTTTGTGCAACGAGTTGGAGCCGAATTAAGACCCTAATAAAACAAAGAGTAGGAATCTTCTCCTCGAGGATACAAGACAAAGGTTTGGCTCGGTCTATGTGGCCCAGAGGCATACAGCTGTATTCAAAGTCTACTTGGACCTGATCAAGCTGCATATGCAACATCACTTTATATGAGGCTAAGATTGTAAATCCTGCAAATTGCTGCTTTGACTTCCAAATGTAAAGACTCAGATTCAGCCAAATGTCCAATGTGCTTTGCTGCTGAGGAGACACTTCACATTTCTATTTATTTTGTTAGCCGACTAAGCAGCTAAGGCGGTTGTACTCGAGACCCTTATAGCTGGAAGCAGGTATCAAAACATGTGGCCATGCATTAGAATTTTTGACACAACACCTAATCCCTTCCGTGGCAGGCTCTGTGATCAAATACCTACACAGAGCATGGTTGCTGAGAAGAAATATGGTTGCTTATTAATCTGGGCTACAGGCTGCAAGTACTTCTCTTCTGGTTTTCTAAATATTTTCTGCATGGCAGCACCTTTATACCCATTGATCCATGACAACTAAAGCCTTATGCGGCTGTAATATTTCTTTCCAGTGGATCTCGCCTGTTCCCTACATAAAGTCTTTTTGTCAGGGCTTGCTTTAACCTTCGAGCATGGCTGCTGAGGAGAAAGATGGTTGCTTATTAACATAGGCCCCCAGGCTGAATATATATTTCTCCTGTTTCTTTAATAAATATTACACAAGGCAGTGCCTTCTTACAAATGTATACATGATAACTAAAACTTTACACTGCTGTAACAACTGTTTCTAGTGGATTACAGGTGGGTTTTTATCCAAATAACTTTTAGCATGGTTATTTAAAACAGTAAGCTGCTTTGTATTTGATCTACTGTTTAATGTATCTAACCCTGATGACTCTATGTCGAATAAAGGTTTTTGAAAGAAAATAAAAGATGTAGCAGCAATCCTTGTTGCTGAAGAATACTTTTAAATCAATAAAAGCTTCTTTATTAAACAACGTTTGATCTTTATTGGAACAGTGTACTGTCCAGTATTATCGGAATAACAATCCTTTGTTTGATTTGAAAGGCAGACGCATAAGGTAGCAATTGGGCAGACCTACATGCCTTTTCAGGATCATTAAAAACCATCAGGCCTCCTCGGAATCTTGACCAGACTTTGTTGTTAATAAAATACACATTAATTGCTAATCCATGGATTATGTTATTACTGAGGTTATCAGACATACAATATCTTACTACCCAGCAAGTAAGATTCATTGTTTTTATTTTGATTCTCAGCATACTCCTGCTAGTAATCAGTTTTTTTCAATTAATCACATCAACGCCAGATTCCTATACATCTATTATTGTAAATGTGGGCCTCTTCTTTTCTTTATGCAATTGCTTAATCATTCTTTCTCTGATGTAGCTTCTTTCTGGAGTTAAACAGACAGGAGAGAACCGGATCCTTACCTCCATTAAGTTCAATACAGAAGAACATGAGTTCTCCTTCCCTTTGCATAGTAGCTAAACTGCTAGTTTTATCTCCCGAGTTGTCCACCAATTGGATGTATTGGAAGTCCCTTCACCATCACCTTGTTCCTTCACAGATGTGATAATGATATCAGGGACATGTGCATTTTAGAAATATATTTTCACTTGATACAGATGATTTTCACTCTATTGACAAGTGCTGTTCAAACAGACCTAATTGTCACTTTGTTTTCATTTGTTTTGGCCACCGGTGTGGCTATGAGGACCAACTTCATGCAATCAATCAAAAGCAAAAGCCCCCAAAATAAATTGTTCCCTGCCAAATCAGTTATGCCCTAAGAAGCCACAAACATCACCAGATGGTTCAGTCCATGTTGCCCTATTTTCATGTCTACTTCAGTAGCCACATCCAAGGGAATGCCATTTCCGTCAACATTATTTAGTTCCACAAGGAGGGTTTAGGGAGTAATGAATGAAGTGATCTTCTCCTCTTGCAGGCATAGTTCAGTGTATCAAGTACTTCTGAGGCTATCAAGATCGCAGAGATCCTCTATCTATGAGGGCCAATAAGTCACACTTTCCCTGAAACTGGATAGATATGAAAAACTGTCACATTTCATCAACAACTTACATACGTGTGAATTAGTGTCTAATGCTTACTGTGTATTTATGATGTTCTTGAGCTTGACCTTAGGCTGCCTCTTCATGGATTTTTTAGATAAAGACAGGAACAGGGACCCCCCCCCCTGACTCCTGCTCTTTCTGCAGGTTCCAGATCACTGTCTCTGCTAAGAGTGCTTGAAGTACAGTTCCTAGATTGGTCAGAGATGAAGAAATATCACTTTGTTCTGATGTATCTATCAATGTTATATATTTCTTTCTGGGTCTCATGCATAGAGGTTTCGTAGCTAATCTCAGTCTTTTCGTTTAGATTGTTTGTTGCACCTCTAATCTGATTCTTTGTTCTACTGCAGATGGCAATACATCTTTGAAAAGAAAAATCAGAGTTCTCTTCATTCTCAAATGTAACCATCTTTCTCCTCGCTAAACTTCACATTCTTGCATGTATCTGATTATATCTTAAGCACTGAAAATGGTTCACCATTGGCCTTTAACAATTTTTCAGCAAACTGAAAGGTACTTTCACAAGATTTAAGAGGAGGTTCCTTATCTATTGCATCCCCATTTTCCTTGTAGGTTTTAATTTGGAACATGTTCCTCCCGTCATTCCTGACCCTGATCTTTTGACTAGGTAAGGTTTAAGTGGGCTTTATCAGGATTCCCCTGCTGGGACCCTCATTATTTGACAAATGCCGTCTGTCAATTATTTTACCTGTCACATGATTTGGGAAATCTTATGTAAACACTCTGCACTGTGGGTGGTCTTTGGTCATATTGCTGTTTCCTTCCTAGAGTGCTAATTATCTCTCTAGTAGAGTAATTCTGGTAACCATTATTGTATTTATTTCCTGTTCTCCACTCACCCTGGTACTGGGATTTATTGTCCTGGAACCCTGGAGGAGGAGGATGGACATTGTCTTGGTCATTGGTTCTAAAAAGGGGGTGATAGGTTTATCTCATGAGAATACATCTGATTTGGACTTTCCTGGGAACCTGATCCTGGGTTATGACTTTTTGTCTCTGCTGGAGCACCACATTTGTAGCCCAGAACTGAAATACAAAGGAATAACATACGTCTTGAGTTTTGTGGGATCAGTATTCTACATGGCAGGTGGAGAGCTAGTTGGCTGGTTTTGAATAGTGGGCATTCTCAGTTTATGAGTATATCTAACAGCAGACCCTGTCTGTAAACCCAACTGTTTAGTACTATTCACCTCAGCTACCTTAAGGGTGGTTGATTCAGGTACATGTTTGTGGTTCTTGTCTTTTTTTTGGGCAGTTGTTAGGTTCTGCACTTCATAGATCCTCGTAACTTGGGCGAGTCATCGAAATCACAAATTGAGTCACTACCTATTTTGGAAGGGTGTGAAAGAAAATCGTTGTAAGTATCGAGAATGATCCTCAGCACACAATTCTAGATGTTCCCAAACAGAATACTGGACATTTTATGAAAAGGGGTCATTCAGCTTTTAATGGCCGTAATCTATTTGATTGGATCTTTCAGAAAATATGACAGTGTTCTTCTTTTTCTATGTCTCTTTATTTCGTCAGGGCCACTACTTGAACCCCCCATACTTTCATGCATCTTTCCTGTGTCTGTCAAACTGGAAGGTTTCCTGTGCATGTGGGACAGCGGGCCCTCTCCTTTCTCTCTTGCCCATTGGCCTTCTGGAATTATGGGCCTCAAATCATTTGAGGCGCTGCGTAATATGGGATGTCTTCATATCTACCTTGGGCTTCTGAAATATGTTCAAAATATCAGAGGTGACAAAGTGATGGTGGATAAAGCGTTGGTATAGGTTTGAGAATTTCTGGGGAAAGAGGCGTGGCCGCATTTCAACTCTATTGTAGCAGACAGGATGTTTTATTTTCTGCTTACTTTTGCATCTACATACTATTCTCAGAGTTTTACAATGAATCCTACTCTTTCGTTGGCACCTCTCATAAACTGTTCAGTCATTTTATAGTTTCACCTTATTTCCCTCGCATACATTTGATTTTTTTTCTGATTGTTGGTTATTACTTAAAGCTCATTTCCTTTGTATGATTGGCATGTTGAATGTTACTCTACCTGCTCTTCTGAAATCCACACTCTCTCCTCTGAAAGACCCTTTACATGTAGTAGCCATTGTAATTCCAAGGACCTGAAAATGCAGGCACAAGACACCTGTACTGAAGAAGCAGCACCTGCACCCTCTTCAAGAGTGGACACTATTCAAGACAGTTTGCCTAGACCTTTCATGCCCATAATCTAAGTTAGTTGGTGGTTCAAACATGACTCTTGCATGGCGACTGAATAAGGAATCAGTTTTGATCAAAGACACTCTTTTAGAAAGGAAACGTGGAACTGTGTTGGAATCATCTAGCTAGAAATGTATGTCATGTTCAAGAACATTTTGCGGTAATTTCTCTAAACATGTTTTATTGCAACTTATGTGATGCACAAGTACATCTGATCACTTGAGTCAAAAAAGAAGCGCCCCAATCCACAATGGGCATCTGAATGTTATCCCCGTCTCGACTCTTGCACATTTGCTCGAATTAGGGGGTGTTGCTGTGCATTTATTCACATAAGAGATGCACTTGAAAATGTGCAGAAAACTAAGATATTTTCCTGTGCCTGTATAAAACAGGTGCCGACGGATGAATATGGCATGACAGAGTCTTTCCTGGTCCTGTCATGTATATTTTGTGAATGTGACAGTAGCAGTCTGAAACACTGCTTTTATCAGTTAAATGAATAGCCTTCAAATAGGCATTGCAATCGTTCTATTCCGTTTTTGTGCATTTCAAAGTGACAGGACCTTTAAATGCACTCCAGCAACCACGTGGTTGCTGGGAACCAGTTGTATATCACAGTTGAATGCATGCTCCTGACACTAATGTATGCAAAGAGGCTGGCTAGCACATCATGTTGACTACAGTCCAACCATGCTTGAAAAGCTTTGGTCACCTTTGAGAATAAGGTGATCAGCGCATTTCTCTAATGAGTGTAAATGATACAAACACATCCTCTACACTTTTTCATGTGAGCTCATTTTTCGATAATCTGCCCATTTGTCTTTGGGAAGGTTCCAAAACCTAGCTCTTCAGCATGTGTTTTGATTGAGCTTTAGTCTGTTTTAACATCAGTTTCTGCAGACATTTGTAAATTAATCTTGTATGGTAACTGAATAAGGGATCAGTTTCCCTCTGCTGATCCACCGAGGAGGAAGCACCTTTGACCACCCTGGCATGCTCATGTGCAATTTGACCTGCATTTACAACAGTGGACCGAGTGCCACATCAAGATGGCAGCAGCAGCGACATACCACCTTGCCTGCCTTTGTTTGCCCAAGCAGAAGCACTTTGCAGTCCTATGCGATCCAATTGGTTAAGCCTGCAACCAATGGAAAGGCAGCTTCCAGCCGAGAAGCTAAACCGGGCACATCTCCAAGGCTGTGATCTAAGGCTGATGGCCCTGTCTTTCCCTGTCTAGCCCTGGATGCTCATCTGCTCTTTATAATCATCGCTCACCAGCCACTGGTGAAAGATGCCAGCTCCTCACTTGCTATGGGGAGCGATCTGTTTATCCTGCAGGCCAACATACTACCCGGCTCGGGTAAGAGGCTCACCAGCTCCTCATGCTCATAACCAGCTATGTGTACCTGCACTCCCCCAGGCTTCACCTGCTACTGTCACGCCTAACCCACCCATGCACAGGACTCTGCATGGCTAGCCCCACGCCTGCCATAGTTTCCCGACCCCCCGACACTATCCTCCTACCACCATCAACTTTTCCTGCCTGCTGAGTGCCAGGCTGTGCATTGGTGCCTGGCACACCTCTCACCATGTCCTTTGCGGGAACGGTAAGTCCCCATTGAAAAATCCATTCCCCATTCCCATTTGAGCCCCCATAGGGCTCAATGGGAATGGGGAAGTAGCTAATAATGGTACCGCAATTTGCGGCACCATTATTAGCTCTGAAGTCCCTTAACGGGTCCCGTCCATAACACCTGGTCAGACCAGGCATTAAAGGAGGGACCCTCTAAGGGACCTCGGAATAGGGCGCAAAGGGTTTACTGGCACCGGTGTCCATACCGGTGCCGGTAATCCCTTTGCGCCCAACTCAGAATGATGCCCTCTGTCTTCATATGATTTGAGAACTATTTTTCTGGATTTAGCAGGACCAATGCTTAATCATACTATGTTTTCAGATATTCCATACAAGGCAGTACCGGTTACATGGTGTGCTGCTTTGTAGCAGCCACATTCTCTATGGGAGAGAATTTTTATGCCTAAACTGTACAATTTCTGTGACAGTGCTTTGTCAGATGATATGTCGTCCCAGAGGTCTTTGAGCTCTGTTTTTTTAGCTTTGGTTAAGCAGACTGTGACATATCGTGCGACTGCAGTGGAATTGTCTGCAATGTATTGCACATCTATATTTGCATTCCATAGGAGGGAAATGATTGCATTGTAATCATTGATGTACTTTGATCCTTCTGTTCTTTTTATGCAGTATGTGTTCTTAGGGGATTTACCTTTGTCTTACTGAAGACATGAAGTTGTTCACTTGTCCTGTTGTTGAATCTGCTCTAGGAAAACCAAAGCGTCATTTGGTGTAGTATTTCCTTTTGTTTTTATATTTGCTCCGACAATACTTGCCACACATGTGTCTTTGAAATTGTAAAATGTGTGCATGTAGGTCACTATGTGTAGTTTGTGAAGGGATTTCACAAGTGACATATTTCTGAATGAACTGCAAAACAGTGTCAGCAGTGTCCTGACCAAATTTAGGAGCATTTTTAATCCACAAAAGCATGTGGATGTGTGGTGCTCCTCTGGCTTGGTATTCTTTTCTCCAAAAGAAGTTTTGCACGTCTCTGAGGGTAGGAACTATTTTATTAAAAATGAAGTGTAGCATGGCAATAAAGCAATGGAAATATTTTGATACATCTACAGGATCTAGAGAGAATAGTTCTCTTGGTGTTTTTATATCTATATTTGTTTTGTTTTTGTTTGCTATGCGTAGGAAATCATGCAAATCTTCCCATGCATACTCTGCACAACTTAATGTCACAACCCATGTGGATGGACCAAGGTTTCTTATCATACAGCGTACTACTGCGTGTCATCGGAACCAGTATTCTTTTGTACCACGCATGTTTGCTAAAAGATTTGTAATGCTTGACTGTAAAACTTCATCTTTTTCTTGCACTTTTTGTATTAATTGCATAGCAGACATATTTTGAAAATGGGTACCTTATTTCAATGTGTGTGCAACTCCATAGCATAGAGTTGCTAGTTCACTTTCAAAGAGAAGATGGAATATGTATTCCATGTTTTGTCTGAATCTGGGGTCTTCAGAATACATTCGTAAAGGGCTGTATTCTTCTGCTGTTATTTGTGTGGGTCTTTCATCATACCTTCCTCCTTTTCTAAGAGTAAAGGCTTGTGCTTCTACACTATTTTCCCATCCACTGATTGGAGATCATTTGGCTTGCCACATTTGGTAAGTTTCCAGTGCATCATCTATGGTGTCTTTAGAGTGAAATGGGTGAATTGTAAAATGGTCTAAAATATTGGTTTCTGTAGTAGGATGTAGAAGTTGAAATTGGCCAGTTTCTGACGTGTCTTGAATTATTTGGGTGGCTTCCCTCAGGTTTTCTTCAATGTCTATTTCTTTGTAGTTTTCATTGTTGTCTTTTAGATATTGCAGGGCTTCTCAAACTTTATGTAAGTCCACTAGTTGCTGCCAAATTATTTTGTCTTTTGTAGGTATGCCATTTATTAGGATAATCAAAGATTGATTGATTGATTGGACGTTGCACTCCCAGAGTGTACATTTTCTTTGAGATCTAATGGCAAATAAACTACTTTGCCACAAATGCCTTTCAGTAACTCAGAGGGAGGCAGTTTTGCTGTTTTTGGTTGAAGGCGTATTATTGCTTGAAATGGGTGCACTGTTTGAATTATAATGTTCTCATACAAGTTAAGTTGTTGCAGTGGTTTTGGTAGTGGGAATATTTCCAGGTTATTAGTGATAGCACGTGAAGGTATTTGGTTGTAGTCAAGTTTTACAGTGCAGTATCTGCAAAGAATTGAAGGGTTAGTAATTTCGTATTTGTTTTCTGCTATAAGATAGAGAGCTAATTAGAACCACTTGCATTCTTCATTGTTTTCTCTTTTGTACATTCTCTCTATAGTTTTTGTAATATTTTTATAAAAATTCCTGCGACAACACACACACACATGGTTTGGTACTTCAGCAGATGTGCTTTTAAACTTTAGTATTTCTTCTTTGCATGTGTGTAGTAGAAGGTTGCCATATTTAAAGTTGTTGCTATTGTGTTCTAATGATATTGAATTTTGTAAGTGGGTTTCACTTCTAAAATATTTTCTCTGGATGTGCTCTATTTCTTCGAGTAGTTTTTGGGCTGTACCATGTAGAAGAATGTTATTTAAATTGGCCAGTGCTAAAGCAGGACTTTTGGAATAGTACAGTTTCTGAATGAGATGTCTTACAGTTGAATGGTGTGTTCCGATCATTTTGATATGGTGGAAGGTGCTTTTTCAAGTAGGTCCAGAATTGCAAGCTAATGAATGTCCTTGTAGTCCTGTGTATTTTCGCACAGGACAGGAGTCCATGGTTTGTAATAGTTTTATTTTTAATTTGTCTTTGCCTTTCACATACTGATTGAGGAACTGGCGTAAAGATGTGAAAGATGTTTTGCCTATGTTACACATTGATGTGCACGGCCATTTGTAGACTGGACGTATAGGTTCAGTGAAATGGAGAATTGATGCTTAGTTTGCTGGAGATATTTTTGTGAGCAGCATTTCTCGTTCCATGATGGTATTATTATCCTTTTCATACCCTCGTCCACTGCTATGTATGGCAATTGGGTTTATTTGCTTTTATTTGTATGCTTCTTCATTGAAATATGGTTCTGTACTGGTGGTGTGACTCCACTCACCTGCACAGATGTTTGTGAAGTTATCATTGTTGATATTCCATTTGTTGAGAAGTCCTTGTTGTAGTTTAGTACTTTGTTTTGTTAGTGGTTTCATTCTGTATAAAACTAATACAAATAATTTCCTTTTGAGAAGGTTTTCACTGTCTACGAGAGCTTCCAAGATTAGTTTTCTGTGGTAAGTTTTAAGGGTTGAGCATGATTTCTCCTCTGTTTTTATAAAGTTCTGAAGGACTCTGTGGCGGAACATTTTTTGTAAAATATTATTTTTTGTATGCTTACTTGTGGCTACATCAAGATTTATAGGTGCTGTGTTAGCACTACTGGTAGCTTCATATGCATTTATAAAATAGTTGCAAATTTAATGTAAACACAATATTCATACCTGTAGTTTGTACTGATGTATGTAGATGTGGATGAATCTGGAAGGAGACATCTTGAAGAGTTGTACAGATGTTGCACAGTAGCTTTGGCTGTAGGTGCTTTGCAAACACAGGGCACTTGTACTCAGAGTGATGAACAGTTCATCTAAAGTACTGAATTGTGATGACAAAGTTAGATGTAGAGTTCTTGGAATTGATTGCTGGATGTTTGTGTGACTGCTTATGTGTATCCAATGAGAGAGTGGTGCAGACAGTGATGTGGAAAGGGAAAAAGGGTTGTCCCTGTGTTGCGGGGTCTGCAGACACTGCGCCTGTTTGCAGAGGTGGCGTGCCACATCCAGGGTTTCTCCGCATTTCTAGCATGGAAAGGGGGCTGTGGGGATTAGCCAATCAGGTGTTAAAGTTGTTTTTTTACAAAAAGAGAGGCTGTGTGTGTAGTGAGGATGGCAGAGGTGAAGAAAGTGAGGGTGTTGGTAGTTGGCGATCAGTTTGCAAATGTTTTAGAGAGGTATGCTATGTTTAAACATATGGCTGCCAGTTTTGGTTTTGAAGCAGTGGAGGTTTTGTGGTCAACTGTGCCTGGTTCCAATATGCAGGCAGCGGTTGGAGTTTGTAAGAGTTTCTCCATGTGGAACAGTCCAGATGTAGTGGTACTGCATTGGGGTGCTGTCCATTTGGGATACATCAGTGCTCCTAGTTTGTTGAGTGTTCTTGGAAACTTGGTTCAGGCAGTGATGGTGGTTCTTCCAAATGCCAAGGTGATTTATTCTGAAATGTTGCCTAGGGTAGTATGGGACAATTGTTATATTTTCTGTCCCAGCAAAATTGTGCAAGGTGTGTGGTTAACAAAGGCATGTCTGTTTTCTTGTTCAGAGCTGGGTTGTTGTCTTGTAATAATGACAATATTGATTTTGTTAATGGTTATTATTTCAAAGCAGATGGCATTTCTTTATCCATATTGGGAAATGCTTTGTTATTTCAAAATATAAGGAATGCTTTACAGAGTATAACGTGAAGACATCGTAAAGAAAATAAGTGAAAAAAAATAACAAAATGAAAGGAGTTTTTTTGAAGCACTTAAAGAAACAAAAACATTGCTCTTTTCAGAGCCAACACCAAAGGGGAAGTGGAGGTCACTATTTAAATTTCCATTCCCCACTCTCTCTCAGATTTCACGATTTGTCCGCAGACACCGCTGCTGTCCGTGGATTGCACGTGTTACATGCAGGGATTTTGAGGCTTAGAGGCATGGAAATGAGACTGTGCAGGCCAAGGGATTGGTCAATAAGGTTTACTGGGTGTGATGTGTAAGGAGAAACTTTGGCAGACAGTCTGTTTCCTGAGAGGAGAGCAGATAGCTATGGCTGTGTCTTTAAGAAGGCAGATTGTCTGGATTTTGGGTGACTTGTGGATAAAATGGTTGGAGGTGCATGCAGAGCGCTGTGGAGTGGCTGCACATCTTGGATTCCCTCATGTGAATGTGCACCGGCATGGAGTGCGTGGATGAAGTGGTTAGATTTTGTTCGTCTTTGTGCCACTTTGATGACACACTGTCATCCAGACATTATTATTATTCATTGTGGAGGGAACAGTTTAGGACATGTCACTGGAATCTCCTTGCAGTTTGCAATGAAAGAAGGACTTGGGAAAGTCATGGACATGTTTCAAAACTCCTGAATAATATTTTCTCGTATTGCGCAGAGACAAATGCGGCTGCGTTCTTCTTCATTTGGTCCACAAATGGAGTAATAGAGGCGCAATGTCAACAAGGCTGTTTGCGCTTTTTTGAGAGATGTTGGTATGCCCTCTTTTCACAATGAAAATATTATGTTTTGTAGCACACCCTTTTTGTGCAGATGGAGACCATCTTACTGATGCTGGGAATCAGATTTTTCTGCGAAATATGCAAAATGTATTGTGACCCTTTTTGGAAGCCACCACTTCCTCCAGAGTGTAATGATTTTACCGGCAAGGCTACCCCAAACTCGCATCTGGGTCTGGCAACCACGAAAGGGGAATCACTGGGCCATTCTGACCTCGGCGGAGCCGGTAATTCCGCTTACGCGGGTGCCGGAGCTGGTACGTCCCCATTCCCATTTGAGTCCCCATAGGGCTCAATGGGAATGGGGAAGATGGTAGCAGCGGTACCGTTTATAACAGTACCGTTGCTACCATCATGTTCTGCTCGCGGGTGCCGGTATGGCCACCTGGTCAGACCAGGTGGCTGCAAGGGCACCTGTGAGCAGAAGTCCTAGTATGGCGGTACAGTAGCAATGGTGCCAGTAGCAATGCCAGCACCATTGTTGCCTTACTGCCATACTCCTAATGAGGCCCAATGTCTGCAGACTGTCCGCCAACTTCTAAAAATGCACAGGGCCCTGCAGCATTTCATTGGCACTTCTATTTATAAACTGTGAAAGGTGGTTCTGTTTTTTTTTTGGTTTTTGTTGTGTTGTATTTTTTTGGAAAAGAAGGTAAGGGAGGATAAGGAATGGGCACCAACCACTGGGTTAAGAAAGGGCAGGTGGAGAGAGGAAGATGTTGGGTGGGCCTCACTTAGGTAGGTGGCAGACTTTCTCATGCTCCCGGACCGTAGCCTTGAAAGCACTTTGAAGTGTCTCCCCCTGCAGTGTATCACGTCGCAGTACATACACAATACTGTTAACCTCGAAAGGTAAGGGTCTACTGCATTGCGTATGGCCTGCGATGCTGGTTCAGGGATGCACTGCCCCACAGTAGTGTCTCTTGTGGTGGCAGCAGCAGAAACGGAGGATACTGTAGAGGAACTCAACCTACTACTTTGATCGAAGGGGACAACCCTCCAAATTGCTGCCCTGTGGAATGACCTTAGGTGTTGCTGCATGGAAGTGGTCCTGTAGTTGTGCAAACCTTGTTTTCCATGACTGAGCACAATGTTGCACTGAGTGCAGTGCACCTTTTTTGCACGTGTCTTGGGTACCCCTCCAACTGTGGCAAACAGCCTCCACACCCAAGACTCACGCTGGCTAGCAGTAGTAGGGACTTCCACTACCTCATTCTTGTCATCCTCTTCATCACTCTCTACATCTCCATGCCTGTTCCCCTCTCCAGGCACTTGGGAAGGTGGTGGTGGTGGTGGAGGTGGCAGCTACAGAAGTTGCCATCTGAGATATAGCACAGGACAGCACAGCAGGTAGAGGTATTTCTTCTCCAAATGTGGCACTGCACACACAGTACAGGAGGCAGAGGTCAGCAGCCTATCAAATATTGGATATCAGAAATATGAGCTATGCTCTCTCTAATAGCCAAAAACAGAATGAGGATTAGCTCTAGGGTGTGGCCTTTTATAGGGGTGCTGGGGAGCGCTTCACTGACAGCCGCGCTGTCCACTGACAATTCGAATACCAAAAAGGGTTTAAAAAATTCCAAAAAGTATCCAGATCGGTAGGGGCATAGTCTTGGACCTCTACAAGGGTGAAGTTTCATTGAAAAACATCTTAGATTGCTCAAAACAGTACTTTTTAGGTGTCTAGGGGCCCTGACTCTGTCCGCGGTCAAGGGCCTACGCTCAGCATGGGTGCGGTCACATGATGACATCGCAGACACGTTCGCGAATGGACGACTGTCTGTAGGACACCTATTGCGCGGGATCGGATGTACGCATGCGCATGGGTGTTCTACAGACAGGGGTTGGGTCCCCGAACTAATTAAAAGTGCAACACACATGCAGCGGACAGTTACGGACAGGCACGATGTTCGTAGGATCCCGAGGGTGGGATGCGCATGCGCACAACTGTCTGCCGGACAGGGCTGGGGTCACCTAACTAATTAACTGTGCGTCACAACTTTGCAGACATGCGGACAGGTTATGTGTTCTACGGACACCTCCATTTTGATTGCAGACAATATGAACAGGCAGAGTGTCCTTAGGACACCCCCCATTTTGGTTACTTTTGCAAAGGCATACAGGTTATGTGTCCTACGGACAACTCCATTTTGATTGCGGACAGTACAAACAGGCATAGCGTCCTTAGGACACCCCCATTTTGGATTATTGCGGACATCCCGGACAGTCGCGCCATCCACAGACTCCCAAAAGGCGCTTTAAAAAAAACACATATGAACAGTATACATAATAATGTATTAATATACAAAAATATAGAAATTATGAAAGAGAGGGGGGAGCAGAAATGGAGACATTTACAGGGGAATTAGGGTTTTCTACATGGTGGGTGGTAGGGGAAGAAGGGATTGAGGTCTCATCATAACGTTTTTAGTGATGGGGAATTTTTGGGGATGGTTGACTGGGACATGGAAAAGGGGTACAGGTGCACGTGGGACAGTGATATTTAATTTTTTCCATGATATGGTTTTCTACAAAGTTCTTCAAAATAATGAAATTGATCTATTTTTTGTTCTACATGCTGTAGATGATTGTCCAAAGTGTCTGTTTCGTGTTCCGTTACTACATGTTGTCCCGTTTCAGTATTATTCTTATTTTCTGTATGTACTGTTAAAGAAAATAAAATGTGTTAGGTACATGTAAAATAATGGGTATTACTAGGTTTACTTTGAAAACTGCAGTGTCTACCATTAGTATCACTGTTTTCACTCATTTCACCCCGGGGAACAATTTCTTCAAGCCACTCCAGTGCTAGCCATTTCTGTGTAAAAATAAATACATTATTGTTTAGTGTAACCTACTAGAGAAAGTTTATAAGTATAGGAATTAATGTAGTGTACTTACCAGTTTGTTTTTCAGTTTGGCTGTTAATGCTTTGTAGGTGTGCTGTTGATAGTTGGTTTGCAGTTTCTGTATAAAGCATCAGTGAGGTAATTCTGCTGGAGGCATATGTTATTTTTTTGGTATATTCTATTATGTTTCATATCCTATGTAATTGCACTGTTGGTGTCTAATGTATACAGTTTGTACTTCTTATTTATTGTTTAATGTAATTTATTTATATGCTGCTCTTTCAACGTGTTCAGTATGTTTGTTGTATGATACAACAATGTAAGATACCCCTTGAGCTTTTGGATAGTGTTGATGTTGACCTTGTCTGCGGACATTCGCCTAGTTCGCGAACATTGCAGCAATTACCCTGGGACAGGGTGTTCAGTATGTTGTATGGTATGTCTCTTTAAACTAAGGGTATCCTGGTAAAAATCTATCAAATTCATGATATCTATATCTATATTCAGTGAAAGAAATGTGTTTAAGGGACATCATTGTTAAGTTGCGCTACTAAAAACCTATGAAATTCAGTGAAAAACATTGTTAAAGGGACGTTATGTTTAAGTTGTGCTACTAAAAGCCTATGAAATTCAGTGAAAAAACATTGGTAACCATAACGTTCCTTTAACAACGTTTTTTCATTGAATATATATATATATATATATATATATATATATATATATATATATATATATATATATATATATTCAGTGAAAAAACTTTGTTAAAGGGACGTTATGGTTAAGTTGCGCTACTAAAAACCTATGAAATTCAGTGAAAAAACTTTGTTAAAGGGACGTTATGGTTCCAAATAAAACCGAAAAACCCTTGAAATTTGCCAGTTATGGTAAGCTAAGCAACCATAACTCGCGCCACCACCGTGCACTGCTAAGCCTAACACCCAGGACATCAAAGATTGATGATGACATCACATGTCTGACTCTCCCTTTTTTCCTTTCCTGACATATCTAGGCCACATGATTTTCTTCAGTAACAGTCAGGAACTAAAAATTGTAAATGTACTATTTTCGTAGCCTTATCCTTCAAGTATGTTCTTATAATAATTCCCTTATGGTCCAGTCATATCATATGAAACATATACATAGGGGAAGACACAACCTTGAAAGACAGCAATCCTTTTTGTGCATTAAAATTATCAGTAGATTTCTCAGCACTTTCTGATTGTTTTGAAGTTTTTTTATTACTGTGCTTTCCCTGTATATGTCCATATTTGTATATGTTGTACTCACACTATTTTCCTTAGGATCCAAACACATCATGTGATATATATAGATAGGGTAAGTAACAGCTTTGAAACAGAGCAATCATTTCTCTGCATAAAGGTAATCACTTAGGTTATGAACACTTTCTGCTACTATTGCTGTTTTTTTTTCTTACTTCAATACCCTTGTATATATTCATATTTGTATGTGGTGTTGTCTCTTTGTGATTCGTCTATAATAATGCAATTATGTAGCAAGTGGGTTTTATTACCTACTTATCACAAGTTTCACTGTACGCAAAACTCTAATATGAAAACAGTTATCAGTTCACTATTCAACATGGCAAGTTTATGAATATTGCGTCTCCATCATGTATGCTGCACACAATGCCTATGTTTCTACATGAGTATCTTAGTATACTGGATTGAAATTAATAATAGAATGCTATTTATATCAATGCATAACTTAATGCACTGATTAGCACTTGATATTTATTCCAATAATCCTTGACACTGTTTTTATTAACATTACACTAAGAATCCCTTGTACAGACTTTTCATGAAAGGTAAATGCACATGTGATGTCATCAGTGATGTCATCAATGACATTTGTGATGTCATCTTTGATGTCCTGGGTGTTAGGCTTAGCAGTGCATGGTGGTGGTGCGAGTTATGGTTGCTTAGCTTACCATAACTGGCGAATTTCAAGAGTTTTTCGGTTTTAATTGGAACCATAACGTCTCTTTAATAAAGTTTTTTCACTGAATTTCATAGGTTTTTAGTAGTGCAACTTAACCATAATGTCCCTTTAACAACGTTTTTTTACTGAATTTCATAGGTTTTTAGTAGCGCAACTTAACCATAACGTCCCTTTAACAAAGTTTTTTCACTGAATTTCATAGGTTTTTAGTAGCGCAACTTAACAATAATAACTTTGACTTTATGTACATGTAATATGGAACATACTGAACCCCTTCTACTGAACTTGATGTCCGCGAACTCTTTTCAGAGAACAGTACCACTACCTAAAAACTCTGGGGGGGTATGTTTGATTGTTATATCATAACATAGGAACATTTAACAAATTCAAAAAGCAGCACACATACACATTATATGTAGTAATACATAAGAAATGTAACCCATATATGTAACACACTAACCATTCATTTAAATACAATATGTTCGAAAATGGAATATACCAAAAGAAGATAAATTGGCTTCCAACATAATTACCTCACAGACACTACAGAACTAAGAGCAAGACCAGACCTACAGAGTACTTAGAACATATCTTATCAGAAATAGTAAGTGTACTTAATTTTACTCATATATTTATAAACTTTCTGTATTAGATACAAAAGAATATATGATCTTTTTTTTCTCACAGAAATGTCTAGTACTCTGGAATGGCTAGAGGAGCATTTCCCACATGAGGAAATGTCAGAAGATAGTGAAACTAATGGTAAACACTTTACAATATAAACCATTTAATTATTATTATTTTATATACATTTAACATACATATATTTTTTTGTACAGAGCATACCAAAATAGAAAATAACTCTGAAGAAACTGTTATGGATAACACTCTTGACAGCATAAAAGAAAAAAGGATTTATTGTTGACCAATTTTAATAATTTGAAAACTTTTGTTGAAGATCATTTTAAAACAAAAACCTCATACCATTGTCCCACATGTACTTGTACCCCCTCACCATATCCCAGTCAATTATCCCCAAACCCTCTCCATAACCCAACACGTTTTGATGAGACTTCCATCCCTTCTTCACCTGATACCAATAATGTTGAAACCCCTAATTCTCCTGTTTTTGTTTCCGCTTCGGCCTCACCTTCTCTATCCTAAATTATTAATATATGTTAAATAAAGTTAAATTTTTATAGTGTGTTGTAATTAGCTTCCATTTAAAAAAAAAAAACCAATGTACGTGTCCGCGGACAGCGCAGGTGTTCTGAAATGTTTGTAAATAAACGAAAATGGAGGTGTCCTGAAGAGCACTATACCTGTCCGTACTGTTCGCTAGCAAGTTGAAACTGTTCTAAGAACACACGCCGGGTCCTGAGATGTTTGTAAAGAAGCGAAAATTAAAGTGTACTGAAGAACACTATACTTGTCCGTAGTGTTCGCTAGCAAGTTGAAACTGTTCTAAGAACACAATTGGTGTCCTGAAATGGTCGTAAATAAATGAAAATGGAGGTGTCCTGAAGAACACTATACCTGTCCGTACTGTTCGCTAGCAAGTTGAAACTGTTCTAAGAACACACGCGGTGTCCTGAAATGTTCGTAAAGAAATGAAAATTAAAGTGTCCTGAAGAACACTATTCCTGTCCGTAGTGTTCGCTAGCAAGTTGAAACTGTTCTAAGAACACAATTGGTGTCCTGAAATGTTCGTAAATAAACGAAAATGGAGGTGTCACGAAGAACACTATACCTGTCCGTACTGTTCTCTAGCAAGTTGAAACTCTTCTAATAACACACGCGGTTTCCTGAAATGTTCATAAAGAAACGAAAATTAAAGTGTCCTGAAGAACACTATACCTGTCCGTAGTGTTCGCTAGCAAGTTGAAACTTTTCTAAGAACAGAATTGATGTCCTGAAATGTTCATAAATAAACGAAAATGGAGGTGTCCTGAAGAACACTATACCTGTCCGTACTGTTTGCTAGCAATTTGAAACTGTTCTAAGAGCACAATCGGTGTCCTCAAATGTTTGTAAATGAACAAAAATTGACATGTCCTGAAGAACACTATACCTGTCCATAGTGTTCGCTAGCAAGTTGAAACTGTTCTAAGAACACAAGTAGTGTCCTGAAATGTTCGTAAATAAACGAAAATGGAGGTGTCCTGAAGAACGCTATACCTGTCCGTACTGTTCGCTAGCAAGTTGAAACTGTTCTAAGAACACAAGTAGTGTCCTGAAATGTTCATAAATAAACGAAAATGGAGGTGTCCTGAAGAACACTCTACCTGTCCATACTGTTCGCTACCAACTTCAAACTGATCTGGAACATATGCGGTGTCCAGAAATGTTCATTTGACGTGTGACGCACTTTTAATTACTTCAGGACCCGAACAGTGTCCGTAGAAAATCAACGCGCATGCGCAAACCAATGTCCGTGCATTTGGTGTCCTGCGGACAGCCACTTCCTTTGCGAACATGTTCGCGAAGCGATCATGTGACCGCGCCCATGCTGATCACGTGTTCTGAATGTGGACACTGTTTGTGTCCCTGAACAATTTAAAAATATATTTTCAAGTAATCCACAATATTTCTCAATAAAAACTCATCATAGCAAAAGTCCCACATAGCAAAAGTCCCACATACTAATCCTGAGTTTCTACATACTTTTTGAAAGTTTTTGAACCTTTTTTTGAGTTCGATCTGTCCGTGGACAGCGCGCATGTCCGTGAACCACGTACAAGCATCCCTATAAAAGACCATGCCCTAGAGCTTATTCTCATTGTGTTTCTGGCTATCTTCAGAGCACAGCTATTTTTCCTGCAACTTGCAGATTACACCATCATCGAGACGGCATCCAAGGCTGCACTACTGCCACCTGAAGCTGCACCTGCTTCAGCACCACCCCCACCCCCTCCACCACCACCACCTTCCCAAAGGCCTGAAGGGGGGAACAGGAGTGAGGATGCAGAGGAGGAAGAAGAGGATGACGAGAATGAGGTAGACGAAATCCCTACTATCCGCACTAGGCGTGAATCTTGGGTGTGGCAGTTGTTTACCATTCATGGGAATGGTCCTAAGGCTTGTGCGAATTGTGTCACCTGCAATGAGTGCAAAATGGTACTCAGTCGCGGGAGGCATGGTTCATACAGCTTTGGGACCACTACCATGAAGCGACACCTAAGGTCATTTCACTCTGGGGCCATTCGCAAGGTTGTACCTTGCGAGGAGCGTAGTAGGTTGATTTCCTCTACTTCACCCTCCGTTTCTGATCCTGTCACCACAAGGACCACCTCTGTGGGACAGCGTCTTCCTCAAGCTGCCTCACAGGCCATACAGAATTCTAATGACCCTTACCTTTCGAGGGTCACAGTTGTATGTATGTACTGCGACAGAGTACTCTGCAGGGGGGAGCGACTTCACAGTGCTTTTGAGACTATCGTCTCAGAGCATGAGAAGACCTGCTCACTACCCAAATAAAACCCCCTCTATATCTTCCTCTCTCAGCTCGCCCTTTCTTATCCCTGTGGTTGGTGTCCCTCCTTTCCCCTCCTCTCCTATTGTGTCATGTATTAAAAACCAAAAAAATACAAAATAACAAAAATCAAAAAAATAAGGCTGTTTTCAGAGCCGCCTTTCACAGTTAAAAAATAGTAGTGAAAATAAATGAAGCAGGGCCCTTTGTATTTTTTAGAAGTCCGCGGACAGTCCGCGGACATCTAAAAATTTGGGGTGCTACCCTATCATAACCATTGCAATTTTCTCTGGGAGGAAGTGGTGGCTCTGAAAAGAGCCTTTGGGAGGTGTTTGTATGTGTAAAATTATAAATACTCAACACCTACTTCAAAATGAATGCTGTAATTCTAAAAAAGGTTGCAATGCATTTTGTACATTTCTCAGAAAAATCTGATTGCCAGCATAAGTAAGATGGACTCCATCTCTGCGAAAAATGTATGTACTACGAAACATAATATGTTCATTGTAAAAAGAGGACATGCCAAAATCTCTTAGAAAGGCACCAACAGACTTATTAACATTGCACCTTGCTTTTTCCATTTGTGGACCAAATGAAGAAGAACGAAGCCACATTTGTCTCTGCGCAATACGTGAAAATATTACTTGAGAATTAGGAAACATGTCCATGACCTTCCCAAGTCCTTCTTTCATAGCAAATTGCAAAGAAATTCCAGACACATGTCCTAAACTGTTCCCTCCACAATGAATTACAATTATGTCTGGATGTTGCTCTGTCTCTAAAGTAGCACAGAAAGGTAGCAAGTCCAACCACTTCATTCCACGTACTCCATGCCAGTGTACTTCCACATGTGGAAATCCAAGATCTACAGCTACTCCACAGCTTTCTGCATGCACCTTCAACCAATGTATCAACGAATCTCCCAAAATCCAAACAATCGGTTTTCTGAAACACTCAGCCATAGCTATCTTTTGTTCTCTCAGCAAAAAGAGTATCTGAGAAACTCTCTCCTGGCACAACACACCCACTAAACTTTCCTGACCAATCCCTTTCAGTGCTCATTCTCATTTGCATGACTTCTGAACCCAAAAATCCCCGGATGTATCACCCGATGTCCGCGAACTACCGCCATGTCCGTGGACATATCGTATTATGAACAGCCCTTCTACCATTTCCACTTCACTTTCTGTGCCATTCCCTCATTGAATGTAGCTAAGAAGTCACATGACCATCCACCAATCACATTCAAGACCTCTACATCTAACTGCATCATCATAGATCAGCACTGCAAATGTACTGTGAATCTCTCTGAGTACAAGTGTCATATCATTGGCAAGCACCATCTACAAGAAATACTGTACAAGTGTGCAAGATTTCTACTTGCAGCTCCATGCATATCCATATGCATGAACACAAACTACAGGTATGCATATTTTCTGTACAGTACATGAACACATTTTCAAACTGACTTTTAGCTTGTGTAATCTGTAAAATGAATCTACTGTTATTTTTTCAATCTCCTAAAATCAACTGTCACGTATAAACATTTATACTATTTACTTTCTTTATAAACACACACACTCAAATCATGTTAAACTAACATTTTTTAAATGAAATATATAGACTACATATATTCAAACAAAATTGCATGCATGCACACTCTATGTTCAAATCTCAAAAAATAATACTTATACAATTACATCATTTTTTAAATTTCTTTATTTATTTAATTACTTTAATTTAAGCATGACATTGAGACACTATTACCTGGAAGAGCTCAGTTACAGAAATAGTGGTATTCAGTGGTACATTATGAATTTCACGAGACATAGTAAAGATATTTTGTTTACTACAGTTAGTCGTTGCAATACAATTTGTTCATTAAGAAAATATCATATGTATTGAACTGGTGCGACGTATTTTATGTAAATAAGATAGTTTTAATGGTTTTGAGGAAGGCGCTGAGGATTTCAATTAAAAAAATCAATGTCTAAATTAAAAACAGTGCTATATACAAACAAAATTACTAATTTGTTTCTTTTACAATTGCAGTGAAGGCCATTCTCCTGAAAAGAAGCAGCCGCATTTGAAGTACAAAAAACAACTAAGAAGTAAACTGCTCATTTTAGAAAAAAAGTTAGTAGAATGTTACCATAATATTTGAATTATTACTCAAACACACTGTAAGGTTAATTCATGCTATTTCTGTGCCATAAAAATAGAGATTGTGCACCATGCTGACCAAAAATCCCCCCGTCTTAAACAGTGATATACTGGCAGAATGGCCCACAAATTCCTATTTTTCGACACACAAATTACCCAACTCAACCAATGGAATTTTTATGTTTTAATTGTATACATTAGATTTACTATTTGTACTTCTCCACTCCACTAGCTTACTTTTTTCTGTCATCTGAACCCCAGTTTAGTAGCACATAAATTCAAAAATACCCATCCCTACTAGTTGTAGTTCCCAATGCACAATCACACACCATTACATACATCTTTATCATCTTACTCAAACACTCATGCACACAGCACACATACATTGCAGAACACCCCAACCCATACCTTCTTTATTTTTTTCAACAGACCCTAAATAATGCCTACCAAAAGTCAAATCCATAGAAAGCAACACAGAAGTAGAGCAAATGAAAATAAAAGTGTCCAACATAAGCATCCATCTCTAGCAGAATTTGTAAAAAAAAGTTGAAACAAAACAGCTAATCAGTCATTTAGTGAAACACAAGAAGTTTCAAGTACAACAACTTTGCCTCCTCTATCAAAATGTAAAACAAACCAAAACACAATTAACAGAAAATCAGCTCTCACTAAAGATAAAACTGCTTCTTTAAATTTTGATATAGTGCAAAGTAAGCATACCAAGAAAAGTATTTTAGCCAAAATGTACCGTCACAAAGTCCTTAAAAATCTTATAAAAACCGGAGAGAAATCAGGTTCAATGCTTAAAACCTATCGTAGGAAATTAGTCTTAGAAGCGTTGATAGACAGTGCAATTCTTCTCAAAAGAAAGTTATTTATTTTAGTGTTAAACAAAATGAAACCACTAACAAAACTAATAACTAAATTACAAAAAAGAATTCTCAATAAACGAAATGTTAACAGAAAGAACTTCTTAAGTATCTTCAGAGGTGAATGGAATCACACTATGAGCACAGAACAATACTTTAATAAAGAAGCGTACAAACAAAAGCAAACAAATACAATTGACATACATAGCAGTGGTCGAGGTTATGAAAAAGTGAATAATACCATAATGGAACAAGAACTACTCCTTACAAAAATATGCCCTGAATCAGAACATCTAGTGTACAAATGGCCATGCACGTCAATGTGTAACATTTCCAAACAATGTTTCAAGTCTTTACACCAATTCCTCAATCAATATGTAAAAAGCACAGACAAAATCAAACAACTGCTGCAAAATATGGATACCTGTCCAGTGCGCAAGTACACAGGACTACAAGGACAATCATTGGCCTGAATTACAGGACCTACTTGTAAAACCACCTTCCATGATATCAAAAGGATATCAACACATCATTCAACTATAAGAAATCTAGTCTATAAACTGTACTATGCTAAAAGTCCTGCTTTAGCACTAGCAAATTTAAATAACATTCTTCTACATGGTACAGCAAAAGACCTACTTGAAGAAATTGACTAGATCCAGAGAAAATAGAATGAAATAGCTTTAAACCAAATTAGCAACAATTCTACACATGGCAACCTTTTACTAAGCACATACAAAAAAGAAATAATACAATTTAAAAGTACATCAGCTGAAGTACCAAACCATGTGTATGTATGTTGCCGCAGAACTTTTTATATAAGTAACACAAAACCTGTAGACCTATCATACAAAATAGAAGACAATGAAGATTCTAAATTTGAATTAGCTCTCTACCTTGTATCAGAAAACAAATACAAAATAACTGACTCCTTAATACTTTGCAGTTACTGCACTACAAAACTTGAAAACAACCAAACTCCTTCACGTGCTATCACAAATAATTTGGAATTATACCCACTACCAACACCCCTACAACAACTTAATTTATATGAGAGCATCATAATTCAAACAGTGCACCCATTTCAAGCAATAATACACATTCAACCAAAAACAGCAAAATTGCCTCCCTCTGAATTGGTAAAAGGCATTCGTGGAAAAGTAGTTTATTTACCATTAGATATAAAAGAAAATGTGCATACTCTAGGAGTGCAACGTCCAATGCAGCAATCTTTAATTATCTTAGTAAATGGAGTACCTACAAAAGACAAAAAAATATGGCAACAGCTGGTAGATTTACATAAAGTTAGACAAGCCTTGCAATATCTTAAAGAGAATAATGAATATTACAAAGAAATTAATATTGAAGAAAACTTGAAGGATACAACTGAAATAATTCAAGAAACACAAGAAACTGGTCAATTTAAGCTCCTAGATCCTGCTACAATATCAAATACTTTAGACCATTATGCAATTCATCCTTTGCACTCTAATCACACCATAGAAGATGCACTGGAAACATACCAAATGCGTCAAACAAAAGGATCAAAAATCAGCATATGGGAAAAAAGTATAGAAGCACGTGCTTTTCCTCTGCTCTTTCCTACTGGCAAAGGAGGAAGGTACGATGATAGACCTATTCAAATATCAGCATCGGAATACCGCTCATTATGGATGTATTCTGAAAATCCCAGATTTAGACAAAATGTGGAATACATATTCCACCTACTCTTTGAAAGTGAACTAGCAACTTTATGTTATGGAGTTGCACACATTAAAATCAGGATCACACTTTCAAAATATAACAGCTACACAATTATTACAAAAAGTGCAACAAAAGGATGAGGTTTTACAATCAAATATTACAAATCTATTAGCAAATATGCATGGTTAAAGAGTACTGGTTTCGACGTCATGGAGATGTACATTGTATGATCAGAAACCTTTGCCCACCCACTTGGTTTGTTACATTAAGATGTGCAGAATATTCATGGGAAGATTTATATGATTTCCTACGCACATCAAACAAAAACAAAACAAACATAGATATACTAACACCTGGAGAACTTTCTTCTTTGGATCATATTAATGTTTCAAGATATTTTCACCATCGCTTCATTGCTATGCTACATTTTATTTGTAATAAAACTGTTCCTCCCCTTGGAGAAGTGCAACACTTCTTTTGGAGAAAAGAATACCAAGCCAGAGGAACACCACATATCCACATGCTTTTATGGATTAAAGATGCTCCTAAATTTGGTCAAGACAGTGATGCCACTGTTTTACAGTTTATTGAAAAAATTGTCACTTGTGAAAATCCATTGGAAGCAACAAATAGTGACCTTCCTGCACACATTTTACAATTTCAAAGACACAAATGTGGAAAATATTGTCGTCGCAAATACAAAAACAAAGGGAAATACTACACCAAATGCCGATTTGGTTTCCCTAGACCAGTTACAAATACAGGTCAAGTGAACAACCTCATGTCTTCAGTTGGACATAGTGTTAAAGGTAAGTCACCTAAAAATACATATTACATAAAAAGAAAAGAAGAAGAAAAATATATCAATGATTATAATGCAATCATTGCCCACTTATGGAATGCAAACATAGATGTGCAGTACATTGCAGACAATTCTACTGCAGTTGCACGGTATGTTACAACATACTTAAACAAAGCAGAAAATACAGAGCTCCAAGACCTCTGGAATGACCTGTCATCAGATAAAACAGTGTCTCAGAAATTATATAGCTTGGGCATAAAAATGCTCTCCCATAGAGAATGTGGATCATATGAAGCAGCTGATCGTTTAACTGGTACTGCATTGTATGGTAAATCTGAAAATATAGTATGGCTAAGTCTTGGTCCAGCTAAATCTAGAAAAAGAGTTATAAAATCATACGAAGATATAGAAACAATAGCCAAACGTGATCCCAACAGCCAAGACATTTTACAAAACAATGTATTGGACTCATACTACCCAAACAGAAGTAATACTTTGGAAACCATGTGTCTATACCACATATCCCAACACTACACATACAAAAATAATATAAAACCTGATGAAAAAAAAGGTAAATACAGAATGACAAACTGTGAAGGCAGCTTAGTTAAACTCACCAAACCACATTTTTTTAATCATATCAAATTGTCATTAAAGACTCTTCAACATAAAGAAGTATATTACATGTCCCTGCTACAACTCTTTAAACCATGAAGAAAAGAAGAAGAAATAGTAGATAACTATGACTCATATGAAGAGGCTTTCAAAGCAAATGAAAGCACTATAACTGATGTGAACTTTACACAGTACAAAACAATGTTGCACAATGAACAGCAACACGAAGAAGAACTCCAGACCCAACTAGATAAAGAAACTCCTGACAGTAGTCAACCTTCTGTAACAGGAAGCCAAGAACCACTGGGAGAACCACTAATAATAAATGAGACAGAATTAGCTATGATAGAAGTAGAAAACACCATGTGTCAGTATGAAGATAAAGAAGACTTTACTATTCTACAATCAAAACTAAACAATGAGCAACGTAGCATTTTTCAAGAAGTAACAAAACAAATTGCACATGGTGTACAACATGAAAATAAAAAATGTTCCTGCCATAATTATAAACCTATACTACTGAACGTCAGTGGTGAAGCTGGTTCTGGCAAAACATTCCTAATCAAAATGATCAGTAAATTCCTTCAACAATTGACAAACAACAAACTGTCAGCTGTTGTCACTGCCCCCACTGATTTAGCTGCCTACAACATAGGTGGTGTCACGTTACATCGATTACTACTATTGCCAGTAGAACACCAAAACAAATTAGACTATCACAAACTTTCTGCAGAAGCTGCAATGGAACTACGCAGAGTATTGAAAGCAATGAAAATGCTACTAATAGATGAAGTGAGCATGGTCTCTAACCTAAGGTTGGCTTTGATTCACCTCAGATTACAGGAAGTACTCAAAACAAACTATGAAGAGCTCTTTGCAGGAAAACACATTATTGTTTTCGGAGATCTTCTTCAATTGACACCAGTAAAAGGTGAGCCTATTTTTAAAATATTAGGACACAAACTCTGCCGTAAAACTGTTGGCAGCATTGGAAATGTCAACCTTTGGCAACATTTCCAATACAGAGAATTAACAGAAAACATGCGGCAATCTGCAGATCTCACTTATGCCAACATCTTAAAAAGTATCAGAGTTGGTATACTTTCTATGGCGATAATGCATGTGCTACAGATGTTATGGAACAATTAGCCCACAAAAATGTCAATTGTATGGCCGTAATGCCAACTCTTGCAAGCTGTTTCAAATTCAATGAAATAATGTTAAGTAAAGAAATGCAACCAATAATGGAAATTAGCGCCACAGACAAACTAGATGTACATGGTATGACACTACCCATGTGTGACCAAGCCACAACAAGACTAAATAGTTTAGAAAAATCAATCTCAAACACAGCAGGCTTAGAAAAGATATTAAAATTATTCCCAAATTGCAGAGTAATGCTTAAACGTAACCTTGACGTGGACCAAGGACTAGTTAATGGAGCACTGGGTACAGTTGTTGGCTTTTAAACATACCCACGTGACAACAAAATTCAGTTTGTCAATATTCTCTTTGACAAACTTTCAGAAGTAAAAAGGATAGGACGCTCAACAGCTCGATTCCTTCTCTTCAAAGACATGTATGTACGCAAAGAACAATTTTCTCTAACTCTTGTATTCGCAGTCACGATTCATAAATGACAAGGTCTTACCCTAGACAAAGCAATGATTGATATTGGCAACACAGTCTTTAAAGAAGGCATGAGCTACGTAGCACTATCACGCTTACGTCCACTTGACGGTCTATTTCTAATCAACTTTGATGCAAGTAAAGTAAACGCTGATATTCCTTGGATTTTATAATACAATAGACTTCGCTCACTATACACCCCCCATCTAAACACATATTCTGTTCCACAAAAAGTAAAACGTTATCAAAGAAAAATAAATCAAACAGAAATGCAACAGGATGTCACTGCAAATCCTCCAAAGAGAGTAAAAGAAACTAATACTTCATCAAGTACCACAAGCTAAAAAGAATCAATTAGGGGAAGTAAACCAGGTACTTCTTCAAAGAAGGAAGACAAACTCCAAAAAAAGCAGTCAGATACAGAACTACCTGGTCCATTTAAACTCTCAAATATAGATGGTGTAAGTTGCTATTCAAATGTAGCAATGAATATTCTATTTCAATTACCACCAATTGTTGAAAACATTTACTTACACAGTACAGACCCATTGTGTTTGCAAATGTTAGTACTTCATAGAAACGCAACAAATAATCCTGACAACATGTATAGTGTTTATGGAATAAGACAACAATTGGACTACTGTGCTGGAATGGTGAAATTCACTATAAACTCACAGGAAGATCCACAAGAATTTCTAATGTACTTACTACAAGTACTGGAAAACAAAAACATACCTATAAATGAAATCTTCCAGATTTCATACATGTGGAAACATACATGCACTCTCTGCAACAATGTGACACAAGAACAAATCCCCAATGAACGCTTCATATATATATCAATACCAAATTGTGAATCCATTCCATTTCAGCAACTTGTACAAAATGCAAACCATGGTAGATTATGTTCTACCTGCAATTCAGATAATCACTCCACGTTAGTAATAAAAACACATAGTAAATACTTAATACTAATGCTTCTACGTTACAATGCAAATGGTACCAAAAACAACTGCAAGCTGACTGGATTCACACATGGTCAAATATCACTTGGTAAGAAAACCTTCACAACAATAGGTATAATCTACCACGCAGGAGCCACAACCAATTCAGGGCACTACACTGCATA
Organism: Ambystoma mexicanum; assembly: GCF_040938575.1. Taxonomy (NCBI): domain Eukaryota; kingdom Metazoa; phylum Chordata; class Amphibia; order Caudata; family Ambystomatidae; genus Ambystoma; species Ambystoma mexicanum. The sequence goes on from NC_090940.1 coordinate 359,544,510, forward strand.
TATTAAAAAAAATGTGGATGGTTTGAATGTAATGATAGTACCATTACTCTAAAGCAGAGATTACAGGAAATCTTGCAAACCCTTATTTAATGTTCCACTAAGGTGGAAACTGCACAGTTACTCTCTGTCAAGCTCGGACTCTCAGCTAACCAAACGGCTACCATCCACCTATTATACAGACCCCCTGGTCCACCCACATCCTTTGTGGATGATATCTCTACGTTAGTACTCAACAATGCTAAATCCAACTCGCAAACCATCATTCTTGGCGACCTCAATCTAGGAAACCAAGACCCTAATGATCCTGTGGCCCTCGACCTAGCTAATACCTTAACAGATTTAGGTTTCGCTCACCACATACAGGAACCCACCCACATTAAAGGGCGATCCCTTGACTGGCTTAGTGACACCAATTGCAATATTAGCGTAATCTCCAACGCCCCTTGCTTGTGGTCTGACCACCATGTCATCACTTTCAGCATCGAAGCAGTCCCACCACCCAGGCCTTTGGTCGCCCCAGCCACCCTCACTAGAAATAAAAAGAACATTACGACAGAAAAACTACTCCCCCTTATCCTTCCCACACTAAATAACGCTCCTGACACTTGCTCAGACCCCACCAACCTAGCCGACATGTATAACCAGTCACTGCTTGCAGCCATCAACTCTGTCGCCCCGCTCAAACTGAGGAAACCCAAACAATGAGCACTCCTTAACTCGTGGTTTACTCCCCAGCTTAGAGTGTTACGCAAAGAGAAACGCACAGCAGAGTCACGCTGGAGAAGTCACCACTCCGACGCCCACACACAAGGACAGTCTTCTGATAGCCACCCTTAACTATAAAGAAGCTGTACTCCAGGCAAAAAAAGATTCTTATAATAACCGCATTATGTCAGCCCAGTCCAATATTAAGGAACTCTTTAATATCCATAAGGAACTCGAGACACCTGCAGCCCCCCCTGACTCTTGCTCCAAAGACAACACTTGGTGCACCAATATTCAGTCAGCACTCCTGGGTAAAATTGCTACCCCTCAGTCTAAAATCAGGGACAAACAGAAATCCCTACAGCTTGACCAACCACCGACCACGCCCACACTTAATACACATTTAATCTATCTACATAAACCTTTCTCCTTCTCCCCACTCACTACTCTCGAAGTAGAAAACATCATAAACATTTTAAAACTTTTCAATTGCCAAGGCGACCCCTGCCCAGCACCTATTATCAAGGAAGCATCTCATGAGCTAGCCCCGTTCATTACAGTATTCATAAATGCTTCTTTCAAGACGGGTATTGTCCCCGACAACCTAAAGGATGCTTGGGTTATCCCACTCCTCAAAAAAACCTCCCTTGACCCTAATATCGCAAATAACTTCAGACCTATCACTACAGTCCCATTCCTGCTCAAGATCCTGGACCGCGCAGCCTACCTGCAGATTCAGGATTACCTCAAACTAAACAATCTCCTGGGCTTAAGACAATCAGGGTTCCGCCCTAAACATGGCACGGAGTCAGCTTTGATCGACTTTAAAACTCAGATGGAGTCACTGAAGGATAATGGGAAGCTAGCTCTTCTCCTTCTACTCGATCTCTCCGCGGCTTTTGATCTGGTCAACCACCAAATACTCTGCCAGCATCTCAAATCCGCAGCCCACTTCTCCGACTCTGCCAATGCCTGGATCCATTAATTCCTGAGCAATAGATCCATGAGGGTCTTCTCACCGCTGGCATCAGCGGATCCCTCCCCTATTCACTGTGGCATTCCTCAAGGCTTGTGTGTATCCCCTACGTTGTATAATGTATTCACCAAGCCCCTCTTCGATGTGCTTGACTATCTGGGTGTCTCCTACACTAACTACTTGGACGACACCCAGATACTCATCCCTATCACAGGAGACTACACAGCTGACACCAAAGCCCTTAATGATGTTTACTCTGTCATCCAGGCCTGGATGGCACAGCACAAACTTTGCCTTAACAATGATAAGACTGAGCTCTGACTTTTAGGATTAAATCATCGGCTCAACAAACTAGACCAAACCTACAAGTCCTTCATTATTGATGGCAATGACATTAAAGTCTCCAAAGATACTAAAACGCTAGGGGTCTATCTTGACTCCTCGCCTTCCCTGAACAGACAAATAAATGCAGTTAGGTCAGCTTCGGCCTATACCTGCAAACTTATCACTGCCTGTAGACCCTTCCTAAACTCCACCAACTGTATCACACTCGCCAGAACTCTTGTTATGGCCAAAATCGACTACTGTAGTGCTCTCTACCTAGGGACCAGTCAGTCTAACCTTAATAAATTGCAAACTGTACAAAATAATGCCTTAAGGGCAGCCTTAAACATCCCGAGACGCTCTCATATCTCCTCCGTCAGATCAGACTTACGCTGGCTCCCGGTAAAACAGAGAATTGCCCTGAAAACCCTAGCTTTGACTCACAAATGTCTGAGCAACAACACCCCACCTTACCTGTCCGCTCGCTTCTCACGCCACACCTCCACTCGACCTACCAGAGCAGCCCAAACTCACAGCCTCATCGTGCCTAGATGCAAACTCCAAAAAGCTGGTGGGGTGAGCTTCCCCGTCCTGGCCTCCAAACTCTGGAACACCTTGCCCACACCTATCAGAATTGAACCATCATTCCACTCCTTCAAGTACAATGCTAAAACATGGCTGCTCTCCCAAGACTCATGAGACCTTGACACAGTCCAGACTCCATGTGGGGTACAGGACTGAATATACATTTTCTCTCTGCTCTGTCCCTGTATTATACGCTGTTAATGGTACCCTTCGGTACATGTATACATGCTGTATATTTTTGTAACTCACTGTAACTACTGCTTTTTGTAACATGTTTAAGAGTATGCACATGTATATATGCTGTATATTTTTGTAACTCACTGTAACTATTGCTTTTTGTAACATGTTTAAGAGTATGCGCCCGGTTGCCCCTGGGCCTGGTTTTTTGCGCTTTATAAATAAAATAAAATCAAATCAAATCTTAAAACCAAAATTTGATAACTAAACTGTACTTAAACCTTAAGTAAACTTGTAGTAAAAAAAATCTAAACTGTTAGAATATTCCAAAAGCTATCTAACTGCCCAAAGATTTGACAACAACTAATCAGATAAATGAATACCACTAAATTAGAGCAAAAAATAGACAGTTAGAATACGCCAAATGGTATCTAACTGTTCCAAAATTTAACAATATCCAAACAGATAAATCAATACCACTAAAATATATCAAGAAATAGACAAGTTAGAATACGCCAATTGGTATCTAACTGTCCCAAAATTTAACAATATCCAAACAGATAAATCAATACCTCTAAAATATATAAAAAAATAGACAGTTAGAATACGCCTAGTGGTATCTAACTGCTGCAAAATTTTACAATATCCAAACAAATAAATAATATGTTACTGCTACAAAAATGCAACAAGCCAATGTATAAAGCATTACCCAGAAACAACAAGTGAACACTGAAAACAAACAAATAAACTGTAACATAACAGAAAAAGTTTTTTTTTTTATCCAACATGGATTTTTTTTTCTCCCACAGATCCAATGATTTTAACAACGAACACAGAAACTGAGCAAATTGCACAGTACTCTTTTTTTGGCAAATTTTGGTGAGGATTCATCCAGGGGGAGCGAAGTTATAAGCCCCCCAAAAAGTGCTCTTCCTATGGAAACACCAACTTAACCATAACTACATGGCCACTACTGTGGCCATGTAATATATATATTATATATATATATATATATGTTTATAGAATCTGGATGTTCCACATCATGTTTTAAGCAAACTAGGATTCCATGAACAGAAGACAGAAGGGCTGAATGAAAGTGTGGCAGAGTAGAAGAAAACAGGAAAACAGCTGACAATGAAGGAAGATTCGAGAAAGCTTGTCTGGCCTAGTGTCAACGATTGGGACAGTCAAGACACTGGTTATCTATTTGAGAAGATACAATGAACGTGAGAAGCAAGGAAAGCTCCTGTTGAGGTGTAATGGAAAAACAATAGAAGTGTCAGGTTTTGTTAATTTAATAGTGTTAAATACGAAAGAAAGAGCTCAAACACGGTCTCCTGTCACATGGCCGAGATGAAAATAGACTTTAGGCGTGCTACACCGAGACTTGAAGATAAGACCATGCTCATACTCCCATCTATTCTCAGGCACAGTGATACTTGCAAGCCCGACTTCAAAGAAAATTGGAATGGCAGACAGGATTCATGATCGATGATGGGCTAATTTGGTGGGGAGGTACGACCAAGCCAAAACCTCCGGTACCAGCTTGCATGCTGCTAGCGAGAGGAATATTCCAGAAGGGTACAAGCATGCCAATCAATTATATAGGACCACAAAGCGAAGAGCCCTGTAGTTTGAGACCCAATGAAACGTTGTGTATTTTATGACACAGACGATGACTTGCACTAAGTGTGGGCATAGGTGTCCACCTAACCTAAGAGACCCAATCACAATCCTATCCACCATAGAATGAATACCAAGATGTTCCCGTAGACCAACCACAACTCCAAGTTGGTTTCCTTATTTTTCCACCTAGTATGACATCAGTGATGAGGCATATTTGCTATATAAATGTAATTTTTTATGAAATGCTTTGAGAACTCTTAAGAGAGATTTGAGTGAACGTCCGTTGATGTCCATTGTACTCCCTGTTTCAGACAATTGCAATTAATTGCCAACTTCCTGAGTCAGTCTTATTATTGGTGTAAGAGTAAAATCGGCATCCCCATCCATCCCATTACCTACCTCGCTTAAAGGGCCTACGGGTTCAGTATATTTACCTACTATGCCTGATGGAGCCTTCCGTACAATGAGATGGGGCTTTGCCAGTCTTTATATCTACCTACTATGTCCTTTATGTATGCCTGATGTAACCCCCGATAGCAGGAGGTGAGGCCTGCCAGCCTGTATACAGGTATTATTAAGATATCCATAACCCATATGCATTTCCTGCACTCCTTATTTGTACCAAGTACTTTCTGTAAGTAGCACCCTGATGCCTGAGGGTTTGGCGCGCTGATGTAAATGCAAAAATAAAATTACAATAAAATAAAATGAATACATTTGCCATTCAACCTTCGTCTATGCTGATGGTGCCGTTCAAATTGGAAGACCCCACAGGCATTGCAGACATTAATTCACAAATAGGTGGAGTTTAAGGATGATTTGGGACTTGAAATAAATTTAACAAATTGCATGGTGTTTTTCTATGGTGTGGGGTCAAAACAATATTGTCTGACCAATTTGTTTGTGTTTGACACAAGTAACTTCCTTTGAATAGTTAGGTGCGACTTATACTTCTGAATTAAATGTTACAGAGCATATTATTAGAAAGGCTGAGCATTGCATAGGCCATACAGGGCCCTGCAGTGAATTATCAGTCTCAATCAAAACAGTGTTGGGGTGCACGTTCAGGTCCCATGCCCACCCGATTTAGATTGAGGAAGTAGCAGCATGACATGGCAATGAGGTCTGAATAACTTCTCATTTCAAGCCCCAACAGGGAAACCAAACGTAGTGGCCGTCAGTCCAGACAGATAAAATACAACTGTCTTTTGTTGCAGGTCTGCAAAACCCGTAAGAAATGTGAAACCTGGCTGCTCTAAAACACAAGTGTAGAGCTGCTGAGTGAAAGTGGCAGCCCTCAAGCACATCCCATGACAAACTGGCCTGCCACCTGCTCTACAGGCAATATTGACTCACCATCCGCTCAAAGAAGAGGGCTCATGTCCAAGCCCGCATTTCTGGGGCCACCAATAGCATGGCTGAACTCTTCAAAATCAACAAGGAACTTGACAATCCTACCGCAGTTTCCTCTTCTCCTCTTCCCTCCCAGGGAATGACCTCCATGGCAGTTGGGTTCTTCTGCACCCTCTGTCAACTTTTTACATACAAAATATATCTTGTTCTCCTTGCAAAGAGGTGTGCCAAGCTTTTTTCCTTAGGGGATTATTTTTTGACTGGTTGGTTGTCTGGAGGTTTACCTTACACATTTCTATAATGAGAGTGTATAGGACAAAACATATGCAGGAAATACTGTGTTCTCCGCCACTCGATTGGCTGGCTCCTCTACTCCTTGGTGTCTGGTACATTAGTGTTTCTTAAAACTGAGAACCTTTGTGTGATGATGATGTTTTTGCTTGCATTGTTATGTTGCGTTATTTTAGTTGTTATGGGCAGTTGATGCCTGAAATAAAGTTGAACTGAACTGATGGAGTGCTGGATAATTGTGGGATTTTGTTATACTTTTAATAGTAGATGAGGGTATATGTTTACATATTCCTGATGTATGTCAAAATCCGAATGTGTATGAAATTGAATGTCCACATTTGGTACAGTGCTTCAACGCATTTGTGAATGTCTTTTTAAAGCTGTAAATCAATACAACTTATACAAACATGCAATTCTCTGCTGCAAACACCTTTTAATCTAAGAAATGCGGAAATTACATCTTTAACATTTGTTAATGTCTTAATAATTCTGCAACTGAAGCTGCATATGATGCTGGTGCATTTAATATGCAAACAACTGCAAGCCATACACCCTTTGGCATCACCAACAAAGCCTTATCTCATAAACATGTTTGTGACTGCGTTGGATTGTTGTATGACCAGTTAGAAAGCATGTCCACACTCGTCAGGAATATAATATTCGGAACATGCAGTCCCTTATTACATGCTAAGACACACAGGCAATCGTTCATCCTCGCATTTGACACCTTGACTACTGTTTTTCCATGCTCCCTCCATCTGCTGGATGGTCTGTCCTCGAGCCTCCTTTCTGAGTGACGTTTGGGCCCCTTGCATTGCTATTAAATGTATACATGATCTATGTCCTTCTTATCTGTCTGTGAACATATGGAACTGTTCACATGCACACCTGCCTTACCAGATGTGCAGTAGTGCCATGCACTCAATTATTGTCCGTTGTGCCGACATCCGGTACATTCACAAGCCGTCGCTTAGCAGACCATCATGGGGGGTCTGGCAAGCACACTTCTGTGACTGTGTGCTGCTGTCGCGGTGAATAGCCATTGGTGATCTCACAGTTTTGTGATTATAAATGTACAAACTATTTTACTCTCATACATTCCAATTCCTGGTCTTCAGCAAATTGTACCAGCAGCACAAAAGGTATAAAAATGACTTTCAAAAAGACAGAAACATTAAAGGGGCTGAACCACAGGGACATGAATCCCTTTTGACATCAGCCAATTTAAAAGACGGCTCCGCATCCCTTTATTCCAAACCAGAGAGTTAATATTTCTCACATTGAACATGTGGGAATGAGCGAGAAATCAATAACGGGGATAGTAAGGTCAAGAACAAGATCATTCCAAGACAGGTTTTTAATTTCAGGGCCAATTCTCAGAGCTGTGGGCCACTCACTTAGCAAAGATTTAGCAGATCTGACAGCTAATTAATTAAATAGCAAAATTAGATACCGGACAGAGGTGGTGTGCACAGAACAATTCATCTTTTGTGCCAATCTCTTTCATTGTCTCCAGTCTGCCAGCTCTAAAGGAAACCCGTGCAGGAAATCGGTGTTTATATTTTAGAAGCATGAAGGAAATTGAACATGACATGAACAATTACCCGTATATTCCGAGGGAAATGAACTTTCAGAAGAGTAGCATGGAAGCAAATTAACACGGCAAACATCTGATATTTCCTGACAGTTTTCATTCAAAGAATCAGCAGGCTTGATTATAATAAATGATGCAAAACCAAAGATAGGTTTTACACTGTTAAAGGCACTGACTGCAATGGCAAATAAAAGTCTTTTAGAGGTCAACTTTAAAAAATAAAATAATAATCTGAATTACTTTTGGACTTCCCAAAAAAAAATAACACTCCCAGTGGGAAGCGGTTGTTAATTACGTGTGTGTCTTCATTGTTTGTATCTATACTAACATCAGAGTTCAATCGGTTTTCTCTCTCTCTCAAAATGTACAAAATGTAGTCCTACTGTAGTTCTGTCATATGATCCAATTTCTTCTTTTGGTTACTTGTTTAATCAAAGGCAGCGCATGTGTAACACTAAATGAATGTTTACACCTTTGCAGTACTCAGCATGCAGTCATCATGGGATCTGCAATCTGAATAAGCCCGATTGGCAGCTGTTCTGGCTCTTCTCTTCAAATGAAAAGTGTGCCACAGAAATATCATTGTGACTTCAAACCCACGCACAGCTTCAATGACCAGAAGCAGTGCCTAATTATCCATTACAGCAAGTAGGCACCGGCCTATGGGCCCCACTCCCTTTAAGGACCCTGACAACGGATCAAAATAAAGCAGTGCAGAAAATCAAAAAGGTATTAGGAGATCATTTGCAGAGGACGGCCCCTGACATTTCGACTGTCTAGGGGCCTCCACAGGATTTAATCTGACACTGACCTGTATCATTGAACCGGTGTTGTTAGTATATTGGAATATATTTGTGTTCATTCATCTTTCCTTTTTTCTTGAATGTATGATAGATTTGGTTGCACATTTTGCTTGGACGTGATAGATCGAACAACTAAAAAGGTACTGACATTCTCCTATTTATTTATTTATTATTTTTTATTCTACTTACCCTGTTCAGCACTTCCCCCCTCCCCTTCCCCTTGCACTTTTTCCCTTCCCCCCTACCCCTGCACTTGCGCAATCTTAATGACACCTGGCCTAGTAGGATCGTTGTCTGTCTTCCCCTTGTTCCCCCCTCCCTGCCTCGTCGCGCCTTGAAACACTTGTGTATAGGCGCGTTACAAATGCCATATCATATCATATCCCAGAATGCCTTCATCGCTTCTTCTGTATACATTGAAAAGTCCAGCTAATTCACGAACAGTGGCCTGCCATAAAGTCCCAAATCTCATGTAGAGTGAGCATAGCATTTAAAGACACACTCAGCCTCTTTCCTTAGCCTCTTTCACTGTCCATTGGTACCTAATGTGCTGTTCAGATGATTCAACCCCACTAATGAATCTTTACATAATTCAGTATCAGCTGAATACCAAATCATTGAATCGGAATGTGTATGAAAAGCAAGCAAAACAGCAGTGACACTCCATTGCTCCAGTCAAGTTTCGCTAAGAGTTTTAGAAGATGTCAGAAATAGCACAGGCACAATCCTAGAGAACATCCACTCAATATCAATGAGAAGTTGAAAGTTGAATGCCTTTGTAGATGAAATAGTTCCATGATACGAGTGTGTCCCCTACCTCTAAAAGCAGTTAGGTATTTCAATGTGAAAGCATGGATGTTCGGAGAGTAGAAAGGCCCAATTTAAAAAAGTGTCGCCCACAAGGGGTGTGTGTAGAAGTGCAGGAGCAGAATATGTAGATTTGGCATTCAAAACCACCAGGGAGGGCTGGGAGTAGAGGATGTCACCGAATGGCTGCAATACTTTGAATTTCAGGCAATCTGCAGGCTGATGAGTCTACCATGTCGACTGGAACTCTCTATTTGGGCAGAATTCTGCCACGTCATTGAGGGACCTGGGTGCCAAAATATAAATGTAACACAATGGGGCTGGAGAAGAGAGGCGAGTATGCACCGATCCATCTTTCAAAGCAACACTAAAAAAGGGTTCTTCACCAAGCTCTAGTGATATGTAGCCCAATCACTGACTGCATGCATTTTTAGAAAAACTAAAACAGCATCTAAATAAGATTCGACTGAATCCCAAATACAGTGGCAAAATACAAGTACAGATATACAAAATACTATACACTTCTGAAGTTTCACTGGGAGCGAAGGTAGCGATGGAAACCAAAGAAGGGTACTACCAATTGAGTTTGTACTGGAAAAGCTCTGAAAATGATCCATCTGACAACACCAGTGTAGTAGAAAATGCAGACACATTCATGCACAATATAACCTTCTTTGTAAAGTATATTGTTAGGGAATTGAAATTATCTCTCTTCCTAAGATGTTTAGAATGCTTTTACAATAACAAGATTGTTCGAAAGAAAATTGCAGGATCTCAACTGGATCACATGTGCCATGGTAGTTTACAGGTAGGTACATTTCATTCCATTTTTAGGGTGACTGACGGTTCATAGACACTTGCTTACAGGGATTAATAGGATAAACGCAATAGTTTCCATGTGGTTATTGTGAAAAAACATGTCAGTATTACTTAAAATAGGTGAGAGGAAATTGGCAACCATACATCTGTGTCTACTGGGCCCACCAGAAAGACTCAGGACCCAGGTTTTACCAATAGATCCTCCGAGAAGGACGGGTGGCGACTGGAGCTGAAGCCCACAGAAGACAAATGCTTGTGGTCAAGGCAGTACTGAAGACACCCTAGACCCAGATCCAGGAGAACCTTGAGGGAGGCAGTGTGGACACAGGTACCAGCGACAGTGACCCAATGCTGTTTATGTTGTGGAAATGGCTCACGAGGTGCTCTGGAGCATAGGCCAGTTTTGGAGTTAGATTTTGGTCTGTCTTGTCGACTGGTCACTGTATGTAGAGTCTCAATTGAAGAAGGAGCCAATACCATATAATACCAATGAAGAAGGAACACTTTAGAATATCCATGAAGAGGGGGGCAACATAACCACAAAGGAGCATACAAGAGACCCAGAAACCAGGACAGAGACAGCACAAGTGACAAAGGGTAAGCTAAAGCAGCAGGAAGAGTCCCAAGATGGAAAGCACCTACAGGGTACTCAAGGTGCCCCACAAAGGAGTATAGATGAGTTGGAGCACCAGATTAAGCCACCCAGAGTCCAACCAAGACACCAGAGAGTTCCCGCTCTAGTCAATTGAATGCTTTGGGACATGGAGTTTTTGAGCAGAGCAACTGCAGAGCCGACATGACATTTACAGCATGTAACTCTGGAAAAAATCCAGATGAATATCCTTGCTGAAGTGTTCTTACAGCAGGAGAGGCAGAGAGTCATCTAGGAATGGCCAGGACCCACCTGCACAGCAGAATTTGATCCTTAGCACCCCAAAGAGAAGCTCATCTCTCCATCAGGTTTTGACAAAAAATCTGCTCAATACACCAGGGTCTAGCTATAGTCACACACACAAGCAGGGACCACCCTGTTCACCATCCCATACCAAAATCGTTAACTATTGAAAGTTGTGGCCATCCACTGAGGAATGGTTAGCCCAACTATGGACACACTGGCACCGTTACACACACAAGCATTCAGGTGCCTTGGACAACCTCATCTAGTTAAAACCCGGCAGCCTGGGTGCCTGGGAGCCTACCCAGGAAAAGGATGCCTGGGCAGGCTCAGCCCACACCCTATATAGGTGGAATGTCAATTTGGCCATGCTTCACTGTCCATTCAATATTTGGACACACCACTAGCACAGTGCTCTGGTGTAGGACCTTTTAAGTGCATTTTTTCCCAAATGGGTCCCCATATGTTCATAGGGCTACTAGCTCAGTAAAAAGGCTGTAGCATGTTTCTGCAAATATGAAAACATATAGATGGCCCAGACTATAACCCATCAATTGTTCAGGATGTGGGAAGCCATCCTGGGATAAAAAGGCTGCAAAAGGAATCTTTCTCCCCGGGTAGCCATAGGCACAATAAAGAGCAAAATAATAACAAAACAAGTTTAAACTGTGGCTGACTTCTGAAGACATGTCTGTGACTGAAAAACACAACCCAATGTAAGGTGTATCTCCCTATGAGTCCCCAAAAGGAGTGGAAGCAGCAACCTGTAGGAGTCCTGAGCCAGGGATACTACACTGTACCACACACATATGCGAACAAAAACCCAGGGGGAAAAGGTGGATGAATCCACATATGGGAACCTATAGCAGATCCCTGAATATGCGGAATGGCCCCATGGAGCGGGGTGGTAGACCATTCCCTATTGGCCAACCTAGCCCTGGGGGTTAGCTGTTGTTTGGTTGAACCAGATTAAATAAACAGTCACAGACTCATGTGATTCGGTAAGAGTAAAAATCCACATTTATATAACAGTACATAGAAAAACAAACAATCAGCTCCTCGGTATGTCCGAGTAATATGACTTTTACAATGCCCCTATTTCAGCAGCTACATAAACCTTTAAAAGTCCTACTTACATTTCCTCTCTTTAGTTTCAACACTCTTTAACCCCCAGTGGGGTCACTTGAGGGGCAAGATCATTCAAAGTTGATAAACAAATAAATAAATATCTCAGTGGGATCACTGTTGAGCAGGATCATTCACATTTGATAAATAAATAACTGTTTTCCCTCAGGGGGAGCAAGTTTGAGTGAGATCATTCACATTTGATAAATAAATACTTATTTCACGTCAGAGGGAGCACTTTGTTAAGCGAGATCACTCACATTTGACAAATAAATACTTATTTCACCTCAGGGGGAGCATTGATGAGCGAGATCATTCAAATTTGATAAATACATTCGTATTTCACCTCAGGGGGAGTACTTTGAGCGAGATCATTCACTTTTGATAAATAAATAGTTATTTCACCTCAGGGGTAGCACTTTTTAAAGCGAGATCACTCACATTTGACAAATAAATACTTATTTCACCTCAGGGGGAGCACTGTTGGGCGAGGTCATTCACATTTGATAAAGAAATACTAATTTCACCTCAGCGGGAGCACTGTTGAGCGACTTTATTCACATTTGATAAACAAATAACTCAAGAAGCCAGAAAAGTGTTTAGGGACCTAAGAAAGTTAGTTAGCAAAAAGAATCACAAGCATAGAATTCTGACTAAACAAGCACCCACACACTCAATGTATTTTCTGCCTACATCCATCTTATAAACTTGAGCTATGTAAGGTATGGAATAGCTTGGCCTTTTAGACACTATTCAAGGAGGCTTATAATGTTACATAACAAGGCCAAGGTGCCTCCTTCAGGGAAGGAGTCTTCTAAAACTGCACCAGCATCCACCGCGAAGGGCAGGACACCTTAGATTAACGCACCTCACCATAAAAACGCTTCCTTTTAGGTGAGGTCTCATTCCTCCATGAATACAGTCTCCTTTAGTACCTTTGAATAGCCCCATATTACACATTGCTAGTCACTCCAAAGAGCACCATAAGGGCACATATTCTAAATTCAATTAAAATACTCAAAGTATCATTTTTGATAAAAGAGTAGTGGTAAAACATCTTTGGAGATTATTTTATTTTTAAATTATATAACGTTGCAAACTGGAGCATTGTTTTTCGAAACTCAAATAACTGTTATATTTGAGCCGTCTACTGGATTTTGGCAACTGAGTAATTGGCATGAAAAGGAGTCTTGCTTTTGTATGTACTGATCATGCCATTAACACACTACTGACCAGTCTCAGATACCAGCCCCTACATGATGACTAGAGTCTGCCTATTCTCGATAAGGTGGTGCAGATCCACACCTGCGAGATTTAAGAGTAGATGAATGTTGAATTGTACCCAATGGAAGAGCCAGAGGATGAGTTCTATCCCTAAAAAGAAGTGGGGGCTGGAGTGGGGCTTCTACCTCAACATCACCCTGATAAGGGCAAACTTCCCCCTGATTTGCAGTATAATAACTTAGGCAATGATGATGTGGTATAGAAGAGTGGACTTCCCAACTTATCCTCAAGGGTGTCACCTGCAGGCGACATGGCCTTCTTCCACAGCATGATGTCCGAAGCAGATACACATAATAATCTCCAAGTGGTATCCAATCACAAACGCCGATGCTCACCTACAAGAATATCAACCCTTAACACAATATTGGAAACAGGAGACCTAACCCATTAGCCCCCACTATATGGACACCCCCCCCCCACCCCTTAGAGCCAGATCTGAGAAGAAATATCAATTAACTGTCAACGTTCCATTGTATCTGGAGGATAATGCACAACGTGCATAACTGCATGACACTGATTTCTCAACCCCACATCGCATCTGACTGCTAGTCCTGATAGGAATCAAAGGCATTTGGAGTCAGTGGGCTGCAAGGTTTCCTCTAATGTGTCCCCCCAGAAAAGAACCAGTGCACCGGACATTACAGCATGCTACAAGAGGGCATTGTACCATAAGCATGCCAATTCCGTAGACCACCACCTGGCTGATGTGCAGGAAAACACCATGGACGCCGTAAAAAGGAGGCCCGTATTTTGTAAGCTCATCTGATCAAACTTCAGTTTAGTTGGCAGACTCAGATATCCGCCTGCTGGCTAGTGATGTGAACATCCGGGACCAGACCTGAATAAGAGCTACTGATTTCAGGCAGAGGTGCAGAGTCATATTCTGGACATGCCATTTGACAGACAAGATTTCTTTGGAAAATAATGTATGAAATATTAAGGATAAAAGGTCTGACACCTTTATTGCCTGGGCCATTAGCGTTCTGCGTGAACAGGAGCTGAGACCTTATTGCTTCTTTGGAGATTCTGGGAATTATCATTCCAGAGGAGCATCAGGGAAAACAACCTTTGGCAACCAGTGTCACTCATTAGCGGGTTTCACCCACAATAGTATCAGTTCTCATTCACACAGTCCTTGCAGCAAAGTAGAAATAACTCAGGTGCTGATCTCATGGCCTCCAACAGGTCTGTCTCAATTCTTCTGTGTTGAGTACCCCAGTCAGGGGAGGATCCAGCTGCACTCTGAGTGCTGGTGTGTGATGATATAACTTATTATACACATTCCCTGGAATTTCTAATAAAACACCACAAAAGTAATTAACAACTCAGATGACAACACATCATAACATGACTCACTTATGAAGTAGGAGTTACTACCCCCCTCATGAAAGGGTACCACATTGTCTGCCGGGTTACGACTGCTGCTATTTGCTCGCAAGGAAGAGCAATGGATGCTACTGTCTTATTCATGACCTGTGATGCCAACAGGTTTTAATGTGGTTTTATGTTATCTTTAATGTTCATTTTGATTGCATTTCATATTAGATTTCGTGTTTAATAATACGCTCATTGTAATTTAAAAATGTTTATGGGTCGTAACCTCAACTTTTTTTTAACAAAAACGTTCCTCACTGATTATCTTGTTTAAGTTTTTTTTTTAATTATTGAGTATCTTGAATTATGTTGCCAGATGTGCTTGTAATTCCAAAGTTTTCATTATGTGCGTTTTTTATTGACATTTTTGTGAGATGTTTAGTTGGTTTGTAACCATTATTTTGCAGATAGGCCACGTGTATGAAGTTGTACAGCATACCCTAGGACAGGTTGGACTTTTGGTGATGTGTGTATATTACACTGGTTAACGTTTAACTAAATGAAAAGGTTGATATTTCTTATTTTGATAATGTTGTGTTTGTGATTATATAAGTGGGTCGATTGTTCTACAAGCATACATACATGAAAATAATGTAATATGACCTCTCAGGGATTAAATGAATACTATATAATTGCCAGTGTATGTTTGATAGCTATGTTTTAGTTCAAATACTTTTTATGAGAGCACACCTGGGGCCTCATTACATGTTTGTCGGTCTGGGAACTTCAGTACCGGTAAGCTTGCCGGTACGGTAGTTCCCGGACCGGCAAACTACGAGTTGTGCTCGCGGGTGACTTTCTGCCCGCCAGGTCTGACTTGGCGTCCGTACCGGCACCCGCGAGCAGAGCTTGTCAGATGCACCGGCACTGCTGATAACAGTGCCGGTGCATTCGGCTTCCCCATTCCCATTGAGCCCTATGGGGCTCAAATGGGAACGGGGAAGAATTTTTCACGGCGCCCAGGAATGGGCAAATAACGGGTCCGCCAAGGCCGTAATGGCCCGGTAATTGCCCATTTCTGGCCACCGGAAAAAATGTAATACCGGCGGCAGTCGTACCTGTATTACAGACATGGCTACCGCCAGCCTCATAATGAGGCCCATGGTCACTGTATGTGTAAACGCCATAGTGCATAGTTTATGTGTCCTTTTTGTTTGCACTGCAATTGGGTTACTTGTTTTTATTCAGTTGTGTTTTGTAATCTTGCAATGTTTAATGATTTTATTATGTTCCTTTTTCTGACCTTGGCACAGAAGTTGATTTAAATGAGCTGTGAAATGAAACGTGAGAATCTAACCTGTGTTTCGAGCATTAAATACAAAATATCCAAGGTCTACGAAGTTTCACTCTAGTGACAACAAAAGGAGCAGAGATTCCCTGTGGGCAACATATGCGCGACACACAATAAAAAAAACAAACACATTACATTTTGTGTCAAAATTGCGGTGATTCAGTGATGCAGGAGTTTCCATTCACTATCAGTCTCATTATGTGGGTTAAAAAGCACATGTGTCATTGGGTCATGCTTTTTGGAGGAGGAGGAGCAGACAGATCTGACAATCATTGAGGGCAGCTGGTGCCAGGCATAAACTCATCAGAGTGTGAGAAATTAGTAAAGATTTGCGCAGGTGGGAGATACCATTCAGTGTCCATCTCTGGAAGTGGGTGAGGAATACTTGTTAATAATAATAATAATAATAATTTGGCATTTATATAGCGCTACGAACCCTTAGGTATCTGAGCGCTGCTTATTATTACCCACGGTGTGTGGTGCTCATTTATCGACCTCGGAAGGATGAAACGCTGAGTTTGGCGCTGCCGGGATTCGAGCATGTGTTCGCAGGCTCTGCACTGATGTCAAAGCGAGCGCTCTACTCGCTGTGCCACTTGACCAGCTTGTTATATCCAGTGGGACTTGTGGAGAAAGAGAAAAAGGTGAAAGAACAGACAACCATGAGGGCAGCTTGTGCAAGACACATGCCAATGTGATATGTGTGGGGAAAATGCAAAGAGATCGCTCCTGTTTTCATCTCTTGAAGTGTGTGAATAACATGTGCCATTAGGGGATTTAGTACTGGAGGGAGATGAGCAATAGGAGCAAAGCATCTCTGAGACCCACTTCTGTGAGTCATGCATTATTTGTGGGAGAAAGTAGCTGAGATTCAGAGAGACAGGAGGCACCCTCCAGTGTCCATCTCTTGAAGTGCATGAATGACATCCATTCCATCAGGTGACACTTGGGTGGGTAAGGAGGGGCAGGAGGAACAGAGTCCTTGAGGGAAACCTGTGTAAGATACAGTTTCATGTGATATTTTTGGGATAACATTGAATAGATGTGTGAAGGTATGAGGTACCATATGGTGTCAATCTATTTAGATGAGCAAATGGCACACCTGCCTTTAGTTAACACTTGAGTAGAGGAGGAAGATCAGGAGGAACAGATAATCCCCAAGGGCAGCTTATGTGGGACCTATGCTCACACAATATTTGTGGGCGAAAGTATCAGGGAGGTGGGAGCTACCACTCACAATCTGTGTCTCAAAACAACACTTGGGTGGAAGAGGAGGAGCAGAGGATCCCATAGGGAAGATCTTGCAACAACAATGCTTATGCATTATGTGTTGGAGTGTGTGGTAGAGATTCAGGGAAGCATCGGATACCACTCAGTGAGGGAACAGCATTTTTGGGTGACATGTGTGAAGCCCTGAACCCATCCACTGCTAGTGGATTATGTGCTGCTCATGGTCTTCTCACATCAGCAACAGAAGTTGCTCTGTTCACTGGAGATGGCAGAATTATCAATTCCACGTTGTGCACCCGGTCTTAAGTGTCTCTAGTGTGCATGTGCCAGTACAAGTAGATGCACAGTTATTGCACCACAATGAACATTGACCAAGACTGACACAGGAGATTGCATCTTGGTGGGACCATATGCAGCACCATGCACAGCCATGGGAAACAAGTCTAAAGTTCTGAAACATTATTTCCCAAACCATAAGAGTAGAAGCACACCAACACCAGTCTGAAAAATGATCACTGAAAATGCTGCAGCTGTTTTATTGCTTCAACATCCCAAGTACACATTGATGCACAGCAGTGATCTTCTACGGTGTTGTGAAAGTATTTGAGCATTGACAGAAATAACACAAGTCACATGAAAGCCTGCTTAATGCTAACCTGGTTGAATATTGGCAACTGATGTCTTGCCCTATTCATTTCGTGAAAAACCTGGATTTGTTCAGCTTTTGGAAGGAGGCAATCTTCACTGGGAAATGTGCAACTGATATTTCTTCTTCCAAAAGGCTGTACGATGAGTTTATGCCAATGGTGTTGGGCAGGAACTATATCTGCAGCAGTGCCACTTGACCATAGACATGTGATCAGTGGTCAGAGAATTGAAAACATTGCCATCACAGAGCACATCACAGCACACCTTTATGGCACATGTTATGGACTGTTGCTGCCTTATCAACCATGAGGGGCGTAGGAATAAGGGGACAGAAGGTGCATGCAATTTCACACCAGCCAGAGTTGTGCATGCAAGGATTTTCAGATCAGACTCCACAGGGGATTTGACATCTGGGACAAGGCTGAAGGGGTGGAAGCAAAGTGGTCATGACCTCATCATTTGAATGTAGGCTTTGGTGAGGCATGCATAGCTCAAATGTTCTTGTTGCATTACAAATTGAGACGACAATGCACTTCCCGAGTTACACCTGATCTTCCCTTCTTTGCCACGCACTGCATCAGCAACTGTCATGTAAAGGTAATAGTGGCTATGGCCCAGAAGATCAGCTCATATTGCAGCTGGGATTGATTTGCCAAAAATACACTGTGCCAAATGAATATGCATCACAGGTTGCTACGGCACAACATGTAGAGGTCTAGTTTACACAGGCTAGGTAAGCAGTGCTATCTCATCACAATTTACCAAGACACTCACAGCAGTGCTAGGTGAGGCACAATTTACACAGTCAATGGCAGCTGCTGTGTAATCTTTGCTCCGAGCTGCAATCATTCACAATGCCCACTAATCCATTTAGCCATCTCATCATGTTGCTCAGTGATGTTCTCCCTCTGGTCTACATGTTGAACATGGAGAGAGACAGTGCTTCGGCAGGTGGTGCAGATATGGAACAGCTATTGAGAGACCTGCTTTTATCCTTCATGGAGATCCATTGGTATCCGAAGTAGGACTCGCATCAAACACCACAAGGAGGAAAGCCTGCAAGCATGCAAGGGAGCATGTCTGCAATGCTTGCAACATCAACTCGAGGAAGGAAGCTGCCAGCACATTGTTTGCCAACTACACTGAACATGTCAATTTCAATATTTGCGCAATCAAAGGGAGGCCATTCACTACCGATTTTTAAAAGCATTGTGAGAAGGTGGCTCCTATGGTGGGGAAATGTTCTTGAGTAGAGGTGCATCTTAAACAAGAACAGGCAGCAGCCCATATGCTACATAGACTTTTGATATTTATCTATTGGTACAGCAAGCAGGTCAACTGGCCAGTTTCACTCAGGAATGTTGCTTTTGAATCACTTAGCTTTCCCCCATATGTTTGCACACATAGAGAGTTTTGTGTGTGACCAAGCATGGTGTCCCTGACCAAAGGAGACGCATCTCAGTGCTGCATGTTGAAACAATGTGTGTTTATGAAAGTGAACAAGACCTTCATTGCAGAAGACTACGGATAAACCTCTACCCTTAGCCATCCCACCACCTCATATGCTGTTGTTGAAACCAAAATGTTATTATTGATGAGCCACGGACATATGCGAGTCATGGTCAGATCAAGGCACAGACATAACTGGGTGATGATTTGTGACAGCAGCCAGCCAAATACTGCAGTGAGGGAAATGATGGCTTGGTACATACATGGTAGCTCATAAGGTTCTGTCTGAGGTCTAGGAACTACCAGTAACATGCCCAATGCCATCACATGAAGGTATGTTTAGATGCCATGCAACTGGATCAGGGGTTATGTGGGCACTACGTGCGTGATTAGGTCTTATTACATATAATGGAAAGATCGACTAAAGTAAATGGTCGGTATAACTAGGGTAGGCTGAGCGGAACTGTACCGGTCTTGCATGATGCTCTAAAACCACACCCTGCAAGGTACCCTAATTCTCTTTTAGAAGGTTCACTGTTAATGTAACTGACTAAATGCTTGCTCTGCTGTATGAGGCTCATTGTGTAAGATCCTACAAAAACCCTGAAGTTTCTGTTTACTGGTGCAACAATTTTGAGATGGGGCAATAGGCAAGTTTCCCTGTCCATTTCTGTGCAATTGTTTGGAAATACATTTTGTCTCTAACTTTGCTTCCTGAGGTTACTTATTGGATTATCTGGTGATGGATTTGGACTTCAATAAAGACACCTCATTACGAGGTAGGAGGTAGCCATGGTGCAATTAGCACCATGGCTACCCCCTTACCTCATTCCGGGTCCGGGTTCCCGAAATAGGGACTTACCGGGTAATTCCAACCTTGGAGGACCCAGTAAATCCCCATTCCGGGAACCATTCCCCATTCCCATTCGAGCCCCCATAGGGCTCAATGGGAATGGGGATGGAGCTAATAACGGTACCACAATTTGTGGTACCGTTATTAGCTCTGAAGTCCCTTAACGGGTCTCTTCCATAATGCCTGGTAAAACCAGGCATTAAGGAAGGGACCCGCTAAGGGACCTCGGAATAGGGTGGTAAGGGATTACTGGCACCAGTGTCCTTACCGGTGCCGGTAATCCCTTACCACCTACCTCGTAATGAGGCCCAAATGACTTGATACTGGGTATATGACAGATACCAGAAGAGTGGAGTGGAGTTATTTTGCAGTAAGTATAGTTGGGAAATTGGTAGCTGTAGTAGTGACTGAGAGGCTCTACTAATAACATTGCCTTTTATGTCAGTACTGTTTTTGAGCCCTATTATTGTCGAAACCTGGTAATTGCCAAAAGTTAAAGTGCTCAGCTACACAATATTTACTCAACAAAGTCTTGCTCCCTCTTGCATTTTATCCAAGAAAAAAAGGCTATTATAAATACATTTGGAAAATGCTCGATTACATTTCAGATAATTTAAATAATGGTTAAATCATTAATGAATTTAATATTAAAAAAGGTAGCAAAATAATAGGATTTCTAAAAAAGACATGACTAGCACCATCTAGATGCATATAGCTATACATATTAAACACAGACTAGTGATAGATAAGGCATGCCAATTCCTTATTTATATAATAAACACATGATTATTGGCTGGGTTAAACACACAAGAGTAACTAACTCAATGTTTAAATGATGAAAAACATATTACTAGATGGGTCTATCAAATGTTGAACAGCCTATTATTGGCTAAGTCGATGTATAATGTTACAGTGTGTACACAATTCTACTGCCTTCTTAAGGACTAAGTGGTCCCATTCAATATGTGATTGGTAATTAATTATTTTGTTGCCAATTAGAAATGCAGAATAAAGGGCAGAGGACAACGTAAACACAATTCAACATTAAATAGTGAAGAGAATATAAGATTTAAAATTAAGAGCAAACATGGGGAGCTAACAAATGACGAAGTGCCAACATTTAATCAAGGAAGAACAGGCGTTTTCTCCCTGCTGGACATAATTAGATCGAGATTAACTTTCAAAGTCTGTGGTTCAGTTTTAGATCAGTTCATATTGGACCTAAATGAAGATAATAATCAAATATCAGCCTGTTTTTGTTTGTTTTACATTTTTAGGTTAGCCAATGGTAAAGTGCCTATTCAAAAAAATACAAATTCACCTGATTTAAGATTCAAAGATGTCCTGTATGTGCATCTGATTTATTTTAGGATTACATTATACCATGCTCCTATAGGAATATGCTTCTGGTTACCTAAACGAATAAACTACAGAACACATAACAAAATAAAGGGGTAACACCTCCCACATCTCCACTATGCTAACAACCTATACACAAAATGTTTTACAATTAAAACAAGTGAAGGGAAGCAGTAAGTAAGGCACGCCATGTGCAGCAATCACCATTTTGGATGGTTTGTAATGGTGGAAGTTCTCATGCACTGACTTGTTACATTGTGTAAAGACACATTAATGCACCCATCTGTTTATACGTGACTTGCGTGATGGTTTGAAACACTTTATAGTCCAACGCTAGTGTGTACAAAAAATTTGCCCAAGTGGAATGTTTACATATATTAAATACATATAAAGTGATTTGTGTGATGATATGGTATGAATAACAAACATCATACAAAAACATATTATTCCCAAATGGAATATTTAAACGGTTTAATTACACATGAAGTGCAGACCTCTAGTAATTTTCAAGAAGCAATAAAGAGACACACGAATTGCAAGAAAACACGGTTTTAATGGAAATGCAAAGTAACGGCTGGTAGGTTAGCAAGTCTCATGAGACTGGAAAACTAAAAACTCGACACGCCTTCATCGGGCTCTAGTATTTAAAAGGTAAAAACCAAAAAAGTATAATACATTTGTATACATTCTCGACATTAGGTGTAAGCACATTCTAACCATGCCTATACAGACTAATTACAACAGAAGTTGGCCTACCCTAATTGTCTACTGCAACAATATGTAATATTCTATGTGCATCTCATCGCAAATAACCTAACCTTTAGTCAGTGAAGAAAGTGAGACCTGCCCCCTATAACAACAACTTGATACAGTGATATTCCCTCCTGTGTGACCAGACATCTTGTCATCCCAAGCTATTCTCAAAACTCGCTGTTCTCCCATGTTAAAACATGTCCTTGTTACTATTGAGTACCCGTCTGCACACACCAAGGACACAAACTGTTATTTCATTGTATGCTTGACTCTCTGGGGAAGGTTTCATGAGAAACTATGATCAAGCCGTTATTCATTGGAAACAACCTTATCCATATGTGTGCTGCCCAGCCACCTCACTGCAGACTTGGCAGTCAAAATACTCTCTAGGGTGTGGCAGAAATGAAAATCAATTCAATAAATGGCCAAAGTGAATTCAATAAATGGCAAACCTATTCACCTCAATAACGTTCAATAACATTCATGCTGCGTATTTTCTCCTATGTTTAAAACGTTGCATCTGCATGTTTACAGAAGGGAAAGTGATGATCAAAACTACGAAAATGTGTGTAAAGACTATATAAACATATCAACTTTATCAAAGCCATTCGAGGAGAATATAAAGGACCAAGCTTTTTGTGAGTGATCAGAAAATATGAAATGATATCAATACCTATGATTAAATAATAAACTTAGAAATCCTGTAGTGCCCAGTTGCTTCCACTCTGTATTACTGCAAGATCGTCTATATATCTCTTCCAGAGCTCAACATGATTTAAATGTAGGCTTTAGTTCTGGAAACAGATGATATTTTTCGATT
Source organism: Ambystoma mexicanum (assembly GCF_040938575.1). Classification (NCBI taxonomy): domain Eukaryota; kingdom Metazoa; phylum Chordata; class Amphibia; order Caudata; family Ambystomatidae; genus Ambystoma; species Ambystoma mexicanum. The sequence continues at coordinate 359,567,651 of NC_090940.1, forward strand.
TGGGACATATATAATATTGCTAAACTGGGAGCAAAGACAGTACCCATGGCTATAACCTCCTTTTGCAAATATAATTTAGAGCAATATTGCTGAGTTCCAGAATCGAAGAGACCAGAATCTCTCTATCCAAGTTCACAATATCCTTAATGCATTGATAGTATTTGTCTTCTAGAGAATTGGCGTATAATGCAAATATGTCAACAGGAACTAGCAATTGCGACTCAGATACAGTTTTAATTTCATAATTTATATGGTATGAGCAGAGTCCCTAAGATAAATTGGAGTTTTTTTAACTTAAAGGTTTCAGGAAAATGTTATTATATTTACTGAAAGGTTCAAGAGCAGAGACCAGAAACTGATAATAGGTCTATCTGGTGGGTCTTAAGGATTTGTATGGCTTTTAGGTAGTGCAGTCAAGATACATGCGTCCCCTACATTCAGATATTCCAGATTCTGTGCTGTAATGTCATGTTTCTCAGTGTTTCTTTAGTTACCCTGTGTATTCGGTTTTTGGATTTCTAGACCAAAACATTTTTCTCATATCTTGCTTATTTACAAGAATCAGTGAGCCATCTCTAGCCACTGGTTTGATATCGAAGACCTAATTGTTTTTCATTGGTTAAGATCCTGCTTTTATGAAGCAGTAAGATTATGTATAATTCTTTTTGGATGAATGGCCTTATTATTCTTTTCTTTCAATACCACTTTCTGAAACATTGCATAGATGGAAAAATCATGCCATTTGATGGCTAGAAAGTAGATTTGCATTTTAGGCAAAGGTTGAATCATTGTTAGTTATATCTTGGTACTGGAAAAAAGCAAGTTGTACATTTCTGAACATTTCTTTAATCTTAATTTCAGTGGAATCCAAATATGCAGGCTTGAAAAGCCCAAAAGAGAGCCTGAGGTAATGCCAACTACCCGTCACCCAATCTTTCACCTGAGAGGTTAAAGATGGGTAATTAAACGTTAGTATAAGTGTTTCAAAGTAAAACTATCTGTGAGATTGTCATCTGTGAGTCCTGAAATCTACAAGAGCTTCATGGTTTTGGCAGTCCTGTAAAAGGGTTTATGTTCTTTTTCCCCAAGTTTATCTGCCTAAGAAAGGTCACCTGTTTGATTATGGATGAATTCCTCTTAATTTATGCTCCTCTTCATTTGATGAATCACTTCCAGAAGAGTCTGAAAAAGTGACCCATTTGCGTGGTTGGTAGCCTTTCCAGTGAGCTTGACCATTACAGCCTCTCTGAGGGATAGACGTATGAAGTTTCCTTGCAATTTATTTGGAGCACCTTGAACCCAACTGTATTTACTGGTTATCCAAATTAGGCAGGCAAGACCTGTACATATTTCTGGATGCCTTTTCAGGAGATTCACCCAGGTCTTTAGTGGACCATCTTCATTACAGGACCTGCGGTAGCGGCCCTGTAGTTATTGTTAAGTTGCTCAACTCATAGGAAGAACAATTTTTTGGTGGCTTATAACTTCTCCCCCCTGGATAAATCTACATGAAACTTTGCAACAAAAGTATAGGCCTTGTCAGATTGATTCTGCAATGTTTGGTGAGGTTTTGTGCAGTGGGTGCAAAGTTATAGGGTTATAGGGGGGTCCTACAATTTGTGTTTTTTCCATGGACGCAATGGAAAACAAGAATTGCTCATGCCTACATCCCAAACCGCTAAACAAATTATCACCAAATATGCGGCAGGTGTGGCGGCGTGGTCCTGAAAGCATGCTTTTGTAAGTTTGGCATTAATCTGCCCAGTAGTTATTTTTAAAACGGGCCAAGTTCCGATTGGTCCAAAGTGTGACGTGACGTCTGTGGACACCAGAATTGCTTACCGATTAGATAGTAAAGAGTGTGAGGTGTGTCATATTTTCCAAAACGAACGCCATGTTGGATCCACGGACAGTGGCTCTGTCCGCAGACAGTGCGGCAAAGGAAAAGGTCTGTGAATCACATTTAGGGTTATTCGGTGGTGGGTGGAAAGAGGGACTGGGGAGGGTGGCGGAGTGGAAGAAAGATGATATGGGGCTCTTTGTATAGGTGGAAAAAGAGCATACAGGTGGTGCGGTTGTCTGCAGACAGCGGGGTAGTCCACAGATAGCGTCCTGAACAGACAGCTTGGGAAACACATTTGGGATTATTTAGTGGCTGAAAGAGGGCTTGGTCAGGGTAGGGGAGTGGAGTGGAACGTAGATGATTTGGGGATGTTTTCATAGGTGAAAAATCGGATAGCCAGTCCATTTCGATGTCTGTAGACGTTATTTGAATTGGGAGGGGGGTGTTCAGGGCGAGTTGTGTTATTTCATTATGTATTATATATTCTTATGTATGGTTTAATTATGCTGTATTGGTTGTGGACAATGGCCAGATTCTTGGGTGCAGTGTAGGGGTAATATACAATATTTGAAACATACATGGTGAGATAACACACTTGAAGTGCAAGTCGTACAATTGAGGGTATAGTTTCAGTTTGTTGTACATGTTAATGAAGGAAAAATCTTTGCTTTTTTTCTGTGAAAAAACATGGTATAATATGTTAGGCAGGATAGTTTTAAATGTTTCATTGCATACAATCTAACATATGCATGTACTTTTTAGATCCTCATAATGAGTACATTCTAAGTACTATGTTTGGAACAACTTTACTGTGTGTTCTGCACAGTTGTGTTTTCTGTTTGCATAATCATTGGGAAAACATTCCATACAGGATTACAAAAAAACTTCTATATTTAAGTGAGTTTATGTTTGACAGCATGTTTCTTTGAAGTGTGCCGTACTTGAGGGAATGGTTAAAGTGCACAGCTAAGGGTACTTGTTGTTACAAGCATTGTTGGAGTAAGAAGAATTGTGATGGTGTATTTGAATTGAAGTGTAATGAAGGGTATACTTGAAGTAGTTATATACCTGTTGGCGTAGTCTGTTTTGCTTTTCAAAAGTACCATTGTACTATTTTTTTAAGGTATTTTTGAAGTACTTAGATACCTGTTGGCATATAGAAACTGGTTTGCATTTTAAAGAAGAATTGCAGTACTGTAGATGTAGTTAGATGCCAGTTGGCGTATTCTAACTGTTGATAGTTTTATAGTTCTGAAGGGTATTTCTGAAGTAGTTAGGTACCTGTTGGTGTATTCTAACTGGTGATAGTTTTACAGGTCAGTTACTAAACTTTGGTTTAAGGAATATTAAGTAAACATTTGTTAGATTTGCTGGTAATCTCTGTTTTAGAGTAACAGTAGTGTTGTTGCATTCAAACCAAGCATTTCTTTTATTAATGTATGCAGTAAAGTGACGTGAAGTGGATTTGGCACCAGTGTGGGAGATTATGCCTACTGTTGTGAAGGTTTTCTTGCCAGGAGATACTTGCCTGTGTGTGAAGCTAGTAAGCTTGCAGTTGTTTTTGCTACCATCTGCATTGTACCTTGACAGCATTAGTATCAAATATTGGCTATGTGAGTTTATGTGCATGGTGGAATGAGTGTATGAATTGCAAAAAGGGCATAGTATGGCATGATTTGCAATTTGCAACAGCTGATGAAATGGAATGGATTCACAATTTGGTACACACAAATCGTTCATTAGGGATGTGCTCTTATAAAACATGGTTGCAGAGGGTGCATGTATGTTTCCACATGCATGACATCTGGAATATTTCATGTATAGGTATGTTTCTGGTTTCCAGTACTTGCAGTAAGTACATTAGAATTTATTGTGGATCTTCCTGTGTGTTTATGCTGAATTGTATTGTTCCTGTACAATAGTATTCCTGAAAGTGTGGTCAAGATTATTTGTGGCATTTCTATGAAGGACGAGCATTTGCAAACACAACTTATCTCAGCTGTTTAAGTAAATGTTTTGAGCAATTGGTGGCAATTGGAAGAGAAAACTGATTGCTACATTTGCATAGCAATTCATACGATTTGTGTCGGAAAATGTAAATGGACCAGAGAGTTCTGTCATTTGCTGGACATCCACTTGTTTTTTGAGAAGAAATATTTCTCTTTCTATATTCTGATGGATGTGCCGTTCTGGTTGCATTCATTTTGTTTTTAACACTTTAGCTTTTTGAGGAACAGAGTACATATCTAGATGAGGTGTGTAGAGTGTACATGGTCTGTTATACTCTAGGATGCTTGGAAATGTCAGCCTTGACTTTGCATCAGAATTGACTAGGAATAGTCCTTCAAGAGTACCTAGATGTGAAAGTGGTACACAACTCATACCTTCTTTAAAGACTGTGCTGCCAATGTCAATCAATGCTTGGTCTAGGGTTAGACCTTATGATTTGTCAATAGTGACCCCATGTGCAAGAGACGGAGAGAAATGTTCTCTGCTTACATACATTTATTTATTTATAGTTTGCTTTTTAGGCGCTTATACAATAAGAATATACTGTTTGAAAGCGCCCACAGGGGACGGAGGGGGGAGTGGGAAAAACATACAAAACAATATTTAAGAGCAGAGGGGAAGAGGGAGGGAGACAAACCCACTATGCCTTGTGAATATTCAGAATGTGCAAGTGCAGAGAGGAAGAGGGAAAGAAGGGTAAGTGCTGGGGAGTCCAAGCTTGTGGGTGAGTCATGGATTAAGTGCTAGAAATGTGCAGTGCTACCGGCCTGGGAGGTGTAAGTGCGAGTCTCCAGAGTGGCAGGTGTGCAGATGCAAATGGCTGTGGAAAGACTCCTCTTTTGAATGCCTTGTCTGCCGACTCTCTTTCTCTCCTAGCCATTCCCTTACCATGGCTACTATCTATCGGCCTCCTGGTCAAATGTCCTCCTTCCTCTCCGAGTGGGCAGATCTCCCCTCCTCACTCCTGTCCTCCACCACTCAACTCCTCTTTTTTGTTGACTTGAACATCCACCTGGATGCATCCTGTCCTCCCTCTGGACACTTTCGCGACCTCTGCGACTCTCTCTCACTCTCTATCCTCCCGTCTGAGCCGACTCATTCTGCAGGGCACACCCTTAATGCTCTGATCTCTTCTGACCTTCCCCTCTCTGTCCCTCTCTCCACTCCTCTCTCCTGGAGTGATCACTTTCTCCTATCCTCCCACCTCACCTTCCCTACCCCACAGGCAAAGCCACCCTCATCAATGCCACACTCCTTCTCGGTCATCCGACCCATGAAGCGCGTTTCAGTTGAGGCTTTCACTTCCACCTTCTCTCCCCCACCTTCCACCTCCGGCTGACTCCCACCCTGACACAGCCCTCTCCTCTCTCCACTCTGCTATATCTGATACTCTTGATATCCTTGCCCCTGTCATGAGAATCCGCCTGAAGCCCAAAGCCAAATGTAACTCCTGGTATGACTCGGATCTCGTCACCCTTAAACGCAAGTGCAGGGTGGCAGAGAGGAAATGGCGTGCTTCATGTTCATCCTCTGACAAACTGGCCTGCCGCCTGCTCCAAAGGCAATACCGGCTCTCCGTTCTCACCAAGAAGAGAGCCCTTATCCAAGCCCGCATCTCTGCGGCATCTAACAATTCGGCCGAACTCTTCAAAATCTGCAAGGAGCTGCCCAACGCTGCTGCAGTCTTTACCTCTCCTTTCCCCTCCCAGGCCCTCTGCACGGCACTGGCCTCTCACTTCATCTCAAAAACTCAGGACATCCTGTCCTCACTCTCCTCCTATCACCACCCTCCCTCTATCCCCTGCTCTTCCTCTGGCCCCTCTGCAGCCACCCCTCCTCCCGCCTTCTCTGTCTTTCCCCTTTTTTCTGCTGACGAGGTTTCGAGACAAGTCCGATCTATGAAAGTCTTGTCTAAACAGGTCCACCCCTGTTCCTCCAAAACTATCAGGGACCACATCGACTCCTTGGCTCCTGCCCTGGCTGACTTCTGCAATCACTCCTTCACCTCTGCAGTCTTCCCATCCCCCCTCAAGCACTCCCTTGTGACCCCCTTCTTAAGAAACCCTCTTCCGACCCCTCCTGCCCGGCTTACTATTGCCCAATCTCTATCACTCCCTTCCTGGGCAAGCTCCTGGAGAAACTGGCCATCTCCCAGCTTAATCTCCATGCTGAATCTGTTGGTAGTCTTCATGACCATCAGTCTGGCTTCAGAGCTGCCAGAAGCACGGAAACTGCTCTCCTGAAAATCCGTGAGGACCTGCTCTCTAACCTTGACTCTACACCCCATGTGTTCTCATTTTGCTCGATCTCTCTTCTGCCTTTGATACTGTCAACCACACCATCCTGCTCAACCGTCTCCGTGATAACCTGGGTATCACTGGTAAGGATCTTGTGTAGCTGACCTCTTTCCTCTCCAATCGACCCTCCCAGGTCCAACTGGGGTCCTTCCTCTCTGACATCTTTTTCTCTACCTGTGGTGTCCCCCAGGGATCTAACCTCTCTCCCTGGCTGTTCAACCAGTATCTGGCACTTCTTGCCCAACGCATCGCTGCTCTCTGCCCCAACTTTCAGTGCTATGCGGATGATACCCAGCTCATTTTCAGGCTACCCTCGGCCTCCTCTTCCCCTTCCCTCATTTCGGATTGTCTATCTGCTATCCATGAATGGTGTGCCGCCAACGACCTCTGCCTTAATGCCAGTAAGACTGATATTCTCCTCATCGGCACACCCACTCCCTCCTTCACTGCAGCTCTCTGGCCGGCCTCTCTTGGCCCTCTTCCTGCTCCTACCTGCAAGGCAAAAAACCTCAGGGTCATCTTTGACTCCACACTCTATTTCTCTCCTCACATATCTGACGTCTCTTAGAAGTCACACTACCAGCTACACCTCCTCAGATGTATCCTTCCTTTGCTCTCCTTCCCCCAGAAGCTCAGTGTCTCTAGAGCACTGGTTCTCTCGAAGCTGGACTACTGTAACAGCCTCTATCTAAATCTGCCTGCCTCTACTCTCCGCCCTTTGCAACTCATCCAGAACAGGACTGCAAGACTTGTCCTTGGCCACAAGCACAGGGACCGTATCTCTCCAGGACTGAAATCTCTGCACTGGCTCCCAATGGCTGCGAGGATTAAGTTCAAAACCCTCTGCATTGTCCACAGGGCCTTCTGGGGCCTGAGGCCTGAATACCTTCAACTCTCTCTTCCTAAATATCTTCCTTCTCAAGCTCTTCCCTCATCCGCCTCCAACTCCCTCAGGGTCAGCCGCTTCTCCAAGCAACGAGTTGGGGGTAGATCTCTCTCCGCAGCAGGGGCCTCCCTCTGGAACAGCCTTCTTGCCTCCCTAAAACTTGAGGAGAACCATCTCCGGTTCCGGAAGCACCTCAAAACCTTCCTCTTTGCCTCCGTTTTCTCTCCCCCTCTCCCCTGCTAAAATCACTGAAACTGCACTGAATCTGAAATCGGGCCACTCACCAACCTCGGTCCTTGGCCCAGCCACCCTACCCTGCACTGCCTCCCTGGCTACCCCTGCACTGCGGGACTGTCTCTGTATCCCTACAGCCCCTCCTCCCAGCACATGTCTGCACTTACCTTGCACTTGCCACCAGCTGGCCCTTATTATTTATCTTGTATTCTACTAACCCTGTACTGCACTTTCCTTATTATTATTTATCTTGTATTCTACTAACCCTGTATTGCACTTAGCACTTTCCCCTCTCCCTTTCCCCCTGCACTTTTCCCTTCCCCTCTACCCTTGCACTTGTGCAATCTAAATGACACCTGGCCTAATAGGATCGTTGTCTGTCTCCCGTTGTCCCCCCCGCCTTGTCGCGTCTTGAAACACTTGTGTATAGGCGCGTTACAAATGCCATATCATATCATATCATATCATATTATTCAGTTTGTCAATTTTTGCTAATAATTTGATTAGTTCATCATGAACATATGGGGTTAGGGGCTCTCAGTTTAATTCTGCAGATTCTCTTAAATTGAATTGGGCCGTGGTTTCTTCATTACAAGTATGTACTGTTAAAAAGAAAAGAATGTTATAGTCATATTTCAACAAATTAAATTAGTTATGTGTTTTAAAAAAATTACTGCATACCATTGGAGATGTTTTCATCGGTCATTTATTCTTTAGCGACATTTTCCTCTAACCATTCCAGTGTGCTTGCCATTTCTGTTAAAATAAAGAAATAGTTATTTTTCTTTATAAATGGTAAAAATAGAGAAATGAATACTGTGCACTTATTATTTAGTAAGAGCTTCTTTTGAAATAAGTGCCAGGTGTCTCTGAGTCTGGAAGCAGAGTTGTATTGAGATGATACTGTGAGGTGTACAGTTATGCTTTGTGGTTGGTGCATTCCATTATATTGTGCGCTAAATTATAAATATAGTTGTACATTTTGAAGTGAATATTTTCTATCTACACCTATTTATGGGTGTAGAACATATACCTATTGCAGGTTTATGTATATGTGTTTGTCGGTTGAAGGAAACAACAGTGTAAGTTGACCCCTGTGCTTTTGGGCAGTACGAATGAAATCTACTGTCCGCTGTCCGCGGACACTCGCGCAGTCCACAGACTTTGCAACTGTCATGTGGAGGGGTCAGTAGGATGGAAGGGATATGCACTAATAAAAACCTATGAAATTCACTGAAAAAACGTCTTTAAAATGATCTTATGCTTACAAGTAAAACCGAAAAACCTCAGAAATCAGCCCGTTATGGTAAGCTAAGCACCCATAACTTGCGCCACCACTGTGCATGGCTAAGACTATCAAAGACAAAGATGACATCACAAATTTCATTGATGACATCACTGATGACATGACATTTGAAATTAATTTTCATGAAAAGTCCTTAGAAGGGGTTGTGTTTATAATGTTGGGAACTACTTGTCAGCTGTGTTCAGGAGATATCTAATAAACTACTTAATGTACTAAAACATATACTTATCTAAACAAAACATTATGTTGGAGTGTTGTTGTTATATATACACATAGACAATGCCTCCACTAGACACCATAGAAGTGCAGCATTTTTAATCTGCTAATATTGACCAGTAAAATATTAACTTCAATCCTATTAGAATTTTGACTAATGTTAATTATGGAATAAAGGGCTAATAACTGAATACCTTCTCCACACCTCTGTTAGTACAAACAATATATTACATGGCCACGGTTGTGGCCATGTGGTTATGGTTAAGTTGCTGTTTCCATGGGAAGAGCACTTTTTGGGCAGCTTATAACTTCGCTCCCCCTGGACGAATCCTCACCAAACTTTGCAAAAAAAGTATATGGCCCACTCTGAATTTTTTTTGCAAAGTTTGGTGAGGTTTGGTCCAGGGGAGGTAAAGTTATAGCCCAAACCGCTGGACTGATTTACACCAAATTTGCAGCAGGAGCGGCGGCTTGGTCCCGAAAGCGTGCTTTTTTTTATTCGGTGTAAATATGTCCACTAGTTTTTTTAAAAATGACAAAAATGTAAGTGAAAAAAATTAGTGATATCTGTGTCCGCTTTGCGGACACACTTCCCTGTTCGCTCCGCGGACAGGACGGGGATTGGGCAAGCGGCTTGCGTGATGTCCGCGGACATCTGATGTGCTCTTCCATTGGCTGTGGTGAAGCGTGCAGTGTGTCTATTTTCAGAGACGCCACCATCTTATTTTATCTTTGCATCAGGCCTGCAGAGGGCCAAAGAGCAGGATCTGCAGCCTGCACAGTAAGACACCAGCAGCCTTGCATGTCTCCCTCCTGTCCCTCCACCCCCTGCTCATGCCCCGTTGGTGCTTGTGTCCTCCCCACCCCCCGCTCATGCCGCGTGTTGTGCCTGTGTGTCCTCCCCACCCCCGCCCATGCCCCGTTTTATGCTTGTGTCCCCGCCACCCCCCGCTCATGCCCCGTTTTATGCTCGTGTCCCCTCCCACCCCCCGCTCATGCCTCATTTTATGCTCGTGTCCCCCCATCCCCCGCTCATGCCCCGTGTTGTGCCTGTGTCCTCCCCCATCCCCCGCTCATGCCCCATGTTGTGTCCGTGTCCTCCCCCACCCCCCGCTCATGCCCCTTGTTGTGCTCCTGCCCCCCACACCCGCTCATACTCCGTGTTGTGCCCGTGTCCTACCCCACCCACTGCTCTTGCCCCGTGTTGTGCTTGTGTCCCCCCACCCTCCGCTCATGTCCCTTATTGTGCCCGTGTCCTCCCCACCCCCGCTCATGCCCCGTGTTGTGCCCGTGTCCTCCCCCATCCCCGCTCATGCCCCGTTTTATGCTGGTGTCCCCTCTCGCCCCCCGCTCATGCCCCATTTTATGCTCGTGTCCCCCCACCCCACGCTCATGCCCCGTGTTGTGCCCATGTCCTACTCCACCCCCGCTCATGCCCTGCATTGTGCCCGTGTCCTCCCTCACCCCCCGCTCATGCCCCTTGGTGTACCCATATCCCCCCACCCCCTGCTCTTGCCCCGTGTTGTGCTTGTGTCCCCCCCACACCCGCTCATGCCCCTTGTTGTGCCCGTATCCCCCCACCCCCCGCTCATGCCCCGTGTTGTGCTTGTGTCCCCCCACCCCCCGCTCATGCCCCTTGTTGTGCCCGTGTCCTCCCACACCCCCCGCTCATGCCCTGTGTTGTGCCTGTGTCCTCCCCAACCCCCCGCTCATGCCCCGTGTTGTGCCTGTGTCCTGCCCCACCCCCCGCTCATGCCCCATTTTATGCTTGTGCCCCCCACCCCCTGCTCATGCCCCATGTTGTGCTTGTGTCCTCCCCCACCCCCCGCTCATGCCCCGTTTGTGCTCGTGTCCCCCCCACCCCCCGCTCATGCCCCTTGTTGTGCTCATGTCCCCCCACCCCCCGCTCATGCCCCGTGTTGTGCTCATGTCCTCCCCCACCCTCCGCTCATGCCCCGTGGTGTGCTCGTGTCCTCCCTCACCCCCGCTCATGCCCCGTTTGTGCTTGTGTCCCCCCACCGCCCGCACATGCGCCTTGTTGTGCTCATGCCCCCCACCCCCGCTCATGCCCCGTGTTGTGCTCGTGTCCTCCCCCACCCCCGCTCATGCCCCGTGTTGTTCCCGTGTCCCTCCCACCCCCCGCTCATGCCCTGTGTTGTGCTCATGTCCCCCCAAGCCCTCCTCATGCCCCGTGTTCTGCTCATGTCCCCCCCACTCCCCGCTCATGCCCCTTGCTGTGCTCGTGTCCCCCCGACCCCCTGCTCATGCCCCATGTTGTGCTTGTGTCCCCCCCACCCCCCGCTAATGCCCGGTGCTGTGCCTGTGTCCTCCCCCACCCCCTGCTCTTGCCCCCTGTTGTGCTTGTGTCCCCCCACCCCCCGCTCATGCCCCTTGTTGTGCCCGTGTCCCCCCCACCCCCGCTCATGCCCCGTGTTGTGCCCGTGTCCCCCCACCCCCCGCTCATGCCCCGTGTTGTGCTCGTGTCTCCCCCACCCCCCGCTCATGCCCCGTGTCTTCCTGCCATTCCCCCCACTCCCCGCTCATGCCCCGTGTCTCCCTCCTGTCCCTCCCAAACCCTGCTCATGCCCCGTGTCTACCTCTTGTTACCCCCAACCCCCGCTCATGCCCCGTGTCTCCCTCCTGTCCCTCCACCCCCCGCTCATGGCCCATGCCTCCCTCATGCTCCCTGCCTTCCTCCTGTCCCCCCACCCCCCACTCATGCCCTGTGTCTCCATCCTGTCCCTCCGACCTCCCGCTCATGCCCGTGTCTCCCTCCTGTCCATCCCATCCCCCGCTCATGCCCCATGTCTCCCTCCTGTACCCCCCTACCCTCCACTCATGCCCCGTGTCTCCCTCCTGTCCCTCCCACCCCCGCTCATGCCCCGTGGCTCCCTCCTGTACCCCCCACCCCCTGCTCATGCCCCGTGTCTTCCTCCCGTTCCCCACACCCCCCGCTCATGCCCTGTGTCTTTCTCCCATCCCCCCACCCCCCACTCATGCCCCGTGTCTTCCTCCCGTTCCCCACACCCCCCGCTCATGCCCTGTGTCTTTCTCCCATCCCCCCACTCATGCCCCGTGTCTCCCCTGTTCCCCCCCACCCTCACTCATGCCCCGTGTCTTTCTCCCGTACCCCCCATTCCCCGCTCATGCCCCGTGTCTACCACCCGTTCCCCCCACCCCCGCTCATGCCCCGTGTCCTTCTCCCGTCCACCCACCCCCGCTCATGTCCTGTGTCTCCCTCCTGTCCCTCCCAGCCCCTGCTCATGCCCCGTGTCTTCTTCCTCCCATTCCCCCCACCCCTGCTCATGCCCCGTGTCTTTCTCCTGTTGCCCCCCACCCCGCTCATGCCCCGTGTCTCTCTCCTGTTGTCCCCCACCCCCCGCTCATGCCCCGTGTTTCTCTCCTGTTCCCCCATCCTCCGCTCATGCACCGTGTCTCCCTCCTGTACTCCCCCACCCCCGCTTATGCCCCGTTTCTTCCTCGTTTGCCCCCACCCCCTGCTCATGCCCCGTGTCTCTCTCCTGTTCCCCCCACCGCTAGCTCATGTCCCGTGTCTCTCTCCTGGTCACTCCCACCCCCTGTCGATGCCCTGTTGTGTTCTCGTTATACACCCTGCCTTCCCTTTCCATGGTGTCCATCTTGGTAAAAGATTTTCCTTCCTACACCAGTACGCCGCAGGCATATCGGTTTGGGAAGAAAAATCTTTTTTTTACCACCCACGGTTCCCACTTTGAGAATCTAGGATGCTAGTGGTCTTCATCCATTGAAAAAGACGTTATGATTATGTTGCACTAATAAAAACCTATGAAATTCAGAAAAAAACAAATGTGTTAAAGGGACATGATGGTTAAGTTGCACTAATAAAAACCTATGAAATTCAATGAAAAAACTTTGTTAAGGGGACGTTATGGTTGTGTCCTGAGGACGGTATGCCTGTCCGTTTTGTTCGCAGGCAAGTTGAAGCTGTTCTAAGAACACATCATGTGTCCTGGGATATTCGTAAATAAATAAACAAAATGGGGGTGTCCTGAGGACGGTGGATGTTCGTCAATAAACTAAATGGGGTTGTCCTGAGGACGCTATGCCTGTCCGTACTGTTCGCAGGCAAGTTGAAACTGTTCTAAGAACACACGCGGTGTCCTGAAATGTTCGAAAATAAACGAAATGGGGGCGTCCTGAGGATGGAATGCCTGTCCGTACTGTTCGCAGGCAAGTTGAAGCTGTTCTAAGAACACATCATGTGTCCTGGGATGTTCGTAAATAAACAAAATGGGGGTGTCCTGAGGACGGTGGATGTTCGTCAATAAAGTAAATGGGGTTGTCATGAGGACGGTATGCCTGTCCGTACTGTTCGCAAGGACGCTGAAACTGTCCTAAGAACACACGCAGTGTCCTGAAATGTCTGAAAATAAACAAAACGGGTGTGTCCTGAGTATGCTATGCCTGTCCGTACTGTTCGTAAGTAAGTTGAAACTGTTCTAAGAACACTCAGCGGACATTAAAAGTGCTCATATGGCTTAGTTAAAATGTTTGACTCTATGGGTGTGATATGCTGCGGTGGTTGTGGCCAGGGCATAGAGTCTTGGGAGCATGGCCATAACGTTTTTTCACTGAATTTCATAGGTTTTTAGTAGCGCAACTTAACCATAACGTTCCCTTAACAACGTTTTTTCATTGAATATATATATATATATATATATATATATATATATATATATATATATATATATATATATATATATATATATATATATATATATATATTACATGGCCACGGTAGTGGCCATGTAGTTATGGTTAAGTTGCTGTTTCCATAGGAAGAGCACTTTTTGGGCGGCTTATAACTTCGCTCTCCCTGGACGGATCCTCACCAAACTTTGCAAAAAAAGTAGTTGGGTCACACTGAATTTTTTTGCAAAGTTTGGTGAGGATTCGTCCAGGGTGGGAATAGTTATAGGGGGGGTCCCAAAACTTTTTTTTTCCCATAGACTGAAAAACTTTGCGCACGGCTACAGCCCGAACCGCTGGACGGATTTACACCAAATTTGCGGCAGGAGCGGCGGCCTGGTCCCAAAAGCGTGCTTTTGTAAATTTGGTGTAAATCTGTCCAGTAATTTTTTTAAAAATGACCAAAATGTAAGGCAAACAAATTAGTGATATCTGTGTTCGCTTCGCGGACGGACTTCCCTGTTCGCTCCGCGGACAGCACCCCGATTGGCCCATGGCCTTGCGTCATGTCTGCGGACATGCAACGTGTTCGCTGATTGGACGGCGAGGGGCGTGGAGCGCGTCAGATTTTCTGTGGCGCCTGCCATCTTGTATTCGCAGTCGACCGCGTACAGCGGAGTGAAACGTGGATAAAAAATTGTATTTAGTGCCGTGTGTTGGTGTGTAAGAGTGTTTGGGGAGGGTGGGGGAATATGAGATAGGTTCAATGTTTTGTTTTTTTATGTGCTAGACGTTTTCGTTGCGTTCGATTTGTCTAAACTAAATGGTGGGGTGTTTAGAGGACGGAGTATGTGTCATTTTTGTTCGCAAGGAAGGTAAAAATGAGCTATGAACACTCGCGGTGTACTTAATTGTTCGTAAATACACAAAAAGGGGGTGTCCTCAGGACGCTGTCCGTATTGTAATCTGTCTAGTTGAATGTGTTCTAAGAACACTCACAGTGTCCCGAAATGGTTGCAATTACACAAAATGGGGGTGTTCTGAGAACGTTGTTTGTATTGTTCGTTGTCAGGGTGAAAGTGTTTTAAGACCACTCCTTTTGTCCGCTAATAGTACAATTTCCTAGGGGCGTCAACCGACTTTTTGTCCACTAAAGAAACTATAAATCCGGCTGGTGTGCGCCGACATTATGTGATAATCCTATGACTGGCGCTATTGACCTGGCTGACTTGCTTTTGCGACACTAAATCATATCTCCCGCCCCTAAGCCTGATATTATCAAAGCATTCATATTCCCCGCCTCTCTCCGTGACGTTACAGGGTGCGTAATCAAACGCGCCCAGTCGTCTCCAGTCCTACGCAACTTTACACAGAACCCGGAAGACAACACACATTATGTCACAACACAGCGCGCCACAATTCGGAATATGAAACTGTGATTTAAAAGCAAACAGCAAGATTGTAAATGTTGTAAAGTACATTTATTTGACATCAAATGTTTAGAGAATATTCAGCAATTTGCATTTGTCTTTGTTGTCGATCCGCAAAAGTTCATGTTGAGGCACGCGATGTTCCTTTGCGGTACAGAGGGTGTAAGATCAGCTTACAACTCAGTGCGCCACAATTCGGAATATGAAACTGTGGTTTAAAAGTAAACAGCAGGATTGTACATTTGGTAAAGTACATTTATTTCACATGAAATGTTTAGTGAATATTCAGCGATTTGCTATTGTCTCTGCTGTCGATCAGCAAAAGTTTATTTGGAGCCACGCGTTGTTCCTTTGCGGTAGATAGGCTGTTGGTTTATGATAAAAGCAGTAAATGGTCGCTCTGATAATCAAAAGGTTGCTCCAACAACGAGCCATTAGACCACCCTATTGGTTGGTATGTTGTTTGTAGTCGCTAGTACTGTGTAAGGGCATATCGGTCCTTGGCGATTGTCCCATAAAATGGTGACGGTCATGAAGTTGCATATTTGGACCTGCACCTGGCAGTTGAAGACCCCATCCGCTGGAGTCTGTAAATCGTGACATAGGCAAAATGGAGCCACATACCTGTTTTAAAAAACATAAATTAGTCTCACCAGCCGATCTTCATTAAAAATCATCATTTTATTTATTAGGGCGTGAAACTATTTGCTATCAAAGATAGTTCAACAGAGTATGTTAATAATAAAATAATAATATTTTCCCATTCATATAGCGCTAAGAACCGTGAGGTATCTAAGTGGTGCTTATTATTAACCACGGTGTGTGGTGCTCATTTATCGACCACGGAATGATGAAAGGCTGAGTTTGGCCTTGCCGGGATTCAAACTTGCGTTAGCAAGCTGTGCACGGATGTCAAAGCGAGCGCTGTACTCGCTGTGCCACTTGACAGGCTACAGTGAAGTGGCACAGCGAGTAGAGCGCTTGACCGCCTATAGACGGCGGTGATAGTGCGCGGTAGAAAACATTATGCCACTTTCAACGAACAAGTTCAACTTGAGCGGTCTTTAATGCTACGCTATTGTAATTATATTTGGTATAAAATAATCTAAAGGGTTACTTACAGTACAATTGCAATTTCCATTGTCTATGAGTGGTGCAGTCCCAAGATACGGCTCCGCGTGTGCCAACAATCTTTTGCATAGTGATATAATATATAAAAGTGGTTTCGTTTCATCTTTATCTTCTCTTACGTTTTAGCAACACTCCTTCAAGAGAAGTCTTTCATCACAATCTCTGTCTGTCAAGGTCAAAACACAATACAACCTTATAGTCCGCTTCGTGAGCCTCTCCGGGGCCCGAGAAAAAAATGGAAGCAGCTGACCTTCACTGTGAACGAGCATACATTCTTACTTTGCAACATTCTGTGTAAAGCCATCTGTAGAAGTTGTGGAAGCAGCTGACCTTCACTGTGAACGAGCATGAATTCTTACTTTGCAACATTCTGTGTAAAGCCATCTGTAGAAGTTGGTTTTTGCATGCCATGTTTGTATATTGTTTGCGTGATATTAAAAAAGTTTGTTTAAAGGACGTTATGGTTCTAAGTACAGCCGAAAGACCCCTGAAAATCGCAAGTTATGGTAAGCTTTGAAAAATAACTGGCGCCACCACGTGCACTGCTAAGACTAACACCCAGGACATCAAAGATGACATCGCAAATGTCATTGATGAAATCACTGATGACATCACGTGTGTATGTACTTTTCATGGAATTTGTGTACTAGGGATTTTTATTATAATGTTGCGAAAAAAGTGTCAAGGATATTGCAATAAATATCATACCGTTATTAGTGCTTTGAACGATGCATTGATATAAATAGCATTGTATTATGGGATTCTATCTAGTATACTGAGCTACTAATGGAGAAACATAGCATTGTGTGCAGAGTACAAGATGAAAGTATAATATTTGTAATGTTAATATGTTGAATAATGAAATAATAATTGTCCTGAAATGTTCGAAAATTCACAAAATGGGGTTGTTCTGAGGACGTTATTCGTATTGTGTGATTGCTTAGCTGTATGCAATGAGGGAATGGCACACAGAGTAAAGTGGACGCCGTCCGCGGACACCGCGGCTGTTCGTGGACAGGGCGTGCTACATCCGGGTTTTTCCAGGAAATCCAACATGGAAAGAAGACTGTACGGATCAGCCAATCAGATGTCGAGGTTGTGGATTTGTGTTGAAAGAGACTGTGTGTGGTGAAGATGGCAGAAGTGGAGAAAGTCAGGGTGTTGGTGCTCGGAGATATGTTTGTGCATGGTTTACAGCAGTATGCTGAATGCAGGCATGTTGCAAAGAACTTTGATGTGAAAGGAGTGGAGGTGGTGTGGAGCAGTGTGCCTGATTGCAATGTACAGGGAATTGTACAAGTTTGTGAGGATATGGCCACGATGAACAGTCCGCATGTGGTAGTTTTGCACTATGGTGCTTTCCATTTGGGCAACGTCAGTGCCCCTACTTTGTTGGCTGATTTGGAACGCTTGGTTCAAGCAGTAATGAAGATCCTTCCAAATGCAAAAGTAATTTTTTCTGGATTACTACCTAGGGCAATATGGGACAATAGTTCAGTTTTTTGTCCTCAGCAAAATATTGCTAGGTGTGTCATCAACCGAGGCATGTGTGCCTTCATGCTTAGAGCTGGTACGTTCTTCTGTAACAATGAGAATATTGATGCCAGTAATGCTGTTAATTTTAAAGAAGATGGCATTTCTTTATCTTTTACGGGAAATGCCTTTCTATTTTGGAATGTAAAGGTTGCTTTGGAGAAGGTTAAGTGAAGATTTTAGGAGTAAAGTAAGAAAAAAAAACAAGAAAAAAATGCAAAATAGCAGGTGTCTGTCAAGCATCTGTAAAAAAAAAAAAAAACGGCTCTTTTCAGAGCCAACTTCAAAGGAGAAATGGGGCACACTATTTAAATTTACAGTCACCACGCTCAGATTTTCGATGTGTCCGCAGACATGGCGGTAGTCCGCGAACATGAAAATCACTACGAGGGGGTTAGTATGTTCTATGTTACATGTATATAAAGTCAGGGATATTATGGTTAAGTTGTGCTACTAAAAACCTATGAAATTCAGTGAAAAAACTTGGTTAAAGGGATGTTATGGTTAAGTTGCGCTACTAAAAACCTATGAAATTCAGTGAAAAAACTTAGTTAAAGGGACGTTATGGCTCAAAGTAAAACCGAAAAACCCCTGAAATTCGGCAGTTATGGTAACATAACCAACCATAACTCGCGCCACCATGCACTGCTAACACTAACACCCAGGACATCAAAGATGACATCACAAATGTCATTGATGACATCACTGATGACATCACATGGCTGGCTCTCCCTTTTTATCCTTTACTGACATATCGTAGCCACATAGTTTTCTTCAGTAACAGTCAGGAAGTAAAAATTGAAAAGGTACTATATTTGTAGACTTAGGGTCCAGTCACATCATATGAAACATATACATAGCGGAAGATACAGGCTTGAAAGAGAGCAATCCTTTCTGTGCATGAAGATAATCATTATGGTTATCAGCACTTTCTCATAGTTTTATTTTTATTACTCTACCTTCCCTCTATATGCTCATATTTGTATACATTATACTCACTCTCCATAGAGTGAATGGGAAAAAATGTTTGCTCGCGCCTACAGCCCAAACCGCTTTACGGATTTCCACCAAATTTGGACCAGGAGCAGCGGCTTGGTCCCGAAAGCGTGCTTTTGCAAATTTGGTGAAAATCCGTCCAGTAGTTTTTTTTAAAATGACCAAAAAGTAGGTAAAAAAAAATTAGTGATATCTGTGTTTGGTTCACGGACACACTTCCCTGTTCGCTCCGCGGACAGTGTCCTGAATGGCCAATCGTCTTGCGTGATGTTCGCGGACATGCAACGTGTTCGCTGATTGGACGGCGTGGAGCGTGAAGTGCGTCAGATTTTTCGGTAGCGCCCGCCATCTTGGATTCGCGGACGTCCCCGGACAGCACGGTGAAACTTTGTTCAAAATGTGTATTTTGTAGAGTGTATTGGTGTGTAGGAGTGTTTGGGGAGGGTGGGAGTGTATGAGATAGGATGAAAGTTGTGTTTTTTATGTGTTAGACGTTCTTTTTGTGTTCGATTTGTTTGCGGCCATCACGGGTGTTCTGAAATGTTCTAAAAAAACTGACTAGGGGGTGTTCTAAGGAGTCAATATGTGTCCGTTTTGTTCGCAAGCAAAGTGAAACTGTTCTAAGAACACTCGCGGTGTCCGGGGAGTGTTCGTAGGGGGTGTCCTGAGGACGCTGTCCGTATTGTTCTCTGTCAAGTTGAATGTGTTCTAAGAACACACGCGGTGTCCTGAAATGTTCGCAAATAAACAAAATGGGGGTGTTCTGAAGACGTTTTTGAGAAAACTCCCGGTGTCCTGAAATGTTTGTAGGGGGTGTCCTGAGGACGCTGTCCGTATTGTTCACTGTCAAGTTGAATGTGTTCTAAGAACACCGGCGGTGTCCTGAAATGTTCCCAAATAAACAAAATGGGGGTGTTCTGAAGACACTTCTAAGAACACTCGCGGTGTCCGGGGAGTGTTCTTAGAGGGTGTCCTGAGGACGCTGTCCGTATTGTTCTTTGTCAAGTTGAATGTGTCCTAAGAACACTCGCGGTGTCCCGAAATGTTCGCAAATAAACAAGATGGTGGTGTTCTGAAGACGCTTCTAAGAACACTCGCGGTGTCCGGGGAGTGTTCGTAGGGGGTGTCCTGAGGACACTGTCCATATTGTTCTCTGTCAAGTTGAATGTGTCCTAAGAACACTCGCGGTGTACTGAAATGTTCGCAAATAAACAAGATGGTGGTGTTCTGAAGACGCTTCTAAGAACACTCGCGGTGTCCGGGGAGTGTTCGTAGGGGGTGTCCTGAGGACGCTGTCCGTATTGTTCTCTGACAAGTTGAATGTGTCCTAAGAACACTCGCGGTGTCCTGAAATGTTCGCAAATAAACAAAATGGGGGTGTTCTGAAGACGCTTCTAAGAACACTCGCGGTGTCCGGGGAGTGTTCGTAGAGGGTGTCCTGAGGACGCTGTCCGTATTGTTCTTTGTCAAGTTGAATGTGTCCTAAGAACACTCGCGGTGTCCCGAAATGTTCGCAAATAAACAAGATGGTGGTGTTCTGAAGACGCTTCTAAGAACACTCCCGGTGTCCGGGGAGTGTTCGAAGGGAGTGTCCGGAGGACGCTGTCCATATTGTTCTTTGTCAAGTTGAATGTGTCCTAAGAACACTCGCGGTGTCCTGAAATGTTCGCAAATAAACAAGATGGTGGTGTTCTGAAGACGCTTCTAAGAACGCTCCCGGTGTCCTGGAATGTTCGTAGGGGGTGTCCTTAGGACGCTGTCCGTATTGTTCGGTGTTAATTTGAAAGTGTTCTAAGAACTATCGCGTTGTTCTGAAATGTTCGTAGGGGATGTCCTGAAAACGGTGTCCGTATTGTTCGCTGGCAAGTTCAAAGTGTTCTAAGAACACTCACATTGTTCGCGGACATTAAAAGTTTCCCATAGATCATAGTTGAAATGTTTGACTCTATGGATGTGATATGCTGCGGTGGTTGTTGCCAGGGCATAGAGTCTTGCGTGCATGGCCATTTGGCCATGCACCCAAGACTCTATGCCCTGGCAACAACCACTGCAGCATATCACATTCATATTTGCTTATAACTTTAGGTGAAAAACAAATGTATAAGGAACAAAGGTATTAGATACTATGGATGTGATATGCTGCTATGGTTGTCCTTATTATTGTATACTTACTGTTTGGTCTAGTAGAGTCCATGTGTTTCTTCTTCGTTTCTGTGATAAAAGAAAATAGCATGTTAGTATTAGTATTTTGTAATGACTTATTACATTGTATAAGCAATATACTGCTCAGTTTCTGTATTTGTTGCTAAAATCATTGGGTCTGTGGGAGAAAAAATATCCATGTTCGATTAAAAAAAAAAACTTTTTCTGTTATGCTACATTTTATTTGTTTTTTTTTTTGTTCACTTGTTGTTTCTGGCTAATGCTTTATACTTTGCTTTGTTGTATTTTTGTTGGAGCAGTAACAGATTCTTCATTTGTTTTGATATTATAAAATTTTGGAGCAGTTAGATGCCAATTGGCGTATTCTAACTGTCTATTTTTTAATATATTTTAGTGGTTTTGATTTATCTATTTGGATATTGTTAAATTTTGGGACAGTTAGATACCAATTGGCGTATTCTAACTGTGTATTTTTTGGCCTAATTTAGTGGTATTCATTTATCTGATTAGTTGTTGTAGAATCTTTGAGCTGTTAGATAGCTTTTGGAGTATTCTAACAGTTTATATTATTTTAACACAAATTTATAATTTTGGGACAGTTAGATACCAATTGGCGTATTCTAACTGTGTATTTTTGGTCTAATTTAGTGGTATTCATTTATCTGATTAGTTGTTGTAGAATCTTTCAGCAGTTTGATAGCTTTTGGAGTATTCTAACAGTTTATATTTTTTTAACACAAATTTATTTAAAGGTTTAAAGACAGTTTATTTATCAAATTTTGGTTTTCAGAACATCAAATAAGCGTTTGTAAGATTTGCTGGTAATCTCTGCTTTAGAGTAATGGTACTATCATTACATTCAGACCATCCACATTTCTTTTTTATATATGCAGTGTAGTGCCCTGAATTGGTTGTGGCTCCTGCGTGGTAGATTATACCTATTGTTGTGAAGGTTTTCTTACCAAGTGATATTTGACCATGTGTGAATCCAGTCAGCTTGCAGTTGTTTTTGGTACCATCTGCATTGTAACGTAGAAGCATTAGTATTACGTATTTACTATGTGTTTGTATTACTAACGTGGAGCGATTATCTGAATTGCAGGTAGAGCATAATGTACCATGGTTTGCATTTTGTACAAGTTACTGAAATGGAATGGATTCACAATTTGGTATTGATATATATATGAAGCGTTCATTGGGGATTTCTTCTTGTGTCACATTGTTGCAGAGAGTGCATGTATGTTTCCACATGTATGAAATCTGAAAGATTTCATTTATAGGTATGTTTTTGTTTTCCAGTACTTGTAGTAAGTACATTAGAAATTCTTGTGGATCTTCCTGTGAGTTTATAGTGAATTTCACCATTCCAGCACAGTAGTCCAATTGTCGTTTTATTCCAAAAACACTATCAGGCCGATTCATGTAATTCCTCTCAAAAGTGTCGCACGCAGCTGGCGCACAGTGTGCCCGTGCAAATGGCTGCGTCAGCCGCGTGCGATAAAATCAATTTTCGCGCATAGCGTATTCATGGATTCTCGCCTCCAAAAGCAGACGTGGCGCAAGTGGCGCAGCGACCCTGCAGCAGCGCCA
Organism: Ambystoma mexicanum; assembly: GCF_040938575.1. Taxonomy (NCBI): domain Eukaryota; kingdom Metazoa; phylum Chordata; class Amphibia; order Caudata; family Ambystomatidae; genus Ambystoma; species Ambystoma mexicanum. The sequence goes on from NC_090940.1 coordinate 359,589,954, forward strand.
GTTACGCCCCCAAGAACGCCCTTGCGCAAGGAAAAGCCATCAAGATTGCAAAACCATCGCAAAGGGCTGTGCCAACCCTGTCCCAGTTTACCGGACTAGCAAACAGCAAACGCAAAGCGGGGAACGTGTATTACGGGTTTAGGGAACACGTGTGCGCGAGAAGTTTCACACGCGATATGGCCTGGGGGAGCGTGTGCGTGTATTTCAGGGGTGCACGAGAAGTTACACATGCGATTGGGCTGCGTGCGGGTATTACAGGGGTGCGCGCAAAGTTTTACACGTGATCTGGCTTGGGGGAGCGTGTGCGTGTATTTCAGGGGTGCACGTGAAGTTCCACACGCGATTGGCCTGGGCGCGTGTATTTCAGGGGTGCGCGAGAAGTTCCACACGCGATTGGCCTGGGCGCGTGTATTTCAGAGGTGCGCGAGAAGTTCCACAAGCGATTGCCCTGGGCGTGTGTATTTCAGGGGTGCGCGAGAAGTTCCACACGCGATTGGCCTGGGCGCGTGTATTTCAGGGGTGCGCGAGAAGTTCCACACGCGATTGGCCTGGGCGCGTGTATTTCAGGGGTGCGTGAGAAGTTCCACACGCGATTGGCCTGGGCGCGTGTATTTCGAGGTGCGCGAGAAGTTCCGCACGCGATTGGCCTGGGCGCGTGTATTTCAGAGGTGCGCGAGAAGTTCCACACGCGATTGCCCTAGGCGCGTGTATTTCAGGGGAGCGCGAGAAGTTCCACACGCGATTGGCCTGGGCGCGTGTATTTCAGGGGTGCGCGAGAAGTTCCACACGCGATTGGCCTGGGCGTGTGTATTTCATAGGTGCGTGAGAAGTTCCACACGCGATTGCCCTGTGCGTGCGTATTTCAGGGGTGCGCGAGAAGTTCCACACGCGATTGGCCTGGGCGCGTGTATTTCAGAGGTGCGCAAGAAGTTCCACACGCGATTGGCCTGGGTGCGTGTATTTCATGGGTGCGCGAAAAGTTCCACACGCGATCTGGCCTGGGGGAGCATGTGCATGTATTTCAGAGGTGCGCGAGAAGTTCCACACGCGATCTGGCCTGGGGGAGCGTGTGCGTGTATATCAGAGGTGCGCGAGAAGTTCCCCACGCGATCTGGCCTGGGGGAGCGTGTGCGTGTATATCAGAGGTGCGCGGAAAGTTTCACACGTGATTGGCCTGGGCGTGTGTATTTCAGGGGTGCGCGAGAAGTTCCACACGCGATTGGCCTGGGCGCGTGTATTTCAGAGGTGCGCGAGAAGTTCCACACGCGATTGCCCTAGGCGCGTGTATTTCAGGGGTGCGCGAGAAGTTCCACACGCGATTGGCCTGGGCGCGTGTATTTCAGGGGTGCGCGAGAAGTTCCACACGCGATTGGCCTGGGCGCGTGTATTTCGAGGTGCGCGAGAAGTTCCACACGCGATTGGCCTGGGCGCGTGTATTGCAGAGGTGTGTGAGAAGTTCCACACGCGATTGCCCTGTGCGCGCGTATTTCAGGGATGCGCGAGAAGTTCCACACGCGATTGGCCTGGGCGCGTGTATTTCAGAGGTGCGCGAGAACTTCCACACGCGATTGGCCTGGACGCGTGTATTTCATGGGTGCGCGAGAAGTTCCACACGCGATTGGCCTGGGCGCGTGTATTTCGAGGTGCGCGAGAAGTTCCACACGCGATTGGCCTGGGCGCGTGTATTTCAGAGGTGTGTGAGAAGTTCCACACGCGATTGCCCTGTGCGCGCGTATTTCAGGGGTGCGCGAGAAGTTCCACACGCGATTGGCCTGGGCGCGTGTATTTCAGAGGTGCGCGAGAACTTCCACACGCGATTGGCCTGGGCACATGTATTTCAGGGGTGCGCGAGAAGTTCCACACGCGATTGGCCTGGGCGCGTGTATTTCAGAGGTGCATGAGAAGTTCCACACGCGATTGCCCTGTGCGCGCGTATTTCAGGGGTGCGCGAGAAGTTCCACACGCGATTGGCCTGGGCGCGTGTATTTCAGAGGTGCGCGAGAACTTCCACACGCGATTGGCCTGGGCGCGTGTATTTCATGGGTGCGCGAGAAGTTCCACACGCGATTGGCCTGGGCGCGTGTATTTCAGAGGTGCGCGAGAAGTTCCACACGCGATCTGGCCTGGGGGAGCGTGTGCGTGTATTTCAGAGGTGCGCGAGAAGTTCCACACGCGATCTGGCCTGGGGGAGCGTGTGCGTGTATATCAGAGGTGCGCGAGAAGTTCCCCACGCGATCTGGCCTGGGGGAGCGTGTGCGTGTATAACAGAGGTACGCGGAAAGTTTCACACGCGATTGGCCTGGGCGTGTGTATTTCAGGGGTGCGCGAGAAGTTCCACACGCGATTGGGCTGCATGCGGGTATTTCAGGGGTGCGCGGGAAGTTTCACACGCGATTGGGCTGCGTGCAGGTATTTCAGGGGTGCGCGGAAAGTTTCACACGCGATTTCAGCAGGGTACGTGTATTTCAGGGGTGCCGGGGAGTCCTACATGTGATTTGCCAGTGTGGGTCCTCCCAGGTGTTCCCTGTACACCCTCCACGGCCCCTGCAGGCAGCCCACACCACAGGGGACTACCCTGCATCCCTGGTCATGTCCCGCAGGCAGCCCACCCAACATGGGCATGCCCCCCAGCAAAGGCACATGTCTCCTTGCACTAATGATCACCAACTCATGTTCCCCACCACCCCCACCCCCCAGCAGTGCAGGGGCACCCTCCACCAGGCCCCCACCCATGTCTCCCACCGCCCCCGCCCCCCAGCATTGCGGGGCACCTGCCAGTAGGCCCCCACTCATGTCCCACTCATGTCCCCTTGCACCCCCACCCCCAGCATTGCGGGGCACCTGCCAGCAGGCCCCCACCCATGTCCAACTCATGTTCCCCAGCACCCCCACCCCCCAGCACTGTGGGGCACCTGCCAGCAGGCCCCCACCCATGTCCAACTCATGTTCCACACCACCCCCACCCCCCAGCACTGTGGGGCACCTGCCAGCAGGCCCCCACTCATGTCCCACTCATGTCCCCCTGCACCCCCACCCCCCAGCATTGCGGGGCACCTGCCAACAGGCCCCCACTCATGTCCTCCAGCCAACATGTCATCACAATCTAGATCCCTGGCCCTTATGGTCAGCCTCCAAATGCAAAACACCCACTCGAGTGTTGCATCCACCCACTTAGAAATGGCAATGACATGATAGAACCCCAATAGCAAGTCTGGAAATGAACACATGGCCCTCACATACACCCAATGGGTGTCAGTGAATCTCAAAACCCATATCATGATATGCATGATACCAATGAGATGATACTACACATTGAAGTTTGATGAAAAACATGTATTAAAAACAGCATAAATGGAATTGAAAATAAACAAATGACAATGGGAATCAAAAACCAAAAGCAGCATGTCCGTGAAATAATGAAAAACGACAAATCATAATCCAAAGGAAAGGTGTCCAAAGTCAGAGTTCAAGAAAGTAAATCCAAGGTAAAAACAAAACCAAAAACCATTGCTCCATGGGTAAATCCAAAAATAAATAAAAAAATCCAACAGTCAACTATATACAGATAAACAAACCAGGGTCCATGATCCCAACTGAAGAAATGAAACCTACATAAAAATACTACCTAATAAAATAAAACCCTATACAAAAATGTGGCCCATTGTCCAAAAGGTCCAAAATAAATAAAAAAGCAAAGGAAACCTACACTAACTACATAACTATTTACAAGGGCAGCGGGTTAGTCCGACGGCTCACTAGTTGTTGTCATGGGCCAGGGCATCATCGAACTCCTGTTCAATGGCTTGGAGGCGGGCATGTTCCCTGGCCCTGAGGTCCCGCAGGGATAATGCAGTGTCCAGCTCCAACTCCCTGCGAAGACCCTCGAGGCACTCAGCCCGCCTCAGCGCCCTCCGCATGGAGTTCTCCGCCCTGACCATTGTGAGCCGTTCCTCCTCTGCCAGCTGCCGCTCCTCACCTATCTGCTGGCCCAACCGCTCCCACACGGAAGCCACTCCCATTCCAGGGTTCTCCTGCCCTCCGGCCGATGCCTGCACCCCTGATGTTGATGGCCCCGAGCCATGATGCCTCCCACGTCGAGCCTGCCGCTGCCTCCGGCGCAACTGCCTGTGCCAGCACGACGGCATCCAGGCTGATGGAAACCACCGACGCCGTTGTGCACGTGCCCTGCCCGATGATGCCGTCACATCCTCCATCTGCTGGGGTCCAGTTGCTGGTGTGTCCACCCCTGCTGGACCTCCGACTCCCGACTGTGGCAGGGATGGGATCCCCACCGAGGTGGCTGCATTGGTCGGGGCAGGTCCACAGGGGGCCCTGGTGGCATCTGGGCCGGAAGACGGCATGGAGTACGACTGGCACATAGCCTCCACAGAGGAGGAGAGGGTCGCCAGAGTGCCCGACACATTTACGAGACCCTCGACCATGACCGCTCCCAACTGGGCCACGTTGGCACGGTGCTCTTCGTGATGACGTGGGTGCTCCCCCCGGGAAGCACGCACCTCATCACGAATGACAGCCGTGCGCAACGCGACACCAATCAGGACCTTCTCCATACGGCCAGGGGTCCCCTCGTCCGCAGGTGGAGGGGAGTCAGATGACATGGACATCCCCCCTACCTGCGGACGGGCCTGGGATGGGGCATCCCTGCTGGTGCATGGTGGTGCAGTCACAGTGTCAGGGACAGTGACATGCACAGGCACCTCCACGGCGACCTGTGCTGCCTCCTGCCCCTGCCCCTGGACTGCACCACTTGCACCAGCAGGGATGCCCCCACCAGGCCCCATGTGCGGCTCAGTAGCAGCCTCCTCCTTCTCTGTGGAAACCACCAACCTGGATGGCTCCACACCGTCTTCCGCCGTTGCAAGCCCCTGTGGGGGCTCACCCACCCCTTCCGCTGCAGCCGTGGGGGCATACCCGCCGCTTAGCTCCACAGCGCCATCTCCGCCCTCTTCTTCACTTTGCGCTGTGTAGAGGGAGACATAGAACACAAGCATCAGGGTACTGTACACTGGTCCCTTAGACAGGAAGCAACAGCAGATGAGTGGCACTGTCAAAGATCACTTCCATCATGTCCCTCCACAACACATGGGTCAGTGCAGGCAAACACATGCAGTAACAGGCATGGTGCATGCTATGGACATAAGCAAACATGTCCAAGGGACTCTTGAAGCATACAATGTTGTTTTTGGACTCACATGCATCATGGGTCATGCCTATCACATGCACACACTTCAACATACTTTCATCTATCTGGACTCGTACACCCCAGACACAGTGGATGCAAGGATAACTAGGCTGCATCAGTGAATCTGAACATTGTCACAGACATGTGTCATGCATCCATGGCATCCACAAGTCACAGACACGCAGGTCAGAAACACAGACATGGACAGCATACATGTACATGCCATCAGCACCCATCCCTCACCCACACCCATGTCCAGGAACAGAGACTGGCATGCTCTCATGTGTCCATTCTGCATAGGGCTCCCCATGTTGCATTTAAACACATACACCAACCGTGTGCTTCACACATTACTGGTCTCACATGCATGACCATGATGTCCCTGCACACACACACGCGTATATGGCCTATGTCACACATACAGGCAAGTATCAGACAACCAGCACGCTGCAACATGCCCTGTCTCACACAGCAATGCTTGGCCACTTACCGCTCGACTCCAGACGGGTCTGCCTCTCAAGGTTCTGGGCATGGAGCGCTGGGCGTACGTGTTCCAGGACCCTCAGCTGGATGGTACTCATGCTGCCCCGGCCCCCCTCCACGAGGCGCCGGGCCTTTATGAGGGTCCTGGACCTGAAGTCCTCCCAGCGCTTCTTGACTTGCTTGATGTTGCAGGTTGCCACCCCCTCCGCGTTGATGGCAACCACAAAGTCGTCCCAGATCCTGTCCCATCCTTCCTTGTCGGCGCGTGGTGATCCGAAGATGGCATCATAATGCCCCAGGACAAGCTCCACCAGGACACCAACTTCCTTCTGACTGAAGCTGGTGGCCCTCTGCCCCTCTGGCTGGGGGTTGCCAGTGGTCTCGGATGGTGTTTGCCCCGACATGGCGACCCCCGAGGCAGGCATGGGTGGGCAACTGGGTCCGGGGCTGGGCTGTGGAGCGATGGTATCCCAGTTGGGAGTGTTCTGTTCCAGCAGATGTGGACACAGCAACTGGACCCCTGCAGATGGCTGATGTGCAGGCACCAAATGGCAGGGCAAGGTGGCAGCAGGCAGGCAGGCAGCAGCAGATGGCTCGTGGGAGGCTGCTCGGGGATCTGGGGGGCAGTAATTTGGCCTTTTGGGCAGGAGCGTGGTCTTCCGTGTGCTTACGCGTGCCCAGCTTGATACGGAGTGATTTGGCACGTGAAAATACTGCACGTCAGCGTGTGAATCAAGGAAAGGCCCTTAGCGCGTAAGCGCGTCAGCACGCATACGCGATTCCATTGGACCAAAGGCCCTTAGTGTGCATGCGTGTCTGTGACATATCACGCACGGGCGTTGCTTTTCGTGGGGTGCGGTGCGTGTGTCTTGCAGGCATTGGGGTTCACACGCTATTACTTCACAGCGGGTGGGTGTTGGCTACGCGTTCTTCTACACGCAAGGCAGACGGTGAGTGGTACCCTGCTCCCCCAGGCCCGTCGCGTGTAAAAACATCCGCGAGCCCCTGAAATACACGTACCCCGCTCCCCCAGGCCCAATCGTGTGTGAAAACACCCGCGAGCCCCTGAAATACACGTACCCCGCTCCCCCAGGCCCGTTCGCGTGTAAAAACACCCGCGAGCCCCTGAAATACACGCGCCCAGGCCAATCGCGTGTGAGAAACTTCTCGCGCACCCCTGAAATACACGCGCCCAGGCAAATCGCGTGTGGAACTTCTCGCACACCTCTGAAATACACGCGCCCAGGCCAATCGCGTGTGGAACTTCACGCGCACCCCTGAAATACACGCACACGCTCCCCCAGGCCAGATCGTGTGTGGAACTTCTCGCGCACCCCAGAAACACACCCGCACAGGCCAATCGCGTGTGAAACTTATCGCGCACCTCTGGAATACATGCGCCCAGGCCATTCGCGTGTGGAACTTCTCGCGCACCTCTGTAATACACGCACACGCTCCCCCAGGCCCGATCGCGCGTGTAGGACTTTGGCGCACATTTTTTTCCTGCGCAGGGACGCTACCGCTTGCTTTCGTGTTGCAGACATGCATGGGCCTGTGCGCGTCTTTGGCCGTGCGCTGTTTTTCCCTATTCGATTCCATGAATACGTGTTGTAGGTAAGCGTGTGGGCGTTCTGCGCACTTGCCTCCTGTACTTCCCCGTGACGCCCACATTTTCACAAGTTGTTCCCCATTCTGCGTGTGACGCCCCGTGTTACACCTACTTTTGTTATGTGCACCGCGCTATGTGCGAATTCGCTGTGGCCTTATCGCACGGCGTTCGGTGACCTGTGCGCCAGCGTGCGCTGCGCACTTTTTCAGCGCATATCCCACATTTTGCGCGTGCACGGACTTCCATGAATAGATGTGCGATGTTTTCTGTGTGATAATCGCACTTGCACTGCGATAATCACACTTGCATTGCGATTTTCGCTATTTCACTGCGAATTGCACGTTTTCGCACGCGTGCGCTGTTTTTTCGGCGCACGTTGATTCCATGAATCGGCCTGTCTATGTGTTGGCCTGCATTTCTGTGAAGTACTAACATTTGCAAACACAATGGGTCTGTACTGTGTAAGTAAATGTTGTCAACAATTGGTGGCAATTGTAATAGAATATTCATTGCTACATTTGCATAGCAACTTACACCAACTATATTTGAGAATTTAAATGGTCCAGGTAGTTCTGTATCTAACTGCTTTTTTTGGAGTTTGTCTTCATTCTTTAAAGAAGTACCTGGTTTACTTTCTCTAATTGATTCTTTTTTGTTTGTGGTACTTGATGAAGTATTAGTTTCTTTTACTCTCTTTGGAGGATTTGCAGTGACGTCCTGTTGCATTTCTGTTTGATTTAGTTTTCTTTTACAACGTTTTAGTTTTTGTGGAACAGAATATGTGTTTAGATGGGGAGTGTATAGTGAGCAAAGTCTATTATATTCTAAAATGCAAGGAATATCAGCGTTTACTTTACTTGCATCAAAGTTGATTAGAAATAGACCGTCAAGTGTACGTAAGCGTGATAGTGCTACGTAGCTCATGCCTTCTTTAAAGACTGTGTTACCAATATCTATCATTGCTTTGTCTATGGTAAGACCTTGTGATTTATGAATCGTGACTGCGTATGCAAGAGTTAGAGAAAATTGTTCTCTGCGTACATACATATCTTTGAAGAGAAGGAATCTAGCTGTTGAGCGTCCTATCCGTTTTACTTCTGAAAGTTTGTGAAAGAGTATATTGACAAACTGAATTTTGTTGTCACGTGGGTATGTTTGAAAGCCAACAACTGTACCCAGTGCTCCATTAACTAGTCCTTGGTCCACGTCAAGGTTACGTTTAAGCATTACTTTGCAATTTAAGGATAATTTTAACATCTTTTCTAAGCCTGCTGTGTTTGAGATTGATTTTTCTAAATTATTTAGTCTTGTTGTGGCTTGGTCACACATGGGTAGTGTCATACCATGTACATCTAGTTTGTCTGTGGCGCTAATTTCCATAATTGGTTGCATTTCTTTACTTAACATTATTTCATTGAATTTGAAGCAGCTTGCAAGAGTTGGCATTAAGGCCATACAATTGAAGTTTTTGTGGGCTAATTGTTCCATAACATCTGTAGCACATGCATTATCACCATAAAGTGCATGAATGTGCCGGGTTTTCAATATTGCTTCTGCTTCTCTAGAAAGTATACCAACTCTGATACTTTTTAAGATGTTGGCATAAGTGAGATGTGCAGATTGGTGCATGTTTTCTGTTAATTCTCTGTATTGGAAATGTTGCCAAAGGTTGACATTTCCAATGCTGCCAACAGTTTTACGGCAGAGTTTTGTCCTAATGTTTTAAAAATAGGCTCACCTTTTACAGGTGTCAATTGAAGAAGATCTCCGAATACAATGATGTGTTTTCCTGAAAAGAGCTCTTCATAGTCTGTTTTGAGTACTTCTTGTAATCTGAGGTGAATCAAAGCCAACATCAGGTTGGAGACCATGCTCACTTCATCTATTAGTAGCATTTTCATTTGTTTCAATACTCTGCGTAATTCCATTGCAGCTTCTGCAGAAAGTTTGTAATAGTCTAATTTGTTCTGGTGTTCTACTGGTAATAGTAGTAATCGGTGTAAAGTGACACCACCTATGTTGTAGGCAGCTAAACCTGTGGGGGCAGTGACAACAGCTGACAGTTTGTTGTTTGTCAATTGTTGAAGGAACTTACTAATGATTTTGATTAGGAATGTTTGCCAGAACCAGCTTCACCACTGACGTACAGTAGTATAGGTTTATAATTATGGCAGGAACATTCTTTATTTTCATGTTTTACACCATGTGCAATTTGATTGGTACTTCTTGAAAAATCCTACTTTGCTCATTGTTTAGTTTTGATTGTAGTATAGTTAAGTCTTCCTTATCTTCATACTGACACATGGTGTTTTCTACTTCTATCATAGCTAATTCTGCCTCATTTGTTATTAGTGGTTCTCCCAGTGGTTCTTGGCTTCCTGTGACAGAAGGTTGACTACTGTCACGAGTGTCCTTATCTAGTTGGGCCTGGAGTTCCTCTTTGTGTTGCTGTTCATTGTGCAACATTGTTTTGTACTGTGCAAAGTTTACATCAGTTATACTGCTTTCATTGGCTTTGAAAGCGTCTTCATATGAGTCATAGGTATCTAGTATTTCTTCTTCTTTTCTCTATGGTTTGAAGAGTTGTAGCAGGGACATGTAATATATTTCTTTATGTTGAGGAGTCTTTAATGACAATTTGATATGATTAATTAAATTTGGTTTGGTGAGTTTTACTAAGCTGCCATCACAGTTTGTCACTTTGTATTTACGGTTTTGCTCATCAGGTTTTATATTATTTTTGTATGTGTAGTTTTGGGCTATGTGGTATAGACACATGGTTTCCAAAGTGGTACTCCTGTTTGGGTAGTATGTGTCCAATAAGTTGTTTTTTAAAATGTCTTGGTTGTTGGGATCATGTTTGGCTATTGTTTCTATATCTTCGTATGATTTTAGTACTCTTTTTCTAGATTTAGCTGGACCAAGACTTAGCCATACTATATTTGCAGATTTACCATACAATGCAGTACCAGTTAATCGATCAGCTGCTTCATAGGATCCACATTCTCTATGGGACAGCATTTTTATGCCCAAGCTGTATAATTTCTGAGACACTGTTTTATCTGATGACAGGTCATTCCAGAGGTCTTGGAGCTCTGTCTTTTCTGATTTGGTTACGTATGCTGTGACATATCGTGCAACTGCAGTAGAATTGTCTGCAATGTACTGCACATTTATGTTTGCATTCCACAAGTGGGCAATGATTGCATTGTAATCATTGATATATTTTTCTTCTTCTTTTCTTTTTATGCAATATGTATTTTTAGGTGACTTACCTTTAACACTATGTCTAACTGAAGACATGAGGTTGCTCACTTGACCTGTATTTGTAACTGGTCTAGGGAAACCAAATCGGCATTTGATGTAGTATTTCCCTTTGTTTTTGTATTTGCAACGACAATATTTGCCACATTTGTGTCTTTGGAATTGTAAGATTTTTGCATGAAGATCACTATTTGTGGATTCTGATGGAATTTCACAAGTGACATATTTTTCAATAAACTGTAAAACAGTGGCATCACTGTCTTGACCAAATTTAGGAGCATCTTTAATCCATAAAAGCATGTGGACATGTGGCGCTCCTCTGGCTTGGTATTCTTTTCTCCAAAAGAAGTGTTGCACTTCTCCAAGGGGAGGAACAGTTTTATTACAAATAAAATGTAGCATAGCAATGAAGCGATGGTGAAAATATCTAGAAATATTAACAGGATCCTGAGAACAAAGTTCTCCAGGTGTTAGTATATCTATGTTTGTTTTGTTTTTGTTTGATATGCGTAGGAAAGCATGTAAATCTTCCCATGCATATTCTGCGCAACTTAATGTAACAAACCAAGTGGGTGGGCCAAGGTTTCTGATCATACAACGTACATCTCCATGGCGTCGAAACCAGTACTCTTTAGTACCTCGCATATTTGCTAATAGATTTGTAAGATTTGTCTGTTAAACCTCATCTTTTTGTTGAACTTTTTGTAATAATTGTGTGGCTGTCATATTTTGAAAGTGTGATCCTGATTTTAATATGTGTGCAACTCTGTAACATAAAGTTGCTAGTTCACTTTCAAAGAGTAGGTGGAATATGTATTCCACATTTTGTCGAAATCTGGGATCTTCAGAATACATTCGTAATGAGCGATATTCTGATGCTGATATTTGAACAGGTCTATCATCGTATCTTCCTCCTTTGCCAGTAGGAAACAGTAAAGGAAAAGTACGTGCTTCTATACTTTTTTCCCATATGCTGATTGGTGATCCTTTTGTTTGACGCATTTGGTACGTTTCCAGTGCATCTTATATGGTATCATTAGAGTGCAATGGGTGAATTGTATAATGGTCTAAAGTGTTTGCTATTGCAGCAGGATCTAGGAGCTCAAATTGACCAGTTTCTTGTGTCTCTTGAATTATTTCAGTTGTATCTTTCAAGTTTTCTTCGATATTAATTTCTTTGTAATAATCATTATTCTCTTTGAGATATTGCAGGGCTTCTCTAACTTTATGTAAATCTACCAGTTGTTGCCAATTTTTTTTGTCTTTTGTAGGTACTCCATTTACCAAGATAATTAAAGATTGTTGCATTGGACGTTGCACTCCTAGAGTGTGCACATTTTCTTTTAGATCTAATGGTAAATACACTATTTTTCCACGAATATCTTTCACTAATTCAGAGGGAGGTAATTTTGCAGTTTTTGGTTGAAGGCGTATTATTGCTTGAAATGGATGAACTGTTTGAATTATGATGCCCTCATATAAATTAAGTTGTTGAAGGAGTTTTGGTAGTTGATGTAAGTCCAAGTTATTTGAGATAGCACGTGAAGGAGTTTGGTTGTTGTCAAGTTTGGTAGTGCAGTAACTGCAAAGTATTGTGGGGTCAGTTATTTCGTATTTGTTTTCTGCTATAAAATAGAGAGCTAATTCAAACCATTTAGAATCTTCATCGTCTTCTATTTTGTATGAAAGGTCTATAGTTTTTGTGTTACTTTTATAACATGTTCTGCGGCAACATACACACATTTGGTTTGGTACTTCAGCTGAAGTGCTTTGAAATGTTAGTATTTCTTTTTTGTATGTGTGTAGTGAAAGGTGCCATGTGCAGATTTGTTACGAAGTTGGTTGACAGCTATTTCATCTTGTAAGTGGTTTCACTTCCAAAATATTTTTTCTGTATATACTCGATTTCTTCTAGTAGGTCTTTTGGTGTACCATGTAGAAGAATGTTATTTAAATTGGCTAGTGCTAAACCGGGACTTTTTTGCATAATACAGTTTATAAACTAGATTTCTTGTACTTGCATGATGTGTTGATATCCTTTTGATATCATGGAAGGTTGTTTTGCAAGTAGCTCCTGATATGCAGGCCAACGAATGTCCTTGCAGTCCTGTGTGCTTGCGTACTGGACAAGCATCCATACTTTGCGGTATTTTAATTTTGATTTTGTCTTTGCTTTTCACATATTGATTGAGGAATAGGCGTAAAGATTGGAAAATTTTTTTGGGAATGTTACACATTGACGTGCATGACCATGTGTAAATTAGATGTTCTGATTCAGTCGAATGGAGGGGTAAATCTAAGTTTTTAGGGCTTATTTTGCTTCTTGTTCCATTATGGTATTATTAACTTTTTCATAACCTCGACCACTGCTATGATATATATATATATAGATAGGGTAAGTAACAGCTTTGAAACATAGCAATCATTTCTCTCCATAAAGGTAATCAGTTAGGTTATGAACACTTTCTGCTACTATTGCTGATTCTTTTTCCTACTTCAATTCCCTTGTATATATTCATATTCGTATGTGGTGTTGTCTCTTTGTGATTTGTGTATAATAATGCAATTATGTAGTAAGTGGGTTTTATTACCTACTTATCACAAGTTTCACTGTACGCAAAACTCTAATATGAAAACAGTTATCATTTCAATATTCAACATGGCAAGCTTATGAATATTGCACCTCCATCATGTATGCTGCACACAATCCCTATGTTTCTACATGAGTACCTTAGTACACTGGATTGAAGTTAATAATAGAATGCTATTTATATCAATGCATAGCTTAATGCACTGGTTAGCACTTGATATTTATTCCAATAATCCTTGACACTTTTTTTAATAACATTACACTAAGAATCCCTTGTACAGACTAGCAGTGCACGGTGGCGGCGCGAGTTATGGTTGCTTATCCTACCATAACTGCCGAATTTCAGGGGTTTTTCGGTTTTACTTTGAACCATAACGTCCCTTTAACAACGTTTTTTCACTGAATATATATATATATATATATATATATATATATATATATATATATATATATATATATATATATATATATATATTACATGGACGCGGTAGCGTCCATGTAGTTATGGTTAAGTTGGTGTTTCCATAGGAAGAGCACTTTTTGGGTGGCTTATAACTTCGCTCCCTCTGGACGAATCTTCACCAAACTTTGCAAAGTATATGGCCCACTTTGAATTTTTTTGCAAACTTTGGAGAGGTTTGGTCCAGGGGGGGAAAAGTTATAGGGGGGTCCCAAAACTTTCGTTTTTTCCTATAGACATAATGGGAAAAAACTTTGCGCACGGCTAGAGCCCGAACCGCTGGACGGATTTACACCAAATTTGCGGCAGGAGCGGCGGCTTGGTCCCGAAAGCGTGCTTTTGCAAATTTGGTGTAAATCCGTCCAGTAGTTTTTAAAAAAATGACCAAAATGTAAGGCAAGAAAATGTGTGATATCTGTGTTCGCTTCACAGACGGACTTCCCTGTTGATTGGCCGAGCGGCTTGCGTGATTTCCGCGGACATGCGACGTGTTCGCTGATTGGACGGCATGGGGCGTGGAGCGCGTCACATTTTCTGTGGTGTCCGCCATCTTGTATTCGCCGTCGACCGCGTACAGCGCAGTGAAACTTGGATTAAAAATTGTATTTAGTGGAGTGTGTTGGTGTGTAAGATTGTTTGGGGAGGGTGGGGGAGTATGAGATAGGTTCAATGTTTTGTTTTTTTATGTGCTATACGCTTTTGTTGTGTTCGATTTGTCCGCGAAGAACTCGGCTGTTCTGACATTTTGTAAATGACCTAAATGGTGGGGTGTTCAGAGGACGGAGTATGTGTCCTTTTTTTCGCAAGGAAAGTAAAATTGAGCTAAAAACACTCGCGGTGTATTTAAATGTTCGTAAATACACAAACTGGGGGTGTCCTGAGGACGCTGTCCCTATTGTAATCTGTCAAGTTGAATGTGTTCTAAGAACACCTGCGGTGTCCCGAAATGGTTGCAATTACACAAAATGGGGGTGTTCTGAGAACGTTGTTTGTATTGTTCGTTGTCAGGTTGAAAGTGTTCTACGAACCCTCCTTTTGTCCGCTGATAGTACAATTTCCTATGGGCCTCACCCGACTTTTTGTCCACTAAAGAAACGGTAAATCAGGCTGGTGTGCGCCGACATTATGTGATAATCCTATGACTGGTGCTATTGACCTGGCTGACTTGCTTTTGCGACACTAAATCATATCTCCCACCCCTAAGCATGACATTATGAAAGCATTCATATTCCCCGCCTCTCTCCGTGACGTTACAGGGTGCGTCATCAAACGCGCCCAGTCGTCTCCAGTCCTACGCGACTTTACACAGAACCCGGAAGACAACACACATTATGTCACAACAGAGCGCGCCACAATTCGGAATATGAAACTGTGATTTAAAAGCAAATAGCAAGATTGTAAATTTTGTAAAGTACATTTATTTGACATCAAATGTTTAGAGAATATTCAGCGATTTGCATTTGTCTTTGTTGTCGATCCGCAAAAGTTCATGTTGAGCCACGCGATGTTCCTTTGCGGTACAGAGGGTGTTAGATCAGCTTAGAACACAGTGCGCCACAATTCGGAATATTAAAAAACATAAATTAGTCTCACCAGCCGATCTTTATTAAAAATATCCATTTTATTTATTAGGGCGTGAAACTATTTGCTAGCGAACATAGTGCAACGGAGTATGTTAATAATATTTTCGCATTTATATAGCGCTAAGAACTGTCAGGTATCTCAGCACTGCTTATTATTACCCACTGTGTGTCGTGCTCATTTATCGACCACGGAAGGATGAAAGGCTGAGTTTGGCCGTGCCGGGATTCAAACCTGCGTTAGCAAGCTGTGCACGGATGTCAAAGTGAGCGCTCTACTCTCCGTGCCACTTGACCAGCTACAGTGAAGTGGCACAGCGAGTAGAGCGCTTGACCGGCAACAGACCCGTTAAATTATTTCTATTAACCCACCCTGTGTCGTCTGCCTTTTTCAGAGACCTCTAAAGGACAGGGGATCAATTCGGCGGTGATAGTGCGCGGTAGAAAACAATATTGAACAAACAAGTACAACTTGACCAGGCTTTAATGTCACACTATTGTTATTATATTCCGGTATAAAACAATCTAAAGGGTTACTTACATTATAATTGCATTTTCCATTGTTCAAGTGTAGTGCAGTCCCAAAATACGACTCCGCGTGTGCCAACGATCTTTCTCAAAGTGTTATAATATACAAAAGTGGTTTCGTTTCAGAAATTTCATCTTTATCGTGTCTTACGTTTTTGCTACACTTCTTCAAAAGAAGTCTTTCAGCACAATCTCTGTCTGTCAAGGTAAAAAGGGAGTTTATGGTTAACTTGCGCTACTAAAAACCTATGAAATTCAGGAAAAAAACTTTGTTAACAGGACGTTTTAGTTAAGTTGCGCTACTAAAAACCTATCAAATTCAGTAAAAAAAACTTTGTTAAAGGGACGTTATGGTTCAAAGTAAAACCGAAAAACCCCTGAAATTCGGCAGTTATGGTAAGATAAGCAACCATAACTCGCGCCACCGTGCACTGCTAACACTAACACCCAGGACATCAACGATGACATCACAAATGTATTTGATGACATCACTGATGACATCACATGTGCATTTACTTTTCATGAAAACTCTGTAGGAGGGATTCTTATAATGTTGACCTAGAAGTGTCAAGGATCATTTGAATAAATATCATGAGCTAATTAGTGCATTGATATGATATGATATGATATGGCATTTGTAACGCGCCTATACACAAGTGTTTCAAGGCGCGACGAGGCAGGGGGGGGGAACAAGGGGAGACAGACAACAATCCTACTAGGCCAAGTGTCATTCAGATCGCGCAAGGGCAGGGGGGACTGGGAAAAGTGCAAGGGGAAGGGGAGAGGGGAAAGTGCAGTACATGGTTAGTAGAAAAACAGATAAATAATAGGGCCAGCTGGTGGCAAGTGCAAGGAAGTGTAGTACATGGTTAGTAGAATACGAGATAAATAATAGGGCCAGCTGGTGGCAAGTGCAAGGTAAGTGCCGGGAGAAGGGGCTGTAGGATACAGAGACAGTCCCGTAGTGCAGGTAGGCAGGACCGAGATCGGTGAGTGGCCCAGTTGCAGATTCAGTGCAGGTTCAGTGATTTTAGCAGGGGACAGAGGGAGAGAAAGCAGAGGCAAAGAGGAAGGTTTTGAGGTGCTTCCGGAACCGGAGATGGTTCCCTCAAGTTTCAGGAGGCAGGAAGGCTGTTCCAGAGGAAGGCCCCTGCTGCGGAGAGAGATCTACCCCCAGCTCGTTGCTTGGAGAAGCGGCTGACCCTGAGGAAATTGGAGGTGGATGAGCGAAGAGCTTGAGAAGGAAGATATTTAGGAAGAGCGAGTTGAAGGTATTTTGGCCCAAGGCCCCAGAAGGCCTTGTGGACAATGCAGAGGGTTTTGAACTTGATCCTCGCAGCCACTGGGAGCCAGTGTAGTGATTTCAGTCCTGGAGAGATAGGGTCCCTGGGCTTGAGGCCAAGGACAAGTCTCGCAGTCCTGTTCTGGATGAGTTGCAAAGGGCGGAGAGTAGAGGCAGGAAGATTTAGATAGAGGCTGTTACAGTAGTCCAGCTTCGAGAGAACCAGGGCTCTGGAGACAGTGAGCTTCTGGGGGAAGGAGAGGAAAGGAAGGATACCTCTGAGAAGGTGTAGCTGGTAGTGTGACTTCTTAGAGATGTCAGATATGGGAGGAGAGAAAGAGAGTGTGGATTCGAAGATGACCCCAAGGTTTTTTGCCTTGCAGGTAGGAGCAGGAAGAGGGCCAAGGAAGGCCGGCCAGAGAGCTGCAGGGAAGGAGGGAGTGGGCGTGCCGATAAGTAGAATCTCAGTCTTACTGGCATTAAGGCAGAGGTCGTTGGCGGCGCACCATTCCTGGATAGCAGAAAGACAGTCAGAGATGAGGGAAGGGGAAGAGGAGGCCGAGGGTAGCCTGAAAATGAGCTGGGTCTCATCCACGTAGCACTGAAAGTTGGGGCAGAGAGCAGCGATGCGGTGAGCAAGAAGTGCCAGATACTGGTTGAACAGCCAGGGGGAGAGGTTAGATCCCTGCGGGACACCACACATAGAGAAAAAGATGTCAGAGAGGAAGGAACCCAATTGGACCTGGGAGGGTCGATTGGAGAGGACGGAGGTCAGCCACGCCAGAGCCTGACCAGTGATACTCAGGTTATCACAGAGACGGTTGAGCAGGATGGTGTGGTTGACAGTGTCAAAGGCAGAAGAGAGGTCGAGCAAAATGAGAACACAAGGGGTGTTAGAGTCAAGGTTTGAGAGCAGGTCCTCACGGATGTTCAAGAGAGCAGTTTCCGTGCTTCTGGCAGCTCTGAAGCCAAACTGATGGTCATGAAGACTACCAACAGATTCAGCATGGAGATTAAGCTGGGAGATAGCCAGTTTCTCCAGGAGCTTGCCCAGGAAGGGAGTGAAAGAGATTGGGCGATAGTTAGCTGGGCAGGAGGGGTCGGAAGAGGGTTTCTTAAGAAGGGGGTGCACAAGGGAGTGCTTGAGGGGGGATGGGAAGACTCCAGAGGCGAAGGAATGATTGCAGAAGTCAGCCAGGGCAGGAGCCAGGGCGTCGGTGTGGTCCTTGATAGTTTTGGAGGAACAGGGGTGGACCTGTTTTGACAAGACTTTCATAGATTGACTTGTCTCGAAACCTTGTCAGCAGAAAAAAAGGGAAAGGCAGAGAAGGATGGAGGAGGGGTGGCTGCAGAAGGGCCAGAGGGAGAGCAGGGAATAGAGGGGGGGGAGGTGATAGGAGTAGAGTGAGGACAAGATGGCCTGAGTTTTTGAAATGAAGTGAGAGGCCAGTGCCGTGCAGAGGGCCTGGGAGGGGACAGGAGAGGTGGAGACTGCAGCAGGGTTGGCCAGCTCCTTGCAGATTTTAAAGAGTTTGGCCGAATTGTTAGATGCCGTAGAGATGCGGGCTTGGATAAGGGCTCTCTTCTTAGTGAGAACGGAGAGCCGGTATTGCCTTTGGAGCAGGCGGCAGGCCAGTTTGTCAGAGGATGAACATGAAGCACGCCATTTCCTCTCTGCCACCCTGCACTTGCGTTTAAGGGTGACGAGAGTCATACCAGGAGTTACATTTGGCTTTGAGCTTCAGGCGGATACTCATGATAGGGGCAAGGATATCAAGGGTATCAGATATAGCACAGTGGAGAGTGGAGAGGGCTGTATCAGGGTGGGAGTCAGCCGAAGGAGGAGGGGGGCGAGAAGGTGGTAGCATAGCCTCAACTGACACACGCTTCATGGGTCGGATGACCGCAAAGGTGGGTGGCAGTGATGAGGGTGGCTTTGCCTGTGGGATAGGGAAGGTCAGGTGGGAGGATAGGAGAAAGTGATCACTCCAGGAGAGAGGAGTGGAGAGAGGGACAGTGAGGGGAAGGTCAGAAGAGATCAGAGCATCAAGAGTGTGCCTGCAGAATAGGTCGGCCCAGACGGGAGAATAGAGAGTGAGAGAGAGTCTCAGAGGTCGCGAAAGATCCAGAGGGAGGACAGGAGGCATCCAGGTGGATATTGAAGTCTCCAACAAAGACGAGTTGAGTGGTTGAGGACAGGAGTGAGGAGGAGAGGTCAGCCCACTCAGAGAGGAAGGAGGAAATTTGACCAGGTGGCCGATAGATAGTAGCCACGGTAAGGGAATGGCTAGGAGAGAGAGAGAGTCGGCAGACAAGGCTTTCAAAGGAGGAGTAGGTCTGCGTAGGAGTGGCAGTGGCAGGAATCCACTCAGGGAAGATAAGGGCCACACCCCCCCAGCACGGTTGGGCCTGGGCAAGGAGAGGATCTTGTAACCGTCAGGTAGGAGTGTGTCAAAGCTGGTGACAGAGCTGGCCGTGAACCATGTCTCAGTGAGACCGAGGGTGTCAAGGTCCAGTTCCTCAAGAAGGCGTCAGATATCAGAGGAATGTTTGACGGCAGAGCGAGAGTTGAGAGTGGCAATGTGGAGAAGGTTGCCATCCTTGAAGGACTTCCGGGGAGGGATACTTATCAGAGGTACGCCCTGTGGAGGTGAAGAAGAAGAAGAAGGAGCCAGAGAGAGGGCAGGGTGAGAGGGTGGAGGCAAGGTAGCCAAGGACAGGGAAGAGGGGACAGCAGGAGAGGAAAAGAAGTTGATGAGGTGCGGGAAGCGTCTATCAAAGAGTTGGAGGTTGGCCTGAGGGCCTTGGACCAAGACGGTCCCATTAGCGTAGACATTAATGATGGCCTTAGAGGAGCGGAAGGGGGCCAGGAGGACATCCCAACGGGTGCCACCATTAATGGGAGAAGAGGAGAAGGGAGAGAGCACAGAGACCATATGAAGGGTCCATAGGTCAGGGGAAGGCACGAAAAAGAGGATGTCAGTAAGAGTTTCCTTGGAGGAGGCACTGGTATAGGTGTCAGCGATAGGGAGGCCTGGGTTGGAGACCAGGATATCCTTTTTAAACTTTTTCCTACCAGATTTAGTGAGGAGAGCAGGATAGTCAATGGAGAAGCAGTTAGAGAAGATAGGAGAGATAGAGAGCACCATGGAATAAGGAGGGAGTGGGGCGGAAGACAGACGAGAGCAAGCGGACAAGAGTGAAAGCGGCAAGCCCTAGTTTACCACAATTACAGAGCAAAAGTAGCACAGTAAATACGAATTAGGTACCCAGTATAGAGGCCACCTAAGTTTGAGAGTCCTGCGAGGGGAGAAAAAATCCCTAGTTTACCACAATTACAGAGCAACAGTAGCACAGTAAATATGAATTAGGTACTCAGTATAGAGGCCACCTAAGTTTGAGAGTCCTGCGAGGGGAGAAAAAAGCTATGCATTGATATAAATAGCATTCTATTATGAAGTTCTATCCAGTATACTAAGCAACTCATGCAGAAATCTAGGCAGTGTGTGCAGTATACATGATGAAGGTGCAATATTCATAATCTAATATGTAATAAGTAGCTAATAAAACCCACTTAATACATAATTACACTTAATATAGACAAAACATAAAGAGACAACAACACATACAAATATGAGTATATACAGGGACAGAGAAGTAAGCAAAAAGCAGAAGTAGTAGCAGAAAGAGTTCATAACCAAACTGATTATCTTTACGCAGAGAAATGATTGCTCTGTTTCAAAGCTGCTACTTACTGTATCTATGTGTATCAAATGATGTCAGTGAACCCTAAGGAAAGGAGTGTGAGTACAATGTATACAAATATGAGCATATACAGAGAAGGTATAGTAATAAAAATAAAACTATGAGAAAGTGCTGATAACTCTAATGATTATCTTCATGCACAGAAAGGATTGCTCTCTTTCAAGCCTGTGTCTTCGGCTATATATATGTTTCATATGATATGACTTGACCCTAAGTCTTCAAATATAGTACCTTTTCAATTTTTACTTCCTGACTGTTACTGAAGAAAACTATGTGGCTTAGATATGTCAGTAAAGGAAAAAAAGGGAGAGCCAACCATGTGATGTCATCAGTGATGTCATCAATGACATTTGTGATGTCATCTTTGATGTCCTGGGTGTTAGTGTTAGCATTGCACGGTGGCGCGAGTTATGGTTGCTTATTTTACCATAACTGCCGAATTTCTGGGGGTTTTCTGTTTTAATTTGAACCATAACGTCCCTTTAACAAAGTTTTTTTACTGAATCTATATATATATAACATCTTTTGAATGTTCATATTCTGACTGTCAGTGAAGAAAAACACCTGGCCTAGATATGTGAGTGAGGAAAAGCAAGTGGCCCACATATGTGATGTCCTCAGTGATGTCATCAATGACATTTGTGATGTCATCTTTGATGTCCTGGGTGTTAGTCTTAGCAGTGCACAGTGGTGGCACGAGTTATGGTTGCTTAGCTTACCATAACTGGCAAATTACGTTTTTCGGATTTACTTGTAACCATAAAATCCCTTTAACAACATTTTTTCAGTGAATCTTAATATGTGTGTTTGCTTTCGATAAACTGGGTTTTCCAACAAGTTGCTCCATGTGCTGGTTGAAAATCATGAGTGAGATTATAGTACTTTACAACTGACAACCAGTGGTCATTATCTTATTGTATTGTCATTACTATTATTTTTAATAGGACCCATGGTCTCTAATTTATTTTCAAATTTGTTTATTGGCATTTATTATTTAGTACATTTACAGGACACCAAGCGTGTCCGTGCTTCGAGGATAATGAGCATTTCAGAATAAAACATTTAACAAATTAACATTACAACATTTAACTATCTCCCAGTGTTTTCCTGTTAAGGTGGGCTAAACACCTTACAAAGTTCAAAATTTCACAAGAGCTACTTTTTTCTGGTTGGTGAAAAGAGGTATGTTTTGATGATTTTTATAAAAGTTTAGATGAGGTTGTTGTGGTGCAGATGTGGATTGGTAGTGTTTTCTAGGTACTGGGACCCACTTGGTAGATGCCAGTTTTTGTGTACATGTTATTTTGCAGAGTGGAATGTGTATGAACATGTTCCTGACTTGGCTTGTCTGGTGTGTGTGGGTGTTGGGATTCCGTTTGTTATGAAACTAGGATGGGGTTTTGAGGTGGATGGTTTTATATATTATGCAAAGTGCTATGAAAGCAATCTCTGGGAACTGGGGAGGCGGTGGAGGTGGGCGAGAGCTGGTGCGATGTGCAAGTGCTTTAGCAGGTGCAGGATTAGCCTTGATGCTGCATTTTGTATGTCTTGCAGGTGGCTAGTTGGCTGCCCTGATGAGAACTAGTGCCTGGACTTCAGTGCAGAAGTTGTTAGGGAAATTATGTGCCTTATCTTGTGTAGGACATGTAGTTAGTTGCATGTTTTCGTAATGAATATATGTTGTGTGTGAAAGACAGGATGGGGTTGATGTTGATCCCTAGGGATGTAATAGTTGTGGAGAGGGTATGTGTGGGTTGTTTGTGTTGCGTTCTTTCTTCCAAGCATTGAGATCAGGTATTTGCCTGGGAGAGCAAATGAGGAGTATTTCGTTTTGGATGAGTTGAGTTTGAAGAAGTGAGTGGCCATCAAAGTGGTGATGGTGCAGAGACAGTTTTTCAGGGTATGGAGTTGTTAGGGGTAGTATTTCTAAAGTATATGTGTGTGTGTTGTCTGCACATTGGTGGACATGGATATAGTGGTTGCCAAGTGTCTGTCCAAGGGATTCAACTAGGTTGATTAAGGGTTTGGGCCAATATGAGGGCATGGAGACAAAATGGTTCCTATCAGTGAAGAGGGAGGTGAACCAGTTGAGAACAGTGCATGAGTCTTACATTCTTTAGGAAAGGAGGTTTAGAAGAATGGTGTGTTCAATAATATCAAAGGCTCTTGAGAGGTTCAGGAGTTTGAGGAATGCTGAATGTCCATCGTTAGTGATTTTGTTGAGGTCATCTAAAATAGGACGTGTAAAAGTCTCAGTGCTGCAGTGGGTTGAAATCCTGATTGGAAGATCTTAAAAGGGTTGTTTGTGGTGATGCATTGATGCAGCTGGCTTGTGCTGGAGTGTTCAATGGTTCTGGTGATGTATAACAGGATTGTGATGAGATGCAAAATTCAGATAGACACTATCAGGGAGTCAGGTAAACTCAGTATGTTATTGCTGTTAGATCTATCTGCAGCATTTGACTCAGTTGACCATATTAAACTATGTGCTACTCTAACAAATGACTTCTGCTTTTCTAATGATGCCACCCTCTGGGTGAAATACTTCTTAGCCGAATGCACCTGCAGAATAAGCATTGGTAAAGAGGCTGCCTACCCTATACATGTCCCCATTGGGGTACCCCAAGGATCCTGTCTCTCCCCCACTTTATACAACGTGTATACTAAGCTTCTCCTCTCGGCTTTAGACGGCATGGGTGTCATCTACACTAACTTTGCAGATGACACCCAGATCCTCATACCAATCTCAGGGGATTATGCTCAGGACACGGTGATCATCAACAAGATTTATGCCATAATCCAAAATTGGATGGCATTAAACAGCCTTTGCCTCAACAATGAGAAAACAAATTCTCATTGTGGGCTCCCAAAGTAAAATCAATGCCCTTCACTCAGACTACTCAACCATTAACATAGATGGTTCTTTGATCCCAGTATCTAAACAGGTCAAAACCTTAGGAGTTTATCTAGATACTAATCTAACAATGATCAGATATGTAAATGCTCTGTCATCTTACACATCCGAATTGATTGCCCTGAGTCAACAGTACCTCACACCCACCAACTGTATCACTCTAGCCAGAGCCTTAATACTATCTAAGTTAGACTACTATAATGTACTCCTACTAGGGATCTACAATTCCAACCTAGGGAAATTGCAATTCATGCAAATTAAAGCATTACGAGCAGCATTAGGAATTAAAAAGTCTGACCAAATCTCCAACATCAGGAGGGAGACTCACTGGCTGCCTATTAAGGCGAGAATCATTTTCAAAGATCTGCCAAGTGTGAGGTAGTCTTAGTAAATTATGGTAATGCTATCACCTTTTAGTGTGGGTGACATCTGTGGTGGATGAGGTATTGTGGGGGGAGCATGGCAGGGATGACATGTGTGTGATAGGGTTTTAGCCATGTCTCTATAATAAAAAGCATGTTTCAGGAGTGTGTGGAAATAGGGTTATTGATCCCAAGTTTGTGCGTAAGTGCATTGTGGCAGTAGAGGTGTATGCATGTAGTTAGTTCGGTGGAGTGTTATGCTGGAGTTTAATTTAAATGTTGTTTCTTGTTGTCTGAATTGTGTGAGGCATGTTTGGTGGCGCACAGTGGAAAGCAGGAGCTTACAGAGGACACAGAAGGACATTCTTACCCTTAGGAGGATAGCACAGGGGCAACACATTGGTCTTGGAAGCAAGACCACGCAGAGCAACAGAAGTTTGAATCCCGGTTCTGACTTAGAAACCTAACTCAAGTCTGGTGTTAAGCGCATTGATAAAAAACAATTAATTAAATACATACATTTGCTATGTCTGCCCTTTGCTCTTGATGCCCAGTTGATTGAACACTGTGTCGACTCCAGTGAATTTGTCACCTCTCCCCAAAGGGGGAGCCACCCTCTGTGAGAGTAGGGAGGTGGTTGACTACACTTAACACTCCCTAGGGTAAGCAGGTCCCCTATGGAGGTGACTTTGCCTTTAAGAACAGGGAAACCCCAGGAAGACATTTGAGGAAGTTAAACTCAAAACCTACTTGAAACAAAAACAGGGGAAAAAAGAAAAGTCTTGAGTCCTATCTGGAGAAAATGGCAGTGATCTGCTATAAGGAGAGCAAGTGTAGCACAATGTCTTTCAAAGACATTTTGTATACTCATCAGCACATGTCTTTTTAGGGGTATTCAACTACTGTTCGACATGTTTTGTGGTGGCCCATTTAAGAAATGGGCCAAACATTAAAAGCAGATCCTTGTCTACCATTACCCACAAAAATATATCCAGCACTTTCTTTATTTGTTTCACTTTTCATTCATAGTTGACCATGGTGTGGGGGCTGAGAGAAGTATGATTCTAGATGCCAGCACCCATAAAAGCACATTGAAGGCCTGGTGAATAAGCACAAGTGTGCACAGGCTGTAGAACCTGCAACGCCACCATCAAAACTAAAATAAGCCTTGAGTGGCATTTGGGGGAGAATGGAGAGTGTGGCACAACTTGGGCGGTATGGGTAGAGGCCCCTGTTAAAATGAACAAGCAAGCATTTGGGCATGGGGCAGGCTATGTTTGCATTCTGAGAAGCGAGAGAGGGCTGGGCCGCAGCAAAGGTATGTCTATCAGCTGCACCCCACATGTGGAGTGTAAGGATTGCTAATTGGGCACCGCACAGATAGGTTTCAGGGAGAGCCACATCCAGTAAGAGTCAGATATATGTAAGCATTTAGTAAATAAGTGTTGACTATACGTTGGTGTGGACTTAACTGGAATACCCCATTAATATTCAATGTGTGGAACAGTTAAACACATGTGAACGTTTTTGATCATCAAATGGTAGGTAGATTTACAAAAAAATGGGGATGAATAGACACACATCCCTATAACAAGTGTGAAGGATTTTGCACCTAGCGCAGGGCAGGACTGTGCTGAGGGTTGTTGAAAAGTGAAGAACAAGGGGCAACAATATGTTGCCAGTGTCAGCAATATGAACTATTTCCCCTGTGAAATGTCAGCCATATGTACAATGTCCCCTGTGGATTTCCAAGTGGCTCTTTCTGTGATGCTTCTGTATCTGGATTCATATTTCTGTTCAAAATTACTGGTGTTGATGTGTGTTTACATTTGCAGCGCTAAGGCCATAACCAGGATCTTTCTCAGACTTGTGAGGTGTGTGATGTGTTGGTTGTTTGTTGGACAATAAGGGTTCATTGTCTGTTTCTTGAATAGACCAGATTCCCATAACAAGTGGGTGACTGGCAGCAGCAGAAAGAGTGTGTTTTGTTCAACAAAGCCATGAGCACACTTCCCCTCTGTATGGTTCAAAAGATCTGTCATCTCAGAATCAATGCTCTCCCTCAAACCACATATGAAACCAGAAAAACGTGTTGCCACCAGGAATGATTCGATATGTCTATGATTCAAGACAGTCATTTTCACTTCCACAGACCCCATACAGGTTATGCTGCGGTAACATTAATTCATTAGAGAATCATTAATATGGCATATCACTTTGCATTCGGTAATCTGATATACTAATCAGACCAAAATGTTATCACAGTTAAAAATGTATTGTATGCAATGTGCTGTAACTATAACAAACATAAATGAATCACATGTAATTATAAAATGCTGCCAAAGTATACAGGACACAAGTACAACATACATATACTCAAACGCTAAGCAGAGAAAAGGAAAAAAAAGAAGTCCATAAATATTTAACAACTGTACCTAGTCTGAAAGGGAACACTTCAACAGTACACACGCGGCACCACAGCGAGCCCTATGTTAAATAACAAAGGTCAGAAGCACCTAATCTGAATGAGCCACTCTTGTCAGTGCCAATGCTGTATGTTAAAAAGCTTATAGATAGCTCAGTGAATTAGCCGTATAACGTGTACCATATGTTTCAGCTGGACTCTTAAATTTAAACACCTTCATCAGAACCAAATATGCCTTACCCTGAAAATAAGTCAAAACACATATGAACAAATGAGTAACAGAGCACTTTGTGAAATAGTGACTAGGATTACCATACCCCCAACCAAAAAAACTAGTGAGGGAATGAAAGGAAAACTCACCAATAGTTTAAGAATTTGTCAACCATTGTAAGGACAAGGGTCAAGTGTCACATCGTGGGGTAGATGGCGAGTCTGGGATCGGTACTGTCCGCCATAGATCCTGCCGTCACGTTCCTTTTCCCCTGCGTGTTGCAGGTCTAGTCTTTCTCCACTCGCGTACGCGACCGGGAGCTTTTAGCCTTCCACTTCCGGGTCGCGTACACGTTGCAACGCTCCCGGGTTGTCCGCTTGCTTTGCCTCTCTAGGAAGCCTGTGTTACCTCCGCCCGTTCCTGCAGTTTTCTTCCTCCCCTTACTTTCGTTTCCTTTCCCCCTTTTCTTCCCGTCTCTCTCTCTCTCTCCCTCTCTCTTTCCTTCGTTCCGTCTCCCCTCCTCCTTTTTCTGTCTACTTCGCTACTCTACTCCCATTCTGCTCTTCCTTCCTTCTCTCACCTGCTATTTGGTTCTGCCTCAGCCTTCTGCTGTTGTGGAGCATATTATCATCCCGTGTACCGACCTTGCCTGCTATTTTGGACTGCCTCAGCCTCCCGTTTTGTGAACTGTTCCTCTTCCTGTGTACCGACCTTGCTTGCTATTTTGGACTGTCTTCGCCTTCCGTTTCTGTGGACATTGGTCCTTCATTTGAAGCTTACCCAACCTGCTTACAGATCACAACCTGAAATCTTCCACTAGGGGTTTTTGGAGCCTTTGGCTTTTTCCCCTTATCCGACGGTTACGGAGGATCTTTCACCGCCTTACCTATACGGTGTCGCGGTGGCGTCCTTTCGTGGCCGTCCATATCTTCATAAAAAAAAAGGAGAAACCAGGAAACAAGGAAGGAAAGAAAATCAGGAAAAAAGACAGAGGTGAGGAGGAGGGGGAGGAATTTGAGACTGAAACTTCAGTTGAAGAAGAGGACATTGCTGACCTTTGTGATAGTTTGCAACGCCCCAATATCAAAATGGCAACTCCTCAACAGATTCAAGAACTGATAGCCGCTGTACAGAACCTGAACTTAGAGGTTCAGAACCTAAAAGGTGCCAACGCTGCTTTACAACAGCGGGTGACAGAAAGAGAGCGCCTTTCAACAGATCTACCTCCCCTTCCTTTAGTCTCCGGCAAATTCGATGGGGCCCCCAAAAGGGTCAAAGAATTTTTGGACGCTTGTAATCTTCACTTTTCTTTTCGTACGCAGACTTTTGACTCTGACCACGCCAAAATTGGCTTTATGATTACACATATGACTGGCAATGCCCTTGCTTGGGCCACCCCTCTAGTGAACCGAACTGACCCGGTGCTGCAAGATTATAATGCCTTCAAAACTGTGTTACAACATACCTTCTTACGGACCGAGAGTACTTATTTGGCGTCTGAAGATTTACTGGATATACGCCAGGGCAATTCGGATTTGCTTACTTACATCACGAACTTCAAGCAGGTTGCTTCTAAAGCAGGATGGCAGGAACAAGCTCAGTACGCTATCTTTCGACGTGGGTTGAGAGAGGACCTTAAAGATGAACTGGCCCGGATCGCTCGTCCAACAATGTTTGATGATCTCGTGACTGCTACGCTTCGTATTGATTTTCGTATGACTGAGCGACGTGCTGAGAAACGGAAATCCAAACCCTATGTGTCTCTTCCTTTGGATCCCCTTCCTCCCATCCCTACATTCTCTACAAGATCCAATAGAGAAGAACCTATGCAGATAGGGACTACTCGTGCTCCACTTACTCCTGAGGAGCGAAAGAGGCGCAGAGAAGGAAACCTGTGCATGTATTGCGGGGCTTCTACTCATCTACTTAGGGACTGCCCAGACGTCCCTCCAAGACGGTCGGGAAACGGTCGCCCTCGGTGAGTGTCAGGACTAACTTCCGAGGGACTTCTACTAGTCCTTATGTTACTCTTTCGGTCTCTACGCCTGCGATCCCAGAAGATGCTCGCCTCATGATTCTATCAGTAACTCTATTACTGGGCGACTCGGAGATTCAGGCTCAGGCTCTATTGGATTGTGGCGCCGCCGGCAATTTCATGGATACCTATTGGGCCACTCAGAAGTGTGTGCCTCGCATTGCCAAGAAGGAGGACCAGAAGGTGGAGGGGGTCGACGGCGAACCTTTAAGCTCTGGCCTAATAACTCACACCACGGAAGAACTAATGATGTCAGTCCAACAACATACTGAAAAGATCTCATTCGACCTTATCCGTGCAGCCCACTTCCCTATCATCCTTGGGATAGGCTGGTTACGGAAACACAATCCCAAAATAGATTGGACAAAAAATCTCCTTAGTTTTCACTCTGCGATCTGTAAGTCTGAATGCCTACCGGAACCTAGATTCGAGGTTGTCAAGACATCAAGTTGTTGTGAGTCCAGAACCGTACATTGTCTACCCACCTATCTTCAAGAGTACACCGAGGTAGTCACAGAAAAGATACCTCTGGAATTGCCTCCACACCGTCCTGAAGACTGTGGGATTGATCTCATGCCAGGGGCCCTGGTCCCCTTTTGTCAGATGTTTCCCCTGTCTCTGGAAGAAAAACAGTATCTCAGGGAATATCTGGACAAAAATCTAGCCAACGAACTTATTAGACCATCAAAGTCTCCGGCAGGGGCCTCATTATTCTTCATACCCAAGAAAGAGTCACAAGAGCTACGTCCCTGCATAGATTACCGGGGACTAAATAAAGTAACCATCAAAGACCGATATCCCATGCCTCTCATAACAGAGATCATTCAAGCGGTACATGGCTCCACCATCTTTACAAAACTTGACCTAAGGAACGCCTATCACTTACTTCGAGTCCAAGCCGGAGATGAGTGGAAGACTGCCTTTCGGACTCCATTCGGGCTATTTGAATATCAAGTAATGCCCTTTGGCTTAGTCAATGCTCCTTCCATATTTCAACGCCGGTCAAGCCGGTCAAGTGGCACAGCGAGTAGAGCGCCCGCTTTGACACCCGTGCAGAGCCTGTTAACGCAGGTTCGAATCCCGGCGGGGCCAAACTCAGCCTTTCATCCTTCCGAGGTCGATAAATGAGCACCACACACCGTGGGTAATAATAAGCAGCGCTCAGATACCTGAGGGTTTGTAGCGCTATAT
This sequence comes from Ambystoma mexicanum, assembly GCF_040938575.1. Taxonomy (NCBI): domain Eukaryota; kingdom Metazoa; phylum Chordata; class Amphibia; order Caudata; family Ambystomatidae; genus Ambystoma; species Ambystoma mexicanum. Next base: position 359,619,856 of record NC_090940.1, read on the forward strand.
AAAAAAAAAGCCTAAAAAGCCTAACGCTTCATGGATCGCCTATTCTCAGATCTACTATGCCATATTACCATCGTCTATCTGGATGACATTTTAGTGTTTTCTCGGACACCAGAAGATCACAAAGAACATGTCAGAGAAGTCTTTCAACGTCTCAAAGACAATCATCTTTCCGTCAAACTGAACAAATGTGTTTTTTCTGCTTCCTCTATCTCCTATTTGGGGTTTATCCTTTCCAGCAGAGGTATCTCAATGGACCCACAGAAGGTCACATCTATTCTAAATTGGCCTTCGCCGAAATCAGTAAAGGAAGTACAGAAGTTTCTAGGTCTTGCTAACTTCTATCGGAAGTTCATTCCAAACTTCTCCCATAGAGTGTTACCCATCACATCTTTACTGAAGAAGTCTTCTATGCCGTTCGCTTGGTCTGCTGCAGCCGAGGAGAGTTTCCATCTTCTCAAGGAAGACTTTTGCTCCGCCCCAGTTTTACGGCAACCGGATCAGGGTCTTCCTTTCATCCTGGAGACTGATGCTTCGGCAGCGGCAGTTGGGGCAGTCCTACTTCAAGCACATAACAATCTCGAATATCCTGTCTCTTATTTCTCGAAAACACTCAATTCTAGTCAAAAGAATTACTCAGTCATCGAACGAGAACTACTTGCCATGAAACTGGCGTGTGTCGAGTGGAGACATCTGTTGCAAGGAGGCATTTTTCCGTTTACCATCAGAACTGACCACAAGAATCTGCAAGTGTTGAAGCAGTTTGAGTGTTACAACACCCGACAAGCAAGATGGGCACACTTTTTTGCACAGTTCGACTTCAACGTCACATACATTCCCGGAGAACAGAACTTGGTGGCGGACGCACTGTCTCGTCGCAGTGATTACCTTGCAGAGACAGAAGGCTCCAGAGAATTGATGTTTCCCAAGACCAAACAGATCGGAGAACTATCTACGTTCCTTAAGCAAGTCAGAGATACTTCTAAAAGGAATTTCGAAAGGGATCTTCACACCGTCGATACCAAGTACGACATCAAGGATGGGTTCTATCTGGTAAAGGATAGATTGTATCTACCCACATCGGACCAGAGGAAGACGGCGCTGTTATGGTGTCACGATTCTAGGATTGCAGGACATAGAGGCATCAAAGGAACCCAGGAATACCTCCTAAGGCATTTTTATTGGCCTAACCTGAAGGAGGACGCCAAGGAGTATGTACGATCCTGTCTTATTTGTCTCCGCAACAAAGTGTCACACCAAAGACCCATAGGATTATTGGAGTCCGATGACGTTCCTGCAGGTCCTTGGTACACCATATCTACAGATTTCATCGTCGAGTTACCCAGGTCTCAGGGTTGCACTTGTATCATGGTGGTGGTAGACTCCTTTTCCAAACTGGCTCACTTTTCCCCCCTATCTGGCATTCCCTCCGCTGCTGAAATGGCAGAGGTTTTTCTGAAAGATGTATTTCGCCTACATGGAATACCGACTAAGATCATTTCCGATCGGGGAAGCCAATACACCTCACGCTTTTGGAAGACCTTTTGTGAGAAATTGGGCATAGAAAGAGCCTTATCTTCGGGTTTCCACCCTCAGACCAATGGTCAGACGGAGCGACTTAATGGAACCCTCGAACAATATCTAAGATGTTTCATCAACCTACAACAGGACAATTGGGTTCCCCTTCTACCCTTGGCCGAGTTCTCATATAACAATTCCGTCCATTCTGCACTTGGTATAAGTCCTTTCTTTTGCACCTATGGCTATCATCCACATTCCATTCCACCCATCTCGTTAACCTCCTCGCACATACCCTCGGTGGATTCTTCCCTTACTCACATTCAAAAGGTTCATGTTGAGGCCAAGTTGAGCCTCCAGGAGGCACAAGATCGTTATAAAACCCAGGCTAACAAACATCGCAGACAAGTCCCAGGGTGGAAAGTAGGATCCCGAGTCATGCTGTCTACGAAATATTTACCCCGGTGGGTGCACCCCTCTAAATTCTCTCCCAAGTTCTTAGGTCCTTACAAGATTACACACAAAATAAATCCTGTTGCATTCCGCCTTCGACTTCCTGTTAGTCTCCGAAGGGTTCATCCCGTATTTCATGCGTCTCAGTTAAAACCCTTTGTAGAAGACATCTGGTCCCGGAAGTCTAAACCCAATCATCTGCCTACTGACCCTACACAAGAAGAGTATGAAGTCGCTCAGATATGCGATTCACGATATCATAGGGGTAGATTAGAATATCTGGTAAGATGGAAGGGATATCCATGTTCAGAAAATACTTGGGAGCCAAAATCCCACATCACTGCCCCTCGATTGTTACGTCAATTCCACCGTTTTCATCCAGGGAAACCGGGGGGAGTGTGCTTTCGGAGGGGGCATACTGTCACATCGTGGGGTAGATGGCGAGTCTGGGATCGGTATCGACACTGTCCGCCATAGATCCTGCCGTCACGTTCCTTTTTCCCTGCGTGTTGCAGGTCTAGTCTTTCTCCGCTCGCATACGCGACCGGGAGCTTTTAGCCTTCCACTTCCGGGTCGTGTACGCGTTGCAACGCTCCCGGGTTGTCCGCTTGCTTTGCCTCTCTAAGAAGCCTGTGTTACCTGCGCCCGTTCCTGCAGTTTTCTTCCTCCCCTTACTTTCGTTTCCTTTCCCCCTTTTCTTCCCGTCTCACTCTCTCTCTCCCTCTCTCTTTCCTTCGTTCCGTCTCCCCTCCTCCTTTTTCTGTCTACTTCGCTACTCTACTCCCATTCTGCTCTTCCTTCCTTCTCTCACCTTCTATTTGGTTCTGCCTCAGCCTTCTGCTGTTGTGGAGCATATTATCATCCCGTGTACCGACCTTGCCTGCTATTTTGGACTGCCTCAGCCTCCCGTTTTGTGAACTGTTCCTCTTTCTGTGTATCGACCCTGCCTGCTATTTGGACTGCCTCTGCCTCCCGTTTTGTGAACTGTTCCTCTTCCTGTGTACCGACCTTGCCTGCTATTTTGGACTGTCTTCGCCTTCCGTTTCTGTGGACATTGGTCCTTCATTTGAAGCTTACCCAACCTGCTTACAGATCACAACCTGAAATCTTCCACTAGGGGTTTTTTGTGCCTTTGGCTTTTTCCCCTTATCCGACGGTAACGGAGGATCTTTCACCGCCTTACCTATACGGTGTCGCGGTGGCGTCCTTTCGTGGCCGTCCATATCTTCATAAAAAAAAAAGGAGAAACCAGGAAACAAGGAAGGAAAGAAAATCAGGAAAAAAGACAGAGGTGAGGAGGAGGGGGAGGAATTTGAGACTGAAACTTCAGTTGAAGAAGAGGACATTGCTGACCTTTGTGATATCAAGGCAGAACTGCGCATGGTCAGCGTCCAGATGGTCCACAGAAAAAAGATATGTACAACCAAAATGCACAAGAAGGCATGTAATCCCGGAGAAAGAACTCACATAAGCTATATGCATAAAAGGTTCTGCATAGGAACAGCTTACTCTACACTATAAGCAGTACAGCATAGACATACAGAACCGCAAGCTGCTAGGAATCCTTCACGGAAAAAGTAGGTCACAGCATCCAATGGTTTAGAGGAAGTGTTCTGCTAAAAAAAGAGCAAACATGCAATTTAATAACAAATAGGCGAACTGAACAGAATCTAGTTAAAAAGGAAGACATAAATCCAACCATTTCTCTAGGGAGGACCATGAAGTTGACACACAGTGCTCTCGCCTCTGAAACTGGTATGCACGGTCAGGACCGGTGCTATCACCGGTCCTGACCGTGCATAGGTTAGGCAAGGTTAGGCGCTTACCTATATGTGGAAATGTTAGAGCGGCAAATTGCTGCTTTAACACCTCCACACCAATTTTATACTAACTGCCTTGCCTGTGATAGCACCCGCCCTGGCTGTCTGCAGGCTGAGGCTGGCTGCAGCATCAACAGCAGACCAGGCTGCGCCGCCACGCTGCAAAGGTTGGGGTCGGGTCAAGGTCACAAATGGCATGGGCGTCCCAGCGCTGGGACGGTCCGGCACCTGCGCATTTGTACTCAACGCGGCAGGCCATGAACGAAGCACCATATGTGCCCCCTCACCTCGAGTCTTGACCGATCGTTGTGATGGTCATGGTCTGAGTCTATCAGGGAATGATGCAGTGCACTGTGCAGCCTGGCTGAGTCCCCTGCCCTGAGTCTATTAACTTGAATTGTTCCACCGTTGGGACCGTCCATCAAATGTGGTGGCCTGCGTACCATGACTGGAGACCAGCAGCAGCCTTTTGCTGTGCGGTGCGCCAGGCCGGTGAGTACCTGTTGCATAGGCCATCCATCCTGGACATGGCGGCCCCTGTTGTGCTGTGAGAGCAGTCCTGGGGCTGGGCCCTGCCTGTACTGGAGCCTGTGCTGAGAACAGTCCGATGTCACCCAGATGAGGACTCCACACTAATTGTATACTGCCTTGGCTTGATAGGATCGACCCTGCTTCCTTCGCACACTCCCTCCTCCTCTTCAAATCCCTCTAGCAGGAACTGGTACCTATGTTAACATGTGTGCTCTGCTGTACTGCACGTGCAACACTTGGACACTGACACTGTGCAGATTGCATGCTTGTGTGTGTCCTGTGTCTCCTTCACACTCCACTAAACAAAAGTAAGTGAGTCCCCTGCAAACACCTTTAAAACAGTCTGGGTTGCACGCCCATCTGTACCCTTAATCTAACTACACTGACCATAACAGTGGAAAATAGCACGGAGTGTAGGCAGAGTTGCGTGCGTGCAATATATTATGCATTAATTTAGCTCGCTTTGTTAACACGCCTGCTCTACACGCCTGCTGTAGACACCCCACTTGTGTGCAGTGCAAACTCTTCCGGTCAATGGCACAAATGCAAGAAGGACCGACTCCACCCTTCAACCTTCCAAGGTCAATAAATAACATGGCTGCCATTTCTTTCCTTGGGGCAACACTTGTTCTTGACAGAGCCAGGACCTCGAGTAATGTAGCCAGTTTCCCACGCTACCCATTTGGGGATTCGGAATATAGCTTTTCAACGCATCCAGGGGAGCTGGAGGCAAGAAATTCATGGAATGCCCCAGGTGTAATAAATATGGGATGTTTACTGAGACACTGGAATGCAGACAATCCCAGTGTTCCTGCAGGTCGCTGAGTCTTCAAGATTCTCAGACACTGTTTTAGTGATTACATCAAATGCGAGGAACATGGGTGGGTCAAGTTGTCCCATCTGCCTTCGTGGGGCACTTGTGCCCATTTGAGCTTTCAGTCCATTGACTACCTAAAGCCATGCTAATCCCTATAGCCAACCATTGCCACCCACTTCCTGCCCAAAAAGCATCCACTCCTGGGTTGTCTTTGAGCTCGCTTTACTCAAGCCAATAGCCCCACATTGCAAAAGGTCATCTCAGAGTCAGCCCTCGGCCCCATCAGTCAGGCTGCACCAACGCCAAAAGATGTTTAGTGTAAGTGCAGTTCATTACTGCTCGGTCACAGCACTGCTCAAGTAGATCACTTAGAAATACAGTTGTTGTTTAAAAAAGAAAAAGGAGTAGGTGGTTGTGAGAGGTGCTGGCCTATCACACTTCCTCTAGTACTGGACTGCAAGGTAACCTATTTAACGGAACATCATGACACTAATTTATTTAGTTTTACTTTTTTTATTGTTCATGTATACAGTGCTTATACACAAGTGGAGTGCTTCAAAGCACTTCAAGGCAGGAAGGGAGCAAGGAAATATAGTAATCACCGTTAGGCAGAGTATGCTAGTTTTTCTGTCAATCACTCGGAAACTTCAAGGCCTAACAGCATTTCACCTAGTGCAATTGCATGAAGTGTTAAAGTAGCAACCAAGCTGGGGAGAACAGACACAAAAGGGGGCGGGGGACAGGACAGTATGCAGTGATTATCATGAATACCAAAATAACTAATACCATTATAACAAAACTAAAATAACGAATTCCAAAATATTGAATTCAGAAAAAAACTAAAAAAGGGGTTTGGAGGGGGCATAGTGGTTTTGGGGTTGGGGGAAAACTATTATGAACATAAAAATGGGGGGCGTTTGGGGCAGAACCCCCCAAAAAATAACAATAAAGGAATTTGTTATTTTGTAATTCGTTGTCATGGTGTTCGTTATTATGGTATTTGGATTTGTTATATTTACATGTAACCGAGAGAACAGACAAACAAACTAGTCATGGTACATTTACGTCATGCTTGCGTACAGACAGAGGTGCGAGGAAGGAGGGCCTGATGGGAACAAATGTGGTCAGTCGAGCAGGGCGCTGGGTTAAGTGCAGAGAGGTTGCCCCACTCATGGAGCGTGATCTGAAAGTGCAGTAATGCTGAACATAGTGCAGTGTCCCGGATGCAAGTGCAAAAGACTGGTGGGGGAGCCTGGGACCTGTAATGCTCTGGAGGTGAACCAGGCAGTGGCATCGCTAGGAGGGTGTCTGGGGGGGCCAGGGCCCCCTGTGAAACCCTGTGCCCCCCTGTGCCCCCCTACCTAAGACAAGCAGTGACCATGTTATCCCCCTACTTTTGTCTGTGCCCCCCTACATTTGTCTTTGGCCCCCACTGTGCCCTTCCGAAATTTGATTCCTGGCGACGCCACTGGAACCAGGCAACCAGTCAGCAAAACTGAACAGAGTTAGGGAGGAGAAGGAGGGTGGAGAGAAAAAAAACAGAGGTTAGCAGGGGAGAGGGAGAGTGAAGGAGGAAGAGGATGGTCTTGAGGAGTTTACAGAACTTAAGGTGCTCTGGCTCAAGACGGAGAGAGGCAGGGAGGCTGTTCCAGAGGGAGGCACCTACAGAGGATAGAGACCTTCCCCCAAATCTCCGTTTGTGAAAGTGGCTCACCCGCAGAGAGTTGGAGGAGGATGAGTGGAGGACTCTAGAGAGAGAGTATATTTAGGAAGAGAGCGTTGTAGATAGTGCAGGTTCCGGCCCCAGAAAGCCTTGTGGATTATGCAGAGGATCTTGAACTTGATCCTTGCAGCCACAGGGAGCCAGTGGATGGATTTCTGCGCCGGAGAGATGCCGTCCCTGGGCTTGAGGCCAAGGATAAGTCTCATGGTTCTGTTCTGGATGAGTTGTAGAGGACAGAGAGTAGAGTTAGGAAGACTGAGAAAGAGACTGTTGCAGTAGTCCAGCCAACAGAGAACCAGGGCTTGCGAGGTGGTGAGTCTCTGTGGAAAGTGAGAAAATGCAGAATACCTCTCAGGCGGTGCAGTTGGTAGTGGAACTTTTTGGAGATGTCTGAGATGTGAAAAGTGAAGGAGAGATGACCCCTAGATTTTTTACCTCATTGGTAGATGAGGGCGCAGTGCCTAGGCAGGTCGGCTAGTGTGAGAGTGCGAAAGCGGGAGCAGGGGTCCCAATGAGTATGATCTCTGTCTTACTGGCATTCAGGCAAAGATCGATAACAGCAAACCAAGACTGACCTGCAGATAGACAGTCAGGAATGAGCGAGTAGGAGGAGGAGATTGAGGGCAGCCTGAAAGAGAGCTGTGTGTCATCCTCATAACACTGAAAGTTAGCGGTAAAGGTAGAGATCCTGTGGGCCAAGGGGGCCATGTAGATAATGAAAAAAACAGAGGGATAGGTTAGATCCCTGGGGCCCACCACAAGTAGAGAATGTAATAGAGGAGAGAAATGACCCAAGTTCCACCTGGGAGGGCCAGTCAGAGAGAAAGGAGGTGAGCCACGCAAGTGCCTGATCTGTGATGCCCAGGGTATCACGGAGTAGGGTGATCAGGATGTTGTGGTTTACCATATCGAAAGCAGAAGAGAGGTCGAGAAGAATGAGGACAGAGGGAGAGTTAGAGTCAAGATTTGAGAGCAGGTCTTCACGGGTGTTCAGAAGAGAAGTTTCCGTGCCTCTGGATGCTCTGAAGCCAGACTGATGGTTACGGAGACAACCAAAAGATTTGGTGTGGAGGATAAGCTGAGTGATAGCAAAACAAAAGAAAGCCAGACTGTGTTTACTTTACTTTATCAACGAGCATCAGTCATCAATACAAGCAAAGCCTGCTGTGTGCATCCCTTCTACAATAAGTGTCACACTGACATGAACGATTCATGCACTGAATCCCTTTGAGTCCCTTTGAAAAATAACCCTGCACAAGCGATTAGCTCTTGGTTGCTGTTCCTGGCCATCTCCCAACCTGCCATCACATGCTGCTAGCATGTGTGCAGCTGACACACACCGCATCCGAGAGCCTTCACAAGGCAGCCATCCTGCCCGGATAAAGTGTACCAGCGACATGCTACTGCTCTTGCAATTTAATGTGAAGAAGGTCCATTGGAATCCATACACAGCAGAAGACGTGAATAATGGGTTGCAGCAATCAGTAACAAAATGGTGATGGTTGGTTAGAATGGTTAGGACCTGGAAAGATCATGGTGGGGGGTGCCAATCTGACAGTTTGCCTAGGGTGGCAAAATTCCTTGCACCGCCCCTGTCGACGGTGCAACGATCAAGTTGTGGTGGTTCAACGCAAAAGACCTGAGTAACGTCAGCTAAAAGACGCACGCTGGCTTAGTCACCTGATAAGCGAAAAAGGCAAAATAAACAAAGGCAACGTGTGTGCTTTCAAAGCTAATCGTCAGCACATGAATAAGAGGTAAATAACATGCATATGAGTATGGATTCGGAAAGAAGCCCCACCCAACACTGAGTGTATTCCTAGAAGAAAATATCCAAAAACATGTACAAACTTCCAGATGAGGTGAGTACAGTTCCATGCATCTGTACTCCGCCGAATGGAATGTAGTGGCTGGACTCTAACAGACAGTCACTAAAAGGTATGATCAACTAGCCTTACTTGTAACTCCAATAATGAATGAGATCAGCCAAATGTGGGAAGCAGGAGAGAGGCATAAAATGCTAGAGCATACTCTAATTTATATTGGTGGAATCAGCTGGTCATTGAAACCTGTAAGGTGCATTCACATCCTGTGACTCCAGCATGCTTCCTTAAGAAGCAGAGCCCGTTGGACATTTATGGTCCCTTTAGCTACATACACAATCCACTTCCACAAGCCACAAGAAAATGATGACCTATGGCTTAAAACACGTCTTTGTGTTTGTGACCCCTTCCCTTTCCCAATCCTCTTGGCATAGCATTGCCAACAAAAGGTAAATACTCCTTCTGAATTGTATTCAAATGTATTTGGTGTGTTCTCTCCTGTATCCGGACACACATCTTTGTAACTACTTGCTTCCTCATTATCGATACCCATGTAAATGGACTAATACTAATTCTTCTGCTCTTACAGCCATGTGGCATGGCTTTTGAATGTGAGGACGCCTTTTTCCATCACCAATCATAGGAGCCTTGAAGGATAGTCCTTGTATGGTGTTCCCAATGTAAAGCCGATGGTAACAGCAGACCAGAAGTAAAATGTGATCTCCTGCTTTTTTGTTTCATAATGTTGATTCAGCATATCTTGGTTGTGGCACAGATTTCAATGTTTTTGGCAAGGCCCGGTCGAGGTGGAGACTTATTCATTGCTTGAATGATTTGACAGGTTCCCTGATTTTATGGTTTACTTCACCTTTAGTGTTTTGTTATATGCGTGTTGTGATGGTGATCATTTTCCTCTACCAGATGACCATATTTTCCAGATGTAAGGGGTCAGCATTGGAGTCCTTCTTTTCTGATGTGTAAGCAGATTTTGGACTTCCCATTATTGATGGGAGCATGAAAATGAAAGTGGCATGCCAGTGGTTGCACAGAATGTAGATGCACAATTGCAAGATATATACTAGCCGGGAAAGAAACGTTTGATGATTTATCATACAATGGTTGCAGCCATTCTGTTTTGTCAGTAGCACTCCCACAACTGCCCTAAACATCAGGTAATTGCCCCAGTAAACACCACTAACTGAGATAATAACTTGCTTTCCACTATTAGGTGTATCCAGAGATGCCAATGTATACTGTTGGGGATTGTGGAACGTGTTTGTGACAATTAATCTGCATTAGTAGCAGTACGGATAACAAATATAGGTATTTATCTCTGCAGGCATGCTTTATTTAAAGAACATTTACCCTTACATAGCAGGGGCATATCTTCAATATGTATAAGTCTTCCCAAAGGCTCACCCACATAGGAAGGTTCTGTCTCCAATTGTCTAAGTCCCCCAACAAGCAAGACCTAGATCTGCAATGTTGCTTTGCTCCTGTGATAATGCTGAACAATGGCACAAGCGATGCGTATAATTGATCTTCGCAAAGGATTGATTTATTCAGCATTGGAATAGAGTAGGGGTTGGAGCAAATGTCTAAAGGAACTATGGGAAATTAAAAGAACATTCCTAAAGCAAACAGTGGAAGAATGGGATAGAAGAAAGTGTTTTGTTCCCCCCAGAATTGTGCATCTCTAAAGATGAATGTCATAATATTAAAGTTGTTAACTGTAGGATATTTTGTGTAAATTTGGGGTTTTGCGGGGTGGTCACAGCAACTGCACCCCTGGCTGATGTGCAGGCAGCAAATAGCAGGGCACGTGGGCAGCAGGCAGGCAGGCAGCAGCAGATGGCAGGTGGGAGCATGCTCAGGGCTCTAGGGGGCAGTAATTCAGCCTTCTGGGCAGGAGCGTGGTCTTCCATGTGTTGTCGCATGGCCAGCTTGATACTGAGTGATTTGGCACATCAGCATGTAATTCGAGGAAAGGCCCTTAGCGCGTAAGCGCGTCTGTGATGTGACGCGCAAGGGCGTTTCCCTCAACACGGGTGCATGTTCATTGTACACATGCAAAAACTGCACATCCGAGTGTCAGCTCATGTAATTGAAGGAATGGGCCTTAGCGTGTACACGCGTAAGTGAGGTTGTACGTGTGGGCCGGTTGAAAAGGTATGCGTAGCATGCCATTTTCTTGTACGTGCTTTTCGTGGAGAGCGAGTGGGTGAATTTTGTACTTCTAGTCGGTTCACACGTGATTACTTCACAACGGTTCAAGTTCGTACTCCCTGTTACCTCTGACAGCGTTCAATTCTTATTTTGGACTGTTTCCTCAAACAACGTTCACTTCTTCTTTTGTTCTGTTTCCTCAGACAGCGTACAATTCTTCTTTTGGCAGGGGTGTTGCCAACACGCACACGTGCGTCTTTTTCACATTCTTTTTACAGGCATAGGGTGAGTCGCGCACGTATTTACCAACTGTGCTTGCCCCGTGTGTCGCGTACCCCTTCAGAGGTCATTGTAGGATGCGTGTATTACGCGTACGCTTATTTTTGTGTTTCTGGGTGCCACAGCGTAGTGCAGGTTCATTTTTCCATGCACATGGTCTACGAGGGGTTGCATGCACGTTCATTTTTGTTTTCGGGGTGCCTGTGCGTTGCGTGACATGTCATCTTCCCCCAGGGGTCACAGACAGCCTTGCTAGAGCACTAGGGTATGTATTCCATCTAGTACCCTACCCCTTTGACCCCCAATTGCCCAGGACAATAGTTTACTGCCACTCCCATATGCACAACAACATCAGTGCCATGGATGGGAGGCGACCAAGCGGTAAGGGAGGCAAAGGTGGCCGACCTCCAAAAGGTGGGAGTGGTGGGCACGGTAGGGGACGTGGCCAGGGTTTGCAGGGTACCCCTAGACCCCTGTGTGTGGAGGACCAATCAGGGACACCCATGCCCCCCCCCCATGGTTGTGGGAAACGTAGCTGACACCATCCCAGCTCAGCCCTTGTTGGACCAGCCCATTTTGTCACCTGAACCGGCACAGGATGACTCCCAGGCTGACTTCCAGGTCAGCAAGTCTAAGCCACGTGTGGCGGTGCAAGTTGCTGTCACCAGGCCACATGGATCTGGGGCAGCAATGTCATCTGCTGCCCAAAGTAGGCAGGGTGGGGAGGCTGCAGGGGCAGCTGCAGCTCTATCCACCCCAGCTCTGAGTCTCCCAGCCGGGACAGTGTCGGTCCAGGTCCATAAGCCAACGTTGGCCCTGCCAACATCACCCTGCAGCCAATGCCTGCACCAAGACCTATGGTCATTGTGCATTCGCACACTCCTAGTTCCCAGTCCACCGGCGCTTCTGCCCCTACTGACCAGAGTGGCGTAAGCCACTCAGGATCCGCACCACCTTTGAAAAAGAAGAATAAGAGTGCTCTGGCACTACAGTCTGAGACCCCAGACACGGCTACACACTCCGGCATGTCAAGGAAGCCTAGCTTTAATGACGCCGAACTTGATGCACTTGTGGCTTATGTGTCGGCACATAGCCGCGAAATGGTGGTGACTGCAGGGTGCAAGACCACACCTGGTCAACGTAAGGCACACTGGCAGACCATCGCGGACATCATTAGTGCCCTTGGATTTGTGAGGGGCACAGCTGATGATTGCTAAAAGTGGTGGAATTACCTGAAACGCAGAGCAAATAACAAGTTGGCCTCAAATCATGCCTCTACTCTGGTGACTGGCAGTGGGTCTCCACCAGAGGACAACCAACTCACTGAACATGAGTCTGTTGTTGGAACCTTCATCACAGAGGAACAGATCCAAGGCGTGGGAGACCTACCAGATTATGACGCATTGTCCGGTGAGTGCCCATGCATGTGTGTGTAATCCATGTGTATGTTGTTTGGATGACAGGTTCTGATTGAGTGCCAGGTGAGGGTGTGTACTCCTTAGTGGTATGGGTCACCCATGTGCTTCCTCCAAAACATTCACCGGCCTTGAATTTGGGTATGACAGTATCCCTTCTGCCCACAGTAGCCAATTAGCGCAACATTACTGCAGTTGCCCTTGAACTGTTCAGATTTTTTCAGGGTTCATTCAGGCTGATTGTTTCAATTCTCCCATTTTTGCAATGCATTTATCAGCCCTAATGCCACATATGTGACATGCTTCTGTCATTGATTACACCCCACATTGGCCCACATTTGTTACCTTGTTATGTGAATGATTAGACCATTCAGGTTGATTGAGTATTGGCCTGCTCACATTAATTTTTGGGGCCTGTTTGAATGTGGTACATGATAGTTGTTTCCTGTCATGTTGAAGTGACCAACCATTGATGTGTACATCTGCCTGCCATCACTGTATTATTGTACACTAGATGTGTTGCAGTGTGTGGCAAATACGTATTTTGTCACACTATGTAGCATTTTTCATCTCATCATGTCCATCTCACATGGATGGGTGACAGTACTCATTCACTGACATATGGCTGTACTTGTCAAATGTACCATGGCTATGCTACATGCCATCTGTGTGCTGGCATGTGTCATGTATGTGTATTGGACATGCCACTCACAGGCTAATGTGTGATGCCAGTGCTACCCAGCATGCAGCAAATGTGTTGCTTTTCCATTTTGGTGTCCTCAGTGTCTGCTTTTTGGCTCCCCTTCCAACTCATTGACAGTGCATGCATGCCAGGGTTACAGTCATGTGGGACATGTGTAAATCATGTACTGGATCTCTGGCTTGTCAGGGCTATGTGTGTGCTATGGTGCTCATGCCTGTTTCCATTTTTTGTCTTTCATGTTTTTGCAGGTGATGACGCACTTGATGCTGTTGAGGTTGAGGAGATGGTGCAGACCCAGGAGGAATCTCAGGCACGACCGGGCACTAGTGGGGGATGTGGTGTGGTGGTGGGTGAAAATCCAATCTTACTGCAGACCATACTGTCCAGGGGTGTCTCTGGGTGCACCTCCCCAGACCTCTATTCAGGTGCTGAATTGGATGATGAGACTTATGTATAGTCGCAGGTGAGTGTTTCTGGCAGGGATTCTGTTCTGTCCAACCCACCTGCACCAGGGGTAGAACCCTCTATGGGGATGTCAGTGTTGGTAAGTCCGCCTTTGGCGGTTACAGATGCAGGGTCACACTCCACAACATCTGATCCTGTTCCTGGGCCAGCAGATCAGAGGGGGAATGCAGTCCTGCAGCCTCAGGCAGTGCCAGCACAGCAAGGTGCAGATCGCCTTGCCCTGAACAGGTGTGGTACCCGCCGACGTGGTGGCCATACGCCACCAGGCAATACTGTATGGGAAAACTCCATTTACAGTATAGCAGCCCAACAGGGAGCATCAGTTGAAATGATGGCTCAGGCAATGGAGAGGGTGGCCACTTCTATTCTCCCCCCTGAAAGGCAGATGGAGCAACAACAGCAGGCAACAGACTCCATTTGCCAATCACACAGGGAAGACATGTTGGCGTCCAACAGGGACCAATGGGCGGCACTGGAGACTCTGCCCAAAGCCATATCTATAGAGTCACAGGGCCAGAGGGAAGTCCTGAGGGTAGAACTCCATAACCTCAGGGAGACTCTTGGTGAACTTGAGGCTTCCCGAACTTTAAGGTCAGAACAGCAGCTGGAGCAGCTCACACGTTCACTCTCAGCTGAGCTGCAGGCAACTCGGGAGGAGATCCAGGCATCACGGGAGGCCATGCGTGCAGAAATGCAGGCAACCCATCAGGTGCTGCATGGGGATCTCCGTACTATCATCCTCCAGAACGAGACCTTCAACACCTGCATGCTTGTTGCCATGGAATACCATACCAGGGCTTTGCGTGGGCTGCCTCCCATAGCACCACCACCTCCTGATGCAGCAGCATAGGGTTATGAGAGCGACAGCAGCACTCCTCCCACACTAGCGTAGCCGTGCAGGCCATGAGCCCATGGAGGTATTTTTTTTTTCGCAACATCCACGCAGGTGGCTGTTGGTGTGCACCCTGTCCTCGAACCTCCTGAGTTCCCCCCCTGACCCCCACATGGCCATTATTGTTTTTTTTTTTGTTTTTTTTATACAATGTGTTGCCTTGTGTGGCTCCCGTGGGCATCCGCTGTGTATTCCGGCTGGGCACATGCAGGCTTGTCCTGTGTTTGGGTTAGATGCTTGGGTTGCTGACACATGCACCCCTCCTGCTTCCCATTTCCATGGGCTTGCAAAGGGTGTGACCAAGTGACAGTGACTTACACAGTGACATTGGTCTCCCATGAGCTGTGTGGGCAGTCTGTAGTCATAACTGTGTGGACATCCCTAGTGGGGTCTGTTTTCGTATTGAACACTGCATGGTGTATTGATATGTGCTTGTGCATCCATGTCGTTCTCCTTATTCGCAGGTACCTTCTTCATGTCTTCACAAGGCTGTCTCCTTTGCAGATGCAGTTCATGTTGTATGAAGTACATTGACACATTTGCCTGACAGCAACACTCTGCAGTTGGAAGGGGTGGATGTGCTGGATTATTCAGGTTGTAAGACTTGCACTACTTTGAGTTTGTACTGTCATATTTTGGCAATGTTTCATGCTGTGTTGCTGTATTGTGTTGCTGGTAAGTATTTGGGCATGTGTGCTGTTTGTTATTGATTACTGGGAGCATATTGTCTGTGGCCTCTTTCCATTTGGGACAGTGCAGTTTGCAACACTTGTGTCATGTGTTGTGCATTCCTTTGTTTGCTTTCACATTGCATGACATGCCATGGTGTGTTGGGTGGTGGACATGGGGAGGGTTTGGGTGACATGGCGCTATTGTCATGTTATATTTTGCAAGGGGGTAGTCATTCATGCAGCATAAATGTGTGTCTTTTTGTGACACAGCATTGGTTGTCTTTCGGTAGGTAGGGATGCACACAATGTAACACTTCCAGGTGACCAATCTCAGGCTGGTATGGTTGTGACAGTTGACTGTCCTTTATGTCTTCATCATTGATTGTCAGCTGGTATGTGCCAGGGCTGTGTGCACTCCACAGGGGTGTGATTTTAGGTGAAGTAATTAGCCACCAGCTGCATACGGACTGCCTCACCATGTGCCCTTTCCTCTCCCATGCGCAGCGGCCCTGCATGTGGTTTGGTATGTGGGGGCACCACCATGTCCACCGGCAGGCCCCGGTGGGTTGCAACGTTGTGCAGGACACATGCTGCCACTATGATCCTGCACACTACTGGCGGCGCGTATAGCAGCTGCCCACCAGAGCGGTCAAGGGAGCGAAAGCGTTACTTGAGCACTCTGAATGTGCGCTCCACTATGCCCCGGGTTGCAATATGGGCTGTGTTGTATCTTACCTCGGGTGGTGAGGTGGGGTTCCGAATTGGGTGTTCAGAGGGTAGGCACTGTCTCCTAGGGAGGTGATGATGGGTATCATTAGTAGGGTTGTGACATTACTCAGTATCTGACATGCATGCATGTGCAGCGGCATTTATACTCACCAAGCAGCCATGCATCGCCATGCCGCCCAGCTTCTAGGTCCCGGTTTAGGGTTGACATTCTGTAGATGAAACTGTCATGGGTGGACCCTGGATAGTTGGCATATACTGAGGTGATGATTCCCTTGGCATCACATACTACCTGCACGTTGATGGAATGCCAGTGCTTGCAGTTTCTATAGATGTGCTCAGTTGCCCTGGGAGGATGTAGAGCCACATGAGTGCAATCAATGGCACCTAGCACTTTGGGGAAGTGTGCCACCCCGTAAAAATCCTGGACGGCAGCCTCCCTTTATGCAGGTGTTCTGGGCAGGTATATGTGCCTGCGGACTGATGGGCATGCAGTCATGATGGCCAACACCTGGCAGTGTGATTGCGTGGCCTGTGACACCCCTCCCCCCACTATGGCACTTGTCTGCTGAAATGAACCAGTGGCCAAGAAGTGAAGTACATTGAGCACCTTTTCCAAGGGGCTCAGTGCTTGGGAGCACAGGGTGGGTGATGTGAGGTCATCCTCCCACTCACTCACCAGGTCGAGTATTATGTGAAGCGGAAACCTGTACCTCCCATACACCTGGTCATCAGGCATCCCAAAAAGACTGGTCCTGGGTGTAAAAATTATGGCCCTGACTATCCTCCTCCTTCTGCGGTGTCCCACGACCACTGCTGCGAGGAACGGTATATTCATCGTAGCATCTGAGCTTGTTTGTGCGCACTTTTATGCTGCGCGGGTCTGCGTACGCCTGCTTCCTGCTGGCATGCGTGTTTCCGGATTAGCGCATCTTTTTTGGCGCACGCGTTTGCCCTGTTTGATTCCATGAATACGTGTTGTAGGCGCACATTTGGGCGTTCTGCGCATTTGCCTCCTGTACTTCCCTCGTAACGCCCACATTTTCTCGCGTTGTTCCCCATTACGCCCAGTGTTCCGCCTACTTTTGTTGTATGCGCCGCGCTTTGTGTGCTTTTGCTGTGCGCGTAGCTCACGCTGTTTGATGACGTGTGTGCCCGTGTGCGCCATGCAGAATTTTAGCGCACATCCCAGAATTTCCATGCGCACGGACTTCCATGAATCGATGTGCGCAAATTTCGCACGCTTGCACTGTGATTTTCGCACTTGCGCTGCGATTCGCACGCCTGCATGGAGATTTTCGGTGCATATTTATTCCATGAATCGGCCTGTATATTGGAGAAACTAGCAGTATGTATTTCTTGCGGTATTTTGCGGTAGTATATTGTTTGCGGTATTTAGTGGTGAGCATAGTTTCCTTCCCTACATCATAACCCCATCATAAACAAAACCTTCCTTTCTATTAGAATACCTCCTAGTGATCTATAGACGGCCTTGGACATATACACACAAGAAAACCCAACACTTTTATATAGAGTGCAACCTACAGTTTGTGGCTGGTATCACTGGCTTATCTACACCAGTGATCTATGCGCCCGTAGGCATTACTGGCTCATAGACCTCCAGTAATCTATATGTTACAATAGATTCCCTCCAAACAACATGCAAGGAGGACACACACACGCCTATTGTATCACTGCTTATTCTGATTGTTATTCTATCTGCATGGGCAAATTGACAAACGTATTACAAAAGGGAATGAATCTCCCCTGTGTCCACATATAAAATCCCAAATGCAATACTGACTCTGAACAATTTGTTTTTATATTCTGATTATATTGCATACGAATACAATTCACAATTCATTGCTTAGCATGTACATTTCACCATTATCTGTAACAAAATAAAAAGAAACAGAAACAGAGCAAACAAGCCTTTTTAAAAAATATTAGTTACTTTTTAACATTCTAATCATGACAAAGTAAAATGCAGGGGATTTCTTTTGCTATCCTGCCTACATGACATTTTTAATTCGATTATCCATCCGACTGCACACAGTGACCTCACTTAAACTTTATCTGCTTACCAGAAGTATCTGTTTGAAGCTCCCCCAAACGATCTTGCTTTGCTCGCCTCAGAAAAACAGGCCCAGTCATCTTGGGTGCTTGGAATGTGCGGCGAGTAATTCTCTAGCCAGCGCTCAGTGACCAGGCACTTCTGTCCTCAGAGCCCAGTCAACCCGAACTAAACTCTCCCTGTAATCTTCCCATTAAAAAAACTCAGAGCCTCCCCACATCTGACGTGGCATATCTGCAGACACTTTCTTCCAATCATATTAGCAGAAAATGTATTCTGTTACCACACTCATGTTCCAAACAATGAGAGCTTCAGAGCATAATAACTGTATCTTTTGATTTCCTGCTGCCTTCCTTTCTGCTTTCTGCATACAACACAGAAAGAGAAAAGAAGAAAAAAAATTGCCAGTGCACATTTAAAAACGAATTTCAAAATATGTATTTTCACCTCATTTTGTACATGTGACTACATTATAATGTTAAGGGTTACAGTTAGTGTTTAGTAAATGTTAATTAGGTTAGTCAGTTATATAAATAATGTAGTCTTCTATGTATGAGGTATTCAACAGAAAACAATGGTGCACTTTACTCTCTCCAGTTTCCCATTGGACTTTTGCAGTGTACCTTGCATGCCACCAGTAATATATTCACATGTTATACTGGCAACATAAAATAACTATATGTGTGTGCCACATTATTGCTGGCAACAAACATTTTGCCATCACATTTAGTGAAGCGCTATATATTCTAAAGCGCTATAAATATTATAAAGCGCTATATATATTACTGCATAACCTAAGCTTAAGAGTCCTTGTTCCTCTGGGGATAAATAAATATACAAAGTAAGGTCGAACAACGAGCCAAAAGAAAGTTTCAAATCCTTATCTTAACAAGTCCATATCCTCTTGGCTACCTTAAGCTATAACAGAAATGTTACAAGAAATATCCAACTAAAGAGTTTAAAATCTAATTTCCAAATGTTAATCCTAATCTATACCTCAAACAAGAATATTTCTCCTGGGAAGGCCTTTCCAGTGGTTACTCATAGCATGGACACTTCTTCCATCTCTCTGCTTTACAATGCCCTGAAAACCCTCTCCTAGGGCCTGGCCTCTCTCACCTCAGGTGTACCTCAGTTCTATTACATTCCCTTCAGTTATATTCCCAGACCTTGTGTTTCTCAACATTCAGTTCAGGCCCTTCCTGGATCTTGGGTTTCTCAGCATTCAACTCAGGTCTCTCCCTGACCTTGGGTTTAGTATCCACTTTAGGTTTCTCCCTGACCTTACATATCTTAGGATTCTCTAAATCCTGTCCCAGAACATGTGACTCTCAATATTCAATTCAGGTTTCTCTGAGACCTTGGATTGCTGGGGAATTACCTGAAGTCTCTTCCAGGCCTTGAGCTTCTCAGCATTCAATTCAGGTTTCTCACAAAGCTTGGATTTTGAGTTTCTCAGAACATTTTCAGATCTTTCCCAGACCTAGAATTCCACAGGATTCACTTCAGGTCTCTTCCAGACCTTGTGCCTCATCATGAGTTGGGAGGTAGCCCTTAAAAGCGGCAGTAACACTATGAATGGGGCATTTAAGGGCTGGCCCAATCATGAGTCTGGTGTAAAATGGGGGTTTAACCTCCAGCATTTTTCTGGAGGTAAAAATCTAAATTTTCAGGCTGTTTCTTTTAGTGCTAAATGTGCCGGTGCTAATAACGCCACCACAACCATATTGGGGTAAATGGACCCAATGCAAATGGGGACTTACCACCCCTCACCCCCACAACTCGGGATCCGGTGCAAATTGCTCCAGACTGAGAAGCGGTACCGCAAATACCATTGGGCGTTATCCTGGCAGAATTAGCGCTGGGATAAACCTGATCAGGCCCTTTGTGTTTCTCTGCATGCAATTCAGATATCTCCCATATCTTTGGTTTCTTAGCATTCAGTTCAGGTCTCACCCAGGTGTTGGGTTTCTCAGCATTAATTTCAGGTATCACCCAGATCTCAGGTTTCTTAGTATTTAATTCAGGTCTCTCCCAGGCCTTGGTTTTATAAGCATTCAGTTAAGATCTTTTGCAGAACATGGGTTTATCAGCATTGAATACAGGTCTCCCCCAGACCTTGATATTCTCATGACCCGCTTCCTATCTATCCCAGACATTGGGTTCCTCAACAGTCATTTCCGGTCTCTCTCAGCATTCAGTTCACAGACAATGGGAATTTTCACTTATTGCAGGTCTTTTTCATTCAGATGATATTGTAAAACCACCATGCTACTCTTAGAAAATTGGTGGTCTGCAGGCTCACATCTGACTTTAATGCTTGGCTTGGGGGACCCTCTCCTAGTCCTGTTCCTGAATTCAGCTTGCCCTATTGTGGGCTAGTTTTCTAGGTTAACTTCATCCAGAGCAGCTGCTGCTAAGATGCAAAAATGTGCACTACCTCCTACCTGGTAGTGGGTCCCCAGTGTATCCATGGATCAACTTAAAGTCAATATTCCTCAACTTCTCCTCTCATTACCCTTTTTTTATAGACTCTTCAGACACTTTATAATTTTCTTGGATCTTGGAATTGGCTTGGTCAGTTATGTGTTGGTTTTAGGGGTTCAGATTTGCTTACAGAGGGCATTTCCTCCAACAGATTTTCAAATCGGTCTCACTGGGTCTCTCTACATTGTGTAATTAGGTGATTTTCTCTGCTGTTATTCCCAAACATTGTATGGAGCTTTTTACTTTTCCACCACCTTTGAATCCTTCCAATGCCTGTCCAGGAACCAATGGCATCCTTCTGTGGCTGCAAAAAACATTGGCATCTTGTGGTTTATCCACCCAACTGTGGGATTGCTGTTGCTTTCTTGCCTGACTTGATAAATTAAGAACTTTGTTCACCCACTGCATATGATGTATGTGCTCATTTGTAAAGACTAGGCTGGTATGAAAATGCTTGACCTGTTCCCTGTCCTGCAGCGTTTGCTTATGAGAAACATGTAGCAAAAATTACTCTGGAAATCTGATGTTAGATTCTACCGATTCATATAGAAATATCTATGAGACCTATGGACCAGGAACTATCTGGGATTCCCTGGTGGTTTGTTTCTACATGACGTTGAGAAGTGGTTCTTCAACACTACTGGTGTTATAATACTGAGCTTTGGTGGCAGTGGTGAGTTTCCAGGATCCTCTTCCTTCCATGCGCTGAGAGATCATTTGGTAGCTGGCAGCTCAAACCAGTCTCTAGAGGCTTCCACCACTCATATGCTAGGATAGGGAACTTATCAAACCTACCTAACTTCCCAAAAGAGGCCATGCACATGATCATGTTTATAGTTCATTAGCTTTAGAATTGATCCAGAGCCTAATTCACAAACCCATTTGGGGGCGGGTCTTATCTCAGTAACTGTGCATGCATAGAAAACTGTCAGATGGCCCAGGATTGTAGAAAAGGATATGCAACCAAAAATATATGGGGCCATTCAGGATAGCTTGGAGAACATAGGTAGAGAGGGAACATCTGATGGAGACATCCAAATCGAGTATGAAATACTCAATGTAAATCTTTCAAAATTTTTCACATTTAAAAGGGTGTACTAAAAAAAGCCCAGTTGGTAGTATCTAGGCTCACGGAATGCGAGAAAACAGTTACTTGTTTGTCTTGAGTTTTTGAGCGTATTTGTAAAAAGAAGAAGGCATAAAGGAAAAACAAATGTTCACACCTCATTAAGGCTATCGAAGAGGGTGGCATGTTAACCTATACAAAGTTGGTCGCGAAGATGAATACAAATGATGAAGCACCCTTTGATTGTTGTTTAAATGGAATTGCATGGAGGGAGCCTTTTTCGAGTTTATATGATGTTCTATGTGGATAACTGGTTTGATAGCGGTTGTGACAAAACAGCAGACTATAGAACCGCCCATGGAGGTGGGCGAATTTGAAGTGAGCATGCAAGATTTACAAAATGCGATCTGTTCACAGAAGAGTGGTAAGGCCTCTGAGCCAGATAGGGTCCCCTTGAATCTTTTTAAAGACCTTGTGTCTGGGGTCTGGCTGTGTGTAAGTTGTTTAACGCCCTCATACCTCTCAATATGGTTCCGCCCTCATGGAAATGTGCACTAATAGTACCAAAATATAAAAGAGGGGGGGCAGAGAGTCCCCGGCCAATTATAGGCTGATTCCGGCCCTGGGCAGCCCAGGGAAGACCTTTGCAAAGGTGATTTTGTCTTATTTACAAACTTGGGCAGAGGAAAGAAAACCCATTACTGATATCCGGGACGGTTTTCAAAAGCAGAAAAGTACCATGGACCAAAGGTTTAGGTTGTTTTTAATGATACAGAAATGTATTTTAATTAATTCGATGAAATTGTATGCCTTTTTGTTGACATCAAGACACCTTTTGATGGTGTGTCTCAGAAAATACTCTGGAAAGTCCTGAGTGAGGAAAAGGAATGTCAAACCCCATTTGATCTCTATAATTCAGGCCCTATATCACTATAACAAAGCAGCAGTGAGATGTGGTTTGGGTGGCAAAATAACAAACACGTTTGATGTTTCAAAGGGTGTAAGACAAGGATGTGTCATTGCCCCCCTTTTATTTTGCATTTATGTAGAGGAGAACATTGCAGCATTGATTAGAGATTGATTGGATTGTAAAGAAAAATGGGAATGAACCAGTGTCCCATGCTGTTCAATGCTGATGACACAGTTCTCTTGTCCACTTGGCTGACTGGCTGCCTGATGTACCTTCAGTGCTACACAGGTCCCAAGCTTACCTCACCAGTCTCCTGCACTTGCCTCCGGCCTTGTACTTGCGGCAGCACTAGTTCTCTTCGGTTACGACCCATGAGAGTGGTATCTCTCTGCACTTAACACACTTTCTAATGAGACTGGAGGCACATGGTCCCCACTGCCCCCCCCTCGCACTTCCTGTTCTGTGTACCTGCACGATCTGAATGTACCACGCCTAGTAAGATTGTTTGTCTGGTCTTCCTTATGTTTACGCTTTGAAACACTTGTGTATAAGTGCATAATAAATATACAATAAATCACTCAATCAATCAATCAATCACTATAGGACATCTTTGTAAAGAAATATGATGAACACAATCTTAAACTGAATACTGCGAAAACAAAGGTGCTGGTTCTTAGTCCTCGGTTTTCGAAATATCGCTAAATAAATATTGATGTGGCTGGAAATGTCTTGGAAATGATTACCTAGGAATAAGGTTTCATGAAAAATGTCTCCTGGGCGATGCATCTGGCCATTGCCTGTGCTGTTCTAGGGAAACATAGTGTTGTATATAGTAATTTCTTCATAAAACATGGTAGATGTGCTATCACCTAGCCCTAGAATTATATTGCAGACAAGCTATTCCAGTCTCAATTTATGGTGCAGAACTCTGGGGATATGCAAATGTAGCCAACTTAGAAAACACTGAAAATAAATATCTAAAAAGTTTAGTACAAGTCCCTGTAAGCTCTCCTAATTCACTGCGCCATCTTGAACTTGATATCTTCCCAACTAGGGACCAAGCCACATTGTACCCAGCCCTATATTGGGTTTTTGTGTCGTGCACTGAAGGACTTGGCAAATACCGGGATGACAAAAACATATTTTAAACTTACCCATGGGGAAATGCATACCTTTGGTTGTCCATCTGAAAAGATTGTTGTATGATCTGTATGGTTACCAGACATTTGGTCGAAAATAATTGGTCGACCAGACAAATGGTCGAACCAATTTGGTCGAAAACCAAATGGTCGAATTTTTTATTTTTTTATTTTCACCCCTTTTTTTTTTTGGGGGGGGGTCCCCTCCAACCCCCTTTTTTTTCTAAAAACCCATTTTTGTAAAAAACGAAAACCCAAAAAATAAATATATAATTAAAAAAAAGAATTCGACCATTTGGTTTTCGACCAAATTGCGTCAACCAAATGTCATTCGACCAGTTTTAGGTCGACCAAATGTCTGGACACCATCTGTATGAAGCAGAGCTCTGGAAGAATCTGGATAGGATTGCGAGGATAGCCTCTAATAGACTAAATTGCAAATCTGTTGTTGCTACAAGAAGGAGAATGACAGATGCAGCTAGTATGCTGAATCTACGTCCTGGTTACTTGCCATGTAAACTGGACTTTGGACCTGAGAAGTATTTAAATAGTATAGGTCCACCGTACGCAATGGCCATGCATATTAGTTTTAGAATGGGCACTTCACATATTGCAAGTTTGACAAAGTTTTGGACCCCAAGAGGGTCAGGTGTACGCTCCCCTGTGGTACGGGCGAGGAGACACTTGTACATTTTTGGTTATTAAGCGATGTGTTGAAATCTGTAATAGTATGGTATCCGAGACCACTCATAAGGAGCACAGGTATCTGTACTTTATAGGTAGCACTGGACCTTTACAGAAGTACTGCAGATTGTTCAAGAGTGGCTTGTGCAGCCTATTATGTCCACAGGGCCTGGTTATTGCGAAGAAAATTGTGTATTAGAGCAACTGCTAGTACAGTAAATCCATGCTTATAGACTCAATTAAGGTCATAGAATGTAGAATGGTACTAGGGCTGTGAGTGTACCCTCCCTATGTTTCGTTTTTGTATTGCTTTTATATATATTTGCTCTGTTTTAGTAGTTTTACTGCATGCAAAATTCTGTTCACCAAGTCCGGCCATGCCGAAGTAAAATGTGATTACGGAGAATTGATTGAATATTGTATCCATGTTTCCAGGATTTGAAGACGGTCAAGAAATGGCACTAGGGCTGCTAGTCTACGCTCAATATGTTTTTTTATCTCTCTTTTCTTGTACTCAGTCTTTTAGTATCTCTTTATATGATCATGTTTTTAACTTTGCATTGATGTGTTTTTGTTGTATTTTATGATTGTATGTTGAGCTTTGATGGCTTTTGTTTGACAAATAAAGTTGATGATTGATTGATAAGTTTATATTTTGTCCACATATCAATGTAAAATGTTCCCTTACAAACAACTCCCATAGAGGAGAGCCAATTCAGTGCTTGTTTATGGCTCTCCCACACAGAAGGGTTTCACTGACAGTACTTGCCTTTGGCAGTTGTAATATTGGCCAACACACGATGCCCCATCTGTGATGATACACCTGTTGTCTCATTGAATTACCACTAGTTCATTTATTTATTTTGTTCCCTGTTGTCTCAATGAATTACCACTAGTTCATGCATTTCTTTTTCCCATTGCAGATATGCCTTAAAAGAAGCTCACTGTACCGCTGTACTCCTTCCACGGTGTGGTGCCAGGCAGAACCTGTGCTGCTAATTTATAAGGCTTTTCTCAAACTGTGTGCATGATAAAACATTGGGGATGTGCTACATCCCATTGTTGCTTTTGCAGGCTTCACTTTAATGACATTACATTAAAGTGGATAAGACGACATAACCCACCAAATAAGGAACAGTTATTGGAGCACAGAATTCCATTCATACTAACCCCGTTTTAGAATGGGTTATGAATTGTTGTTATTGTATTACAAAAAAACTGCAGGCAACAAAAACTGACTTGCATATTAAAGTATGTACTGCACGTCGTAAATGTATTATAGCACCAGATGGAATGCAGTATGAAGCTTAAGCATATGTGCCCTGGATAGCTGCTTAACTCATTACATTATTCAGTCGCAACTAATCCTGTGGCTTGGGTGTACGAGGGATAAAGTTAAATCCAATACAGATATAAATGGTTGTACTGATTAGTGCCTGGGATTTTGCACACCCGTGGGTCATATTTCAGGACGCACAGACATGTTCATGCTAATTAATGTATCTCCCACAGAGGAAGACAGCCAAGGGGGAGATTCAAGAGCAGGGTGGGGTTGTTTCAGCCCAACCAACGAATGGCTGGGCAGTGCTGTTATTATGACCATAGACAACCATATAATTGAGTTATGAGTTTTATTGGCTATTGGGTGGCGTCACACTATCATGAGCAGTTGCTGACACTGGTGAAAATATACAAAGGATAAAAGTTGACTTACACCATGGGAATTGGAGTATGTTATGTATTGTGTATTTACGTCAACAACAGCATGGAAGAGGATGTATTCTTCTGTCCAGTCAGTAGAAAAAAGGAATGAATGGAAAGTCATAAAGGTGATGTAGAGAGGTCAAGTGTAGGGTCCACTGCAGCATTGCACAGTACTTTTTAATCGGAATAACACCTTTATTTGTGTGTCTGACTAACTGCAAGTCGCATGCAGAACCCACAAGGTGGGAAAGTGAAGAAGTTGGAAACAAGAGTAGAATACAGTTATAAAATGATTTACAAGGCAATGCTATATAGGCAGGATTACATAATGCAGAATATGTTGTTATTAATATCTCATTTATGGGAAATAACTATTTGCACCTGGGGAAAGGGGCTTAGCCAGTAAGGTGCCTGGAAGAGCGGGTGAGAATACATTGTGTACTGCCTGCTCTTTCCAGCCACCCTGGGCCCTTCCCTGGGTGGTGACATCTTGATTGTGGGAAGGCAATATGGAGCCTCTCCCTGTTGCCTCCCCACATCCTCCTCTCACCCACCTGACATCAGAACACATTCCCCACCCACCTGCCTCCCTCCCCGCTTGCCCCGTGGACTGGAGCTTTATGCTCCGGTCCTGGAGATCCTACCACCCAGGGCCACTGCCATGCAAATCAAAAGGGGACTAAGGCTCTTTTCCCATGGCGGCGGCCATCTTGTTTTTTTGAGCTTTTTTCCAGGAGATTGGGTTCACTCAATACACACGTAGCCCATCTCCTGAAAAAGATAAACCCTGGGGTGCAAATCGATATTACCCTTTTATCGGGGGTGTGTACATGGCCGGTAATGGCCCACAACCCTCGCAGGGGACAGAGGCTGACCATTACCGGCCATGTATGCTCCTCGACTTGGAGGTGATTGCTACATTCGATTCTGCCAAAAATGTGTTATTAAAATCTCCTTACAGTTGAACCAGAAATGTCTAAAGTAATCTAATCAAGATCATCCTACAAATTGTAGAATAGCTTTGGTGGTTGGCAACTAAATGTAACTAGAGGACTGCATACAATGTGAAATTGGAAATAAAATGATACTTGACAATTACTTTCTCGGGCGTTTAAATGGTTTAAGTTCGTTAATAGCTGGAGACCAAAGGCAACGCCTATGTGTAAATGTTTTCATTTGTACATATACATAGATATCCCCCTTCTAAAAATGAAACCTTTATCAACAGCATAGTTGGTCCGATAGCACAGCAAGTAGAGCGCTCACTTTGACATCTGTGCAGAGTCTGCTGATGTAGGTTTGAATCCCGTCCCTGCCAAACTCAGCCATTCATCCTCCCGAGGTGGATAAATGAGCACCACACACTGTGGGTAATAATGAGTAGCGGTGCCGGTAAGGGACCGGCACCGCTAATTCCAGGTTGCCACATTACGTGGTCTGCAGCGGGTCCCGCTCTGGACTCCTGGCCAGACCAGATGTGTAGAGCGGGACCCGCTAGCAGTCCAGGATGCTAACAACGGGCCCGTCATTAACGGGGCCCGTTGTTAGCAGCCTCCCCATTCCCAATGGGAATGGGGACGTACTGGGTCTGGTTCCCGCGAAAGAGAATTACCGGGCCCTCCAACGTCAGAATGGCCCGGTAATTCCTGATTTTTGGGACCCGGTTTGGGGGTAGCTTTGATGGTAAGAACGGCATGGCTACCTCCAAACACCTAATGAGGCCCAATGTATCAATCCCCCATCTCACCTCCTTTTGGCACTTAGGTGTGCTACCTGGATGTCTTCCTTGCTGCCATTGTAGTCGCTTTGAGCTTTATGTCAATGTGTCATATCATTGGGCAATGCATTATTTCCAAACAAAGCTGCATCGTCTAGAAGCACAGACAGTGTTTGCCAGTGGGCAGCATGCACAGTATATACTCCTCTAAAAGGACATGATCTAATCCTCAAGATTATATAAGGCAGGAAAGTACATCTGAAGCATGTGTGTTCAGTTCATTCACGTTCAAGCACAGTGCACAATGTGACTGCAATGCTCAGGGGACATCAGCTTCAGACTGTCAAAGGCAGGAAGCCCTGCACAACCAAATTGCTGGTATGTCTGCCGAATTTCAGCTGGAAACAGGTTACAGTACTGTAGCTGTACAAGTTATTGTCCACTGGGATGAATAGACACAACTGACTCAAATGGATACTTGCAAGTGTTTTTTGATAATCAAAAAAGAATGAACCATGAATTTCAGGGGTACACATCAAATCTTAATAAATGATATAGGAAGACCAAGCACAATTGTCTTATTTGGTTGGGACTCCAGGAAAATCTCCTTAACTTTCTGGTTTACAGACTTTACGTGAGTGCTGGCTTGTTGATGTCCCACATTCTCTGCACAGTCTGTGCCAGTTGTGTACACAAATGGGGGGGATTTCCTCTCTTCCATAGTCCATGGGCATCGGGTGCCAGCAGGTGGTGTCTTGCTTCAGGCTAATTACTTTCCAAGGTCTGCCAAAATGGCTGGAGTAAGGTCCCCTTGGTAGCAGAGTATAAGTGTTTGGCTGACAGGCCCAAAGCTAGGGTCTCCTCTATCTAACAAATGCCCCAAAGCCTCAGCTGGAACTGCCTTCCTCATTGCCACACCAGAAGATTATGCCACCTCCTACCATGGGCTCCTCCTCCTAGGATCTTGCACTCCCACCTAACCCAGTCCCTTTTCTTCTGGGTTTGCTCCGGCTGATGCTGTCCACCACCTTCTCAATATTTTGCCTCCCCTTTGTGTTTTTTTTCACAGAACTCCCCACCTCCTACAAGAAATCTCTATTCCACCAACTCCGTCCACATCACTGATGTCACATGCCTCCTTTCTACTGATCTACATCCTGAAAATCCTACAAGCCTCTTTGATGCTCTGTAAATTGTCTGAGGGGGCACCACTTTTTAAGTATTAAACATCAATGCACAATGTAGTTTGTCAGAGCTGGTGTCTACCAGAGACCTGAAGTGCACTGTATCAGGAAACAGAACTGTAGAGACTAACTGATCATACTAATCGTCAGATCT
The DNA here is from genome assembly GCF_040938575.1 of Ambystoma mexicanum. Classification (NCBI taxonomy): domain Eukaryota; kingdom Metazoa; phylum Chordata; class Amphibia; order Caudata; family Ambystomatidae; genus Ambystoma; species Ambystoma mexicanum. Next base: position 359,648,974 of record NC_090940.1, read on the forward strand.
GTTGACACCACCCGTAGTAAATACGACTGCATAATACAAATATTCCAAAAGAACATCATCATAAATTATTAAACATTTCTTGAATTTCTTTGTGAAATATTTTAATGATATATGTCATGTTTTCTTTATAATTAGAATGTAGAATCTGAAACCAATGCATTTTGGACTTCCCGTCCATCATGGGGGCTAATTCTGTCCATAATGGCACATACATCATGCAGACATACCATATGTCAATATATTGCTGGCTAGATAGTGTCTGAGTGGTCACATGATACGTGGTTGTCTCCAACATAGTTCTGGATGAGCATTGATTCATTAAATGTTTAGTAGTAATGCTTGAGAACAGGTCAGGATTGTCATCCTGGTCCTTGTAGGATTGCTGGGTAAAGCAGCACAGGATGAGCCAGAGAGCCATGGAGACAGTTAGAGACCAGTCTGAAGAGCTTTGGGAGTATTTTCTCAATTTTCTTTAGGCAAATCTGTCTTGTTTATAATACGATGTATGCATACATTCCCAGTTTGAATATGAGATGTACATATATTGTGGAGTATTGGACATTTACAGAGCATCCATCTGTGGTTTCTAAATGTTGGTGTACAGTGAGCCTGTGTCTATGTGTGTGCTTGTGTGTGAAAGTGTGTGGGTTTGTTTGTGTGTTGTGACAAGGTCAGTAACCTGACCCCATCATGAGGAGATGGAAACCCACTCATCCTGTGGTGTGAAATCTTCCCGTGTGGAATCCAGAGCCAGTCGTACCACAAAGGGGTAGGAGGGAGAGCTGAGATAGCTCAATTTCCTGTCCCATCCCCAAATGCTGTATCGCTCCTTCAGTGGAAGAGCCAACATGGAAGATAGCATCAGAAAAGGAAGAACCACCTGAGAGCCTATGAAGGTTCCCCAGATACCACACAATGTTCCCCAGCCGCAATGCACAGATTCAAAGTGAAGGGGTAGTGCCAGCACAAGAGGAACCAGAGCATCTATGAGACTTTCCCATGTATCGTGCAGCACTCCTTAGCTACAGCGAGTAGAGCTGCAACACAAATGTGGTGAGGGTAGACCACAAGTGGCTTATAATGGAATCGGACGAGCTCAACCGAACTGCACATAACTTGGGGGTATTTGCACCCCAACCCACTAACATGAACTCAGATACTTTACAGCATGTGGAAAAGGGTGGGGCTTAACCCTCTCTGTATATCTTCTTGTGATTGTAACACTTCCTGGGTGAGGAGGACAGGGCCAGATTCTCAAGTGTCAGCAAACCAACAAAGGCTGGGGGGATGGATGATAGAACATGAAGCAGGAAGTTGTGGGCTGTTCAGATGAGGTCAGCATAGACGGAGGAAGTAGTAGACTAAAGGACAGAGGTATTGGTTGGTGAGAACAGGTGGTGCTGACTGATGAGTTTGCATGCATGACTAGTGAGGGAGATTTTTAGAGATAGTGTGGGGTGTGAGTGGGAAGTGTTTGTAAGCGTGAAATGAGTGTGACTGGGGAAAATGTGCAGTCAAATGGTAGTAGTAGTAATGTGGAGAAGAGAGTAGTATGGAGGAGGTAGTGGTAGAGTGGAGGAGGAAGTAACAGTGTGAAATACTGACTAGTAGTGTTGAGGAAGGAGAAGTAACATTGAAGGGCAGAGGCAAATGGTAGAAGGAGTTACAGAGATTGGAGGCATATAGTAGAAATAGGCAGGAGTAGAAGAAATGAAGGAGGGTGGAGGTAGGAGAAGGAGAGTAGTGAGAGCAGAACATCAGTTAGCAAGAGGGATAGGCATATTTGGGCATGATAGGAAGAAGGCAGTGTTGGAAGTGTCTGAAAGGCATACCATATAATCCCTTTTAGTCAACTAACAGCATTGATAGAATAAGGGCAGTCTAGGAAGTCCCTGAGGGTGTTCAGACAAAGAAAGCATTGGCCTTCAGGTTTTCCTTCCTAGCAAGTCAGAGCCTAGATAGGAGGGATACGCCAACAGTACATTGTGAGAAACCAAAGGGTGTCTCACCCGCTAGTCCTCAGGGACATGTCATCCAGGTGGCCAGGACATGGGAACTGCTTTTGCATCCAGTTCCTGGAGGTGGAACAGTGCAGGAGGATCACCTGGGTGAGGGCTGTTCGGGGAGTGGGCGTGGGCAGCCAATGGTGAGATGCGGTATTCCCCCCTTTTTTCTTTATCTACCCTACCCTATTTTTTTTAGGATTCTCTGAGGTCCCGACTTTTTACACAAAAACTGAGCTGAGGAAGAGGGTGACTGTCACGATCCATGCCCCTGACCCCCTCAGGTATAACAGCCCCCTGGCAGCAGTGGGGCTAAAGCCTTTCACACTGGCCCAGGGGCCTTAAAACTTCATCAGAAACATACATGGAGTCAGTCCTGGTGCCTTTGGCGCAGGCTCATTATCAGGAATAAGGCAATACCAGTTTTGGAACTTTATCCAACATGGAGGCCTATTACACGGCTCAGTTCCTTAGAACCAAGTCATGCGGTCTAGTGTTTTGGGTGTGGCTGGGCCTGGAACTACTTGGCCTGGAACTACTTTACCTGGGCTATTTAAACCACACCCAAACAGCAGAACACGCTTCGAGTTATTCTGCACTCCTGCAGCGTAACACTCACCATGTCTAGCTCCTGCTCATCTGCTTCTCCGGCGGCCCGATCCTGAAGCCCTAGATCCGGATTCCATTAATAACCTGGAAGAACAAGAACAGCATTAGCGAGCAAGAACACTTTACCTGTGAAGTAACCGGTCTTGAATCCATCCTGCGCTTCGCTTACCTCACCCAACTCCAGAGTTCGCTGCAACCTGCAAAGGTAAAGAAACAAGGACAGCGTTAATAACAATTCTTACCTGGGCAAGCAGCGAGTCCTGGCAGCACCCTGCACGTCTCTTACCTCGCACTTACCTGGGCAAGCAGCGCTTTGATTGCTCATCACTCCAGAACCTCACTGCAACCTATTCAAAGAAGAGAAGAGAACACAGGTTAGCAATCAACACCAATAAACAGCGCAGCGCTCCGCGCATCAATAACTCACTGTGGTCTTCGCCATTGGCGCAGCAACTCCGAGATCACAACCATCCCTGTGAAAACAAAAAGAAACATTGTTAAGGAACAGCGTAGTGGAGCAAGACGCCAAGAAGACAGAGAAAACGGAGGGTAAGAAAGAGACAGAATAAAGACGGAAAAGACATTATAACGCACCTGGAAGACAGCAAGCAGAGTCGGAATCACAGCCGGTCAGGACCCAACATACGGGCACATGTACCAGTGAAGCAACTAGGTCCACGGAACGCCCGCACCAACCACGCCCCCTGCACAGAGATGCAGGGCAGAGAGTTCAACGCACAAAAACCTAAGGTGAGCAATAACCCCAAGGGAGGGGGTTTGGACCAGAGGGAGGTGGGAGTCCACCGATCAAAGAAGCAGTATCTTAACCATCCATTCTCCTGTTATAGGCACTACCCAAGTTTGGCACATAACCAAGCAGAGAGGGGTCCAGAATAGCGCTTAGACCTCCATCCAGTATCGTGTGGCACCCCCGTGGATACCAGGTTAGCGTAACAGTGACTGGAGTAACAGGACTAACTCTCACACATTGTACTGGACATGTCCTGCTGATCGGGTCAGGCAAAGTCAGGCACTCAACTCTAATTGCCTACACCTGATACAAATTAGCTCTCCTCACACGGATAAAAGGCAGAACCTAGAGGCACACTCTGAGTGAATTGCATTGTTTATAACGATAAAGCCAATGAACTGCAAAAGCGAAGTAAGCAAAATTAACTCCTAGAGAAGGGGAGAGTGAAAGTTGAACCTTGAACTTTGAGTCAAAGTGTTCCTGCAGAAGTCTGTAAAGAAAGCCATGCACATTCCAAGGTTGTCGACATCTGAAAGTAGTCTGAGCCCGACTGAGGGAGACCCAAAGTGTAATAAGCTTGGGGAAGGGAGCCCCGTTTCAAGTTTTGTTGAACTTTGTTCTGAAGAGGTCTAAACCCGACACAGGGGGCCTATGTGAGCTTTGTTGTGAAAGGTCTGAGCCCGACAGAGGGCAACCCACGTGAACTGTGTTTTAAAGAGGTCTGAGCCCGACAGAGGGGGACCTACTTTAACCTTTTGTTGAAACATTGTTTGGAAGTGAAAAGATAGTCTTTAATGTGGAAGGCCAGGTGGGCATCGATCCAGATTTTGGAACTGTTTATTGTGTTGAAAACCCGAGCCAGAGTGTGTCATCATGCCTACAGGGACAGCCTTACTCTATGTGGTCTAACGTGGTGAGGAAAGCTGATTCAGCCACATTTATTATTTTGAACACTGATTTCACCTTTGCGTACATTTTGCCTTTATACACTTTTTGTACAAGAGATAGGGCAGACATTAGGTTTTGTTAGCATAGGCTGTTTTGATTTGACACACTGCACTAGGACAATTTTGTTTATTGCTTAATGTTGGAGACTACTCCCATCTCAATTATAGTGCAGAATAGGAGTTTTCCAAGCCCAGAAACATCAATAAAGTCTTTACAAAGTGTACCTATTGTGTCAGTGTCATACTTGTGATACCATGCCTCCCCAACAATGTACTAACCTGGGGTGTAGGGACACCTGAGTAAGAGAGATATTGGTGCTTTTAGATGAGAGAGAGAGGGACAAAGTTCAATAAAACATCTTGAACCGTCTGTGAGTTCTCTTTGAGCCATCTGTGACACAGTGTGCATGTGTGCATGTGAGTGTGTGTGCTTTCACATATATGTAACTAATGTCATAGGCATTTACTTGTGAATGTGATCCTATAGCTGTTTATTGTATGTATATGATGTATGAGTGCATTAATATATAATGTAACTGGATATAGTATAACAGTATGTTGCTTAACAGTGAGTGGTGTAAGATCATGGTGTGTAACACTGTATTGTGTGATGTATGTGTACATTTTAATTTTGTCATTGACACATACATGCACACTTTGTATATGAGATGTGCATTTATTTTGCATATAGCGTATGGCTATTTTTTTTTGAATATACTGCATGTGTGTGTTACAGCACGAGGTGGCAGTGTGTGGCATAGCATTGTGTGGCAGAACAGTTTGTGGTGTAAGACTGTGTGACATAACAATGTGTCATGTAATGTACATGTTAATTGTGTACATTTACACCTACATGTCCAGTTTTTATCTGAGATGTATATTTATTGAGGATATGTGTGAAATATAGTCGCAAATGAAAAGTTAACTATAAATGTGTGTGGTGCAAAAGCATGTAGCATAAGTGAACGTGGTTTATGTGTGTGTGCTGTACTATCGTGAATGGTGTAAGGCCTATGAGCGGTGTATTTCTAGCATGAGTGGATTACATACGAAGTGTTTATGGGTGTTTTTTTTAATGAATTTATAGTAAATGCACGTGTTATATACATCCATCATGGTCACATCCCTAACACAGCGGGCTGCATCACCTATTCACACTTGAAAATGTCTAATGTTGGTTTCCTTCATCTAACTATGTCCATCCATGCATTGTCTCCAGTGACTGTTGCATTTACTCTCCTCCACTACCTGGTCAGAACGTCACTCAAACTCACACCATTGTAAGAAGCTCACTGGTTTCTGTTATATCTGATTGGCCTATGGGTGTAAGGTGCTATAGAAATACAGTACACATAAACATTGTATTTTCTTTTGTGATGAAAAGAGCATTGTTTCTCCCTTTATATATGAATAGAAAAATACATATAAATAAATATGTTTAGTACACACATGTGCACAATTGACATTTCGGAATATATCATATAAGAAAGCAAACACATGAAAGGATGTCATGACTCATGTTACTTTTTAAACATATATATGTGTGTTTCTGTTTGTCTTTTGTTATATAGGAATTGTATAGATTGTACATTTATGCTTTTGTACCTTCTGTTGTACAGTGGCCATGCTTGTCTTTGTGTGTTCATTCGCGTAAGTGTTTGTTTGTGTGTGTGTGGGTGTGTACATGTGCATTTATCTAGATGTACATCATTTTACTAACACATAGCTGCGAGTGTGGTCCGCATAAGATGTTTTGCACATTTGCACAATGTACATGTGCCTGTTCATGTTCATGTTGTACATGTTGTATACATCTCCCATACATATTAAAAGTGACATAAAATAAATGGATGCTGCACCTTTAAGTACATATGAGACATACGTATATTACAGTTTGTACATGCATGATCTATACATAGGTATTTACTGCATATACAAATTGTATGCTCACTGTGTGCATATGTGATATCTTAAAACATTTAAATATCAAAACAGGCCAGCAACATTTGTTTTTTCAGTGCATCAATGTATGGTAAAATGTAGGTGCATGGTAAAAATACTGAAAATCGAAGCAGCACATTTTGAAATATGTGAGTGAAATATGTGTTCTTTTCTCTATGAGCCTATGGGAAAACCCATGTTAAAAGCTGTTCAAACCATGATTAAAAGATGTATTTTTTAAAATTTGAATCCATCCATATACAATTCTGAAATATGTCTTGTAGGGGGGGCTGCCTTGAACTTTTACTGTTAGGATTTGTCTGAATTTTCTGAAACTCCATTGACAATTTGACTCATTGTTAGCTATCACATGTGAAAACGTGATGGCATAATATATACCATAGATCTACACAAAACCTTTTAAAAAGCGGTAAGGATCAACTAGCAAAAAACGAAGTCTGCATAGAGTGGGAATAACAACAATGACTGTATACTTTATACCACTACACATTCTACAATTAAACTTCAAATATAAACATGCACTGCATACCACTGCAAATCAAACTTTAAAATTAACTTCACTATGGTATTGATGTAAGTTGCCCAGTACTTGAAGTGTGTATTATTATTAGATTTTTTAGTTATATGGAGTGAGTGTTTATTCCTCAACTTTCATGGTTGAATTTGTAGTGGTAAATAGTGAGTGTTTGTTCCTCAATTTAAGTGTGTGTATTGTAAGTGTGCGTCATGTATGTGTCAAGACTGTGTGTACCATAAGTGTGTGTCAAAAGAGCATGTGTTGTAAGAGCATGTACCACCAGTGTCTTTCTCATAAGAGTGTGTGGCAAAAGAGTATGTGGCATAGGTGTATGTGGCATAATTGTGTGTGTCATGAGAGAATATGTTGTAAGAATGTGTGTCATGAGAGCATATTTTGTAAGTCTGTGTTGAGTAAGTGTGTGTGCCATAAGTGTCTTTCTCAAAAGTGCATGTGTCAAAAGAATGTGGGAGTAAGGTCTATGAGTGTTTCTTGTCTTTGTCAAATGAGTGTACAGCATATACAAAGTCATAACAAGCACATGTCCTTTATGCCTCCCATATGGATCTTATACGTTTGAGTTTGATGAGAGTTTTTAAAGGTATGGAAGGCATGTAACACTTGTACAGTTCATACATGTACTCAATTTGCATCTGCTGAAAATTGACATCAAAGTCATTCCTGACTTTGATGTGAGTTGCGATATGTATATTAGTGTAGATGCAAATCTCATACAAGTACATTTCCAGTTTGCACAAGATGTACATTCATTCTGCTCATCTTTTATATGCCTTCTATATGTACATACATGCTCCCCATAGTGAGGAGTAACTTTGATGTGTGTTTTCAATAGGCATTATAGGCGTATAGGAGTTTTACCTTTCTTACATGTGCACAATGTACATCCCCTAGACATCGTATATACTTATGAAAGTGACATCAAAGTGATCCCTGACTTTGATGTGAGTTTCCATACGTATATTAGTGTACATGTACAAAATGTCATGTCCTACAGGTATGTGTCCAGTTTTTATACAGCATGTACATCCATTCTGCAAATCTTTTATATACCTAGTGTACATATACAATCACACATTAAAGTGAGGTGAAATATAAGAGATATATTGGAGTTTTACATGCTTTATATTTATCTAATTAACATCTCCTGCATAACTTATATACATATGAAAACAGACATTCATAAATTTGATATGATTTTTCATACATATAGGGGATGTATATGTATGAAATGTAAAACTTCTGCACGTATGTGTACAATTGTATAAAAAAGACAAATTCATCTGCGCATGTGTGATATCTAGGTACATCTTAAAAATTCACTAGCACAGAATTCATTAGGTTGATATACATTTGTTTCAGTGCATCAATTCCAAATAAGAACTAGGTGCATGTCAAAAATTGTGAAAATTGAAGCAGTTGATTTTAGGATATTTGAGCCAAAAATGTGTATTTCCTTACAAGAAAAACCCATGTTAAAAAATGTCAAAACCTAATGTAAAACATTTTTTTTTTTAAGATATGAAGCCGTTTGTGAAAAATTCAGAAATGTTCCATGTAGGGGCAGCAACCTAGAAATATCTCTGTGGAGTTTATTCCAAATTTTTATTGAAGTATGCAAACGTTATTAAGAAATGTTATGTTCGACAAGCCCATTTGCAAGTGTGATATCATAGTATTTATTACAGGATTGGTGATAGTGATCCTGTAGTTATGGGTCAGTTGATCTCCCCCTAGCAAGAGTACTTTTTGGTTGGCTTATAACTTTGGTGAAGCTTAATGAATCTGCGCAAAAGCTTCTGAAAAAATGTAGACCTGACAGTGAATCTTTAGGGCAAATTTGGTGTGGTTTCATCAAGGCGGCATCTCAAATGTATGAAATACTAATTTTCTTGAATGGGAAACAAACTATGTTATACCTAAATTTCACGAGGATCAGTGGCTATGTCGGTGTTGCAAATTCTGTGTAAATGGGTGCCACACGTTTTAAAAAAGCATGGCCAGGAGTAGATAAAAAAACTGTCATATTTAGTCCCATTCCACAGACATTCCGCAGATGCTTCTGGAACAATCAGGAAGGTGTGTAACACTTTCGAACATTGTGTAAAGGTGCCTATTAGTCAACTGAGAAATGTGAGGAACATCAAAAATCTTGATAGCGATGCCATGTTTGATTAGCAAACAGAGTAGGGGGTCTGCGGACAGCGGATGGTGAAAAACGTTCTTCAAATGTATCATTTGACTGAGTTTGTGTATTATACAAATTTAAAGGGGGTGAGGGAATGTCAATATTTGGTAGCATATGTTGACAACGGCTCAAATGAAGAAGCATACAGTGAGGCAATGTGAATCTTGCTGTTTTTCAAATTGTCTGCTATCTTTGAAAGGATGATTGTGCAGTTTCTTGTCACCTGGATCAGAGAAAGGTGGTCCCAGGGCCAGGCTCTCTTGTGGCAATGTTTGCTGTGTGTGAAGAACTGGAGACTCGGTGAATACAGACATTTGTTCACTCTGCTTTAGGAGCAATGATTCGCTGTCTGGTGTCTTAAACATTTTGAAACTCTAGGATAGTGTTACCTGGCACTGATTAAAAACATATGCATGAAATTCTGTTTGTTTATACATAGCTTTATTCGGTATGACAACCATAAAATCATCTTAACAAAACATAAAAACATGCAGCCACAGTAACTATTAAAAATACAAGTGGATAATATGATTTCCAGACAGATCACATATACTTAGCCCTGTACAGCAATGCCCTGTGTATATATTTTGCAATAAAATAAAATAAATCAGGTTCACGTCTATGGTACACCTACAAAAAGATATTGCCAGTTCTGTTGTCCTATCTCCCTTAATTGGAATATTGGGAGTAAATAATACTTCCTCAGCCTGTTATACCCTGGGCAAAACAAAAGAAAGTGCTTCAATATTTCCACTGTGTACCACACACCCTACAGTGTTTTTCCCTTGCTGCTGTCTAGCTTGCAGTAAATGCAGCTACCCTCAGGGTTATTAGTGTGCAGCTAGACAAACAGCATCCGGTCATATGCTGGTGTTACACAGTCAAAATATGCTTCAATTCCTGCAACTTGTTTTAACATAACATACAGGACTCCTGTTTTCCACTTAGTACAGGCCGTTTGCATTTTACCCAGGGTTGCCTCTTGTCAAATAGTTTTTACATTGGCTTTATACCTTCCTGGTTGACCCAGTGGTCCATAAAACCCAGTTCTTCACAGCCCTTTTTTAACAAATGTCTTAAACAACTGTGATAGATCAACTTTTATACTCCTCTGCCAGGAATCCTCTCATGGGCTCTTCAGATCTTCCGGTATACTTCCCTGCCAGTTATCTTACCGAATTGTTAGAGTTCTTATACAGTTTGAAATGCATGGTATATTGGCCTGCCAGGACTTCTTTTTATAGACTTCTTAGATCCCCCGTTATACTCCCCTGCCATGTGTGTTTCCACAATGTTAAAGACTTTATGCAACTTTGGTGGATTACCTACAATAACAAAAACTGTTATAAACCCACTACTTTCAAAAATAGGGAAACACGCGCAAAGGCAGATAGATGATGTATTAAAAGGAACAGAGGAGGAACTTGTAAAAGCAGCACAGAAGCAGTAGGAGGGGTGGTGCGCAGCGTTAGCAACAGATAAGTGGACACCTGGAACAATTATTTTTAAATTTGACAGTAAACCTGTCACAGATCTCACTACCATAGAAGAAGTGGATCCCTACACAAAGTGTGTTGATGCACAGGCAGTAAGCGATGACGGCAGGTGTGTAACAGAAGATGCAGCGGACAGGGTCTTTTGGGAGGACAGAAACAGGGTATCAAGGTCCAGGGAGGACAGAGATCAGATATCATCATGATTTGGGTGGCTTAGGAGAAGACCCACCAAAATAACTGTAGTAAGTAGCAAGAAGGAAGAGGAGACATTGCAGCCCCAGATGCATGGAACACAGATACCCCTATTACAGAAAGGTCGAGGGGTGGGCCCAGTACATATCATGGCCAAATATGAATAAGGACAATCAAATTAACAGCTTGTCGTCCCTCACAGCAGGGGCAGGCAAGTGGATTTATGCCTTTGAGAACAGCCATCTGAAAAGCTTGTTCGCCTCTTCATTGAGTGAACAGACAGACTCACTTTGGAGACAGGCAGGATATGATGGGGTGACATTGAACAGTAATGATCATGGTGGTGCACCATTCAATAACTGCTGAGCACATGTACTGAAAGTACTTTGGGAAATGTACTCCGATACATCAGACATGTAGTCTATCTTAGCTCGCACTATGAGACCAGATGAGGATCCTGCACATTACAGTCAGCTGATACAGGAGATGTGGCAGTTTGAGACATGACAACCATGGGATAGGAATATTGCAGTTTTTGATCAAATATTATTGAAATGACTCCCCAAAGCAGTACAGGCAGAAATAGGGAAGGTGATAAGCATTGAGACAAAAGGATTGGCAGAGATGCAAGCACACATAGCACATCATTGCAGAGTGAAACAGGATAAGGAGAGAAGCAAAATGGACCAAACACAGAAGGCAGCAGCAACATTGGTACACAAAGAATTAACTACATGTAGCATGGAAGGAGCAGTAATTACAAAAACCCCATAAGGGCAACATGAGTACAACTCCCAACAGGGAGGGGGAGCGGGATGGGGTATCCTCCACAAGTAGGGTGTTATCCACAAGTACCACAAGTAGGGTATTGTCCACAGGGACAGTATTTTCCACAAGCTAGGGGTAGCTTTTAGGGAGGAATGGGGACTGCATTCGGATATGGAGGAGCAAGATCCAGGTTCGGACACTTTTCACAAGAGTGTAGGAGCAGAAGTCAAGTACAGTATGGCCCTGGTGGTATCCCTGCATACCAGATTATAACCTATCCCACACAGCCACAGATGCAACCCCAACATATGCAATTCCCATCTCCCCCAAAAGCTCAAAGCGTCCCAACAACAGATGCCACCAGTTGCCTACGCCTCACAGCAGTGCCCAAAGTTAACAAGATGCCCCTTGTTATCCTATCTATACAGAGTACTGTCTAACAGCATTTGTTGCCCCAATGCCCAGAATGCCTTTGAGGCACTAGCACAACTCACAACTCAGCAATGTGTAAAAAATGTGTTACCCCAAGACGCAGTACAACACTACAAAGGAGTGACAGTGTTGGGAGGAAACCCTTTCACATTCAAAGACATGAATACTCAATACTCAGTAGGATAGCCCACAGGGGACTCTGACATGCCCAGTCCTTCAGAAACTGCAGACCCTAAAGAGAAACCACAGGTTGCAGTGAAAATAGATGACAAACATTTTCATTTTTGTTTGACACATGAGCTACCAACTCTTGTATTAAGGAAGGAGGATTTCCTTTGTTGGCAACATACTGGACATGCAGGGATTCTCTGGGGTTGGTGTAATGATTCATTTCACTGAAGATTTAATCCTTGCCATAGGTACATAAGCTGTTGTAGTACCCTTGTTGTATTAAAAAGAAAATCCATTTAACATATTGGGCCAAGACATTATGAGTAAACTAAACATGACAATTTTGTTTTCCGAAAAGGGCATAGTGTGTTCCACCTCAGGCATGTCAAACACATGGGTCACCGCAAATATACATGCATTTTGTGCCCACATCGCTCTGCGAGGTGCACCACCTTACCCATAGTTATTCTTTTATGGGATGCAAATACAGTTAGAATGGATGCCCAGTATTAAGGACCACACATTCCGATTATGCACAGAATTTGGGTTCAGAACAGCAGTTCACAAAAAATGTGGCACCAGGCACCACTATCACAATACACTTAGAAGTAGCAATAACAAAGACAGACAAAGTGATTCTGCATGGTGGAGACGATGATGGCATTGAATGTAACACTGTCCTATGCATTGACCCCGCACAGCACTTGACAAACGTAACTGATAAACAACTTTTTACAGATGATGATGACGTAGGGGAACATGATCAGCACACTTACAAGACAACTTGAACAGGGTGCCTAGAGAAATATGGACCAGCGGTCCGCATGGTGTGGGTCTCTTCAAAGGAATAGTATAGGGGCCGTCTGCATCAAGCTGAAACCAGGGGCAATATTGCCCCTGGTCAAACAGTATCCCATGTCACGGGAAGCAGGTGAGGGAATTTATGACTTCATTGTATCTTTGTGGTGAAAGGACATCATACAAACATCAGCATCCCTATGTATTACGGCTATATACCCAGCGAAAAAAGCAAAAGGGGGACTTGGAGGCTGATTCAGGACCTCTGCCCTTTATACAACATTGTGGAAGCAGAATTCCTGTTGGTGCCAAACCCAGCCAAAATTTTGTGTAACCTACCCACAGAAGCAACTTACTTCACAGTAGTTGGCATTAAGTATGCATCCTTTTGTCACGGCTCGCTCCCTTCGCTCCCGTTTCCGCCACTTGGGAGCATAGTTTGGGGTTTATTCCCTACTGGACATTTCCTCCGAACCTTACTCTACAGTACTGTGATGAATTAGGAGCACTAAAACCCTATTTTCCAAGTTACTTCCCTTCCGGATCCATTCCAGGTTTTTGGCAGCCAGCATGCTACTTTAATCTAATGACTATGCTTTCCGGAATGACTATGCTTCCCAGAATGCCTGGCTCACTGCTTCACCTCCTCCCTTGCAGGACAAGGTTGGGTGGAGGATAGGCAACACCTGTGGCTGCAGGTGCAGCAGGCGGCACACCTGAGAGGTGTGCTTGTTAAGCAGCTTTAAAAGCCTCAGTTTGCTTCAGTCCAGCGCTGGTCATTGTTGCAGCGTTCCTGTCGTGACTGGTCCCTTGTTCCTGGTTCCTAGTTTTTGTGCCCAGTTTCTAGTTAGTGTTTCTTGTCCCTTGTCCTGGAATTCGTATTTGTATGCTTAATTGATTTCTGCCTTCTGGAAATCCCTTTCTCTCTTTCTCTGTCTGCAGGCAGCCTTTCTCTGAGCTTTCCTTTTGCTGCAGCCCAATTGCCTGTGTTCACTGTTTCCTAGAAATTGTCCTTTGCTACTGAAAGACTTGATGCATTAATCTTTCCTTTACAGGTTTAGTTTCCTGCCTTTTCACCTTGGATGGGTGGGAAGGTTTCCCTTTTGATATCGTTTTCACTGCTCCTGATCCTTACCTTCTATTGGGATCCATGCCATGTTTTCCTTTACACTTTTGCATTTATTTCCTATTTTATTATTAGGTGTGGGAAGCTGTTGTAACTAGCTCCTGTGTGATTATCTTTTGTTTTCCACACTGTACTATTCCTTCTTGCCTCTTGACTTGGGTTTAGGTATTTAGTTATCCTCACTCTTTGCCTTTACTGCCTTCTAGGTTCTTGTTTGATTTACAGGGTTGTGGGTTTAGTACTGACTTTTGAGTGGTCTTTCTGGTCCTCGTGAGTACGGACATCCAAGTGGTCTTTCCGGTCTTCATGAGTACTGGCATTCATGTGGTCATTCCGGTCCTCGTGAGTACTGTTTCCAAATTCTTTATTCAGTACCGTCTAGAGTGTCAGCTCACAGATTCTGTCCCTGCTTGCCCTCTACGTGGGCTTAGCGCTGTCAGTATCTGTAATAGCATAGTGGGTAAGGAGTTTGCCGACTTTCCTTTCAGTCTTAAGGAGGTTCTAAGTGCTTACCCTACATTCCTTTTCATATAGTGGTATACACGAGTCTTGGGTATTGAATGCACGTTGTTAGATTCAAGGTTGTTTACTGTGTATTTTGTGCACATTTCCCCTGCCATATCCATCGCCTTCTTCCTTTCCTGACACCTTTTCCATTGCGCTGCATCAAGATTCCCAGCACCTTTTCCCGCGTTTTCCTACCATGGACAAAGATTCCAACATATGTGTTTACCACAGTTGTATTGCAAATCCCAAAGCATCTTTAACAGAGTTTTGCAAATGGATTTAGGAAACTTGCAAACACAAAGCACAGTGATACAATACGTGGTGACCTCCTGGTGTGAAAGCACCACCAAGAACAGTGTAGAAAGGATTCAGTAACACTCTTGACACTATTGTTAGAAAAGGGTACAAGGTTGACAAGGAGAAACTCAAATCTTGCCAGAAAGAAGTTGTTTATCTAGGGCAGATAATATCATCAGCGGGGAGAAGATTTCTCCCTGAGAGAGCCACAGCCATGCAAAACACACCACAGCCAAGCACAGTGAAAGAGATGCAACAATTCTTGGGTCTATCCAATTACTGCCATTCCTGGATCTTTGATTATTCCAGTTACATCTACCTGGGCTGAAGGAGGCACAGAAAGTGAAGGGCGCCATCATTTGAACACCTGGAATCATTTAATCATTCAAAGATTTGAAAAACACCCTCATTAATGCACATGTCTTAGCAAACCCCAAATATAATAAGTAGTTTTTCTGTTCTCACATTGTAACATTAAGGTGATGATGTTCTCACCAAGAACACTTCACAAGAACACCAGCCTTTGGATTATTACAGTGATCCTCTAGACCCAGTCATGCAAGGACATTTTCCATGTGAACAAACACTTGCAGCAGCTACATTTGCCATGCACAAATCATCCCCGATTACTATGGGCTGCCCAATGATATGTGGAACATGTAGTGGTTACTATCCTAGAAACATTAAAATCTATCCTTACCACCCAACAAGTTTCTAGGTATGAAGTAATTCTATCAAATCACTCAATTAAGATAGTTCGGTGTCACACTGTTAATCCAGCAACATTGTGTCAGGAACCATAGTTGCAGCAAAGATATGGATCACTTCCCAAGTACCAGCCAGAGGGAGCAGAGCCCAGTTGGCGATGCCACAAGAAGAGAACTGCGGCCAAGTGTGGGTTTTGGGAGCGAGCCAAGACACTGGCTCCAAGATTTGCACAATTAGAGGGGTAGGCAGTAGTGAGAGTCCAACAAACAATCCAGATTTGTCAGCCGAGAAGGGTCCGTAGAACCGTAACTGTGGGATGATCCAAGAGGTAATCCAGGTAAGCAGAGCCAATGGTTGAGTGAACCAGGAAATCCAACAAGAGTACAACGTACCAAAACAGTAGGACAATCCAAAAGAGAGTCCAGGGCAAAACAGGCCAGAGGTCAGGTTAACAAAGAGTTCCGTGGGACAGGTGAAGACAAGGTAAAGCGCTACAGACGCTAACAACAAACGGCTGAGAAGCGACATGCTCTGTCTCTGGATGGATTTTATGGAGGTTGGCGTGTGAACGCATCACATGACTTTGGACGGTGACGGCGGGTGGCTACAGGCACACTTCTTGCGTCCTGTAGTCGCCAGGGCAACCGCCAACGAGAAAGCAGCCGATGTAGCAGGGGCCGCGGCCTCCGCAGCCGACACCCACTCTCCCCAACATAAACCGCAGTGTCAGGAGTTATGGGGAAACGACCACGCAAGTGGCAAACAAGAGCTGATTGGTGTGGGTGAGTACCACCCACGGTCTGCGTTGCTGAGACATAACAGAGCTCCCCTCAATGGCCTACGTCCATATGGTCGTGAAGGATGGGTGCAATGAAAGCAGGCAATAAGAGCGGGGGTCTGGACAGCAGGCTCCCATGATCTGTCCTCAGGTCCATACCCCTTCCAATCGTCGAAGTACTGCAGCTAACCCCGGCAGATTTGTGAATCAAGAAAAGCATGCACCTCATACTCGTCACCAGAACCCTGTAGGGCGGGGCAGGAGAAGCACCAGTCGAGTAGTGGAGGGACAGGTTTTCAGAAGGGAGGAGTGGAATACTGGGTGGATATGCCAAGACACAGGCAGAGCTAGATGGTATGAGACAACATTGATCACCCTAAGGACTTTAGAGGGACCCACATACCTAGGCAACAACTTCTTACAACCGGGGATGTTAAGGTGTTTTGTGGACAACCAAACCATGTACTCTATCACATAGGGTGGTGCCGGGCTGCGCTTCCTATCCACTGAGTGACACATAGATCTTTGGGCTTCCTGAAGGTGGGACAGGGTCTGCTCGTGGATGACTGTGAGGTCTCTAAGACAGGCATCAGCAGCGGGCGTGGAAGAGAGGGGCAGGTCGGACAAAGGCAGGAGACGGGGACGCTGACCATATAAAGAGTAAAAAGGAGAGGTACCTGTAGAGAAGTGTGGTGCATTGTTGTAAGCAAACTCAGCTAAATGAAGAACCTGAAACCATGTGTTCTGGTACTGCAAGCAAAGGCAGCGTAGGCACTGCTCCAGGGTCTGGTTCACGCGTTCGGTCTGCCCATCCGTTTCAGGATGATATGAGGATGAGAAGCATGAATCAATACAAAGGAGAGCAGTAAGGGATCTCCAAAACTGGGATGTGAACTGGGTACACTTATCTGAGATCAAGACAGAAGGAAGGCCAAAGAGACAAAACACCTGACGAAAGAACAGCTTGGCCAGTGTAGGGGCTGAAGGTAAGCCTGAGCAGGGGATAAAGCGAGCCAATGTGGTGAAGCTGTAAACCACCACCCATATGGTGTCAAACCACTGGTACTTGGGCAGGTCCATGATGAAATCCATTGACACAGTATGCCAGGGTTTCTGTGGTAATGGCATGGGTTGGAGGAGGCCTAGTGGTTTGCCCTTTCTGTTCTTACATTGAGCACATATGGAACAGTTAATGACATAATCAGCGACATCTTGTCACATAGTAGGCCACCAGCACCAACGCTTGAGGAGAGAGATTGTACGATTCTGACCTGGATGACCTTTATGGCAGCGTCATGTGACCACTCTAAGGCGTGCAGATGCATGCTTGGTGTGGGTAGGAATAACCGGTCCTGGACAAAGGGAAGAACAACCGCATTCCAGTCCTGTACTAGGTCGGGATGCTCAGAAACCCAAAGCCGGATGTCATCTAACAGAGGGGAAGGGGAAGTACAAAGACAGATGAAGTGCGTTTTGTTTAACAAAGAGTCGGGGTATACAGGGGTGCCTCACCCCCTACCATACGTGAAAGTGCGTCTGCTTTAGCGTGGGAAGAACCTGATCGATGACGGATGACGAAGTCAAAGGCCGAAAAGAACAAGTGCCGATGGGCTTGCCGACTTTTGAAACATTTCAAGGCAGCCAAATCCTGAAGGTTACGATGGTCACTATAGACAGTAATAGGCCACTTGGCCCCACTTATATTCCTCACAAGATTGTAACCCCCCCCGGAGACCTAATTTGGTGTAGATGGTGGCTTGGCCTACTTGTTCAAGCAGGGGGATTATAAGTGGGATCGGGTACCTGTCTTTTACAGGGATCTGGTTCAGTCGTCTGTAGTCAACACAGGGGCGAAGATCGCCCTCCCGTTTGGGAACAAAGAATATGGGGCTGGCTGCGGGTGACTGTGAGGGTTTGATGTGACCAAGTTTCAGAGATCATTCAATGTATTCCTTCAGGGCCAGGTCTTCCGTGGGGGACAAAGAATAGATTCGTCCACAGGGAATTTAGGCTCCCGGGATCAACTCAATTGGGAAGTCAAAGGAGCGTGAGGGGGTAAGAGTTCAGCACACCTTATCAAACACGCTGGCAAACTGTTGGTATTCAGTAGGAATATCCGGGATGATAGCTCCCACTGTGTGGGCTATTGGTGAATCAGGTAGTTCTGCAACCTGATTCTGGCTGAGCTGTGCGATAGCGATCAGGGCCTGACAGGGAGCATGAAACTCACTGCCAAGTTTCAAACAATGTACCTGACAGTCGGAGGACTCGAAGGAAATGCGCCCCTGGGACCAGTCCACAGTAGGATTATGTTCCCGTAACCAGGGAACTCCAAAAATGATACAAAATTGAGGAGTAGTAATCAGATCAAATTACACCTCCTCCTGGTGGGTATCACATATGATCAGTGTAAGGAGCATGGTCTGTTGTTTAATGGGGCCTTAAACGAGCAAAGAGCCATCCACTGCTTGAACCATTTCAGGCTTACTCTTGTTTACTAGGGGCAGGTTTAATGCAGTGGCTAGGGCAATGTCTCTGCAATTCATGGTGGCCCCAGAATCCAAAACCAGACATACTGTGTGTTGAACACCATCGGGGGAACATAATAGAGCTTATAGTGCCATTGGAGCGGTGGAGGTGGACATGGTAGTACGGGTCGGGGATATCCCTGCATCTGTGCCCCCTCAATCAGGGATGAACCTTTTGAAAACCCACAGGTTTCTTGGGGCGCTTGGGGCACTCTTTCACAAAATGGCTGTTGAGTCCACAATAAAAACAGGTGTTGGACAAACGAAGCCGTTCCCTTTCAGCAGCAGTCAGTGGACCGCAAACCCCTCCAATCTGCATGGGTTCTCCTGCTGCTTCTACGGAAGAGGAACGGGCTGAAAAAGAGGGGATGGCTCCTCTACTGGATTTGGTCTTACGTTCAGCCCTGCAGGCATCTACCTGCAGAGCCAGATCAACTAGCTTGGGGAAAGTCACCAGCAAAGTGGGCACTACCGCAAGGGAATCCTT
The DNA here is from genome assembly GCF_040938575.1 of Ambystoma mexicanum. NCBI lineage: Eukaryota > Metazoa > Chordata > Amphibia > Caudata > Ambystomatidae > Ambystoma > Ambystoma mexicanum. The sequence continues at coordinate 359,668,257 of NC_090940.1, forward strand.
CATTGGGTCAATAAGGCCCCTGTAGAAAACCATGGCCTTCTTGTTCTCGGGCCAGGAAGTTTCCACAGCTAACTGGCTGAATCTAGTAATGTAATCAATGAGGCTACTCTTTCCCTGTACCATGTCTAACAATTCCAGATCACGAGACTGCGCCTTGTAGCACGTGTCAAATACCCGAGTCATCTCGGCCACTAACTGATCAAAATTGTACAAAATGGGACTATCAGTTTCTAAGAGGGGGTTAGCCCAGGTGGCAATCCTAGCCCAGGCGGCAATCCCACTCAGGTGAGAGAGAGTGAAAGCAGATCTGGTCGTAGAGTCTGGGAAAGCCTGAGGCCGATACAAGAAATGCAGCTTGCATTGGTTTATAAAGGTACATAAATTTCTAGGATCCCCCTGGAATTTCTCGGGAGCAGCTAGAGGGACCGGATTCTGAGGTTGGGCAGGACCAGAAGCGGTAGGCTGTGGTGGCGTGTCCCTGAATTCAGGGTCAGGTGGAAGGGCATGGCATTCATTGTGTAAGGCATCCAGCCGTTGGTGTATTGCGGCAGTAGCAACTGACATGTCGGCTCTTACCACCGCAATAGCCTGCACCAACGCAGCCACCGTGTCACCTGCAGCTGCCTCCATAGCCAGGCTGCGATAGGCTTCTCAGTCTGTCAAGAACCATAGTTGCAGCGAGGAGGAGGTCTGCAGTAATTGTATGGGCAAGGAGGGATACCAGTCTCCAGGAGGCCCGGAGATACTTCCTCACCCAAATAATGCTGCGGAGTGAACAGGGTGCCAGGAAACCATGGGAGCCCAGGAAAGCAGAGCCCAGTTGGCGATGCCACAGAGAAGAGAACTGCAGCCAAGAACAGGTTTTGGGAGAAACCCAAGACACCTGCTCCAAGAGTTGCACAATTAGAGGGGCAGGCAGTAGTGAGAGTCCAACAAACAATCCGGATTTGTCAGCCGAGAAGGGTCCGTAGAACCGTAACTGTGGGATGATCCAAGAGGTAATCCAGGTAAGCAGAGCCAATGGTCGAGTGAACCAGGAAATCCAACAAGAGTCCAAAGTACCAAAACAGTAGGACAATCCAAAAGAGAGTTCGGAACAAAACAGGACAGAGGTCAGATAAACAAAGAGTTCCATGGGACAGGCGAAGACAAGGTAATGCGCTGCACAGGCTGCCAACAAACAGCTGAGAAGGGACGCGCCCCTTCTCTGGATGACTTTTATGGGGTTGTCGTGGGAACTCATAATATGACTTTGGACGTTGCTTGCCTTTAGCTTTATTTGCATTATGGAACCATCCTGGTTCCAACCATAATTTGACCCAGCATGAAATAGTTATGGGCAGGACGTTGCAAGCACCACTTACTCCAGTCCCTAAGGATTCTGATCCTCACAGTTCAGCAGATAATTTGGGTGTTGAGTTTCAGGGATATCTTAGTGAGCTTATTCATTCTCTCAAGTACTTATCCCAGCAGGTTGGAACCTAGCTATATCAACAGCAGAAGCACAAACGCCACAAGATGAAGCATCAGTACAGCAACCATAACTTTACCCGGGCAAGCAGGTCTTCATTCCAGATGTTACACACAAGTGGAATCAGCCTGGCTTCATTGGCCCCTTCAAAGTGACATATGCTACACTGACTGCCGTCAAGGATGCTGGTCATAAAGTATGGATCATATTTTGGATGTCCACAAGGACAAAAGGAAACACCCACCTTACTGGGAGAAGAAAGGGGGGGGAGAGACAGAAAGAAAGGAACTTTGTGCCAACAAACTATACATTTTCTGACCTCAATTTCTCTGTTTAGGCTACCAACTCTCTTTTTTTTAAAACTCACAGCAGACCAGGAGGAATAATGATATATATGTTATGCTTGATTGTTGTTTTCTTGTTTCTCTCTCTCTCTTCCTTTCTTTTTGTTTTAATTAGAATGGGGTTTTGCAAACCATGGCACTAATGCAGACAATATTAGTATGTTTGTGACCAGAAGTAAAAGGAATGTATTGAATTCAGAAATGTTTTTTGGCCAGTACTAGGGATGAGTATCACACTGATATTAATAATATGTGCTATAACCACATGACAGCAGTGAGAGGGGAGAGGGCAAATGGCACATGCCATGTCTACTTGTGTATTCCACATGTGACCGGCACACCCAAACTCTTCATCCCACACAAATTACCAGCACAGACAGCACATGATTGGGTTCACCTGCTTTCATGCAGGGTTAGGGTGGTTGTTCCAGGTACACAGGGTCCTAGTATAGTGGGTGGAGGAGCACAATATTGTTTATAAGGATATGTACGTCAACATAAAAAAACTAGCAGAAAAGAGAGAAACAATAGATCTTGTATTGCAGTATGAAACAAAGGGACCTAGGGAAGGGGAGCTATCATATACAACATAATACACACTTTCTTAAATGAATGAGGCAGGACATCAGATGTCTTGGTGCAGGACGTGACCACGATTAGATGTAGATGCTGCTGTTTTTCACCAGGTGAGTAGGTGGAAGGGTTGATAGGATGTAGGGCAGACGGATTGGTGGGATTTGCAGAAGAAGTGGCTATGCATATCAAAAAGACTTGTTTTAGCATTTGGGAAAGTAATGTATGGACACTCAAGTGGATAAATGAAAACAAGCAACCAGTTAAAATAACAGCACTTACACAATCCTCTTTGTGTTTCAGATCCAAGGGTAGCGTTAAATTGGGAATAACCAATTGGTGCACAAGAACAATGAAGCTTCCAAGCCTACGAGGTGGTACAGCAGCTCTAATGGAACACTACTGGGCATGTGGCAACCTGGCATATACCTAACTACCACCAGATTGGTCTGGAGTTTGTTCCCTTGTTAGCCTGCATTCACCAGCACTGGTAGTATTGTATTCTGATCTTGCATCATTTGTTCAACATCCTGTTCCTCAAGATGTGTACCACACGTAGACTAAGGGGTCACTGAACTTGAAAAGATGTTGTTGCAATAATAATTACTTTTCCAAGGAATCCTCTGATATACAAACCTGAAACACCTATGGCATCTTTTCAACAAATTGGTGACTTTTTTCACATCACTTCATGCACCAGGTATCCAGACTGCAGCGAATATGAAATGAAAGAGCTCAGGGCAGTAAGGTTGACCACCTTGCAGAGCAGGTATGTCCTTGATCTAAAAACAGCAATGGAAGAAACAGTGTGTGTGTAGATTGGATACTCCTGTTGCATGTACGTGCCATCAAATGTCACTGCCAATGGAAGTATGACCAAAGGTTTCAATACACTGCACAGACTCGTCACTTCTATGGAGAAAAAACTAGCAGGGTGGTCAAAGAGGACTGGAATAATAAAAACTGTTCTTGGGTGCCAACCTAGTTGTATAATATAGTGAAGGTGCTAGTTCCTATCCTCACATTGGTGCTCATTGCTCTTTGTGCCTACCAAATAGTTTTGGGGTGTTACAGAGGGGTTGGGGGTTAAAGGTACATCTTTGATGTCCGTTACACTGAACAATTCCAGTGAAGCTGCACACCCCTCTGAAGACATGTTCATACACTGACAGATACATGGAATGGTAAGGTTGAGCACTGATGGTTCAGATACACATCCAGTTGGTTCTCCGGGGACACTCTTTGGTCCACCACCAGAGTACTACACTGAACATTGGATAGATTGTAATGCCTTTGGTGATTGCTGTTTTATGGCCTGTACATCTGAGGAATATACAGCACAGGGAGAAAGCTTATTTGGTGTCTGGAAGGCATGAGTTCCACAGGATGGCTGGGATAGGAAGAAGGATGAGGGTTATTCATTAATAAATTAACAAATGGGTAAGAGTAAATATGCAGGTCCAACATCCTAAAGGTGTGTGCAAGTACAAGATAAGAAAACTCTTTAGCAAGGCATCAAACCACTGGTAGTGATGTAGCTGTGACATGCTTTCTGTAGTGTGACATTGCATTTAGAATAGATGTATTTTGGCACACTTCAGGGAGCCTTCAGGCTGTGTCCTGCATAGAAAAACATATTTGCAACAAAGTACTTCTGTTTTTTTCTCTTTTCTCTATATAGTTTTCTTTTCACCACACTTTTATTATTAGATAAGGTTAAATAGTTTGGATTTAGTTGGATTGTGTAGAGTGAGTTCCAGTAAGTGTAGTTGTTATTTGTTGAATTAAGCGCATGAGTTGTGCCAGGTTAAAATACACCATTGCTAAAGGCAGATGTTGCCCTTCTAGCATGCTAGGCTGCATTTATGAGCTATGGTCATTTAATTGAAGTTTTATTTCTGCTGTTGGTGCAGAAAGCTCCAAGCAGCCAAGGCCAGTATGGAAAGGGATGCCAAATAGTTTCCAGTTGATTACTGCACAGGAGGAAGTTCTCAGGGGCTGAAAATGAGACTCGAGACAGCAGGTGCCTTCCCAGATGATAGACGAAGAATATACAATGGTTGTGAAGGATACAGTAAAATACTCGAGATGGCCTCAGATACCAGCGTCTTCAAAATATAGAACGAGGTTGTGAGCACAGCGCCCCCAATGTGAGTGTGAGCAACTTGTATTGTGGTAAGATGCCATGGTAAATTGAATAAATTGAAGAAATTAATTTCCAGGAGCAGGGCCTCAGACACATTTTTCATGCAGCTGTTCATTGTGAGAAGATTAATAAAGGGTTGCGCCCAGAGATGGCAACATGTTTTGAGATGGGAGTTGCAAAGTGTGCAGGGGGAAGGAAGCCAAAAGGCCAAGGATAAGTCTTGCAGTCTTATTCTGGATAAGTTGAACGGGGAAAAGTGAGGATAAAGTAAGATTTAGGACAAGGTTGTTGTAGTAGTCCAATCTAGAGAGGACCAGAGCTCTGGGGACATTGGGTATCATTACGAGGTGGGCGCAAAGGGATACCGGGCACCGTTAAGGACACCGGTGCCAGTAATCCCTTTGTGCCCTATTCCGAGGTCCCTTAGCAGGTCCCTTCCTTAATGCCTGGTTTTACCAGGCATTATGGACAGGGCCCGTTAAGGGACTTCAGGGCTAATAACGGTACCGCAATTTGCACTACCGTTATTAGCGCCTTCCCCCTTCCCATTGAGCCCTATGGGGGCTGAAATGGGAATGGGGAATAACTTTAACAATGGGGACTTACCGGTCCCACCAAGGTCAGTCTGGACAGCTGAGTCTCCAATGAACGGGATCGGACACGGTCCTGTTATTGGTGGTAGTCATGGCGCAAATAGTGCCATGACTACCGCCAAACTCGGAATGAGGGCCATTGAGTTTCTGGGGGAAGGTGAGAAAATGGAGAATGCCTCTGAGGAGGTACAACAGATTGTGGGCCATCTTGGCAAGGTCCACAATGTAAGGAGAGAAGGAGAGAGAGGAGTTAAAGATGACACCAAGGTTTTTTGCCTCACAAGGAGTTGAGGTGAGCGACCAGAGGGTAGGAGGGAAGGAGAGAGCTGGGGTTCCAGTGAGAAGGATATCAGTCTTACTGAAATTAAGGCAGAGATTATTGGCAGCACACTATGCATGAATAGCAGTCAGTCAGGGATGAGAGAGGAGAAAGAGAACGCAGAAGAGGGAAGCTTGAAGGAGAATTGCGTGTCATCTGCATAACAATGGAAGTGAGGAGAGAAGGAGATCAGGTGCGCCAGAGGGGCGAGCTAGATGTTGAATAGCCACAGCGAGAGGATAGAGCCTTCAGGGACGCCGAAGGTGGAGAGTGTGATGGGGAGAGAAACGGGCCCAGTTTGACCTGGGAAGGTCGCTTGGAGAGGAATGAGGTCAACCAGTCCAGTGCCAGGCCTGTAATGCCAAGGGTGTCTCAGCCGATTCGTCAGGGTGGCATGATTAACTGTGTCGAAGGCAGAGGAAAGATCCAGAAGAATAAGAAAAAATGGAGAGTTGGAATGTAGATGTGAGAGCAAGTAATCACGGGTGTTCAGTAGAGCAGTTTCCATGTCTGGCTGCTCTAAATCCAGACTGGTAATCTTGGAGATAACCAAAAGATTCAGTGTATTGGACCAGTTGGGAGATGACCAGCTTCTCCAGGAGTCTTCACAGGAATGGAGATAAGGCTGTAGTTAGCCATGCAGAAGGGGTCAGCAGAGGGCTTGTTGAGGGGAGGATGCAGAAGGGAATGCTTGATGGGTAGCGGGAAGGAGCCAGTGGCAAATGAGTGATTACAGAAATCAGCCAAGGCAGGTGGAAGGCTGACAATGTTGTCTTTGCTAGTTCCGGAGGAGCAGGGGAGCACCTGTTTGGTGGAGACTTTCATAGAAAAGACTTGTCTAGAGGCCTCATCCGGTTCTATGGGAGAGACAAAGGAGAGTAGGAGGGAAGGGCAGAGGGGGGCTAAGGGAGGCTTGAGAGCTGGGACAGGAGGAGAGAGGGGAGTACAGTAGAAGAAGTGGGAGGCCAGTGAAGTGCAGAAGTGAGAAGCTAACTAGAAGGTTGCGTCCAGAGTTGGCAATGTGTATCAAGATGGGAGTTGCAGAGTGAGCAGTTGCAGGGGGAGGCGAGCCAAAATGCAGAATCATGGGGAAGGGATTGTGGTGTTCCTTGGATTACACCAACGTTTTGATCTCACTGATTTCCACTCCTTGCATAATTAGTCAGTCTCGGTTGGATGCTACAGCCCGAGCTCTCAGGTGTCACTGTCCAATTACGGGAGAGCATTTTAATCAATTACACCATCAAAAGGGCCAACCAATTACAATGATGCATTTTGTGTTATGTTCAAGGGGTGGTATTTCGATGGTCACGAGAAAGAAAACTAACAATTATATTGTTTAATGTATGGAGTTCATTAGGGGCTTAGTGACAAGTAACCAAAGAACATGTTAGAATTAGAATTAATCTTGCATTTTACAAATATGTTAATTTTCCCATGTTACCCCTTTAAATTTCGCAGCCTGGAAGCAACGTGTTGATTTGGTCCTTAGTTCGGTTCCACAGAGCTGTCTGACATTCTCCTGGATGAATTTGCAAATAGAAAGCTGTTTTTTATTGCAAGTTGTGCACTCCATTTTTGATTACTTTTGTGTTATTGTCTGCTTTTCCTTGGGGGGGCTGCACCTTTACACCAGGGTTGCTGATGACGTACCAGCCTCCCCACCAATGGCTGAGCCTGTCTTATGTTGCCTACATTTTTTAATATCCTTCATGCAGTGCAAGGATAGTGTACTGACCAAACAGAGCTAACCAGATAGGTCTCTATAGGCCAGAAAATCAACGTTCTTGTTAAGTTGGATACAAGTGCCAGGCAAAACCTGTGATGTGTGCATACACATGCAGACACACACACTAAAATGATTGCCCATCAGCCATGTCAGTTATGTCCACATGTGCCAGCTGCCCTCATCCTGCTGCCATGCCCCTTAATTTATCCCTGCATTAAAAAAAGCACACATTTCAAAAAAGAATAGGCTATGACTGCTCACATGCTGCCCTGCTATATCCAATCACCTTTATGTTTTTGTTCCAGCTGGCTTTGGGACCACCACTACAATGCTTCAACATGGCATCTACTCTGCCTTCTGTCATCAAGAGTAGGTTGTCAAACCCAACCTGATACAGAAAGTTATACATTATGATGTTAAGATTTAATATGGTTCTCCAAAACAACATTAAGCATAGGGTGGGGAGTTCAAGTGATAAAAAGAACTACTTAAAATGGATCTCTTCTTTATTAGAAATTATTCATCAACTATTCCCCGCCCCTATTTTAGTCTCACAGAATCCACTGTTCCTCACTCTCTAATCTTTGCAAGGATGACCGCTGGGTGGTTCTAATTGGTCACACAGGTGTTCATTTCGACAGATCAAGCATACCTGTGACACCTGATTTTGGGGAAACACTTCACACTAGGTACCAGTCATTTTTGGGGTACAGGGATTAGTCCTCAAATAAAGGAAGGAAACAGTAACACAACAAAAGCATCTCTCAAAATGTCTCCTGGTCATTCAAGGACAAATCAACAGACTCTATTTTAGTTTCTTTGAAAGCTCACAGCCAATCATAGTCCACTCACATTCTCGTAGGCCATTACATTTTGTAATTCTCAAAAGCTTATTGGTTGTTTGTTTTGCGACATGAGTACAAAGAAAAATAATGGCTCATCTCTCTTCTGCAGGCTGCAAAGCTTAGCTGCCTAACATCATCTTGTAAGACGTTCACAAAATATGCCACAGTTTTTGAAAGGAAAGGGCATCCTTAGAGATCCCATCATCTGTTTCAGTGGGGCTTTGACTCCCTGGCTTCCTTAGGATCCTAGTAGTGCTGCTCACCAGCCCACTCTTTCTCTTCTCCTCAATGCTTCTCCACATGATAATTCCTATGGTGATGTTCTCTAGTCCCTGCTCTGACCCCTCCTTCATCCAAATCTCCTCCTGCACCTCCACTGCTATGTCCTCATACCCACAACCTTCCCAGGTTCATCCTTTCTTTGAATAGGGTTCACCTGTCATCTCCGACTGAATCTATCGGTGCAGCTTCATCCACTCCCCCTGGGATAGTGAGCCCACTAAGCATAACAGGTGGTCCCCTCTATTTGTTTCTGCCCTTGTGGGTTATGATACATTGAGAAAACAAACAGAGATGCAAAACTAGATTGATTGAACACTGCAGGTGTATAAAGAAAAAGGTTGTCCAGGCTCCTCTTGTCAAACATTCTCAGAACAGGGGCACACCCATGACAACATTCAGTGTGTCATTCTTAACAAAATCAGTGGTCCCAATAGTGTAATAACCAATCAAATAATTCTGACTTTTGAACAGAGGATGATTTTTAGAATCAACAGTCATGTTTCAGGACTGAATGAGGGTTTGGAATGGCACAATTTATTTTGACACAATGATCATACTTCATTTGTTGTAATGCAAAGTTGTTTCTATATGACAATTGATCATTCTACAGTTATTGAACTGTAAAGTTGTTCTGATACGACAACTTTTTTCAGCACAACTCTTCAAAATAATTATTTTACCTGATGTACATATAGGGCTTGAAATTGTGCCTAGTATGAGAGCTACTATGAGTGTATGGGCCTCATTACAAGTCCGGCGGTAACCGAGCCGGAAAAAACGGCAGGTTACCGCCGGACTCGTATTACCATTCCGCCTACGTGATTCCGGAATTACTGAGGCATTACGACCCCGGTGACTCGGGAATTCCGGAGGCGGAATTCTTAAGTCCCCATTCCCATGGAGTCCAGTTGGACTCCATGGGAATGGGGAAGTGGAAACCCCGGCACCATTTTGTAATGGTGCCGGTGTTTCCATGTCCACCTGCAGGCGGGTGGTGTTAAACCTGCCAGGTCAGACCTGGCGGGAGTGACACCTCCCGCTTGCGAACTCTAGATCAGCCGGTCCGGAAAGAATGGTGGTGGCCGATTTACCACCATTTTTCTTTCCTGACTGGCTGACTCATAATGAGGCCCATATGTGTTTTAAGAAAACCATGAACATGGAGTGGGCTGTGGTTGTTTCATCATATATGTTAATATGTTTAAATGGATGTATCATCTGTACAAAAGTGTGTTTAAATAACGTTGTTAAGAAACCTTTTGATTTCTAACTCTAACTACTCTGTTAACTTGCCTGTTAAATTATCCCTTCATGTCTGTGGTGTGTTTAAATTACTAACCCATCCAATATCTTCTGTATAAGGCACATTTTGTGTATAAGGGTTTGTTTTTTCATGTATATTGAAGCAATTGCGGAACGTATCCAATAATGCGCTCAAAATGAGCATTATATATTCCTTCCCTGATATTGGAACAGATAATGGCATTTTGCCGTGCTTGGTTTGAGAATGTATTACAACTTGGATTAAAATGTTCCCACCATTCTTTCGAATGTGGGTTGCTTGTGTACTATGTACTATGCAGCAGATAGCTTTTTGGAACGTATTTCAATGTTCCAATATGGCGCCCCTATTTTATGACGAGGTTGCTCTCTTTGTACAGTTCAATTTGCAAATGTGTGTCCATTTTCTATATTTGTTTTTGAGGATGACACTCTTGTCGGCTTTTAGAAAAGAGCCAAAAGGTTTTCAGGTTTACCTGAGGTTTATTGAGTTACGAAGGTCCATTTGTGGTAACTGGAAATGGTAAGTTCTTTGGGAACCCTGTCTGTGGAATGCATGGAGGACTTCTTGTGACTTTTTGGATGTATTCTTTAATTAATTTATTTTCAAAGTGCTGAACAGGTGCCCTGAGGCATGGGATCTTAAAATTGCATTTTATGGTGAATGTAACAAGTAACGTTGTGTTAGTGGTATGACCTTTCTCGTGGGGATGGGGTGTGAATACTCATGCATGCTGCGTTTCTGCTTACACACTGGTGCTAGTACTGATGCTGGGGATAGAGTCTTGTTGGTTTACTGGAGTTCATGGTTCACATTACAAGTATTGTCGTTTTTGCTGGCCACAGGTGTTTTTATAGGGTCCGCTAAGAAGTAGTTCGTGCTTCTAGGTTTTCAGAAATTGATCAGAGTGTTTTGAAGTGTGGACCTAGCAAATAGGAGTCACCTTGCTACCATTCAGGAAGGTAGTATCCAAAGTTGGTGGAATGATTGTTTGATAATGTGAGCGTACACTCTTTTGTATTCTTGCAGTTTTTTCGGTGAGAAATCTTGTAATGCTCTTTTGAAACTGAAACCGGCCGTACTAATGAGGAACATTATTGCGTTGATGCATTAAAGGAAATGCCGAACACAGGAAGCAAGTATTTTGGATCAAACCTGGTTGGTTGATGGTGTATTAAAGTATACTTAGAGTGTGTTTCCATAAGCGGTGCAGTCTGTGAAATTTGTGACCTATAAAATTGTTTATTTTAAATCTTAAAGAAACACTTGGGAGACTTTCTTGTCCTTTCCTTTTCCCTTAGTTTCTGGTGTGGTTGCTACGTTGCGGACACCAGTTTTCCCACTCACCAATCATTTTAGAATCTGTGGCTGTTGAGCCCTTGAAGAATGTCCCAGTACCTATGTTTGGGGACTGACACATGTTGGGCTGTTGAAATAACCACACAGTGTGGTCTACTATAGATTTTTATTAATGTAAGTGTATTGTTGGTTGTACAAATGTGTGCAATTTGTGTTCTATGTATGTAGTGGGTTTTATGGATGCTGCATTTTATGTAACTCCTGTTTTAACACATCAATTCTTAAAATATAATGTTGTGTTTAATGGTGTATGTTGGTATGTATAGGAGTAAATAGGGAACTGGATGGGAGTAACTAACATTTGTGTTTGAAAATGTGTGTTAAATTCTATCTTTTTGTTACATATCTGGCTCATTGAGAAAGACATACCAGGGTGGGGCTCAGAAACCAGCCACCATACACTCGCTAAGGCCCAAGGCCTACGTGTACTTTTGTTGGATTTGTGTATTTCTTTTGTAAGTTGTAGGGCCAGAACTCTGGTTAGTAAAGGATTCTGGACACAGGACTTTTCTTATTTGCACAGACATCCTGATGAGCACCCTTTTATAGCTTTCTTCATAGACTAGGGTCAATAACCTTAGTGCTAGGGATAGAATAGGTTCAGAGTGCTAATAAAAGAAAGTCAACTACAATGCTGCCTTGTCCATCTCCTGATTCTGATCTACTTACATAGAAAGTCATTAACTATATTCATTTCCAAAAGCTGTTTCTTCCTTCTGTGACATCAAAACAGAGGATTATTTAAGTCATAATCAACTGTACGACATCAACGCAGAGGGATAAAGCATATTCTCAGTCAAGTATTTTTTCCATTTTAGGGTGGTGTGGGTTGAGGGTAAAGGAAACTTGGACCTTGATTACATGTTTGGTGATATGTCCTTTAGAAATGCCATCAAATTAATTTACTGTTCACAATCACAGTAAATCCACTTTGGTTGTGTAGGAGATTTAGGTGGTGCACATCTTTAGATGGTGGACATCTCAACTCGGCCAGGAATTATAACTTAGACTCCTGCAGAATTGGTATGAAAGTGTGCATGTGAGAAACTGAGGTGAGACAGCATTGAGAATTCAAGCAAACCAGAAAGGAGGGATAACTTGGGATCTACCCTGCGAGTGCAGTGAAAAATGTGCAAGTAGTGTAGGGACTAACATCTAATTTGAACAATTATTAATATACTAATTACTCATTTTAACACTTAACAAACTAATACAATTAGTGTTTAAAATGGGAGAGCTGAGTCCAGAGAACTTTGTGCAAATCAGTGGTGCAAACTTTGGTTTCAAACTGGGATGTAATTGGAACTGCAGACACAGGCTCTGAAATGCTGTTTCAAAAATAAATCCAGGAACTAAAGCTGCTCTTGCAATGGAAGACGTGAGGGTTACAGAACTTGGAATGTGAAAAATAATGTTGCTCGAAGTAGACAGTCCGTGTGCTTGCGCAGTAAGCCAGAATAAAAAATTATACTAATCGATTTTGGCATTAATTTAACTAAAACTCTCCTCAAAGGTGACAGTAGAATAGAATAGGGACTCCTGGAAGTTTAAAGGATGTTTGGCCATCCAAATGAGGTGCCTGATAGACATATGGCATCACAGTCAGGGGCAGGCAGATCTTATGTTTTGTGTAGGCGAATAAACATGAAGTAGGCAGGTGGAAAGGAGGCTTTAAAAAGAAGATACAGAGAGGAAGGTGGGCCTTTTTGGAGCTGAAGGGAGCAAAATGGCGAATTTGAAGCCGCACTGTGACCGAGTGCACAGAGCCTGTCCTTCGCTGGCTCTGCAAGCGCAGATACACCAAGCATCTTGGTGAGCAGACAAGCAAAAGAGTGAGAGCATTACATTGTGTTTGTGTGATAGAATATAGTGTTGTGAGTTTTGCATGTCGGTAGTCAGTTGAAAGCTGCCAAAAGTATTGCAAGTAGGTCAAAGGTCCACAGATAAACCTGTGCTCACCTGTCAACTTGTTGTGGGAGGCTTTGTAAAAAAGAAAGTTTACAGAATACTTTTGATTTTAGTGAGCTATGTGGAATGCAGATGACAATGTGTGAAATATGAATTGACTGTTTCTTGATAAATATTCTTTCTCTCTGTATATCTAAGGACACTTTATAAACTGCATTTGTATATTTTCCATATTTGGAGAAAATATAGATAAATGCCGAAGGGCACACTTTTAAAAAACAGAAATGCGTGGCTGTTGATTGTGAGTATATTTCAATGATAAAGATGTTACATGTCCAGCACTGTGTCAGAACCTGAGTCTCTCTCCAAGATGCCCTGGATAGAGTGGGTACAATTGTAAGCTGATTCCCCATGTTATGAATACATTATTTTACAAGCAACTTGGTAATATTGCGCTGGGTAATTACCTAGCAATCCAATATAAATAAGGTACAGAAAGTGTGTGCCTGGTGCAGCCCTGGGTTCTGCATTTGATGTCAGAAAATGATCCCAATGGAAGAATAACTTCAGCTAGCCCTGTGCTATATGGCAAGATAGGAAACCTCACACAATACCCTAAACATATATGGTGTATATGCTGGGAAATGATGCTTCATCATGCCCATGATACCATAACGGCAGACAACAGAGGTTTTGAGAAAACATTGAAAATCCTAAAAGAATATGCTTACTGACCACACATGTACCAATATGTAGAATTACATACAAGAGGATGTTTGGCATGCGCACAGTTTCAATATACTTCCCCAACACACAGAGCACCATTAATAAAAAGAGATCTGGCACCTCCATGGTCAGATTTACAAATCGATTGTAAAGGTCCTGTGCAAAGATCAGCACATGGAAACAGATATTCATTCATTTTTTTGTTTGCATATGGTTATAAACATAACCTTTACAAAAATATAAAACCAGTTAAAAGAAACATATTAAAAAATAAAATTAGACAACAAAATGAGAAAGTTACCTTAAATACGTACATATCACACACAATACTACCGAATAATCACTGCATAGAAAGCTCTAAAGTGCCAGTTACATCATTCACAGTTTAGATTTAACACAGCTTTAGAACAATGTAGAACCACTTTCTAAAACACGGTGTCATGAGAGCAGCATTTGCTGTTTACATATCTACCAAGTAAACATCATTTTAAGTAACCTAAATTACCAGATACACCTTCTTTCCCAATTTCCATTGTATGTTCATTTGTCAATTTACAGATATTTTCTAAAAACCTGACTACCGCCAGTTGCAGAGACTTTTGTTTACCATGCACCATATCACATCAAAGTTGGTCCCAATTAACTGATTCAGTGCAGCTGCAAATTTCCCAAAGTGCTGAATACGTGCATTCCTAATCGTAACACAGTCAACCATTAGATGCTCTAAATTTTCTATTATATCTTCTGCGCTACAATATTTACAAAATAGCGGATAAGCATTCCCAGTATTGCGTACATGTAAGATATCACGTTTAGGCAATACATTACATTTGAATGGCATATATTTCTGTCGTGCAGCTTTGTCAGGAAATAAAATTAAATATGATTCTAGAATACCTAGTTGTTTAGACTGACAGACCAGATGACTATAGAGATGTGTGGTGGCTACAGTTTGCGAGGTAACACACCAATCCCACCATTCAAACCATTTTTTAACTTTCTGTGGGTTGAATATTAAGAAGTTCACTGAGATACCTGTGACGTCCCAGTCAGTTGTAGCGCATGCGTGAGCCTCGTTTGGGACCCGTGCATGCGCAGGTTAATAAATTGCGCTCGTGTGGGCAGTTGCCGCCGTGATGCGTAGCAGGCAGCATCGCGTCCCGTGTCTCTCTGAATGTGTGCGTGTGCGCATGTATGCATCTGAGCCACCCGAGGCACGGGTGGCTATACAACAACTGGCGACGAGGATGGGATACCATCGCAAGGTTCGCTTGATGAACACGGCGTATTTTACATCGGCGACGCTACACGGTGGTGAGTCACGGACCCGGCGGGAACAAATCCATGGTGCCCTAGCATCTGGTATGCAGCAGTAGCGGCCTGAAAAGGTGCTCGTGCGCTGCTCATACCACATTCACAGAATTTTTGGAACTCTGGCAGTCCTCTACAACTCAGAGGACAGCCAACATCGCAGAGCTACCGAACAACTGCCCACCCAAGTCAGGTTTGCGGCCTCTGAGCCATAAGGAGGTGCCTGTGCGACCTGTAGACATGGCGGAAAGTGACGGAGAGGCGGAAGCGGCGACTGTGGTGGTGAAAGCACAACAGGGGTCGTTGTTACCCATGCAGGAGTTTGATGTGTCCGGTCCCCCTTAGAAGTTGGGCCCAAGGTGGTTGCTATGGATATAAAAAACTTGATATGTACTTTACAGCGACTGGGATAACCAATGACGACGCGAAGAGGGCCACTCTGTTGTACTCGGCAGGCCTGGATGTCATACGCATATATGAATCCCTGAACCTGCAGGTAGTGACCTATGATGCTGTCAAAACTGCTCTGGAAAATCACTTTATACCACTCTCTAACGTCGACTATGAGAGGTTTCTCATCTGTGGCGAAAAACAGCGGGAGGAGGAGTCACTGGATCAGTTTTGCGCTCGACTGCGGCTCATGGCCACCACGTGCCGATGGGACAATGAGGAGTTGATGATTAGGAATCAAGTACTTCAAGGGTGTAGCTCGGGAAAACTACGAAGGCAAGTGTTGAGGGAACCGGGCTGGACTCTGCAACAAATCCTAGACAGTGGCAGAACCTATGAACTGGCGGAGTCGAGAGGTGCCAAGATGGACGCAGCAGTGCCCCCTGGGAAATCGGAAGAGGCATTTGCTATCAGTAAACAGACTGCGTCGAAAGAAAAGTGGGGTCAGAAACGACAGGAAACTCATCCCCCGACAGGGTCTGGATCTATCTGCCAGTATTGCGGATATGATTTGCCCCATTCTGAGGAGTGTCCGGCCAAATCGACGTCATGTGGCCGGTGCAACGGACCAGGACACTACGCCCGTATGTGTCGTGCCCCAGCTCCCGTGTCAATACAGAGGGGCCCGACCAGGGTATGTGGAGGTGGTTCGAGAAGGCAGAGGAGCATTGCGGCTTTGGAGCAAGAAATGCAGAGACTTCAGCTAGCAGAAGAGGAGGAAGACAAAGTATTTTTCATCTCGAGCATCGCTACTGGGGCGAAGAGTAAAAGACAGCCCAAATGTGTCGTGAACATTCAAGGGGTGCCGACACAAGTGCTAATTGACACAGGGGCCTCAGTATGCGTGCTGGCCTCGGAACACTACCAGAAGATTCCTGGCCCTCCCGCGCTGGACATTTCGACGGCGAGGATTTTCACGTTTGGGGGAGACACCCCGCTCCCCATCAAGGGTGTGTTCGTATCGCCTGTATCCAGGGGCGGAAAGACCATAAAGGCCCGGTTCTTCGTTACAGATGTGAGTTCACACTCTCTACTCAGCTGTGCGGCGTCCGAAGCCCTGAACCTGGTTCACTTTGCACTAGAGGTCTATCAGGTGGATATCGAGACACTGCTGGACACTGCTGGACAGGTTTGCGGGCATTTTCGAAGGAGTTGGGAAGTTGAAGGCGCACACAGTCCGTCTGCACATTGATGACACGATCAGACCAACAGCTCTCAAGCACAGGTGTATTCCATTTCATCTTCGTGAGAAAGTGGAAGAAGAGCTTGTCAGTATGGACATTATCGAGAGAGTGGAAGGACCGACGCCCTGGGTCTCGCCCATTGTGGTGGCGCCCAAACCGAAACAGCCTGGGGCAGTGAGAATTTGTGTAGATATGCGTCTCCCCAACGCCGCGATTAAGAGAGAGAGAGACTTAACGCCGACCCTCGATGATATCATTGGGGAGTTGCAGGGGGAGAAAGTTTTTTCGAAATTGGATCTACGGGCGGGCTATCACCAGCTGGAACTCCACCCAGACTCTAGATTCATCACAACCTTCACCACACACGAAGGCCTGTATCAATTCAAGCGCCTGAGCTTCGGCATTTCATCGGCCGCCGAAGTCTTCCAGAACACTATTAAGGGGGCGCTGGCAGGCCTCAAAGGCGTCTTGAATATGAGTGACGACATTTTGGTGTTTGCCGACTCGGAAGCCGAACACATGAAGAGGCTCGAGAGCACGCTGAAAAGGTTGAGTGATCTGGGACTTACCCTACACCGTCAAAAGTGTGGATCCTTTAAAGACCGGATAGGGTTCTTTGGATTTATTTTTCACGCCGCTGGAGTGTCACCAGATCCAGCTAAGATCAGAGACATTCGAGAAGCCGCGGCACCATCATCCCCCACGGAGGTAAGGAGCTTCTTGGGGATGGTGAATTACTGTGGGCGCTTCATCAAGGGTTTAGCTTCCTTGTCTAAACCCCTCAGGGCGCTGACCAGGAACGACGCCGTGTGGAGGTGGGAGAGGAAGGAAAGGGAGGCATTTCAGGCCCTCAAGAAT
Organism: Ambystoma mexicanum; assembly: GCF_040938575.1. Taxonomy (NCBI): domain Eukaryota; kingdom Metazoa; phylum Chordata; class Amphibia; order Caudata; family Ambystomatidae; genus Ambystoma; species Ambystoma mexicanum. Next base: position 359,685,637 of record NC_090940.1, read on the forward strand.
GCTCTGTCCGATGGGGACACCATGGCGTACTTCAACCCCTCCGTGGAATGGGAAATTGTTGTGGATGCCAGTCCCGTGGGTGTTGGGGCAGTACTATTGCAGCCTGATGAAAGGGGGGACATGCGTCCCATCGCGTACGCGAGTAAGACTCTCTCCAACACCGAAATACGATATTCGCAAATTGAAAGGCAGGCGCTAGCAATTCTGTGGGGCTGTCACCATTTTCGACTGTACATCCTGGGCAAGCCTGTCGTAGTGGTGACGGACCACAAGCCACTGCTGCCCATATTGGCGGGGGTGTCTTCGAAGCCTCCGCCCAGGATCGAGAGGTGGATGTTAGCCCTAATGGAGTATGGGGTTCGACTAATTTACAGACCGGGAACCAACAACCCGGTGGACTATCTCTCACGACACCTCAACACATAGAATACGGACAAGGACAGTGGTGTGTCCGACTGCCAAGGTTTGCTCTGTCACATGGTGGATGGAGCGCAACCGGTGGCCCTGTCGAGGCTGGCTATAGCGACGGAGTCATCCAAGGATGAGGTCTTCGGCATCATCAAGGCGGCCGTGAGAAGTGGCGACTGGAGAGAGGTGCTGCGCAACAATTCAAGGTGACAGTCCGATGCCCAAAAGGACCTGCAGGCACTCTGGAAGGTGCGGGACGAACTGTCGGTCTCAGATGATGGTTTGATCCTAAGAGGGAGGCAGATTGTGATCCCGCAGGCGTTAAGCGGGCGCGTGTAAGAGCTGGTGCATATCGGGCATCAAGGGGTCGTCAAGACCAAGGCGAGACTTCGGCCCAAGGTCTGGTTTCCGGATTTGGAGGGGATGGTGGAGAGCTTCATGAGAAAGTGCTTGTTGTGTCAGGCAGCCAACCCAGGAAACAAGGCCCCACCTATCAGTTCTATGGAACGGAGTGAGAAGCCATGGGGAACCGTCCATATGGACTTTGGATCGACGGGTCGAGGCATGTATCTTCTGGTGGCGGTGGATCAGTGGTCGAGGTATCCGGAGGTGGAGGTAGTGGAGTCCACAGCGACGGAGTTTACCACAAAGGCACTAGACAAAATGTTTGCGACGCATGGATTCCCAGAGATACTTTGCTCGGACAATGGACCGCCGTTTACCGGCAGCCAGTTTGCCCAGTATCTCCAACAGAGGGGGATCCGTCACCGCAGGGTATCTCCGCTGTGGCCTCGAGCGAATGGAGAGGCTGAAAGGATGATGCATACCTTGAATAAGGTACTGAGGATTTCCGCCAGTGGGGGTGAGGACCTTCTGAAAAAGCTTGTGGAGTTTCTGCGAGAATATCGCACCACGCCTCACCAATCGACAGGGGTTGCCCCTGTGGAGGCGCTGTTCGGGCGTTGCCCTCGGGGAATGATACCAGAAGTGGAGGGTAGGAGACCAGGTGTCATAGACAATGACAAAGTCCGAGAGGAGCGCGCAGTGCGCAATCAGAAGGAGAGCGAGAGACGAGGACTGCACGACACCGAGGTGTGTGTCAGTGACTCTGTTTTGGTTCGGAACCGACACCCCGAGGGCAAACTGTCTCTACCATTCGAGCCTCGCCCGTGGAAGGTCGCCCACGTGAAGGGAACTATGGTGACAGCGGCCTGTGACCGCGGCACTGTCAACCGCAATAGGTCTTTCTTCAAAAAAGTGGACACCTCACCGGGGGCCACCGGTCTAGTGGAAAGGGCACACCAGGACACAATCCCTGAGGCCCCAGTTGAGGATCCCACCAGGGACATCTCCCCCGTGGACGTCAGTAACAGTGGGACTTTGCCAGGCACCTCGAGGTACCCCGTGCGGAGAGACCGGAGACTGCCGGCTCACCTCAAGGATTATGTCCTGGACTCCGGGGACTGAGCAGATGTCTCCAAGGGTGGTCCCCAGTGATGGAAGTATCCAGTTTGTATTCTACCGGTTTTGCTTTGTTAGAGCACCATGTTGTTGAACTGTTTTGTTGATGGAAAAAATAAGGGATGTGACGTCCCAGTCAGTTGTAGCGCATGCGCGAGCCTCGTTTGGGACCCGCGCATGCGCAGGTTAATAAACCGCGCTCGTGCGGGCAGTTGCCGCCGGGACGCGTAGCAGGCAGCATCGCGTCCCGTGTCTCTCTGAATGTGTGCGTGTGCGCATGTATGCATGTGAGCCACCCGAGGCACGGGTGGCTATACAACAATACCCAAATGATTCAGGTATTCAAAGCAGTCATACTTCAGTTCTAACAAATATTCTGATATCGTGGATTCAGAACGGTAGCCAGAGCCCAAAAGATCATACAATGTATTCTTAGAGGCAGCTTTGTCAGGAAATAAAATTAAATATGATTCTAGAATACCTAGTTGTTTAGACCAGATGACTATAGAGATGTGTGGTGGCTACAGTTTGCGAGGTAACACACCAATCCCACCATTCAAACCGTTTTTTTACTTTCTGTGGGTTGAATATTAAGAGGTTCACTGAGATATCCAGATGATTCAGGTATTCAAAGCAGTCATACTTCAATTCTAACAAATATTCTGATATGGTGGATTCAGAACGGTAGCCAGAGCCCAAAAGATCATACAATGTATTCTTAGAGGCAGTTAGTAATTTCCTAAATAATGAGAGCTTTCTCCATATAATCATGTTAACAATAGATGAAAGGCCCAGTTCGTACCAGATAGCTTCTACCGGTACACAGTTTGGTAAACACTTAACCGCATACCTTTGCAGACGAGCTTCAAATTTAGGAAACTCTGTTAACATCCATGTTGGAAAAAGTTCAAGACCATAACACAAATGTTTCACAATCTTTAATTTGTAATAGCGCAAAGTAGGCAAGAATGAAAACTTGCCAAATTTGCTATCTATCTTTTTTAGTTGTATGATCAAGGGCATCACCTTCACTCCATATATTTTCTATAATGGGATTTCTGAAAGCCCCCTTAGATAGGATAACCTAGATATCTTCGACTCGGTCGCACCACAAGTTTTATGTGATTCAGAAACCAGGAAAATTGTTTAACATAGGGCCTGTGATGCAGCTATAGGATCACTGTCTTTTTTTCATTTATTGTAAGAAAATCAGAGGCAGTGAAATCTCTAAATTTACTCAGAAGACGATGCAGGCCAATCGGAGTATGGTCGAAAAGCAGAAAGCAGACCAACATATTTTTACTTCTTCCACCTGCAGTAGCGTGAAAGCACACTCTTCTAATTCAACATTAACATCAGAGACATGGGGCCTCAATACCGGTACCGTGTCCGCCCTCGTTCAATGGGGATTTACCAGTCTATTCCGACCTTTGGGGGACCTGTAAGTCCCCATTGAAAAAGCCATTCTCCATTCCCATTTCAGCCCCCATAGGGCTTAATGGGAAGGGGGAAGGTGCTAATAACGGTACCGCAAATTGCGGTACCGTTATTAGCTCTGAAGTCCCTTAGCGGGTCCCTTCCATAACACCCGGTAAAACCAGGCGTTAAGGAAGGGACCCGCTAAGGGACCTCATAGTAGGGTGGGAAGGGATTACCGGCACTGGTGCCCTTACCGGTGCCGGCAATCCCTTACTGCCCACCTCGTAAAGACCCCCATAGATATTAAAAATGGTCAGTGCAAATACGCACCCCTATCGAAGACCGTTCGGGGCCTCTATCAAAGAAGATAGCTACCTTCATTATTCAGCGCTGACCCCTCATGGATATGAATTAATATTGAGAGCAGATCAACAGGCATCCCCAATCATTGCAGTTTCATCCAGAGTACAGATCTATCTACTTTGTCAAAAGCCATCGATAAACCGATGGACGCAATATAGATAGGCAATTAGCCCTTCTTCCAGGCCTTGGCCTGCATAACATTCAAAAGCAGTCCACCCACATCCATAACAACGCCTCTCATAAAACCAAAATGGAATCTCGACAAAAATTATTGATTTTAATCTAATCTTGAATATGCTCTAAGATTATGCCAGAGAAAATCTTGGAGTCCACATCTAGGAGGGCGTTAGGCCTGTAGTTTATAGGACAGGGCGGATCACCCTTCTTATAGAGGGGCACAATGTAAGAAATATGCCAAGTTTGAGGAACTGTGCCGGTCCTAATGATATCATTAAGGAGAATATATAGGATTTTGGCCAAACACCTTGATTCTGCTTAAATATAACATTAGCCAGGCCGTTGTACCCAGCTGCCCTGGATGCTGAAACCTTCTGAATTAGTACTTGAACATCCTCCTGTTGGATCTTAAGTAACCACTTAGCCTCTCGTACCTCCTTCTGTATTACCAAATTCACCTGAGCTGGTTTATAAAGATCCCCAAAGTGTCCTACCCATTGTGACTCGGAAATAGAACACAAGAGGGCCTCCCCATTCCTAGCTACTTGATCAATCATAAGGTCCCAAAATGTTTTGGCAGAGTTGTCCTTCAATGCTTGAAGGGCACTTTCACCATCTGCCTGGTAAAGAGCTGCTCGACGTGCCTTAATCTTATATTTCCACTTATTACTTATCTCTTTATTAAGTTTTAATTTGTTAATCAAAGGAAGACTGCTTTTAGCAATACAGTGAAGCTCCCTAGCTCTGTTGTTGAGTTCGGGTGACTTGATCGTAAGTGTGAAGATGTTTTTTTCAAATTGTATTCCCCACATAGTTACAGAAAGAATCATTGGTATACAACATGTGTTTTTTCCCATAACTGGTGTTGCTAAAGTCAGACAGGAAGACAGCATTTATTTTCGCAACATTGCCTTAATGCCAGTTTATTCTTGTTTTAGCTGCATTGACCTGAAAATTAGATTGACCAATAGTGTCACATAAAGATCCTCAGCCCCCTCCAAATTTCACATGTAAGATCTTGTGATCACTACAAGTAGTTCTCAGCAGCCTATAATCAGTTGCCAAATTCATCAAACGGCACGAGAAGAAAATATGGTCAATAACAGTAGCAGATATACCACTAAACCAAGTACAGTGATCTGTATTCCCCTTTTAAAGATCTCTGGAGTTATAAAGACCCTATGTGTTTAGGAAATGTCCCCAAAACGACCCTGTTGGCTTTTACCCACCCTCTCACATGTTGATATTCCCTCAACATAAGACCTTCCATTCGCAGTTCTCTGAATTTCCATATTAAAATCCTCCACAATAAATATCATCATATTATTTGAAATTTCCTAACATTCCAACATAATACTTCCCAGCAGTTTTAGTGATGCTTCAAAATCCACTTTCATACTCCAATACACATTAATCAGTAATAAATCGCATTGCCCGTAAAAATATCTACAGTTCATGCGAATCAACAGCACCAAGCACCATTCTTGAATCCTGAAAACCTTAATAATGCTTATATCTTTGTTCACTGCCACTGCTGTGTTCAGTCCCCCTGATGGGCGTCCAACCGTACGTCTACTCGCCAAAATTGAATACACACAGCACCCGTCCAATACAAATTGCTCGGTGAACCAAGTTTCCTGCAGGCAATAAAGTGTGCACCCCTTAATATGGAACAAATCTCTGTACAATATTTGAGAGCCCAGTTTCCGCTGCAGTTACAGCTAACCACAGTCAAAGGTTTAATGTTGTTAACTGTTGGGCTTCAGACCTTGTAATTGCGTAATAGAGTCCTGCAATGTGAATGCCAACCATCTTAGACTAGATTCACTGTTGGCCCCTTCCACATTGGGCTTAGTGTTTGCACTTGGATTTTTAAGTGGTGCACCCCTATCAATTATCCCAAACTTATGGAAGGTATCTGATTCTTTTAGTATCATATCCATAATTGTCCCAGAGTAAAACACCAACCTCACATAGTCAAATTTTTGAGGATGGGCAAAATCAACCAGTTTAATATCCCTTGAAGTAATTAGCGAAAGGCTCGGTATTTCCCATAACATTGCCAGAATTTGTGGGCGGTTTAATGAGACGGGCCCTCTGTTAATAAATAGGTACTGCAGAATAATACTTGGGTGATCAGGATGGCAAGGTGGTCTCAAAATCAAAGTGGCACCTTCATTTCTATATGTATCAACCACGATCCTCCCCCTCAGCTGCTCTTCAGATCGTGGAGCCAATTGAAATGAGCATCCTTTTGTTTCAGAATTAGGTAAGTCCCTGTCCAGAGTACCCACTTTACCATCCTTACCTTCTACAGTAATGGGATGGATACTCAGGGGCATCTTCAGCTCCATAGTGGTGTTTTCCACCACTGTGGACACAGGAGAGCAAACATTAGGGCATCCCCGGAGTGCCATTGTACCTTATCATGATCTTCTAACCTCAGCTTAATGACCTTCCTGATAACTTGCTCCATGACCATATCCCCCCGTCTTTTTCCCTCTCCAGCTCCCGGAGAGGAGCCCCTACTAGGAAAACATTCCCTTGGGCCTCTGTGCCATCAACCAAAGCTGGGATATTCAACTGTCTTGTCCACCCTGGACCATTTAATTGCAGAGTTTCTCCTTTATCTCGCATAACAGGTATATCCTCTCCTGATTTATGGGTCCTCTTACACTCTTCTGCTCCCCCAATCCACGCTGTCTTTCCACCTGACTGTTCCCACTCTGGGTCACTCATCTCCTCATTCGATGTTAGCTGTAAGCAGGGTGTTATCTGCAGAATCAGTGTATTAGGGTCTTTATATACCCCCTTCTCACAGTGAGTAGCTTTTGTCACAATCATGCCCCCAGTAATAGACTCTTTTTTGTTAGATTTTTTGGGAAAAAAATTGAGTAGACTTCCCTTCACTGACTGATCTTGAGGAAGGAAACCAGTTGTACTACTACACCTTTGATTTCTAAATCCCTTATTTTTCAAATTCCCATGTATATTGTCAGGTGCCAGTGAACCCTCTGTAGCCTGACACAAAATTACACCCCCCCCCTCGACCTCAACTTGTGGGTCTGAAACAGTCACGTCCACCTCATCTCTCATCAAGTTACGGCAGTTATTCTTAGCTGCTTTTTTATATTTGCGCTTATTGCCAACGTTTTTCTGCACAAGCATTTGTTTCCCTTTTTTTTTATAGGAGCAGTTTTATGCTGCCACGTATCTCTAGGACCGCCTGTTTCTGATATAGCCTGGTTACAGACAGGTGCTGGATGGTTTTCAACCACCAAGTCTCCCAGCCCTGTTTTGGCCTGGATATTAAAGGAATCCGGTGAGCCTCTCTCAGTATTGCTGCAGTTTGCATCCTTAGAGATTTTGTTTTCCACTGCCTGAATAAGCTGCTTTAACAGGAGGGTGTGCACAGATAGTTCTTCTAAGATGTTCTTGTTAATTTTATCCTCTTGGGCTCTATCCCAATGAGATTCCAATGCCATAGGTTGGGCAGAGGACAATTCCCATTCAGGTTCTTTACTCATAGGGTATTGTGAAAGGGTAAGGAGAGAATTCTCCATCTCGATTTGACAGTGGTTGTCCCCCGACACCCCTACCTGCTGTAGTCCTCATTAATTGTCTCCCCTTCTCCGGATTGAATTAGTAGGATCAAGTCATTGCAAGTACCTTCTCCATCGTTAATATTTTGCATAGCTAAATCCATAGGGATGGGGGGGGGCAGAGGCATAGCCATGGCCATTCCCATGGTCCCTCTTAGAGGAGTGAATACCAGGCGAGCTGATAAAATATCATCAAAGGGCCGTGCCTCAGCCATTTTTTCTCGCCTAGTCAAGGGTACAGTCCTTTGGTACGTGTAGAGCTCACGTTTACCCTTCTTCATTACACGCACCATTCATACAGCCGACCTTATGTGTACACACCTCACAGAGTTTTACGGAAATGTCTAACATGCATTTACAGGCCACATAGAAGTTTCTATACACCAAGAATGGCTTGTTAAACCCTTGAGAAACTAGCTGCTCATGCAACAGAACATGTGGCCGTGTGCCAATAACAAAGTGAGCAGAATGGAAAAATATACCTTCATTCATGAATTATGTAAGGCAACGGAATAATAAACAACCTTTTTACAATATAAGAAGGTAGTGCGTATTCATGCCACAAGTAACCGATCAGGAAATCTCTTGACCACCCTCCACACCGCCATGCCGAACAGCCAAACAGCCACACTTCCAAATGCACTTTGGATGCGCGCGCGAGATGCGCGTGCACCAGTGCTTAAGACGGAAGTGGCTGGCTGTAATGGGCGGGCAGGGAGGAGGAGCTGCAGAGAAAAGCAATATGTCAGGGGGAAGCCAGAAGATTTAAACTGCAGCAGTTAAATATAAAGTGAGACACGCAGCAAACCTGCGGTCTCAAGTAGAGTCAAAGTCCAAAAAAGGTCAAGAAAAAGGTCAAAATTTACATTAGAATGCAGCAGCACTTTCACTGTTGCGGGCACCGTGAAGCTTCCTCTTGCCGACGACCAGCTTCACAACGAGCGTTCCAAAAGCAGCAGGCAGTAATCACAGGTGCAGAGAATAGTGGCAACCAAACAGCCACACTTCCAAATGCACTTTGGATGCACGCACGAGATGCGCGTGCGCCAGTGATTAACACGGAAGTGTCTGGCTGTAATGAGCGGGCAGGGAGGAGGAGCTGCAGAGAAAAGCAATACGTCAGCGGGAAGCCAGAAGATTTAAACCATAGCAGTTATATATAAAGTGAGACACGCAGGAAACCTGTGGTATCAAGTAGAATCAAAGTCCCAAAAAGCTCAAGAAAAAGGTCAAAATTTACTTGAGAATTCAGCAGTACTTTCACTGTTGTGGGCACCGTGAAGCTTCCTCTTGCCGATGACGAGCTTCATAACAAGCGTTCCAAAAGCAGCAGGCAGTAATCACAGGTGCTGAGAATAGTGGCAGCCAAACAGCCAAACTTCCAAATGCACTTTGGATGCGCATCTGAGATGCGCGTGCACCAGTCATTAAGACGGAAGTCGCTGGCTGTAATGGGTGGGCAGGGAGGAGGAGTTGAGAATTCAGCAGCACTTTCACTGTTGCGGGCACTGTGAAGCTTCCTCTTGCCGATGACAAGCTTCACAACGGGCGTTCCAAAAGCAGCAGGCAGTAATCACAGTTGCGGAGAATACATGTTGACGGTCACTTGTTTAATGTCCAAGTGGCTGGACTGCATTCAAGCACCTGATTGAACGGTAAGAACAGCAAGCTCCTTGTTGGTGAATCATATTTTCTCTAGGTTTGGTTTGCCTCAAAAAACAGCATCAAACTGTGGAAGTCATTTCACCAGTGCAGTGATGACAAATAAGTGACAATTATTTGGAGTGAAGCGAAAACTGCACACTTAATATTGTCCCTCTTCTTCTGGGGGTGTGGAATGTTCAGATCAATCATTGATATTTTAAAAATGTGTGTAGGTGAGGCACAACCTAGCTATGATTTGCGACTCTCTTTGGTGCTAATTGCTATTAGGTCCACACAAATCCACAAAACTCAATCTGCAAGAGATTCTAACATTGTGGACATAGTCTTACATGTGGTATACAGAATCATGATAAAAGAAAGAGATTTGGCTGTGGACTAATTTGTCCAGGTTAACCACATCAAGCCATTATACTCAAAGCATGAGGCAAAAAGGCTGCAGCAAGCTGAAAAAACCAATAGGGGATGAAATGTGTATTTGTTACCTAGAAGTTAAAGCAGGAAAATAGATGGCACTTGCTCTGGAGGGATTTGCTGTAGCAGGTAAGTAGGTGTGAATATAAATATTATAATTAGAGTGTAAAATAAAGGGGGGATAAAACAGGTACTTTTAGGTATGGAAATATGAGTGCAAGGAATGTGAACAGGTGACAAAACAAAGAGTATAAGTAGAACAAGATTGATAGGTATTCCAAATTGAGGTTACATTCTTGTGGTCACGCTGAATGTTATAACAGAAAATGCTATTGGTGTATAATGATATGTTTAACCTAAATGATTATTACCAGCCAGTTATAAAAAGAAACACTATTGTTGTATAGTTATGTTTAATCCATGTATTCATATCCAGGTTATTATAAAATCGTCATGATTTTATAGTACACGTGTGAGAAAGGAAATGAATGTCTTTGGTGTACTTGATACTTGATTTGTCTATTTATCTTTTAATCTAGATACTAACATCTTGCCTCACCAGCACCACCTGGAGCTGGACACTGCTGGAGGAGGGACCACTGGATGAACTGGAGCACACTGGAGCCCCTTGGAACAAAACCCCCTGGACCAAAGAAGGGGGAAAAGATGAGTGACTGGCGAGCCAGAAGGAAACCCCAAATGCAGTGGACGAAAACTTGATTTTCTATCAAGGAAATCTGTGGCATGGACACATGCACCTTCTAGGCCTTGTGATGGATCTGATACCACCAATTTAAGGGAGTTATCATCTTGCAAACATTCTTATGCATCTTATCTTGTCTTTGTCTCAATCCAACATGTATCTTTGGAGCAAGACATTCTTCAACACAAACAGTGGTTTCAAAGTAGTTACCTCTAAGTTTGGACTATTGCTTCCATCACTCAGTCCTAAATATAAAGCAAACATTACTAACATGGCAAACATCACAACCTTTTAATATTTTTATTTTTCTTTTCAGCAAAAGAACATGGTGTTATTTGGAAATATTGATTCACTTGTAAGGTTTCTTTTTTTAAATCACAAATAAAGGGATTATCAATAAAAAGGTGATAACAAATGAATGCTTAAAGTGTTTATAAAAAAGAGATTGCCAAAGGAGAAGGAGTTAAAAAATCAAATAAAAATCAAATGACACTTAAAGATCATAATTGCAGGCCATATGATATTTAATGGCATGAAAAGGATAGATTTTGTGAACAATAACTGATCATTTTAACTTAAAGAATTAAAAATGATTACATTATTACAAAAGTGCCCAAGATCACAGGTTTGATAGAATAGTGTAGCCTGGATTCTTTGTTTTGTTTGTTCACAAAGAGGTCCTTAGAGTCTCAACAGAAACAAAAAGGGGGCAGACATGTAGGAAATTAGTTGGTGCTAATGATTAAATGGTGCAAATCTCAAATGGGAAAGGAATCACAACTTAGACTCCTGCAGAAGTGGTATGATAGTGTGCATGTGAGTTGCTGAGGTGAGAGTGCATTGAGAATTAATGCAAACCAGAGTGGGGGGTAACTTGGGATCTACCCTGCCAGGGCGTGCAAGTAGTGTAGGGACTAACACCTAACTTTAAAAATTATGAATCTACTAATTACTCATTTCAACACTTAAAAAACTAATACTATGAGTGTTTAGAATGGGACAGCTGAGCTCAAAGTACTTTGTGCAAATCAGCAGTGCAAACGTAGGGTTCAAACTGGGATGTAACTGGGACTGCAGACACAGGCTCTAAAATGCAGTTTCAAAAATAAATCCAGGAATTAAAGCTGCTCTTGCAATGGGAGACTTGAGGGTTAGAGAACTTGGAATGTGCAAAATCATGTTGCTCAAAGTAGGCCCAGTGTATGTGTGCTAGTGCAGGAAGCCAGAATAAGAAATGTAACTCATCGATTTTAGCATTAATCGGACTAAAACACTGCTCAAAGGTGACAGTAGAATAGAATAGGGACTTTGAGATGTTTCCACGCGAGTTGGCCATCCAGAGGAGGTGTCTGATTGACATATGACATCACAGTCAGGGGCACTTTGGGTAGGGGAACATACATTGATATTGAAATTTTATTTGTATTGCGCTCATACAAACGTGTTTCAGAGTGCAAGAAACAAGTAAAGTGTGCAGGTGGAAAGAAGGCTTTAAAAAAAGATACAGCAAGGAAGGTTGGGTTTGTGGGGCTGTTTGCTGCCGAAAGAGGGAGAAGGAAGACTACAGAAAAAAGAGATAAATTGGGCAGGATTGGAGGCTGACTGACCAGGGCTGACCGTGGCTGAGAGTTGTGTCTGAGGGCACAGAGCAGTGAGGGCATTTCATTGTGTTTGTGTGTGATAGAATATAGTGTGGTGAGTTTTGTGTGTGAGTAGTCAGTTGCAAGCTGCCGAAAGCATTGCAAGTAGGATACAGGTCCACAGATAATCACATGGTCGACTGCCAAAATATTTGTGGAGGCTTTGTAAAAAAAAAAAGTTTTTGAATGCTTTTGCTTTTATTGAGCTATCCGGAAAGCAGGCGACAATGTGTGAACTATGGATTGACTTTGTTTCCTGCTAAATGTTTCTTCTCTCTGTATTTATAAGCACACTTGATAAACTGCATTTGTGTATTTTCCATATTTTGAGATAATATAGATAAATGCCATAGGGCACAGTTTAAAAAAGAGAAATGTGTGGCTGTTCATTGTGAGTATACTTCCATGATAAAGATGTTACATATCCAGCACCTGAGTCTCTCTCCAAGAGGCCCCAAATAGAGGGAGTGTAATTGTAAGCTGATTCCCCATGTTATGAATACATCATGTTGCAAGCAATTTGGTAATATTGTACTGGGTAATTCTCTAGCAAACCAATATAAATAAAGTAGAGAAAATGTGTACCTGGTGCAGCTCTATGTCCTGCATTTGATTTCAACAAATTATCCCAATGTAAGAATGACATCAGCTAGCCCTGCGTTTTATGGCAAGCTAGGAACCCTCACAAACTACCCCACAGTTGTGAGTTACTGAATTGCAGTGTTGATCGCCATTCCTGGATGTCATGGGACTCCCTTGTGGATGTTGGGGATTTGCCACCAGCGGTAATTCCCCCAGCAGTAAATCCTCCATTTTGAGGAGGTGAAGGGGAGGAAAACCACAGTGCTTGAGGTATTTAATTCACTTTAACCCCATATCTAAAATGTATTGGTGCAGGACATTAAAAGTAAAGTGGCAGTCATCTCATTACCATAATTTTCTTTACATTTTTCCCACACAATTAAACTCCTAATGAGGCCCTTCACAGGTTTTATGTTGTATATGTTCCCTCATGCCTCCACTCTACACCCATGGAAAGTGGGTCCATAACGGACAGTGCAGAGGTTAGAAATGAGTGACAGGGAGGCCATAAATACCATACAGTTATAGATGACTAGATTTCAACTACAGGGGACATTTTAGCTCAGGGGGGCAAGCACCATCAAAGACAAGTTGAGCTTTACTGTCATCTGTCAGATGTCACTTGGAAATCCTTGGTGTAACATATGCCCGTAGTTCATAGTTACCAATCTATAATTCTATATGCAGTTGGCATTAGCATTTGTGGTGTCAGAAACTGAGGACAACTGAAGTCTTGATATTACACAGTTGTAACACGTTCTTTAACCCAGCAAAAATATCATCTCTACTTAAAAAAAATATCTATTCTCTGCCAGAAATGAACTTGTTGATATGATATGATATGGCATTTATATCATGCCTATACACAAGTGTGTCAGGGCAGACAAGGCAAGGGAGGGGAACAGAAGGACGACAGGTGACATTGAGATTGCGCAAGTGCAGGGGAGGTGGGGAAGGGGAAAGTGCAAGGGGGAGGGGGAGGGGAAGTGCAATACATAGGATAAACAGTAAATAAATAGAAACAATAAATAGTAACAATAAATAAGAAGTGTGGCCAGCTGGTGGCAGGTGCAAAGTTAAATGCAGCTATCAGGTGTCAAGTGCTGGTAGGGGTCTGTAGGGAAACAGAACAGCCCCAGAGTGCAAGGGTTGCCAGGGGGCAGAGCAGATGTGCAACTGGTGGGGAAGGGACCTGGGCCAGAGAATAGAGGGTAGCCAGGTGACCAGTGAAGTTTCAGTTTCAGCCATGAATTCAGCAGGGGAGAGGAGGAGAGAACGCATAGGCAAAGAGGAAGGTCTTGAGGTGCTCCTGGAACCGGAGATGGTTCTTCTCAATTTTCAGAGATGCTGGGAGACTGTTCCATAGGGAGGCCTCAGCCGAAGAAAGAGATCTACCACCAACTCATTGCTTGCAGAAGCGCCTGACCCTGGGGGTGTTGGAGGCAGATGAGCGAAGAGCTCAAGAGGGAAGATATTTAGGAAGAGAGACTTGAAGGTATGGAGGCCCCAGAAGGGCTTGTGGATAATGCAGAGGGTTTTTAACTTAATCCTTGCAGCCACTGGGAGCCTGCACAGATATTTTAGTCCTGGAGAATACGATCCCTGGTCTTGAGGCCAAGGACAAGTTGCACAGTCCTGTTCTGGATGAGTTGTAGAGGTCGAAGAGTAGAGGCAGGCAGATTTAGAAAGAGGCTGTTAGAGTAGTCCAGCCTAGAGAGAACCAGAGCTCTGGAGACAGTGATCTTCTGGGGGAAGTAGTAGAGGAAAGGAAGAATACCTCTGAGGGGATGCAGCTGGTAGTGTGACTTCTTAGAGACATCAGAGATGTGAGGAGAGAAGGAGAGTATGGAGTCAAAGATGACCCCAAGGTTTTTTGCCTCACAGATGGGAGCAGGAAGAGGGCCAAGAGAGGCCAGCCAGAGAGAGACATGAAAGGAGGGAGCGGGTGTGCCGATGAGGAGAATCTCAGTCTTACTGGCACGAAGGCGGAGATCATTGGCTTCACACCACTCCTGGATAGCAGACAGACAGTCAGAGATGGGAGAAGGATAAGAGGTGGTTGAAGAGAGCCTGTAAATGAGCTGAGCATCATCCACATAGCACTGAAAGTTGTGGCAGAGTGCGGCATGGCAGTGGGCAAGAAGTGCCAGGTATGGGTTGAACAGCCAGGGACAGTGGAGTAACTTTGCTGAAAATGTTGGGGGGGACATCATGACAACTGAAAAAAGGGGCGGGTGGAGTGGGCAGACGTTGGCACTGAGGGATATGACTAAAGTACTACACGACAATAGTTCATTGCCGACATGCTCGGTTATAACTTTCATAAGACTGATGGGTATCTTTAAAATTAAATTATAAAGACATGCCAGTCTTCTGAATCTTATAACATCACAGTTGGTCCTTAGAATTTACTACATTGACAACAGTAAAAAAGCCTGCTCCCCCTCTACCTAAAGAGGGCTTGCAAGCGGGCTGAAGGGAGCTGGTGTTTGATTATTGCCACCAGGGCACTGACTCAAACAAGCATATCAACATAATATAACATGGATCCCTGCAAGAACAGCGCATTAGGCTGCTTATTCTGATTTAATTAATTACTTGCCACATCTTGTATTTGTTTTTTTAGATGTATAGACAGTTTACACAAATAGAGTGCAGCCCTGATTATTTGCATTTTATTTTATGTAAAGAGCAGCAATCATAAGTGTTTAACAAGTACTAGAAACTGAACAATTCAATTGGAAATAAATGAAACAACCAAATCAGCAAACAAGCAAATGTGTTTTGAGACGAGAAGGGAAGTGTGGAAAAGAGGAGTGAGAGTGAAGGAGAGGAGTGTATTCCAATGTTTAAGGGCCAGTAAGGAAGAGGAGCAAAAGCAAGACATGGAGGAATCGTAAAGAGAGAAAACAGAAGCTTACCCAAGACTGAACCCTGGTTGAAGCTGCCATTTTGAGAAATAGTCAGTGTGCAAATGTAGCTTGACAGTGTTCATTTCCTTGATTGAATTGCTGGATAATCTTGTCTAAAGACACCTGATCTAGGCCACTTTGATGCACATGGCAAACAGCAACACTGTTCAAATGAGCTTGTGTTATTGTGGAGCGCAGCCATGTTTTTAGGCGACGAAGATCACTGAAACTACTCTCTGCTTCTCATGTGCTTACAGGGATGACCATCAGCAGCCTAAGAAATCTTTCCAGCTCACCAAAATGTCTCCTAACATCACTCCCGAGTTGTTCGAACTGGCTCACAGCTTCATTTAAGGAAGTGTATGTGTAATTGTGTGAGAACATTTCCAGTTGCACTTTCAGCAATCTAACATTGATGTCTGGATATGACTTGAAATGTTTAATGCTTTCATCTGTGAGGCCAGCACTGCACTTCGCTGCATTGCGAAGTATTTCTTCCAGTTGGGAAAATTCTTGCAATCCTGGTTGACTAATCTGGATGTAGCCGAGAAAGGGCCATATCAATGAGTTTGAAATACTCGATTTTGAATAACTGTTCAGCTCTCTTGGCAGTGTATTGTTCTCCATTACCAGCTAAACATACTGGTAGTCTTCTAGGTCGTGGAGGGGTGATTGGTTCTAAATCCAGTTTTTGAACTATTGCCGCTGCTTGCTGAAAAAACATGAGAAGACGTGACTCATCTCTGAGCCTCGTTTGGTTTTCTTGTATGAGATTCACTTTTTCTGCATGCCTGATACGGTGCAATTCTGCTCTTGTAAGCTTTTATTTAGTATTGTGAGTGGTTCCATTAATGATTGTATTAGTGTTAAACTAAGAATAGTATTTCCTTTCAGAAAGTGCTCCAGGAGATCACTTGGCCTTGCAGTTGCTTCTCCGCTTCTCCAGTACTTTCCTCCATTCCTTGTAGGCTTTGTATGACTAGTTCACAATGTCCAAGGACAGCTTCAATTGCAGATTGTCGGACTGTCCACCTGGTAGGGCAAAGAGGTTGCAGTTTTTTTATGTTGTTGACTGATATATTTTCTGTGTGGGCAATAGCTGAAAACATTGTTCTGAACTTCAGGGATTCACCAAATAACTTCCCTAGCTCATATACCCAATTTAGGGCATTTTGTAGCAAGGGGCTCGCGCCACAGCTTTCTTTCACTACCAGGTTCACACAATGTGCACCACGGTGTACAAATAAGGCTAGTGGCTGTTTCTTTTTAATGAAAGCTTGTGCTCCGCAATATGCCCCAGACATGTTAGCAGCACCATCAAATTCCATACCTCGGAGGAGAGCAACAGCAAGAGGGAGACAAACAAGGACATCAAAAATTAGGTTGGCAATAGAATCCCTCGTCGTATCCTTGGGCTCATAGAAGCCAATAAACTCTTCATGAGGATTCATGTTGGAGTCCACATAACAAAGACATATGCTTTCGTGTTCCTTTCCTGAGCAGTCCTGAGTTCCATCAACAAGAATAGAATAATACATTGAGTTGCAGTTAATGTCGGCTATGATGGAACGGATTATTTCATGACTCATTGAACAGATGATTTCATTCTGTATTGCTGGACTGGTGTAGTCTTGCTTCCGCTGTAGCCACATTTTGAACGTGTCATTCCCTTCACAGCCGCTGAACATTTTTAGTAACTCATTGTAATTTCCCTCATCCAGTTGATGGCCCCGCAGTGGCAGTCCTTGTCTGACCAGATAGCGTGAAGCGTTGACAAGCTTATATAAGCACTTCCTTGAAAGTTCTTGTGACTTCCTTGACTGATCTTGCAGAGTAGAATCAATGCTTTGTTCTTGTAGGGCATGTGCCATTTTCCAAGATGCATGCTGGTGAGTTTCAGATGACTGGTGAGCTGCAAACTTTTCACGTGCCTTCTTCCAGTTGGAAAATGCTACTGAAGAAAATGTTGGCTCATGTCTCTTTGACAAGGCAAGCAAACCCATTTTTTCACTTTTTGCACAAGTGAAACACAGAAGTGCCTTCAAATTAGGGCCGAAATGCAGCCACTCAAATTCTTTGTACCAGGCACTTTAAAATTGCAGGCTTCTTTGACCACAGATTTGTGGAGGTATCTCCTCACTAGGTGGTTGAAAGGGCTCTTGCAAAGTAAGGATTGCCATCTGGGTTACATGGTCACCTGGAGACTGACACAGTGTGCTATTTGGTGTGAATGAACTTGTTGTAGCAATGTCATCACCAGCACAGCTTGTTGGTTGTGACTGTCATTCAACTTGGGCTTCTGATTCATGCTCATCTTTACACTTAGTATGCATTTCTTCTTTATGAAGAGCACTAATTGATGACATTTTTGTATGATTTGCAGCTTTAACGCCCTGTCTTTTGAAAAAGGCTTAAATGGTATGCTGGCCTTCCCTTTGGATCTTCATCTGCACTCTTTCTGGTTTGGATGGATGTAGAAAATTGCTCTGAAATGTAGATATGCAACATAATTTGTATTGCTAACTAGTCAAATACACTGTTCTATCAAAAACAGACTCGCTCAGCAAGTACATTTTAGGATTATAAATCAGTACACTGTGAGTAGAGGTCTGGGCATCCACAAGCCAAGAATAGACTAAAGGATACACAGAGCAGGTTATGGCTCAGAGCTGTTCGTATCTCACTTAGCTCAGCTTCTGCCTTACCTGTGTCTCCTCTCTCTGCCCTGATCTCTAAGAAGAATGTCCTTGAAAGCGCACAAAGTGTGCCGGAAGGACTGCTGCAAGCACTCGCTCTGTCCTCCTCAACTAAAGAATATTAAGAAAATAGATGTATGATCTACTTTATTACATGTGATCCAAAAGTAGTTCAATACAAATCTTCATTCCGGAGTTGCTGATGGCAGGGGGTAAGAGGGCTCCTTTGCTTATTGTTTCTGAAGAATATTAGAGGAGGGAGGACTATGTCTCAGTGCGGGCATGCCCAACCCCAATACAGAAACATCTATAGTGAATAATATCTACATACAAGACAGGATTGTAACCAAGACAGCACTGTAACCAAGCTGAGAATTGTCCTGCCTTTTCTGCGTGCTGATACCCTCGGGTCTGGCGCGCGCTATAAATCATAAAACAAACAAACAAACAGGATACTGCACATGAGAGACCCAATAAACAATGAACAGAAAAGCTACACAGAAAGAATTGTAGGGTTTTTAAACTTTAGCCTGACCAGTAATAAGCTGATGAAGCATTTTACACAAAACTGGCTTCTAATGGATGGTAAATGGTCCACAGTTCCTCAGCCGTTACCTCATCACTATTACGCAGGCCTCAGGGGTTATTTCAGCAAAAAAGAGCAGGACCATGCTTTATCTAACAGAGCTGGCATTAGCATATTTTATTAGTGCTGGCCTGAAGCTACTGAAAATCATGGTGCTGCAATGTAGAAAGGGTGTTTGGACTAGTGGATTTACAATTTGAGGCAACTTCTTTGCTTTATGTGTTTAAGTGTGGGCACAGTATGGCATGCTCGTCAGAATCATATGCGCAAAATATTCCAGTGTGCTCTGGTATGTACATTGGGCACATCAGACAAAAACAGGTATATGTGATGTTACATAAGGGAGCACCACATAGGTGCCATTAACAAATGGGGTGGTGACTTGTGCAGCACACAAATCATTACTGCACACATATCACTGCACTAATTTGCCTTGGATTACTGTCTGCACAGTGACAGACTATTACCTCTACTTTCCTAATCAAAGTGGTAAGTGACATTGAGTTGCCATCTAGTGGCGCTAGGCAGCGGCTGGCTTGTTTAGATAATTAAAAGACCTTAGATGCATTTAGTCCGTGTCCCAAAGCAGCCACTAGAATACTAAAGCAAGAACATTAGAGTTAAAGGACAGCAAGACAATTTGCTCTAATTAAATAGTCATTTCTTCAATGTCAGTCCCATTCAAGTTGGAACTCTTTAAGATCCAATGACCCACTCTCAGTTCCAACAAGGCAAACAAGCTGTGGTCTTTCAATTATTCTTTACGAACCCATGTTAGGCAGAATCCTGTGCAGTGCCCTTAGGGACCACTACACACAATTAAGACTACAGGTGGTAGTACAAGTTTTACCTTTGGTACAAGCCTCTACTACTATGTTAAAGTGGTAGCAGTAGCGGAGCAGCCAGGCTTATCTCAAGAATATATGAGCAGTAGCAGAGATTACACAAAGGGACCACAATTACCGTGACTCAAGCAAACACTGACTCAAGGTTTCAGGTAAAAAATATAAGTATATTTATTTTTTAAGCCATTTGTTATAAACACAACACTTCTATTAATTCAAAACCACACATAAAATATACTACAACCAACCAATTCACTTTGTATGGTATAACCTCAAGGTAAGTACCTTATGTTTTAACGGACCGATGTTGTGAAACAAAAGACGTTACCGGGAATACATATGCAATCACTTTTTGACAGTAACGACAGTTCGGTCTCACTAAAGAAAAGCATATCCACGGCAAGAAATGTTACCGGGGCAAAAACACACTTAGCACCTGAGTTACCCAGAGAGAGTTGGGGGCAAAAATCATAGGCAATACTTTTGTCAAGGCAGACAGAATCAGAGAACACTCACGGACAGAATTTCAAGAGTCAATAGACCGGAGCCAGTGTGAAGTGGAACCGGGTTCCTGTTGTCGAGGATCACACAGTCGGACAGTTCAAGATTGAACGCAGCCAGGAGTACTTGGATATTGTCAATGGAGGAAGCAAAAGTTATAAGAAGGAGGGAAGATAAGGGCAAGCCTTACAGGAGGAGAAAAGGGATTCACCCGAATTCCTCAAGCAGAACACAGTACCTTATTCAATGAAGAAGCTGGTGCCACGGCAGTTGTTCCTGGTAGTTTCCTGCAAACCCACGGTTCCTGGAACTTCAGCAAGAAGGAGGACGTCTGGAGGGGTCTGCACCACACAGGGATGAAACCGGCTGCAGAAATGGTGAATAAAAGGTGTGCTTCTTAAAAACAGGAGAGGCTCTTCAGATGGCTATCCCGACCACTACAGCAGTGTGCAGTGATATCGACCATGAAGAGGATCCTCTGGCTGTGGAAGGTGAGCTGGTTATCCCCACCAAGCTAAAGGGAAGAAGACTCCAGACTGGATCTTCTCTAGTAGTCGAAGGGTAGATAGCTTCGTACTGCAGCAGGGCTTCACCGGGATGGGATAGTTGCAGCAGCTGACTTCTTCTCCGCTTCTCTTCGGTTCCTTGTAGTTCAAGTGGCGACTCTGACTTCCAGCCCAAGAGTCCTGCCTTTTATGCGAAAATTCCCCATTCACACAGCCTGGCTGTCAATCACGCAGCAGGGGGGTTGTCCACCCCGGACAACCACCTCAGCCAATCATGGCAAAGTGTGACCTGGATTTCCTAGGATACCCTGTGCATTGGGTGACTACACCCCTCCCTCACATTCAGCCCACCTAGACACCCAGGTGCCTAGAGGATGGCTTCTTGGCAGAAGCCCAACAATAGACAGTGAACATAGAAGGCAAAACTGACTTGCCGCGTAAAGTAAATCACAAGAAGGACTTTATCAAAAAAAAATGGCGAATAAACCCGACCGGAACCAAAAGAAAAAGTATTTGGTCAACGGGTTTAAGTTTGAGGCTAATATAATAGCCTAAAACAATACGACATTAATATAGTATATTCGCGGTAGAAAAGTTAGGGTAGATACCACTGCCACCAGCCAAGTCTAAATGTTAAAAGAGCGAAACAATACTCTAGGGGGTACAGATAAAAAGGGCTAAGGATTAACCCCTTGCAGTACTCCATGTAAGATGGGGTGTACTGGATCCGTGGTTAAATGACTATGTAAAGTTAATGGCAACTTTACCCTTTTCTGGAGGACAGTATTCAGCCTCAGAAATGGAGTTGGTGGGCAGTCTAAAAGACAATCCTTTGTCACTGCACTGAAGGTGCTGTGTAACACACAAAAGAAGGGGGCTACTGAAGTGGTGTACTCCAGAGTCCACAATCACAAAAACAGAGGAAATACACATGGCAAAACATGGGCAAGAGTGGGGGAAAAGCTCACACTCTTACCAAGTGAAAAAAAGAAACTCCAGAAATCCAGCAAAGCTGCTGGGGGACTCACTAGGTGAGGGAAATTAGCCATATAATGAGAATTCTCCCTACCAACCCACTACTTGCAAGACTCATGCAGATTCAAAAATGCTCTTATGGTCAGACAAAGGTCGTAAAAAGGTGAGAATACCAGGGCATCTAATAGCAGTTCCTGGCAAATGCCTAATACTTATACACAAGCCAAAACTGTTGGTGTTGGCAATGCTTGTTTTTAACAGGACTTCAGTGAAGGACACATTGAGTGGCTGAAGGCAGACCTGGTTGACATTTTTATCACACCAAGAGCGCGTTTACATCTTCAATTAAGAAATTATCTCTCAGAAGATGCTTTGAAAAAACATTGGCAGGCACTTGGTATGATATATTTAATTTATTTATGAGATCATAGTTTATTTATATTGAGCTCCTACACAAGTGTTTCAGAGCGTGAAGCACTTTTTTTGCTGGTGGCACAAAAGTGCGATAGTAAGACTTATTAAAGCAAGCTCAATGAGATGTCAGGAGGCTGGGCTTTGGGCGAGGGGGTGCACAATCTATCCTTGTTATTCCCACTGTGATCCTCTACACATTTCAGACTTCAATACATTTAGATCCTCGGAAATGGCAACTTTTCCAGAAGTGTTCAAGCAAGCAAAGGAGGCCTTAAAATGGTGTGTCCACTTTGCGGAAGTTGAACATCTAACTAAAGAAAACTAGTGAAAACGGTGCATAGGCCACAGCATACTTTCTTAAAACCCTGGGGTCCAGTCATGAAATTTAAATATAGATGTGACAGCCAAAAACGGATCCCCATTTCATATGAAAATATTCTGTCTCATATCGTGCCCTTGGGTGCTCTTCTGGGGTGTTCTGGTATGCAGATTTGAAGATGTGCATCGTGGATGAGAAGTGATAGTAGCAAATCTGTGATTGGCTGTAAAATAGAATGCAGATTTCAAGGCTGCATGGGCTCCCCTTAAATTCACCTGTAAGCAACAGTAGTACCCTTGATCGATCACTGCACAAAATGAATGCAACGGTCCCTGATGCTTTGCCCAAATGCAGACATGCACCAGACAATTTCATAAACTTGACATGGCCCTTCAGTGATATTTCTGGTGAGCGCACACTGTCCCAGCTTTGCCAACAGGATGCCTTTTGTTTCTTTCAATAAACACAAGAAAAATAACACTAAATCATTCAGGATGCCCATGGTGCTGGTTTAAAGCGCACATATTTGGTGATCAATGGAAAACCATAGGTATCCGGGGTCGGCCATTAATAACTATGATCTGTCCTATATTTACTGTTGCTTTGCTCAGGCAAGGGTGCACCATATGCACTGATCCCCACACATGTTTAAGGACTTGATTTACACCAATAAACCGCAGGACAGGTTCTCTGATGTATTGAATGCAAAATACAAGCCCTAGTATACATCAAACACATTCAGTGCCTTCTTACATGAAGTGAGAACAAAATATAAAGAAAAGATTGATGCAGGCACTTATGACTTCATTGTTCTGTTTGAAATCTGCGTCACATTAAACAAATTACGACTATGCTGTGTAAGGTGTTTGCATATGCCAGGAAGTGGGTGGAAATGGCCATATGTGGATTAGCCTGGCCTTGGGCAGTCCAATGGGTGGGTAAATAACCAAACACCACCTACACGCTTTGTACCCCTCCTCATATGCCATGGTTTCCTAGCTGTACTCTACTGCAATAGTATTGGTTTATAGGTGGCACTAATCACCAAAACTAGAATTGGGGTACCCTCTGCTCGTGGTATTACCACCTGCGGTAATTGTATCCCCAAACAAATCCTATTGGACTTCGGAACGGGACATAGCAAAGCCTCCTAACAGTGCTGCAATACACTGTTACAGCCGCAAGAACGCAAATGCAGGTTGTTATGATCTCGACAAACTTCCACATAACAGAGAAACTTAGGAAAAGGCTTAATTACCAGAGAAAACACAAATAGTTTATGAAAATGGCCAGCAAAGTAGTTTTGCGCTGGATAACGCCCAGAGAGAGGGTTCCAATTTATGGCCAAGGTTGAGCAACTATTCATTCTCTCGGAGGACAACATTGCCCAAGAACAAGACAACAGAGGCAGTCTACAAGCCGTCAACGATCCATGTGTTGTCATGTGCTGGATATTTTTAAAGGTGTACAGTAGCCCATCTTTTTTTACCTTTGTATAAAGGTTCGAGACCCCCATTCCAATCAGTTACTGCTTTCCCTTACCTCCTTTCCGATCTACTTTTTAATTTCTTTTCTTAGACCTTTGCATTGACTCTTGTGCAATTTGCAGTTGCACAAGCATACTGAAAATAAAGTTGCACCAATGAAGACAATTAACCATTTAACCACACTTCATCAGGTAGTAGGCTCTCTCTAATTAGTTTGAAAAAGGAGCAGCCGCTTGATTACAAAAAGGCACAAAGACTGTTCTGATGCTGCCGCTACACATACACTGGCCCAGCGACCGACTGGGAATGGCTCTTTATTACCCCATCACTTGAGCCTTAGAGCCATTACCTGGTGTCAAAAAGGGTTGTCTATTCCACCTGTGGCAGGGGTTCGGACACAGACAAACCCGTAGTGGACCTACAGGTTTTGACAAAGCATTAAGCCAAACTCTCACTGGTAGATGTGGCACAGCTGTTAGGCTTTACTCTTAGGAGAGGTTTAACATTGGTAAAGGGTGCCAATCACTCACACGGGAGACCAAGTTAGAGATTGACAATATAGTCAGTACTGAAATATACATATGACAGGGATACTCTGCATCAAGTTAGGAACATGTCTACCATAATCAACATGTGCATTAAACACACACACTAACACACACACTCACACCAATGCAATTCTCACCAACAGGGATCAAGGGTGTGTTAACACCTCTGTCACACAGTAGCAATTAAAGACAAATGTGAGGAAACTTATTTCACAAATGTCAAAATGCATAACTAGGAGGCAGAGAAAAACACACGCTGCAATGAGTAAGAATGAAGCTCTTACCTGCTGCTTTCCTTTGTGAATCAACTGAATCTTCTTCAAGTCACGGTGCCAGCAACAACAAGGCTGCAACTTGCAAGGCTTGGGCAGAACTCCGACCATCACCGTAGTGGGAAAATGTGTGCATTGTGCACGTGCCTCTCAGGGACTAGGGTGCCTCAGAGCTCGAAAACTCAAACTCCAGAAGGTAATCACCCACATGCATGCATGCGCTGAGCAGCAGTGTGCCTGTGATCATCACCCCCCCACTGTAGCGAATTTCATTGGCTGACAAACAGCTAATGAAATATCGTATAGTCATGTTACTATCCGGAAAGAAACTGACCCGGACTGACATGGCGCTGCAGTGCACACACAGAAGCAGAAAATGAAATTCAGCTCAGCCAAGTTTCATTTTATGCTTCTAGCTGAGCTTTGTTTTCCCTCCTGACATGGTGCTGCGCACGCAGAAGCAAAAAATGAAACTCAGCTCAGCCGAGTTTCATTTTCTGCTTCTAGATGAGTTTTGTTTTCTGCTTCTGGCTCTGCGTGGGGACAACTCAGCAGCTGGCAACGGTCACAATGTAGCCCAAAAGATGGGTGGGACAATAAGGCATGACACAAAAGTTGGGGGGGGGGGCAAACACTCCCGTTCCCCCCCTATAATTACACCCATGTCCAGGGACAGAGGTCAGACCCCTGGGGAACAACACAGGTCGAGATGGAGATAGAGGAGAGGAAGGACCCAAGTTGGACCTGGGAGGGTTGATCGGAGAGGAAAGAAGTCAAACAAGCCAGGGCCTGATCAGTGATCTCAGGTTATCACGGAGACGGTTGAGCAGAATGGCATGGTTGACCATGTCAAAGGCAGAAGAGAGATCAAGTAAGATGAGGACACAGGGGGGTGTTGGAATCAAGGTTGGATAGCAGGCCTTCAAGGATGTCCAGGAGCAAGGTTTCCATGCTTCTGGCAGCTCTGAAGCCAGACTGATGGTCATGGAGACAACCAACAAATTCAGTGTGAAGTTTAAGCTGGGCGATGGCCAGCTTTTCCATGAGTTTGCCCAGGAAAGGAGTGATGGAGATTGGGTGATAGTTAGCTGGGGAGGTCGGGTCGGCAGAGGGTTTCTTAAGAAGAGGGTGCACAAGAGAGTGCTTCAGGGGGGAAGGGAAGACTGCAGTGGTGAAGGAGTGGTTGCAGAAGTCAGCCAGAGCAGGAGCCAGTGTGTCAATGTGGCCCTTGATGGTTTTGGAGGAACTGGGGTGAACCTGTTTTGATGAAACTTTCATAGATCAGACTTGTCTAGAAACCTCGTCTGGGGAGAACAGGGGAAAGGCAAAGAAGGAGGGAGGAGATGTGGCTGAAGAAGGAGGAGAAGGGAGTGGAGTGAGGAAGAGAGAGAGGACCCGGTGTCCTGAGTTTTAGAGATTAAATGAGAAGCCAGAGCCGTTCAGATGGCCTGGGAGTGGACAGCAGAGTTAG
Organism: Ambystoma mexicanum; assembly: GCF_040938575.1. Lineage (NCBI taxonomy): Eukaryota > Metazoa > Chordata > Amphibia > Caudata > Ambystomatidae > Ambystoma > Ambystoma mexicanum. Next base: position 359,711,600 of record NC_090940.1, read on the forward strand.
AGACTGCAGCAGGATTGGCCAGTTCTTTGTAGAATTTAAAGAGTTTAGCCGAGTTGTTAGATGCCGAAGAGATGTGGGCTTGAATGTGAGCTTCTTCTTGGTGTGGACAGAGAGCTGGTATCGCCTTTGGAGCAGGCGCCAGGCCGGTTTGTCAGAGGATGTACCGTAAGCATGCCATTTTCTGTCAGCCACCCTGCACTTGCGTTTAAGGGTGACAAGGCCTGAGTCGTGCCAGGAGTTGCACTTGGATTTGGGCGTCAAGCAGATCCTCATGACAGGGGCAAGAACCTCAAGAGTGTCAGATATAGCAGAGATGAGCATGGAAAAGGCTGTGTCATGGTGTGAGTCAGCCAAAGGGGGAGGAGCGTGGGTGAAAGTGGCTGTGAAAGCCTCAACTGACACACGCCTCATGGGTCGGATAACTGAGAAGGTGGGTGGCAGTGTTGGAGGTGGCCTGGCTTGAGGGGTAGAGAGGGTGAACTGGGAGGAAAGGAGAAAGTGATCACTCCAGGAGAGAGGAGTGGTGATAGGGACAAAAAGTGGAAAGTCTGAAGAGATCAGAACATCCAGAGTGTGCCCTGCAGAGTGAGTCGGGTCAGAGAGGGAGAATAGGGAGTGAGAGAGAGTCACAGAGGTCATGAAAGAGACCAGAGGAAGGACAGGATGCATCCAGGTGGATGTTAAAGTCTCCAAGAAGGAGTTGAGTGGTCGAGACCAGGAGGGTAGAGGAGAGGTCCGCCAACTCAGAGAGGAAGGAGGAGATCTGACCAGGAGGCCAATAGATGGTAGCCACAGTAAGAGCAGTTGGTGTGCTATGATGGCAGATAGTACTGTTCCCGATTAACTCTGTGAGACCTGAATTTCGGTGTCTGTACAAGGAATTGCTTCCACTCTGCCTAGCATGGTTACTGTGTACCAAAAGATGCATATAAAATTCACTATATTTTAAATAGTAATAGCTACGACAATACAGACATCTCAAAACTATCTAAATAATATCTACACTGCCAAAGTCCATTGTACTGGCTTTACTGGCCTACTAAGAATAAATGGCTGAGCTCTACCCACTTCCTTTCCCTCGTCCTTTATTATGGTTGGACCAGAGCACCAATTGAATATATCTAAACAGCCGGTCCACCATTCTGACCCGCTCAAATTCCAACGATATTTCAAGGGCATTCTGCACTCTTGAACAATATGTTGGGTGGAAGTATCCAGGGAAACGCTGCCCAGCAGTTCTCAGGCCTGATTTACAAAAGCATTTTACAATGGCGCAATCCCATTGGAATACACTTTGTAAACCAGGCCCCTCATCTGCAATTGGAGGCTGATGTAAAAGTAAACACTGGGCAAGAGCGTCTTATAATAAATTGGAGACCATTTGGAAATGTAGATCCCTGAGGGCCATAGACAAGAAGGGGTGGATGATTGGGAATTGTAAAATACTCTATAGTCCTACAGCATGTTATCTGTGTAAGCATGTATAGCTCCAAACTAGCTTAGCAGCAGTTGACTGCTTTACAACATGAGAAAGCCAGCGTTGGCCATGGTGTGTTTGGAAAGTGCCACAGTTCTTTTGGCGGAAGGGTGGAAAAACGTGGATTTAGACGTATGCAGGGTATTTCAAAACACAATGGTTAATATCCGTGCCACCCTGATAAGGAAACAGGGCAATTTGTTAGTGGTAGAATTGTAGTGGAACTGTGGCCTGGGCTGGGGGCAACTTGCAACCCATGTTCAAGGGTTGCAGCCTTTCTGTTTGACAGCCAATACAGTTGAAACAGATTTCAGGTTAGCTGTGACGACTATTGAGTGGTAAAGTGGAGAAATGAGATTTAACTTCACAAACAACCGTTCCTTAATGGTGAAAGTGGTTGCAAAAAGTAGTGGAACTGTTAACAGTAAAAAATAAAAGTCGTGGAACTCCGCTCCAGACCGTTCCCGCTCACTTCTATCACTGGACTACAGTAGAACTGCTAATGCAGAAGAGTGAGGAGGAGCTGCAGATTTATTTCCTTTGACTAAATAGAAAGCACACATAAAAGCAAGCATAATAAAGGGTGGGGGACTTTTATGAAATCAAATGTTGTCACTGAACTGGGTTGGCAGTGGCTGGTTTGGAGGAGAGGTATTGATAGCATTGTCTGAGAGCTTTCCCAAATTGCTCAGAGTTTAATTGGTTTTACTAATATTTCTTAGAAGTAGGGATCGTGGCAGGGGCTCTCCCAGAAGACCTGCATTTCTCTCGGTCATATGTGGTTATTAACAGAGAAGGCAGGACTGCAACTAAGACAGCCTCCCAGGTAGCACGCAAGGCATTGTGGGAGGCAGTGCATTCTGCTTCGGCTATGATTGTGCCACCAGCACTCCCGGTGTGAGGAGAACTGTCACTCCTCACACCAACAGACCCATTCTGACTTGGCTACCTCTGACATAGGCAGGGTATGCCTAGCCCATCTTGCTACTTTATACTACGTTATAGGAGACTGTTCATTCTATCGAAAACGTTTATTTTTCCAAGGGCACAATCAGACGCGTGTGTGATCGGTGCAGAATTATTTGAGTAAGATATTGCCTAAACAATTCTGCTCAATTGTGAACTTACAACTGTTTACCCATCGAATGCTGTAATTAAAACACTCCATATCCTTTCAATTAGAGATCAAGAATTGAACGTTACAGAACTGAAAGAGGATGCAGCGCTGTGATAGTGTCCGAGCCGCCAGACTGCTGGCCTTCAGGGTTTTCTTTGCCATCTGTTCCATGCGATTAATGCCACTTATCAGGAGACATGGCGTGCGCAGGGGGGGTCCCACAGTGGGAAACGTTTCAATTCTCAAAGAGGGCCGTTTGATTTACAGCTCCAGCGAGGAGTCTTGGAATTTCACTTCTGGTGAGAGGAGAATTCGATATGTCGCAGTACACAATGGTTTCTCCTCACATCAGTAGCTCCCTGGGGGAGACACAGAGGGAATGAAGACACTTTAGCAGTGTGTACAGTGCCTTGCTACAGTGAAGCCCTTTGTAATGGCTGACCATGTGGGGCTTCTCCGTGGGATGCCTGCAGTTGTCAGTGCTTACCCTCTGCAATGAATCCCACTGAATATCGACAGACTGGCTAAACGCGGTTGGCAGCCTGGGAATCGAAAACGCGTTTTCAGTATAACATAAACCTACAATTGCAGGCCACGGACAATGATATATGTTAACTTCCCAAAGTGGCTGTCAAACATTCAAAGACTGAAAAATAGAAGGGGCTTTCTTAAAGGTTAGCGCGTCTTAAATAATGGACGTTGTGGTATGGTTTATGGCACGATATGATGTGTTTATATTCTGGCAGTGTCTTAACATTCTATAAAACAAGAACAAGAAATATTGAATCTCCTTTGTCATTGTCTTGCATTGTTTTAACTACACTAACATAAGTCAGGTTTTACGTAGAATTTATTTGGGGCCTTTGATACCAGCAAAAGGCGCTTTTAATCATCAGCACGCACGGTTGTCTTTTGATTATTACAGATCAGATTTTGGAAGCCAAAAACAACATTTGTTTTCTGGATAATTGGCCCAAAAGTAAAATGTTTCAACGTGAAGTTAGCTGATCGCTATTACAGCAGTCGTATATATATTCAATAAACACCACAGGAATCAGATGTCTAAAGCCAAGTCCATTGGGGAAAAATATAACTTCACATTACGTTTCCATTTTGCATTTCCTAGAAGACCACGTAAGGACATGCTTGGTTGGGGCCATACAAATCTTAATTATGAGAGAAAATTATTCTTCAATTTAATCAATTTACACAACTTGTTCGAATATTAAAACTGTTGAAGACTTGCCAGGGTTATTACCAAAACTTTGCACTGGTGCTAATAAAGTGGTAGTACTGCAAAAGTTGACCAAATGCAAACACATTCTTTCAATGCATGTTTGCACTAGGGCAATGCTTGCCTTAGTTGTAGCTGTAACAGTACAGAGTTGTTTGCAGTTAGAAAACCTTTGCCTTATTGCTCATTGCACATGGACCAATCTAAAGCTTCTGTAATATCACCCCATTTGAATTCAAAAAAAATATTCAAGACTGGGCCTGCCTTTCCACCCATCGCCTACACGCTCGGCACGCAACCTTTGGTGTCCACTCTCTCCATACCCTTATCCATCATTCTAACTTTTTTTATCTTACCTCTGCACTTGCGCGATCTGAATGACACCTGGCCTAGTAGGATCGTTTGTCTGTCTTCCCCTTGTTTCCCTCCCTCCCTGCCTCGTCGCGCCTTGAAACACTTGTGTATAGGCGCGTTACAAATACCATATCATATCATATCATATCATATCTGGTTCTGCCCCATCACGGTATCTCCTTGTTATACAGCACTCCATTACTTCACAGCTGGGTATCCACCATATCAAACCCACCACATTCATGATTACACTAATTACACTAATGGTTCAGACAACTCAAAGGATACAGAGAATATGAAACATAAAACCAACCACCACCTCACACTTAACAGTGAAAGACTTGAATTTGGATGATGTAGAACTATATTTTAAGGAAATTATGCACCATTGACTAGAAGAACATTACAACACAAAGGGGTTTATATGACCATGCATGTTTGCAGTGCACCTAGAATTGATTACAGGAGGTGTACACGTGTTTGTCACACCCATCACTAAGGCACAACGTAATATACCCACCCACGCCAGGCGCATCGTAGGACCCTTTTCACTAGAGACCACTCCATCCGCTCTGAACGGGGATCGCACCAGCCATACAACTCCGAAGACCGTGGTACAGAAAATCCCTGAAGACCTTCAGTATGTATAACTACATCACATCAGAGGACACAGCAAGTCAAGCACCCATGCACCATACAATGCAGCTACCGATATGCATTCTGGTCTAGCAGCAGACATAACCGTCCACACTGAAACACCAGACATACCCCAACACCTGTGCCACTAACATACGGCGACTACAATGAAAATAAATTCAGTATAGCTGGCCACACATCAAATCTCTTAACAAGAGCTCTCTATCACATCCTCCAAAAGCGCCCTCCCATATGCCTGGACCATTGGGCTTCTTAGTCGAGCCTAGCCAGCCACCCAAGTCCTAGACCGGCAAAGATGCACACACGCATCTCCTAAAACTAAACTTCTAGAACTTTCCTTGACATATTGACTACGGTCACAGAGGGCATTCCAACCTGGAAAAAAGTGTGTTGAGGCCATACAAATGGGGAAAGAACGCTATATAAATAACCAAATACAATCCAATACAATAGTTATGATTTATTGTACAGCCACTGGAGTGGAATTACTTTACGTTTCGGGTTTCTGGTTGTCAGTGTTCATGTTTTGTCAAGTTCAGTGGTGTTTTCCATCGTTTTCACAACATTTAAAAAATCTATGTATTTCAGTGCTTATAGATTGTTGAAAATGCATGGAACCTAACAGTGGTTTCCAAGTGTATATGAAAAACATGCATTTATTAACATAATACTTTTTCGAGTAGACATATCATGGGATATACAATGTTCTCAATGGACAGGCTCTTCAGAACACAGTCTCTCAAATGGGGAGCTAGCATGTATCTGCTGAGAAAGCCGGCAACAGATGTCCAGGAGGTCTTTACCCTGGAATAGATGTAGGCAATGTTGTGTACAGAATGATTCCCTTCATCAATGTCCTGGGCAGGTTTTATGATGTGTAAGGACCTGTGTGACAAAGGACATGGAGGGACCCTAATTTCCATATCTATTGACATCAGTGTGAAATCACAGAAAGTATATTACAGGAAGTGATATGCAGCTTTGATGCTTGATGGGTTCATGAAAAGCACCATTACAAGAAATTGTCATTAGTAAAGCAAAAAGAAAACAAAATGTGTTATGGTTTAGACATAGTTTTAAACAGGCATTCATGTGGCGATTAAGGAGGGTTAGCAGGGTCTCAATGCACTGGAGTAGGAAAGGCCTTAAAAGTGTAACAATGCTGTGCACCAATGCACTTTTTCACAGACTGCTTAGACACCCACCTCCCTCTCACCTGTTACATGCCTTGTGTCAACATGTGTGAGGAACTGAAGCTAACATCCCGGGAGCATAAATACAGATACTGCTAATAAAATGTTATATTATTTTTATTTGTAAATGAAAAACAAAATGTGTCTGTGTTCAGGGGCTGTTTAGAGGCAGTGTTGCAAATTACAGGACCATTTTTAATTTGTGGGGCTGTAGGAAGAGATGGCTCCAAATTTCAGGCAAGGTTTTGACATTTTATCAAGCCTCTGAATTTCAACAAAGATGACAACTGACCCCACTTGTCAACAAGGGTGTGAAACTCAGGTGAGACACTGGACTGGATTTGGTGTCAGTCAGTATTGTGAGTGCATTTCAAACATATTGTATATGTAAGGTAAAAAGGGAGGTGTTGAATTTGATACCATAAAAACTATCATTTTCATAAGAACACTGCACCATGGTTCACTAAATACAAGTTGCAATGAAAATATAAATGAAATATAAACTAGCTATTCACTTATTCACTAAAATATCCAAATTCCTAATATATATCCCCCACACTAATGTTAAAGGCACCTCAGTCAGTAGCCCTGTGCTGCAAAATATTGATGACATGCCCGCTTATTTTAAAAGAGAATAAAACATGCAGAATAAAAGTTGATTTGCAGGGAAGACGTGAGGAATGCGAGCTGGGGAATGTAGAGCCTGTTTTACACAAAGTGAGCTTATTATCTAAACTATAAGGCAATTCTGTCTTTAGGCCTCACCACAAGACCACATAATACCCCAAAAAGTTCACCAACAATACAAAAACATACCTAACAGATCCAAATTTTTGCCTGGTCAAACAAATGTCTAAAAGTGGGCTCCCAAAATCGTCCCTGTCCACTGACAAGTATTTTATTTTACAACAAAATGATATAACAGATTTTGCAGTGCATAGATTGGAATAGCAACAAAAACAGCCTGGGTGCACAAATGCGATGTTGCATCCTTGTTTAGTTGAACAAAACATATTTGTAACTAGTCTTGAGCTATTTTGAGGAATTGTGGCACATTTTGAGATACATAATTTATGGAGTGCGTGAATTCATTGTCACATAAAAAGGTTACAAATTGGCTACATTTGCTAAAAGTAGAATCTGCCCACTGAAAAATAAGTTATTTTACAAAAAAAAGATATATCATTCCAACCTTACATTCGAGAGACAGGAAAAGAAGAGCATCTGGAGCACAAATAGAGACACTGGAAAATCAACTTCAAACCATTTTTTGTAAATGCAAGTACTTGTCAGTGGTCAATGGCTATTTTGAAAAATTGTGGCCAATTTCGAGATGTGAATCAGCATTCACAAAAACAGCTCAAATTTGTCTACAATTACTCAAAATGTCCCCTGATCAAGGAAACCCCGAATTTACACAGCACTCACTGGTGCAAGAGTGGTTTACATCTCCAAATCAGTAAGAGCCTCAAAACGTCTGTCTTTGATTCAGTTCTCGTTCATTTGCATAAGTAAGAATAAAAAGGACTTTGGCAGACTGTGTGCCACAACCACTTTGGGGCACCCAAGAATCTGTCCACAGGCCACAACCATCACAATATAATTAAACTATATATTTATTTTATTTTATTTTAATGTGATACAGTTTTTTTTAAAAAAAAGTTACACATAATAAAATAATACAATAAATCTGGAAACATAAACCTTAAAACATAGAACATTAAACATAATATATATATATATATATATATATATATTAGAATAAACATGCTACATTTAAATTCAGACCATATAAACAGCTTAGGTGCCAGTATAAAGATACTAAAAAAAAAATACTAAAAAATAAGACTGCCCAATATAATATAATTTCTTTCCGGTGTTTCTCATTGCATAGTTATGTATCATCAGTGCACTGCTTCTTCAATTAATTCCAAAAGTGATGAACATAATCATACACCATCCCATTAAGTAAAATATAGATCAACAGATCTCCAGATTATTACAATCAGACCCGAAGGAGATATAGTACTCATTTGATACTCCTAGACAGGACAGTAGCTCATATACAAGAAGGTTGTCAATGCAATCTAGAGATAAGGAGCCACAGGGCACTATTCCAGTGTCCATGTATCAAATTAATACTGTGGTCATATGGAACTTATTCATATGCTCAATTCCCCATGGTTGCCTACAGTGTCCAAGGGATTCCCCACTAGATTCCATTTTCTGAACAGGGGCATAGAAAAGCTCTGGTTTTTAGCGTTAATGCAGAAGGTCCAAAATGTGGGATCTTTAATTGTCGGGAAAAGATGGACCAATCTACCAAGATGTTCTATTTATTCTGCCCCCAAAGAGGGGCACTCTGTCAAAACATGTTTCGCCGTTTCCCTCTGATCCATGTTGAGACATAAGTGACAAAAAAATCCTCTTTCAGAATGCCTCGTTCCACACCCACTACTGAGAGTACAGGTTGATGGTGAAGTGTTAACAAAAGGATAAGTCTTCTCAGCGGGGGGGGCATACGTTCAAGCAACCCTGGAGTCTCTTAATCGTGTAAACGTGTATATCACTGGGGAGACAAATATGTAGCTGTTCAATCGGGCCAGGTGGGTAAAATTTCCCGGCCAATCCCACAGGTCAATAGGTCTATCCGAAGAGGTCTTCATACCCGGGTAATCATCACCCCACTTGGTGTCCATCCGATTTAACCATTTAACAAGCACATACAATACACCTACAAATAACAAAACTTGCCCTGAACCTCCAGCATTTGATTTGGTGTCTGCAGACTCTGAAATTGACTGCGGACACAACAGCATCTGAAAACCCTATTTCCATCTATAAAAATAGCTCCACATCATCTTAATTCTATTCCCCTACCCTTTCTATGACCTCTTTCGCCATTAAATAACCTCAAATGTGTTTTCCAGGCTGCTCATTCATGGCACTGTCGGCTGACTACTGCAGTATCTGCGTAGCAGGCGGCACCTGCGACCATCTTTTTCACCTGAGAAAACAGCTCCATATCATCTTTACTCCACTCCCCCACCCTCTTTAGGCCCTCTTTTGGTCTTCAAATAACCCAAAATGTGTTTTACAGACTTTTACCCAGCGAGTTGCCTATGGACACTGATCGCAGCGGATCCAACATGGCAGGTGTTTCCCAAAATATGAAGCACCTCATGCTTTTCAACATCCAATCAGTGGGTGTGTCCGATATCTGCGGACATCACAATGGCCCATGGACCAATCTGAGGCACGGTCACTGACATTTGTGATGTCATCTTTGATGTCCTGGATGTTAGTCTTAGTAGTGCACAGTGGTGGCGTGAGTTATGTTTGCTTAGCTCACCATAACTAGCATATTTCTGGGGGGGTTTGGTTTTACTTGTAACAATAACATCCCTTTAACAACTTTTTTTCACTGAATTTCATAGGTTTTTATTAGTGCAACTTAACCATAACGTCCCTTTGACAACTCTTTGTGCACTGAATTTCATAGGTTTTTATCCGTATGAATGTCCACGGACAGCAGGTAGCATTCACAGAACCCAGAAGCACAGGGGAGAACAGAACATGTTCTTCCGATCAACCAAAAAATACATATTTATAAAACAACATTGCTCATATTTACTGCACCCAAACATACCTTTTTGTAAAAATGATTACTTTAAAATGTTTACATTATTTTGTATTTATAACACACAATATAATGAAATTCGCCAAGCATAAACCATAACTCTACACCTCATACTATCACTTCAATACAACTGATCATAGAGACTGACATAAACCAAGTGCTTGTTCTAAAACAATCTCTCACCAAACAGTAAGTACTATATCTACTATGCTATAAGTGTATGTGTTTCTTTATTATTAGCATTCATTATGTAAACATCTCTTATGAAGAAAAAACACTATTTTTCATTTTTACAGAAATGGCAAACATACTTGAGTGGTTAGAGGAGAACATCCATATACATTCCACAGCTTTCAAACCCAAACTTTATTCTTTTCCAACAGACACAACAGAATGCCCACTAAAAAGCAACTCCATAGAAAACAAAGTAAGAGTACTTCACAATCGTATGAAAAAAGCTCAAGAGTCACAATATACCCTTAAAAACTACTGCAGAATACTAATCCTCGAAGCTCTAATTTACAATGCATTTTTACTAAAAAAGAAAGTGGTTTATATTAATTTTAAACAGAATGAAACCACTAACTAAATGAATCAGTAAATTACAAAAAGTACTTCTGAACATGCACAATATCAATATAGATATCTTTTCAAACTTCTGTGAAGGTGAATCGATTCACCCAAACAGCACAGAACCATATTTCAATGAAGAGGTTTATAAATAAGAACAAAAAAAAATTGCTGTAGACAGAAATGGCTGATGCTATTAAATGGTAGAAGACACCATTATGGCCCAAGAAACCCTAATATAAAAAACTTCCCCAACAAACTTTCAACCAGCTGTTCCTTTCGACCAAAAAATCCATCCATTGTGCAAATGGACATGCAGCTCAATGTGTAACGTAATAGAAATAAAATATCAATATAAATTGTTATATTCCATTACAAAACAGTGACTAAAATTTACTTTTATTGTCTTATCTCAACAGATATCTTCTACCGTACTACATGTGCCACAGCTTCCAGCTACATCCAACAGATTTTTTAACCAGTATTGGAAAATAATTATCCATAGAATATTTGCCATCACTGTCATTTGGGATGACCGACATGGACCAATCTGTACTTTCGTGGTACAAGAAGCAACCTATCAGCCTTCCAAATGTAGCAGCGTGCACAAGCAAAAAGGTTCTGCTTCAGACGGCAAAGAATGTACTTTTTCTCCCACATAAACCACCAAGTGTATCACTCCAATCCTTCACTGCTGCAACATGAAGATACATAAGACATATCATTCTACCTAATCAGGATATCATGCAGAAATTGGAAACAATAATCAAATCATGTGAAGTTCCTTACCTGTAATTTCCATGGGAAAAAAAATATTGTCAATTTTGTTAACTTAATAATGTTTTGCAAATGTTCATTGTTAAATAAAAGCATTTGTTGCATTAAAAAGTATTAGTGTTTCCTTAAATAATTCCATATGTAAATATCATTTTTGGCAACAAAGAGAACATATGTCGATGTATGTGTTTATCTTCCTGGTTCTGCGTTAAGTAACCTTTTGGCGTAAATGATAACGAGGCACCTTTCAGTATGATGCCCATGAACATAATAAAAACAAGTGGAGCAGATCGTTCGGACTAATTATATCAGCTTCTTGTGCAGCCGATCTCTTTTATTGCCACAAGGGAATTTTAATTTAGGGCAACACATCAACTGTTAACATCATCACAAAATCACTGCACCGAACACGTTGTTGTTGCATGCATGAAAGTGAGTAAAGGTAAGGTAAGATGCATAGAAAACCTTTTATAATTGATCACAGTATGCTTAACAGAAGATTCCTGAATGATCAGAAGAATAAAAACGACTTTTAAACATACCAATGTCAACAAATATACCTTGAAATGTTCTCTGCAGATGACTGCATTCACAAAACCAACACAGAACCATATGTAAATGAAAACTCACACACACAAGAACATACAAACCCAATTGCCATACATAGCAGTGGTTGAGGATATTACATTTATAGACAACACCATTATGGCAGAAATAATCCTCATTGAAAAAAATGTGCCCAACAAGCTTACAATCAACTCTTCAATCAATTAAAACAATCTGTCCACTCTACAAATGCCTGTTCACCTCAATCTGTAATGTATGAAAGCAATCCCTCAAACCTTTATGCCAATTCCTCAATCATTATTTGAAAGTAAAAGAACACTAGAATAAAAACTTTGCAAACCATTGACTTCTCTCCAGTACACAATGACACTGGACTGCGAGGACAATCATTAGCCTGCATTTCAAAACCTACTTGCAAAAGCACCTTCCACCACATGAAAATATTAGCAAAACACCATTAAACTCTATGGAATATTGTCCACAAACTTTACCATGCAAAAAGTCCTGCTTTACAACCCAACACTTTAATAAAATTCCCCTACAGGGCACAGCCAAAGGTCGCCTTCAAACATTTACCACATCCAAAAGCAACTATTTTGGAAGTGAAGATACCTTAGAAAATCCAGTAATTGTACTAAAGAATACCGAAAACCTTAGAAATGCAATATTTCTAATGAACAAATACAAAAAAGACAGACCACCGTTTAAAAACTCATCTGCTGCCTACAGCCTCCAGCCATGCACCCAAGAGTCTACAAACTAGCCACAACCACCACAGCAAATACGGCCATGCACCCAAGAATCTGGCCACTGCCATAACCACTACACAGCAATTTGCCCTTAACTTCACAATGTAAACACCATCTACAGATATGAAAGTACACCACCAACCCTATTTTTCACTAATGGCAATATCACCATAGCATCTACATTGCACTCCCTACTCTAAAAATCCCTCTTCACTCAACAAATAACCCCAAACATGATTCCTCGACTCCCCACCAAACAGAGAGAAAGAAACAACAATTGTTTCTGCATTACAATGTACAACAAACTAAATCTGTGCTGCAATGTTAAATCAATGAAAAAGTATCAGTTCAACTTCAATGGTATTGTCTCACTTTGTTCCAAAAAGTGTACACTGCCTCTACAGTATGTATAATCACTATACACATATTATTGCAATACTTCTTTCCAATAGCCAAATTCCATTTATGTACACATATTACTACAATGCTTAAAGCCAGTGGCCAAAATCTTGGTTGCATGGCGGTATTATGCTGTGGTGGTTGTGGCCAGTACCTAGACTCTTAGGCGCATGGCCTATGGCCTCTGGACATGCACCCAAGAGTCTAGGGACTGGCCACAACCACCACAGCATAATACGGCCATGCACCCAAGAATCTAACCTGTGGCTACAATCCACACCCATAACTCGGCGCCTGGATACATTTTTGCTGTTATGGCCATCTGCCACTGCAGTAGTTGTGCTACTGCCTAGATTCTTCTGTGCAGAGCCTATGTGTAACCTGTGCAAACATCCTCATATCACCTACATTTCACTCACCTACCCTAATGAAGTCTCCCTGCATTCACAAGACAATCCTCCCAGCGTGGACTAGAAGTCTGAAGATTACTGCCCCCCACACAGTCTTCTTCCACCTAAACAAATACATCATATCAACCATCTTTCACTCCCCCGCACTTCCAAACCCTCCTTCAAACACCAAATGCCCCAAAACATGTTTCCCAGCCCTGTCCCCCACTGTGGATACAACATGGCAGCATTTCAGAAAATGTGACACGCATCACGCTTTCCTCCAGCCAATCAGAGGGCACATTGCATGTCCACAGATATCACGTGTGCCCACGGACCAATCAGAGTCTTGTTCGCAGAGCGAACAGTGAAATGGGTCAGCGAAGCGGAGCCAGATATGACTAATTTTTTTAGCACCTACATTTTGCCTGTTTTTAAAAAAACACTGGATGCATTTCCACCAAATTTACAAAAGCAGGCTTTCAGGAAAAAAGCCACCTCTCCTGGCGCAAATTTGGTGAAAATCTGTCCAGCCGTATGGAAAAAAACAATGTTGGGACCCCCCTATAACTTTGGCCCCCCTTGTCGAAACCTCACCAAATTTGCCAGAGAAATTCAGAGCTGGACATATATATTTTTTGCAAGGTTTGGTTTGGTGAGGATTCGTCCAGGGGGAGCGAAGCAATATAACCCACCTATCAGTCGAGAAACGTAACCATAACTATACGCCCACTACAGCAGGCCATGTAATATATGTATATTAACAGAAAAAACTTTGTTAAAGGGACGTTATTGTTAAGTTGCACTAACAAAAACCCATGTAATTCAGTGAAAAAACTTTGTTAAAGGGATGCTATGGTTACAGGTAAAACCAAATAAAACCTTGGAATTCTCCAGTTATGGTACACTTAGCAACCATTTCTCACGCCACTTCTCTGCACTGCTAAGACTAACACCAGGACATCAAAGATGATATCACAAATGTTATTTATGACATCGCTGATGACATCACATATCTGCCCCACTTATTTTTGTTCACTAACATATTTAGGCCATGGAATTTTGTTTACTGATAGAGACAATTTTACAAAAATCTTATCCATCCTAGACTCAGTGGCTTGTAGCAAGGAGGACCTTATCAACAATCCAGCCAGAGTCACGAAAAAAATCAAAGAACTGGATTGGATTCTCACCACCGACACGGCGACGCGATACAAACTTACCAACCATCTACCAGTCTTTTGCAAGAAACTTGATACAGTCCAACCATATTTGAAATTATTTCCGAATAGATTGGCGCGAAACTACTACCTAAGAATAAGACTAAATCTATTGGAAACTAACGAAATCCTATCGATCAGACACCTATCCACTACTAGCAGTTGCCGGCTTTGCAAATCAAGTTCGGCAAAGGAAACCATACGCCATCTTCTTCTGACCTGTCCGTCAACGACAGATATCCGACGCACCTATTTGAAAGACATTTTCACAAACTTTATCTTACAAGATGAAGAAGCGTGCTGGAATAAACTGATAGACGGCGACAAACAGTCGTGGCAATTTGCAACAATAAACATCATGACTTTCATCTTCAACGTGCTGCTCCCACGACAGGCTTCAGGAAACGCCTTGTGAACTTGACCACCAAATTTGACGGATAGGTCTCAGCCGCCGTTTGTTAAAAAATCTTTTAGATTAAAAAACAAATTAAAAAAAAAAAAAAAAAAAAAAAAAAGTGTTACATATGCACACATTAACCTTCTTGTATGTTGCTGAGGCACATTCCTTAAGATGTGTGCTCAGTTCATGGTACTGATACAAGGCAAAATAAGAAATCCTCAAACACACAAATCATGTGTGTACTTCATGGTTAAATCTAATGTTACTGTCATTTTTTGATAGTGTTGTTTCTTTCCTCCTTACTTAAGTTTCCTTGTATATGCCTCGGATTTGTATGCATTGTAGGTCTTGGTGTGTATTGTTTGTACTAACACAAGTATGTAGTAAGTCTTCAATTATTAGCTATTACCTATCAGCTATTTATCCCATTGTTATCATTACTGAAAACCCTGATAAGGTATCATTCATTATTTTAGTATCCAAAATTAAAAAATTAAAAATATTGCATTTGCTATAGTGCATGCTGCAACCATTGACTATGTGTATGTATGATTAAGGTCCTTTTTACAGACAACACTCTAATATTATGTTTTGTTGAGATGAGTACATTCTTTAATACATTAAGTAGTTCATGGTGGATCTCACAGTCCCTCATATAACATTATAAACACAACCCCTTTTAGAGACTTTTTAACACAATTAATTTCATGTGTAATGTCATCAGTGATGTCATTAATGACATTTGTGATGTCATCTTTGTTGAACTGGTATTAGTCTTAGCAGTGTGAGTTATGGTTGCTTAGCATATTCGAATTTCAAGGGATTTTCGGTTTTACTTGTAACCGTAACGTCCCTTTAACAACATTTTTTCAGTGAATTTCATAGATTTTTGTTAGTGCAACTTAACCATAACATCTCTTTAACATTGTTTTTTCAGTGAATTTAATGTGTTTGTACTATTGCCTCTTTAATATGCTACACATTCCCTACATTATACACTCCCCACCCCAATATGGCAGCTATATTAAGCTCTGAACATTACCAAAAAGGAGCACATCTCCCATGCCTGGCTCCCGGTCAAAGAACACATCCTATTCAAGACCCTAGCCATAACCCACAAGTGTTTCTCACTCACAGCCCCCTCTTGTCTCTCAGAAAAAGTAGTCTGAGACATTTCCTCCAGACCCATGCGATCACACTCTTCCAATCAGCTAAAAGTCCCTACCTTCAAAAGGGCCAAAGCGGGAGGCTCCAGCTTCCAAGTCCTAGCTCCTAAATATTGGAATGCCCTCTCTACAACCCTAAGGAATGAGACTTACCCTTCCGTAAGGCACTCAAAACTCAGCTCTTCAACTAACCCACTCTACCCCAACAGGCCCACCCAGACATCTGTTATAGGAAGGTATTGAGTTATCTCTGGGTCCCCTGTAACCATGGAACAGTAGAGACCCCCCTTTTTAACTGTAAAAATGCCACGGCTAACCACCAACTGTCTGGTATTAGGCTCACTGTAACCACGAACCACAGACAAGTATGCCTCGTTTTTTTTCATGTAACTAAGGAAGCTTTGTTGTAACAGGGCCAAGATGCAATAGGGCCACTTTGTGCACTTTATAAATGTAAAAAATAAATACAGTTTGTGGACAAGGCTCAGAATCATAGGGGAGTCCTAAAAAAGATGTGCCCATCAACAGAAATCACAACTAATGTTTACAACATGCAAAAATACCTTTTTGTACAAACGATCATGTTGAAAAATACTAATTACTCTTTTTTATATAACACACATTAGAATGGAATGCACAAATCACAAGCCATACCTGTACACTTCATATCATCTCCTCACTACAACTCTGCATACAGATTAGGAAACACCAGATGCTTATTGGCCAACACATTCTCACTAAATAGTAAGTTCATTGTATTTTAGTTTTATTAGCTTCCATTACATACACATGTGTTATAAAAAATACACCCATTTTTTTCTCACAGAAATGGCAAGCACACTTGAATGGTCATAGGAGAACTTCCCAAAAGAAGAAATGAGCAACGATAACATCTCCAATGCTGCACAACAGATATTGTAAAGTCACCAAATAATGTGTTTTGTACACACCTTACTAAAATAATAATTTATATTTCTCTTACAGTACCTAATTATCATGAAGTAACCTTGCCCCAGTTTAATCATTCACAATCCCAGGAATCAGAAAGAGAAGTCCTATCCCCAACTGTACATAAAGAAATCATGAACTTGTCTAAAAAATTGGATACACTAAGTAATGATTTTTAGCAACTTTGACAGTACGTCAAAAATCATGTTATTAATAATGTTTCCTACCACGGTTCTTCTTGCACCTATTCCCCTTGTCCCCAGTAACCATCCCCATCAAATTCTGAAAATTTTAATCAAAGACGATTTGATGAAACCTCACTCCCTTCCTCCCCTCATCATTATTGTACAAACATTCCTAATGTTCCCATTCTGATACCTCATCCCTTTCTTGAATAAGTATATTTGTTGTACTACACATGTTTTTTTCATTGCTGTGTGGTATTCCCTTCTTTTTTTTAAACTCACATTATGAGTACGCGGACCACGCGACTGCCCCGGCGGCAGAACTCAAAATGGATGTGGCCCCGGACAAGCGCCATGTCAGGACATGACTGTTTTCATGTGGCGCATTTTTAATTCATCCAAAGACAGTATGGCTACACAGGGGTGTCCACATTCAAAATGGAGGTGCCCCTGGACAGCCAGGATGTCTGGACATGTCCTTTTTTTTTTGTGACACAGTTTTTATTAGTATGCGGACACCACACACGTTCTATGGACACCCGGCGCATGTGCCTGCCTTTAGGATGTCTGGGGATGCCCATTGGAGTCACGGGTGTTTCAAGCAGAAACGTTACCCTTGCACAGCTCCCAGACCCATTCTATACTGATCTGGCAACTTTTTATAACTTTTTAAGCCTTTTTGTGACTGGGTAGTATGCAGACAGTACGACTGTATGTGGATGGTTCCTCTAAGTGACCCGCCTATTACCTTTCCTCATACTCAATCTGGCTATCCAGGAGACAGCACCTGCTTTGTAAAGCTGTTAGGGAGAACTGGAATCTTGCTGAAAATGGCATCTGCTATGGCTATCCCTCCTTTCAGCCACCCCCACCACCACCTCCTCAACAACCTGGAGGGCCTAGAGGTGGGAACATGCACAGTGATACAGAGGAGGTTCAAGAAGAAGAAGAAGATGAGGAGGAAGTCCCTGTCACCAGCATTCGGAGTGAGTCCTGGGTGTGGCAATTTTTCACGACCTTTGGAAATGTACCAAAGGCTTGTGCGAGCAAGGTTCCATGCACTGAGTACAAAGTTGTCCTCAGTCATGGGAAACCAGACTTGTATTCCTACAGGACTACTTCCATGAAGCGCCACACCAAATTGACCCACCAGAGTGCTCTGAGGAAGGCCATACCTTTCTCAGATAAGAGCAGGTTGACTTCCTCGACCCCATCATCTACATCTGTTCCTGTCACCACAAAGGATTCTCCTTCGGGGCAGAGGATCCCAGCTGCAGCTTCACAGGCCATACAGAATGCTGTTGACCCTTACCTTTTGAGGGTCACAGTGCTATGCATGTTCTGTGAAGGGCCGATCTGTAGAGGCAGCAGTTTCGGAGCATTAAGAAATGGAAGTATGAACAAAAGTTGCTGGCCGCTGTGACCCTGCAAAGTCATCAGACAGTGTGGTAGTCCATGGACATCCAAAGATTTAGGGCTTGTGACAATTGTAATCTTTGTAATTGTTTTGCATTTGGAAAGGGGGGCTCTTAAAATAAACTTTTTTTTCTCACTTTTATATATTTTTTAAAGTTTTTGGTTTTACAAATTACAAAACATTTCACTCATTTTCATTTTTTCTTCTCACTTTCACAAAAACTGCTTCAAATTATTTTGAATGTTTTCCACAAAAATCTGATTACTCACATCAGTTGGAAGGACTCTACCTCTCTGAAAAATATTTCTAGTATCAAATTTAATTTTCGCATTGTGAAACAATGTCATGCCATCATCGCAAACAAAAGCACACACAGTTTTATTGACGTTACGCCTTGCTTTTTCCATTTACAAACCAAATGAAATGGAACACATCCACATCTTTCTCTGTGCAATGCATGAAAACATTATTTTGGAATTAGAGAACATTTCCTTCAATTTTCCAAATGTCTCCTTCATTGCAAACTGCAAAGAAATTCCAGTCACATTCTCCAAACTGTTCCCATCACAATGAATGATAATACTGTCTGGATGCTTCAATTGAACCATATTTGCACAAAATGGGAGCAAAACCACCCACTTCATGCAACGCACTCCATACCAGAACACTTCCAATTCAGGGAATCCAAGATTTTTGGTTATTCCACAATGTTCAGCATACACCTTCACCCAGTGGACCCAAGAGTCCCCCAAAATCCAAACACTCTGCCTGCTGAAAGACATTGCCATGGTCATTTTCATTCCTCTCATAACTCCTTCTATCAAAACTCCTGCTACCCTATCTTCCTGTTCACCACACCCAGGTTGGCTACCCTCCAATGTCCACAGAGATCACGATTGTCTGAGGCCTCCTCAGTACCCTTTCCATGCCAGGCAACATCAAAAGATGCTGGATATGGCACGTGCCGTCCACTGATTGCCACGGTGGCTGCAGACAGATCGTCCAATTGAAGAGGTTGGGGAGGTTCACACTTAATTTATACAATTTATTGCACACTGGAGGCTCTTAAAAGAGACATTTTCTTTTCAGTTTTGATTTTATTTATTTTTTTTGCTTTTCTTGTTTAAATTTCCTAAAGCTACTTACAAATGTTTTCATATGCACTGTACATCTTTTTCACATAAACTTTCTGACTACATTTTGAATACTTACAAGGAACACGTGATTGCCATAATCAGTAAAATTCACTCCATCACTCAGAAAATTGTTTTCAGCATCCACCTTGTGTTACAGCCCTTCTAACGGATTCTCCGACTCCGCCTTTACAGGCATCTATGTATGCGGTTTTCCCTTGGAAAGGCACCCGCAACATGGAGGAGGCGGGAACCACTGGCAGCGCTTCAGTCTTTCTCGACTCTCATTGCGAGCGGGTAGACATGCCCCAAACTTCCAGAATCACATATCCGGAGACTCGAACATCAGACCGGTGCGTTGCTTCTCTAGTCAGAGTTGCACAGCGCTCCGTAAGTTTGCTTATCTTCCTATTTCTCAAACGTACTCTTTAATTGTACTTCCCTTCTTGAAGTCCCTTGAATTTACTTTCTTCTGTTTCTTTTGATCTGTGTTGTTAGATATTTTCAGTGACTGTTCATACTTACATGGCTAATAGTTACTTCCTTTAACAATCAGACTTCTCTCAAGGTTTGTCCGGAGCATAGCGTCACGTTGCTAGAGATTCATTTTTTAGTTCGCTTGTTCTACTCTGCACATGTTCCATTTAACTTTGTTGTTCCTTCGTCACACGTTAGGAAGTAGGCATAGGAATATTCTGCAGTCTTCCGCCCTAAGTCTTCTGGATTGTTATACCCCTTCATGTCAACAGAGTTACGGGTACTTTGGTAAGGCTATATATTCCCTTGTTTTTCGGTCTTCTGTTTCTATCCTGACTGAGATTACCACATTTGAGCATAATCTATTTTCCTTCTGCTCTATTAGGTCCCTTACACTGTAGCTTTTCTGTCACTATCGACTTGGCTGATAGTAATCAGGAATCTGTCATTTGCTCCAGGGTAAGCTCTTCCTCCACTCCTAGATTTATTATACATTTGTGGTATTTCCCTCTCTTCTCATTCTTTATTCTATTTATATTAGAATTCTTCACAAGGGGATTTTGGTCTGCACTAAGTTCCCATGTTGTACTAAGAAGACACCACTGCTGCCCACAGGAGTCTACGCACCCTAGCAGCTCACCACAGGGTTTTTTCCCCATTAGGGGTTTTTCCCTGGAGGCTCCACTTCTTCCTAGCCTTCTTCGGCTGAGTGGAGGAGGGGCTTCTAGGTGAGACTCACTTTCACGTTCTGCATACTACCGAATTGTTGAAGACCTGTGTGAAGGTAGGTGCCATTTTTAAATGCCAAGAGACATATGTAGAAGAAAGTGCATTTCAAACCATAAGATATAACAGTAAGCAACGCCCAATTGGCCTTTGTTGAGATAGTCCTCGGCATTTCTAAACGGCTCTACGTTCTACTATGGATCAACAAATTCAGCAGCTGTTAGCTGCCGTTCAGTCTCTGACCTCAGAGGTACAGAGTCTTAAACAGGAGAATATCAATCTGCGGCAAGCACAACAACAGACTCTACAGCAAGCTGCCCAGCTGGCTGCTCAACAAGCAACAGCCAGCAGGGTTCCACATTGCTCTGAAGTTCCTCCAGGACCTTTACCCGGAGGTCAATTTGATGGCAACCCTCATAAGATAAAGGTGTTTTTGGATGCTTGTGCCATGCAATTCTCTTTTAAGGCCGCCTTCTTTCAGACGGATCGTGACAGAATGGGTTATATGATCTCACAAATGGTGGGTCCAGCTTTGGCCTGGGCAACTCCCTTGGTCACAACAAATAATCCTATACTGGATTCCTACACTGCCTTTTGTAATAGTGTTAGGTCCATGTTTGGAGGGCAAGAAATACCATAACAGCCCAGGAACACCTACTAGACCTAAAACAGCGAAGTCAAGACATTTTAACCTATATTACTAGGTTCAAACAGATTGCCAGTGAATCCACTTGGTCAGACGAAGCACAAGTGACTCTTTTTCGGAGAGGCTTATCTGAAGATTTGAAAGACGAAGTTTCTATGGTACCACGTCCCACCTCGTTAACAGAATTTATAGTACTAGTCTTGCAGATTGACTATAGGATGAAGGAACAGAGTAATGAGAGACGCAAGGGGAAGCTCACCACTCATTTGTTCGCCACACCTCCAGCAACACACAGAGGCAACACAACTGAGGAACCTATGCAACTAGGAACAACAAATAGAGGTCCATTATCTCCCGAGGAGAGAACACGCAGAAGGACTCAGGGTTTGTGTATGTATTGTGGCGCGAATACCCATACTGTCCAAGAATGTCCCATCACTCCTCCGCGACGGCCGGGAAACGGCAACGCCCGGTCGTAGGGGGAACCGTGGTCCGGGATCCTGATTCTTCTACAGGTTCCTCTCCTAACATACACATTTCACAAGGAAATCAGTTCTTACACACTCCGATGTTGGTTTTACACATTACTCTCAAGTATGGTAACCAGATTTTCTCTGGGGTTTCGGCTTTAGTAGACAGTGGGGCAGCAGGAAATTTCATTGATGAATTATGGACTAAGCAAAACCACATTCCTCAGTTCTCCAAGGGTGAGGTTATACCAGTAGAGAGTGTGGACGGTAGCCCCCTGATTTCTGGTCCAATAGTTAATCAAACCTGCCCATTATTTATGACAATTGCCGCTCACGAGGAAATCAATTCCATTGATATAATACGAGCCGCTCATTATCCTGTCATCTTAGGGTTACCCTGGCTACGAAGGCACAATCCTTATATAAATTGGGCAGCAGGGCTCTTTTTTCTGGGATCAGAGTTTTGTCTGACCCACTGCCTGGGTCATACTGACAGAGTAAGTTGTTCAAATCAGTACAAATCCAGACAGGCTACCACAATCAGTTCAGTCGCTGGGCTCCACTCTGTGTACCAGGAATTTGCTGAGGTTTTCTCCTCTTTGGAATACTCTCTGTTACCTCCACATCGCAGAGATGATTGTGCTATAGACTTCATTCCAGACCAGCCAATGCCCTTCGGGAGAATGTCCATACTTTCTTCTTCTGAAAAGGAGGTTCTGCTGGAATATTTATATCTGAATCTGCGAAATTGACTCATCACTGAATCCAGTTCTCCTGCTGCAGCTTCCCTGTTTTTCGTCCCCAAGAAGAATTCTTCAGAGCTCAGACCTTGCATCGATTTCAGGGGATTAAATAGAATAACCATCCCCGACAGGTACCCGGTGCCTTTAATCCCCGACATTCTGGAAGCAGTCAAAGGAGCTCTCATTTACACAAAGCTTGATCTAAAGGGTGCGTACCACCTCATCAGGATTAAAAAAGGGGATGAATGGAAGACTGCTTTTAGGACACCATTTGGCCATTTCCAATGCCAAGTTATGCCTTTTGGTTTGTCCAATGCTCCTGCAGCTTTTCAAAGATTTATGGGCCATCTATTCTCCGATTTGCTGCTACACACGGTCATTGTATACCTTGATGACATTCTGATTTTCTCCAAAGAGACCCCTGAACACGAGTCTCATGTAAGAGAAGTTCTACACAGACTCCAAGTTAATCATCTATCCTGTAATCTAGAGAAATGCTTTTTTCATCAGCCTAATGTGACCTATCTGGGATATATACTATCCGCTCAAGGCATTGCAATGGACCCTGAAAAGGTACCGGCCGTAAAGAACTGGGCTATTCCCAGATCCATTAAAGAAATTCCACGCTTTGTAGGATTTTCTCATTTCTATCGCCGTTTCATTCCCAACTTTTCGGTGCTCACTCAACCTTTGACTAACTTATTGAAAAAAGGAGTTCCATATGTCTGGAACGAGGTAACACAAAAGGTTTTCGATACTCTCAAGAAGAGATTTACTTTTGCCCCCATACTCATGACTCCGGATCAGTCATATCGCTTTATTCTCGAGACTGATGCCTCTCAGTACGCCTTGGGAGCTGTCCTGCTACAAGAAGACGATCAGGGTTTGGAAAGGCCCACCGCTTATCTGTCCAAAACTCTATTGCCTGCTGAATTGAATTATACGGTTCTCGAGAAGGAATTGTTGGCGATCAAAAGAGCATTTGAAGAATGGAGGCATTTATAATTGGGGGCACAGCATCCAGTGGAGGTTTGTACCGACCATCAAAATTCAATATGCCCAGACCTGCAACAGCCGATAGGCAAGATGGGCGTATTTCTTTTCGCCGTTCAGGATTGTGTTTTCCTTCCTACCAGGGAGATGTAATTTACAAGCAGATGCTTTATCTCGTAAAGAGATTACTCATCATTCTCCAGTAAGACCTGAACCTATCTTTCCCCGCAGAATACTTAGTGTTACTAAATGCTGCAAGTCAACTGATTTTCTGAAACGTCTGGAACAGAATTCCGTTCCCTCCACACTGAAGGGGCTGACAAAAAAGGAATGAAGTCTTTTGTCTAAGAAGGAAGGATGTTATTTCCATGGTCGGCAAGTCTATGTACCGACTAAATCTTTACGGAGAGAAGTACTTGGCTTGTGTCGTGACTCCAAACCTGCAGGACATCAGGGTTACATTAACACCTGTGAATTGATCTCCTGTAATTTTTGGTGGCCTTCCCTAAGGAGCGATGTTTGTAAATACGTGGAGTCATGTCCAGTTTGTCTACAAAACAAAAGCCCAAGACACTCTCCCTTCGGAGCATTGGTCAAGATGCCTTTGCCCACACGCCCTTGGCAGATTATTTCAACAGACTTCATAGTAGATCTCCCTCCGTCTGAAGGATGCTCAACTATTATGGTAGTCATAGATTCATTCACCAAATTGACTCATTTTTTTACACTAGCCGGTCTTCCTTCTGCGGCCAAAATGGCTCGAATATTTATCTCCAGAATGTTTTCTCTTCACGGCCTACCGGAATCTATAATTTCGGATAGGGGCTCTCAGTACACATCAAGATATTGGAAGCATGTCTGTCAGATTTTGGGAATCACACAGGCTTTAAGCTCGGGTTATCACCCCCAGACTAATGGCCAGACCGAGAGGTTAAACCAAACACTGGAAGGTTATCTACAGAGTTATATCTCAGCAGCACAAGACAGCTGGTTTGGATTACTACCCATCGCCGAATATGCCTACAACAATGCCTACCATTCGGCAATCAAAACTTCCCCTTTTTTCTGCTCTTATGGATTTCATCCAGTCTCATTTCCAGACAAGAGACTTACAGATGACAAATGTCCAGAAGTAAAGACACTCCAGGAAAGGATACACTGGGGTCAACACGCTGCATCCCAGGCGCTGAAAGCAACCCAGGAAAGGACGAAAAAGACAGCCGACCATCTTCGAACCACAGCTCCTAATCTGCAACCAGGAGATTTGGTCTGGTTGTCTTCCCGATTCTTACCCAGACATCTCAAACCTTCCAAGCTTTCCCCTAAATTTAAGGGTCCGTTCTGGGTGGTCTCAGCTGTTGGAGCAGCAGCATTTAAACTTAAACTACCCAGAACATGGGCACGAATACATCCTGTGTTCCATGTCTCCCAGTTGAAGCCAGATATACGAAATGTATACCATCCTGTGATCTCCTCACATCCTGCACCAGTCCTGCTTGATGCCGGTGCAGAATACGAAGTCGCAGTTATGTTATTCACGTATTCATCGTGGGAAATTACAGTACCTGGTAGATTGGAAGGGATATTCTCCTGCCGATCGAACTTGGGAATCTAAATCCAGCATTCATGCTCCACGATTGATAAAACGGTTTCACAAAAAACACCCCGGAAAACCAGGGGGTATTGACTTTAAGAGGGGGCATACTGTTACAGACCTTCTAACGGATTCTCTGACTCCGCCTTTACAGGCATCTATGTATGCGGCTTTCACCTGGAAAGGCACCCGCAACATGGAGGAGCCGGGAACCACCGGCAACGCTTCAGTCTTTCTCGACTCTCAATGCGAGCGGGTAGACACGCCCCCAACTTCCGGAATCACATATCCGGAGACTCGAACATCAGACCGATGCGTTGCTTCTCTAGTCAGAGTTGCACAGCGCTCTGTAAGTTTGCTTATCTTCCTATTTCTCAAACGTGCTCTTGAATTGTGCTTCCCTTCTTGAAGTCCCTTGAATTTACTTTGATCTGTGTTGTTAGATATTTTCAGTGACTGTTTGTACTTACGTGGCTAATAGTTACTTCCTTCAACAATCAGAAGGTTTGTCCGGAGCGTAGCATCACGTTGCTAGAGATTCATTCTTTAGTTCGCTTGTTCTAATCTGCACATGTTCCATTTAACTTTGTTGTTCCTTCGTCACACGTTAGGAAGTAGGCATAGGAATATTCTGCAGTCTTCCGCCCTAAGTCTTCTGGATTGTTATACCCCTTCATGTCAACAGAGTTACGGGTATTTTGGTAAGGCTATATATTCCCTTGTTTTTCGGTCTTCTGTTTCTATCCTGACTGAAATTACCACATTTGAGCATAATCTATTTTCCTTCTGCTCTATTAGGTCCCTTACACTGTAGCTTTTCTGTCACTATCGACTTGGCTCATAGTAATCAGGAATATGTCATTTGCTCCAGGTTAAGCTCTTCCTCCACTCCAAGATTTATTATACATTTGTGGTATTTCCCTCTCTTCTCATTCTTTATTGTATTTATATTAGAATTCTCCATGATGGGATTTTGGTCTGCACTAAGTTCCTGTGTTGTACTAAGAAGACACCACTGCTGCCCACAGGAGTCTACACACCCTAGAAGCTCACCACAGGGTTTTTTCCCCTTTAGGGGTTTTTCCATGGAGGCTCCACTTCTGACTAGCCTATTCGGCTGAGTGGAGGAGGGGCTTCTAGGTGAGACTCGCTTTCACGTTCTACATAGTACCGAATTGTTGAAGACTTGTGTGGAGGTAGGTGCCATTTTTAAATGCCAAGAGACATATGTAGAAGAAAGTGCATTTCAAACCATAAGATATAACACCTTGGTGTTTTCATTTTCAAAAGACGGCATGCCTACACCATTCAAAAAACACATATAGCTTTATTTACAAGGTGCCTACATTGTTAAAGTTGTGCCCAAAACACATGTGGGCATCTCCACACTTTCCTTGGATGGATTGCTGAAAATATGACCTGTGCACATGAAAATAGTTCCATTAAGCCTCGGAACATATCTTTTAATGCAACCTGCAAATATAGTGGAATTACGTACCCCAAACTACTTCCTCAATAATGTACAAGAATATGTGGGCATTGAAAGTGAGCCATAGTCTTACAAAACAAAAGCAGACCACCTAGTTTAGCCCAGACAGTTACTCCAAAACATAGGTTACCTGAAAATTTATCAAATGCCTAGTTATTATTCCTTCAACCCAAATGTAGTCACTAAACCATAGCACAATTAACAGTTTGAATATGCCAGCTGATATCTAACTACACCCATAATACTACAATAGAACTTTTGAAAGTCAATCTAGTTAGAATATGGCAACAGGTATCTAACTACTTGAAAAACACCCTTCATTGCAAAGCACACCAAATAGGCCATCTCAATTATTATATGACAAAACATCTCCTAACCTCTAATGTAGTTAGAATATGCCAACAGGTATATAACTATTTCAAGCATTCCCTTTATTCTAACATACTTCAAACAAACATGCTATCACCCTTACACTCACGTAACTGTAATCATGTCTTTATCCAAAACAGTATTTTTTCCCAATCACCCAATGTTTATGTAATATCAAAACAACACCAGTGTGTCATACACTACTGTTGTGCCAAACATAGTACTTAAAATGTTTGGTTTATGAGTGTCTAAAAAAGAAAATGTATCTTTAAAACAGTATAGCATTTTGAACTATCATGCTTACCCAATTGTAGTTTTTGTTTCCACAGAAAAGAAACCAGAGATTGCAGCTTCATAATGCTACAACACTAACAGGGTAATTCATAGAATTTTGCAGAAAAGTGTCGCGGAGTGTCCATGTGCGATTGTCTGCGCCAGGCGCATGCACTAAAACTGAATTCCGCGCACATCGTATTCATGGATTTTAGGCTCCCAAACCAGCCGTGGCGCAGAGTATCGCAGCGACCCTGCAGCAGCGCCAGTAACGCCCCCAAGAACGCCCTCGCGCAAGGAAAAGCCATCAAAATCGCTAAATCATCGCAAAGGGCTGCGCTAACCCTGGACCAGTTTACAGGGCTGCCAAACAAGGAACGCAAAGCGGCTAACGTTTGTATCAGGGGTATGCGGGAAGTTTTACACGCGATTAGCCAGGGTACGTGTATTACAGGGGTACGCGGGAAGTTTTACACGCGATTGGCCAGGGTACGTGTATTACAGGGGTACGCGTGAAGTTTTACACGCGATTAGCCAGGGTACGTGTATTACAGGGGTACGCGGGAATTATCACACGCGATTTGGCTGGGTACGTGTATTACAGGGGTACGCGGGAAGTTTCACACGCGATTAGCCAGGGTACGTGTATTACAGGGGTACGCGGGAAGTTTTACACGCGATTGGCCAGGGTACGTGTATTACAGGGGTACACGGGAAGTTTCACACGCGATTAGCCAGGGTACGTGTATTACAGGGGTACGTGGGAATTATCACACACGATTTGGCTGGGTACGTGTATTACAAGGGTACGCGGGAAGTTTTACACGCGATTGGCCAGGGTACGTGTATTACAGGGGTACGCGGGAATTATCACACGCGATTTGGCTGGGTACGTGTATTACAGGGGTGCGCGGGAATTATCACACGCGATTTGGCCGGGTACGTGTATTACAGGGGTGCGCGGGAAGTTACACACGCGATTAGGCTGGGTGGGTCCTCACAGGTGTTCCCTGTATACCCTCCACGGCCCCTGCAGGCAGCCCACAAAACAGGGGACTACCCTGCACACCTGCTCATGTCCCCCAGCACCCCCACCCCCCAGCACTGTGGGCCACCCTCCACCAGGCCCCCACTCATGTCCCCTTGCACCCCCACCCCCCAGCAGTCATGGGCCACCCTCCACCAGGCCCCCACTCATGTCCCCTATCGCCCCCACCCCCCAGCCACCAGGGGCAGCCTCCACCAGGCACCCACTCATGTCCCCTATCACCCCCACCCCCAGCAGTGCAGGGGCAGCCTCCATCAGGCCCCCCTCATGTCCCCATGCACCCCCACCCCCCAGCAGTCATGGGGCACCCTCCACCAGGCCCCCACTCATGTCCCCTATCACCCCCACCCCCCAGCCACCAGGGGCAGCCTCCACCAGGCACCCACTCATGTCCCCTATCACCCCCACCCCCCAGCCACCAGGGGCAGCCTCCACCAGGCACCCACTCATGTCCCCTATCACCCCCACCCCCAGCAGTGCAGGGGCAGCCTCCACCAGGCCCCCACTCATGTCCCTTTGCACCTCCACCCCCCAGCAGTCATGGGGCACCCTCCACCAGGCCCCCACTCATGTCCCCTATCACCCCCACCCCCCAGCCACCAGGGGCAGCCTCCACCAGGCCCCCACTCATGTCCCCTATCACCCCCACCCCCCAGCCACCATGGGCAGCCTCCAACAGGCTCCCACCCATGTCTACCACCACCCCCAACCCCCAGCAGTGCAGGGGAAGCCTCCACCAGGCCCCCACTCATGTCTCCCACCCCCACCCCCCCAGCACTGAGGGGCACCCTCCACCAGGCCCCCACTCATGTCTCCCACCCACCCCACCCCCCAGCACTGAGGGGCACCCTCCACCAGGCCCCCACTCATGTCTCCCACCCACCCGACCCCCCAGCACTGTGGGGCACCCTCCACCAGGCCCCCACTCATGTCTCCCACCACCCCCACCGCCCAGCAGTGCAGGGGCAGCCACCACCAGGCCCCCACTCATGTCCCCTATCACCCCCACCCCCCAGCCACCAGGGGCAGCCTCCACCAGGCCCCCACTCATGTCCCGTATCACCCCCCAGCAGTGCAGGGGCAGCCTCCACCATGCCCCCACTCATGTCTCCCACCACCCCCACCCCCCAGTAGTGCAGGGGCAGCCTTCACTAGGCCCCCACTCATGTCTACCACCACCCACACCCCCCAGCAGTGCAGGGGCAGCCTCCACCAGGCCCCCACTCATGTCCCCTATCACCCCACCCCCCAGCAGTGCAGGGGCAGCCTCCACCATACCCCCACTCATGTCTCCCACCACCCCCACCGGCCAGCAGTGCAGGGGCAGCCTCCACCAGGCCCCCACTCATGTCTACCACCACCCCCACCCCCGAGCCACCATGGGCATCCCCCACCAGGCCCCCACTCATGTCCCCTATCACCCACACCCCCCAGCCACCATGGGCATCTCCCACCAGGCTCCCACCCATGTC
Organism: Ambystoma mexicanum; assembly: GCF_040938575.1. Taxonomy (NCBI): domain Eukaryota; kingdom Metazoa; phylum Chordata; class Amphibia; order Caudata; family Ambystomatidae; genus Ambystoma; species Ambystoma mexicanum. Next base: position 359,741,492 of record NC_090940.1, read on the forward strand.
CCCCTGCCCACAGGCCCTGACAGTCCTCAAGCATGGGCCTCATGGCCAGCCACCACAGCCCAAAGACACAACCAAGTATTACATGCACCCATGATACTATTCCAATGGAAACAATGTAAATCAACACATGTGACTCACACACACACAATGGTTGCAAGTGAACCTGAAAACCCATATCATGACATGCATGAAAAGAATGAGATGAAAGCACACATTGAAGAATTAAAAAATCCAAATAATGTATTAATAACAACAGTAATGGCAATCAAAATGAAACAAAATACACAAGTAAAAAAAATAACAAAATCAAGCTGGCTGTCCCTTTTCAAATTAAAATCAATAAATGATAATCCTAAAAAATTTCTTCCAAAGTTCAAGTCCATAAAAAGGAAATGAAGGGAAAAAAGAAAATGAAAACCATTGCTCAATGGAAAAAAATATCCATAGTAAAAAAAATATCCAAATCCAAAGTCCAACTATGTACAAAGTATTCAGGGTCCATCATCCCAACAGAAGAAATGAAACCTACCAAAAAACCTATCTAAAATGGAAATATATACAAAAGGTGGAGCAGTCTCCGTCGACTCCAAATAAAAATAAACTATAAAGGAAACCTATCACTAAATGACTATATACAATGGCGGCGGGCCAGCCAACGGCTCACTTAGTGGTGTTCCGGGCCAGGGCATCATCGAACTCCTAGTCTATGACCCGGAGGCGGTCCTGTTCCATGGCCCCGAGGGTCCGCAGGGAGGCCGACATGTTCACCTCCAACTCCCTGTGGATTGCCTCGAGGCACTCGGCCCGCCTCAGGGCCCTCCGCATGGAGTTCTCCGCCCTGACCAACGTGAGCCGCGCCTCTTCTGCCCGCCGCCGCTCCGCACCTATCTGCTGGCCCAACCGCTGCCACACGGAAGACACTTCCCGTCCAGGGTCCTCCTGCCCTCGGCCGAAGCCTGCCCCTCCGATGTTGAAGGCCCCGAGCTATCGTGGCTCCCACCTACAGCCTCCTGCTGCTGCAGCTGCTGCTGTCCATATGCCCTGTCCGATGGTGCCTGCACATCCTCCTCCAGTTGGGGTGCAGTCGTTGATGTGGCCACCCCTGCTGGACGTCCGACTCCCGACTGTGGCAGGGATCTGTTGTCCACCAGCCTAGCCGCACGGTCGGAGGCAGTTCCACATGGCACCCAGGTGACACATGGGTGGGAAGATGGCATGGAGGACGACTGGGGCATAGGGGGTTCCGTGGAGGAGGGGGTCGGAACAAGGTCCAGGAAACGGAGGAATCCAGCCCTGGTGAGCTGTCCCAGTGGGTCAACGCAGTCAACGAGCCATGCAAGAAGACGTGCAGACTCATGAAAAGACTGCAGGTCAGCTCGCATGGCCCGTTGACGCAACGCCACCCCAACCTGGACAGGCTCAACCTGGTGCAGGATAGCCACATCCGCAGGGAGAGGAAGGCCAGGTGTTGTAAGCCAATCCCCTCCCTGAGAACGGGTCTGGAGGTAGGCATCCCCGCTGGTGCAAGATGATGCAGTGACAGGAGCAGGGACAGGATTGCACACAGGCACCTCCACGGTAGCCTGTGCTGCCTCCTGTCCCAGATCCTGCACTGCACCACTAGCACCCGTGGAATCCCCACCTCCAGACCCCGCCTCTGTCGCTTGCACGGCCTCCTCCTCCAAACCCCCCACGAACCTGGATGACTCCGTGGCATCTTCCTCCGTTGGGCCCTGTGGGGTCCCAGCTGCCCCTTCTGCTGCCGAGGAGTCCAACTCCAACCTCCACCTCTTGGACCTCCCCTCGGCAGCTGCGGCCTGGGACACGGCACCGGACTCCTCACTCCCCGACGAGATCAGAACCTGGAAGGGGATCCGGGCCTTGCGTCTCCGGCTGGTGGTGCGACCCCTGCTGCTGTGCTCCACAGCACCTTCTCCGCCCTCTTCATCAGTTGACGCTGCAGACAGGGAGAAAGAAAACACAGGCATCAGGGCACTGTCCAATGGACTCATACACACATGACAGTCATACATGAGTGGCATTGGTAAACCTCAGACAAGGCATCACAATCCCCAACACACATTTCAACTTGCACACATGAGCCATACCACAGGCATATTGCAACAGCCAGAACCATCCATTCACATACAACAGCATGAGCAGCCAAAGGTCATCCACACATCACATGCAACATAGGGAGTACACTACACATGCACACACACCACCAAACTTGCATGCATGTGTACACCTCCGCCAACTGTCGCAGTGTTCCGATCGACATCCATGTCAAACCTGACAATCATTCCTCCACATCCTGTGCCATGAAAGCCCACACACACAAGCACCATCCATGTGTCACACATGAGACCCCTCGCATGTGTCACCCTCACGGCCCTGTACACCCCCCCTACTTGCCCACATAAAAATACATGTTCAACCTGCACACTCCTGGCACACCACACGCACAGCATACAATCAGTATGCATGTACACTTACCGCTCGACTCCAGACGGGTCTGCCTCTCAAGGACCTGGAATTGGAGCGATGGGGATATGCGTTCCAGGACCCTCATCTGATCTTCCGACAAGTGGCCCCGGCACCCCTTAGCATCCGCTGCCCTCAGGAGGCGCCGGGCCTTGTTGAGGGTCCTGGACCTGAAGTCCTCCCAGCGCTTCCTGACACGTTCGTAGTCGCGGACTGCCACCTCCTCTGCGTTGATGGCAGTCACGATGTCCATCCAGATCCGAGTCCGTCCTTCCTTGTCGGCGCGCAACCTTCCGAAGAGGGCTTCATACTGCCCCAGGACATGCTCCACCAGGACACCAACTTCGGTGGCAGTGAAGCTGGTGCCCCTCTGCCTCCTTGGCCAGGAGTTGCCACTGGTGATAGATGTTGCAGTGCCCGACATGGCAACCCCAGAGGCAGGAGTGGGTGGGCAACTGGGTCCTGGGGCTGGGCTGTGGGGCGATGGAAAAGCAGTCAGGAGTCTTCGGTTCCAGCAGGGGTGGTCACAGCAACAGCACCCCTGGCTGATGTGCAGGCAGCAAATGGCAGGGCACGAGGGCAGCAGGCAGTCAGGCAGCAGCAGATGGCAGGTGGGAGCGTGCTCAGGGCTCTGGGGGCAGTAATTCGGCCTTCTGGGCAGGAGCGTGGTCTTCCGTGTGTGAACGCGTGGCCAGCTTGATACGGAGTGATTTTACACGTGAAAATTCTGCACGTCTGCGTGTAATTCGAGGAAAGGCCCTAGCGCGTAAGCGCATCAGCACACGTCTGTACATTCATTGGCCCAAAGGCCACCAGCGTATGCGGGTCTATGAAGGCACGTGCACGTTGAATATGGCACACGTTTGAAATGTTGCGTGTTAAAAAAATGAAAGACACGTCCCAGTGTCAAAGCGTGTAATTGGTGGAAATAGCGTGTACACGCGGAAGTGACAAAGCGTGTAAATGGTGGAAAAAGCGCGTACACGCGGAATTGACAACGCGTGTAATTGGTGGAAACAGCGCGTACCTGCGGAAGTGACAAAGTGTGTAATTGGTGGATACAGCGGGTACACGTGGAAGTGACAAAGCTGTAATTGGTGGAAATGGCCCTAGCGTGTACACGCGGAAGTGACGCTGGACGTGTGGGCCTGCATAAAAGGTACGTGTAGAACACCATTTCCTTGTAAGTGCTTTTCGTGGAGAGCGAGTGGGTGAATTCTGTACTTCTTGTCGTTTCACACGCGATTTACTTCACGGCGTTTCAAGTTCGTACTCCCTGTTACCTCTGACAGCTTTTTCTCTTTTTTCTCTTTTCTGGTTTTCCTGGGCCTGTTCCCTCAAACAGTGTTCCCTTCTACTGTTGTCCTGTCTCCTCAGACAGCGTACAAATCTTCTTTTGGCGGGGCTGTTGCCAACCAAACGCGCTTCTTTTTCACGCTCTTTTTCCTGGCAGACGGTGAGTCACGCACGTATCTAACATCTGTGCTTGCCCCGTGTGTAGCTTACCCCTTCAGAGGTCATTCTAGGCTGCGTGTGACACGCATACGTTCATTCTTGTGTTACTGGGTGCCACAGCGTAGTGCAGGTTTTTTTTCCGCACACGTGGTCTAGGAGGGGTTGCGTGCACGTCATCTCCCTTTTTTGGGCTTCCTGTGCGTTGCGTGACCCGTCATCTTTCCCCAGGGGTCACATTCAGCCTTGCTAGTGCACTAGGGTACAATTACCATCTGCTACCCAAGCCCTTTGACCCCCAATTGCCCAGGACAATAGTTTACAGCCACTCCCATACACACATTAACATCAGTGCCATGGTTGGGAGGCGAGGATTCCGTAAGGGTGGCAAAGGTGGACGAGCCACAAGTGGTGGCCGTGGTGTATCCGGTAGGGGACGTGGTCGTTACTTGCAGGGTGACCCTGTCCCCCCATGTGTGGAGGACCAGTCAAGGGCACCCATAATCCCCCCCCCTGGTTGAGGCTGATGTGGCTGACACCATCCATGCTCAGCCCTTGTTGGACCAGCCCATTGTGGCACCAGACCTGGCTGACTCCATGGCTGACTTCCAGGTCAGCAGGCCTATGACACGTGCGCTGGTGCAACTTCGATGTCATCAGGCCACGTGGATCAGGGGCAGCAAGGTCATCTGCTGCCCCAAGTAGGCAGGGTGGAGAGGCTGCAGGGGCAGCTGCGGCTCCATCCACCCCAGCTCTCACACACCCAGCCAGGACAGTGTCGGTCCTAGTCCATCCTGCTGACATTCCCCCTGACACCATTACACTTGAGCCAATGCCTGCACCAACTCCCATGCTGAGTGTGCAATCCCACACTCCTGATACAGAGTCCACCAGGGCTCCTGCCCCTAGTGTCCAGAGCGGCGCAGGACACTCAGGATCACCACCACCTTCCAAGCGGAAGAGGAAGAGTGCTCGTCCGGCACAGGCTGATGCCCCAGACATGGCTACACAGTCCGGCCCGTCGAGGAAGCCCAGCTTCACGGATGCCGAACTGAATGCACTTGTCGAGTATGTGTCCGCACATGATAACGAGATGGTCATTGTTGCAGGATCCAAGACCACACCTGCACAACGCCAGGCACACTGGCAGACCGTTGCGGACATCGTAAGTGCCCTTGGAATCGTGAGGCGCACAGCCAATGATTGCTATAAGCGCTGGAATGACCTAAAGCGCAGGGCAAAGAATAAGCTGGCCTCAAGTAATGCCGCAACTCTAGTGACTGGAGGTGGGTCTCCATTAGAAGACATGGAACTCACTGCACATGAGTCAGTCGCTGGGACCTACGTCACGGAGGAACAGATCCAAGGCAGGGGGGTTCTGCCTGATTATGAGGCATTGTCCGGTGAGTGCACATGCATGTGTGTGTCATCCATGTGCATGGTGTGTGTGTGAGGGCTTCTGTTTGTGTGCCAGGTGAGGGTGTGTGCGCCTGAGTCTTTTGGGTCACCCATGTGCTTCATGCAATACATTCTGCGCAGCAGCATTTGGCCATAGCAGTATCCCTTCTGCCAACAATAGACATCTAGCCCAACAGCACGCCAGTTGCCCTTGAAGTGTCACCTTGCCACAACATTGTTGCTTATTTTTCTCTGTTCATTCAGGCAGATTGTTTGCATTCCACCACTTTTACTAGGCATTTCTCAGTCCTCTAGTCACATGTCTGACATGGCTATGGTAAAGTGGAGTGACTTTTTTACCTGGATATCATTTGTTCACACATGTCCCTGTGCAATCGGACCATTTTGGACTGGCAGCTCCAGGTGAAAAATCAGACCTGTTTGAATTAGAAAAGCTATTACATGCGGGAACTGGACTGAATGAATAAGTGCTGCCCTCCTCTCCATCTTCACTCAATAGCAATGGTACATGCCATCTGTGTGATGGCATGTGTATTTCACCTGGCAATCACAGGCCAATGTGTGATGCCACTGCCAGGCAGCATGCAGAAAATGTGTTCATCTTCCATCTTGGTGTCATCAGTGTGTGCCATTTGCCTGCCCTTCATACGCAGTGAGGGTGCATGCATGGGAGGGTTTTAGTCATGTGGGACATGTGTCAATCAAGTACTGGTTTTGTTGCTTCTCAGCCCTCATTGTGTGCCATGGTGCAAATGCCTGTTTCCATTTGTTTGCTTTTATGTCTTTGCAGGGGAAGACGCACCTGATACTGCTGGGGTTGTGGATATGGTGCAGACCCAGGAGGGGTCCGAGGGCCGACCGACCACCAGTGAGGGACGTGGTGTGGTGGTGGGTGAGAACCCACAAGTGCTGCAGGTCGTGCTCTCAAGGGGTGTCTCTGGCTGCACCTCCCCCGAGCTGTACTCAGGTGTTGATTCGGATGATGAGACCTACGTGCCGTCGCAGGTGAGTGTTCCTGGGAGGGATTCTGTTCTGTCCCACCCACCTGCACCAGGGTCAGAACCCTCAATGGGGATGTCAGTGTTGGCAGCTACGCCTTTGGTGGTTACGGATGCAGGGTCACACTCCGCGACATCTGATCCTGTTCCTGGGCCAGCAGATCAGAGGGGGAATGCAGTCCTGCAGCCTCAGGCAGTGCCGGCACAGCAAGGCGGAGTTCGCCTTGCCCCAGACAGGTGTGGTGCCCGCCGACGTGGTGGCCGTACGCCACCTGGCAATACCGCATGGGAGCAATCCATTTACGGTATGGCAACCCAACAGGCAGCATCATCAGAGATGATGGCTCAGGCCATGGATAGGGTGGCCACTTCCATTGTCCCCCCCGAAAGGCTGATGGAGCGACTACAGCAGGCAACCGACTCCATCTTCCAGTCACACAGGGAGGACATGTTGGCGTCCAACATGGACAGGCGGGCGGCACTGGCGACTCTGCAGGAAGCCATCTCCATAGAGTCCCAGGGCCACAGGGAAGCCCTGAGGCTGGAGCTCCTTCACCTCAGGACGACTCTTGTTGAGCTTGAGGCTTCAACAAACTGAAGGACAGAACAGCAGCTGGAGCCTCTCACCCGTACGCTCTCAGCTGAGATGCAGGCAACTAGGGCGGAGGTCCGGGCATCCCGTGAGTTGTTGCATGGGGACCTCCGCACACTCATCCTCCAGAACGAGACCTACCACACCCGCATGCTTGCAGCCATGGAGGAACAGACTAGGGCCTTGCATGGGCTGCCTCCCATAGTGCAACCACCTCTGGATGCAGCTGCACAGGGTGATAATAGCGACAGCAGTGATACTCCCATAATAGGGTAGCCGTGTGGGCCATGAGCCCATGGAGGTGTTTTTTTTCCGCAAGATCCACACAGGTGGGTTTTGGTGTGCACCCTGTCCTCGGACCTCCTGGGTGGCCTCCCCAACCCCCCGCGCCCATTAATGGCCATTTTTGATTTTTTTTTTTTTCCTTTACATTTTTTTTTTGGGACAATGTGTTGCCTTCTGTGGCTCCTGTGGGCATACACTGCATTGTGGCGGGGCACATGCAGGCTTGTCATGTATTTGGATCAGATGCTTGGGTTTTTGTCACACACACCCCTCCTGCTTCCCGTTTCCATGGGCTTGCAAAGGGTGTGCCCAAGTGACATTGACGTACATGGTGACATTGGACTCCCACTACATGTGTGGGTAGTCTAGTCAATACTGTGTGTACATTCCTAGTGCATATTGCTGTTGTGTTGTACACTGCATGTTGCATTGATGTGTAACTCATCATCCGTTTCTACCTCCTAATTTGCAGGTCCTTTCCTCATGTCTACACAAGGCCCTGTACTTTGGAGATGGGGTCCATGTTGGCAGCAGTGCACCTACAACTCTACATGGCGGCAACACTGTACATTTGGAAGTGGTGGGAGTGCAGGCATTTCGAGGTGGTGAGACTACTAATTCATTACATTCGTAATGTCATGTTAATGGTAGTTTAGAGGGTCAGTGGCTGATAAGTGTTACTGCTAAATACCTGCTCAAGTGTGTTGTTGGTCCTGCATTACTGTGAGCATTTCAGGTGTCGCGAGTTTCAATTAGGGACACTGTACATTGTGACACTTGTGTCATGTTGTGGGGATTACTTTGTTTACCTGCACATAGCATGACATGGCACGGTGTGTCGTGTGGCGGTGCTGGGGATGGGTTGGGTGACATGGCACTGTCCTCATGTTGCATTTTGCAAGTGGGTATTCATTTTAGCTGCATGAATGTGTTTTTTCACGAAACTGCATTGGTGGTGTCTGTGTAGGTAGGGATGCACACATTGTAACACTTCCAGGTGAACAATCTCAGGCTGATATGGTTTGGACGGTTGATTCTCCAGATATTCAGGATCAGTGTCAGGTTGAGTCATCATTGATTGTCAGATGGTATGTGCCAGGGCAGTGTGCACTCCACAGGGGTGTGATTTATATGTGAAGTAATTAGCCACTAGCTGTGTACGGGCTGCCTCCCCCCGTGCCCTTTCCCCTCCCATGCGCAGCGGCCGTGCATGTGGTTGGGGATGTGGGGCCACCACCATGTCCACGGCCAGGCCCCGGCGTGTTGCAACGTTGTGCAGGACACATGCTGCCACTATCATCCTGCACACTACTGGGGAGCTTATAACAGCTGCCCGCCAGAACGGTCAAGGGAGCAAAAGCGTGACTTAAGCACTCCGAATGTGCGCTCCACTATGCCCCGGGTTGCAATGTGGGCTGTGTTATATCTTACCTCGGGTGGCGTGGTGGGGTTCGGAATTGGCGTCATCATGTGGGGGCTGAGAGGGTAGGCACTGTCCCCTGTGGAGGTGGTGATTGGTATCATTGGTAGGGTTGTGACCTTGCTCAGTATCTGACATGCATGCATGTGCAGTGGCATTCATACTCACCAAGCAGCCATGTATCGCCATGCCACCCAGCTTCTAGGTCCCGGCTTAGGGTAGACATTCGGTAAATGAAGCTGTCGTGGGTGGACCCGGGATAGTTGGCATTTACTGAGGTGATGATTCCCTTGGCATTACATACTACCTGCACGTTGATGGAATGCCAGTGCTTGCGGTTCCTATAGATGTGCTCAGATGCCCTGGGAGGACGTAGAGCCACATGGGTGCAGTCGATGGCACCTAGCACTTTGGGGAATCGTGCCACACAGTAAAAATCCAGGGCGGCAGCATGCCTTTCTGCAGGTGATCTGGGCAGGTATATGTGCCTGCGGACTGATGGGCGTGCAGTGATGATGTTCAAGACCTGGTGTAGGCAGCGTGACTGCGTGGCCTGTGACACCCCACCCACTATGGCACTTGTCCGCTGAAATGATCCAGTGGCTAAGAAGGGCAGTACATTGAGGACCTTCTCCAGGGGGCTGAGTGCTTGGGAGCACAGAGTGGGTGATGTGAGGTCATCCTCCCACTCACTCACCAGGTCCAGTACTATGTGTGGTGGAAACCTGTACCTCCCATACACCTGGTCATCAGGCATCCCGAAAAGGCTGGTTCTGGGTGTGAATATTCTGGCCCTGACTATTCTCCTCCTCCTCCTTTGGTAGCCTACGGCCACTGCTGCTAGGAACCGTATATTCAACCTGGCGTCTGAGCTTGTAATTTTATTTGCGCGCAAATTTATGCGTTGCGGGTCGACGTATGCCTGCTTCCTACTGCCGTACGTGTTTCTTTGCGCGTGTTGTAGGCGAGCGTGTTAAACTTCCCGTGCACCCCTGAAATCCAGTACCCAGGCCAATAGCGTGTGGAAATTCCCGCGCACCCCGGTATACACGTGCGCTGATGTACTCGCGTGTGTAAGTGCCCGCGCACCCCTGAAATACACGTACATAGGCCAATTGCGTGTACGTGCACTTTTGTCCAATTACACGCGCTGACACTCTGACGTGCAGTCTGTCCACGTGTGCTCTGTCATCACGTGCTATGAGGGAAACACCCGTGCGGGTCACGTCACAGACGAGCTTACGCGCTGAGGGCCTTTGGTCCAATAGAATCGCGTATGCGTGCTGACGCGCTTACGCGCTAAGGGCCTTTCCTCGAATTTCACGCTGACATGCAGGATTTTCACGTGCCAAATCACTCCGTATCAAGCTGGCCACGCGAAAACACACAGAAGACCACGCTCCTGCCCAGAAGGCCGAATTACTGCCCCCCCAGTGCCCCGAGCAGCCTCCCACGTGCCATCTGCTGCTGTTGCCTGCCTGCCTGCCTGCTGCCACTGTGCCCTGCCATTTGGTGCCTGCACATCAGCCATCTGCAGGGGTCCAGTTGCTGTGTCCACCCCTGCTGGAACAGAAGACTCCCGACTGGGATTACATCGCTCCACAGCCCAGCCCCAGGACCCAGTTGCCCACCCACTCCTGCCTCTGGGGTTGCCATGTCGGGCACTTCCACATCTGGCACCAGTGGCAACCCCAGGCCAGAAGGGCAGAGGGGCACCAGCTTCACTGCCACCGAAGTTGGTGTCCTGGTGGAGCATGTCCTGGGACAGTATGATGCCCTCTTTGGATCGTCCCGCGCCAGCAAGGAAGGACGGGAGAGGATCTGGGCCGACTGTGTGGTTGCCATCAACGCGGAGGGGGTGGCAACCTGCGACGTCCAGAAGACCAAGAAGCGCTGGGAGGACTTGAGGTCCAGGACCCTCGTGAAGGCCCGGCGCCTCGTGGAGGGGGGCCGGGGCCGCATGAGTTCCATCCAGATGAGGGTCCTGGAACATGTACGCCCAGCGCTCCACGCCCAGATCCTTGAGAGGGAGACCCGTCTGGAGTTGAGCGGTAAGTGACCAAGCATTGCTGTGTGAGACAGGGCATGTTGCGGTGTGCTGATTGTCTGATACTTGCCTGTATGTGTGACATAGGCCATGTATGCATGTATGTGTGCAGGGACATCATGGTAATGCATGTGCGAACAGTGATGTGTGAACCACATGGTTGTTGCATGTGTTTAAATGCGAAATGGGGAGCCCTATGCAGATTTTACACATGAGAGCATGCCAGTCTCTGTTCCTGGACATGGGTGGGGGTGAGGGATGTGTGCTGATGTCGGGTACATATATGGTAGCCATGTCTGTGTGCCTGACCTGCGTGTCTGTGACTTGTGAATGCCATGGATGCATGACACATGTGTGTGACAATGCACAGATTCACTGGTGCAGCCTAGTTACCCTTGTATCCGCTGTGTTTGGGGTGTATGAGGCCAGATGGATGTGACTGAGGTGAAGTGTGTGCATGTGATAAGCATGACCCATGATGTATGTGAGTTCCATATCATTGTATGTTTCAAGAGTCCATTGGACATGTATGGAAATGTCCATGGCATGCACCATGCCTGTTACTGTGTGTGTTTTGCCTGGACTGACCGATGTGTTGTGGAGGGACATGATGGAAGTGTACTTTGACAGTGGTACTCATCTGCTATTGCTTCCTGTCTAGGGGACCATTGAACAGTACCCTGATGCTTGTGTTCTATGTCTCCCTCTACGCAGCGGCTAGTGAAGAAGAGGGCGGAGACAGCGCTGTGGAGCAAGGCGGCGGGGATGCCCCCACGGGTGCAGCGGAAGGGGTGGGTGAGCCCCCACAGGGGCCTGCTATGGCGGAAGACGGTGAGGAGCCATCCAGGTTGGTTGTTTCCACAGAGGAGGAGGAGGCCGCCACTGAGGCACACATGGGGCCTGGTGGGGGCATCCCTGCTAGTGCAAGTGGTGCAGTCCAGGGGCAGGGGCAGGAGGCAGCACAGGTCACCGTGGAGGGGCCTGTGATTGTTGCTGTCCCTGACCCTGTGAGTGCACCACCATGCACTAGCAGGGATGCCCCGTCCCAGGCCCGTCCGCAGGTAGAGGGGATGTCCATGTCACCTGACTCCCCTCCACCTGCGGACGAGGGGACCCGTGTCTGTATGGAGAAGGTCCTGATTGGGGTCGCGATGCGCGCGGGTGCAATTCGTGATGACGTGCGTGCTTCCCGGGAGGAGCACGCACATCATCACAAAGAGCACCGTGCCGACGTGGCCCAATTGGGATCTTCCATGTTTGGGGGTTTCCTGCATGTGTCGGCCAATCTGGCGGCCCTCTCCTCCTCTGTGGAGGCTATACGCTGGTCGTTCTCCTTGCCGTCTTCCGGCCCAGATGCCACCAGGGCCCCCTGTGGACCTGCCCTGGCCAATGCAGCCAGCTCGGTGGGGATCCCATCCCTGCCACAGTCGGGAGTCGGAGGTCCAGCAGGGGTGGACACCACAGAAACTGTACCCCAGCAGATGGAGGATGTGCCGGCATCATCAGGCAGGGCACGTGCACGACGGCGTCGGTGGATTCCATCAGCCTGGATGCCGTCGTGCTGGCAGAGGCAGTTGCATCAGAGGCGGCGGCAGAGTCAACGTGGGAGGCATCATGGCTCGGGGCCATCAACATCGGAGGGGCAGGCATCGGCCGGAGGGCAGGAGGACCCAGGACAGGAAGTGTCTTCCGTGTGGCTGCGGTTGGCCCAGCAGATAGGTGCGGAGCGGCGGCGGGCGGAAGAGGCGCGGCTCACGATGGTCAGGGCGGAGAACTCCATGGGGAGGGCCCTGAGGCGGGCCAAGTGCCTCGAGGCAATCCGCAGGGGGTTGGAGGAGTAGATGGCGTCGTCCCTGCGGACCCTCGGGGCCATGGAACAGGACCACCTCCGGGACATAGACGAGGAGTTTGATGATGCCCTGGCCCAGAACACCACGGAGTGAGCCGCTGGACTTGCCTGCCACCTTTCTATATAGTTCTTTAGTTTTAGGTTTCCTTTGATTCTTCTTATGATTTGGAGTCGACGGACACTGCTCCACTTTTTGTATATAGTTGGATTTTAGTTAGGGTTTTTTGTAGGTTTCCTTTGTTCAGTTGTGCTCATGGACCCTTGGATGTTTTGTACATAGTTCTTCATTGGATTGTTTTATTTTTTTATTTTTAATTTATTCTCCATGGAGCAATGGTCTTTGCATTTATTTTTCTCTCTCGGATTGATTTTATTTTTAATGTGACTTTGAACAACATTTTTTTGGATTTGGATTTGTAGTTTTGATTTTTTTGGACGGACATGCAGCTTATCTTTTTTTCATTGCCATTGTAGTTTGTTTCATTTCATTTGCATTCAATTTTTTTTAATACAATATTGTTTTCATACTTCACTGTGTGGTATCATCTCATTGGTTTCATGCATGTCATGTTGGGTGTTTTCCCATTCAATTGCAACCATTGTGTGTGAAGGACATGGGTTCATTTGCTTTATGAACATTGGGGGTGTAACATGTAATTTCCATTTCCATGTGGGTGAATGGGTTACTTGGTAGGGCCTTTTGGCTGTGGAGGCTGACCATAACGCACATGTTTGGGGATTGTGAGGACCTGGGTGCAGGGGGACATGAGTGGGGGCCTGGTGGAGGCTGCCCCTGCACTGCTGGGGGGTGGGGATGATAGGGGCCATGAGTGGGGGCCTGGTGGAGGGTGCCCCTGGATGCTGGGGGGTGGGGGTGGGGGAGACATGATTGGGGCCTGGTGGGGGCTGCCCATGGTGGCTGGGGGGTGGGGGTGGGTGGGAGACATGAGTGGGGGCCTGGTGGGGGATGCCCATGGTGGCTGGGGGGTGGGGGTGGTGGGAGACATGAGTGGGGGCTTGGTGGAGGGTGCCCCTGGATGCTGGGGGGTGGGGGTGCAGGGGGACATGAGTGGGGGCCTGGTGGAGGGTGCCCCACACTGCTGGTGGGGTGGGGGTGGTGGGAGACATGAGTGGGGGCCTTGCGGGGGCTGCCCATGGTGGCTGGGGGGTGGGGGTGGGTGGGAGACATGAGTGGGGGCCTGGTGGGGGATGCCCATGGTGGCTGGGGGGTGGGGGTGGTGGGAGACATGAGTGGGGGCCTGGTGGGGATGCCCATGGTGGCTGGGGGGTGGGGGTGGTGGGAGACATGAGTGGGGGCCTTGTGGAGGGTGCCCCACACTGCTGGGGGGGTGGTGGGGTGGGAGACATGAGTGGGGGCCTGTTGGAGGGTGCCCCTGGATGCTGGGGGGTGGGGGTGCAGGGGGACATGAGTGGGGGCCTGGTAGAGGGTGCCCCACACTGCTGGGGGGGTGGGGGGGTGGGAGACATGAGTGGGGGCCTGGTGGAGGGTGCCCCTGGATGCTGGGGGTGGGGGTGCAGGGGGACATGAGTGGGGGCCTGGTGGGGGATGCCCATGTTGGCTGGGGGGTGGGGGTGGTGGTAGACATGGGTGGGGGCCTGGTGGAGGCTACCCCTGCACTGCTGGGGGGTGGGGTGGTGGGAGACATGAGTGGGGGCCTGGTGGGGGATGCCCATGGTGGCTGGGGGGTGGGGGTGGTGGAAGACATGAGTGGGGGCCTGGTGGGGGATGCCCATGGTGGCTGGGGGGTGGGGGTGGTGGGAGACATGTGTTGGACATGAGTGGGGGCCTGGTGGTTCTGCGCCTGCACTACTGGGGGGTGTGGGTGATGGGAGACATGAGTGGGGGCCTGGTGGGGGATGCCCATGGTGGCTGGGGGGTGGGGGTGGTGGGAGACATGAGTGGGGGCCTGGTGGGGGATGTCCATGGTGGCTGGGGGGGTGGGGGTGGTGGGAGACATGAGTTGGACAGGTGTGGGGACCTGGTGGTGCTGGCCCTGCACTGCTGGGGGTGGGGGTGGTGGGAGACATGAGTGGGGGCCTGGTGGGGGCTGTCCATGGTGGCTGGGGGGTTGGGGTATGTGGGAGACATGAGTGGGGGCCTGGTGGGGGATGCCCATGGTGGCTGGGGGGTGGGGTGGTGGGAGACATGAGTGGGGGCCTGGTGGAGGCTGCCCCTGCACTGCTGGGGGGGTGGGGGTGATAGGGGCCATGAGTGGGGGCCTGGTGGAGGGTGCCCCTGAATGCTGGGGGGTGGGGGTGCAGGGGGACATGAGTGGGGGCCTGGTGGGGGATGACCATGGTGGCCGGGGGTGGGGGTGGTGGTAGACATGGGTGGGGGCCTGGTGGAGGCTGCCCCTGCACTGCTGTGGGGTGGGGTGGTGGGAGACCTGAGTGGGGGCCTGGTGGGGGATGCCCATGGTGGCTGGGGGGTGGGGGTGGTGGGAGACATGGGTGGGGGCCTGGTGGAGGCTGCCCCTGCACTGCTGGGGAGTGGGGGTGGTGGGAGACATGAGTGGGGGCCTGGTGGAGGCTGCCCATGGTGGCTGGGGGGTGGGGGTGGTGGGAGACATGAGTGGGGGCCTGGTGGAGGCTGCCCCTGCACTGCTGGGGGGTGGTGGGAGACATGAGTTGGACATGAGTGGGGGCCTGGTGGTGCTCCCCCTGCACTGCTGGGGGGTGGGGGTGGTGGGAGACATGAGTGGGGGCTGCCCATGGTGGCTGGGGGGGTGGGGGTGGTGGGAGACATGGGTGTGGCCTGGCTGAGGGTGCCCCACACTGCTGGGGGGTGGGGTGGTGGGAGACATGAGTGGGGGCCTGGTGGGGGCTGCCCATGTTGGCTGGGGGGTGGGGGTGGGTGGGAGACTTGAGTGGGGGCCTGCTGGGGTATGCCCATGGTGGCTGGGGGGTGGGGGTGGTGGTAGACATGGATGGGGGCCTGGTGGAGGCTGCCCCTGCACTGCTGGGGGGTGAGGGTGATATGGGCCATGAGTGGGGGCCTGGTGGAGGCTGCCCCTGCACTGCTGGGGGGTGGGGGTGCTGGGTGACATGAGCGGGTGTGCAGGGTAGTCCCCTGTGGTGTCGGCAGCCTGCAGGGGCCGTGAAGGGTGTACAGGGAATACCTGGGAGCACACAGCCAAATCGCGTGTAGAATTTCCAGCGTACCCCTGAAATACACGTACCCAGCCAAATCTCGTGTGAGACTTCCCGCACACCCCTGTGATCCACGTACCCAGCCAAATCTCGTGTGTAAATTCCCGCGCACGTACCCTGCCAAATCGCGTGTGTAACTTCCCGCGCACCCCTGAAATGCATGTACCCTGCCAAATCGCGTGTTGGACTTCCCGCGCACCCCTGAGATCCACGTACCCAGCCAAGTCGCGTGTGTGAATTCCCGTGCACGTACCCTGCCAAATCGCGTGTGAGACTTCCCGCGCACCCCTGAGATCCACGTACCCAGCCAAATCGCGTGTGTAAATTCCCGCGCACGTACCCGGCCAAATCGCGTGTGGAACTTCCCGCGCACCCCTGAAATGCATGTACCCTGCCAAATCACGTGTGGGACTTCCCGCGCACCCCTGAGATCCACGTACCCAGCCAAGTCGCGTGTGTGAATTCCCGTGCACGTACCCTGCCAAATCGCGTGTGAGACTTCCCGCGCACCCCTGAGATCCACGTACCCAGCCAAATCGCGTGTGTAAATTCCCGCGCACGTACCCGGCCAAATCGCGTGTGGAACTTCCCGCGCACCCCTGAAATCCACGTACCCTGCCAAATCGCGTGTGAGACTTCCCGCGCACCCCTGAGATCCACGTACCCAGCCAAATCGCGTGTGGAAATTCCTGCGCACGTTCCCGGCCAAATCGCGTGTGGAACTTCCCGCGCACCCCTGAAATCCACGTACCCTGCCAAATCACGTGTGAGACTTCCCGCGCACCCCTGAGATCCACGTACCCAGCCTAATCGCGTGTGTGAATTCTGCGCACGTACCCGGCCAAATCGCGTGTGGAACTTCCCGCGCACCCCTGAAATCCACGTACCCTGCCAAATCGCGTGTGAGACTTCCTGCGCACCCCTGAGATCCACTTACCCAGCCAAGTCGCGTGTGTGAATTCCCGCGCACGTACCCGGCCAAATCGCGTGTGGAACTTCCCGTGCACCCCTGAAATCCACGTACCCAGCCAAATCGCGTGTGGGACTTCCCACGCACCCCTGAGATCCACGTACCCAGCCAAATCGCGTGTGGGACTACCCGCGCACCCCTGAGATCCACGTACCCAGCCAAATCGCGTGTGTAAATTCCTGCGCACGTACCCGGGCACATCGTGCGTGGAACTTCCCGCGCACCCCTGAAATCCACGTACCCTGCCAAATCGCGTGTGAAACTTCCGGAGCACCCCTGAGATCCACGTACCCAGCCAATTCGCGTGTGTGAATTCCCGCGCACGTACCCGGCCAAATCGCGTGTGGAACTTCCCGCGCACCCCTGAAATCCACGTACCCTGCCAAATCGCGTGTGAGACTTCCCGCGCACCCCTGAGATCCACGTACCCAGCCAAATCTCGTGTGTAAATTCCCGCGCACGTACCCGGCCAAATCGCGTGTGTAACTTCCCGCGCACCCCTGAGATCCACGTACCCAGCCAAGTCGCGTGTGTGAATTCCCATCCACGTACCCTGCCAAATCACGTGTGAGACTTCCCGCACACCCCTGAGATCCACGTACCCAGCCAAGTCGCGTGTGTGAATTCCCGCGCACGTACCCGGCCAAATCGCGTGTGTAACTTCCCGCGCACCCCTGAAATGCATGTACCCTGCCAAATCACGTGTGGGACTTCCCGCGCACCCCTGAGATCCACGTACCCAGCCAAGTCGCGTGTGTGAATTCCCGTGCACGTACCCTGCCAAATCGCGTGTGAGACTTCCCGCGCACCCCTGAGATCCACGTACCCAGCCAAATTGTGTGTGTAAATTCGCGCGCACGTACCCGGCCAAATCGCGTGTGGAACTTCCCGCGCACCCCTGAAATCCACGTACCCTGCCAAATCGCGTGTGAGACTTCCCGCGCACCCCTGAGATCCACGTACCCAGCCAAATCGCGTGTGGAAATTCCTGCGCACGTACCCGGCCAAATCGCGTGTGGAACTTCCCGCGCACCCCTGAAATCCATGTAACCTGCCAAATCACGTGTGAGACTTCCCGCGCACCCCTGAGATCTACGTACCCAGCCTAATCACGTGTGTGAATTCCCACGCACGTACCCGGCCAAATCGCGTGTGGAACTTCCCGCGCACCCCTGAAATCCACGTACCCTGCCAAATCGCGTGTGAGACTTCCTGCACACCCCTGAGATCCACTTACCCAGCCAAGTCGCGTGTGTGGATTCCCGCGCACGTACCCGGCCAAATCGCGTGTGGAACTTCCCGTGCACCCCTGAAATCCACGTACCCTGCCAAATCGCATGTGGGACTTCCCGCGCACCCCTGAGATCCACGTACCCAGCCAAATCGTGTGTGTGAATTCCCGCGCACGTACCCGGCCAAATCGCGTGTGGAACTTCCCGTGCACCCCTGAAATCCACGCACCCAGCCAAATCGCGTGTGGGACTTCCCACGCACCCCTGAGATCCACGTACCCAGCCAAATTGCGTGTGGGACTACCCGCGCACCCCTGAGATCCACATACCCAGCCAAATCGCGTGTGTAAATTCCTGCGCACGTACCCGGGCAAATCGTGCGTGGAACTTCCCATGCACCCCTGAAATCCACGTACCCTGCCAAATCGCGTGTGAGACTTCCGGAGCACCCCTGAGATCCACGTACCCAGCCAATTCGCGTGTGTGAATTCCCGTGCACGTACCCGGCCAAATCGCGTGTGGAACTTCCCGCGCACCCCTGAAATCCACGTACCCTGCCAAATCGCGTGTGAGACTTCCCGCGCACCCCTGAGATCCATGTACCCAGCCAAATCTCGTGTGTAAATTCCTGCGCACGTACCCGGCCAAATCGCGTGTGTAACTTCCCGCGCACCCCTGAGATCCACGTACCCAGCCAAGTCGCGTGTGTGAATTCCCGTCCACGTACCCTGCCAAATCACGTGTGAGACTTCCCGCGCACCCCTGAGATCCACGTACCCAGCCAAGTCGCGTGTGTGAATTCCCGCGCACGTACCCGGCCAAATCGCGTGTGTAACTTCCCGCGCACCCCTGAAATGCATGTACCCTGCCAAATCACGTGTGGGACTTCCCGCGCACCCCTGAGATCCACGTACCCAGCCAAGTCGCGTGTGTGAATTCCCGTGCACGTACCCTGCCAAATCGCGTGTGAG
The DNA here is from genome assembly GCF_040938575.1 of Ambystoma mexicanum. Taxonomy (NCBI): domain Eukaryota; kingdom Metazoa; phylum Chordata; class Amphibia; order Caudata; family Ambystomatidae; genus Ambystoma; species Ambystoma mexicanum. Next base: position 359,760,382 of record NC_090940.1, read on the forward strand.
ACTTCCCGCGCACCCCTGAGATCCACGTACCCAGCCAAATCGCGTGTGTAAATTCCCGCGCACGTACCCGGCCAAATCGCGTGTGGAACTTCCCGCGCACCCCTGAAATCCACGTACCCTGCCAAATCGCGTGTGAGACTTCCCGCGCACCCCTGAGATCCACGTACCCAGCCAAATCCCGTGTGGAAATTCCTGCGCACGTACCCGGCCAAATCGCGTGTGGAACTTCCCGCGCACCCCTGAAATCCATGTAACCTGCCAAATCACGTGTGAGACTTCCCGCGCACCCCTGAGATCTACGTACCCAGCCTAATCACGTGTGTGAATTCCCACGCACGTACCCGGCCAAATCGCGTGTGGAACTTCCCGCGCACCCCTGAAATCCACGTACCCTGCCAAATCGTGTGTGAGACTTCCTGCACACCCCTGAGATCCACTTACCCAGCCAAGTCGCGTGTGTGGATTCCCGCGCACGTACCCTGCCAAATCGCGTGTGGAACTTCCCGCGCACCCCTGAAATCCACGTACCCTGCCAAATCGCGTGTGGGACTTCCCGCGCACCCCTGAGATCCACGTACCCAGCCAAATCGCGTGTGGGACTACCCGCGCACCCCTGAGATCCACGTACCCAGCCAAATCGCATGTGTAAATTCCTGCGCACGTACCCGGGCAAATCGTGTGTGGAACTTCCCGCACACCCCTGAAATCCACGTACCCTGCCAAATCGCGTGTGAGACTTCCAGAGCACCCCTGAGATCCACGTACCCAGCCAATTCGGGTGTGTGAATTCCCGCGCACGTACCCGGCCAAATCGCGTGTGGAACTTCACGCGCACCCCTGAAATCCACGTACCCTGCCAAATCGCGTGTGAGACTTCCCGCGCACCCCTCAGATCCACGTACCCAGCCAAATCGCATGTGGGACTTCCCGCGCACCCCTGAGATCCACGTACCCAGCCAAATCGCATGTGGGACTTCCCGCGCACCCCTGAGATCCACGTACCCAGCCAAATCGCGTGTGAAAGTTCCAGCGCACCCCGGAATACACGCACACGTTATTTTTCAGTCAGCGGGTGTCCGTGTTTGTGGGTACCCATTTGCACGTCATTTGTCCTGGAGGGCAGCAGTATAGGACATTCATCATGGCTGTATATAGGTGCTATTTGTTGGCGCACCTTTTGGCGCACATTTATTACAGGCGCTGAGACGCAACTGCCTGCTTTCTTGTGGCGGTCGTGTTTGTGCCTGTGCGCTGGTTTGACTGTGCGCTTTTTTGCCCTATTCGATTCCATGAATATGTGTTGTAGGCGAGCGTGTGGGCGTTCCGCGCACTTGCACCCTGTACTTCCCCCGTGACGCCCACATTTTGGCAAGTTGTTCCCCATTCCGAGTGTTACGCCCCGTGTTCCGCCTACTTTTGTTGTGTGCACCGCGCTATGTGCGATTTTCGCTGTGGCCTGTGCGATTTTCGCTGTGACCTGGCGCACGGCGTTAGATGGCCTGTGCGCCAACGTGCGCCAACGTGCGCCGTGCACTTTTTTAGCGCACATCCGATGGTTTTCTCGCACACGGCCTTCCATGAATCGATGTGCGCTGCTTTTCGTGCGATTTTCGCACTTGCACTGCGAATCGCACGTTTTTGGCCACTTGCGCCGCGCTAATTATTCCATGAATCGGCCTCTAAGTGACCGCAGCAATTTTAATCAACTAGATATTCTGTGAGCACTATCCTCAATTGTACTACAATAATAAGTACCATATACAGTTCAATTACATCATCCCTCCATATTACAAACACTTTGTATTACATTCCCTACACTTACGGTACACATATTGCTACTATGGTGATTCTGGGCATACTCCTACTACATTACCTACAATTACTATTATAAGTAATATAGTATAGTGAATGTTTAGTTCTTGACTGTTACTGGCCTAGATATATCAGTAAAGGAAAAAAGAGGGCGCCAGACATGTGATGTCATCAGTGATGTCATCAATGACATTTGTGATGTCATCTTCGATGTCCTGGGTGTTAGTCTTAGCAGTGCACGGTATGGTGCGAGTTATGGTTGCTTAGCTTACCATAATTGGAGAATTTCAGGGGGTTTTCGGTTTAACTTGGAACCATAACATCCCTTTAACAAAGTTTTGTTACCGAATTTCATGGGTTTTTAGTAGCGCAACTTAACCATAATGTCCCTTTAACAATTCTTTTTTACTGTATATACATTTTCATAGTGTTATTTTGATAGATGTTTACTAGGATTCCCTTACTTTATATACATGTAACATAGAACATACTGAACCCCTGCTAATGATTTTGATGTTCGCGGACTGTGGGTATGTCCGCGGATGGACACAGATGACATCAACACTACCCAAACACTCAGGGGGTGTCTTAAATTGTTCTATCATACCATATAAACACTGCACAAGTTCAAAAATCAGCACATAAACACATTATATGTAATAATAAATAAACACTGAAACCTATACATCTAACACATCAACCATCCATTTAAATGCCAAATGTAGTAAAATGGAATATACCAAAACAAAAAAGATGTGTCTGCAACATATTTACCTTACAGAAACTGCAGAGCTAGAAGCAATAGTAGACCTACACAACATTACAAATACACCTTACCAGAAACTAGTAAGTTAACTTCATTTTTCTTATATATTTCTAAACTTTTTGTATTAGGTACAATACAATTAATATATTTTTGTTTTTCACACAGAAATGTGCAGTACGTTGACAAAGAATGGCTTGAGGAGAATTTTCCACGTGAGGAAATGTCTGATGACAGTGATAATAATGGTAGACACTTCTCTATATAAGCAAATTAATAATCATTACTTTATGTGTACTTAACATATAAATATCCATTTTTAACAGACCATACAGACATTGAAAATAATACACCAAAAGACAAATTGGAAAAAACTCTGCAATGGATGGAACAGAAAATGGACATGCTCAAGGAAAATTTCAATGTTTTGAAACAGTTAGTGGTAGACCACATAAAAGAAAAATTGAAATACCATTCACCCACATGTACCTGTTCCTCCTCTGCATGTCCCAGTCAAGTATCCCCAAACCCTCAACACCAAGAAAAACGTTTTGATGAGACTTCCATCCCTTCATCCCCTCCTATCAATCATCTCCAAACCCCTAATTCCCCTATATTTGTATCAGTTTTTGCTTCCCCCTCTCTTTCATAAATTGTATATATGTATATAATAAACAAAATATATATTTCTTTTAATGAAATTCTTTGTATCTTATTTTTTTCAAAAAGCAGCTAGAATGTCTGTGGACAGTGTGCCTGTCCGGGCTAACCGTAATTAACAAAATGGGGATGTCCTAAGGACACTACACCTGTCCTTACCATTCGCAGTCAAGATGGAACTGTTCTGAGAACACACCCGGTGTCAGGGATGTCCATAAATGAACAAAATGGGGGTGTCCTAAGGACACTCTACCTGTCCGTACCGTTCGCAGCCAAGATGGAACTGTTCTTAGAACACACTTGGTGTCCGAGATATCCGTAAGTGAACAAAATGGACGAATCCTGAGGACACTATACCTTTCTGTACCATCTGCAGCCAACTTGAAACTGTCCTAAGAACACGCACGGTGTCGAGGATGTCCATAGTCAAACAAAATCGAGGTGTCCTAAGGACACTATACCTGTCCGTACAGTCTGCAGAACATCTACGCACATGCGCACCACACCTGTAAGCCTTGCGAACATCGCCCCTGTCCGTAACTGTCCATCTCACTTTTGTCACACTTTTAATTATTTCCAGGACCCGAACACTGTCCGTAGAACACCCGCGTGCATGCGCCTGACCGTTCCTGTGCATTTGGTGTCCTGCAGACACCCGTTCCCTTCACGGACGTGTTCCCAATGTCATCATGTGACCGAACACACGCTGAGTGTGTGTACTAATTTGCGGACACTGTCCGATTTCCCAAGATTTTAAAAGAACTTGTTCAGACAATCCAAATAATTTTACAGTAAAAATTCACCATTGCACATGTCCCAGACAATGACCCTGGCTTTCCACATACGTTTTGTAACTTTTTGAACCTTTTTGGGTGTTTGATCTGTTCGCAAAGTGCACCCCTCCGCCCTATAAAAGGTCACACCCCAGAGCTGATCTTCATTGTACTTCTGGCTATTGCAGATTGACTTTTGCTGCCTTTGCTGCTCTTGCTGAGATTATCTCGTCAACCCTGATGGCATCCACAGCTGCTGTTGCTACATCTGCCACAGCCCCACCCCCAAACCCTCCACCACCACTACCTCCCCAAGGGCCTGCGGAAGGGAACACACGTGAGGATGTAGAGAATGAGGATGAAGAGAATGAGGTTGAGGAATTCCCTACTACCAGCACTCGCCGGGAGTCTTGGGTGTGGCGGTTGTTTATCATTCATGGTAACATACCAAAAGCAAGTGTGAACAAGGTTACCTGTAACCAGTGCAAAATGGTGCTGAGTCATGGGAGACGCAGTTCGTACAGCTTTGGTATGGCATCCATGAAGCAACACCTAACGTAGTTCCACAGTGCGGACATTCGCAGGGTTGTACCTTGTGATAAACGTAGTAGTTTGAGTTCCTCTACAGCATCCTCTGTTTCTGCTCCTCTCACCACAAGAGACACTCCTGTGGGAGAGTGCATCCCTCCAGCTGCTTCACAGGCCATTTGCAATGCTGTTGACCCTTACCTTTCGAGGGTCACAATATTGTGCATGTACTGCGACGCAGTACTCTGCAGGGGGAGAGTCTTCGAAGTGCTTTCGAGACTATGGTCATCGAGCACCAGAAGACCTGCTACCTACCTAAGTAAGGCCCACCCTACATCTTCCTCTCTCCACCAGCCCTTTCTTATGCCGGTGGTTGATGTCGCTTCCTTAACCTCCTTTCCCCTCCTCTCCTATTGTGTCGTGTGTAAAAAAACAAAAAAATAAAAACAAAAAAAATCCCCAAACAAGTCTATTTTCAGAGCCGCCTTTCAGTTTAAAAATGGAAGTGACAAATAAACAGTGCAGGGCCCTGTGCATTTTTTGGAAGTCCGTGGACAGTTCTAGGACATGCAAAATTTTAGGGTGTTGCCCTAGAAAAACCAATGCACTTTTCTCTGGTAAGAAGTGGTGGCTCTGAAAAGAGCCTTTTTATGGTGTTTTTGTATGTTTGAAAAACTTTATCGTCAACATCTACTGCAAAATAGATGGCTATAATTCCAAAAAAGGTCGCAATGCATTTTGCACATTTCTCAGAAAAATCGGATTCTCAGCATAAGTAAGATGTACTCCATCTCTGCAAAAAATGTATGTGCTACGAAACATAATATTTTCATTTTGAAAAGAGGACATGCCAACATCTCTTAGAAAAGCACAAACATCCATATTGACGTTGCGCCTCCCTTACTCCATTTGTGGACAAAATGTAGAAGAACGTAGCCACATTTGTCTTTGTGCAATATGAGAAAATATGGGAATTTGGAAACATGTCCATGACCTTCTCTAGTCCTTCTTTCATTGCAAATTGCAAAGAAATTCCAGACACATGTCCTAAACTGTTCCCTCCACAATGAATTATAATTGTCTCTGGATGATGCTCTGTCCCTAAAGGAGCACAGCGAGGTACCAAGTCCAGCCACTTAATTCCACGCACTCCATGCCAGTGCACTTCCACATGAGGAAATCCAAGATCTGCAGCTACTCCACATCGTTCTGCATGCACCTCCAACCAATGTATCCATGAGTCTCCCAAAGTCCAGATAATCTGTTGTCGGAGAAACACACAGCCATAGCTATCTGTTCTTTTCGCAGGAAAAAGACATTCTGACAAAATCTCTCCTTACACAACACAACCAGTAAACTTTACTGACCAATCTGTACCTCCGCTCATTCACATTTGCATGACTCTCCACCCAAGAATCCCTGTATGTAATACGCGCTGTCCGCAGACTACCGCCATGTCCGCGGACATATCGAAAATCGAAGCGTAGTGAATGTACATTTAAATAGTGTGCCCCATTTCCTCTTTGAGGTGGGCTCAAACAGACACCTGTTATTTTGTATTTTTTGTTTTCTTACTTTACAACTAAAATCTTCACATAACCTTCTCCAAAGAAACCCTTACATTCCAAAACAGCATGGCATTTCCCAAAAAAAGATAAAGAAATGCCATCTTCTTCAAAATAAACAGCATTACTCGAATCAATATTCTCATTATTTCAGAAAAACATACCAGTTCTAAGCATGAAAGCACACATTGTTAGAACTGATATAATATTGTTTCGTCCTCATTGTATATGTTGGCCTATGCCCAGTCGCTTTGCGAGGAAATCCGTATTACAAGGTCGTGACCTCAAGTGAATCAAGCTTCCATTTTAGGTTAGAGCCGCCATTTTAGTTTATCATACAAAGTCACCCTTTAGTCTAAAATGGCTGCCTCGTGTGCTCTTGTTCTTGCTTTAACCTCTCCAACCTCTGTAGGGGAGTTATTGTCCAACCTGCCTTCAGGCTACATGCTAGGGTCATGTAGACCTTGTCCTTCGTTGACCTCGGGATCAGGGGATTACTTGAATCGGCGATGTTAACCTACAATTATAAAAGAACAATAACGCTATCCAAATACGACATGCAAAACATTTGTTTGAACTGTATTAAAGCAATGTGTAAAGAGTGTAACGTTAAAACTAAAGAATAATAGTGTGTGTAGTAAATATGTCGAAAAAGTAAACCGCATTCACGAGATATGTAAATTAGGAAACTAACCTGGCGCGACCCTAGCCCAGTATATAATTAACTTGTAAGAGGCTGGACATCATTATAACAAACTTTATAAATATGCTGATGTCCAGCTAGCAAATCCTTCTCACTGCTCACATTGAACCCTGCTGGTGGTCTCTGTAATGTGTTGGCGGCCAAATAGCTATTTGTGAACTTTGTTCAATACTGTTCAGTTTTGTAATAAAGATTCTGGGAATCTTTACAAGCCTGTCTCGGTGTATTTTCCTTTGCATGCTGTACAAGACTTAATATTGTATTTGTATGATTCCACAGATGGCGCCCGAATAGGAACCCTCAAGATCGACCTCGTCTCGTTGAAGGTTGGCTCGGCTATCGGACGGTGCCAACAGAAACGGCCACTCTAGACGAGAAGTGAATTTCTCGACAAAACTGCACGATCCAATCCCTGAATGGTGAGCTGTAGCCCGAGACTACGTATTGACGAGGGTCCATATATCGAGGTGGGTAAATTTGCCGAAAATCACCAGACACATGGGTCCTTAGCATTGTCCTTAGTAACCCGATCGGGCCTCCCAGTCCTTTGGTCAGGTGAATCGTGTCCCGATTCTTAATTTAACCTTAGCAATTTGAAATTGGCGCATTGTACTCAGAAGCACAATTGCTTGACCAGGTAATACCAGAACTTTGATATGCCTGGGAAATTGTCTGCCTGCTTTAGGGCATTATTCCGCAGCGACAGACAATCTTTGAAAGATAGCAGTCCCGCACCACAGGAGGGGTCGCCGGCATGTACTATGTACTGTAAGAAAGGCTTTGGTAGTTTATCATTTAATGACATTTGGCACAGACAGACCAGACATAATTCTAATCTTCGGTGGCCAACCAATGGTAGTTTTGAAATCCCTCGTATAGAATATCTAGAGTCTGTATTAGTAAAGAAAAAGGGTAGACCTGCAGCATTTGACGCATTGCACAGTTGGAAAACAGAAGCTTTGCAGTAACAAAAGAGTAGAGAGAAACATATGCGTAGACATATGACAAGTGTCGAAAAGGCACGGTTATATGATCAAAATAAATAATTGGAGTCAGTTGGGAACACGGACAGGGCGTTTCAATTAGGCATTCAGAAAATCTACCCTTCAAAAGATTTTCATACGTCAGTTGAATTGATTAATAAACTTTTGCATGAACGAAGGCCCGATGCCTCCGCGCCACCCCCATACATCCCTCCTCCTGGCGCTTTGCCCCTTCCCGTTGTTATGCCCCCTCCTATAGTTCCTCCGGTCCTCCCTGCTGTTCTTCCTGTTCTTCCAGCTGTCGCTCCTTTACCTGCCCCCTTGCCTCCACCTGTTGATATTCAGAATGTGCCTACTCTTCCTCTTCCAAGTGATTCTGCATCGCTTGTAGTAGACCAGGGAGCGAGACCAAGGGTTGTGACTCGTAATACTGTGTCCCCAGACAAAAAGAGTGAATTGATTGCATGGGCTAAACATTGTATGGAGAAGGGTAAACAAGCTGATGTTTTTTCCACACTCGAAAATTTAAAAGGTATTCCTGAGAAAAATGTTTTTATTGAAGGATTAGGGACTCATTTGAGTATAATGTGGAATAGATTAAACTATGTAGATTTCCCACAGGGGTTACGGGATTTGAACGCCTTAGCGTTGTCCAGAGATACTGCGCAGAAGGTATATGAGCATGTTGAGAGGATTTTTGAGCATAGGAAGGAGTTGGAAGGGTTACTGAATGAGGAAGCAGATGGTGGTACTTTAGGTATTATGTACTTACAGAAACGGTTTTCTCCTCGCCGTGAATTAAAAGGTGAGGAGGCGCGAATTTGTATAAAGGATGCAATAAGATGGATTTCGGATATGTCGATAACTCCGGATGAAGTATATGACACATATAGTCAGTATACGTTAGAAATGCAAAAGAAGGTGATACAGGTGATGGTAGAGTACCTGCAGAATGAGTGTGTAAAAAGAAAGATTTGTTGTCCTGCAGAATTGTTGAGTGTTTATAAGAGAGCTTTTTTGATTGCCCTAGCGCTTGATTTGGCTATGTTGCTTAGTAAGCGTTCGGAGATGCCTACTTCTCAGTTGCCTATGAGAGAGGTCCCTCCGACATTTGTCCCAAAAGTTGAGATTGCGGCCGATGCTGGACGAGGAATACTTGCGGGAGAAATTTTCGCACATTACGTATCACAGTTTGTTCACGTCCCGTTTTCAAGACAGAAAGTGAACACCATAAAGCAATCTATTACCGATGTAAGAAAGAATCAGACCGGGTTCTATAAAGAAATAGAGTCGGTCTTACAGTCGTCGGTATTCACCTTAAGTGATATTGATTTATTATTTCCCGTAATCCTGCCAGTCGATTTGTGGAAACAGATTAAGACTATAGATGACATACCTCGGTTGGGAGATAATTGGGATAACATGGTTAGGCTAGAAAGAGAAAGACCAGCTGGCGAACAACCGCCTCAAGTGATATTAACCTTCCCTGATTGAATTATTGTAAAATTGAAAACTATAGTTCCTGAATAAAGAATCATTTGGGACAAGCTTACGGCCTGTGTCCAAGGAAAATCTGAGGGTGCTGCCGATTTCTTCAATCGGTTCAAGCAAGTATTTTCAGATTTCAGTGGACAAGACTTAGGCACAGAGTCAGGGAAAAGCTGTTTGTCGACAAATGTGTACGTGGATTGCTGCCTGACACCCAGTTACAGATAATGGGCCTCATTACAAGGTAGGCGGTAAGGGTTTACGGGTACCGGTATTTTACCGGTACCGGTAAACCCGTACCGCCTTACTACGAGGTCCCTTTGCGGGTTGGTGAATTTAACGCCTGCTTTTTGCAGGCGTTAAAAACCAACCCGCAAAGGGACCAGGGAGCTAATTACGGTACCGCAATTTGCGGCACCGTAATTAGCGCCTTCCCCATTCCCATAGAGCCCTATGGGGCAAAAATGGGAATGGGGAAGGGCAATGGGGGAAAGGGGAATTACTGCCCCGCCAACCTTGGAATAGGGCAGTAATTCCCCTTTCCACCAAGGCAGTGCCGGTATTTTACCGGCATGGACCAAGGTGCTAATAGCACCTTGGTCCACCGCCATCTGTGTAATGAGGCCCAATGTCTTCCGAAAGCGCTTGGCAGGCGAAGTCTCAATCAGAAGTACTGCATATGGCTCAGTACTATGAAAATCGTGTAAATACTGAAAAAAAGGTGACCTGAAAACAAAAGTCTTATTACAACAGATTGTTAGAAGCCCTAGAGGGGGTAATCAATTTAGAGGTCAGTACATCCCACAGGGAAGTGCGCCCTTGGCTCTGGTAACCATTAACCAGTGTGCCTATTGTCGACAAGAAGGCCACTGGCGCGCACAATGTCCGACCTTGCAGCAAAGGTAATTTGGGAACATGGGTAGACGATCCAGAGGTCGCCCAGGTGCAGGGGGCCCTGGCAGAGGTCAGTTTGCACCAGAATCACAGCAACCTCCTTCACAAGATAAGCACATTTCGAATGTGGATAATAGAAACATTTTTGATCACCCTTCTGCCGCGTACCTCGCTGAAGAGCTTCCTTTTGATAATATTCTGTTTCGCTAGGATTGCCCGAAGCAGGATTTGGAACCAACGCCTATTCCCGTTCATCAGAAAGGCCCCTACGTTGAGATTGCGGTGGCAAATAGGAAGCATCTATTTTTAGTAAATACGGGAGCACAGAAATGTTCCATTGATCATTCACGGGTTCCAAATATTCCCCTGTCAGGGCAGTCCAACGTTTCCGTAGAGTTTTCAGGCACACCCGTAGATTGTCCGGTCTCTTTGCCGGTACCGATAACACTGGGTCCCTTCACGGAACAGTGTCCATTTCTACTTAACACAAACTGTGGGGGGAACTTGCTGGGGCTAAATTTATTGAAGGCATTGCATGCAGTAATACATTGTTCTCCAGACGGAGTTCGGTTAACAATTTCACCTCAGCAATCACTCGCCTCTCAGTTTTTGACTCAACCCTTACCGCCAGAATTCAGTAATGTTCCAGAATGCTTATGGGCAATTGATGATAATGATGTGGGTATTCTTCAAATTGAACCTGTTAAAATTATTCTGAAACATGAAGTAAAATTGCCTCGCATCCCGCAATATAAGATCTCAGTTGAAGGCGAGCAGGCTTTGAAATGTATAGTTTCAGATTGTGTACATCGTGGAGTAATTGAGGAAATTACGGGTAGCCTGCGTAACAGCCCCATTTTGCCAGTATACGAAAAAGGTGATAATGCGATTCCCTTTCGTTTTAGAATTGATTTACGTGCCATTAACAAAATTGTGGCTCCTGAATTTCCTATTGTACCTGATGTTACAATGATGCTAACCATGATTCCGGCTTGTGCCACACATTTTAGCTTTGTTGATCTTAAAAACGAGTTTTTCAGTATTCCCATACACAAGGATAGCAGGTATTTGTTCGCGTTTACCCTAGGTGGACGCTCTCTCACATTCGCCTGTGCACCATGTAGGGTATTTTGTGGAGATTTGGGGCCTGACGGTATTTTCTTACCGCCGAAATATAACTTAGCAACAATCACTCCTTGTATTCAGATTGGGCCATGTACAACAATAATACAGTGAACATGCATTATTTCAGCACCCAGGCATGCATATTTGGTATGCGTGGGTGGTAGGCGCGGTTGGTGGTATTTTGGTGAGCATAATTCCCTTGTTTTATTTGTGGCCCCAATGTCCAAAATCCCTTATCTTTGCTTAGATTTTTCGTGTAATCACTAGAGAGACCTCAGACCTACATTTTAGGAATACCACATTTTTCAGTGTTAGTGTGCCACCATGGGCGATCTCACTGACTTATTTACGACAGAGAGCTATATATGGTAATCTTGTGGTAATTTCCACTACCTTATATACGGTAGGGAGCTATGTTCAGAGAGTCTCTCTTCCCGTTGACTCATGTACCTCCAACGAGCTATGCTACAGTCACTCACAACTGTTCATACTGAATCTGACATGCACACATCTGTCTTAAAATGACCATTGTACTGTTTAAAATCTCCCCACATCATCAGCATTGTAATTGTAAATAGTAAATACACCACCTGTCTGTTTTCAAATATTTTTCTGTATTATAAAAGTTGCAATTAAACACGATCTCATTCTTTACAGAAATAAATAAAATGGTACAGTAAAAGCATTGTCTATGACACACTGCAAAGAGAGTGGCGGAGAACAGAACTCAAATTGCAACATTAGCATTTGATTAAGGCATGCACAGGAATCCTACACTGACTGCATATTACCGTACACACTCAGCTCCCACACTTCTGTAATTACCTTATCTTTTTAGTTGTTCTCTTTGGCTGTTCTCTTTGTGAATGTGGCTCCCTTGAAGATTAACTCCAGTAAAAAGGAACGCTTGCCTTCTCAAACCGGGGTCATTACCTGGAATTCTCAGCTTTTGCAGATAGGAACACCTCAGCCAGTGGAAAGGTCCTTCTTTCAGCTCTCCCCAATCTCGACCGCCTTTCTCCTTTCTCAAAAACCCCCCAGCAAAAGCCTGATCACTCCCTCTAGCATGATACTTGCTATGACGCTGCTCCAATCAGAATTAATCACGCCATCTCCTCCTTCTCTACACAATGGCTCATTTTTATGGTAATACTTTGTAACCAACTGATTTCCTGTAGTTATGTGGACAGGGCAGCAGAGAGAACAGAAAAAAAAATGGATGTGCGTTTAAAAGTTCACTTTCAGAATAGGCCTAATTCTGCAGTGGAGACACATTTTTATTAGTGGATTATGTTTCATTAGTCATGTTAGTTGTCAGTAAGGTTAGTTATTATTTTCACATGTGTCTCTCGCACCATAGGCATTTCAGGTGAAAAATAGTGTGCATTTTTGGGTGTGCACATGTGCTTTTAACTGTAAAAATAGATTTGCATCTTATATGTTAAAATCGTTTTTGACTGAATGGCCTGTCTTTCCTTGTTAATCTGGTAACACATATAGCAATGCACCGCACCCTTGTGGTGGTGCTGCAAAAAAAAAAAATTGCTACCTGTGCAGTAGTGCTGTACTCTGTGCTGTTTGCTACCTATGTAGTAGTGCTGTACTCTGTGCTGTTTGCTACCTGTGCAGTAGTGCTGTACTCTGTGCTGTTTGCTACCTGTGCAGTAGTGCTGTACTCTGTGCTGTAACATGCCAAATATCCTTACATATACCCTCCTTTTGTTTTTAGAACTTGGCTACAATCCAAGCCAATTCCTAAAAACAACTTGTTCTCTCTTTTTTTTTTTTTACAATATAGCAATCCAACAAAATGAATATTCATGTGCATCAATGAAAAATTTGCAATCAACACAGTATTCATCTGAGTTCATTAGTTTACAAAATATTCCACATCTGCCTTCTCAGTTGAAGTGGCATTACTTTAAGTTTAGATTGTCCAAGTCAATTAAAAACAAAGAAATAAAACAACTAACTAAAACAAATAATTAATATAACAAATTAAAATAAATAATTACAATAATAAATACGTGGAACTCCATATGTCAGCACTCTTGTCCGCTTCTGATATGTCCCGACCAGCGATGTTATTCGGTTCATTCGAGTACACTTCCATCTTGGCAATCTTAGATCCATAGGAGTCATCCTTTTTAGCATTCTGGTTATCTTGTCTTCACCTCCACCTGGAGGCAGGCATCTTTTGGTCTTCATCCAGGGGACTCCAGGACTCCATCGTCTCTCCCGTGGGCTCTGATCTCGGAACCTCCGACCAAATAATGTTAATTGTCTAAATCAAAATAGAAAATAAACAAATTAAGTACATAGCATAATACTAACTTCATCCTTTTGCCAAAAATAAAACATGATTGGTAAAAATATTTCATTTTTTTTTTTTTTTTTTTTTTTTTTTTTTTTTTTTCTGAAATTAAACACAAGTTAAAAGAAAACAAGCAGATATTCAATATTTAACACACTCTCTCTCTGCACACCAACCATGAGCTTCCATTATATGTGCATTTATTTATTTATTTATATTATATATTTTTACATATATTACAGTGTTTATGTACCATCATAACAATCAACTTTTTTTTTTAACTTCTTTGTCACTGCCTCCTGATTACACCCATTTATTTTCTCTTTTTTTTTTAAAGGACTTTATCTGTCTCTGCATGCTCAAGCTGCCTGATCTCATGTCTGGGATGACATGGTTTGATTTGATTTACATGGACAAACTGCTCTATTGCTGTTTCACCTTCATTTTTCAAAATTTTATAAACCACAGGAGAGACCTTATCTATAATTCGAAATGGCCCCTGCCAGGCTGCTAGAAATTTAGAATTTTTCTGTTTACTTTTTCCAAAATGAAACTTGTACACCTGATCCCCTACACTGTATTCCTTTACTGATGTCTTTTTATCATAATATGATTTTGCACTGTCAGCAGCTCTTTCCAGATTTCTCTGCACAAAAGCAAATGCATGTTGCAAATGCCTCCTCAGTTCATCAATATATTCATGAACTGTGGATGCACTCACAAGGGTTTGCTCATGTGTTCTGTATAGTAGGTGTTGTGGTAACACCATTTTCCTACCTGTTAAGACCTCATGGGGGCTAACACCTGTTGCTTTGGCAGGAGTCGACCTGATTGCCATCAAAACCAATGGTAAACGCAAATCCCAGCTGGAACCTGCTTCTGCCACAAATTTCTTTAAAATATCCACAACAGACCTATTGCTTCTTTCAACTGTACCTGAAGACGCCGCCCGATATGCGATATGTAGTTTCCTTTTCACACCTAGTATTTGCCATACCTTACTCATTAGAGTACTTGTGAAATGACTTCCTCTGTCTGACTCAATTCTTTGTGGCAACCCAAACCTTGAGAACACATGGTTCACCAGCAATGTGGCTGCTGTTTGCGCACTACAATCTGGTGCAGGAATGCACTCAATCCACTTCGACATCAAACATACCACACTCAAAATATAACGGTGTCCCCTGCTCGACCTTTTTAAAGGACCTACATAGTCTATTTGCAAATCTGACCATGGGAGAGTTAGGCCTCTTTTCATCAATGGTGCTCTATGCATTGGTGAAGCAGGTTTAAATTGGGCGCATACTAGACATCCTCTAGTATATAATTCCACATCTTGGGACATATGTGGCCAGTAAGCATAATCTTTTAGTATTTCCAATGTTTTTTATGAACCTCTATGGCCTGCAGTTATGGCATCATGTGCATGGTGTAGCATTAGTCCTCTGAATGAAAGGGGTACTACCCACTGTATTTGCCCTGTTATGGACTCTCTAATCATGAGTCCATCCTGTAATCTAATTTGTGTTTTGTTCTTTAATAACACCCTCAACTCTTCTTTTCCCATACAATCATTTTCTGTTAAAAGATTTTGTTCAGGATCTATCAAATGATTATAATAGATTCCCAAAATGTGATCATTCTTTTGTGCCTCAATCAAATCTTGGTCTGGCGTGTCATGACTCCACTGCACCACCGGTTGATCTACCTCCTTTGGTGCTTTAGAACGTGTGACTGCATCAATTTGTATTTCACCCATTAAATAATCAATAGGTAGCAATTCTCCCATCACAGCCCCAATCTTAGCCAGGTGGTCTGCCCTATCATTTCCCTCCTTATCCTCTCCTGGTGTTTTTAAATGCCCACGAATTTTTCTCCAGCATATTGTTAAATTATTTTCTGACACCAATTTGTCTATGGCTTGTATCATTTTTCCATGTTTAAGTGGCTTTTTGTTGTATGTAACCATGCCTCTTGCTTTCCAACCAGGCAAATACTCCACAAAGCTATTCCGTGCATAGTCAGAATCAGTCACCAGGACAATTTCACTGAACTTTTTATCAACTGCAGTAGCAATTGCTTTATAAATGGCTGCCAATTCCGCCACCTGACTGCTCCTATCTCCAATCCTCATCCCTATACTAGGAACGCCTTCACATTTCAACCAGACATTTCCTATTCCTGCCACTAATTGTTTATTAATGTCATTTTCAATGTGAAAAGCACAACCATCCACATATACAGTTGGCAAATCCTTGCATGTTTTTTCATCAAAAGCTTTGTGTGGTGATTGTTCAAATTCCTGTAAACTAGTTTCCACTTCCATTTCATTTGGTATTTGTTCAGCTGCACAGTCATGTAAGTCAGCTAACCCTTGAGCAATTGGGCTCTTTTTATTTTGTCCATATCTCACTTCTACGGGAAAACCTTGTAATGCCAGCGTCCATGAAGTGATTCTGGATTGTGCTAGATTGCCTGATCTAATTCTTTTACTCTCTAAAAATTGCAAAGGTTGATGATTTGTTTCAATAATCACCTTTTCTCCCTGAACAATGGGGCGGAAATGTTGTAGCGCCCACACAGTAGTTAATAGGGCCTTTTCACATTCATTAAATTTCATTTCAACTTGGGAAAATGCCTTACTTGCATATGCAATGGTTTTGTGATTCAAATCGTGTTTTTGTGATAACACTGCTGACATACAATGTTCAGAAAAACCTATTTCTATAAAGAAATCCCTGTCCTTTATGGGGTATGCTAAACATGGTGCCTTTACAAGACATTCCTTTAATTTAGCCACTGCATCAGACTGCCCTCTTTCCCATTTCCAGGGAGTATTCAGTTTAAGCAGTTTAGTCAATGGTTGAGTGATTTCTGCATAATTTTCAATGAACTTTCTGTTATAGCCTGTCATCCCTAATACACTTTTTACTCCTTTCACATTTTTAGGATCTTTTAATCTTTGTATGGCCTCTATTTTCTTCCTTTGTGGATTTAGCCCATGTTCAGTCACTTCATGCCCTAGAAAGTTCACTTTTTTCTTGCACCATTGTGCTTTTTGCAAAGATACTTTGGCGCCTGCTTTCTGCAATTGGCCAAGTACATGTCTTATTTCATCAAAATGGCTTTTCAGGCTTTCATTTTTTATCCGGACATCATCCACATAAACTATTGTTCCTCTTTCCGCTGCATCATGCATGGCCTTTCTCAAAAATATGCCAAATTCACTCCCACTATTGATGTACACGAATGGAGCTCTACGCCAGGCATATTGAGTCCTGTCAAATGTAAATGAAAATAAGTGTTGTATCTCCTCTGCCAATGGCACGCACCAATAACCAGAGGTGAGATCTAATGTGGTAAATACATTTGAACCATGTATCTGAGCTAGGCCCTGATCAATAAATGGCAGTGGCCATCTAGATATTGGTACTCTTTTATTTAACTCTCTTAAGTCTGCACACAGTCGCCATTGACTATTTGGCTTTAACACACCTAAAATAGGCATATTGGATGTGCTATGAATGGGCCTGATTATTCCCCGTGATTCCAAATGTTTTATAATCTCTGCCAATGATTCTAAACATGCCAGCGGTAGTCTATACTGGCGTACAAACACTGGATTTCTGCTACAACCTTCTGGTAGTGTGGCCACATGTAAATCAGTTAAACCACAATCATAAGCATCTTTTGCAAATACATCCTTAAACTCCATAAATATTTTCCTCAGGTCGTCCCTATCCTTATCGCTGTCACATGCATCCGCTAAGGAGATCTGCTCTTCTACCATTTTGGAAAATTCTGGAAAATCTTCTGGTAAGGGAATCTCAGCGCTTTCCTCTAACTGTGTGGCTGTGTCTTTTTGTAAAGCTGCCACTTTTAAATATTTTGGCATATCAGCTTCCACTTCAATGGGCTGGTTTTCTGTTTCATTTTCATTTAAATTAAGTATTATGCAATCCTCTTGATGGCAGCACACTGTCTCATTTGAATCATAAGGATACACGGAATGAATTTTAAATATTCCTTTGGGCTGAGAGTCCAGGTGTTCTGGCAACTCGCCCTTGGCATCTACATATTTTTCAGGAATATTCCCAATCACCATGTTATTTAAATCTGCCGTATAATGTGACTTTTGTATGGCCATTCCTAATGGGGAGTTTTCCTCTAAATGAATATCCTGACAACCTTTATTATTTACCATGATTTTTACAGATCCCTCACCAATGTCTACCAATGGAATGTATTCATAATCCAGGCCTTGCTGTTTTATGGATTCATTCAGGCATACAAATGCATCAGAGCCTTTCATCTGCTGTCCATTTTTGCATTTCAGTGTTATTGCAAACTGTTTTGTAAATGCAGGAATAATAGTATTTTTCCTCATTTGTAATTCGACTGCATAAGGAACCAGTTGTGCACAATGATAAGCCCTTCTTTTGTCTTCAAATTCAGGTGCCGGACCACCTAGGCGTGACCATATTTTTTGATTAAGGAAATCTAACACCATACACATTCTGTGCATGATGTCATTGCCCATGTAAAATTCATTTTGTGCTCCACTCACTATCCATACATTATGGTAAATTATTTTCTACCCAATGCTAATTTTAAGCATGCATCTGCCTGCAATTCGGTTTTCAAAGTCTGGACTGTCCAACCCAGAAACATATTGGTTTTTAATCCTAAATTTCGGGATTTCTTCCCTCTCCATAATTTTTTGCAACAATTTCTCATTAATGAAACTCCTTTCATGTTCAAGTGCTAAAGTGGCTTTTATTGTTTTAAGATAATCATTTATACCAACATGAACCCATGGTTGCTCATCTTCCATGTGTATTTCTGCCAGAGTGGTAATGTGTTTTTCTGAATCTGTTTTAGGAGCAATATTCTGTTTGCATGTTTTCTCTTTTAAATAGAAACATAATGTGTGCTAATCTATGGCAGTCTGCCAATCTTTCCTTGGGTCCAAGTTTATTTGTACAGGTAGTTTTTCATTGTCGCTCTGCATTTTGTCTTGACACATTAATATAACAGTGACACTAGGTATGCAGATATACCTCCACAGCATCATTTGTTTTGGCAACGGTGTGACATTCATTTATATTGCTGTTTTGTGATTTTAGTTTCTTAGGCCTCAATGGTTTTTTGGTTAAGGACCACAGCACTCCATTCACCCCATCTATGAGAGGAGACAATCTTTTCAGGCAATCTGTCCCCATCAGAAATGGAATTTCACAAATAGATGTGATCAATACCTCTTGTTTCATTCTGTGCTTTCCTATTTTTATGTCAACCTCAGTTACACCTATGATGGGCACCTCCTCCCCATTAAAGTTATGCACTGGGCCTTGATTTGCCTTCACTGTGATCTGACTCTGTGGAGGCCTCCCTTCATTGATACTCTTTACCAGCTCCTTGGACATAATTGTGGCCTGTGCGCCAGTGTCAATCATAGCGAAGGTGTGGCATTTTTCTTCTACAGTGATGGGTGCATAATATCTGTCCTCAACTTCCTCTAATACACATAAGAAATGTGAATTCTTACTGATTTCAGGGCTCACCTTTCTCAGGTCTTTTTCACTTTTGGCTAAGCACATTGGTAAATGAAAAGACATTTTTCCCTCCTTTTTACCCATTTCTGTGCGAGATATTTTATTCATTTCTCCATGTTCAGAGGTTTTTTGGAGTGTGGCCACTGTTCGCCCATCCATCTGGGTAACATCAGAGACCACATTACAACCTTCCAACTGAACATGTGTAACAACATCATTCAGCAATTTGTCATTTTTTAATTCTGTGCATTTGTGATCATTTAGTGTAATACCAGCCCTTTCAGCCTCTTCAAAAATATGTGGCTCAAAGAATTCTTCAGGTGATTGACTTGTACCCTCCTTGTGAGTATTTCCTTTTTCTGTCTGTGTTTGGTCATTGTTTTGCTTGCCCAGGGAAGGAGCTATGGCATCCCCACTTACTCCCTGTTCACTGGTATTCCCCATGCATGAGTCATTTTTCTTAAATCTGTTCCTTTGTTCTTTTGGAATTCCTAATGTTTCTTTTTCATTTGTGCAAATCTTTACTGTTTTATTTAGCTCTAAGTTAAACCGTACCTCTTTTTTAGAAGTATTTGCACTTTCTATCACAATTTCATTTACTGGTACTTTCATTTTTAATCCATTAGGCATCTCAGAGTCGTTATGCAAAATTATATCAGAGCAATCTGTCATTTTGGCACTGCAGTTATCATGAGTACTTAGTCACTTTTCGGAAGCCCCCCGGTCATTGCTATGGCCATCAGCCCCCTCTTTGGAAGGTTGTTTTTGCGCTGTATAGAGCTTTCCTATTTGCTCAGCTAACATTTTCACTTGGGCCTCAAGGCACTGGAACCTTTCCATCTCTCTAGGATCCTCTTTCTGTGGCCTAGGTCGATATTGGTTGTTTTCCCCCTGATTGGATCTATTATGATACCTCTCAGGTGATTGATGTCGGTTGGGATGGTTTCTGAACTCTTGATTCATTTGTGGAGGGGAGCGGGTTGCACCCATCCTTTGATTATAGTCCCCTGGTGGGGAATCATTGTACTGGCGTGGACTGTAGTTCACGTTTTGCCTCATGTCCTGTCTCTCAGATTGTGGGTACTGGCCCCTATGTTGATTTCCATTATCAGTAAATCGATCCACATATCGGGGCCTATCCTGATTACCATATATCATGGTGTTGGGATCAAACCTACTCTGTGTCCCCAATGACTGGTAGGGACCATCATTTCTTTGATCTTGATTTTGTCACTGGTTATTGTTCATACCTGCCAAATCAGGCCGATATCCTACCCGGGGTCTATCCCCTAAATACCTAGGGCTGATGTAGCTCTCTCTATTACTAGGATCATGTGTTTGGAACATTGGTACAGGAAATGGCGATCTTTGTTGATTACCCCTTTGTTCAGGTGTCACATTATTTTTACCTTGACTTTGAGCAGACTCAAGGGACATTTTGGCTGACCTGATTTCCATTACTGTGGCTGAGGGTTCTTTAGATTTAGGCCTGGTATCTTTCATTTTATCACTTTCTCTACCCTGACAATAGAGTACCTCATATAGCTTTGTGCTTTGATGTACAATCCATTCAAGGGACTTGTCACGGTCAAATTCACGGACCAATTGGGATATGATGTCTTTCTGTAGCCCATAGAAGTATGCAGTTTTAAACTCATTGGAATTTGAGTCAAAAGATACATCAAAGCGAGAGAATGCTCTTTTTAAGTCTTGTAAAAATTGGCGAGGGGATGTATTAGGTCCAGCAGTAATTGTGTACGCGACTTTCTTTGCCTCCTGCAATGACTGAAAAGGAGAAAAATGACGCCTAATTTCTTTTTCAAACTCCAGCCATGTCATATTCTGCTGTTCATTTAATCCCCTTATGATGCTGGCCGTCGGGGCATCTAAAGTTAAATGAAAATATTGTCTGTACTGTTCCCTAGGTATCTGGAGTGCTTTAAAAATGTCATGCACCGCTTCTAAGTGATCCTCAATGCAGCATTCACCTCCCTTTTTAAATGGTTTGATCAGGGCTTTAATGGATTTCATTATTTTTATGGGGCTACTTGTTGCAATACATGGAATTGCACTATTTTGTGAGTCAATCCTGTTTTCAGGTGGAGATTGGTGACTGCCCCCAATGGGAGTATCAAATCCCCCAAGGGCGCTGCAACCAAGTTCAGTCACCGGCCCAGTCACTGGGGCACTAGCTCTTTGGGCAGAGCTAGAATTCACCTCCACTCCATTGAATGTGGTACCCTGCCGCCTCTCCTGGGACCTGGGAATGCACATTTGCTGTTCTAAGTCCTTACACTTTTTAAGGAGTCTGTTGGCTTCATCATGCAAATAATTATTTTCATCACTCATTTTATTAATCACCTCCTGCATTTCGCACATTTGCATTTGGCATTCATTGAACTCTTTATTTCTCTTGTCTCTTTCTTGGATCATTTTAATCATTTCTTGTTCTGCACTCTGGAGATCACCTTCTTTTTCACAATGTTCTTTTTGTAAAATCTGCATTTCTGAAACAACCTCATCTTTATCCTGCCTAATGTGATCCACTAAGGCTTTTAAGTGTGCCAATTCTTGCTCACTATCTTCAAATTGTTTCTTGCTTTTGGATAACTGAGTATCAAAGTCTCTGCATTTTAATTGCATGTCTTTTTGGCATACATCCAATTCTGCTCTCAACATTTCCTGATTTTTACTTGCCCCCTCTAATTCAGTCTTTAACCTGTTAATTAGCTGAGTATCATTCTCTTGCATTCGCAGGGACTTGTTTAAAATAAACCATATTTTGCCGCATAGCCGTATTAAACAGTCTTTCTCTGCACTTTTATCGGCTGCATTCAATAATCTTGTAAGGCAGACCTGAATTATGCTGCCTTCTGCAAAAATATTGTCTAGTTTTTCTTTCTGCACCTCACCCTGAATGCGGTTACTCCATTCTAACGTGCTATTCGAAGACCAATTCCCATGTGCAAATAACTTTGCCTCTAAATATTGCACTAGATCTGAGAATGTGGTTTCCCTTTGTGACATTCTGAAATTCGTTTTTAGTGGCACACTGCTATTATAAAATGGGTTCCCTTTAATGTGCAAATGGCAGTGTGAGACACACTTGCCATGCCCAGTAGGTACTCTATGATCACTTTCCCGGCCTGCAACGCACCATAAATATGTAGGGTATTTTGTGGAGATTTGGGGCCTGACGGTATTTTCTTACCGCCGAAATATAACTTAGCAACAATCACTCCTTGTATTCAGATTGGGCCATGTACAACAATAATACAGTGAACATGCATTATTTCAGCACCCAGGCATGCATATTTGGTATGCGTGGGTGGTAGGCGCGGTTGGTGGTATTTTGGTGAGCATAATTCCCTTGTTTTATTTGTGGCCCCAATGTCCAAAATCCCTTATCTTTGCTTAGATTTTTCGTGTAATCACTAGAGAGACCTCAGACCTACATTTTAGGAATACCACATTTTTCAGTGTTAGTGTGCCACCATGGGCGATCTCACTGACTTATTTACGACAGAGAGCTATATATGGTAATCTTGTGGTAATTTCCACTACCTTATATACGGTAGGGAGCTATGTTCAGAGAGTCTCTCTTTCCGTTGACTCATGTACCTCCAACGAGCTATGCTACAGTCACTCACAACTGTTCATACTGAATCTGACATGCACACATCTGTCTTAAAATGACCATTACACTGTTTAAAATCTCCCCACATCATCAGCATTGTAATGGTAAATAGTAAATACACCACCTGTCTGTTTTCAAATATTTTTCTGTATTATAAAAGTTG
Source organism: Ambystoma mexicanum (assembly GCF_040938575.1). Lineage (NCBI taxonomy): Eukaryota > Metazoa > Chordata > Amphibia > Caudata > Ambystomatidae > Ambystoma > Ambystoma mexicanum. The sequence continues at coordinate 359,783,345 of NC_090940.1, forward strand.
CAATTAAACACGATCTCATTCTTTACAGAAATAAATAAAATGGTACAGTAAAAGCATTGTCTATGACACACTGCAAAGAGAGTGGCGGAGAACAGAACTCAAATTGCAACATTAGCATTTGATTAAGGCATGCACAGGAATCCTACACTGACTGCATATTACCGTACACACTCAGCTCCCACACTTCTGTAATTACCTTATCTTTTTAGTTGTTCTCTTTGGCTGTTCTCTTTGTGAATGTGGCTCCCTTGAAGATTAACTCCAGTAAAAAGGAACGCTTGCCTTCTCAAACCGGGGTCATTGCCTGGAATTCTCAGCTTTTGCAGATAGGAACGCCTCAGCCAGTGGAAAGGTCCTTCTTTCAGCTCTCCCCAATCTCGACCGCCTTTCTCCTTTCTCAAAAACCCCCCAGCAAAAGCCTGATCACTCCCTCTAGCATGATACTTGCTATGACGCTGCTCCAATCAGAATTAATCACGCCATCTCCTCCTTCTCTACACAATGGCTCATTTTTATGGTAATACTTTGTAACCAACTGATTTCCTGTAGTTATGTGGACAGGGCAGCAGAGAGAACAGAAAAAAAAATGGATGTGCGTTTAAAAGTTCACTTTCAGAATAGGCCTAATTCTGCAGTGGAGACACATTTTTATTAGTGGATTATGTTTCATTAGTCATGTTAGTTGTCAGTAAGGTTAGTTATTATTTTCAAATGTGTCTCTCGCACCATAGGCATTTCAGGTGAAAAATAGTGTGCATTTTTGGGTGTGCACATGTGCTTTTAACTGTAAAAATAGATTTGCATCTTATATGTTAAAATCGTTTTTGACGGAATGGCCTGTCTTTCCTTGTTAATCTGGTAACACATATAGCAATGCACCGCACCCTTGTGGTGGTGCTGCAAAAAAAAAAAAATTGCTACCTGTGCAGTAGTGCTGTACTCTGTGCTGTTTGCTACCTATGTAGTAGTGCTGTACTCTGTGCTGTTTGCTACCTGTGCAGTAGTGCTGTACTCTGTGCTGTTTGCTACCTGTGCAGTAGTGCTGTACTCTGTGCTGTAACATGCCAAATATCCTTACAACCACAAGGGTGCACTGAGAGTGCAAGTATTTATAGCAGGGCATTGAAAGAGCAGCTCAATACTCTTGAGTTGCCTACTACTTGCACACTACTACAGTATGTAGATGATCTCCTCTTGGTTGCTGATTCTGAGAGCACCTGTAAAGAAGGCACCGTGTTGTTGCTTTGTCATCTAGCGAAACATGGCCACAAAGCTTCACTTAAAAAATTCCAATATTGTTGTCAGGAGGTCGCCTATTTAGGCTATCTCCTGTCAAAGGAGGGAAGACGCTTGACACCTGAACAAATAAAGACTATTTCTGGCATGTATGTCCCAAATACACAGAAGGAAGTTAGAGCCCTGATAGGTATGGCTTCTTACTGTAGATTGTGGAACCCTAACTTTTCGTTAACGATTAAACCAATGCTGGCTTTGACAAAGAAGGGAATTTCTTTGCCATTGCCATGGACTTTGGAACACCAGAAAGCATTTGATTTGCTCAAATCCACGCTGTGTTCAGCGCCGGTTTTAGGAACCCCAAATTATGACAAGGCCTTTGTGTTGTATGTGCATGAACGTGATGGATGTGCTTTGGCTGTGTTAACGCAGGAACATGGAGGGAAGAATAGGCCATGCGGCTATTTCTCATCCGCCCTTGATCCTGTTGCATGCGCTTTGCCGAGATGTTTGAGAGCTGTTGCTGCTGCTGCTGCGTCTGTAAAACAGAGTGAGGGAATGGTCCTGGGTCATGCGTTAACCCTAATGGAACCTCACTCTGTAGATATTTTATTGAATAGAACTCAAACGCAACACCTCACTTCTGCACGATTGACAAGATATGAACTAATCTTGTTTGCCCCCCACATTCAAATTCAGAGGTGTTGTGTATTAAATCCGGCTGAACTTTTACCTGTCCCGCAAGATACTGTTGATGGTGACAAAACGTCACACGATTGCCTTTATGTGACAGAACAAGAGACTAAAGGCAGAATCGATCTGAAAGACACTGCTTTTGAATAGCCCACAAGGAAAGATATTTTGTGATGGCTCTTGTTTTAAACTTCCGAACGGTACAACCACGGCTGCTTATGCCGTCACTACTTTAAGCATGATTGTGGAAACCAAAAGAATTATGCAAAATTCCGCGCAGGCCGCAGAAATTATAGCGTTAACTCGAGCTTGTGATCTTTCCGAAGGGCTTACAGTAAAAATATATACCGATAGTCAGTATGCATTTGGGGTGGTCCACAACTTCGGTAGACTTTGGAAAGAACGAGGTTTTTTGACCTTGCACGGACTTCAGCATGGCACTTTAATAGTGCGATTACTTTCAGCACTCCCTGTTCAGTTAGCTATTATAAAATGTTCAGCACATCAAATGTTACAGATGATATAGGAAAAGGGAATGCTTTCGCTGATCAGATAGCTAAACAAATTGCAACTGATTTCAGTTCAGAAATGTACGCTGTAAGAGAAACTGTAAATATTTGCACTTTGGGTGAAAGTATCGATTCTATAAAAGACATTCAAGCAGATGCTACCATAGAGGAAACTAACAGATGGATCGAGGGTGCAGGGAGACTGGATGATGATGGGTGTTGGGTGGACAATATTGAAGGAAAATGGTTACTCCCTGACGCTACATTACAATGATGGTTATTATGGCTCATGGTCCGACACATGTTTGTGCGCGTAAATTGACTAAAATGCTACACAGTGTATGGGCCAATGATAAGATTTCCAAAACTGCGGAGCGCTTTGTCCAAGGGTGCATGGTCTGCTTGCAGCACGATGTAGGAAAAGGTACCTCGACTCCTAGAGGAAGTTTTGCTCCATCTTCTGTTCCGTTTGAGGTTATTCACTTTGATTTTATTGAAATGGAACATTGTAACAATCTTAAATATGAGTTGGTTGTCATTTGTGCCTTTAGTAAGTGGGTTGAGGCCTTCCTGGTTAGAGATGCAATGGCCATAACCACGGCAAAAACTCTGTTGAAAGAATTTTTTCCTAGGTTTGGGCTGCCGAGAGTCATCTGGTCGGATAATGGGCAACACTTTATCGCTACTGTAATCCTACAAATTTGCAAAGGATTGCAGATTGATAAACAGTTCCATTCAGCCAGACATGCCCAAAGTGCCGGATTAGTGGAAAGGCATAAAGGCATTATAAAGAACAAGCTTGCTAAGACGTGCGCTGGCACCAAGCAAAAATGGCCGGACACCTTACCGATCGTGTGGCTGTCGATGAGAACAACCCCTCAAACTAAGACTGGGCTCTCTCCCTTTGAGGTGGTCATGGGGAGACCTGCTGATATTTGGGGTTTGCCAAAAAGCAGTTCATTGCGGGATATAGAAAATGTGCTTCTTTCAGATTACTGTAACCAGTTGACTAAAAATCTGTTTTCAATTTATCACCAGGTGCGAGAGGCATTACCTGTACGGTACGAGGGTCCGGGTCACAGTCTACGACCGGGGGACTGGATCCTCATGAAAGTTTTTGAGAGTTCGTCTTGCCTTGCACCTCGGTGGAGGGGTCCCTACCAAGTCCTGCTAGTCACTCAGACTGCTGTGCGGGTAGCGGGTCGTAAGAACTGGATCCATGTGACACACACCAAACGGATCCCGCAGCCCGTGCCATACGATACAGAAGACACAGAATCCCTTCCCACTGCTGTAACTAGCGTGCCTGAAACAGCAACAACCAACAAGGGAGTATCAGAGACCGCTCCAGAAACCGCAAGGCCAGACAAAACGGCCATCTTGTCTCCGCACTCCCCAACAGTGGAACTTCCGGATCAATCCTTTTCTGAACACATTTCCGTTCACTCACCACCTCCAGGAGGAAGTGACGACATTTTGTTCTCACCAGAAACTGTGAAATATAATTTGCGTCCAAGGAAACAGACGACAGCAGGGTCTGACTGCACGTTTCAGAAAATCGTTTGGGAGCTTGTCTTTTGGCCCGACTGTACGGAAGGATTCTGTTGGCTAAGGGTTGTGGGAAAGACATTAAGAAGACGCGCGACTGGAATCGCCAGCAAACAAACAATTGGTGTTTTTCGATTGAAGACTACAATGCCTGCACCCGCTACCGCTCGTGCCGAACTTTTAGATAAAAATGTGACTAGCAGAGACAATGATCAAGCATGTAAAGGGACCCCCAAAGTGTATTGTTGACTTTTTGTAATAATAACTGGATTTTTAGTAACTGTTGGTTTTGGGTTATGGTATCTGGAGTAAGCATATCCGTTAGAGGACTTTTTACCTATTGAAAACGTATCTGTTATCCCCACGCCTTCCGTGCAATTGCATACTTTATCGCCTAGAGATTCTTCGCATAGACGGAACTATCAGAATAATACTCTTTTGTTAATTATGAATGCCACTCATGCGATTTTAAATAGAACCAATTGCTGGATCTGTTCACATCTACCACAACATGGGGATAAGGGGCTAGGTTGGTATATTCATCCTTTACCTTTGACAACTGCTTGTTATGCTTCTCTTAGAGCACTATTCTTTGGCCGATGGAATGACAGCATCTCACGGAACTTTGATGGTACAAATTTGAATAGTTTTGAAAAGCATGTTTTGATGCCCCTGGGATGCTCGCTTTTTTCCAAATAGAAGAAAGCCAAACGTTGCTTCTGTTAGGCCCTCTGATAGATTGTCTCGTCCTTTTCAGTCTTTAATCTCTTTCAAAATGGCTCCTATAGGCAATAAGGATGCCACGCCTCCATCTTATTCTGTTAACCATAGCCCTGATTCAGTATCCTTCTGGATACAGAGGAATGGAGCACGGTCAATGGGTAGTTTTAGAAAGTGCGCCAACGTTGCGAATTTCACTAGTGAGAACAGACCTCTGTATGTAGGCGAACCTGTCTATTTTGTTTGCGGTGATGTAGCATTTCCATGGTTGCCTAGGGATTGGCAAGGAACCTGCTATTTAGGGATTCTACTACCTTGGGTATTTATTGCCATTACTGCAGAAATTTCGTAAAACTCGTCCATGACGAAGTGTGAAAGGGGATACTCCTGCGCAAACTCTAGGAGATATCATGAAATACTTTGTGCCATTTTTTGGGCAAATTACGAATTCAGAAGATATCAGGGGACTAGCGAGAGTATTGGAGAGAACCATCAATCAGACCACTGACATACTCTATATTACGATCTTAGAACTGAAAGCGATAAGATTGGTGGCTCTTCAGATGGCATTATATGTCATTCTGGCCGAGCGTGGAGGAATATGTAAATTAGTGGGGTCCGCTTGCTGCGTTTACCTATCAGACTCCTCTCCAACGATCTTTAGGGCGATCCAAAATCTACATGTTCTTAGTTCAGAAGTACATGTTCCTGAGGGAAACTGGGAACTTAGTGCATGGTTTTGGGGATGGAAGTTGTTTCCGGCCCTGCTGATTATCTTGGGAAGTTTTCTGTTTCTTTGTTGTTGTATACAGTGTCTCCCTGGTATATGCTCAGTATTAGGGGGGTGTTGCGTGCAAGCAACAAGTATATTAGGGCATAAAATATAGGCCCCAGATAAGGTTTCCAAAGAGTATGTGTTGAAAGAAACTCTAGTGTCTGATCTAATGGCAATAGATATGTCCGACAATGATTCGGGATTTATAGACATTGAAATGTGGAGTTAACCGCAAAACGATTAAACGTAGTTTAGCGCTTGGCATAGGCCAAAAGGAGGGTTTTTTAGAATTGATATAATATTGTTTCGTCCTCATTGTATATGTTGGCCTATGCCCAGTCGCTTTGCGTGGAAATCCGTATTACAAGGTCGTGACCTCAAGTGAATCAAGCCTCCATTTTAGGTTAGAGCCGCCATTTTAGTTTATCGTACAAAGTCACCCTGTAGTCTAAAATGGCTCCCTCTTGTGCTCTTGTTCTTGCTTTAACCTCTCCAACCTCTGTAGGGGAGTTAATGTCCAACCTGCCTTCAGGCTACATGTTAGGGTCATGTAGACCTTGTCCTTCGTTGACCTCGGGATCAGGGGATTACTTGAATCGGCAATGTTAGCCTACAAGTATAAAAGAAAAATAACGCTATCCAAATACGACATGCAAAACATTTGTTTGATGTGTATTAAAGCAATGTGTAAAGAGTGTAACGTTAAAACTAAAGAAAAATAGTGTGTGTAGTAAATATGTTGAAAAAGTAAACCGCATGCACGAGATATGTAAATTAGGAAACGAACCTGGCGCGTCCCTAGCCCAGTATATAATTAACTTGTAAGAGGCTGGACATCATTATAACAAACTGTATAAATATGCTGATGTCCAGCTAGCAAATCCTGCTCACTGCTCACATTGAACCCTGCTGGTGGTCTCTGTGATGTATTGACGGCCAAATAGCTATTTGTGTACTTTGTTCAATACTGTTCAGTTTTGTAATAAGGATTCTGGGAATCTTTACAAGCCTGTGTCGGTGTATTTTCCTTTGAATGGTGTAAAAGCCTGAATATTGTATTTTTATGATTCCACAACATGCCTCGATTGATTGCACATCTAGCAATGTTTTGCTGAGGACAAAAAACAGAACTATTGTCCCATATTGCCCTAGGTAGCAACCCAGAAAAAATGACTTTCGCATTTTGAAGGATATTCATTACTGCTTGAACCAACTGTTCCAAATCTGCCAACAAAGTAGGTGCACTGACGTAGACCAAATGGAAAGCACCAGAGTGTAAAACTACCACATGGGGACTGTTCATCCTTCTCATATATCTTCACAAACTTGCAGAATTCCCTCTCCATTGTAATCAGGCACAGCGCTCCATACCACCTCCACTCCTTTAACATCGAAATTGTTTGCCACATGCCTGTATTGAAAATACTGCTGTAAATCATGGACAAACATATCTCCGAGCACCAACACCCTGATTGGCTGATCCCTATAGTTCCCTTCCCATACTGGATTTGCTGGAAAACCCCGGATGTGGCACGCCCTACCCGTGGACAGCCGCAGTGCCTGAGCGGCACGTAAGTCTTAGCCAGCCCTTCTGCCCTTTCCACATCACTCTCTGTGCCATTTCCTTCATTGGATACCGTTAAGCAGTCACACAACCATCCACCAATCACATCCAAGACCTCTACATCTAACTCTATCATCAGAGTTCTGCACTGCAAATGTACTGTTGATCACTCAGAGTACAAGTCTCATATCATTGGAAAGCACCTACTACAAAAACGACTCTACAAGTCTCCAAGATTTCTACTTAAAGCTGCATTTAAGCACGAGACTCCTGATTTTTCATTGAAAAATCGCACTATTTTTTACTGTCTCCCGCATAACCTATACGTACATGCCAACCCTCCCGATTTAGGCGCAAGACTCCCGATTTCTCATTGAAAAATCACACTATTTTTCCCTTCCCATACTGGATTTGCTGGAAAACCCCGGATGTGGCACGCCCTACCCGTGGACAGCCGCAGTGCCTGAGCGGCAGGTAAGTCTTAGCCAGCCCTTCTGCCCTTTCCACATCACTCTCTGTGCCATTTCCTTCATTGGATACCGTTAAGCAGTCACACAACCATCCACCAATCACATCCAAGACCTCTACATCTAACTCTATCATCAGAGTTCTGCACTGCAAATGTACTGTTGATCACTCAGAGTACAAGTCTCATATCATTGGAAACCACCTACTACAAAAACGACTCTACAAGTCTCCAAGATTTCTACTTAAAGCTGCATTTAAGCACGAGACTCCTGATTTTTCATTGAAAAATCGCACTATTTTTTACTGTCTCCCGCATAACCTATACGTACATGCCAACCCTCCCGATTTAGGCGCAAGACTCCCGATTTCTCATTGAAAAATCACACTATTTTTTACTGTCTCCCTCCTAAGTTAATGCTAATCCAATGCAATCCTACGGGAAAAATACATGTTCCCGATTGCTGTGGTAAAATCTGCCTCTCAGGTGCTCCCGATTTTTGGCATGTCTACCTATAAAATGAACTTATTGACATTTTTTCCATCTACTATAATCAACTGTCACTTCCAAGCCTATGTGCTATCTACAACACACCTTTAAAAAACCAAGTGAATTTCATGCACTTAAAAGTCTACTCTTTTGCAAAGCATGTTGAACTAACATATTGTAAATAAAATATAAAGGCTACACATAGTCAAATGAAATGCATGCATACACTATCTTCACATATGAAACAAGAATACTACCACAAAAAGTATAAAAATCAATGTCTACATTAACATCAGTGCTATAAACTATAAACACACACAATTACTAACTTCTTTCTTTTACTATTGCAGTGAAGACCATTGTCCCATTCTCCTGAAAATCAGCAGCATCTGAACTACAAACAACATATCCGAAGAAACCTGCTCATTCCACAAAAAAAAGAGTAGGTACAATACTACCTTAATATTCTTACTGTTCCTCAAACACACTGTATGGTTCATTCATGTAATATGCGCACCAATAAAGACAGCGATTTCTGAACCATTCTGCCCACAAATCCCCATTTATTAAACAGAGATTAGCAGGCAGAATGGCACACAAATCCCCATATTTTTTGGACCACAAATAACATACTCAACCCTTAGAATGTTAGTACTACAAAACAAAGAACTGTTTTAATTTTATACCATTAGATGTACTGTTAATGCTTCTCCTCACCACTAGCTCACTTTCTACTCTTTTCTGAACCGCAGTTTAGTAACACAAAAATAGAAGAATAGCCTTCCCAACTAATTGTAACTGCCCAATGCACAATCATACACCACCACATACATCTTTCCCATCATACTCAGACACTCATGCACACAGCACACACGCATTGCAGAATGGCCCAACCCATACCTTCTTTTTTTTTCCAACAGACCCCAAAGAATGCCTACCAAAAATCAAGTCTGTAGAAAGCAACGCAGAAATAGAGCAAATGAAAATAAGCATCCATCTCTACCAGAGTTTGTACAATATGATCAAACAAAACAGCTAATTCAGTCATTTAGCGAAACAAAACAAGCACAAGCTTCCAGTACAGGAACTTTGCCTCCTCTATCAAAATGTAAAACAAAACAAAAAATGCTTAACAAGAATGCAGCTACCACAACTGCTAAAACTGCTCTTATAAATCTTGATATACTAGCAAGTAACCATACCAAAAAAGTATTTTAGCAAAAATGTTCTGCTACAGAGTCCTTCAGAATCTGATAAAAACGGGAGACAAATCATGCACAACCCTTCAAACCTACCGTAGAAAATTAATCTTAGAAGATTTAATAGACAGTGCAATCCTTCTCAATAGAAAGTTATTCATTTTAGTGTTAAACAGAATGAAAGCACTAACAAAACTAACTACTAAATTACAAAAAAACTTCTCAATAAACGGAATGTCAACAAAAATAACTTCTTAAATATCTGTGGAGGTGAATGGAGTCACACCATGAGCAGAGAGCCATAGTTTAATGAAGAACCATACAAACAAAACCAAACAAACACAATTGCCATACATAGCAGTGGACGAGGGTATGAAAAAATTAATAATACCATAATGGAACAAGAAATACTGCTTACAAAAATATCCTCAGAAAACTCAGAATTACCTCTCCATTCGACTGAACCAGAAAGTCCAGTATACAAATGGCCATGCACGTCAATGTGTAACATTCACAAAAAATCTTTCAAATCTTTACGCCAGTTCCTCAATCAGTATGTGAAAGGCAAAGACAAAATCAAAATGAAATTGCTGCAAAATATGGATACCTGTCCAGTGCGCAAATACACAGGACTACAAGGACATTTATTTGCCTGCATTTCAGGACCTATTTGCAAAAGCACCTTCCATCATATCAAAATGATATCAACACATCATTCAACTATAAGAAATCTAGTCTATAAATAGTACTACGCTAAAAGTCCTGCTTTAGCACTAGCCAATTTAAATAACACTCTTCTACAGGGTACACCCAAAGACCTACTGGAAGAAATCAACCATATCCAGAAAAAATATTTTGGAAGTGAAAGCCACTTACAAAATGCAATAGCTTTACAACAGACTACCAACAATTCTGCACATGGCAACCTTCTACTACACACATACAAAAAAGAAATACTAAAATGTAAAAGTACATCCACTGAAGTACCAAACTATGTGTGTGTGTTGCCGCAGAAGTTTTTATAAAAGTGACATAAAAACTATAGACGTAACATACAAAATAGAAGACAATGAAGATTCGAAATGGTTTGAATTTGCTCTCTACTTTATAGCAGAAAACAAATACAAAATAACTACTTTGCAGTTACTGCACTACAAAACTTGACAACAACCAAACTCCTTCACATGCTATCACAAATAACTAGGAATTATTCCCACTACCAAAACCCCTCAACAACTCAATTTATATGAGAGCATCATAATTCAAACAGTGCACCCATTTCAAGCAATAATACGCCTTCAAACAAAAACAGCTAAATTACCTCCCTCTGAATTGTTGAAAGGCATTTGTGGCAAAGTAGTTTATTTACCATTAGACCTGAATGGAAATGTGCACACTCTGGGAGTGCAACGTCCAATAAAGCAATCTTTAATTGTCTTAGTAAATGGTGTACCAACAAAAGACAACAAATGTGGGCAACAACTCGTAGACTTATATAAAGTTAGACAAGCCTTGCAATATCTAAAAGACAATAATGAATACTACAAAAAAATAAATATTGAAGAAAACTTAAGGGAAACAACTGAAATAATGCAAGAGTCACCAGAAACTGGTCAATTTGAACTTCTAGATCCTGCTAGAGTATCCAATATTTTAGACAATTATACAATTCATCCATTACACTCTAATGACACCATAGCTGATGCACTAGAAACGTACCAAATGCGACAAACCAAAGGATCACCAATCAGCATATGGGAAAAAAGTTTAGAAGCACATTCTTTTCCTCTACTCTTTCCTACTGGCAAAGGAAGAAGGTACGATGATAGACCCACTCAGATAACAGCATCAGAATACCGCTTGTTACGAATGTATTCTGAAGATCCCAGATTTAGACAAAATGTGGAATACATATTCCACCTACTCTTTGAAAGTGAACTAGCAACTCTATGTTACGGAGTTGCACACATAATGAAATCAGGAACCCACTTCCAAAATATGTCAGTTACGCAGTTAATACAAAAAGTGCAAGAAAAAGATGAGGTTTTACAATCAAGCATTAGAAATCTGTTAGCAAACATGCGTGGTACGAAAGAGTACTGGTTCTGATGTCACAGAGATGTACGTTGTATAAGAAACCTTGGCCCACCCACTTGTTTTTTTACATTAAGTTGTGCAGAATATTCATGGCAAGATTTACATGATTTCCTACGAATATCAAACAAAAACAAAACAAACATAGATATACTAACACCTGGAGAACTTTGCTCTCTAGATCCTGTTAATGTTTCAAGATATTTCCATCATCGTTTCATTGCTGTGCTACACTTTATTTGTAATAAAACTTTTCCTCCCCTCAGAGAAGTGCAACACTTCTTTTGGAGAAAAGAATACCAAGCCAGAGGAGCACCACATATCCACATGCTTTTATGGATTAAAGATGCACCTAAATTTGGTTAAGACAGTGATTCCACTGTTTTACAGTTTATCGAAAAATATGTCACTTGTGAAATTCATTCAAAAGCAACAAATAGTGATCTTCATGCACAAATTGTACAATTTCAAATACACAAATGTGGCAAATATTGTTGTTGCAAATACAAAAACAAAGGGAAATACTACATCAAATGCTGCTTTGGTTTTCCCTAGACCAGTTACAGAAACAGGTGAAGTGATCAACTTCACGTCTTCAGTTAGACATAGTGTTAAATGTAAATCACCTAAGAACACGTATTACATAAAAAAGAACAGAAGAATCAAAATATATCAATGATTACAATGCAATCATTGCCCTCTTATGGAATGCAAACATAGTTGTGCAGTACTTTGCAGACAATTCCACTGCAGTTGCACAATATGTTACAGCCTACTTAACAAAAGCAGAAATATTAGAGCTTCAAGACCTCTGGAATGACCTATCATCAGACAAAACACTATCTCAGAAATTGTACAGCTTAGGCATAAAAATGCTCTCTCTCATAGAGAATGTGGCTCCTATGAAGCTGCAGATCATTTAACCGGTACTGCTTTGTATGGAAAATCTGAAAATATAGTATGGCTAATTCTTGGTCCTGCTAAATCTAGAAAAAGAGTTCTCAAATCATATGAGGACATAGAAACAATAGCCAAAAATGATCCCAACAGCCAAGACATTTTGAAAAACAATTTATTAGACACATTCTACCCGAACAGGAGTACCACTTTGGAAACCATGTGTCTATACCACATAGCCCAAAACCTCAGATAAAAAATAATACAAAACCCGATGAAAAAAAAGGTAGATATAGAGTGACAGATTGTGAAGGCAGTTTAGTGAAACTTACCAAACAAAGCTTAATTAATCATATCAAATTGTCATTAAAAACTCCTCAATAGAAAGAACTATATTACATGTCCCTGCTACAACTTTTTAAACCATGGAGAAAAGAAGAAGTGATACTAGAAAACTATGAGTCCTATGAAGACGCTTTCGAAGCAAATGAAAGCACTATCAAACTATAAACTATAAACTTTACGCAGTACAAAACAATGTTGCACAATTAACAGCAACATGAAGAAGAACTCCAGGCCCAACTAGATAAGGACACTCCTGACAGTAGTCAACCTTCTGTAACAGGAAGTCAAGAACCACTGGGACAGCCACTAATAGGAAATGAGGCAGAATTAGCTATGACAGAAGAAGAGAATACCATGTGTCACTATGAAGAAGAGAAAGAAGACATAACTGTACTACAATCAAAACTGAACAAAGAGTAGCGCACCATTTTTCAAGAAGTAACAAAAGAAATTGCACATGGTGTACAACATGAAAATAAAGAATGTAACTGCCAAAATTACAAACCTATACTTCTATACGTCAGTGGTGAAGCTGGTTGAGGCAAAACATTCTTAATCAAAATCATCAGCAAGTTCCTTCAACAATTGACAAACAACAAACTGTCAGCTGTTGTAACTGCATCCACAGGTTTAGATGCCTACAACATAGGCAGTGTCACTTTACACCGATTACTACTCCTTCCAGTAGAACACCAAAACAAATTAGACTATTACAAACTTTCTTACAGAAGCTGCAATGGAACTACGCAGAGTGTTAAAACAAATGAAAATGCTACTAATAGATGAAGTGAGAATGGTCTCCAACCTAATGTTGGCTTTGATTCACCTCAGATTACAAGAAGTACTTAAAACAAACTACGAAGAGCTCTTTGGAGGAAAACACATTATTGGTTTCGGAGATCTTCTTCAGTTGACACAAGTAACAGGTGAACCTCTTTTTAAAACCTTAGGACACAAACTCTGCCATAAAGCTGTTGGCAGCATAGGAAATGTCAACCTTTGGCAACATTTCCAATACAGAGAATTAACAGAAAACATGTGCCAATCTGCAGACCTCACGCCAATTTTTTAAAAAGTATTAGGGCCTCATTACATGGAAGGCGGTAAGGGTTAACGATCTCCGGTAAGGGTACCGGTGACCGTTATCCCTTACCGCCTTACTTCGGGGTCCCTTTGCGGGACCCGACCTTAACGGCTGGTGTAGACCAGCCGTTAAAGTTGGGACCCGCAAAGGGACCCTGGTGCTAATTACGGTACCGCAATTTGCGGTACCGTAATTATCTCCTTCCCCTTTCCCATTATGCCCTACGGGGCAAAAATGGGAATGGGGAAGGGCCATGGAGAAAGGGGGAATTACCGCCCCGGCAACCTTGGAATGGGGTGGTAATTCCCCTTTCCTCCATGGTGATACCAGTATGGTACCAGCGGCAACCATGGTGCAAATAGCACCATGGTTTACCGCCTACCGTGTAATGAGGCCCTTAGAGTTGGTGTACTATCTCAAGAAGCACAATCAATATTAAAAACCCGGCACATCCATGCACTTTATGGCCATAACTCATGTGCTACTGATATTATGGAACAATTAGCGCACAAAAATGACAATTGTATGTCCTTAATGCCAACTCTTGCAAGTTGTTCCAAATTCAATGAAACAATGTTGAAAAAAGAAATGCAACCAATAATTCAAATTTGCTCCACAGACAAACTGGACGTACATGGTATGACACTACCCATGTGTGAACAAGCCACAACAAGACTAAATACCTTAGAAACGTCTATCTCCAACACAGCTGGTTTGGAGAAAATATTAAAATTATCCTTAAACTGTAGAGTAATGCTTAAACATAACCTTGATGTGGAACAAGGACTAGTTAATGGAGCACTGGGTACAGTTGTTGGCTTTCAAACGTACCCATATGACAACAACATTCAGTTTGTCAATATTCACTTTGACATACTTTCAGAAGTAAAAAGGATAGGGCGCTCAACAGCTCGATTTCTTCTCTTCAAAGACATGTATGTATGCAGAGAACAATTTTCTCTAACTCTAGCATACAAAGTCACCATTCATAAATCACAAGGTCTTACCCTAGACAAAGCATTGATAGATATTGGTAACGCAGTCTTTAAAGAAGGCAAGAGCTACGTAGTACTATCACGCTTACGTACACTTGACGGTCTATTTCTAATCAACTTTGATGCATGTAAAGTAAACGCTGATATGCCTTGCATTTTAGAATACAATAGACTATGTTCACTATACACCCCCCATCTAACATATCCTGTTCCACAAAAAGGAAAACATTGTAAAAGAAAACTAATTCAAACAGAAATGCAACAGGATCTGACTGCAAATCCTCCAAAGAGAGTAAAAGAACGTAATACTTCATCAATTACCACAACCAAAGAACAACCTATTACTCAAAGTAACTCAAATACTTCTTCAAAGAAGAAAGAGAAACTATGAAAAAATGACTTGGACACAGAACTATCTGGTCCATTAACATTTTCAAATATAACTGGTGTAAGTTGCTATGCAAATGTAGCAGTGAATATTCTATTTCAATTGCCACCAATTGCTGACAACATTTACTTACACCGTACAGACCAATTGTGTTTGCAAATGTTAGTACTTCATAGAAATGCAACAAACAATCCTGACAACATGTATAGTGTTCATGGAATAAGACAAGAATTGGACTACTGTGCTGGAATTGTGGAAATTCACTATAAATTCACAAGAAGATCCACAAGAATTTCTAATGTACTTACTACAAGTATTGGAAAACAAAAACATACCTATAAATGGAATTTTCCAGATTTCATACATGTGGGAACATACATGCGCTCTCTGCAACAATGTGACTCAGGAACAAATCCCTAATGAGCGCTTTGTGTATGTATCCATACCTAATTGTGAATCTGTTCCATTTCAGCAACTTGTACAAAATGCAAACCATGGTAGATTATGTACTACCTGCAATTCAGATAATCGCTCCACCTTACTAATACAAACACATAGTAAATACGTAATACTAATGCTTCTATGTTACAATGCAGATGGTACCAAAAACAACTGCAAGTTGACTCGATTCACAAATGGTCAAGTATCAATTGCAAGAAAACCTTCACAACAATAGGTATAATCTACCATACAGGAGCCACAACCAATTCAGGTCACTACACTGCATATATAAAAAAGAAATGTGGATGGTTCAAATGTAATGATAGTAGCATTACTCTAAAGCAGAGATTACCAGCAAATCTTACAAACGCTTATTTATCTTCTTAAAATCAAAATTTTATAACTAATCTGTACTTACACATTAACAAAACTTCAATTAAAAAATTATTAACGGTTAGAATACACCAACAGGTATCTAACTGACCCAAGATTCTATAACGACCAAACAAATAAATGAATACCACTAAATTATAACAAGAAATAAACAGTTAGAATATGCTTACAGGTATCTAACTGCTCCAAAAATCTGCAACAAGCCAACAGATAGAACATTAGCCTTAAACAACAAGTGAACACTGAAAACAAACAAATAGACTGTAGCATAACAAACAAAGTTTTTTTTTAATCCGACATGGATTTTTTCCCACAGACCCAATGATTTGAAAAACAAAAACAGAAACTGACCAAATTGCACAGTGCACTGGTTTGTAAACTACTAAATATGATGGTAAAAAAAAGCTGAAATGTCTATTATGGAATGTAATAAGTCTTTATAAAATACCTACACTAACATGCTCTTTTCTTTTATCACAGAAATTGAAAAAGAATATGTGCTCCATTTACCCAACTCATGAAAAAAATATATCCAATCTCAAAAAATCAAACAGTAAGTATATTCTAATAGAATGCATAAATACTGCTGCATAACAGAACCATTGAAGCAAACATCTAACCATACACCACAATACAAAATGTTCACTTCCATTGATATGTTATACTACAGTGCTTGTTACCAAACTCTACAATCTTAATGACATGACGTAGCCAAAACTTCACTTACTAACTATACAAATAAAACAGTACACAAACTGTAGATTTGCAAACATTTCATAGATATTCGATTCTATGGGTGTGATCTATGGGTGTGATATTCTGCGGTGGTTGTGGCCAGGACCTAGAGTCTTGGGTGTATGGCCTAAACCCTATGGCCTGCGGCCATACACCCAAGACTCTAGGCCCTGCCCACAACCACCTGATAGATATATGATTCTATGTGTGTGATGTATGGGTGTGATATGCTGCGTGGTTGTGACCAGGTGCTAGAGTCTTGGGTGTACGGCCTACGGCCTGCGGCCATGCCCCCAAGACTCTAGGCCCTGGCCACAACCACCACAGTACATCACATCCATGGTGGTTTATAACTCCAGTACTTATAACTTCGGTCTTGGGTGTATGGCCTACGGCCTAAGGCCTTCGGCCATGCACCCAAGACTCTAGGCCATGGCCACAACCACTGCAGCATATCACACCCATAGAATCAAACATTTTAACTGCGGCATATGGTCAATTATGTCCGCTGACACCGCGTATGTCCTTAGAACAGTTTCAACTTGCCTGTGCACAGCACGGACGGGAATAGTATTCTTAGGACATCCCTCATTTTCACTAATTTCGAACATCCCGGACAACACGGGCATGGCGAATACATCAGCTGCAACTGCCACCTAAACCAAAACAGTATTTCACCCATCTCTTAATCCCCAAACCTCCCCAAGCACTCTTGCACACCAAAACACTCCCCAGAACTGCATTTCTCCTCTGTTCTCCGCCGCACTGTCGGCGGATCCAAGATGGCGGGCGCATCGGAACAATCTGACGCAAATCACGGCTCTCTCCAGCCAATCGGCGGACACATTGCGTGTCCGCGGACATGACGCCAGCTGATTAGCCAATCGGTGTCCTGTCTGCGGAGCAAACAGGTAAGTGTGTCCGTGGAGCGGACATAGATATCACTAATTTTTTTAGACCTACTTTTTTATTGTTTTAAAAAAAAACAACTGGACGGATTTTCACCAAATTTACAAAAGCATGCATTCGGAATAAGCCGCTGCTCCTGCCACAATTTTGGTGAAAATCCGTCCAGCGGTTTGGGCTGTAGGCGTACGCAAAGTTTTTCCCCCATTCAGTGTATGGGAAAAAAAGAAATTTTGAGACCCCCCCTATAACTTTGCCCCCACTGGACCAAACCTCACCAAACTTTGCAAAAAAAATCAGAGTGGGCCATATACTTTTTTTTTGCAAAGTTTGGTGAGGAATCGTCCAGCAGGAGCGAAGTTATAAGCCACCCAAAAAGTGCTCTTCCTATGGGATTAGCAACTTTGTGTAATACACATATTACTACTGTGGTGGTTGTGCCTATATAGTGCTATATAACAAGTACATACTGTCAACAAATAAAACTCACCCTGACCCCCCTGCAATCAAAGGGATGTCCATGGACACCAAAATACACAGTGAACTCGGCAGCATTTCCTAACAATTTTTCACCTATAAAAACAGCTCCACATTACCTTCATTCCACTTCCCTACCATTCATACACATTCTTCCAGCCATCAAATAACCCCAAATGTATTTTCTAAGCTGTTTAACCTGCCCAGCCTTTTTCAACCTACAAAAACAGCCCCATATCATCTGTTTTCCACTCCCCCACCCTTTTGAGCCCTCCTTCCACCATCAAATTATCGAAAATGTGTTTTCCAGACCTTTTCCCCACTGCGCTGTCCCCGGACACTGGCGACTGTCCGCAAATCCAAAATGGCGGGCGCTTCCAAAAATATGACTGACCTTATGGCTTTTCACCATCAAATCAACATGCGTGTCCGATGTCCGAGGACCTCATGCCACCCTCTTGGCCAAGCGGAGGCCCCTACGCAGAGCAAACAGGGAAGTGAGTCCTTGGACCGAATCCAGATATCACTATTGCTTTAACATACTTTTTCATCGTTTTCAAAAAGACAGTTGAATGGACTTACACCAAATTTACAAAAGCACGCTAGCCGGACCAAGCTAACACTCCTGCCGCAAATTTGGTGAAAATCCATCCTGTGGTTTATGCTGTAAGTGGGAGCAAACCTTTGCGTCTATGGTAAAAAAAATAAACATTTGGGACCCCACCTGTTACTTTGCCCCTCCTTGACAAGACCTCCCCAAACAAGATCGATGTGACGGGTCCATACACTTTATTTGCAATGTTTCGTGAGCACTCGTCAGGGAGGGTGAAGCTATAAGCCACCCAAAAAGTGCTCTTCCTATGGGTTGATCAACGTAACCATAACTACAGGGCCTCTACTGCAGGCCCTGTAATATACATATTCAAAGGAAAACACTTTGGTGGCAAGGACGTTAAGGTGAGAACTCGACGCAACAAAACTGCCAAAATTCAGCTAAAGCCACCTTAACTATGCACCCCCCCGTTGCGCAGCCTATGACCACAATGATGACAACAGTTTACAGTGGTCTCTTATTATGTTAAAATATACAGTGGGCACGGCCAAATGTTATTGCCACTGGCCATGGCCGGTTAGTGTTGTAATCTAATCAGTGATTCCACCAGTGATGTCATAGAGGATGTAATTAGTGACATCATCAGGAATGTTGACTCTGATGTCATCATTGTGGTGATATTGTGGTTACATCACTAATACCATCAGGTATGATTTCACTGATGACATCACTAATAACATCATGATTATTTAAATGATGGCATCAGGCATAACACCACCATAGATACTTGCACATGTTTAGACCCCCCTTACTTTTCTGCAATTGAGATTTTATAATATAACATTACTACATTGTTAGAAAAATTCAGCATCTACACATACATCATATTACATCTTGTGAAGCTTTCATTTGTAGTAGTTTGGTAAATAATTATATCTAAACTATAAGTATGAAGGAGTCTTAGGTAGAGGAGACTCCCAGTCCCAGGAGTCGTATCCCACCATCCAGGTCGAGATTAAATGGAGTAGGGGAGTAAAATGGCAATAGAGGACAAACTGTGTCCAAGAGCAGGGGTAGAAGCTGGGTGCATTGATGTCATTGCAAAAAACGTGGAGTCCAGCATAGAAACAGCACCGGTCGCTGGTGAGTGGAGAGCTGATGTCACCAGTGATGTCATCCGTGATGTCATCTTTTATGTCATCATTGCACACATAGGCTGCGCAACAGTGGGGGTGAAGTTAGGTTGGCTTAAGCTGAATATATATATGTATTAAAGAATAAAAACGTTAGTTGCAGGGTGAGAACTTAATGGAACAAAACACCTGCAATACTGCTAAAGCCACCTTAACTTCATGCCCCTGTTGTGCAGCCTATGACCACAATGATGACATGGCAGATGACATCACTGGTGACAACACTACTTACATTGTATATAAGAGATTACATAAATAATGTTGCAAATTATTTAATATATAAGTTATCTGACAAAAGCTTTGATTATCTTAATAACCATTTAGGATGTGGACCTAGCCAAGATGAAGGCTGTGGACACTGGCCATCACCAAAGGCCATAACTAGTGGTCATTTAGTGTTGTAAAATGTATAGCGGGCAGGGTGGAAAGCCATACCTAGTGTTCCATTACTGTTTTTCAATATACAGTGGGCAAGGTGGAGAGTTGTATCCACTGGCCATAGCTGAAGGCCATGGCTAGTGCCCATTAATATGTTGTAAAATATACAGTGGGCACGGATGAAGGCCATAGCTTGTGGCACATTAGTATTTTAAAATATACAGTAGGCATAATCGAAAGATGTAGACACTAGCCATGGTCAAAGGCCATGGCTAGTAGCCCACATGTTAGAATAATATAGTGGCCACACCTGAAGGCCTTGGCCACTGTCCAGTATTGTGCTGAAGGCCATGGCTAGTGGCTCGTTAGTGTATATAGTACATAGTGGACACGGCTGAAAGCTGTAGCCATTTGTGAAAGATGAAGGCTGTGGTCAGTGTCCATTCCTGAAGACCATGACTACTGGCCCATTAATGTGTTAACATATAGTGGGAATTGCACACTGACCATGACTGAATGCCATGCGTAGTGCTGGTTAAAGTTGTAAGTAATGAAATTAGTGATGTCATCAGTGATGTCATCAGTGTGATCACAGGCTTCACAATAGGGAGCGCAAAGTTAAGGTGGCTTTAGCTGAATTTCAGGGGTTTTGTTGCGTTGAGTTCTCAGCTTAACGCCCCTGCAACTAAAGTTTTTTCCTTGAATTTCAAAGGTGTTGTTACAATGTATTGCTCACCTTAACATCCCTGCAACTAAAGTTGTTTCCTTGAATATTTTCACACATGGCCACTAGCCATGGACTTCAGCCTTGACCACTTTCTATTTCACAACAGTACCAGACCATTAGCCATGGCCTTCAGCACAAAGACATTCATCAATCACAAACTGATTATTACCTGTTTCAACAGTGGTATTGTTATGTATAAAAGATTTCAGACTTTGAAAACACACATTAGTTTTAGGCAATGCACAGTGAGATTAAATGATGTCCCAAGGATCACACGTTTTGGTTAAGCGGCGTGCTACAAGTCCCTTGTATTATGGTTGGTCTCTTGGTTACTGTTGTGATACATTGCACAACCCCAAATAACCACATTTAAGAGCTTTGAAAAGTATGTTTGAGCTTATATTACATTATAGGGTGGCAATAGCCACCCTATAGTTAAGGTGAGTCATAGGCACATAGGAACGTCTCAAAATTCTATTGTTAATAAGTTTTGATTTGAGTAACCGATTTGACAGAAATTTCAAAAGTGATTGAAAGTCTGTGCCACCCCCAACCCCTCGACTGCAAAGATTTGTTAAACAATAGGGAAGTTATTAAGCATAAAAACATTTTTTTTCTCCAAAAGTGCTGCATACTTCACATTCATTTACACATAGACAAAAAGGGTGAATTTTTTCCAAAGTGCACGGGCCAAACAGCTGGAAGAATTTGGACCAGGTCTGAAACAACTTGACCTTGACATGTTCAAAAGAGTGCTTTGCTTGGTTTGGGGTTATTACGTGGAGTGGTTATTTAAATATTAGATGGAGAAGGGGGTGCCCCTTTCCCACCAAAAAATAGAGATCTCTCCCACGGTACATTATATGGATCATAGTTTTCATAAATGAAATGACCGCCATCTTGTTTTTCTCTCAATGCAAGAGATATTTGCGTCTACTGCTGAGGATATGGGAAAATGAAACAAAGGAAAAAAGCTATTTGCAGGTCCAAGAACATGGAAATGCCAACAGGCTAGAGGTGAGGGGGCTAGAGGGAAGCAAGTGAAATTTTGGAGTTGGAGGGGTTCTTGGGACTGAGTTTGCAGCACAAAGCTTTCCATAGCCTCGGCTATTGCCGACATCTGAAAGCAAACTGTGACACAGAAACAGTCTGTGTTCTGGGGACAAAGGATAGGGCAGGGGAGGTGAGGAGGCCATCTGGAGAGTGGGGGGGGGGAGCTCGCACAGATGAGGGGGCACTTGATGAGGTGCTTGGGGGGGCAGGGAAGCATTTATTTTTCCAGCCATTTTGCCAATATTAAAGGCTATATTCGAGCCTACAGGGTTATATTTTGTTCGGTATCCGCGGTTACATTTCTAAAAACACTTTTTTTAAAGATATTTTTATAGCTATAGTCACATCTGGGATGAAAAATCAAGGGCCTTGGGCCCAGTCACGCGATTGCCATCCAGGTCTCCCATCCATGGAATAACCAGGACAGACTCTGTTTAGCTTCAGAGGGAGGAAGGGGGCCAGCCACCTCAGGCCATGTTGCCAAACAAAATAACCTAATTTACAAGACCACTTAGAGGAATGGATCAGCCCTTTCCTTGCTTTGAAGCTAAGCAGGGTCAATGCCAGTTACTGCATGGCTGGGAGACCGAATAGGCATCTGAATTATTATTATTTTTCTTAAACCATGCTACTGTCTGTCCTTGAACATTTTACACTCAGAGACCATTTTTTGCATTTTGCTGGATTGGATTCTGGCTTTTGTATTCTCCCAGTCAATAATAAAAAAGAAATAGATCTTTTTACAGCAACTGTGGGGTTCCCATCCCTGCAGTAACTGGGAGTAACCCTGCTTAACTTCAAAGTGAGGAAGGGGTCAGCCCCTAAGGCTATGTTGCCTAATATACGAGCAGTCCTTACAAGACCACTTAGAAAAACATAGCCTAAGGGGGCTGGTCCCTTCCTCGCTTTGAAACTAAGCAGAGTCTGTTCCGGTTACCTCATGGATGGCAGATAGTCCACAGTCCTGAATGCTGCGTGTTTTCTTAGTTTTAAATATATCATAGCACACAGCAACCCTTTTTAAATATGTGCTATTGTCAATCTTTGAACGTTTTGTAGTCAGAGACCTTTTTTTGCCTTTTGATGAATTGCATTCTGGTATTTGTAGTCTCACAGTGAAGACGGGGGGGGCATAATGCCACAATTGTACACTTTTGCCTAACATAGTTCTATAAGGATTCATATATTTGAGTGGCACTATGGTATGTGTACTTTTCAAGTTAGCTTTATAAAGCAGAGTATTGTTGAAAGTCAGACATGGGGGTGAGGAGGGGAAATGATGAGAGGGCAAGTAAGTCATGAGCATTTGCCCACAATGGGGGAAGAGAGTTTGTAATCCTGGACACTGGTGCAGTTATTTCTCCTTGATTGTGGCTGCTTTACAGGGCAGGAGTAAATAACACATGTGGGTGGACAGCATATATTTTTTTTAAGGGACCATAAGCACTTATTTCATATTGGGATTTTGTTTTCCGTGGAATATTTCACTACAGATTGCTGGGTTTAAAAAGTAAGCAGGTTTTATACTTTTTATACTTTGCCAGCATATTTATGTAGTCATGAAAATGTTTGGAGGAGGAGACAATTTCTTGCTACAGCAGGAAAACCTGACTGGGAACCAGAGTGCGCGCTTTGCTATCATTCTTAACACTATGTTCCAGGAGTCCGGGGCTCAAGAGGCTGCAGCACCAGGACCATCATGCCTTACTATGGAGAGCCATTAACACGGTTTTCCCCCTCCCCTTATCAAGGGTAAGATGTGTGCTTTGGAGGGAGTTGTTTCCTGGTCACCTGCAATTGAAAAAAGTGTGAGAGTACAAGTACCAGAATCCTTAGAGAAATCAATGTGAATTAAACTAAAACACCTGAAAAGGAAATGTATCTAGACACACCTGAAAAGGAAAAGAAACACAGCCTCCCTGATGATTGATGGAGTCAAGAAAACGTTTGGAGGAGAAGACAATTTGTTGCTACTGCAGGAAAACCTGATTGGGAACCAGAGTGTGTGCCTTGCCATCATTCGTAACAACATATTCATTGGAAGATTTCCTCTCTCTGGTTATTTTTCTGGTTTTCATTACTTTTTTTGGACGTCCAATGCTATTTTGTCTTGCACAATTTCTTCTAAGGAGAAGGTCAATTGAACTACATTTGTATATTTCACTTTAAAATATATGGTCACTTACTTTGCGTATATTCATGGGTGCCAGCTTTTGATTTTCGCTATGTGGGCAAAAGTAGCTGGGTGTATGTTATTATTGTAGATGATAATATTTTACCCTTTTCCGTGCTGCTTAAATGCAGTTAGTTGGGGTTGTGCAATGTATCACAACAGTCACTATGAGACTGGCCATAAAACAAAGATGCTTCTAGCACGCTGCTTAACTAAAGTGTGTGATCCTCGGCAAATGTTTTAATCACACAAAGCATTAACTAAAAACATTGGGAGTTCTGAAAGCCTGAAATCTTTTATACACAATAAAAAATAGATATTTTTACAGCTACAGTGACATCAAAGGTGAAACATCATTGGTGAACTGGGTACCTTAAAAATGAGGAAAAGAACAGCCCCCTCAGGCCATGGTGCCTAATAAATGAGGCAAAGCAACCAGACCACTTAGAGCCACACACCCTGAGGGGGCTGGGCTTTTCCTCACTTTGATGCTAAGCAGTACTGTGCGTATGTTCATGGGTGCCAGCTTTTGATTTTTGCTAATGGTGAAGAAAGTACCTGGCCATATGTTATTCTTGCAGCCGGTCATTTTTCCAATTTCCGTGAAGTTTAAGGGCCTGGTTCATTGATTTTGTTTCACGGTTTAAAGTGACTTTACACTGCTGATAAGTTACTTTGCACTTCCACACAAACCCTGATTCATAGAAGAGTGCAAAGTGTCTTTTTGCCGTGCAAGTCATTTTGCACTGTAAAAGTACACTTTGCTTCATCCCGATCCATGAATCAGCGTGTTTGTTGTCAGTGCAAAGTCACTTTGCACCAGTCAAAAGTCACTTTGCATCAGGTAAAACATTACATGAATCAGCTCTAAATGTGGTTAGTTGGGGTTGTCAGTCACCAAGAGACCGGCAATAAAACAAGGGGCTTGGAGCACGGCACAGGACATTTTGGCATAGCCAGTTAGGCGCATGCCATTATGGCACAACCAATTTTCTGCAGCTTCTGCCTGGGTGCACCCAGTTAGACACAGCCAGTTGGGCACAGGGACCTCTGGCGTGAGAGGTCGCAATTGGCACGGCATGAACCTGCAGTCAATTTGCATTTTGTAGCTCTTTGCACAAAGATATTTTGGTGCAAGAGGTTGCATCTGGCATGAACCAGCAGGCACTTTGCTTTTTGTAATATGGATTAAATGTATACAACATTTATTTACTGTAACATTATAAAACAGAATGGAACATGTATTACACCGTCCCTGGGCAGCATAAAAACACATTTGTGCTGAACACTGCCTTCGAGAACCCAGGCCTGCAGGAAGTTGAGACAAAGCACCTAGAAATTTTGCTACAATGATATTGTTGTTTGGATTTTCACAAGTTCCATACTTAGCCTTTTACCATTGGACAAATTAAATTGGAGGCTAACTATTAGCACTAAGCCATTGTGGTGTAGTGGTTGAATGCTGGTCCTTTAACTCTGGCAGACCAGAGATCAAGACTTTATTTTTTTTATTTAAAACAGTATATTTTTGTAAGCACTCTGTATTCTTGACTATGTAGTCTAACAGGCATGCCTTTGATCCATGTGGCCTCCATCATGGAAACGTTCACCCAATCACTGCATGATTTTAAGGTGTTTTGAGCTGCACTACCAAATGGTTAAAATAGTTGCGCATCTTCCATTGCAAGTGAGCCTTTCCTCAAACACAACTTTCTTTGCAGCTCAAGGGAGGGGCTTGCCACACAGTTCCATTATTCCCTTAATATATTGAGCTAATTTTAGACTTTGAAAACAGGGGGGGGGCAAGTAGATATCACTCCTCTCCAGCACCTTAGTCTCACTTTCCCCAGCTGGTAAAAACATATTTTACTTTGTTCACCCCGTCCTCTGATTCTACTTTACATACCTCCTCCTTCAATAACTTACAGATCCCTACGTCCATTCAACCCAAACAAATTGAGGTGCAGGAGAAATCATTAATATAGCCATGTTTACATGTCTTGTATATATTGTTATATGCCAGCAATCCCATTTGTAAGATGATCATTCAGATTTCCTTTTTACTTTGCATTTTGGGACTTGTAGTACAGGACACTTGATGGACAAAACAAAACGACAAGTCACAAAAGGCAACAAAAAAAACAAGAACTGGATGGTAATCTTCCAAATTACATGGAGACATGAACACACACACACACACACACACACACACTGACACTGAAAACTCAAAATCAATGTGTCACGATACTCACATACATACACAAGCCCACACACTTGCGCAGACGCTAACACTAGAATTCACAGAGCAAATGCACACTGCACGCACAATCCCTCACAAACAACTACACACCATGTACACACACAAATGCTCACCTCAAACAAACACACATTGCAAGCATACCTTCTCAGATGACTTGTACACCCTCACACCAAACATTTCACAAGTATTCAAAAAGAGGACTACACCATCTCTGGGCAACATTATTACAAAGAAAAAACTGACATTTAAAAAAAATCACATTCATGCTGAAAGCTACCATCAAAGAATCCTGGCCTGAAGAAGTTGGAGACACATGACTTAACCATTATGCTACAATGATGCTATTGTTTGAATTCTCACACATTTCATACCTAGCATTTTATCATCGAACATATTAAATTATAGGCAACGTATGAAATGGATGCATCATGAAGCACTAAGCCATTGTGGCTTAGTGGTTAAATGCTGGGCCTCGAACTCTGGCAGGCCAGTGTTGAAGGCTGTTTAAAAAAAAAAATTCAAACTAATTTAATTTAATTAAAAGAAAAGTAACACAACTGTGAGGTGACGAGTTTTGTTGCAGTATAGTCCTGTGATCTTATTTGGCATGAGGGTATTTAGATGTGGCCGCAATGTCCAAACATCCCTTTACGCCAAAATAACGTTGCCGGAATGGCTTTCGTGACAAAAAGGGCGCACCAAAATGGGCACTGCAGCTGAATGGCCGCACCAAATTGGCCTGCACCAAAATGATGGCGCCGAAAGGGTTGCGCTGCTTGGAGCTCGCTGCTTAACCAAAGTGTGTGCTCCATGGCAAATAATTTAATCTCACTGCACATGCCTAAAATATTGTGAGTTCTCAAAGCCTGCAATTTGAAGGCCATGGCTAAAGGTCTTGAAGCATTTTAAAACGGGGAGTGGGCTCGGCCAAAGGCCATGCTAGTTGTCTGGAAGCATTCTAAAAATCTATGGAATAACAAAAATTGTAACAAAATCTTTGAAATTCAAGGAAAAAACTTTAGTTGCAGGGATGTTAAGGTGAGCAATACATTGTAAGAAAACCTTTGAAATTCAAGGAAACATATTTAGTTGAAGAGGCTTTAAGGTGAGAACTTAACACAACAAAACCCCTGAAATTCAGCTAAAGCCACCTTAACCTCTCGCCCCTGTTGCGCAGCATGTGACCACAATGATGACATCACAGATCACATCACTGATGACATCACTAATTACATGTTGCATGAGAACACTAATGACATTACAAATCACATCACTGATGCTATAACTGGTGACAACACTAATTACATAGTATGTAACAGATTACATCAATAAAGGAATTAGACATAAGGGGCCTCATTACGACCCTGGCGGAAAGTGACTGACCGGACCGCAACAGCGTAAATAGCGTTTCCGCCATTGCACGAAGGAGCAAAGTGCGGCTAATCACGACCCATCGGGCACGAGCATTACGCCATGGCGGAATCCGAAAGGCTGCGATGGCGGAAATGACCCCAAAACGGCCCTTACCGCCGCCGTACGCTGCACCAGGTGCAATACCGCCACCCATCTTAGCGGTCACCGTAATGAGCGGTCACCGTAACGAGCGGGCACCGCAAATTACGGCCACCGTAAATATACGGAAACGGAAGTAAAAGCATGTGGCCGGAACGGGAAAAAGCACGCCGCACAACTATAAAAACCGAATCCCAACACAACCATTAAAAATTCGACCCTGACACACATCCCAACCCGTTAGCAACCCCAGTTAAAAAAATAAATATGGGAAAGGTAGCCAAGAAAGCGTGTGACCGCAAGCGGCAGGTACACTTCTCCCGAGAGGAACTGACCGTGCTCACCGAGACCCTCCAGGAAAATGCCGCCGTCGTCTTCTCCAGTCAAATGACCAGGACGGCCCTTGCCAACAAGAAGGCCATATGGGCCCTGGTGGCACAGCGCGTAAGTGCGGTGGGGACAACACCCCGCACGCCACAGCAATGTCGCAAGCGGTGGGACGACCTGCGGATCCGCGTACGCAGCATACTTTCTGCGAACAGGAACATCGCCACAGCTACCGGGGGGGGTTCAGAGTCGCCCATCAAGTTGACCCCCTGGGAGGATATCTGCGCCTCCACCATAGGAATGGAGAGCATAGAGGGAGTCGGAGGGATGGAGAAAGGAGTGCCGACATCCGGAGAATCAGGTAGGTTGGCCAAGAGAAACAATGCGAAATCCACAAACCACGAACATGTGCAGTACCATGTGACCCCATAGTGCAATACATACTTTGCCCTGACAGCGCCCTCTAAAAGTCAGAATGAATAAACAAATCAATCAAGATGCCATAAACAACCCCTACATGTGCAGCATGCACCCCCTAACTGCAGGCAGCCAAATGAATGCATCCTCAATCCACACGAAAATGAGACCACCTCCAAGGCCCAGTCCCAAATCAGCCTCATGTACCACCCCAATGCATTTGATACGTTGCCATTCCAAATCCGACAGACCCATAACTAACGCTCGCCCCTCTTTACTCCACCACAGGGTCCGATACCAACGACGAGCTGCAGGACACCCCTACCAGCACGCCTGCAAAGAGGGCCAGGACCAACGTCCCAAGAGCCTCCACCTCAGGTGCAAGGATCAAGACACGGCAGCAGCAGGAATCAAGTGGCAGCACACTGGAGGGGACTGCAACAGGCACCCCAGCAGCCAGCAAGTCCACAACCCCAGCACCACAGGTCCCCCCAAAGAACGTATCTGATGGCACTGCCTCTGGTGGTAGCAGCACCATAGGTGACACAGCTGTCATGCCAGCATGCTCCGACACGGAAAACAGTGCTGGCGACGTAGGTACCATCCATGACCTTTCCCAATCCCCCTGCATGTCCCATCCCCTACACCATGACGAAACCACGCAGGGGCACCCTGAAGACGACGACTGGCCAACCCCCACAAGTCCTGTGCCAAGGCAACATGTGTTGAGCAGCCCCCCTGTCACACCACCGCAAATGTCCATGGCCCAGCAGAGGCAACAGTCCCTCGACCTGCTGATCGAGCAACAGCAGGAAGTGTCCACGCTACTCAAGGACCATGCAAATGAATGCGGGGGTTCCAGGGCAGCCATGGAAACATCCACCGAGACACTCAGGGCACAAATAGAGAAAAGTAGTGAGAGCCTCAGGGGAGAAATGGAGAGAAGCACCGAGAGCCTGAGAGCACAAATGGAGAAAAGCACTGAGAGCCTGAGAGCACAAATGGAGAAAAGCACCGAGAGCCTGAGGGGGGAACTGCATGCGACGTCCAAAGACGTTTGTGCTGAACTTGCTGCTGTGCGCCGTGTGCTCTCGGAGCTCTCACAAACCCTCAGAGACATGCATGGACGCGAGCAGGCAGAGACATCATCCGTGGCAAGTTCCGTCCAGGGCAGCCCCCAACGCAGATCTGGCAGGAACCTGCGCTCCACGGGCAGGGGTGCCCCTGATACCCGTAGAGGGGGCTTGCAATAGCGTCCAACCACGGACAGCATGCATATTTGGACACTGGTGTTGGGGGGGGAGGTAGTAGGGTGGAGGGGGTGTGTTGGGCTTCACTGGGTGGCGGGTCCATAGGGTGTATAAATCAAATCACATTAACAATACAGCATCTCATAATCATCCAATGACATGTGTGGACATTGATATTTGCGTACGAGGCCTTCATAGGCGTACAGTCCACAATGTGCCTGTACTACACACACACAGTGCCACAGGTCCCCTTTCCGTGTAATAGGCACCATGCGTGGTTGCTAGAAGCATGCATCTATGATGCTCTGTCGGATTGCACGTGCATCCTGTGCCTCATGGACTCCTTGAGGTGCCTCCACATCCCCACCCTCATCATCATCATCATCTTCAGGTGCATGCAGTACAGCGTCAGGGGGCATGGGCACATTCCTACGTATGCACATGTTGTGCAGCATGACACATGCCATGACCATCTTAGAAACCTTCTCATGGCTGTACATGAGTGCCCCGCCAGACCTGCTGAGGCTGCGGAAACGAGCCTTCAGTAGGCCGAATGCCTGTTCAATGACCACACGGGTACGTGAGTGGGCATGGTTGTAGTCCTCCTCATGCTCGTTCTGTGGGTTCCGGATTGGTGTAAGGAGCCATCTCTTCAGTGGATACCCGGCATCACCTGTATGAGACGAATAAAGGGTGTCAGTGGAATGATAGTGCTAAGTAGCCCCCCCCCCCTCCTGCAAGGTCATTGACGCATCAAATGGGCCACGATGTCATGCATGGAATGAGACTCACCGAGTAGCCAGGATCTGTGCCCTGCGTGTCGCTCCATGTAGCGTGGTATTCTTGTGTTCCTCAGGACCATAGAATCATGGGTAGATCCTGGAAATCTGGCACAACAATGCGTAAAGATCTTGTTGGAGTCACACACCATTTGCACATTGATTGAATGAAATTGTTTCCGGTTGCGGTACTGGACCTCCATGGCATGTGGGACAACCAATTCAACATGGGTGCAGTCGATGGCACCAATGCAACCCGGGATGCCGCCAAGTGCATGGAATCCCACTTTTGCGTTGGTAATCTCCTGGTACGTGCGTGGTAGTGTGATGTGGTCGTCGGCGTGCTTCAGGAGGGCATCGTGCACTTGGAAGAGTGTCCGTGAGAACAGTGGCTGTGAAATGCCATGCAACTGTCCCACTGTGTGCTGGTAGGTGCCTGTGGCCAGGAAGTGGAGTGCAGACACCACCTTCAGTAGGGGTGGGATGGCGGTTGGGCTATCTATCATGCTCACGAGGTCAGCATGTGTCATGCCCACAATGGCGATTATGGTGTCCCGGTCCAAACGGTAGAGGGTGTGGATCTGCTCAGCAGTGAGGTTGAACGGATCGGCTCGGAGGCGTGGGATTGCGGGCCGCCTGCGTGGTGGTAGTGGCAGTGCTTGTGGGCCTTGCTGACCCTGCCTTGCCCTCCTCCTCCTCCTTCTCCTCCGTCTCCCCTGTGCGCCCGGTTGTTGTACCTGTTGTTGTTCGTCGTCTTCTTGTAGTTGTAGCACTTGCAGTGCTATCTGGTCCCCCAGGCCCAACATCGCTAGTCCTGCCGGTAGCATTTTGGAGTGGGAGTGGTTGTGGGAGGGGTTTGGGTCTGCTATATATGTGCTGTCGGCCTGTATGGCCTCCACCTGTGCTGATTGAATGATTCTGTGGCAGATGCTATCCCTTCTGGCCGAGCACGTCCCGCACGTAAGGCTGCATTTGGCCGCATGGCATCTTGGGATTGGAATCATGTATCAAATCCCGATGGCAGTGTGATGTACTTTGACTGATTTTCATGGTATGCTCCCATTGTTACACATGCTATGATTGCAGCCGCTTACATACCTGTGAAGAGTCAGTGGTATGTAGGGCTCGATCGATGGCCGACCCTCATGCAGCACAGTAACGTACTTCACCGACGGGCGTGGCGTCCCATTTGTGATTGCAGCCAGTTAGCATCATGACACACAGCCGCACTACATTGATGTAATTGTGAATGCAAGCGTTCACAGAAGCCTTTTCGACGTAATGTTGCAAGTGAGGAATTCGAAGGCCAGCATTTTTGGTTTTGAAGTAGCGGCGAGGATACGCCCACAGGTCTGGCTGGAAATGTAACGTTCTATTGTAGAATGTCCTTGGGACATGGCCCATAACGAGCAGGCAATGAATGATATGAATTGAATGGGATGCGCAATAGCGTAGTGGACGATAAGGCAGGACGTTCCCAAATCCATCTTGCTTCACAACACTACAGATCCGGCCAGGGGCACAGTGGTTTTTGCGGACTGCATTACGCACAGACGCGATGGAAGTTTCACATATAATGTGAGTGAATATTCATGCGTTTTCATTGCGGGATGAGGGAATGATGAATGGATGCATGGACTGATGATTCCGTTTAGGGTCTGCCATGTACATGGGTTTTTTGAATCACTCCCCTTCCCCTGCGCTATGTGATGCAAGGCTGCCATAGTGGGACATACGTCTATCTGCCCTTGTCGGATCCTCCCTGTCTCGACGCGCCTTCATACACTTGTGTCTAGGCACGTTACTAATCCCATGTCATGGGTTCTATCTTGACGGACGCATGCACAGTAACCGACGTTGCCAATGGTGTATTTTGCTCGATTGATTTCGTTATGATTCGATACTGATTTAGGGGTGTGTATATTCCTTTGGAGTGGGCTAGCATGCATATGGGTGTGGATTTGGTGTGTTGAATGAAGATTGTAATGCATCATGAGTCCCGTAATGCAATCGGTTAATTTGTGTTTCTTTTGGGTGACAGGTATCTCCTGCCCTATTGCAGATGCCATCTCTACGCCACTCCTCCAGATGGTTTTTACTCTCGACTCCTGCAGCTTCGGGTGAATCAGTGGAGCACCATTTCGATCTTATGGGACGATCGCCAATGGGCCACATGCCCTTACGCTGTACTGGTGGCTAGGTGCAACATTTCGGCCTTTCAGCTCGACTAGTGCCTGCCTCATGGGACGGACCTGCGGTTCTTGCCGCTTCCATGTTGCCTTTTGGAACGTTGATGTAGGCCCTGTGTGCCATGATGGTACAGGGCGTCACACAAGTGGAAGCTGGTCAATTATTGCAGATGCAGCCCTCGGTGATGATGGTTGTTTTGGTGTTATTTTGCAAATTGCTGTGGGGCCTTTGTCATTTGGATGTGCATTTAAATTGTATTCCGATATTTGTCGTGTTGCGTTGTTCTTTGCAGGTGATGTGGCGATTTTCGCTTTGTGGCGGTATGTATTGCGAGATGATCTGCATTGTGTTCCGCCTTCTGAGTTGAGTTGTGTGGTACAGTACTGGCCGCGTTTGCCTACGTAGCACAGTATGGTCACGGATAGGGGCTGCCATTGTGACTGTTTACATGATGTGCTGTTCAGGGGCGGGGGATTGGCTTTTGGCCGACTGGTGCCTGTCAGCCAGGTCGATTGGTGGAATGATGGGATGTTCAGAATGTGGCTGGTCACAGGTGACTGTGTTTGCGTGCGTTTGTTGGAGGGGGACTGGGGTCATGTCCATTGGAATAGCTTCTGTATTGATGCCATCTGTGCCCTGCAGCTCCCATCGGCCCCTCTTGGGATGAGCCTGGCTGCTCAGTCACTCTGCCAACTTGTGTGGTACATGCTTCTGCTGATGGTTGGTTTGTTTACTGGCAAGAGTACAGGGCTGGTGCAATCCCCCTCAGGATGCTGTTTTGGATGTTGCCTTGCGCTGGTGGCAAGCGATGGGGGACTACTGTTGTTTTGTGTCATGTGTTCTTGATTTTCATTTTGATGTATTGTACCTTCACATGCCTGTGCTGCGTCAGTACGGCTATGGTGACATGCCGTACATGGATGCCCACTCACGGGGCGCTTTGAGCCCCTGCATGCTTTTCTACGTTGGCATGCATGGGTGAATTGTAGATTTCACTGGTTGCATAGTGTGAGTACATTGCGCCTGCCAGGAGTTGTGCAATGTGGCCAGGGAGTGGAGTACAGGCACTCAGTGGGCCATTTACGGTTGGTTCACGATGCCGTATTTCTCGCCATGGCGGAATGGTACTTTACGACGTGCTTGATGGCGTTCAGTACATGTCCGCTAGGGTCAGAATTCGCGTACCGTTGCGCCATGGCGGTGATTCCGGTTTTGCAAGGCGCGCGTGCGCGTACTTGGTGCAGTTAGCGTTGCCGTTCACTGCGGTGTCGCTAATGGCATCGTACTTTACGGTGACGGGTCATGATCGCAACGAGCGGTGTTCGATGGCGGTATTGCATTTCCGCCATCATTTTTCCATTTCCGCAAGGGTCGTAATGAGGCCCAAGATCATTTATAAGTTAGCTCAGGAAAACTAGGATTACCTTAATAACAATTTAGGCCGTGGACTTGGCCATGACAAAAGCTGGGGACACATGCCAGCACCAAAGGTCATTGCTAGTGGATGGTTACTGTTCAAAAATACCAATTTGCATTGTTTAAATGCCAAGCCTAGTAGCCCATCACAATAACGATAAGGGAAGAGATGGTAGAGGTACAATGAAGGTAGAAAACGTATCATGATCATGAATGGATGGGGTACTCAGGGTTAGATAAACTTGGTGAGGATAAACAGGGAGGAGTATGGAGGGTGGTTGTAGTAGAGAAGATGGGTTAAGTTGAGTAAACATAGATATGGTAAAGTGGAATACAAAATAGTCAACCGGTAGAAATACTAGGCATTGCCACTACATAGGTTCAAACAAAACCATCATCAGGAGAATTCAACTCCTCCAAAATAATGCCTTAAGAGCAGCCTTAGGCATTGCCAGAAGAGATCACATCTCGGAGAGTAGGATACGAAACAAGTGGCTATCAACCAATGATAAAATACTCCTAAAACAGCGTCACTCACCCACAAATCTCTAAACAATGCCGCTCCGACTTACCTCTCTGAAAGATTCCACAGACAGACATCTGCAAGACCCTCCAGAGTAGTCAACCTGAACTGTTTTTCCATTCCCAGATTCAAACTATCCGAGGTCAGAGGTTGTAGCTTCCATGAAAAAGCAGCCCAACTCTGGAACTCCCTGCCCCCATCACTCAGAGAAGACCAATCCTACCTGAATTTCAGATCAAACACTATCTCATGGCTTAAATCCTCCGACCTGTAAAACTGTCGGTGTAATTTCCACCTGTAAACCTGTTGGTGTAATTTCCACCCTGTGACCCTACGCCGCTGCAGCTAAGATGTAACTAATTTAGTACTACTCCTGATCCATTGCAAAATCCAAATTCATGTACTGTTTGACATATTTGTACTAGACCTCATCGATCCATGTATGTATTGTATTATATGTCTCTCTTTATAATGGTATGTCATTTTCTGTAATATTGTAACTAAGCTTTGCATATTCTTGTAACTGTTGGGCCCTGATACCCACGGGTCTGATGCGCATTACAAATAATAAAACAAACAAACAGTAATGCATCCACAATGATTATGTAACAATTTGCACTGCAACAAAGTGGCCTTTCAACTTTTCCATCATAAAGCCTGAGAACATCTATCCTTATCAATCATCTACTACAGGTCCAACAGAATAATGTTGAATATGTATACAGGAAGGTCCATGAGCAACACAAGCTGACAATGCATGCACCATGTTCCGTACATTAGCATATATCTGCCTCTCCTCCATCAACAGCTCCATCCACCATCAGAACACGTCCAACCAACATCAATGCCTCAACTCCCCTACTGGTACCTCAAATCCATTATTTATTAGCACTCATTATTTCTGGAATGAAAAAGCTATGACCAAAAGACATTATTGAATTTCCCCAGCAATGACCATAGCCGCAGTAATATCTGTCTGTAAAAAAAGAATACATATTTAGCTAGAGAACATACTTTATGAAATACAGTTGTACACACATTTAATTGTTTTGACCTTCATATGTAGTGCATCATATGTACTATATTTGATACAACATTTGAGCGTAGTACACTGTTGTTCTCTTCACACAAAGTAATCATTGGGTTTTTGAAAAAAAAAACAAGGTGGATAGAAAAACATACACTAATAAATCAATAAGGTGAATGAGTGAGAGTGTAGTGGGTGGGAATACATTGAATGGGTACAGGTGCACATGATGCAGTAGGGTGGGTGAGAGTATACAGTGGGTGGGTGATCTAAAACTAGGGTAGCGCAGCTGAAGTTAAAAAAGAGAGAATAGTATGGATTGGATATAAAGAGTGATAATATGGTGCACACCAGTACAGAGGGCGTAGAAACAATACATGGGTAAGAATATGGAGGGTGTGGGGGGCTGGATAATGAAAGCATCCGCTGCCCCCACAAAAACGTATAAAGCAAACAGTGCATAGCTGAACAGGTACTGTTGTAACTGCGTATATACACTCCAGTCGTTAGTGGGATTAGCTGCACCTCAAACACCACCATATAACAAAGTGAAAATATACAATGCAAGCCGTGTCGGTAGAAACTACACCAGGGTGCATCCGACATTCCATCTCAGAGTTTGGGAATATCCACACCTGGTAAGAGTACATTGGGATGACGTTGATGAAAACTACAGAAAGGCCCATGAGCATCACAAAATACAAGTTCATGCTCCCAACTCTGTATGCTGAAGACCTGCTCACACTTCAACACCGGCAAGCACCACAGCAACCGTAAGACCATCATAGGAAAATAACCATTTGGTTATTGGGAAAATAAACATGGTTGATTGAAAAAACCCAATATACATCCACAATGATTATGTAAGATGATTATGCAATATATTGGGTTGAAAAAACCCAATATATTTCTCTGCCGTATGTCCCATGACCTGGATTATTTGAATCTTCTCATTCAATAGGATATGGTTCACAAGAAAACATAAGTTACTCAAATGGACTTGCAAGAAACTACTCTGGGGACCATCAATTGTCGCACCTCTCAGAAAACTGGAGACAGTTGGAGGTACATCATGGTGGAGGTGTATGAAAGTTTAGGACAAATACAAGCAATTAAACCTTTACCCTCAGAAACCTGCATACATAAAGGAAAATAGCTGCAAATAAATGCTGTTGAATTAAACATTTATTTTTTTAGCAGCATATTAGTGGGAGTATCATCAATTATTAACTGCCATTTAATCTGAGTAGGTGGAAAATATTGGCAATATATGCCATCTGATAGCATTGGTAAATATAGCTGACACACCATTTGTTTCTAGCTGGAGACTAGAATATCCAGCATATAATTAAATGCTCCAAACAAAAATGATTTGAAAAATATATCTATCTTCAAACTAAATAACCAAAACAAGGTTTCTCCAAATAATTTAATTGGTTGATATTTGTCTCTTTGTGCCGATGAAATCAAGGTGTCTCACTTGGATGCTACTCTTGAAGCAATTTATTTAAGTGCTTTTAGTTGCTGTGTTTTTTTTTTCTTGTTTTACCTAAGCATTACTATTTTTGGATTCTTGGGTTCTAATTTATCTGCGCCCAATTAGGGCCACCACGCACCTCGGTTCCACTGTTCCTCAACTCTGCCTCTATACAACACTACTTTTAAACCACTTTTGAGATACCAAGGTTGCTGTCCATCGGATACATGTTTTTGATCACAAATTCTTTAATCCTTTGATATGTATGAATACAAATAGTTGTGAGTAATATTCTTAATGATCCAAACTGCACTGATGACCAGCAGGTGACTCCTTCAGAGCCCCTAACATAATGAACAATGTATAACTAAAAGCAAGTATAGGTTTTGGTTGCAAGGCCTCAACGTTTTGCTAATGTGTTTCATCCCAGCTTCTAACCCTAGTACGGTATTCCCTATTTTTATGCACACATTTTTATGCAGCATGCTAGTGAATGTTATACAAAAAACAATAAATATAATGTTCTACACTCCCAAACCCTCACCAAGTTTCCCCAACATCTCTTCCTGCTCCCCCCACTGCACTAATGTCTTCCTAACCTCTCCTGCCCTCTCCCATTCCCCTTATAATTCGATGCAGTTTTCCTCAAAATGTCGGGTAGCGGCAGGTATAACAGGTCAGCAAACACACAAAGTGCTGTTGGCCTGCCTTTAGCCATAGTGACACAGGGTACCATATATAGCTGTGGGTATGTGGGCCATGCAGTGATCTTTGTTGTTGCTGACATTATCTTCACCTCAAATATCGACTTCTGATTGGCTTAGGTGGTAGCCATGGTTATATATTTAAAAAAGATATCTATTTACATATGTCAATATGTATGTATTCTGTACTGCTTATAAGTTACATTTTAAAATATATGGACTTCAACGATGGCTGTACAGTGCAGTATCTTGAATACATTATATGGCAATAGGATGGAAAGGGTTCAACAGAGTGAAGATAACCTGCATAGAAAATATAGAAGATGAACATAAAATAGATACAGTATGCGGAAACTGTAAACAGGCTGAGTGAATGGAAGTTCTCAGACTAAGGTAAAATGAGAGGATTTCATATTATGTATGAACACTTAATACATGTCAGGAGAAAGGTATAATTTCCAGTCTTGTGTCTAAAAAATAAATAAAATACACTTACTGAATGTATAAGAGTCCCAAATCCCTATTGTGTAAAAGGCTATGGCCAGTGATGATTTTTCACCCCTGAGGTCACTATTCCAGTATAAATATGTTTTATATTTAATCTATTGCAGTGGGTACTTAACTACACATACCCTCGGCTATCTGTAGTCCTTCATAACCACAGTTATCGGGGGAGAGGAATGATTGTGCAAACACAATGAATCCATGCTCCCAAAACCCTCACCAAGTGTCCACCCACTAACTGCCAGCTCCACGCAGAACATTGATGGTCTCTGCACCTCCCCTCTCCTCTCCCATTCCCCCAATAACAAACGCTGTTTCCATGACACAGTTTCATTTCAAATGTTAGCTATTTGCCAGAACAGCCGAGGCTACAGAGAGCTTTGTGTTGCAAACTCAGTCCCTAGACCCCCTCCAAATCCCAAATTTCACTTGGTGTCCTCTAGCCACCCCCTCCACCTGAAGCCTAATGACATGTGCAGATATTTTGACCTGCAAATGGATTTTTTCCTGCATTTAATTTTCCTATATCCTCGGCTATAGCTGCAGCTATCTTTGAAATTGAGAAACAAAAAGGTGGTGGCCATTACATTTATAAAAACCCCTTGGTTTTATCAATTTACCCCAGTTATAGCTATCTATTTTGGAGAAGGGGGCACCCCCCAAACCACAAAAAGGCCTCCAGTAAATGCATAATGCACAACTTATTTAAGACCATGTCCAAATCTGTCCATCAATTTGGGCTGTGCGGACAGTAACATTTTTTATATTTTTTGCCTAAGGGAAAATGAATGGGAAGTAGGCCGTAAATTTGATAATTTTTATGTTGTATTCTTAATGGGTTTTTACATTTTTTGACAAATCTTTAACACACTCTGCAGTCTGGAGGGGCATGGAATCGGGCCCTTCTCCTGTTGTATATGATAAGGCCACTCTCCAGTCACCTCTTCAGCCCCCAAAACTCCTTTCATACTTGCTCAACATAAGTCACTAAAGGCAGGGTTTGTGGGATTTAACTGAAGACCAGTAAGCCTAATAATGTTTGTGCAGGCACAAAGGGTGTGCACCCGTGTAGTAGCATTAGCAAAACTGCCACTGCATATGCACTGTTGCTGATGGGATTACACATGTACAATGTTCGATTTGGAGATGAGCAAACTCTATTTGAAAATCCACAAACCTACCATTAGCCCATACAAATTGGGCATCATTACAAGAACAGAGGAGTGGTAAAATAATTGCTGTAAAAGGAAGGTAACTGAATTATTGGCATATTACTGCACTGCCCTACTCTCAGTTTCGTGCCGAGGAGGAGGAAACACCTCCTGCAAAATTCTGGAGGTAATTCCGCCACCCTACTGCGGAAAATTGGAAACATCATCAGCATTACTACCGGTAATTCTGCTGAAATCCCATGGATTGCTACGGACTCCATAAATGAGGGCAAACATAGGCATACCAAAAAATTGCTATCCGGCTGTAATTCCGCCAGACCAAGTGATGGTACCGTAAATCCATTCAGAAGTATTCTGGCAGATTTACAACCGGAATATCACCAAACCTGTAATTTGACCCTCAGAGTGTAATTTACGCACAAATATGAGGTGTCATGCATAATTCTAATATGATTTGTATGCATTATGAATTTATTTCTGTTTGTCTGTGTTCTCCTCTTTTTAAACCTTTATATTTGTATTGGGCATAGATGATGGGTTTCAGAGATGTGCCCGTCCTTTACTTCACTATCTGCAATGCTAGCTG
Organism: Ambystoma mexicanum; assembly: GCF_040938575.1. NCBI lineage: Eukaryota > Metazoa > Chordata > Amphibia > Caudata > Ambystomatidae > Ambystoma > Ambystoma mexicanum. Next base: position 359,823,520 of record NC_090940.1, read on the forward strand.
GCAAGTGAATGCTGCTGCTAAAGCAGTTGGTTCAGAGGTTGCTGGTGGTTCAATATCTTTGCTTCTACAAAAGACATCCCCATTATAAGAAACCTACCTGACAATCTGGTGTTTTCTCATGGAAAAACTTGATCCTGATGGGAGTGATGGGGTTGGGAGGCGTCCATATGGCGGTGTGTGCTGCTGTGTGAAAGAGACAGTCATAAAACCAGTACAATTTTTTTTGTATCTTTCATAATATTTTAGTGTCGAAGTTGGTAAAAATAGAACAATAAGGTTAAATTAAACATCTCAAAATTATTTAAATACAAAATACAAATTAAGAGCATGCTATTTTTGTTTTTAAATGACAGAGTCCAGTCTAAATGTATTGAAAAATAAATAAAGGTTTGACAGGAATAAAGGGTCACAGTGAGAAATCAACTATTACTTCAAATAAACAGATGCAATGCTATGGAAAAACATGTTTTAATCTGCTAAAGACAACCGAAGCAATAATGTGTAAGAGTTTGAATCTTCTAAAATGAATAGCTACATTTTGTATTGTATGGTTATATGTTCACTCCTACAACAGTATGGGTATGGGTTAATTGTGGCAGTTTTTTTAACACCAGAGAAACACCCAAAAAGTAGGTTTCTACTGGTATGAGAAATAAGATTCTTAGCACTGACTTTCTGAAATATATTTTTTCCTCCACACGAATAGCATCGGATGTGGGAGCCACTTGGGGATTGTCAATGCATCTCAATACATGTTTCATGACAGTCATCTGATCAGAATGATCCACAAAACCAAAAAAGTGGATCAGGGATTCCGGAGGAGAGGAGCATTTGTATAAAGTGAATTGCTTGGATTTTTTGTAATTGTGATTTGTTGTATATCAAAACCTTATACAGGTTCAGTGCATCAAATAGCAAACTTCATAGCTCACTAGCGACATGTAACTCTAGCAGATAAAACGTTTAATTGGCTTGTTTTAAGGTAGACAGAATTATTGATACTTCTTTCCCAGCAAGCAAAAGCAGATATAATTAGTTATATTTGATTTGATTAAAACGTTCTTTAACTGTTTTACTCTTCCTTCATATAATTTAATACATTCAATAATAAGATGCTTTTGCTTTTCTACTACCTCTTTGTTAATGCAGAAAAGACAGAATCATTTGCTCCTTGGAATATAGGATCTAGCCCCTGTCACCTCGTAATTTGGCAAGAGATTACATTTCAAGTGCATACAAAATGACCTCCATTCTTGATATAGACGTTTTTTTGAGATAATCGTTCACTTTATTGCATGTTTTTTTCTTTGGAATCAAAATTATCCAAAAGTACAGGATTACTCCAGAGTAGAAAGCAGGGTTATTTTGACTTTTTTGGTTAATTAACTCACTACCCTGATTGATAAGACCGAGAAGGAGTCCCCTGCCTATTTGGAAAATGATTGCTGACAAGTTTTCAGCGGTTTACACCTATCCTGTCCCAGGTTGTGAACTCCAGAAGCAGTGGAACATTTTGAGGGGTATTAAGTTCCCTTGTGTACCAGCACCAGAGGCAAAGATTGCAAAGATGGCTGCTTTAGGGGGATCATGGCAAACACTGGTTGGGTGCTCCTGAGAGGACAGGTTCTCTGGTAGCCTGAATTTTATGATGAACAACATCTTTGGGTCCGAGGAGGTTGGTGCAGGATCCCAGCAAACCCTTGATGAGTGCACAAACAGTATGCACAGACTTTGTGACATGCACCTGCCCGTAGGAAGGATGGCCTTGCTGATCATGTCCACATGCAAAATTTCTATACCGGTACACCTGGAATGACAAAATTCCAAACCATTAGTACCAATACAAGAATGGTGACAGGAGATCAGTCTTAGACTAACAACTCCAGAATACCAAGGTGCATCTTGTCATCTATTCACGCCTTACCATATAGCAATGCAAAAAGCATAACGTGCCACATGGCCATATCCCATTTCACTATCCAAGTTGGTAGCGACTACACTCAGCCTATCTAGCCTAAGGTAAGCATGCACTGTTCCCCATCTTGCCAGAGCAAACTGCCTACCTCGTGGCCCTCACATAGTCAACATTACTAATTAAATCATGGTATTAGCATTCGCACACTAGACTGTTTCCTCACAACCTGATTAGGCAGCGAAGGCTAGAAATTACATGATCATGCTGAAATCGAGCTTGCTGAACTCATGAGACTTTCTCTATAATACTAAACCTGAAGTTATGTTCTCAACTGTTATCTACACACTGTCTGCTTCAAGCATGTTACACAATTGCACTGCTTTCTGTACCCTACTGTTAGCACTGCCTGTTTGTATAAATGCATTGTTTGTGCTTGGAATCATTTGGACGGATGCCTGCCTCTTTTCAGTGAAATAGCTAAATAATACTGCCTTATTAGATTATTCTTGCAAAATGCTCCCGGCCAACCATTGTAATTCATATATATGCACTAGCAGCAACTTAAGGCCTGTACCCATCTGATATTGACATAGACCTTGTAAAAAACTGTTAACCTGGTGATTACCTCATGGGACCTTTTGCCATAGCTAGATGTATATGTCATTGAGTACACTTAACCATTGCATTTGCCTTCACCCAGGCAATTATCTGATGGGACATTTTTCCATAGCTGGACATATATTTCCTTTACACTGTATAAGCATACTTCAACATTGTGTTTGCCTAGAATCATTGACTCACTGCTAAGGATCTTGGAGCTCATACTCCCTTCTTCTCTAGAGTACATCCCACTGTATAGTAGCTACTCTTCCTGACACGTGTCATCTGGCTGACCTCCAAGCTGGAGGAAGAGATTCAAAAATTGGTTCCCCTCGACACCTACAAGAAAAGAATTGACACCTTATTGGCAGAAATGACAGCCTTTAAAGAGAGTACCTTAACTGAACGAGTCCGGAGGATGAATAAAGATCTCATCAATTTCTCCCATGAAAAAGCATTTAGGTATACACAAGAGAATTATTTCCAGACTATAGTTTCAGGAAACTCTCCACAAGGGGCACAGAAAAAAGTCCAATTCAGGAATACATCTTTCAGCTCGAGCAACGGTAGCTCCAATGGAGATCCAACCCCTAGGCAAGGCCAATAAAATCGTAGACCTATGAACTCAAAAAACAACTATTGTGGGAAGAACAACTCAAATTGTGGTGCTCAACAGAATAAAAGTAGAGCCCCCCCAACAGCACAGCCTTTTTTAGAGAGCAACCCAGAGGACTGGGATTTGGAACCAAGGATCACTCGGAGCATGCAAGCATTATGGTTAATCTCTCCAAGTATACACCTACCGAGGATGAGATCAGGGTAATTGAAAAGGGGTTGGGATTTGTGCCCACCAATAAACATGACCCTTTCAATTTCAGACAGGAGTTCTTTACCTTTATGAGAAAAATCCACCTTTTCCAATTTTTTGAAGGCACTGATTCTGAACCTGACAATTCGGACTCCAAACTTCACAATAAGTCCACTTTTTGTGTCCCCTCTCAAGCTCATACCGCAGAGGCTAAGGTATTTCAGAAATGTGTTCTCCATGATTTAGAACAATTGGAGAAAAAGACTAAGAACAAAAAAACATGTATGAATATGACCACACGGGAAAAGGACGCAATGAGAGCTCTGCTTACGAATGATCAAATAGTTATTCGGAAGGCGGACAAAGGGGGAGCAATTGTATTACAAGATAAAGACAAATACAAAAGGGAATGCAATAGACAATTAATGGATTTGGACAACTATCGGCATCTCAATCACGACCCCACTGATAAACTAAAAGAATTAATTGTGCAAAAAGTTGAAAAAGCTAAACAAAGGGAGTGGATCACACCAAAGGAAGCAGACTTTCTCATCAAAACTAAACCTCAGATCCCCCAGTTTTACACGTTGCCCAAAATTCATAAATCTCTTTCGGATCCGCCAGGTAGACCGATTGTGTCAGGTGTGGAATCAGTACTTGAACCTTTGTCCAGGTTCACTGATACTTTTCTCCAACCTTTGGTCAAGAAGATGGCATCTTATATACAAGACACTACCCAAATGATCAAAGTTGTAGAAAATGTACCTTTTGATCCAGAAACAGAAATCCTTTTAGGATTAGATGTAGTGGCACTCTACACGAGCATCCCACAGAGAGAATCCATCGACATGTTGGAAGAGAAACTACTGAATGACCATACAGTGGGTAATACCCCCATCTCTTTCATCCTGTGGTGTGCCGAGATGAGTATCCAGGAAAATTATTTCCATTTTGATGGCGATTTTTTTTCAACAAATCCAAGGAACAGCCATGGGCGCTACATTAGCCCCCAATATCGCCAATCTATATATGGAATCATTTGAGCTCTCCAAAATCTTTCATGCCACCAAGCCGTTTCTGAAGAATATATCCCAATGGAAAAGGTATATAGATGACATATTTGTCATCTGGAAGGGATCCATCATAGAACTTGAAGACTTTCTCACTTGGATTAATATCCAAAATCGGTTTCTCAAATTCACCTCAAACTTCAGCAAGGAAGGACTCAATTTTCTTGACATAACAATTACATCAGATACTCAGTCAAAAACATTTTATGTCAGACCATATAATAAACTGACTGATCGAAATTCAATGCTCCATTATGAGAGTTTCCACCCAAAACATGTCCGGGATAATTTACCGCTAAGCCAATTCTTAAGATTGAAAAGGAATAGCTCTACCAAAGAAGATTTTCAAGCAAGTGCGATCAACATGAAGAACAACCTGGAACAAAGGGGTTACCCTAAACAGATAACCACACAGGCTCTCAAAAGGACCAGAAATAACCATCGGGAATCCTTATTAGAATACAGAGAACATAATCTACGGAAAAACCAAGACAGGAAATTGGTATTTGTAAACACTTACAGTGACAGATCTAACCAAATCAAGAAAATCGTGCTAAAAAATTGGCATGTCCTGAGCAAAAGCGAAATACCAGTCCCTAGACTGGTGGTTGCGTTCAAACGCAGTAAAAATATCAAAGTCTATATAACCAGGAATTATATTACCACCAGAACCAAACAACAAAGAAGCATCACTGAGACATGGAACATGCCTCCAGTAATTGGTCATTTCCCTTGTGGTCACTGCACCTACTGTAACTCTACCAAAAGAAGCACAGAGGTAGATTTGGGCCTTGGTTCACTGTGGAAACAAACTAAGCTCACTAATTGTAACACTAGTATGGTCATTTATACCATTTGGTGTCCGTGTAGAAAAATCTACATTGGAAAAACGGACAGAAAGGTGAAATTAAGGATAGGGGAGCATAAAAGCTGTCTCAGAAATAGAACTGCTAACGCCCCATTGGTCGACCATTGGATCAAGTTTGGACATAAAGTCGAAGATCTACAATGAACAGTAATATACAAATTAACTTCCAGCACCGACATCAATAGAGACAAACGCTTACTTCTCCGAAAAGAGCAACAATTAATTTTTTTAACCAAAAGTGCAACTACAGGGTTAAATGATAAAATTGACTGGCTCATCATTTGATTTCGAATTAGGTTGAAGTATGAGATTGTTGGACCATCTCTGACCTCCCTTTCTCCCCAGACTCATTTACCCCTGGAGGTATTTTTTCCTCTCTTCCCACCCGTGATGGCAGATATATCTTGCTTCACTCCCTAGCACCATAGATTGCATTTATCCGGTTTCTACCGAACGGGGACGCCCCGTGTCGAGTGTTTAGCCCCCTTAGCTTAGCTTGGGGTGTGCTGTGGGAGGCTGCAACGTTCCTTATTTAAGGGAACATTGGTCATTGTATCCAACACACGGTTGGTTGAATTTTTGATGAGCGACACGCGTAAAGTGGGGCCAATATGGTAGATGGCGTGACACATAATTCGGGATGTCTGAGTACTCATGGCACGTCACAGCTGGATTACAATAATCAAGTTTTCTTTTTCGTGGACGGACGAGAGCAGTCACATGGACACCACTTGATACCGCGGATGACCGGGCTCAGAAAATGTAAACAAATAAGACACGTGATTACGTCAGGAGTTTTATCAGGTGTTCACTCGGACACTTCGAATCATGTCACGTGATTGAATACAGGAGACTAACGTTCCAATCATCGTGCTTCGGTGCTTTCTATTTCCGGTATAAAGGACCACTTAGGGCCGCTAGATTTGTACATTCAGCTACGCCCACATCCTGAACTGCAAGACGGCAACGTACGGAAAAGAAGCCTGATTACAGCAAGGTAAAAAATAGCCGTTAGCCTTTTGGTTTCTGGTGAACAAGCACCCGCGAGGTTGTTTACTTACCTGTATATCTCTCTCTTTTTCTTCCTTTTCCATGTGCTTTCCTCTCCTCTGTTTCGCTAGTGTCTACACACGTCAGAAGCACTAGAAAGCATGCTGTAGGAAAGTTGGAGAATTCAGGGTTTCCCGTCCCGGTGTTCTTCTCTTTTTGGATTTCTCAGGCTAAGAAAATTTGAATCAATCTCGAATGGAATTGTTTTTTGGAAGGTAATTGTCACGTGACCCAGAGTGTGGTAGGGCAACGTATATGCTCCCTTTCCCCCTTTTCTTAATCAACTTTTGAAAACGGACCAATTGAGGTCTGCTGATGTGTTTCTGTTTCTACCCTGTTACAGAAATAAATAGCCGTGCGATAATCTAAACGCACTCTGGCGGAGGACAACCCGCCACCAGAGGATCTCGACGCTTGGTGTGCGTTTTTTCTTGTCGAGCTGCCCACGTGTAAGAGCAGACAGTTGGGCCTCCCGGACCATCCCTCGGATGGTAAGCATTTGCATCACTAAGTTAAATGCGGTGCATTAACTGGGACACAGCGATTGAGGCATGCTTGGGAGTGGCTACCCAGTGTGGTAGTGGGTGGTGGGGACTTACCTTGGACTCAGACCCCGGTGCTGTACTTATGCCGGCTTATGTTGTCGATTTGTGGACACTTTCCTCTTTAACCAAATTGAGTTATATATATTTTTTTGTAAAAAACTTGCAACTGGTAAATTGTATACTGGTTTGTTTGGTAGGACATTTGGACTATGTTCTAATTGTCCTTCTTGTTTTCTTCTTTCCCGTAGGTAACTAATGGAATCAACAAAGGGTTGTGGCTGTGGATGTTCTCCATATAGGAAAACTAGAGTGGCACATTGTTTTTATGCCATTTTGTGTATTGCTATATGGGCACTGATAGGAGTGTATTACGAGAGACTTAATTGAATTGTGGGTTCTCGTGTTTTACTTAGTGCACGAATGACTGACATAGACGTGACAGTTCCCTGACGAATTTCCTGGCATTTTTTGTGTATACCCCCTCTTTTTTGTTGAGTGGTTGATGGAAAGAAACATGTTGGACGATTGTATGTTGAGAAGGGTGTGTATGAGATGTGTTGAATGAGAGAATGCTGTGTATGTTTGAGAAAACTTTGTTTAACTTTGTTTAAATTTCTGCGTATTTGCACTTGCACAAGACACTTTTTGTGCATAATACCTCAAACTGGAAGGACAGCTATTTTGCCCTGTCCTGTACACCCTAGACTAGATTGACTGTTTTATCTATGTTACTGCACTGATGTTCCTGTTCCTATTTCATTATTGTTAACACTGAAGAACAAGGAGGGTCAAGTTGTAAACCAGTAAATTATACTGTTCCTTTCCTTGTACTACTAAATGCTAGTATAATCCTTTGAGATGTACTACCATGTCCTTCAGTGAGTGTACTATCTTTTTATAGATTTTTATGATCAATTCTTGTGTGTATCAATAAAAATTGTTTATTTTTCTAAAAACTGCCTATCGATTTAATGCAATAGGGGCAGGTCTTCTCCTGTCAACCATTTTGTTGACCCAAGGTTGCACACGTGGAATCTGAACAAGTTACCTGTCAGACCCTAATGTAAAGTTTTAAAGGTTGTTGACCTTTTGTTGAGGGTGGTCTAGTACAGGCTGTTCTTCCCCTCTTACACAGTGTTATTGGTTACCTCCAGAGGTAGCAGACCGCTTCATTCTTACTGTGTGTGTTCTCATGTGCCTCCCTGCAAAACTGCTGCTTGTTCTACTAGATAGCTATTCTATTACAGTGGCAGACTCCTTACACTCTGAATGTCAATTTTCTACCATGTCCACTCCCACTTCATCTTCACCATGAATTAAGCCAACCAAATTCTTACCCGAAGCATTACCTCCGGCTGTCATTCATTAGACTTACCACCTTCCCAAGAGAGTTAAAATTGGAAATCCAGCATCATAACACAGATGCTGCCATCTCCACTGGCTCAGAAGGTACCGTATCTCCTATCCAAGGTTTTAAAAGCTCTGCCACCAGGTCAGCACCTAACATACCATGCTCTATTGGAGCTAGAAACGTAAGGCTTGGCTCGAGATTGACCAAAACCCACCCTCCACAGACTAGCCATTTTACTAAACCCAGACCCTTGCTTCAAAATCCCACCCCTAAAACCAACCATATAAATAAAAACAGAACTAGTCAGAGAAACCCCCCTCCTATGCCTCCAATGCTGATACCTCGATTATCAAAGGTGCCCTAATCAACGCAAGATCCTTGCCAGCTTTTGCCATAAACACAGCTGACCTGATCACTTCTGAAAAGTTAGACTTCTTAGCTATAACAGAGACATGGCTCCATGCAGCAGCAGGTCCTTCTCTCTTACAGGCCATACCTGAGAACTATTCTATCTTGAAAGTAGAAAGAGAAGCTTCCAGAGGGAGTGGCATTGCCTTTATTGTCTAACCTAGGTCTCAAAGTATCACCTTAACCCCACGTCCAGTCATGTGAACTGCTCTCAGTGAAACTCCCTACCTCTCATCCACATACCCTTATGGCTCAACTAATCTATAGACCTTCAGGTCCCATCAGCTCCTTTGAGGAAGACATCACTACTATAATATCGGCAAACACCAAACCTACCTCGCAAATACTGGTTCTAGGAGACTTCAACCTTGGTCTTAACGACCCTAACGACCAACACGGAAAGGCAGAACCTTAGATTGGGTGGCTCATATCAATTGCGACACATCGATCACCTCCATTGAACCTCAGACGTGGACAGACCACTACTTAGTGTCCTTCACTATGCAAGCAAGGACTCCACCTACCAAGACTAATCCAATGGCTCCACCACTCCTCACTAGGAACAAATGGAACATCACAGTAGACAGGTTAATGCCACCTCCACGCCCTACCCTAAACCCCTTGCCAGCCACTTCTGACCCAGCTACCTTAGTGGACTTATATAACTCAATTATCACACAAGCCTTAGCCATTATTGCCCAGCTCAAAATGCGTAAAAGTAAACCTGGAGCCCATCTCAATTCATGGTCTACACCTCAATAAAAGCCATGCGGCCAGAAAAAAGGAAAATGGAAGTCCACTGGAAAAACCTCCCAACTAATTATAACAAATGTGACTTGCTGAAAATCTCTGCGAAATACAAATCTGAAATACTACTAACTAAATGAGAGACCTATAATGACCTATAATGACAGGATTAATAAAGCTACTTCTAGTACCAAGGAACTCTTTATTATCCTTGGAGAAATGGAATCCCCTATTACCCCCACGGATACTTGCACTAAGGACCAAGCATGGTGCACTAACATCCAGAATGCACTGTCCAATAAAAACTGCCCACAACAGGCACCCATCAAAGAGTCCTAGATCAAACGCTGAAACCCCTTTGGCGCTTCAAATTTGCACAATTCACTACCCAAGAGGTGGAAAATATCATTGCTTCACTCAGACCAACAAGATGCCAGGGAGATATTAGCCCAGCCCAGAGACCTGGCCCCTTTCATTACAAATTAATGAATGCCTCATTTCTATCATGCAATGTCCCCATTAACCTAAAGGACGCTTGGGTATTGCCACTCTTAAAAAAAGCTTCCCTGGACCCAACTATCCGAACCAACTACAGACTGATCACTACAATCCCCTTTTTACTTAAGATAATAGACAAGGCAGCCTACTTCCAGATAGAAGCTTATTTGGAGACTAACAATCTCTTAGGGCTTCGGCGATCTGGCTTTAGACCACAACACGGCACAGAAATGGCTCTGATAGATTTAAAGACTCAAATTGAGGAAATCAAAGACAATAGGAAACGTGCCCTCTGTAAGTGATTTCAATCCGGCACACACCCAAGTCAATGCCTAGCGTGTAATGCACAACTGAAATCCTTATTTATTTTTGTCTAAAAGTTATTTTATTCTGAACGATGTACCACTCATATCACACCCCTCTCCTGGAATCCCCCCGGTCACACTGAACCAGGAATAAGGCTGGTTTGCAAAGGTAACATATTTATTTATGTTGAAAAAAGAGGAAGAGTGAATGCACTTTTCCATACAAGGACGGCACTCAAGGCGGTCAGGGCGCCGGCATGAATCTCCAAAGATTAAATCAATCCATCATTCGCTAAAGTTCTTATTCCATATCCATTTTTATTAAAGGCATTACAACCTATGACGCGTTTCGCAACGTTCCTGTTGCTTGTTCACATATAAAAGGTCTGTACAATGCTTTTAAATACAGAGGGGCTCGATCTCTATGGTTCAGCCCGACACACACTATTTATTTATGTATTTACAATTTAATCACAATATGTTTTAATGGGTATACAATAATCACCAATGGGGTGATGTAACAATTAATAATCTCTTTAATACACAAGGAGTAATAGTGAGCAAAACAATTTAGCACAGAAATAATATTTTTGTGTGTGTTCAGATCAAAGAGCAGTGTGGTTACTATTTCCCCCTGCATACCGCTTAGCCCCCCAATAGACAGTGTAAAGACATAGGAGGATAGAGCAGGCATTCAGGAATGGCAGAATTCAAACAAACAAACAAAATCACAATCCCACTTTCCCCCAGTAAACACAAGAGAAAACAGAATGGGATGTCAAGCTGTTTGAATGGCTTTTAAAGTTATCTTGAGAATGGATTTTGCAAAAACACTAAGTATGGTTTAATTTGCTGAAATTGTTCTAATTCTTATGGGAGCCGCTTTGGATAGTTGCACCCAAACACTAGCAATAATTTAATACTAAGCAACAATTTGGAATCTTAAAATTATGGTCGGAAGCAATGAAAAGCTGTTTTACACGTGTCAGAATTTCCCTAAAACGAAATTTGCGGCAAACTTTTCAGCGTGCAGTAATCGCGATTACGGGAGATTTATATGGATGTGGGATTGATTGATTGATATTTTATTTCTATCGCGCTCATACACAAGTGTTTCAGAGCGCGACCAGGCAGGGAAAGGGAACAGGGGAGAACAAAAACAACAATCTTACTAGGCCCAGTGACATTGAGAACGTGCAAGTGCAGGGTAGAGGGAGAAGGGGAAAAGTGCATGGAAGGGGGAACAAAAGGAGAGTGCGGAGCGAGAAGGGAAAAAAAAAAATAATAAAATAATAAATAAAAAGGCAACAAACAATGGGAGTGCAGCCAGCAAGTGGCAAGTGCTGGGTTTATGGCAGCAGGCCGTGTAGGTCTGAAAGTGCAGGAAGAAAAGGGGAGGGCTGTATGGGTACAGATACAGACCCCAGTGCAGGGGGTGGCTCGGAGGCAGCGCGTGAGGGTGGCAAGATGAGCAGGTACCTGGGCCCAGAGGACAGAGGGTGGCCAAGTGCATGGTTCCGAGGGAGGGAAGAATCAACAGGGGAGAGGGGAGGAGAAGGCAGAAGCAAAGAGGAAGGTTTTGAGGTGCTTCCGGAACCGGAGATGGTTCTCCTCAAGTTTTAGAGTGGCAGGGAGGCTGTTCCAGAGCGAGGCCCCATCCAAAGACAGAGATCTACCCCCAGCTCGTTTCTTTGAGAAGCGACTGACCCTGAGGGAGTTGGCGGTAGAGGAGCGCAGTGCTCGAGAAGGGAGGTATTTGCAGAGGGATAGCTGAAGGTATGTTGGACCCAGGCCCCAGAAAGCCTTGTGGACAATACATAGGATTTTGAATTTAATCCTTGCATCCACAGGGAGCCAATGGAGAGATTTCAGAGCTGGAGAGATACGATCCCAGGGCTTGAGGCCAAGGACAAGTCTCGCAGTCCTGTTCTGGATAAGTTGTAAAGGGCGGAGAGTAGAGGCAGGTAGATTAAGAAAGAGGCTGTTGCAATAGTCCAGCTTAGAGAGAACCATGTGGTTTAGATGTGAATTAAAGCTAGCTGGGGATGTTAGCTACAAGCAGACGTTGACATTTGGTTTCTAACACAAAAATTGAGGAAGTTATGGACGTTTAAGTGGAGGTCGTTTTTCTCGAGCTAGGCGCAAGAATGGGAAACCGGGAAGCACTTTTAAAATGACAAAAAGGATTTCTTACACTAGAGGATGACTTTGAATAAACGGATACCACACAAGAACATAGCCACTTGATCAGGGCGACTGCCTGCAGTGGTCCCGCCTTCTTCAGATGAAAAATATCAGCGCAAAGATAGTTTTAACAATACTAGCACAGGAGGAAGATAGGAGGGATAGGATAGAGATTCAGGCAATTCAAAAGTACTCCTAACAATACAGCTTCTGAATACAAGATAGGATGGATTTAAGATAGGGATTAACTAAGCCAGGTACATGAGCTAGTGACACAGTTCTATCTATAGATACTCACTAGATATGTTTCAAACTGAACCGTCAGGATTCTGGTCAGGGATTCTGGTCAGGACAGACTGCTGGGCACAACAGATTTTGGCAGCATCAAGGCGCTCTGGACACTGAACGGCACAGGACTGGATCTGAGGATAATTACTTTAGCAGGCAAGCAGTGCAGCGCAGCCCGGCTGTAGTTTAGTTCCCCTTAGGTTTGTGGGGTTGGTTCTGGTTCTGGAAATGTAAGGCCTAGCTGAAAATGGTTCAGCTATGCAATGGGCCTTTATGCTTTGCCAAGTTTCTGGAGTCTGGAGCAAGTAAGATGGATATTTCTGCAGCAGGGTGCTCTGCCAGAATCAGGATTTTGGGTGAATCTGTGTGTCTTTTTGTGTGCTGAGCTGTCTCTATTTATGCTTATGATAAAGGGTATGTGTGTGCTGGTTTAGCCTAAGCTCGCCCCTTTGACAGGGATTGGTCAATGTCTCCTCTCAGCCTTGATAGGAGGAGAAAACCGTGTGTCATCTTTATGGTGTGGGTTTATGAGCCTTAGAGTCCACCCCTGGCCTCTTGAACACAGAATCTACTTTTGCCACAATACATATTTCCACATATTCAACCTCTATAACAACCAGATATAAGGATTTCATATTTTGTACAGCAGCTACTCCTCCAAACCCCGTAGCTGTAAGATCTTGTGTCTGCTTTTCCCAGAATTTTGCCCTTTTCATCAGGAACACAATGTCCCATTGATCAGCAACGTGGACGTAAGTGTATAAAGTTTCATATTTCTAGCAGAAATACATTTTGTGTAAAATCACATTTTCTGCCGTTTCCTTACAAATTATGTCACACGATCCTGCCGCCTCTTGAAATGTGCAGCCAAAAATGTGATTTACCATTCTGTTATTTTTGTCTTCTTGACAATTTTCAGTGGCAAGTTATATATATTTAAACAAAATGTTGTTTGTGAATGTCTGGCCACAGATGGTTGTTTGTCTCTGCCTCTTTTTGTCTCCCTTCAGTTGAGGAGCAGTCTCCGCCCTGTTTCCTTGGCAGAGGCCATTTTCGACCCTTCACACTGAGCATTTCCTTTAGCTGGAGGATGTCCATTGTTTAGTCCTGGGCTCATGAGCAATTCGCACCTCCCAATGAGTTTTAGCTGGGGGGAAGTGTCCTTCTTTTTTGAGGATAGCTGTTATTCCAGTTTGGGTGGTTTTAGCCAGGCTTAAATGTAAATGTTATTTATGTTGCATTTTTCCTTAGTTTAAAACAAACTTGTGATTTCAAAATATTAGCTAGAATACTTATTCAAGATTGTACACCATGGGATAAAAACAGTTACAACATAGGTTACTCTCAGCAACAGGCCACTTACATTGCACACATTAAATGGGATTTCATTTTATGTATGTGTTAAAGTTTATCATGCAGGCTTCTGACAGCTGTCATTCAGGCGGATGAGGGTACTGCGCCCAGATTTTGACAGATTCCACAGGCAAGCAACTTTTGCTGTGGATGTTTCTTTGATACTTTCAGCTTTTCAGGACATTATATATTCACAACGATTTCTTGAACTAAGTGAATTGTACCACCCCGCAAGAATTTTGAATGTTTGAGTGTGTTTTGTACCGGCATTCTGCAGTTTTCAGCAACAAAGAAAGAGTATTTAAAGCAAGATTTTGGATTTCTTTTAGCAGAGCACTGCTTTTCCCTTGTACTCCATTTTCACTTGTTGTGGATCCAGTGACAGATTCCAGGAGTGAGATCTCTGTGCCCCCACTGACAACATGCATGGTAGATTGGGCAGCCATCTTTTTGTGCTTTGCAGAGCGCGATTTTCAGAGGTTTTGGCGCGCACAAGGGTTTTTGCGGCCATTTTGTTGTTTCTGGCCCCATCAGAACACAGTGATGCCGCACGGCAGAGCAAAAGTGGGATGAATCATTCACCACCTCCTACTTCTATTAGGCAGATCAGCCGCTTTCAATTTGGTAGATCACAAAGTGCTATGCAAACATCTGTCTAGAGCGGTTCATTTCTCCCAGGAAGCTACAGCATGGATTCAATAATTTTCTGAACAACAGGTCAATGAGTGTGTTCTCACCCTCAGCCTCAGCAGACCCCACACCCATAACATGCGGTGTACCTCAAGGCTTGTGCATATCACCCACTATGTATAATGTCTTCACTAAACTGCTGTTTGATGACCTTGACCTTCTGGGTGTCACCTACAAAAATTATGCATATGACACCCAGATCCTCATTCCACTTTCTGGACACTATGATACCGACCTGGCCTTAGTGAACAAAATCTATCTAATCATTCAGGCATGGATGGCCACACACAGCCTCTGCCTGAATGATGATAAAACGGAGCTCCTAATTTTAGGAGCATCAGCTAACATCAACAAACTCTGCAACAAATATTCACAAGTGAATGCTACTGCTTAAGCAACAGTTTATACTTGTAAACTGATAAAGGCTTGTAAACCATTCCTTGCCACAGAAAGCTGTATCACTTTAGCGAGAGCTTTAATTCTATCCAAACTTGATAATTGTAATGCCCTCTACTTAGGTGCGAGCAAATACATTGTCAACAAACTTCAAATACTTCAAAACAAGGCATTTAGAATGGCCCTTAGTATACCCAGGAGACAACATATTTCAAAGGCTAGACGGGATAATAACTGGCTCTCAATTAATGACAGAATTCAGTTCAAAACTGTCTCTCTCGCCCACAAATGCCTTAATAAATCGGGCCTGCATTATTTAATGGAAACAATTGTCAAAAAAACATCAACACGCCCATCCAGGACAGCCAATTCTTTCTGCCTTATAGTCCCTAGATTTAATCTGAAAAAAACAGGAGGTAGCAGCTTTCCTGTTATGGCCACCCTATTGTGGAACTCTCTCCCCACTTCTTTGAGAACAGCCCAGTATTTCTATAGTTTTAGGAAAAACACCAAAAGTTGGCTTGTTACTAAGGACTCGTGATGTATTGCTGTACACTCATGGCTGCCCTATCACGGTACAACACTATCTCCTGCTATATAAATTATTGATGTGGTGAAAATTACGCAGCCACTATATGATCAACTCCCTTTAGGATTTGGGCATATAATGACTGTAATATTTTATATATAATTACTGTAATATTTCCATGTGCAAACTGAAAACCGTTGCCTGTATATAATGTCTGTAACTTTCTATGCAACTGAAAAATGAAACTTACTTTTAATGTGCCCAGATACCTAAGGGTTTGGTGCGCTAAATAAATTATTAAACAAACAAACAAACAAACATGACATTTGGGATCCTTTTTCACAATCTGGACAAAATTCACTCTGTCACATATTCCAGTCCAACAAATACCTGCACCTCACACAGTGAGCAAAAGAAATGCAAAGTAAGAATAATAGAGTTTGTAATCGTATGTGCAAAATGCAAGTCAGCTCTCAGCTCATGTCTCATGTCTTTCAATGTAATAGTGAATAGAGAAGCATTGCAGTGACGGTTGGAGGAAGAGGCAGGTGGGAAGCTTGTATTGTCAATATACTGAGCCGTGAAGTGCAACATTATGAGGTTTTCACATTAATCAATGTTTTAAGTGACACTTGCATGTGGTGTAATATATAGTCTGGTTCTACTCAAGCAAAAATGTATGCATAATAAGATCACCTGATTGCACTCACTGTATTATACAACATGGAGATAGTAATCCACACCTCCCTTTACTATTCACATGATACCTTCACCTTAGGGAATCCCACTAACAAAAGTGACTGCCAATTAGCCTCTCACAGCTGTGTTTGCCTTCATCTGCCAATAACTCTTGCCCATTTAAAATGATCTGTCATTGATTTGTCATAGATCAGTGGTGTTCCTAAACTCCAGTAAAGCCATAAACCTTATTTTTCTGAAGATGAAGGACCTCACTTCTGATTTAATGACTTAGAAAGTTTACTTTGGTTCTGCATCACTGTGATTTTTGAAGAGATAATTTGCACCTGCATGTGGCAAATCTCCACTAAGTGTTCTTCCACAGTTTTACTTTGTATTAGTAGATTATCTACAAAGGCCAAGTTCACTCTTTGTACACAATCAGATCTGGCTTCATGTAGGAATATGTTGAACACAATCCTGCTGTTAATACACTCAAAACTTCCATATGTATTGCTGCCCACCAAATGTGAAGGCACCTTTAAATTGGTGTTCAAAGAGTTCCAAAACAGTCAATTATTCATTAATCAAATCAAGGGCAGAAAGTACTTTAGAACCCTGGATCTGTGTAATGCCCCAATCAATATAAGGAAGATGTCACCTTGACATGTATACCTCATGTTCAATTTCCTTAGGTCTGCATAGCCCCCATTGTATGTTGGGTTTCAGTATGTCATGGTCTGGGTTATTTAAGGTACATTGGATTGGACGTATAGTCCCACTGGAATCCACATTTCTAATAATCTCTGTGAGAGAGTCCATGGATATTTACGTTAATGGGTTTTGTCTTACACATACTGGCACCATATTAGGGACCATAAGTATGGTTGTATAATGGTTTGACTCACGCCCACAATCATAAGAAGTGTCACAGAAGATTTTCAGGAAATACAGTAATGTCTTACTGAGCTTCTGTTTTTGCTCATCTGTCTCACAGATGTCAGCATATTGATCGGTTCTTCGACCATCTGGAAGAAGCCTGGCAATATCTCTGGAGTAGCAATTTTAGAGGTATCTTCTAATGGAGTTGAGAGGTCTTTTTATGGGATCTACCTGGATAGATGGTTTCTTGGCATTAAGGTAGTTATTAGTGATACTATCTCATCTTCTAGTATTTCATAGGTAACATCCAACAACCCATAATGGCAAAGGGAGAATGGCCAAAATCCCCCTCTTTTTGTGCATAGAGTTTATGGTGTGTTATGATCAGTATTGTTATAACACTCTTCAGGTATGAGGTCAATGACAGGTTTGGCTAAATCTATTGAAAAGTGTGTGAAACTAAAAGCCTTTCCCATAGAGGTATCTTGCGATAAACTGATGCTTTGGGTGATCATTATTATCAAGCAACATTCAAATGGTATTATCTTTGAGATCTATTAATGGAGTTTGGTGTATAGACAATCCTTATTGCTGAAGAATATTATTTAAATTAATAAAATTACCTTCTTAAAATAAGGTATGTCACTGGCTGTTCTTTATTGGCAAAGTCCATTGTCAAGTATTTCCAGGGATAGTAACTTTTTCGATTTGAACTTCTGCAGCATGATGCAGCAATTAAATTGACCTACTTGCTTTTCAAGATCATTAAAGTCCATTGAGTTTCCCCAATTCCAAACCAGACTCTGTTATTAATCGAATCCAAATGAATTGCAAATAGATGCAATATGTCATTACTGCTGTAAAATTCAGACATGACATCTCTTACAAGCCAGCAATTATGATGTATTGATTTGATTACTGCAATTTGTTTCCTTAACATACACCTGTTAGTAATCAGGCAGGGGTTTTGAATCAATCTCATAACGTCCAGAATCCCATTTATCTATTAGATGAAATGGGTGAATCTGTTAGTCCTTTTGTAAACGCTAAACAATATTTTACAGGTGAAGCTTCTTTCTTGAGTTAAACTATGTTGGAGAGATCTGGATCTTTACCTTCATCAACTTGAATAAGGAAGAATACGGGTTCTCCATTCCTTTGTATACTATGTAAACTTCTGATTTACAAATTGGTTGACTTTGATCCTCACTGAAGGTTGGCCGTAGAGGGAATTTCAGTGTATTTTCCTTCAGAAAGGGAACCACTCATTATTTGAAGGAAGGTTTATTCTCAAAGGTTATGTGGGAGTCACTTTGCTATTATCATGTTCCTTTGCATGTATGATAGTGAAATCTGGTGGTGCTCTCTAAACTAATCTCCACTAAGTCTGGATGTTTTTGAATCAAGTGACAACTACTGTTCAGACTGATGTAATTGACACTCTTTAATTTGATTGGACAGTGTGTTTGGGTCCAGAGGACCTTGTTTATACAATATATCAATGTAGAAAGCCTTTGAAGTAAATCATTTCTCAGTAAAACCGGTGTACACTGAGGAGCAACGACTATCACAGGATGAGTAGGTCATTGTGGAACAGTTTTGATTTCTTTAGTAACTCCATCTTTTGCAATCACTTTCCTATCAAAAGTATGTAGTTTCCAAATGTATTTATTGTTGTATAAGCATTTGTGTTCTCTAAGTGCCTTACATGGTTTAACGTTTCAAAAGGTCAGATGTAAAACAGAGGTTAGATAATGATTTCAGGATAAGATAGAAAGATAGGCTAGACAAGTGGTAGCAGTCGAGTGTGAGAGGTTGATTTACATGTGAAGAAACATGTATGCTTTGAGGCTCTTTTGGAAAGTGGTGATTGAGAATGCAGTGTGGATGTGAAGCAGTGGGGTGTTCCGTGCTGTGGGTGCGCACTTGTTGAATGCTTGTTTTTGTGGACATGTATGCTTGTAGAGTGAAATGTGTAGAAGGTGCTGGCTCGCTTGTATGATACGTGTATGAGGGATATATTTCAGTTTGTCATGAATGGAAGGTGAGTTTCTGAGGTGTACAGCTTTGAAAACAATGCAACAAGGTTTGAGGGTAGTATAGTGATTTCCCCTCTTTGTTGGTTCAGAGTGTCAAGTACATCTCGAGATACCAAGGTCGCCTGAGACCCTGTATGTATAAGAGCCAATAAGTCACATTGTTCCGAACTTAGATGGACAAAAAAAACATTTCATTTGTCAGGTACTATTTATAGAGAAACTGTGAGTTAGTGGCTAATTTTAATTGTATTTTGTTGATGTTTGAGGGTTTCATGAGCATTACCTTGTGCAAACCCGACAGGGGCATTCTCCTCAGGCTCAAGTTCATGTTGTTTGGTTAAGGCCTCTGTAGGGGTGAAAATACATTTGGAAATCAAAATTTGGACAAGGAAATCCTCTTTCCTTGGGCTCCAAGTCACCACTTCCATTCAGAGTGCAAAACCTAGCAATATTTGAACAGGAAGGAAAATCCTTTTGTCTTTGCATCTCTATCGCAATTGATTCATTTTGTTCTGTCTGATTCTCATGTCCAGAGGTTTCTTTGATAATCTCTTCCTTTTCTTAAGGATCTCAATTGTATTTCTCAGATTCTATGTTCTTTTGGAGGAGTCATATGGGAAAGAGGAAAGACAATGTTCTATCCATAGAGTTATCCTCTTTCGCAAATGTAATTGTCACATTTTTCTCCACACTAAATGCCACTTCTTATTTTTATCTTAAGGGTTAAAGAGGTTTCACTATTGGGCCCTGGCCCTTTTCATTAGTATTTTCACTGGAGCTAAAAGAAGTGTCCTCTATGAGTTGACATGTCTGACCTACTCTTTTATCTTCTTGTGCATTTTGAATTGGAACAATTTCCTCTTGTTGTTGTTTACCCTGACTTATCGACCCACTTTGAGCAAGGGTTCTGTGAATATTCGAATCAGGATCTCCTTGTTTGGAATCTCATGTTTTGGCCAATGCTCTCTGTCAGTTGTGTCATGGAGTAGCAGGGGCTTTATAGCAGTCACCCTAATTACCAGCAGAGAGACACCTGGCCTATCAAAAACTCTCCACCACAAGAACGGGATATACAGCCATGGCGAAAATCTTACGTCTTTATTATCTAACAAAACAAAAGGGAACACATTAGGAAAATCTGAATTCTCCATGGCTTTTGTCTTATGAGCTTGTGTCACCTGGTTTTATCCAGGTGTGACTTCACAAAACCATGTTCCATCCTCAGGCATTCACATTGGTCCATTTAGACAAAGTATACATACATCCTATAAGGGCTAATTCTACTATTGGGTATCCAGTTCTGGTGACTCCCCCTGGGACCACCTCTACGTGTATCAATCTACAATGTTGCTGAGTCACAGGGAGACCAATGGTTCCTACAACATATTATACCTTCACGTGAAAGGTGACTCTGGATTGGGCAGAATGTGTCCTCCCAGTCCTGAGACCCTGGATGGTTACCAGGCTGAGTGTACCTTTTCAAGGCAATGAGAATGAACATGAAGTTGCTGTGTGTTCCCTAATGTTGCCACCTCTGATCACCTATTCCTGCGAGAGTGCATTCAGTGGTTAATTTGTAAGCAACACTTGTATCCTTCCACCTCTGATTCAATGCAAACAGCTTCTCTCCGTTTACCTTTATTAAATGGGCATTGTCTTGCTCTGCTGGGTCACGTGTGCTGAGACCATGAATGGTGCTCTCTTGCATGTAATTATGAGTATTTTAGCCTGAATTTCTTGCATGTGGCTTACCGTCTTGGTAGTCAGGAACGTTCCCGTCTCCACTCGTCCTTGGCTGGGTGCATTGTTCTGCTTGCCTTTGGCTGCAGCGATCTGTTGGCCCTTCCATGTATTTAAAAGTCTGTCTCCCCTTCCTCATTTTAGTTGGATATGTCGATAGCTTCCATATTTATCTTTATGGCCTTCCAGCTTAGTGGCAATCAAGCCTGTACAAGCTAGATATACATGTACATTGCGTCTTGCAGTCAGCTTTGGTGAAAGATAAGAATATATAGAGATATGTATGTGTGTCTGTCCTCTACCTGCATGAGTCCTAAGCATGTTTTTCATGTCTGTATGCAACAAGATAAAGCATATTTTTATAACTTGTGAATGGATGGCTATGTACTTCATGCCTACCTGAACATCATGATGTTAGTGATGATGTCATTGATTTCTTGATTTGCAGTCAGTCAACTTGTTTTATTGATGGCATCTCCATATTCTCCATATCATCTATTGGGTACATTCTAAAGGGCTGTTTCAGAGTGTAACGTTCCTGAAACCTGCAATAGATTGATAATGTTGTTGAGGGACTAAGAGTGAGGTGCATCTGTCGTGTTTCTGTCTTCGGACTGAGCGTCGTGTGGGGGTCATGAAGGCCATACTTGGACATTTGTCTTCAAACCCCCCTCTGGTAGACAAGTCAACCACATTACCTACATGTCTCTCTCTGTTCACTTGTAATTTCAGGAGCCAAACCTTTGTTATCCCTCTGAGATGTTCATGGTACTACACATGGTTGTCCAAGCTCCATGTCAGGTAACAGCAGTCTCCACCAGGGTTGCACCAAACCCATTTTTCCGAATAGTCATGGGTGTTGAATGGGAATCTGTACATTGTTCCTGCCGTGAACATAGGACACTGTGTCAGTGTATTTCGTATCTTTGTCTCTTCATCTTCTTCAGTCTCTAAGTATACCAGTACTTTTATCCCTATGGTCTTTTCAGTGGTCTTTGTGCATTGCTTGTTGCCTATTCTGATGACACAAAAGGTGAACAACCCTAGTTTTAGGGCTTCCAACAATGTTTGTAGTCCATTGGCCATCCATGTTGATATCAATGAGAAGATATACAACAGACAGTCTTCGTCCTTACCTACAGTGTTAATTTCTGCCTCCATTTTGGCATGCATCTCTGCTAGCCTCTGTCAGGCTCTCATTGTCTTCATCGTGGGTGGTGTTGAATGTACAGCAAGAAGATCTGATCTTGGTGCACAGGCCTCCCTCCATGGCTTTGAGAAGACCTAGAACATATCTGTTCTGGAGAACCATTAACCTCACTGCTTGCAGCTCTTCCTTGAGGGCATTGAACCATTTGACGGTTGAATTCATAGTCTGCATCAGCTCCCAATGTGTGATTTGAAGAAGCCATTTGTCATTTGTGCTCATCTGGACTGCTGGAACGATGAATGGGAAGAACATTCAATTCTGATGAACAGTCTGTGCTCTGGTGGTGTTACATCCAGGGCCTCTTCCATTTTTGATTATGCATATTTCTCTCTTTTTACTCTGGTCAACCCTACATACCTCTTCTTTCCTTGGCGAGCATCCATTTTGGGGAATCTATCTGCTTGTATGTCCTTCCAGGAACTACCAATGCTGGTGTATTCACCTTTACAATTGAGAATATAGCTCATCAATTGTGTGGCAGTTGAATGTATGCCCTTGACCCACAGGCCCAGTAGTGATCCATAAGCAGTGCACATACAACCTTTGTGCCTGGTATCTCTGAGATCTGCTTACACCCCTTATTCTCCCCAGCCTTTACTGGATCATTATTCTGGAAACATACAGAAGCACCCTCAAGTGGTATCATAGGTATGGGCCCATCTTTGTTTCCCACCCATGTGAGTAGTTTCTCACTTGCCTCCCATTCCTTGAGGCAATTGTCATTTTCCTTTTGGACTACTTCCACTGGAACTGTTAGGAGCGTATGTGATTTGCTCCCAACCTCTCCTTCCTTCCACCCATCTGCTGTGTGCACTTGTCCATATACTAGCATCAGTGGTCATTCCCAACATCCTGGCATGCCTCCTATCTCCCTGGGTCCTGCCTTGGGACACTGTAACTCCTTTTGTGTCACTACCTTGGTTTCTCCTTTATGCAGACCTTCAGTGATATATCCTATGGTCTTGTCTGCACTCCAGTAATCGTCCATCATTTCTTGACTCTTGGTGAAACTATCTTCATATGGGAAGCTCTTTCTGAACATCCACCTTAGTGTGGCTTGTCTCCATTGGAATCATCCTCTTGTGGTGCAGAGTGATAAATGCATGAGTCACTGTGTTCTTGCCTTTGGAATTTCAGTTGCTATGAATGTCCTGGATGCACTCATGGCATAGGGATGAGAGAACAAACATAATAGCTCTCTATGGTGGTTTATTTCCCTACCTTGGCCATGTGTGTGTACCACATGTTGTTTGAAATACGGGTCAAATCAGTTACATTGGAATTTACCTGTCTGAAATCTATGTCTGTACTGTGTCTAAGTCTCTTTACTTCCTTAGTAGCGCTTATCACCTGTCCAGATATGGCTTCCATAACAGCATTGATAGGGGTTACGTTAGTAGGGGTCAAGGCTTATGCATGTGAAAATAACAGTCTTCATAAAACAAGGAGATAAAGAGGTAGACAGAGCAGAAAGCACAGAACATTATCACAACATTTCGAAATACATTTCCCATTTTGTTATTTATTATTTTCTTGTGTTGCTCCAAGGCTCCATAAAACCTCACCTGGAAAGCCTCCAAAAATGTGCGACTATGAGTTTAGGGTGTGTTAGGTTAAGCTCTACGTGTGTAGTATTGGGTGAGTGCCGCATAGAACAATCGCTCCCAGACTATGCAGATTTTTGAATCACTGAGTAAGTCAATTACGGATGGGTCTCCGTGGGTCAACTGTGGGTAGGTCTGAGCTATATGGAGCAGGGAAGCATGGAAAAACAATCGTCGACAAATCATGCGCTCTGTTTCTGATTGTATCACAAATCTAATGAAGTACTCTTGAATGGATGTATGTCGATTGGGGACCATGTTTCTGGAACATTCTCTACTTTCTTGATGTAAAAAAAAAGATAATGGGCCTCATTACAATGTTGCTGGTCTGGAAACAAGGGTGCTGGTAAGCCCACCAGCACCCTTGTTTGCGGACCGCCAAACTACAAGTCAAGGCTGTGCCCGACAGGTCTGACCATGCCGGGCACAGCGGCCACGGTAGGCAGACTTGTCATGGGAGCACCAGCATTGCTGCTAATGGTGCTGGTGCGCCTGTGTCCCTACTCACATAGAGTCCAATAGGACTCCATGGGAATGGGGGTTAACATATTTGCCGGCACCTGAACTCCCGGCCACCAGACTCGTAATGAACCAGTGGCACCGGGAGGTCAGTCGTCAGTAAATTATTCTGAGTCTGGTGGCAAATGACTGGTAGCACCGACAGGGTTACCGCTGGACTCAGAATGAGGCCCAATTTGTCTAATCTAGGTGTGTGTATTGTCCTTCCTTAAATCTTTGGTCCTGGACCATGTTAGCCATGGGTGTGGTGCTTCTTCCTTGTCTTGTTCTAATTCTTGCATCAAATTGTCTTCATTTGGGCGGGAGGAGGTCTTATCTAGGGAGGGCTTAACATCTCTAATGTAGTTCCAAACCTTCTTGCCATTCAATTTCACAATCTGCGGGTTGCTCCAAAACGTATGGCCCCTCAAATCTGGGTTTATACCAGGACGTTATGAAGTTCCTCAGCAGTAAAGTGTACCCAGGGCTTTAGGAGCCGTTCATTCGTATATGGGGTGTTATCTTCCACAATGTTCTTCTACCTCTCCCACCGTGCCTGCAGGTGGCAAGAAAAAAAGGAGGCACTAGCCATCAATGAAGCAATATATTCATGCATTTAATTTCCAAATACGTCAGAGGTGGCCTGGGCATCTGTCAATGTCTAGTGGGAGGAGCCAGGGGGAGTCTCATGTGCTGTCCAGGTACTACCTCATGGGGCATTAAATGGTGGTTAGATCCTGGCTGATTACGCAGAGCGAACAGGTCTAGGGGCAAATAATGAAGCCATCCCTTTTTTATGTTAGCTTTTATTTTTTGCAATCTTTGAGCAGGCAATTAGGTGCTCATAGACTCCTTTTGCTTGCAGGTGATAGGCACAGGAGAATGAGTACTGTATCTTCAATAGAGTTGTGATGTACTCAAAAGTCTACTTTACAAAATGAGGTCTATTGTCAGACTAAAGGACCCCCGCCCCCATCTTGGGAAAACCTCTCTAACAAGGATTTTTGCTGCTCTGCGAGTGTCAGGGTGTTAGCAGGGGGGGCTTCTATCCATCAGGAAAATGGGCACACAACCACTATCATGTAACGGTAGCCCAGGCACTCCTGGATCATGTCGATGTAGTGTATGTGGAGGTGTTGGAAAGGCCCGATTGTGTGGGGTATGGCTCCTCTCACTATATGTATATTATGCCCAACAGTACATTTCTTACAGTTGACACAGTTTTCCATGAATGTGGCTATATGCTCTGCCATATTTGGACAGAACCATTCTTCCCCAATGTGGGCAGAAAGTATTGCCTTACCCAGATGGGCAGGATAGTGCAATTGCGTAAGCACAATCTGCAATAGTGCTGTTGGAATTACTATCTTGCCTGTGCTTTCCTGTCACCAAAAAGCATCAGTGGGGGATATTGAACATCCGCTTCTCACCCATAATTCTTTCTCCTCTACCAGTGCCCTTCCCGGAAGTTCCATTATCTGCGTGGCTGGCACGGTAGTGTAGCCTTCTTTTAGAATCAAATTGCGCACATGGATACATGTGTTCGATGGTGTATCAAAGTCAGTTACCTCAGAGAAGTATGCTGTGAGTTGTGCTTCCACATTTGCGGCTTCCTTGGCATGGTAGACTAGGTTCTCCTCCTTCATTTGTGCCTTGCACTCATGACCGCTATTGCTGATGGGAGTTGTAGTGCATCTATGAGCCTGCCCAATAGGGGTGCGTGCTGCACCTGTGTGCCTTCAGCACGTCAGAAGCCCCTCCTCTGCCATCGTAACAGTCCAGAGTGTACTGTAGACGTCAGATAGGCCCAACCGGAATACACTGTCACTTCCTGGTCCCAGTGTGCCTCTAATGCCATTACGAGAACCATTTTTTCTGCTGCTTGCACTGTAAAATGTGAAGGCAATCTTGCGCTTGCTATTACTTTGACTGTCCGTCCAACTTTATTCTCAACACTAGCGTCCCTGGATGTCTTTCCCCATTGTCTGGTCTATCCTCGAAGACCCGTCAGTATAAAGCCCTTCTACCCCTCAAGTGGCTTCTCCCCCACTTTGGAAAGGTTGTTGTACTGTTCCATGTACATAATACAGTCATGTACATAGTCTCCCTCCTCCACTAGTTCACCTAGAAATATCTCTGGGTTTACAATTCTGCAGCTAACCACTTTTATTGCTGGATTTGAAATAATTACCTCATATCCAGAAGCTCGCTGTGTGATGAGCGTACTCTTGGGTCTTTCAAGGATTGCAAAGACGGCATGTTCCACATAATGTGTGGTATTGTACCCCATCATAATGCTTCCTGACTTTTCTAACATGACTGCGGCAACAACCAGAGCATGTTTGCATGGATAATGTCCTCTCATTGCCAGGTTTAAACGTCCACTATAATAGGCCAGTGGCTTATGCCTTAGGGTAGTCTTTTGTGTGAACACTGGAGTCATCACTACTCCATTGGAGTGTGAGAAGAAATACAATGTGTCATGGTAGTCTGAGATACCTAACACTGTAGCTGTGCATTTGGCTTTCTTCAGCTCCTCAAATACTTCAATCATTTTGTGTGTCCATAGCAACCTGCCATCCCCTCTCCTTGCCTCTGTGAGTGTGCTTAACAAGGATCTCACATATGTGCTATAATAAACACCCCGGCTCTGCAATAATTGGCAGAGGCCCAAGAGCTGCTGCATTTCTCTCACTGCCTTTGGCATCAGCATTGTACATATCACCTCCACCCTTTCTGGAGTCACGCTGTGCCCTTCCTGCAACATAAGTTGTCCCATATATAGCATTAACCCACTGGAAATATTGCAATATTGCCTTGTACAGCTTGTAACAGTTCTCTGCCAATACTGTCAACAAGTGCACTGAGTCATTTCAACACTGTTCCTCTTACTTGCTACAAATCAAAATGTCATCCACATACTGTATGATGGTGCTCCCCATCTGTATGTTGCCAAGATCCATCTGGAGGACCCTATTGAAGATAGAAGTTGACTCACAGTACCCGTGTGGTAATCTTGTATTTTTTCACTTTCGGTTTCTAAATAGAAACAAGGTCAAATCCTGTGACTCTTCATGGAGCAGTATAGAGAAAAATGTGTTCTTCTTGTCTATTACCGTGATGTGGGTAGCTTCCATCTGGATGCTAAACAGAATTGTTGCTGGATTAGGAACTAACAGGAATACTGCTTCAACAATTTGGTTCAAGGGATGCAAATCCTGCATAAAATGCCACGACCCCCTGGTCACCTTTTTGCAGCGTACAGCGCAATGATAAACTGCGATACTGAGGGTACCAGAATGACTTGCTTCACTAGCACGGCGATCGTCTAATAGATACCTCCATCTGCATTCTTTGATAGGAGATACTCTCTCGCCCTAGCCCCTGGTTTAAGTTTTATCTTTACTGCCCTTAACCCTTTCAGCAGAGTCACATCATAGGGACCACTCGTCCATAAAATGCTGAGTACTCACCCCAAGTTTCCCTCGAGAAATGATGGTGGTGTTTTTTGCAACATGGCCATTCTCTGTAGCACCTCCCTGTAATGTATTCTCACCCAGTGCATAATGCCCATGTCAAACAACACCTCGTGATCTGATCAATCATCTTGAAATAGTTCCTTATCTGTCATGGCAGTCAACCTGTACCCCTCCCCACCCCTTCCTGGTCCCAGTGTGCCTCTAATGCCATTACGAGAACCATTTTTTCTGCTGCTTGCACTGTAAAATGTGAAGGCAATCTTGCGCTTGCTATTACTTTGACTGTCCGTCCAACTTTATTCTCAACACTAGCGTCCCTGGATGTCTTTCCCCATTGTCTGGTCTATCCTCGAAGACCCGTCAGTATAAAGCCCTTCTACCCCTCAAGTGGCTTCTCCCCCACTTTGGAAAGGTTGTTGTACTGTTCCATGTACATAATACAGTCATGTACATAGTCTCCCTCCTCCACTAGTTCACCTAGAAATATCTCTGGGTTTACAATTCTGCAGCTAACCACTTTTATTGCTGGATTTGAAATAATTACCTCATATCCAGAAGCTCGCTGTGTGATGAGCGTACTCTTGGGTCTTTCAAGGATTGCAAAGACGGCATGTTCCACATAATGTGTGGTATTGTACCCCATCATAATGCTTCCTGACTTTTCTAACATGACTGCGGCAACAACCAGAGCATGTTTGCATGGATAATGTCCTCTCATTGCCAGGTTTAAACGTCCACTATAATAGGCCAGTGGCTTATGCCTTAGGGTAGTCTTTTGTGTGAACACTGGAGTCATCACTACTCCATTGGAGTGTGAGAAGAAATACAATGTGTCATGGTAGTCTGAGATACCTAACACTGTAGCTGTGCATTTGGCTTTCTTCAGCTCCTCAAATACTTCAATCATTTTGTGTGTCCATAGCAACCTGCCATCCCCTCTCCTTGCCTCTGTGAGTGTGCTTAACAAGGATCTCACATATGTGCTATAATAAACACCCCGGCTCTGCAATAATTGGCAGAGGCCCAAGAGCTGCTGCATTTCTCTCACTGCCTTTGGCATCAGCATTGTACATATCACCTCCACCCTTTCTGGAGTCACGCTGTGCCCTTCCTGCAACATAAGTTGTCCCATATATAGCATTAACCCACTGGAAATATTGCAATATTGCCTTGTACAGCTTGTAACAGTTCTCTGCCAATACTGTCAACAAGTGCACTGAGTCATTTCAACACTGTTCCTCTTACTTGCTACAAATCAAAATGTCATCCACATACTGTATGATGGTGCTCCCCATCTGTATGTTGCCAAGATCCATCTGGAGGACCCTATTGAAGATAGAAGTTGACTCACAGTACCCGTGTGGTAATCTTGTATTTTTTCACTTTCGGTTTCTAAATAGAAACAAGGTCAAATCCTGTGACTCTTCATGGAGCAGTATAGAGAAAAATGTGTTCTTCTTGTCTATTACCGTGATGTGGGTAGCTTCCATCTGGATGCTAAACAGAATTGTTGCTGGATTAGGAACTAACAGGAATACTGCTTCAACAATTTGGTTCAAGGGATGCAAATCCTGCATAAAATGCCACGACCCCCTGGTCACCTTTTTGCAGCGTACAGCGCAATGATAAACTGCGATACTGAGGGTACCAGAATGACTTGCTTCACTAGCACGGCGATCGTCTAATAGATACCTCCATCTGCATTCTTTGATAGGAGATACTGTCTCGCCCTAGCCCCTGGTTTAAGTTTTATCTTTACTGCCCTTAACCCTTTCAGCAGAGTCACATCATAGGGACCACTCGTCCATAAAATGCTGAGTACTCACCCCAAGTTTCCCTCGAGAAATGATGGTGGTGTTTTTTGCAACATGGCCATTCTCTGTAGCACCTCCCTGTAATGTATTCTCACCCAGTGCATAATGCCCATGTCAAACAACACCTCGTGATCTGATCAATCATCTTGAAATAGTTCCTTATCTGTCATGGCAGTCAACCTGTACCCCTCCCCAACTGTTATCACTGTTCTCCATGATCGCCAAGTGCCACCAGTCTCATGCAACACTATTCTCTTGTCTCTCACTATGACTGCCTTAAGTTCTATTGGGATCACTTTTCCTTCCCTTTCATTGAGGGGAATCGCTGGTCTAAATAAGAATTCATTGGGTATGCGTAAACAGCCTGCCTTGTTTGTTTGTTTGTTTGTTTGTTTATTTATAGGGCGCCGGAAAACTCTTAGGTAGCTGGGCGCACAGAATAACAAGAATACTTAGCGCTTGGTTACAGGTTACAGATTACAGGTTGTCGGTGACATGTGTTATATACAGTTATTACAATATATACATTCATTACATTTAAGGATAGAGGGTAACATATTATAAACAGTAGATACATTATTTACATTATACAAGTGAGAGTGGAGGGGTACGTATGGCATCCGATCACAGTGCCCATGGTCTCAGATTTCAAAGGTTATTGCGTCGGAGCCAGTTGCGGGTATGGCGCCTGAAGCAGTAATAGGGCTGGTCCCTTCTTAGTTCAACTGGAAGGGCGTTCCAGTACTGAGCTGCTTGCACCGGGAAGCTATTGCCGCCTGTTTTTTTTAGTCGGAATCTCAGGGTTTGGAGGCTGAAAGAGTTGGCTGTTCTGGTTAGTCGTGCAGAGGTTTTTCTTATTATTCTGTCCCTGAGGTATAGGGGGGCTGCATTGTTCAGGCATTTGAATGTTAGCGCGTCAATTTTGAAGGTGATCCTATCGCTAATTTTTAGCAAGTTGTGATTTCTACGCACATTTGAAATGTGCTCTCTGACTGGGAGGTTCAGGGCCATTCTGAGCGCGTTATTTTGCAAGGTTTGAAGTTTATTGATGATGTATTTGTTAGCGCCTGCATAAAGTGTGTTGCAGTAATCCAATTTTGAGAGGATCAGTGCATTGGCTAGGATAATGCAGCTAGCTGGTGAGAGAAAGGGTCTGCGTGCTTTATAAGTTTACCAGTATAGGCAGTGAATGGGGCCAAGGAGTTCACTTGTTTCCTTAGGGACAAGGTGGAGTCCAAGTAGAAACCAAGGGTCTTCACCTCTTTGGCAAAGGGATTATATTGCCGTCGATGTTGAAGGAGTTGTAGTTGGAATCAAGTTTTTTTAAGTTGTTAGGTGAGCCTAGAATAAAGATTTCTGTTTTTTCGTCATTCAGGCAGAGGCCATGGGTTGCCATCCATGCCTGAATGAGGGTGTACATTTTGTTTACTAAAACTGTATCCGTGATGAAATTGTCCGAAAGAGGGATGAGGATCTGGGTGTTGTCTGCATAATTTGTGTAGGTTACACCCAGCCTGTCCAATTTTTTGAATAGAGGTTTAGTAAAGATATTGTACATTGTTGGCGAGACACAGGAGCCCTGTGGGACTCCACATGTTGTCTGGATAGGGTCTGCAGAGTCTAAGGTGGAGAAGACTTGCATACTTCTATTGTCGATAAAGGATTGGACTCAGGCTATAAATTCACTTGAAAAGTGGGCGGCTGACGCTAGGTGTTTGCAGAGTACTGCATCCCTAGGGCCACTCTATCTGTAATTCTGCTCCATATTGGAGCAGCTCACTGTCTGCGGGCACCTCCCTCTGTACTGTCTGCCCACAATATGCCTGGTTGACCTCTCTCACGTTCATGTAATTAATTCCTACTGTCGAGAACAGTATCCTCTGGTGTGTGAATAAAATGATCAAATTGAGTCGACTCTTGAAGTCTCTACTGATTATGTTCACTGGTTTCAGGCGAGCATATAACAGTGCATGGTCAGGTCGTGCTCTCCTACAGAAAGTGGAAATTATTCTGTAAAAGGAACCAAATCTGTAGCCCAAGAGAATCTCTGCACGTTCATGGCAATGCCTGACATTGGGTACCTTCCTTCTGTATTAGAGGACTGAGTTGACCCTGTATCCATGAGAAAAGAAAAAAGTCTTGTCACCTATTGTCACCCCTATATGTGCTTCCTCAGCTGGAATAGGGTTGAACACATCAGGTCTGTCGGTGGGCTGTCCGATTGTAAATATAATGACTTTCCCATCCCTGTGAATGGATTGCCCCCTACGCCAGTCAGTCCTTCCCCCGGGTTTTCGCACAGGAGTCTGTATCGTGGAGTCTGCATGTGTCATGGTTAAAATGTTGTGCTGTGTTGGTTGTGATGACTGCATGTGTTCCTGCATCTGTGATGCATGTGTCATGGCTGGTATGACTGCATTTTTTATGTCATGTGTGTGTGTCTGTTGTGGAGCGTCTGTATGTGCTTGTGTGTGATCCTGCTCTGTCTGATATGTGGGTTGGAGCTGAATTCACATTCTGGTACATACCACCCCTGTCCCTTCACACTCAAGATATGTGGCCCATTTGCCCACACACCCAACATTGTATGGGACCCCCTGTCAGTATTTGCTGTCCCCCCTGAAATCTCTCTGCCCCCTGTTGCATTTTATTCGCAAACCCTCTTCTCTGAGGTGCCCCTCCTCATCCCCATGGGCACTGATTCATATCTCCTCACCCTGTGAAGCCTCCCCATGATAGTTGTGGTCTGTTCTGCCTATGCTGAGCAACTACTCCATCCCCACTCATTAGTATTGCCCCGTCCATTGTATACTTGGATAATTTCTTCTACACTAACTTCACTTTTTTCTGTTTTCTCTCCTCACGCTTCTTTCTCACATTCTCTTAAATTAGACCACAATAGTGCACTACGGTTAGCTGAATTTCTGGCCATGGCTTAGCCTCCATCCCTACTAGCTTCTTAAGTATAATATGTGGTAAAAAAACCTCACTGATTTTTCCCACAGCTCTCTTGTCTCGAGACGCCATCGCACTTGAATTTCTTGAATATATTGACGTGGGTCTTCATCCTCACACATTTTGCATGCGATAATTGCGCTTATATCTGAGGTTTCTGGGTATTGCACCCTTCGAGCTCAGAAGTTATTGAACAGCGTACCATTGGGTGCCGTGTTCTGTGAAGTCACTCCGGGATACCCTGCTCTTCTCCATTTATTGTCTGCTACCTCCCCAAGAATGGCTTGGAGTAAACTCTTCATGTCAACCACCACTAATGATGTCCCTGCTGTCAGTCTTTCGATCTCATATGTCCATTTTCGAGCCCATCAGTCAATGGAGGTAGCTTGCATCTTAAATTGTCCTGATCCTTTCACTGCCATCGAACATTCTGAGGCCGCCCACCACCCTTCTCCAATAATAGGAACTGTGTCAGTTTAGTCCCTCCTTCCTGTCTATCCATGCCTTTAGTGGTCGTGAATGCCCTTGCCATCTTTGCCCGTTCAGATCCTCGCAGGGCCATGAGCCTCTGCATATGCAGAGCAATATCATTCGCACTGCGCAATCCACCCCTAGGATGTGGCAGTCGCCCTTCAATGCTTCCCTGGAGTGGCGAAAGGGTTTTCCCTCTTCGGCGTCATCACTTTATTGTTGATGCTCGTCTGACCCCATGGTCGTTATACTACTGACTTCTTTCTCATCCTTGAAGCTAAGCCTCCTTAACATTGGGTCCTCCTGCTGCTTTCCATTGGCTCGATCTGTAATCCGGTGTTCCCTCCTCACTGAGGGCCCAGTAGAACTCCTATCTGCCTGTGGGAAAGCTATGCTGCATCTCCTACTCCTGTAGAGTTACTCTAACCTTCTTTGCATCCCCTCCCCATCCGCATCATCTAAACGTGCCAAATCCATCTTAATCTACATTGCCTTCAAAAAGCATCTCTCTCCGCTCTCGTCTCTGTCCCGCTGGAATATCTGCTCCACTTCCTCCATGCGTCACCACTCTTTAAAGAGCCAATAAACATTCTGGTCTACTTTTCTCTTTCTTTATTTGCAATTGCTTTTCCCGATCGTCTTCCTCGTTCCTTCTTGCTATCTCCTTAAGCTCTCTTTATTTTCTCTTCTCCTTTTCTTCGCTTGCTTGTGCTTCTGCGTGCTCTCTCTCTTTTTGCCACCTTTCGCTTTCCTCCTTCTCTTCCATTTCCTTTACTACTTGGTAGTTCTTTCCCCATGTGCCCTGTCTCACATGTGGCTTTCCCATCCAATGTGAGCAATATTTGTCCGCCTACCATTCATTCGGAACTTTAAATTCTTGACTCTCATTAAGCCCTGCCTTCCCCAAGTCATTCTCCTTAAGTTTCGCTTGCAGCTCACTGCACTCCTTATATGCACTGCGGATATCTTGCATTTCTTTACCTGCTTGCTTTGCGCCACACGTTCATTTCTGCCACTATATGCTGGAGGTGCGAGAGTGGGATTGGTGTATCTCACTGCTGCATTTAACTCCTTTACGGGCTTACATCACTTAATTTCTGCTGCTGCATCTATACCTGTGATTTGAAGAGGAGGAGGAGCTGAAGGCCGTACGCCTTCCAAATCTCATTGACTCAGCATCCAATGCAGCTGGATCGAGTCCCCTTCCTCATTTTGAAACATTTTCCACAACTCTAATATGGCCTGTTGCTTGATTAATATGTTCTCCTTATAGGTTCTCTGTAAATAAGTGATCAATTTTTGCAATAAACATTTGGAAAAGCTCCCGACTTTGGCCCATGGCTTCGCCAACTTGCCCTTGGTATCGCAAGTTCATTCCATGCATATACTTGCGTATTTTGTCTTGATACCGTGGGAGGGATTTGCATAAGTGTTGAAGAAGTGTATGCCTCATTCCGTCAGCTTATGTAACACTTGTCACTGTTTACTTGACCTCAAATCGAGATTTCGATACCTCCACTTTACCTTACAATTATGCAATTTGCAATCTCAATTCTGTCTCTCAAATACCATTTCTTCACATAATAATAGTGCAAAAAATATTTTCCTTAACATCTCCGGCTCACCACCATGAACACGGGCATATTCCTCACAACTGCCCCACTGCGGCCCTTCCCCTGATGACTCAAATCACAACTCCACTCATGTGCTTCCAAGTTCCGCCCCAATGGCACATCACTGGTCATTAACTCACTTAACAACCCAATAACTGCAATCCACCACCTCCAATGCACCTTTAAGTCCTATTAAGCAACCTTGTGGGTGACGTCACCAAGGCCCTAGGGGAAATGTCCTCGATATCTGATCCTTAAATACATATGTCCACTATAAATCCCCAAAGCACAATAAAAACATGATGTAAAACACACGGCCGTCTTCCTGCCTCACTAACAGGGTAAACCATTAAATCACGTCGTCCCTCTTCCATAGCATTGCAATATAGGAATACATCTCCAAGAGATAAACTAGGTAACCACCTTCCGTGATATAAGCTAGCTTCTTCTGCTAACACCTATATACAGATAAACCATACATAATCATCCATGAACCAAGCTAAATTGCCTAACTGAAAGGGAAACCGTTATTCCTTTTCTTTCCAAAGTTTTTTCATCGACAAGCTAAGCTGACCATCTAAGCTGATTTCCCAAAACTGCCGCCTAAGGAATGGGTAACCTTACACAAAACAAAAACTGCAACATAAAACATCAAGTGGAACATTTCCTTCCCCACACATTTGCCATATAGCTGAGTCTACACTTACATTACGTGGTTTGCTGAAGCCCCTCAGACACCGACTCTCTCACAACCTGCAACTCTGCCATACCATCTACTAGGCATCCCACGGAAAGCGGTCAGGAAATTCCTTCAAAGGCAGCTCCTATCAACCTCTTCTCTTTTTGCCCACACATGGATTTAGGTGTTGTTTTCCATGGGTTGTCATGCAGCCCCTCAGGCATGCGGCCAGATGAAGCAGCTTACTGCTGAAAGGTTTTAGCGACCATCCCACTGCTACCATTTGGCATGGAGCAGCAGGGGCTTTATAGTAGTCACCCCAAATACCAGCACAGAGACAATCGGGCCCATCAAATCTCCCCACTGCAAGCAAAAAAAGACTCAGCTATGGGGTAAAGTTTGCTGTCTTTATTATGTAACAAAATGACAGGGATCTTACAAGGAAAACATGAATTCTCCACTGCTCTCGTCTTCGAACGTGTGTCACTCGGTTTTGCCCAGGTGTGATGTCATAAAACCAAGTTCCGTCCCCGAAACCTATCTGCCGTTCGCATTGGTCAGTTTAGGTGAACTAAATATGTATCCTATTCAATGAAAAAACTTTATTAAAGGGACGTTATGGTTAAGTTGCACTAATAGAAAACTATGAAATTCAATGAAAAACCTTTGTTAAAGGGACGTTATGGTTAAGTTGCACTAATAAAAACCTGTGAAATTCAATGAATAAACTTTGTTGAAGGGATGTAGGAGGCAAGTACCAAAAGACTTTCCTCCAAGAACAAATGCTCACCTGCATTTTTCTGTACTCGAAGAAAACACCAACATGAGAACATAGAAGAACAGAGAATGGTCAAAGAGAGAAACGGCTTCAGCACTCCAGGCTTCGAGCGGCTGAGAGGAACAGTGAAGGACCACCATAACCCCACAATAACCCGACTGCAGTCAGCTGGCTCTAAAGATAGACAGCACTGATGCAGCCAGGCACCCGGAGCACAAAACAACCCCAGTTACGAGTCTGCCGGAGTTCACCAGCATGCCCTCACAGATTCATGAGGACCCGATAAACCACCAGGGTCATTGCCTGAAACTAAATGACATAATCCTGGAGAACAGACCCCAAAACATGAATGGATGCAGTAAAATTGTTACGCCATCAGGGAGATAACATGGCGAGCCTGTGTGCAGACAGTGGGTGGGGCTTAGCCCCCTTTTCAAAGCTGTCTCATGCACACAAACATCCGGGGGTGGGCAAAGCAGTGCAGATTAGATAGGGGAAGGTGACCAATCCCAAATGAGAAAGAGGTACTTAAGGGAGGAACAGGAAGCAGAAAGTCTGGGTTTTTCAGGTGAGGTTGGATGCGGCGGAAGGCCAACAGACTAGCACGAGTAGATTGTTGGAGCAGGTGAGGTATTGAGCTAGGAGTGAAAGGGGTTCTGCAGTTTGAGTGTGTGCAATTGACACAGGGGAAAAGAGGGTGTTTGAGTAGTGCTAAGAGGAGTGTAATAGTGGCTGGAAGCAGGTAGTATTTGTAGGAGGGGTGTATTATTGGTAGGAGAAATAGGAGGAGTGGTCTAGTGGTCGGAGGGGTATAGTTGTGAGGGGAGAAGTAGTAGTGTGAAAAAGAGTAATAGTAAAAAGACGGAGGAAGTCAAATGGAGTGTGATGAATGTCTATATCAATGGGTGGAGATGAGTAGTGGGAGAAGTGACATATCTGAGGGATGGATAACTGGTGGGTGAGAGAAGGAGGGGGTGGTAGTGAGACTAGAACAGAAGAAGTGAGTGAATGTGATCGAATTATACTAAATCCAACCAAGTATGTGCACAACTACCTGAACTCCAAACAGAACACTAACCCTTTGTTTAGAGTAAGGTCAGTTAGGCAGTACCTGAGGGAGTTTATATAGACTATAATTTACGGTATCACATCTAGTTAATGTCAGTTTTTAGACAGTAGGGGTTACCACTCCAGAGCATTAACCCAGGTTTACAGATGGTTGGGTGGGGGGGGGGCATGGGCCCACACCGTAAATAGAACCCTTGAACTGTCCCAAAGACTTAAAGTTTTTTTCTGTGCTATTTGTGGCAATTGGTTTTGAATGCTTCTTTTTGGTGGGGGACATATGTGTACCCCTATATAGGCCTAGAACTTAAATACTAAAGACTAATGTACATCTCTGGTTTTGTGGAATTAGTAATTTGCATGCTAGGTGAATGACTGGTCGGATGCCTTCGAACTGGTAGCATTCTTAACATGTTTTGGGGAGTTGTTGAATTCCGTACTTCATCGATCTTTGTAGTTTGGGTAAGGATCCACTCGAGTGACCTCAAGTCCTCAAATCATAAACTAACTGCGTCTCTACATATCTTGGAAGGGCCTGGAAAATACAGTTTTTAAGTCTCAGCTATCAGTATGGAAATTTAGAGAAATCTGAAAAAATAGCATTTAAGTTCTTCAACAAACTCCTTAGGTGATCCTTAGGTGATCGAGCCTCAGAACACATTAAGGTATAGGCTGCCTTATGCGCTTTTTGGGATTACTATGAGGTGACACATATTTCAAAAGGTCTGCCATGTAAGAGGCCGTTTTTAATGACTTTGTTTCCAGACAAGCAAAGAGACAAGACAACTTGTAAGAAGATGTCATTTTTGCAAAATCAATATTGCTTTGATCATTCCTCAATTCAAATGATGCCAATATCTGTTTGTATAATTTTAGTTGTTACCTAACATAATATGTTTTAACTTAATGTGGTTTTCATTTTCTATGTCTCCATACTTTGGTCCAAAGTCCCTCATTAGAGTTAGACTACTGCTTGAACCTTCATCCCTACTTGCATATTTCCCCCATCATAGTGACCTTGCTGAGGTTTCCTATGTGTACAGTACAGGGGCTCCTCTCTTTTCTCTCTTGCCTATTGGTGTTGTGGGTTGCAAATCCTTTCAAAAGGACTGGATAATAAAGCATTTCTTAATGCTATTGCTCTGAACCAATGTTTCCCCATCTACCTTGGGGTTCTGGGATTTTCCTATGAAACCTCACCTTGACAGGGATCTTTAGAACAGCCTTCTTGGGTTTCATTTCCTTTTTCTCAATGGCAGCCAGACATGCAAAATGGTCTCTCTATTGGATCATACACTATTACCCGTGTTCCCTTAACTCATTTGCATACCTTTGCTGTTCAAACAGTAGTCTAATGTCTTCTTCTGTCCACTCCCAACATACTAAGTGTGCCACATTCTGACTTCCTTCTCAACATCACATTCTTGTCTATACTTTTGATCAGCTCCAAAGAAGTCACCTTGCACTAATCACAAAGTAATTGTCCCTGTTTCAATCGCAAGGTAAACTGATGTATTTCCTCATTAGAAGTTTTTTTTTTCCTGAGCTAACTGAGCCCATTGCTGTTTAATGGTTTTTATATCATGGTATAGCCTGTCATATTTACCTTGGCAAGAGGTTTCCTTACCCTCATAAAATTGTATTTTTATAATCACATTGTCATCTAATAATGCATTGGTATAAGTAATGTAATCATTAATGTACTCTTTATTTTGTCATGCATCTGTTGACACTAACTATGAATGTCATTAGTGTTTAACAGTTATCTTTCTAAGCATTGTTAGACTTGGTAGCACAATTTCAATTCATCATGGTTTGCCTCTAATATACTGTGTTGGTTCTGTAGTAACATGAATGTCATCTACAGATTCATTCAACTGTTTTCTTTAATGATCTCACTGATTACTAGCTTATTGATTGGGTGTTAATTCTGCTGAATTCTTTTGAGCCGAGTATTTGAGTTGTTCTAAATAATGCCATTTGTTAGCTAATCTGCCCCCCACCAAGTTGAGGTGTAAGAAGAGTTGGGCTGTAAGAAACAAAATCATCTGTTTTTTCCTTTCTCGCTGTGGATGTCATGTACAATTTTTGGAATACTTAATCTAGCAGGATTTCTTAAACCCTATGATCAGTTCCTATATGTTCCGTACTTTTCAGTACTTCACACTCTTATCCGGCCAGTCTTCATCTTCCTTTAACTTTACTCTGCACTAGGATGAAGGAAATGTGATGGAAAAGGACTGAGATGAAGGTCTGTGATTAAAGGCTGCAATGAAGGTTTATGATGAAGGAGAACCATTAGGGTGAAGTACTGCGATGAAAGAGAAGGACTACAAAGAAGGACAATGACAAGGGGAAGGTCTATGAAGAAGTATTATGGCAATTGAGAATTAATATGTTCAAAGAATATGACTGTGACAACTCTGATGAATGACTATGATGAAGGAATATAATGAAAGAGCATGACTACTGTGAATGGCTATGTTGAAGGAAAAGCACATGAATAGTGGAGTATGGTGAAGGAAATGCATTAGGATGAAAGACTATAATGAAGAAGAAAGACTAGGATGAAGAACTTCGGTGTAGAAGGATTGTGATGAAGTAATATTTTGAAGAACTAATATATACCAAAAATACTAAAATGTGTGAGAATGATGAATCAGTAGCACTATAATGAAGAAGAAAGACTAAGATGAAGGAGGATGTTGATGGACTACAAAACAATTAGAATAACTCGGATCAATGACTGTGATATCAGGGAAATATTAGGTTGAAAGATAAGGACTATGATGAAGGAATACAACAAAGACCAATGACTATGATAAAGTTATATGACTAAGTATAAGAACTAGGGTATATGACAATGTGGAAGTGGAAGGGCTCAGACAAAGGATAATCATGAAGGAGAAGGGCTAACAAAGCCTATGATGAATTGAAGGAACATGAATATTAGGGATCCTATGATTAAGAAGAATCTCTATATAATGAAAGTGAAGGCCTGGGACAAGGACTCTGATGGAGGTCTATGATGAAGGACTTTGACAAAGGAAAAGGGCTAAGACAACAGACCTTAGGGGGGAAGAAGACTAGGTCAGAGGACTATGAGGATAGACAATGAATATGATAATAAGGAATATAACACAGGACTATGATGAATGCCTATTACAAAGCATAATAGCTATAACAAAAGACTCTAATGAAAGACTAGGAAAAAGTAGAAGGCATAAGTCAAAGAAAGATATTGAAGCATAAGTATGAGTGAGATTGACTATAATGAAGTAGAAAAATTGTGATGAATGACTTCAGTGGAGGGGTATAATATCGGACTATGATGGAGGAGATGGACTGGGATAAAGTGCTATGATGGAGAAGGACTACAAACAAAGACAATGGGCCTCATTACGAGTCCGGCGGTAACCGTGCCTGAAATTCTGGCAGGTTACCGCCGGACTCGTATTACCATTCCGCCTCCATGTTTCCCGGAATTACCGGGGCATTACGACCCCGGTGACCCGGGAATTCCGGAGGCGGAATTCAGTAAATCCCCATTCCCATTGAGTCCCATAGGACTCAATGGGAATAGGGAAGTGGAAACACCGGCACCATCTCGTGATCGTGCCAGTGTTGCCACGTCTGCCTGCAGGCAGGTGGTTTAAACCCGCCAGGTCAGACCTGGCGGGAATGACACCACCCACCTGCAGAACTCGAGATCACCCGGTATGGAAACAAAGGTGGCAGCGGGTTTACCGCCACCATTATTTCCATACCGGGTGACTCGTAATGAGGCCCAATGACACAAAACTAAAATGAATGCCTGTTATAAAGGGAAATAGTTATGACAAAGGACTCCAATGGCATTCAAGGATAACTAAGAAGGCATATTGTATTGTATTGTATTCAGTTATTTTTATAGTGCTCTTTCCCCATTCGTATTGCCTCACTGCGCTTTGTGGTTGGACCGCCCTTGGTGACCACAGTCAATGTGGTGGAGGTTTTAAGAGTTTAGACTAAGAGAGGCTTGTGTGCATTTCCACTGTCTTAGGATATAGGTGGCTGGCTACGCTCCACTAAGCAGCCCAAAGGTCAGGCACATGGGTGGGCACTGTTGGTGGTTAGGGATAGAGTGCTTTTGTTGAAGATTCGATATGTGCCCAGTTATACCTAATTTCTTTTTATTGGTAGTCACTGTATGCTAGTGACAGGGGTGTTCGGGTATGTCAGGTGTTTTAGTGTGGACGGTTATGTGTGCTGCTAGACCGGAATGGCATAGCCATACCTGCATTCGATGGTGCATGGAAGTTTGCCCGTGCCTGCGTCCTTTGTCCAAATACTTGGTGTAAGGTATACGTACTGTATGCTTTAATGTAGTTCGGGTGCAGTTCTAACTGCATCAGGATTTGAGACTCCCAGATAGTGGGAGAGAGGCCTATGCTTCACAAAATGGCAGATTTAAACACATTCACATTGGAGAATCCTAGATAGTGGGAGAGAGCACTATTTCACAAAATGGCAGATCTAAGCATATTCACATTTGAGACTCCTAGATAGTCGGAGAGAAGCCTATGTTTCACAAAATGGCAGATTTAAACACATTCCCATTGGAGATTTCTAGATAGTGGAAGAGAGGCCCATGTTTCAAAAATGGCAGATTAAAGCACCTTCACATTGAGACTCCTAGATAGTGGGAGAGAAGCCGACATTTAACAAAATGGCAGATTTAAACACATTTTCATTTGAGATTCCTAGATAGTGGGAGAGGGGCTTGTGTTTCACAGAATGGCAGTTTTAAACACATTCACATTTGTGATTCCTAGATTATGGGAGAGAGGCCTATGTTTCACAAAATTTCAGATCTAACCACACCTGGATTTGAGACTCCTAGATAGTGGGAAGAAGCCTATGTTTCACAAATTGGCAGATTTAAACACATTCGCATTTGAGATTCCTAGATAGTGGGAGATAGGCCAAAGTATTATTTGGAAGCACTATGAAGAGGGAGATTGATAATGATGAAGGAGAAGGATCATAATGAAAGACTAAAATGAATGAGGTATGATTTATTGCTTGCTATGTATCAAGATGTGCCCCACTTGATTCCCATTTGCCTGGTTTCTGGCGCTGTTGGCGATCCAGTGTAAGTATTGGGAAGCTGTGTCCATCCGGTCCTGCAGATGGTGTAGTGTGGAAGTCCACCTCCTAAACCAACCCAGACGGTGGAAACCAGCAAGGGACAGGAAACAGTTCCCGAGCACCATGTAAGAAGATCCCCCAAGCTTAACATGATGCCAGGCAGTGCAAGCACTGAATGCGGTGGATCAGAAACAGGAGTATTGCCCAGAAGGAAGTGAAGAGACAGAAAGAGTTTCTCACAACAAGGAAGAGGAAGGGAAAAACACAGAGGTACTAGCTCCAGGCTGGCCAGATAGGAGGGGAAAGCAAGGGGGCAAGCAAGAAATCAGACTCCAAGAATAACGAGGAAAGGGAGAGTTCAGAGCAGAGCTCAGCAGCTTGATACCTCAAGCAAAAGAGGTTGCGACACACTGAGGCTTGTGCTCGCACTGCTTAAATGCATGCTTTTGACCAATGGAGGAAAAGACGCTGGTAAACTGGTTGTCCATGGCAAAGGACAAAGCCATCCTGACTGTGCATGCATGTAATGCAGATGCTGGACCCGGCGCATGCGCTCTGCACCCAACACGACGGCCCCAATGGAGGAGGTCGACCGAGCTGCAGGTGTTTGCGCGCCCGATCCTGGAGATGCCAACAGGCTTGACATGGAAGGGAAACATGGCAAGCCCTATAGGTAAGCACTGTGACTCTATGATGTATGAGAAGTTCTCAGATGGTGGGCTAATATAAAGGACTATGATCAAGGAGAAGCACTGAGGTAAAGGACTAGGACAAATAAGCAGGACTTTGACTCACGACTATTCACTAAGCAGAAACAGTATGACAAAGCTTTAGGATGAATGAGGACTGTAACAAAGGTCTATGATGAAGGTGAATGAGCCTAACATGACAATGGAGCAGGACTATGATGAAGAACTATTATGAAGGAAAAAGTCTATTATCAGGGAGATATACCATGATGGTTAAGACAGACATTTATGAAGGACTATAATGAAGAAGCAGGAATCAATGTAAGGACCCAGAGAAAGGAGCAGGGTTATGCATAGCAGTATGAAGTGGCAGACACACCACAACAAATGAGTTGAATTATGATACAGGACTAAGGTTTATTTAAAAAACAAGGACTGTGACAAAGAAGGAACAGGATAAAGGAGAATGCATTTACCGAAGGACCATGATAAAATACTTAAGATTAATGAAAAGTGCTATGACAATGGGCCATGGCAAAAAAGACGAACTATGGTGAGAGAGGGGGACTGTTGCAAAATAGAAGGCTGAAGGGCAAGGACTATTAAGAAGAAGGACACTACAGGAGGAGTATGACAAAGGACGAAGACCTTGAATAAAACTTGAGTGTAAACACACAAATAATAACAATCAGTGATTCAGCCAATGCATGCCAATAGCATTGTCAGCTGCCATGCTAAATAAATAGTCTGCTTTTCAACATTCTCTTTTCTTTCTCCTCTCTGTAGCAATATTGTACCAATCCACCACCATATGTTCCAAAACCAGAATAGGGAGTGGGCGAGTTATCCAATTATTACCTGAAAGTAAATAATGTGGGCTATCCCTTCCTACGCTCTGCAGATTTTACTGTTCCTTGTCGTCATTTTCAGCATGGAGAGGCACACAGGATGTGCTTCTATACAATGCACTTTCCCTGATGGTTGGGAGTCTGCTACTTGCTTTTATATATGTGCATATCTTCAGGGTATAGTACAACTTAATTGAATACATGTATCCTTATGGAACGGCATTCAGTGTATAGTACATTTTCATTGGAAACATTCAGCCTTATTGAACTGCACCATGATTTCCATGATTATTATACCGCAGATTGATGCAGATGTGATAGCAATTAAGCCTGTTTCTAGCACCCACAAATGCACAGTGGTTCTAGCACTCACAAATGCACAGTGGTGCTGTGGGTAAATATTGGTTTCATTTTCAACAACTTCACTTTCTTGATAGTAAATGAGCTCCTATTTTACCTGTATAATTGCCAATATTCTGAGCAATAAATATGTAAAGACACAAATGGAGTGGGTAAGGTACTCTAGGCGAACATGCAAATGCAGCAAATAAAACACTCATTGCACACATTACGTTATTTTGGAATCACAAGTAGATCAAATCAAATAGAGAAACAGTACTTATTAAAAAAGACTGCATGAAATAGGTGAAATAGAGAAAAAAAAGTGGCTGACAATGACTTAGTTGCGTATTTATAACGCGCTTAAACACCCAGAGGTTTCTAAGCACGGACCCAGAGATCGAACCTGCGTTGCTTTGTGTTGTTTTGCTTTTAAGGCACGCACGTTGCCGCTGAGCTATCCTCCCAGAGACATGACAAAGGTTCCTAAGGAGAGAGAAGCGGGAGAGGGGAATCCAGGTTGAAGCCAAGACTTCTCCAGAGGGCACTGAGGCCCTCTGTAGAGTTGCTGATTCCCGCCCCCTTCACCTCAGGCCGTCCGCCTATCAGTGTGGTTGGCAGCTCTTCCCCTTCCCCACCCGGGATGGAGAGTGAGATCAAGCTATTATAGGGACCGTTCCTTACTCGGCTCATGAGGCAGCCGGGGTCAAGCAAGTAGGAGACACCCAAAAAGACAACAGGAACACCCATTACCACTAGGCATGTCAGCTGGGCTTTACCA
The DNA here is from genome assembly GCF_040938575.1 of Ambystoma mexicanum. Lineage (NCBI taxonomy): Eukaryota > Metazoa > Chordata > Amphibia > Caudata > Ambystomatidae > Ambystoma > Ambystoma mexicanum. Next base: position 359,868,417 of record NC_090940.1, read on the forward strand.
ACAGGCTGGGTGTTTTGCTTCGTTTTAGCCAAACATTACTTGGGTAATACTGATTGTTTTCCCCTCCGGGTGGCACAGAAGTCAAAGGTTGTTTACTCAGCTTTCTGTGTTTTACATACTCTCGCCTCAACCCTGACCGTCGGGTGCCATATTTAGTCTGTGGTTATCGGCCTCCGTTTCGTCAAGAGAAATATCAGTGGCAAATTAAGTTGGTAGCCAGGCACAAGGGGAAGCGTTTTTCTCTCAGGGAATATTTGTGACCCTAAGCCTCAACGAGATATCTAAGGTAGAAGTGTTATGTCACAAGAAAGACTAGTGACAGGAGGAGCTATTTATTTGTCACATGAGAAACGCTTGTTTCCAGGGAGCACCTGGGGGAGCATTAATGTCATGTATTTATCAAAGGTAAAAGTGTTCTGTCACAAGAAAGACTAGTGGCAGGAGGAGCTATTTATTTGTCACTTGGAAAACGTTTGCTTCCAGGGAGCACCTGTGATCATTAATGTCATGTATTTATCAAAGGTAAAAGTGTTCTGTCACAAGAAAGACTAGTGGCAGGAGGAGCTATTTATTTGTCACTTGGAAAACGTTTGCTTCCAGGGAGCACCTGTGATCATTAATGTTATGTATTTATCAAAGGTAAAAGTGTTCTGTCACAAGAAAGACTAGTGACAGGAAGAGTTATTTGTGTGTCACATGAGAAACAATTGCTTCTAGGGAGCCCGTGGGGGTCCTTATTCCATGGTATTGATCAAAGATAAAAGTGTCATGTCAACCCAGAGACTGTAGACAGAAAAAGTTTGTATGTAACACAATAGCATCTGACAACACCATGGTAATATCTGTGACCAGCTTTGTTAGGTATGTGAAGAAAAGGCCAGGGTTCAGTTAAAGAAGAGAAGTTTGACATACGATGGTATCTATTTAGCACATGGTCAAATATGTCATACAAAGTTATGTTATGAGAACCGCCCTGGTCAAAGATCTATGGTGTGATGTAGGGCCAATGCACGTATTGTTTGATTATTACCAACTGTCTTCCTATAAAGATAAAGTGGACTCCCGCTCAAACAAAAAAAAAAGTCTGTGTTTATTTTATTGGTCTTTGACCCCCTATGAGTGTTGGTTTACAGGTCAAAACTCTTTGTCTTTAGCTGCATGCGCCCTCTTTGGGTAGCTCCTTCCTGGTGGCCACCGCACCCCATTGGGCTGTATAGAACTCTGGCACATAGGTGCAGTAAGGTGTTACCCCACCACCCAAACTCAGGTCTCCTACATGTAGCTATTCACTCATTGTTTTACAGGATGAAACAAATGTAAACAACATCACAGGGAGAAACACCTCACAGCAGCAATCAGGGAAAGGGATAGGTAGACAATTTACAGTACCTGGACTTTCATGGTCTCTAAGCTCTGGAGTCCCCCATAGCCCAGGTACATCATTGTGAGTGCCATTCTGGTAAACTGATCCTTGCGTCATGGATGGCACAACAAACCAAACAGCCACAATCTTGGACCATATGCACAGTGCCACCCATCGACAAGGGATGCTTGAGGTAACCATACCCATTGCAAGAGATGATATAAGCAAGATATTGCCATCATATTCCTAGTTTCTCACAGCATACTTTCTCAGTGTTCGCAATTATATGGGCAGAACATATGCAAGGTTAAACCTTTATATAACATGGTGCTGAAATCATATGTGAAACTACTGATACAATATGCCAGTTTTCAACATGTTGCAACGAACTTCGCACAGCATATGCCATGTTTTGTTTTGAAATGCCTAGGTATAGAACTTGTCATAGACATTTATAATGGAAATGCCATGCAAAATGTCTTTTGATACTGAAAGCAGTTGCAGCTCTGGTGGTGGAGATTCATGAGGAGGACCAAACTCTGTTGACTGATGGCATTCACTATTGGGATGGTTGAGTAATATATATTACACCTTAGTCTGACTAGAACTTCAAGCAAGCACAAATAGTGGGCAGTTGTAGCATGGAATATTTTTCTAGCATGGCAAAAGGGCTGGATTAATCCTGGAGTTTGTCAGGCTTTGCAATCCAGTGGAAGTACTTCTACAATTTTTGTAAGGCTTTGCCAGGGAGCAGAATTAGTGTTGCAATGTTAAAGTCTTCAACAGTGCAGAATTACTTCTGCAATTTGTAAGGATAGGTCAAAGAAAAGAACTACTCCTGAAACATTAGAGTCTTTGCCACTGAGTGGTACTACACGTGGGGTTCTAATGTGCTCCCAAAAGTGCTCTCACAATTCTAAAGGCTTCCACAGAGCATAACTAATTTGTAGTATAAAAGTGTTCATCACAGAGTGGAAAATCTTTCGAGGATTCACTACTATCACAAACTCCTATGTTTGGGACTAGTAGAGGGGACTGGTGAAATTATGGGTGCCAGGCATCACCAGCGGCTCTGTGATGTGGGGTGCAGAGGATCAGCCAGGTCTACCAGCCCTTCCCTACCCTTGTTGTACAGTTAGCTCTCCCCATCCTGGCTCATTGCACTACCAACGAGTTGTTACAAGTAAACGAATGTTGGTAGAATGTCTGTTGTGATGAGACTCTGGCAGGGGAAGCTGGTCCTTTGTGGAGCCAGGAGAGTGTTGACATCAAAACAGGCATAGGAGACAGCTGCGAGCTTCCAGATGCGTACCTGCAAAAAATGGTGGCAAACACGTTGTGGGCTAGTGGGAGATGGAATGATTGCTATTCATTATGTAGGAGACCTGCTTGTTGGGAAAGAAGAACAGAGTGGCAATCAAGATGGATGATGAATCTCTTAAAGTTGTATTCAGTGGGTTCACACTGGGACACACAGACCAATCAAGTGAGAGGAGAAACAACTATTCTGATTTTGCACAATGGTCCCTCAATGCCAAAGACTGGGCTGTGCAGCAGACTTTGAGGAGAAATACAGGAGAATTGGAGACTGGTCCAAAAGAAAATAAATTAGTATGTTCCTCAGTACTAGGTGTGGATCATGGAGAATATTTGAGGTGAACCAGTAGATGCAGAGAGAGAATGATGAAGGAGAGAGGGCGAACAAGGAAAAGGAACAGGAAAGACTGAGCGACAACAAGGGATACTGGAAAAAACTTGAAAGAGAAACCTGGGGGGGGGAAGGAAGAGCAGGAGTAATGAAGGAGATACTTATAACTGAGGAAGGAGATGAAGGATTAAGAGGACTGGATGATGGTGAAACACATCAGACATATATAGCAGTGGAGACTGGAATGCACATATTGGATGCCAGGATGGGAAGGAGAAAAAGAATGACAGTATTGGAAAAGGAGGTTATGTCAATTGCAACAAGAATAGGGAAATTCAAAGGGAAACAGTGGAAGGAAGAGAGGATGAGAAAAGGTGGAAAAAGGGGGAAGGGATAAAGACTCTATCCGAGAAGTGCACCTACAAGTAGAAGAATTTAAGTATGGGAAATAGAGAACATCAGAAGTGTGACAAGGCTAGTGACCTGGCCTTCGCAAGAGGGGAGGAAAACAGTGGTGTGTTGAGAATTGTTTCATTGGAGGAGTGTAAATATTCCCACAAATACGTGAAGCAACCAAACCAATTTATTGTTTTTGAATAATGGGATAAAATGGTGCATTATGCAGCATGCCTTCTCTGAAAAAATGTATAAAGTCATCAGACAGTTTGCAGTTGGTTTTACAGGGTAACTCCAATTCAAAAGTCCAAAAGATGCAAGTCACCAATACATTAGCGTTTCCCAAAGCATTTTAATAATATCTTTCCCCACAATATATACCATAATAATAATATGCACTCTCTGGCTGTGCCTTTACATTTTCATGCTGGCTGCACCAATATATGCCAGTATTACCACATAAGAACATTCTCATGTTTGCTTTGTGCATATTGCAAGTAATTATACAATAGGAAAACAGGTCTCTTCTGGCTCTCTCAATATTTAGCTGCATCCCAGTTAAAACAAATTGCTCCAGCTGGTGTTGCTTAAAAAATGCCATGCACACTACATGTCCTAACAGGCAGCAAAATGTAGGCCAGTCCAGACACATAACACTTTTCATGTTTACTTTACCCACGATGCCTAGTTAAAGATACAATGCAACAGTCAGAAATAGCTAGACTGGCTGCACCAAAATGTCAGTCAATCCACACAATAACACTTATCATGGTAACTTTATCATAGATACCAATAAAAAGGATCCTTAGCCAAAGTAATGGAAAGACTGGCAGTACCAAAATGTCCATCTAGTCATGGAATAATTATCTTCCTTTCTTTATCATAGATGCTCAGTAAAAAATGCAAAGACATAGTAAGAAAAGCCAAAAGGCCCGTATAGCCACATAATAACACATATAATCCTTGCTTTATTGACAGCATTTTTACTGAGCACTTATGGTAGATGCCCAGTAAAAAGTGCCCTTGTTGCCCAACCCCCACCTCACAAACCCAAACACCTGTCCTTTGTACATCAAAATCAGATACTCAGCCCAGCACAATAACACGTGAACATTCATCCACACAAAATACAGGAACTCATTCCTGCACAACATTTACGCACTCATTCAAACATGCACCAATACATAATACACTCACTCATTCACACATACATTGCATGATATACATAATAAAATGCATCTTACCTGCAGCCCCAGGCTAGACTCCGCTCAGTTTAACAGCTACTCTCCTAGAGTACTGGAAGAAAGGGTAACATCAGAGGTCATAGGGAAGACCTTGTAGGAGTGAGAACATCAGAGGCATAGGAGATTGGTGAGAGGAGTGAAGAAAAGTGGGTACGAATAAAGAGTAGGAAAGTGAGAGCCTGCTAGGCTCAGGCCAAAATCCAACATGTTATTTGGAATGCACAATCCCCAATGTCCAGAAGAAGAAGAATCACTGGATAGTGTAGGGAAAGTTACGGAGTACCTGAGGGAGTTTATAGAGATAATGCATTCTTCCTTTATGGCCTCACAGTTAGCCGAAGAAAAAAAATAGATAGTAGGGTTCACTCTTCTGTATCTATCAACCTGGGGTCAGGGACACCTCAGTTAGGGTGCAAGTGCAATCCAGTAAGAGAGAGGGATTGATGTGGGGCCCACAAGATCTTCAATAAAAAACGATGGCCTGCTATTGAGACTGGGAGTGATTCTTTTGTCATCTGTGACACGTGGTGTCAGACATTGGATTCAAAGACCCTGATACAGTGGCTGTGCATTGTCATCCAAGATGGTGAGGGTTATGTGATTGCACAATACAGCTCAACACCTCACTGGAGTCACAACAGGAGCAGGGGCTGGGAGCTTGGAATATGAAGAAGATCAATTTGGAAGAGGACGTGGCTTTAACAGAAAAGGGAAGAGGCCTTTTTAGACAGAGAAGCAGCGAAGAGTTGACCAAGTGGAGATTCCCTTTTTCAAATCAAATCCCTCACAGACTTTAAAATGCAATATATTCAATATAAGAAAGGTTATTTCAGTCGAGAAGAATAGCTTATCACAAATGAAGGAAACCGTTTCAGTTTTTAATTTATCTGCGAAAAGATTTAGTGAGGTCGAGATGAGTGTGCTTAAACAAGGTTTGTCATTTGCTTGTACAGAGAGCGTCCATAATGTACTTAGAAATGGAAAATTGGTACTTTCTTAGAAGAATTTGTTTACATGCATGTTTTAACAATATCAACACCATTGATAAACACACTGAGAAACTAACCCCTTTCAGAACAAAATCTGCGTTTGTACCTGCAAACAATGCTGTTTCCACGGAAGTAATTGAAGTTTGAAAAAACAATCCTCCAAGGCTTTGCTAATGCAGTTGACTGTAATACAATATAACTAAAGGTGAACACAAAGGAATAGTGTCTTAAGGGAATGAACAGAACAGTTCAATTAAAAATGCAGATAAGGTAGGAGGGATAGTTGTCCTAGATGCAGAAAAAGTATGACAATGAGTATTTAGGACTGTCCCCAAATGGGGATCACACCATATCACTTAGAGAACAAAGTCAGAGGCCTACTAAACATGGTTTGGAAGCTGGATTCCTCAATCAAAAAGAATTCTCATTCCTTAATCAGAATAATCCATGCACCCCAGTGTTCTATATTTTGCCTAAAATCCATAAGAATTTAAATAGTGCGCCTGGACACTGTATAACTTTGTGGCACTATTCTGGAGCCATTAGACAAATATATTGCATTTTTCCTTCAACCAGTAGCGAGTAAAGCAACATCTTTTCAGGCTGAATCTTGAGATGTTATTATTTCAGTTGAAGGGATTATTTTTGATGAACAAAATATTTGCTTCTGTGTCTCGACAATGAATTGCTTTACACCAACATCCCTCAAGGTGTGACAATACGTGTAATAAGAGATTTTATTGAAAGAAGCGAAATCCAATATTAAGTCCAAAGTTCATTTTCTTATCAAACTTTTGGATATTTTGGATATAATCTGATTTATTTTTGTTTTAAGAATTAATTCTTTATTCTTTTTGCGATTTAAAAGGATGTGCTCAGGATAATGTTCATGCCCAATCTTGCCAATGTATTTTTAGCTAAGTTTGAAGAAGATAAATCAAGTTGTATATTTGTATTTGTATTTGTTTATTTATATAGCGTGCAAAACCCATAGGTATCTAGGTGCTAAGTTTAAGAGATTGGTTTCAGTGCTTCAGGTTACAGAAAAGGAAGCCTAAAAGTGAATTACAACATTGTAGAACGTGCAAAGGTACTATATTCGCAAAGTGCAAAAGAGAAGTATATGGGGATCACATCCATTGAACCTAACCCCAAATTGCATGGCAGCAGCAGCACACTGATGCGAAGGTTGAACAATAGGCAAATACATGGTACCTACCTTTTGTTGCAGTGCGGCAGCAGCACACAGCCTGTACATTAGCTGCCCTGGTAAAGCCCCCCCTCCAATCAGAGGGGTTTATTGCTGATAGCATCTTAGTATGTTTACCGGGATTCTAAAAACGAGTCCCTTCTCTCTTCCCTTTGCAGCAATTGCTGCAACAGAGATGCGTCAGGAACATTTAGTATTCCATGGGTTTGGCGAGGGACAAGGGAGTGCAAGATATCTGGGGCTTGGGGAGTGAGGGATATTGAAATTGGTGTTGCGAGTCTGTGGGGAACGAGGAGAAGAGAAGTGTGGGGAGGGGGCACACTTACATTTATGCCTGCAGGGAAGATGGCAGCCTCTCGCTTGTCCGGAGGCTTGGAGCAGGGGTGTTTACCTGATGGAAAACCCCTATTTTAAGCCTATTGATTGGCTGGGTGGTAGCCACCCCTACCAGTGCTAATATGCATGATAGATGATAGATGAAAACCTTGAGTTTACTATGACCACAAATGAGAGAGAAATAGCTTTCCTTGATCTGATTATTAAAGTTAGTGAAGGACAGTCAGCAGGATAATTGTTTAGGAACACACTAAATGCAATACTCTCCTACAGTACAATACTCTCCATCTTTGAAGGAAAATATTCCATAAGGACTATTATGACCAAGAGCTAGAACTAATTGTACTTCTTTGTATTATTTTGAACTAGACACAGACATTATAACTCAACAGTTATAAGACAGGGGTTATTCAATGCCCATTTTAAGACATTAAAAAAAAAACAAGATTGGGAGACCACCAGGTGGCGCAGATGTGTTGGTCGCCTAAATCACCGTCTCCCTCTTCGAGCCCATAAAATGTCGACTTTTAAGTAATTCAAGGAGGACTTACTGAGAAATTATCATGAGATAAACACCAGCAGATGGATTAGCACCTTATGAGTGAGCATCCTATAGATGAAACTTGAGAGAACGCGGTTATCAACGTTTTTCTGGAGCTCCCAGGTGAGGAAGAGGATAAGGCCGGGACTGAGTAAAATGGCGGTTTGCCACCCGCACTATGCGCCAAGATCTTTGACTCCACGTCCCCGCCAGCGAAACCAGCAAGACAGCAGCAGTCATCGCCCGAGACACAGGAGACTGAGCTGGTCCTCGGCAAGGTGCTGAAGCGGGGAGAACATAGCGCGGCCCTGCGCCCCGTTCACCGGCACACATGAAGCCAGCTAAGAAGCTGTTGCCGGTGGGAACGACCTGGCGGGGGTAAGCGGTGAGTCCCTGTGGGTCATTAACATCTATCCCGCCTCCCCCCGGTCGGGGCCCGCTTCGAGCACGCATTCTGAAAAGGCTGCGTTTGACTCTTCTCTGATAGCGAGCCTCCTCCCCCACGTCTCCGAGTATGCAAGAGCACCTCAGCTCCTTGGCTCCTGTCCCCGCGGTGGATTGCTTCCCCTCGGCTCCGAGCACCGAATACCTGCCGCAGTGCTACGGGGGGGTGCAGTCACACCCGCTACAGCCCGCACCACATAAAAGCTCAGCCTCGTTCACTGCTCCTAAGAAGGGAATAAACCAGCCTCGCCCAAGGACAGGAGGCCCTTGGCTACTCACACGGCCACCCGCACGCACCTCTTCACTCTGGACACAGAGCTACACAGCAATGGCTCTGCATTGTACCACAAAAGGGCACAGCTTTTACTTTTTTTGGAAGTAGGGGCGAAATTGAGTGCAATTCAATACTCAGCATTTATGCCAGACATTGTGAGTTCACCTACAGCCCAGCGTCTGGCCCCAGCGACCAATGGGTCCCCCTCACCATCAGCTCAGTTGCATGAGAGGCACCGCGGAGATTCACCACCTTCGCCAATAATCTGAAAAAAAAGAAACAAAAACAAAAAGCTACTGACAACACCCCACGAAGTGTGCACCCTACGTAGTACCAAGAAAGCCGCCCAGAGGTGTACTGCGCCTCCCCCAGTGGTCAGGTGGGGTGACTGGGTGGTTGTGTGTGTGCAGCGGTGAGCAGAGTCGCAGGAGGCAATGGACTTCAGAGCGGTATCACAAGTGCAATTTCAGTGTACTAATACCTGCCAAAACAAAGTAAGAGCTAACTGAAGAGACGGGGCACAGTAACTCGAACAAGGGATAGAGTCCCGCTCAGGTCTGCCGATCCTTCTTGCAGTACCAGGTGCCCAGGGGCTTTGGCGGAGACAAGGCTGGATCCACGAACCCTGACGGCCTTGCGGAGGTTCAGGTGTACCGACACAATTATGGAATCAAAAGAAGTCCAGAGCTCCTCAGATATCCCAGGCAACGATTGTGACAGTGCAACCAAATCGGACATTCGCCTTCTGCTCAGAGAAATAAGGTCAATGAAAAATAGCCCTACTGAAACAGTATCAGACCTACAAACAAAGGTGGCTAAGGTGGAGGACCGCTTAGAAGCGGTTGAGAACAACCAGCAATCGTGTGACGTCACAACCATGCAATACGAAGCCAGACTCCTAGATCTAGAGCAGAAAGAACGCGATAAGGAATCCAAAATTGATGACCTGGAAAACCGAGAGCGACGGTCCAACATTCGCATAATAGGTCTGGAGGAGGAACAAGGGGAGACACCCTCAAGCCTGGAGAACACAGTAAAGGCCTTGATTTTGACTCTCTACAATGACACAAATCCCCCTAAGCTCGAGTTTGACAGGGTGCACAGGGCGGGTAGCCCGCCGAGGGGAACCCGCTCGGTCCTCGTTAAATGTCATTACTATGTGCAGAGGCAGGACATTCTGCAGAAAGCAAGAATAAAAGACACAATTGAATTTCAAGGGTCGAAAGTGAAGCTCTACCAAGATATCTCCGCAATGACATTGGCAAAATGAAGAGGGTGACGGGCTAGCTCCAGGAAAAGGGTGTGAGGTACCGATGGGGCCACCCTTTTGCTCTCACATTTGAATACAACGGTGAGGAGTTTAGGATCACCTCAGCGGAAGAGGCGGAGCGGGCCTGCCATCACCTACAAGGTCCTGCTGCAAGGTTCGGACACGGAGAGAACCAACGGAACCACGTCGGGAGCAAGCCGACAAGCCACCAAGGAGAGGGAGAGCACAACAAAAATGGAAATATAAACGCCTGAACACTCCTTAGATAATGAACTCTGCTCTCACTAAGGGTGTTAAGTTATTATGCTCCAACTCCTGCAAAAACAGTCACTGTTGTTTGACAGTTGTTGTAATGAGTTGAAACTCATAGGCTATGTTATTTTCCAGTAGTCCACTGTGCACTTTTCCTCAATCACACACAAATTGTTCCCTCCTTGCACGAACATTATGGTTAGAATTAGGGCTCGGAGCGGGGCCCACCCAGAGTGGCCCTTTTTGACCTAGGGTGTCTCTTTGTTTTTCTTCTTCAAGTGAGAATGCTCCCGGTAGCATCTCACACAAGGGGGGGGGCAGGGAGGGGGGAGGGGTTCACTCACCCATTCAATATACCAGGCTCACACCACATTAAGATTCTATGCACACACCACGTAACATGGCAACTGCTTTACAACCTCACCACGAGGGGGAGGGGTCAAACAAGCAATGGGCCAGTGATCACTGTCCTTTCTAGTAGTAATGGCTCGCTCGGATGGCATAGTCTTTGGCTCCCTCAACGTCAAGGGTTTAAATTCCCCACAAAAAAGGTTAATGTTAGCGCAACAGTTTGCACAATCCAAGCTTGATGTCCTTTTTATACAGGAATCAAAATACATCAGCAGGGGAGAAAGGAGAATCTGGGGAAACGGTATAGGGGACGCAATCTGGGCATCTGGCCCACAGAAGAAGGGTGGTGTGGGCATTCGCTTGCATAATGCCCTAGCATAAGGCCCTAGGAATCCAGATTGAACAGATATATAGGGATATGCAAGGGAGATATGTAGCTCTTACGGGCTCTTAAGGGCAAATTGAGAACGCGCCCCGTCACACTGTGTGCGGCCTACGCCCCCAACCAAGGGCAGTCAGGCGTTTTTGAGCTTCTTCGAGCCACTGTTTGATTTTTTTGATAATTGGAGGGAGGGTACACTGATCTGTGGGGGAGATTTCAATGTGGCGGCAGACCGACAGCTTCACTGGCACCCTGCACAACAGAACTCTATACCCCCAAGCAATCTCCAAGGCAGTAGATTCCTGAATCAGCTAAGAGAACACCATTTGATAGCACCTGGCGCACAACACACCCAGGAGAAAAGTATTTTACCTTTTTTCACCACCACATCATACATTTTCAAGGATTGACTACCTCCTGTTAGGGGCTGAAAATGAAAGTGACATTCTAGAAACATCCATCCAGGTGGTGGCTTGGATGAACCATGACCTATGCACCCTAGATTTAGACCTAGGCCCTCTTCCAGCCCAGGACCGCCAGTGGCGGTGTAATTATTTTCTATGTAGAGACCCGATTTTCAAAGAAACCCTTTCCGAGGCCATTAAAGACTATTTTGATACCAATGACACAGACGGCATGCCGTTGAACACTGTCTGGGAAGCGGGGAAAGCCGCAATAAGGGGAATCCTAATATCAGAGGGGGCGGCTAAGAAAAGGCTTTGGCTTCTTAAGGAAAGAGAGCTAAAAGAAGGCATCACCTGGCTAGAACGCACCCTTAGGGAGCACCCCACAAATGATATTGACACCGTAATGAAAGTTAAAAAGATGAGGGAAGAACTAAAAGACATATGGAACGGCAAAGCTCTCACGCAACTTAAATATCTTAAGCAAAAATTCTTTAAAAAAGGAGACAAAGCCCATATGATGCTGGCTAACAGGCTTCGGAAACAGAGAGCCGACAGAGCAGTGTTTAAAGTCAAAGACGAATTAGGTACCCCTCTCACGTACCCACAAGATATAGTCAACTGCTTCTCTGAATACTACTCGAAGCTGTACACAGCCGAAAATAGCAGTACCCACTCTACAACTGAAGAGTACTTAGCTGCCCTTCCTCACCCGCCCATTACTGAAGACCACCTGGAAATGCTCAATGCCCCAATCACGGCAATAGAAGTGCAGGGAGCCATCTCGGCTCTCAAGGCTGGCTCAGCACCAGGTCAGGACGGATTCACGCCAGCCTTTTATAAAACAAATTCCATCACGCTTGCCCCATTCCTCGCTAAACTCCATCTTGGAGTACGGACAAGCCCCCAAGTCCTTCACTGAATCTATAATTATCATTATCCCTAAAGAAGGTAAAGACTCCATGGAATGTTCATCATATCGGCCAACTTCCCTGATAAATGTAGATGCTAAGATCTACTCCAGCATACTGGCTTCCCGTCTGGATCAAGTTCTCCCCCAACAGGTCCATACTTACCAGGTAGGATACGTGATAGGACGGCAAGGGGCAGATAATATTAGAAAAACCCTGGACCTTATGGCAATGCTCCGAGAAGCGGGAGAAGACCCCCTCTTACTATCTGTAGATGCTGAAAAGGCATTTGACCAAGTAGAATGGCCCTTTTTGGGAGCAGTCCTGAAATGGGTGGGGTTGGGGCTGCGTGGATACAAGGGGCAAGGGCACTGTACCGTTCTGCCCAAGCCAAGGTTTCAATCAACGGGGTATCCTCACACCCTTTCGGTGTGGACGTCATCAGTTTCCATGCAATACAAAATACACAATGCACGGCTACTGATGAGGTGGCACTACACACCCCTCAGGCTGTCCAAAATGTTTCCTGGGACATCTCCCTACTGCTGGAGAGGCTGCGGAGAAAGCTGTGATTACTGGCACCAATGGTGGAAATGCGATAGAGTGCAGGTATACTGGCGGGAGGTGCTGGGGTGGATCTGGACCATAGATGGGGTCTTCAGGGAACTGACACTAGTGCTAGTACTGTTTGGCGTAGAATCAGAAGAAGACGAAACATATGAGTTATTGACGCACTTGCCACGTAATTTGCTACTAGCGGCCAGAGTGTGCCTGACCGTCAACTGGAAGTCAGCCGCGCTCCCCTCAAAAAGAGAATGGTTGATTAAAGCACATACCATTTATGAAATGGAGAGCCTCACGGCCGCTGTAAACGAATCACGCAGAAATATTGACATGATATGGCTGCCCTTCCTAGAACACTATACATCATATTGGGAGCCCACAGACTAATCTGACCTAATCATTAATGTGACCAGCAAGCCAATACAAGAGCAGTGCCCTACACCGTCAGTCAATTGTTCACCCCAAGTCACAGACTATATATCTACACTACATGTCTCGGCGTGAGGAATAATAGCAGTGACCAACGCAGAATCTGTACAATACCGTTAATTGTTAATTTGCGTTTTGTTTTTGTCTTTTCATCTGGTGAAATGGGATGAGTGGATAAGGGGGGGAGGAAGGAAAGGGAGGGGTTTAATACACAAGGCCTGAGTTGATTATTGCTTCGCATTTATCTTTTAATTGTTTTTTGAGATGACACTACAGAAAAGTACTGTGAGTTCAACATGTATCTGCATTGTCTTGTGTAAAAAAAAAGAAGGTTACTAATAAAATACATTAAAAAAAACAAGCTGGATGCTTGAACAGGTCTGTTCTTTTGCAATCAACACAGAAGAAAGAAGAAACAGACAATGTAGTCTTTTTGTTTACATTTATTTATTACAGTAATTTGATTAAAAAAAACATGTATATTAGAAAACTGGCACATTTTGCCACTTAACACACAAGATTGAAGAATCCTCTTTTTGCATTTAAAAAAGGCGCAAGTCTTGGGCAACTTCTAATTTGTGAGGAAAGACATCTGATTAAACCAACATGTACTTTATCAACTTCAAGCAGTTTGTCAATTTACATCCAGAAAAGAAACATTGACACTTGCAGCTAAAGGATGGAAATTGAACACATACACCACATACAAAAGTAAGAATGTGAATTACATTGAAGAATGTCCTTGAAACACAATATATTGAAAGACAACTACAAATGCAAATAGAAGAATAATTGAACATTGATACAAAATCTGCAGCCAAACGCTCACTGCAACTACGTTACAACACTTTGTTGAACTTGCAAATGAACCACAAGAATTCCTATGGTGGGTCATTGAGAAAATGGAACATGCTATTTGTAATACCATAGCAGAAAAGCTGGTGAAGCAGGAAAAGCTTGTCTATATCATCTCGTGAGGGACTTATTGACCAAGATGAGTGGAACCATCTAGGGTGAGTATGATCTACAAATGTATTGACAACATTAGTTGCAATGCATTTGGAACTGTCAGGGATTTACAGTCATCAATAATTTACACTGGCTATTTGTGGATAGGGAGCATGGAATGGTTGGAGATCTCTTTTTAAGATCTTTAAGATGTCCTCTTTGTTGTAACAAAATGTAGTAAGTAATTTTCAAAACCTTAGCACTCACTCATAAATGTCTCTCTGATTCAGCGCCCAAATACTTGGCTTGCAATTTCTCAAGAAACCTATCAGACCAACCCATTAGGTCCCTACATTTACACATCCACAAGGTTCGCAGATTTAAGCTACAGAAAGCAGGGGGCAGTAATGTGCCTGTACTAGCGGCACAACTATGGAATTCCCTATCCATAGCCCTAAGAGCAGAACATTCATACATTTGTTTCAGGAAAAAATGTAAACTCTTGGCTCCTCACACAGGAGGCACCATAAATGTCTTGTTCATCCTGTTAACCTGTACATGTTTGTACTTGTCTGCGATGCACTATGCACTGTTTTTACCTGTCTGTCTTGGAATTCAATCTGTAACCTCACGTAATGCGCCCAGATACCTAAGGGTTAGGTGTGCTCTATAAATGACCAAATAAATAAATGAATAAATAAACACTTGGCCATTATGTTTTACTCTAAAACCTCTAATAATGGTATGTTTTGTTTAGCACAGATTCTTTGAAATGCATATAAAGGCTTTCTTGTTGGAGTAATTTGGCCCTCCATGAATTGGGAACTTTAACTTTCTTTATGATACCTTGATTTATTTTAATGTAAAAAAGTCTTCCCATAGATACTTAAATAAGATGGTAGGCTCTTGTAAGTTCTCCTCTATGGCCAACAAGACCCTGTTGTAGATGGCTACAATTGTAACATAAACCATCTAAGCAAGCATTGAGCCACCATGTCCGACTCTATGGTATTAACCAGGGCATTTTCTTTAAATGCCATGGATTGGATTCAAACACACTAGGAGACACAGTTGTTACATTTAATATGGTCATTATTTTCAACACAGTCCATACATCCTCAAAAGAGGTAAGATATGGACTTTGATTGAGCAATTTAATAAATGGTACAGTTAACCTTTTCATCATGTTGATTATATTTACAGAGTATAGTTTATTTTGATTTTAACATCCCTGAAAATCTAATAATAATTATGGTCCTGGGGAGGAATTAGTGATAGCCAAGTCGCGTCTGCATAGAGGCTGTATTTAAAGTCTTAATCTTTGTTCCAAAACCAAATAGTCATGAGGAATTACTATTCTGCTGGCAGGTTAATCTTAAATTATGAAGCCATACCTGAGGTATGGTGGATAGCTATTTGCATAACTATACAAAGCCATATTTTTATATCATGTGTCAGCAATGTGAGCTTAGATCAGCTGTAGGAGAGTTATGTGTTTTCTGGTCATGCAGCGTGCACCTGCATTCCTGCAGGGCCAGAGATTGAAAGACAGTGGCACTGTTTCGATCCTTTATGAAATCTAGCAGCACCTCTTTCCAGCAGGACAACCTCCAAGTAGGAGTCATGCTGGGAAACAGGAATCAAAGGGTGCACCCAACCTGCAAGGGCTAGCCTCACACCAGGGTGTTGCTAAGTACAAGGGCTGCTGATGATATGGGTCTATGAAGATGGCATAATTAGTGTAGAAAGAGGGAACTCTGCATAAACGTAGAAGGGTTCCACCATCTTGTTTCTCTCTACACCTCGCTGTAGCCTCCACTTCCTTTAGTAAATAGCATTTTGGATATAATGTCAGAAAGCAAAGACCACTTGTCTCTAGTATAGGGATAGACCACATATAGTTTTCTTGCTTTTGGCCAATCACCTGTGAACCTTTGCCTATAAAATATGGAGTCTCCCACTCCTTCACTTTTGCACCGCCCAGGCAGGAAGAAGAATTCACATGGATTTCCTTTGGGAGAGCTGACTGTCCGATGTCTGCTGCCAGTGAGGTGAAGATTGAGTGTCGAAGACAGGGGAAATATCTGCTCCCAAACCAACTCC
Organism: Ambystoma mexicanum; assembly: GCF_040938575.1. NCBI lineage: Eukaryota > Metazoa > Chordata > Amphibia > Caudata > Ambystomatidae > Ambystoma > Ambystoma mexicanum. The sequence continues at coordinate 359,884,476 of NC_090940.1, forward strand.
AGGGCAAATTGGGGTGACCTGCTATTGGAGCAAGGCATGCCTCACTGTCAGCTACAACAGTATGCAGGTAAGATGTGAATGAGAACAAGAACTTATCTTATCCCTGGACACCTGGATAGGGACTCACAGCGACATGAGAACCAGAACAGCCGGGATCACTGTGTTTAACCGTCAAACCACTTCAACCCGTGATTCAAACCCATTCGACACAGTCCAAACAACTAGATCCCCTGGAGCACCTTTGGGACTTGCTTGATGTATGAGCTGCGATGCCGTCCATTCAAACCCATCTGCTGCCACTCAGCACTAGCCCGGCATTTCACTGCCATGGCTTAAACTAGAAGCTCTTTGCTGCAACCACCATGTTGAAACCACCAGCCTCTTCCTCCCTGATCCAAATAGATGGTCAAACCTACCCTGGTGGCTTCATTGAACCGTAACCATTGAACGCTGTATCAAACTACCCACCTCAAAGTTTGCATCCAGTCACCAGCATCTTCATCGCCTAACTGACCCTGTTGGCCCTCATGTTTTTCACTTCTTCAAACACCGCTTTGAACAGCAGCGAACATCAGCTTTTCTCTGGCTTCACATTTGCTCCCCATCTGGGACAACATGATTGTCACATTCAAGCCTGGTCAAACCTCTTGCACAGCACCAAGAAGCCTGGTTTAATGTTGTTGAACTTAAAAAACAACAGAGAAACATATCATTGGCTGCTAACTGACGACTCATCAATATTTGGGCTATAGAAACTGGTTGACTCACCTTTAATCAATTCTTCTCACAAAATAATGTGCTATTAAGAATATTGTCGTAATATATTGCCTTCCACCCATGTGTCGTTACCCAGATTGCTGCATTTTTCTATCTTTGCATATTCTGTGTTCTTTGCACAGAGGTAGGTTCTTGTAGCGTATTTGATTTAGTTATTTTTGCACATGATTTGTATGAACCAAAGTATAACTATATTGTGTAAAAAAAAAGTGATTGGACTTCACTTCATTTTTAACTGTTTTGTAGAAGTGTGAGAGATGAGTAGGCAATTTAAGTACTGCTCATCCTTGTACTTCTGTGGGGCAGAAGTAATTTTGCCACAGCATATCAGGCAAAGACTACACATCCAACTAAGTATTGTATTGATAGCACAGAGCTTCCTGTGGTAGCACATCGGGAAGTGATTACATGTCCCAGCATGCACTGCGTTGAGAGCAGAACAACACACATCTCACTTTGGGCATATATATGTCAGAGAGTACATATCCAAGCATACACTGCATTAAGAGCACAGAATTCACTGTTGGCATATATCTGGCATAGACTGCATGTTCAGGCATGTACTGAATTAAGATCACAACACTCACTGTGGGTGTAAATCTGGCAGAGACTAGAAGTCTGAGCAGACACCAGGTTACATGCACAAGCCTCACTGTAGGTGCATATCTACATTATCTACATGTAATACATTCAGTTCATTCATTGCACAAAACTCACTGTAGGCGCATGTCTGGCAGTAACTACATGTATGAGCATTCACTGCATTAAGAGCATACAACTGACAGTGAGCACATGTTTTTGAGAGACTACATGTTCAGGCATGCAATGTATTAACAGCACAAAACCCACTGTGGGTGCATATTTGAGAGTGATTGCACATCCAAGGTAGCACTGCGTTAAGAGCATAGAACGTACTGGAGGTGCATCTCAAGACTTCATTCCCCGGCATGCACAGACTTGATAGCACATATCTCACTTTGGCAGTGACTACACAACCCAGCGAGCACTGCATTAAGATTGCAAAACTCCCTTTGGACACATACATGTAAGAGACTACATATCTGAGTATGCATTCTGTTAATAGCACACACCTTGTTGTGGGTGCATTCATTGAAGTGATTGCATGTTCGGACAACCACTGTGGTAAGAGCACAAAACACAATGTGGAAACATATCTGGCAGAGATTTATGTCTGAGCATGTACTAGGTTGAAAGTACAAAAATCACTGGTGCTGCATACCTGGCAGTGACTATATCCCAGCAAGCACTGCATTAAGATGACAATACTTACTGTGTGTGTATATCAGACATTGATGTTCCAGCATGTACACTGTTAAGAACACAAATCTCACTGTTAGCGCATATCTACCAGATATTATCTGTCAGTGCATGCACTAAATTAAAGTACACAACTCAGAGTAGGAACATAGCTGTCTGAGACTTGAAGTCCGAGTATGCACCGTGTTAATTGCACACAAATCAATGTGGGTGCCTATCTGAGGCTAAATAGCATCCACTGTGCTAAGAGCAAACAACTTAGTGTGGGAACATATCTGTCAGAGACTGAACATCCCAGTAGCCACTGTATTAATAGCACACATCTCACTCTGGGTTCATAGCTAACAGTGACTGCATGCCCATAAATGCACTGTGTTAAGAACAAAAACTCACTGTGGACACATATCTGGCAGAGACTACGCATGCCAGAATGCACTGATTTTATAGCACAAATCTCACTGTGGTTGCATATCAGGCAGTGATTGCCCATACCAACATACATTGTGGTAAGAGCACACAACCACAGTGGGTCCATATCTGTCAGAGACTAGACATCTGAGTATGCACTGTGTTAAAAGCAAAAATCTTGCTGTGGGTTCCTATCTAGAAGTTATTATAACACAAAACTCAATGTTGTCATGTGTCTGGCAGAGACTTCAATTCCAAGTATGTGCTGGGTTCATAGCACACATTTCAAAGTGGGCGCATATATGCCAGTGAATACATGTGCCAAGATTCACTGCATTATGATCACAACACTCTTGGTGGTGCACATCTGGCATTGATTACACGTGCCAGCATGTGCTGTGTTAAGAACATAAAACTCACCTTGGGCACATATCTTGTGGAGATGTCCCACCTGGGCATGCACTACATCAATTGCACAGAATTCACTGAGGGTGCATGTCTAACAGAGGCTACAAGGGAGAACATGCACTGCATTAATTCCACAAAACCTACTATTTGGGAATATATGGTAGTTACTACACGTACAGGCATGCATGCACTGCATTAGTATCACAAAACTCAAAGTGGGTCCATATCTGGCAGTAACTACATGTTTGAGCATCCTCTGCGTTGAGAGCACAAGACTCATTGTGGGCACGTCGCATCATGCTCTGCATTAATAGCAAAACACTCAATATAGGCATATGGCTGACCGTAACTACATGTTCAAGCATGCACTGAGGTAAGAGCGAAAAAGTCACTGTGGGAACATATTTGGTAGAGACTACATGACACAGAATACACGCAGTTAATAGAATGAACCTCGCTGTGGTGACATGTCTGGCAGGGACTGTACAAACCAGCATGTGCTGCATAAAATTCACTCTGGGCACATATCTCTCAGGAACTACACATGATATGATGTCATTTATAACTTGTACTCAAGTGTTTCTAGGAGCGACAAGACAAGTGGAGGGAGACAGAGGAAGGACAAGACAAAAGATCTTACTAGGACCTGTGTCATTCAGATCCTGCAAATGAGACAGCGAAAAAGTGCAGAGGGAAGGGAGAGAGGGGAAGTGCCAGGGAGAATCAGGGCAGCAATGCTCTAAATGATTGCAACCAGGGCACTGCGGTTCTGTGTAAGTGCAAGGGGTCAGGGGATGTTGAGGTTACAGTTACAGCGCCTAAGTGCGTGGTAGGCCTGGAGGCATGCAGGGGAGTCTGATCATGGAGGAGCCTGGTACCCAGTGAGACTCTGGGGGTAGCCAAGCAACCAGTCGGCGCAGCAAGCAGGTAGGTCAGCAGGGGAGAGAGAGGGAGAAAGCAGAAGAGAAAAGGAAGATATTGAGCAGCTTCCAGAACTTTGGGTGGCCTGGCTCAAGTTTGCCAGGAGAAGCATCTAACCCTCAAAGAGTTGGATGTAGCAGAGCGAAGGGCTTGAGAAGGAATGTATTTTGGAAGAAACAGTTGGATGTAGTGCGGGCCCCAGCCTCAGAAAGTCTTGTGGACGATGCATAGGGTATTGAACTTGATCTTTGCAGCCACTGGGAGCCAGTGCAGAGATTTCAGGGCTGGAGAGGTGTGGTCCCTGGGCTTGAGGCCAAAGATAAATCCTGCATTCTGTATTGGGAAGCCTGAGGGGAACAAGGGCACAGGAGTTTCACTCGCGTTGGTAGGCTGCCCTACCATGGAGGGCCACCGTCCCTACTGTAAAGACAGGCCACACACCCCCGCCTTTAAAAACAGTCTCCCACTCATGCAGGGCCGAAGCCTCTGGGGAACAACGACGGGGGAGTTTCACTCATGTTGGGTGTTGTCGCACCTCCCAATACTATCAAGGGAAGCGGGCACCACAATAAGATGGGGACAAGAATGTGAGAAGAAGTGACAGGAGGGGGGCATCGAGGAGGGCCCATTTCTGAACCTTTTGATCCATTTAACTAGTTGAATCGACTGAATGCTACTAAAGCATGTTTTATCCTGCCTTACCCCAATTAGTTTACTCACCTGTGCACTTCATCCCACTATGTCGGTCACATCAATGGAGTGCATGGTTGTCCCTCCTCTCCAATCCCCTTCTTAATCTCCACAAATGTATCCAGTATTTAACCCTCCTAAAAAAAAAAGAGAACAATATTGACGGTTAGAAGAAAATTCTGCCCTTATCACAAGGTGCCAATGTAAAAACACAATCTCACAACCCGGTGCAACCCACAGGCGATGCCTACCAATTGATAATGGAAATTAATAATTTTTTGGGGGCACCCTGGATGTAATGGGCTGCAAAACGAATGCTTCCTGTGAAGAGAAAATTCCTGCACCATGGGTTTTCCCAAATGGAGAAGGCCAATATAGGGACTCATGCTGCATCCATTTGTACCCCATTGCCGCAGCCCCTGGCGCTATTGAGGCTATCATGGAATGTCAGTCCTCTGTATCCCATAACCCCAGCTCAAACCTAATATCTTCCACTCCTGGTGGTGTCATAGACTGTCTGCTCAAATCTTTAGTCCATAGCTCGCCATCGAAAAAGCTGCAGGAGGGGGGACCTGTCACCTAAGTCTAATTTATTACCACAAGTCTCAAGTGGGTCTAAGGAGCATACAGACAAGGTGATGTCGCACAAAGCCGAGTTCCAGATTACAGGTGCTGAGAAAGCTCATCACTTGACTGTCAGCCCTGCATGTTCAAGAACCCCCTTCTGGATACCGGTAATGCTGACCTCTTCAGTGGCCCATGCTAACGCTAATGTGGGCCCTTCTATCGTCTGTACATGTGATTTTGTTCTGAATGAACTGGAAGATGTTAAGAGGCTGCTCAGGTTTATCCTGGAGGAACACTGGGGGCATGGGGCAAGGGAGTTTTGTCAGCCAAGTCAATTTGATTTGGAGGCTATCCGCACAACAGTCAGCCAATGGATCTAAAATTGAGAGACGCTTTTGCTACATGCACCCTTGGCATCTGGGAAAGGGTCCCTGTTGCAAACTGAGACTACTATTTGCTCTACCACCTATTCAAAAACCTTAAGCCAGCAGGCAAATATCACCCAGTCCCCCTTATGGTCTGTGCAGGTTCTCGGCCAGGTGAACCAGGGAGTGAGAATCTTGCCCTGGGGTGATTTAAAAGCACAAAGGGCGGTGCTCGCACAACACATTTCTGCACATTAGAACATCAACCATAGTGATCCAAGACTCCATCATCGCCGAGCGCAGAGTTCTGAATATATGAGAGCTTAACTTAAGGAGGGTCAGCTATTCATGCACAGAGTGCCTAAATGCGCCAGTGACCAGTGAGAAACTGCGGACTTCTTGATTAACAAATGTACTCATTGGTTTTGTTCAAGATGGAAGTGCTATTCACTCGTCCAAAATGACATCCTTATCTGCAACAGGATACATCACAATGTAGGTTTCCTAGACTCCATTTGTGTTGAACTAAGAGACTCAGAGTTGGAAAATGGAATAATGAGAATGGTCAGGAGAAGGGGTTTGCCAACTCCTAGCAAAATCAAAATATGCACCCATCCATTCTCCATTTCAGTTTCCTCCCATGAACCAATGCCTTCATTTCCCCTTATTTTTGGAGCCAATATCATCCCACTTGGGGAAAGATTTGGGGGGAGTAATAAGGGAAGTGGAGTGACTGGTTTACGTTCAATTGATGGGTCGCCCTTTGGAGGGAACCCTACCTAACCAGACTTGGGGGTGGCCACAATTTGCTGATATTACTCCTCTGTATATGAATGTTGTGGATATATTTGTTGTACTTTGATGGCCTCATGGCCAGATAAAGTTATGTGATTGAATCAGATAAGTTGCAGAGGGCAGAGAGTAGAGGAAGGCAGATTGAGAAAGATGCTGTTGCAGTAGTCCAGTCTAGATCGAATCGGGGCTCTGGAGACAGTGAGCTCCTGGGGGAAAGTAAGAAAAGAAAGAATTCCTCTGAGGCGGTGCCGCTGGTAGCGGGCCTTCTTCTCAAGGTCTGTGATTGGAGGAGAGAAAGAGAGAGTGCAATCGAAGATGACACCAAGGTTTTTTGCCTCGGAGGAAGGAGAAGGAATAGGGCCTGGGGAGAGCGGCCAGAGTGAGAGAGGGAAAGTGGGAGCAGGGGTCCCAATAAGAAGGATCTCTGTCTTACTGGCACTAAGGCAGAGATTGTGGAGGTGCACCAAACTGAATTGTGGATAGACAGTCATTAATGAGTGAGTGAGGAGAGGAGGCTGAAGGAGCCTGAATGTCATCCGCATAACACTGAAAGTTAGAGTAGACGGTAGAGATCAGGTGGGCCAAATCCAAACATGAATTGCATTAGCAGAGCAAAACTTGCTTTTGGTGCCTATCTGGAACTACTTACACATCCCAGTACGCACTTTGTTAAGAGCAAAAATCACAATGTGGTCACATAGCTGGCATAGACTACACTTGTGGGTGGATATTTGTGAGAGCCCCCACGTTACAGTTTGCACTGAGGTGATAGCACAAAACTCACTGTGGGTGCATATATTCCAGTGACTACAGTCTGAGCATACACTGAATTATTAGCACAAAACACACTGTGGGTGCATCTCTTGTAGAGACTACACCCTCTGTGTGTGACCTGAACCAGAGACATTCTACCCATGCTTGAACTCAACATTAACAGGATGCTTGGTGTTTTCCATATTCCCTATACTTGGTATCACGTTGTTTTTGCAGAAATAAATTACAACATGGTAATTTTCTTCAACAAATTAACTTTGATGGGAGGTGTAATTGTATTGTTAGGCTAAGGAGTATAGGTTGGGAGGGTTGAGGTGGTAGTGCTGGGGAAATGGGTTATAGGCGGCCTCCCTCTTTCAAAGAAATTTGAAAAATAATTTAAAGTAATTTTGTCAAAATAAATTACCGCAATGTAATTTACTTCAGCAAAGGACCACAGAACCCTCTACTTGCACAGTCAATTACTTCTGTGGTTTGCTTCATTCCATGCTCTTTCAATAGGATTGCCTTGACCTGTGAAACTGTCCCCTTGTCAACTTGTTGAAGAAGTTGATCTACAAAGATGCATGAGTGACGATGTATTGGAAGGTGATACCATTAAGCCAATACCAGCACAATATAATGTGTACAGAACTGCAGCTCTCCCCATTGCTCCACAATTCTTACTTGTCCAAAGGCATGATAAATCATCAACATCATCATCATCATCATCATCATCAATATACTTTATTTCGGCACAAGACCACAAAAGTATACAGTCATAAAACATTGATAGTTTCAATGCAGTTATTGTCTCAAACCTGTACGACCATATGCAGATGATAGGGTTAATAACATGCAAAAGTTCTTCTGCTTCTCAAGTTAATGATTAACATATTTAATACTTTACCATGATACAGAACAAATCATCAGCAAAACAATTTAAATACATAAGAAATGATCATAGAAGTCAATTACACTAGTACCTTACAATATAATTTCAGTACATAGGACAGGCTAAAATGATCGCACAAATGAATTAAGGTTCCTCTTAAAATGTCATACTTATTCATCTTGTATTTTAGAATTATAATATTTAATCGCTAATTGCTAGGTTCAACCAGAGTAAGAATAGTTGTTAGTGCTTAATGAATGGATTTACATGTCAATGCTAAACCTGTGCTTAAGGTAGTATTATCTAATAATGTCTTCCTGCATTTCCATGGCCGATATAAATAAGTAGCTACTGTAAAGATTAGGCTTTCATTACTAGTGTTTCTACGGGGCATAATGGCAGACAAAATGCTACAAATATGTAGAGTCATTAAACGTAGGTTTCAAACATAACTTTGTCAAGTGCGCATACATAGGACATAATAACATGAAGTGACTACCTGTTTCTTTGTGATCTGTTCAATAAAAACATGTGTCCGCCAAAGTTGTTCCCCATTGAAATGTACATGTTCCCAAGGGTAGGACATGATATCTAAACTTAAACAATAAAGATAGAGCAATGTTGGGTTTCATTAAATCTAAGTATTGTTTATAGCTTCATAGCTCCCATCAATAACTCCTTCCAGCTTTTTCAAATGGAATTCAGATTGTCTGGCCAATTTAATGTTGGATTTATTTGTATCAGGATTTATTCAGCAATTACTAAGACCTAGCTAATAAGCTAATTCTTTCACCGGTTTTGACCAGGACAGACAACTGCCCACTCCCTGATGTAAGACATCTTTTAAGGCCTACCCTATATTTTTAAGTGTCAGTGTACTCCATACTCTTACCCAATAAAACAACGGCTTGAGCTCAACTTCACGGCCTATGTAACTTAAACCAATCTCATCTTGAAGTGAAATCATGTGAGTACCCATAGTACAAGTTCTGATCCATAAAGAGCAGCATGACAGGCTTGGAGTTTGTAAGAATTTATAGCTTGGCTCGAAGTCTCATTCCCATGGTGTCTTGCAAAACTGCCTACCCCGCACTGTATGTGGGCAAGGTAAAATTCAACTTCTCTAGATGATGCGTCCAATTTCCTAAGTCCATAAACCTTATTCCTAAATAATCCAACGGTTTCACCTATTGGAGGAAGGTATCATATATATGAAGCTTTCATTTTAATTGTTTCTTTCTTGGGGGGCAGTCAACCATTGATTAGTAATTAGCCAAAATACCATTATTATTACAAAATGTCACAAGCCAGTCCAATTGTTTACCAAGTCCAGTAGGGGTCATCGACAACAGGACTGCATTGTCTGCAAACATCAGTACTGGATGTGTTCACTATAGAAAGCACATCCTCAATCACACTATTTATGACGAGTGAAAACAATGTGGGTGCTAGAACATAACTCTGGCACACTCACCTTTTCAACTAGGAAGGATGCAGATATGAAATTCCCATGCCGCATCTCACTACCGCTTACTGCTTCATTGCAATAATATAATAATCTACGTCCAATATACAGAGAGCTAGGAATCCCCAATCTAATCAATCTTTCCCAAATTTTACACCTTGGTATTTCATCGAAAGTGCTTTGCTAATCAAGGAAAACAAAATGAGAATTCCTCTTCCTCAGAGTGACCTTTTTCTGGACTAAGAGGTTAATCCAGAATTCCTGGTCTACTGTACTAACTACCTCTCAAAACCTGGCCTGCAGGTGCTTAATTAAACTATTCTCATTGACCCATGTTTTTAAATGTTGTAACAATGCCCTCCCTGGCAAATACCTTCCCAGCAGTGTCCAAAAGGGAAATTGGGTGAAAGTTTGATGGTGCATTGCGAGCGCCTTTTCATAGAGGAGAATCATTCTGCTCCACTCCAAGAATCTGGTCTACTAGATGGAGAAATAATGGCATTAAATAGCCATATCAGGACTGGTCCCCATATTAATGGTTCGTTTTTCAGAAGGTCTGTTGGTAAACTGTCTGGGCCCGCTGCTTTATTGGTGGTCTGGGGAAGGAAGGCAAAAGTCACTGCTTCGAGGGAGGAAATTAAAGGCTCCACATCTGGGGCATCTCATGGTGACCAATCAGTGTTTTCAATAGGATGAGTATCCACAAATGGCCTGGTTTCACTATAACGTCCTTAAAGTATTCATGCCATATCTGCTTGATTATACTACCCTGCTGGATTTGAAAAATATTGGAAATTCCGGTGGCTGCAATTTTCGAAAATGTTACACAATCATTACCAATTATCGCATCTGTAAGTTCCATCCATTTATCCATATGGCATTTGTATTCTTTTTTTCAGGCATTAATCTTATGTAAAACAAGGGGGGGTTCTGAAAGTCCCTCTACCGGCACAAACACAAACCATTGACCTGTTTTTGGGTGGATGGCCCCAGGAGAGTCTCAACCAAGTCTTTAGCTCACTGTCCCTTTCACAGAGGAAAGTAAAACAAAAGAGGTGATGGTTGGAAGATTTAGGATAAATCTTAACCTCTGTTATTGCTCTAGGCAACTCTCCAGACCATCGTTCTTCGCCTGCCAAGCCATTACAAAAGGGGAAAGACCATATGCTAATCAGGCTTGGTCCCACCCTCAAAGGTGTAGTCCAGCCCCAACTGCTAGGTCACATCCCTTCTGCACGAGACAAAAAGCATCCCCAGACATTTTTCAGCCTTGTTGGGCATTATCAGTGAGGAGTAGCTTGGGTGTCTAGGCCCAGCAGCCATGGGACCCACGTCTGGGCATACCCGTCCCACTCGGGTGACAAAAGCAAAACAAAAGAGGTGATGGTTGGAAGGTTTAGAATATATCTTAACCTCTGGCATTGCTCTGGGCAATGATTGCAGTATGTTTGCCCGAAGGAGGGAGATCTACAATAAAACCCATAGAGATTACTTGCCATGGCCTTATGGGGATTGGCATATGAGAAAGAAGACCCAACGGAAAGGAATGAAGAGATTTAGACTGCAGACAGGTAGAACAGGTGGAGATGCAGTCTTGGACGTCCAGATCCAAGGAAGGCCACCAGAAGTGTCTCTTTATGAGCTCTATAGTGTTTGACACCCCTCTATGATTGGCTGCACAAGAGCACACATGTGCATGACCTCCATTTGAAGAGCTGTGGTAGGAATCAGTACTCTGTGACCATAGAAGTAGTAGCCTCATTCACTAGTCAGATTGTGGTTTCGCTGGAGTTCGAAACAGTCGGCCTGGTGTTCCTGCGAGGATTGCTTGATCTTTTGTAGAAAGTCAGGAATGATATGGAGGAAGATTGCCTTTGGGAAAATCTTCTCTGTATGAAACCTGGCGGTAGGGTGATCCTTGCGGGATAGGTTCTGTCGCCCAAGCACAAAGGTGAATAGAATGTTGTACAGAGAAAAAAAATGGACCCATCGAGCTTGTTGGCTGTTTGTGGTCTGGGCGTACTGAAGCACCTTCACATTTTGGTGGTCCGTCCAGACTTTGATGGGAAATTGATATCCTAGATGGAAGTGTCTCCATTATTTGAATGCCCTCTTAATAGCCTTCTCTGGGACGAGTAATTCACTTCTGAGGCGTTGAACTTCTTGGACATTTAGGCTAAAGGAGATTTCAGACTGGAGTTGTTTTACTGTAATAGGACGGCTCCAAGAGCGTAGTGGGAGGCATCAGTTTCCAGTATGAACTTCTTTCTTTAGTCCATTGTAATCAGAATTGGAGCTGAAGTAAATAGATGTTTTAACTCTTCGAAGGAGGTCTGGACCCGGGAATCCCACAGGAAGGGAGTTAACTTTCTTGAGAAGGCTTGTGAGGGGAAGGATGATTTCTGAGAATCTCGGGATGAATTTCCGGTAGTAATTAGCAAAGCCGACAAAACATTGGATCTCTATGACAGAAGAAGGGGGAGGTCAGTCTATCACTGCAGAGATCATGGAAGGATCCATGGAGATCCCTTGGTCTGACAATACATACCTTAGGTAAGTCACACTTGAGAGATGGAACTCGCATTTTTCTGCCTTGCAGTAAAGTTGGTTGGCTTGAAGCCGGTCCAATACCAGACATACATTACGGATGTGTTTGATCTTGTTGGGGCGGAATATCAAGATATTGTCTAGATAAATCACCACAAAGTGAAGCAGCACATTGACAAATAGATGGTCCATGAACCTCTGGAATATAGCAGGGGCGTTGGAGAGCCCAAACAGCATCACATGATATTGAAAGGCCCAAAAGGTGTCCTAAAGGCTGTTTTCCAATCGTCCCCAGGAGCTATCCTGATCAAATGAGAAGCATCTCTAAGGTCCAATTTAATATGGATGCGACTTCCATTTACCGCTTCAAAGATATCTCGAATTAGTGGCACTGGGTATCTATCGGGCACTGTGATCTTTTTGAGTACTCAATAGTCAATTCAGGGGTGCAATTATTTTGTATTCTTTTTAGGGATAGAAAACAAGGAAGCCCCTGCCTGCGAGGTGGATTCAGAAATCAGTCCATTTTGAAGATTGGTTTGAAGATATTTTTGAGCACAGCCTTTTCTCTCTGTGAGAGCATGTACATCCTGTTGAATGGGACTGATTGTTCAGGGATTAAATCGATATGACAATTGTCTCTCCAATGGGGAGGACGAACCGAAAACTGCAGGAGTGAAAAAACCTGGGCATACTGGGAATAGCATTCAGGGATGTCGCTTGGGTGACTCACCATGGTTGAGGAGGCAGTGTGGGATCCCGAAGGAGCAGTGTGGAGGCTGACTGAGCCATGGGACAGGCACTGAGAGACACAATGCTCTGATCCCAGAAAGATAGTGCCAGCAGTCCAATTAATGTATGGGTTATGCAGGCAGAGCCACGGCAACCCCAATATAATGGGGAAATGGGCTGCTTTAAAAAGGTCAAAGCTGATGAGCTGTTCATGAAAGAAGATTCTGCAAGTGAGAGTTTGGATTTGTTCCTGGATAGGACCGGAGACCAGGGGACTACTGTCTACCCCTTGAACAGGTTTTGAGACGGATTTAGGGATGCGTCCAATGTCCTTATTCAGGGCCCATTGATCATCGATGAAGTTGCCGGCAGCACCACAATCCACCAGAGCAGGAATGTTCTACATTTTTCTATTGTTCAGGAGCAGTTTCAGGAGTATGACTACCATGGAAGTTTCAGTGATTCCGGCAGAGAGAGAGTGAGTCTACTGGGAGAGTCTCAACTAAGTCTTTCTCAGAGAAGAAATTCCCCTACATACCAGTCTTTGCCCTGCCCAGGGGCAGTCCAGCACCAAAATGCTGTGCAATTCTCCTCTGAACAACAGTACCAACAGCAACCCCAGACACGTGTTTTGACATAGTCGGGTCGCATCAGTGAGGTGGAGCTGTGCTTCTCTAAGAACAGTGTGCAAGGGGTCCACGTCTGGATTCCCAGACCTCTTTCTGCATATTAATCTTATGTAGTTAGCCCTAGCAAGTCGGATATCATTGCAGTCCAAGGTCGATGTATTTATTTAGATAATCCGATATTCACTGTTTGGCCAATTTACACTTTTCAAACACACAGTGCTTTCATAGACATTCCTGGCAATCAGTACAGCAGGCTTGGTCACTAACCAAAAGATCTTGGCCACAATAGTCTCATAGGCTGAAGTACCACCATCCGTTTTTAAGGGAGGATCAGTCAGAGTGCCTTTTAAAATCGGTACGACATATTCATAAATAACCGATAGTATTTCCTCTTGCTTGATAGTATCCCATTTGATGGTTAATTGTGGTTGCCCCACTGTAGCAATTTGCATATTAGACTTATTGTCCTCTCTCTTAGGTTTATTAGGTCGCTATTAGAACTATTTATTAGGAAAACATCTTTATCCATCTTCCAAGATTGTAAATCAAGTAAAATGTCATAAATATTACTGTCACTGGGCTCATTAAGATATGTTGTTGTTGTGGGTGTATCTCCATTGTATCTGCTATTACAGGCTGCGAGTCCCAATGCGATCCAAGTTTGTGCAACCGCTAGGCATATCTGTGCTGATGTTTAGGTTACTTAACCAGCAAATACGGGATGTCCCAGATTAGATCACCCTCATAGAATCTCCCTTCTGTTATTGAAAAGGGCTCAAAGTGTAGGTTTACACCACAAAGCACTACAGCACGGGTGTCTGATTTACCCCTCTCTTTACAACTTCCAATGCAATATTTGATATGACATATTGTTTTTACCCCATTCCCTATCATAAACATTAAAAATCAAATATGCTTCACCCCCTTTAAGATTATTAAATGTTCTTGTAATTCACTGAATTTGGTATAAATTACTTGCACAGATGTGTGCAAAGTAGCATTCATCCATGTTGTTAATCCTCCACTAGGTCTCTGGCTCTGCCCTTTATTGCTGGAACACTACAACAGGCAAAACCTTGCAAGCATTCATCTAGTATAGCCTAAGTCTCTTCAAAGAAAATGACCTATTGTTCTTTTACAAAATGAAACCAAGATTAATCTACAAATGTATGGCTAACACAGGAATGTTCCATGGCATAATACATACATAGTTTGAAGAGTATCTGCTGGGCATGAATAGACTTTTGCCCGGTTGTCTCCTCTTGGGCCATCTATATTCATATTCAAAGGTGTTGCAGGTGCATATGTTTGGCACTTGGCATACAATGGTAAAAATTACATTTGTGATCTTGGAATGTGTCTCACTCAATGAAATAGGTGGACATTTGTCAACTTTATCAACCCAGAGAGAAATGTTTTGGTTTGAGCAATTAAAAAAGCTTTAGCCCCTATTGGGCTAAATCTGGACTGGGATCTTGGTTGCTTCTTATAAATGTACCATTGAAAACTTGCTTACGTTTCATTGAGTAGCTTTTTTAGTTTGTCTCTTTGTTTTCAATATTATTTAGCCCATATTATATTTTGTTTGTGGGTTGCATAAAACCACATCTTTGACCAAGCTGTGTTACTAGTCTTTTTTATTATTGTTTTTTTAAAGTTTGTATTTCCACTAGTATTGATTGTATTACTGCATTTCTGTGTTACACATATGCTTCCATAATTTATTGGAAACAAATTACAACTTTTAACATTTGGATTTATTATATTTTTTAATTCTTCATTAGGAATATTTTAATTATTGTCATTGCATTCATCACTGTAATTTTAGAGTGCTCATATTATATCATTTGGTTTACTTTGTCAACATCTTCATGGTGTATGCAATGTTTATATTGAATATGATGTCATCATTAATATCATTTCTACTATAGTTGTTTTTCTTTTTAGAATCAGTTATTTCTAAAATGCTAATATTAAATTGTTTTTCCAACACATTCCAGCCGATAGCTAGCTCCAATTTGACTTAAAATGGTATCTAATTTTCACCATGTCGCTCTTCTGTTGACGGTCTAGTTGTTTAAGGGATGGCGGGAAGTAGCATACTGCTAATTAGAGAAGTGGAACCTTTGCAGGGTTTCGACCACCATTTTGAAATAAGGTCCTGGAATGACCACACTTACATTATATGATATGATTGGTTATTTATAACACGCTTAATACCCAGAGGTTTCTAAGCGCGGACCCGGGGATCAAACATGTGTTGCTCCATGTCGTCTTGCTTCCAAGGCAAGCATATTGCCCCTGAGCTATCCTCCCAAGACAAGGTATGAATTTGATTGCTTTTAGTCTTTTTCTCACTTTTCAAGTTAGTTTCTTTACATACAGGAAACAGTGAGGGCTGAGGGACACTTAGGATGTCTTCCTTGTTTTTTACTATTGGTTTATCCAAGCATTGAAAGGTTTCTTTGAGCATGTTTCCTTAAGCCAAGTATGTGCTTTGGTTATTCTTTGGACCTTTTTTGGTACTAAGGATTGGAATATCTTGATGTTTTATATAAATATGATTATATATATATATATATATATATATATATATATATATATATATATATATATATAGACTTTTTGATAAATATATGACACTTTCTTTTTATATATGACTTTTACGTGACTTGGTACATCTGGTTTTCTTAAAGGTTTAGTCTTTTGCTAAAATCTGCTGAAAATCTAGTTGGATGTACTTTGTAAAACTTGGTTGAATTTGTGATTTAGCATATTTATTTTTATTTATTTTATTCCCACTGATATATCTACAGTTGCTTTTGGTACAAAATGTATTTTGTAACATGAACACATTTTTGTTAAGAAAAAACTTTCCAAACAATTTTTTGGCTTGAAAAAAACATTTTGCTTGATGCGATTATTATGTGAATTTGTAGAGTGTTACAATGTCAATATTGGTTTTCAGTGTAAATCTATTTTGGGGCCCTAGGGAGGGTGCCATTTCGAGACAATGGGCCTCATTCTGAGTATGGCGGTAGGGGGTTAACGGCACCGGTAAGGATGCCAGTGCAGTTAACCCCCTACCGCCACATTGTGAGGTCCCTTAGCGGGCCCCAAAAGTAACGGCTGGTCTAACCAGCTGTTCTTACTGGGACCCGTTAAGGGACCAGGGAGCAAATAACGGGCCCGCTATTAGCGGGCCCGTTATTTGCTCCTTCCCCATTCCCATTGTGCCCTAAGGGGGCTCGAATGGGAATGGGGAATGGTTTTCTGAATGAGGACTTAGTGGGTCCTCCAAGGTTGGAATGACCCTCTAAGTCCCCCCCCATTCAGAGAACCCGGACACGGGTTTGGAGGTAGCCATGGTGCTAATAGCACTATGGCTTCCTCCAAACTCAGAAATGACCCCCAATGTTTTCATTATGGTCTGGTCAGTCATTATTTTGATCAATGATTGGATTAGATAAAAATGTTTTGTTTCTTAACTCAATATAACAGCCAGCAGGGACATATGATCTAAATTCTATTGAAAGTAGCCCTGTTTCTATAAACTCAGTCATAAAGACCATCCGGACATTGTCAAATTTAGGATTATCTAGTTCTCCATTCTACTTCTGTTAATAAATGTACTCTCTGATAACTGATTGGCACCCTCTCCTATGCCTTATCAACTGTATGTATTTGTTAATCAAGGAGTCGTGATGTTCAACATTACCTTTACATAAACTAGGTACATTAGTCATAGATAAAAGATTTGTTTCCAAGTTTGGGTAGTGACGAGGCCTATCAGGATAATATCTATGTACATTATTGACTACTTCTTTCGGTTTTACATTATGCCACCTTCCTTCTTCCGCCCATCTCCCCTCAAATCTGCATAATGTCCTAATTGCACCCCCAGTCTGATTTCCAGTCTGCAAAGGCTTCCTCTGGGCATGATCTGTAATCTAATTCTACCTTATTGGGGGAGGGTTATTTAATGCATGTACATTAATAGCCCTAAGAACTTTCTCCAGTGGAAGAGGTGATTCCGTGTGTTGTGGTCTTTCTTTCATGGATGCAGTGTGAAGGTTAAAGGTAGTATCATCTTTTGTTATCATGGATGCATCACTATTTGCAATATTTTTGATATTAGAAACACTCTCCATAAAAACAGGGCACACTTTATTCAATATAATTGACATTTTGTTCTTAACTACAATCAGGCCTTCATGAATGGCAGCTACTGTGCTACCAAATTTAGTTATTTCCTGCATTAGATTGTCTGTACAATGGCAGCCGGATGTTGTATCCACCTTCACACATGTATTGTGTCATTTGCACTAGACCCAAATGCTTGTCCTAACTCTACAGAACAACTCACCATTAAAGGCTTGACCTTTGAATATATAATGGGTTATTTAATGCATGTACATTAATAGCCCTAAGAACTTTCTCCAGTGGAAGAGGTGATTCCGTGTGTTGTGGTCTTTCTTTCATGGATGCAGTGTGAAGGTTAAAGGTAGTATCATCTTTTGTTATCATGGATGCATCACTATTTGCAATATTTTTGATATTAGAAACACTCTCCATAAAAACAGGGCACACTTTATTCAATATAATTGACATTTTGTTCTTAACTACAATCAGGCCTTCATGAATGGCAGCTACTGTGCTACCAAATTTAGTTATTTCCTGCATTAGATTGTCTGTACAATGGCAGCCGGATGTTGTATCCACCTTCACACATGTATTGTGTCATTTGCACTAGACCCAAATGCTTGTCCTAACTCTACAGAACAGCTCACCATTAAAGGCTTGACCTTTGAATATATAATGTCACTTATAATCAGGTATATTAATTAATTAACTATCGTTTATAACACCAGAGACCAGCCTCTAAACGCAGGACCATTATTCAAACTTGTGCTGCTCTATGTTGCCTTACTTCCAAGGCAAATGTGTTGCCCCTGGACTGTACTCCCAGACCTATTAACTTGCCTTTGTTAAACAGTATTAATTTTATATATTTCTTGGGGTCAGGTGATGTCATTCCATTATGATTATCAATCATCATCAACCTCTGCTCTAAGGACCTCACATCTATTTGAAAGAGGGATTGTTGGCAATCCTATAGTTGGATCTGTGGGATCTTACGTCCTTATCTAGGTTTGCTATCATGCAGTCTCCCACCTTAATATACTTATGTGTATCATCTGGAAATGCCTGGTTCCACACACCGTTTTGGTTATCATATCTGTGACCTCGTGCTATGCCAATGGGTTATCTACATGCAGTATAATAGGTGCAGAAAGTGAGATTTCCCCATTTACGTTAGGATTTTAAGGGAATTCCATTTTCTTCCTTTGATATTAATTTTGTATGTTTACTGGTATCATGATCTTTTAAGGTCAATTAAAGTCTATGACTTGATGAATTAACATCATTTGTCATAGATTGTTAATGACAGAATAGCCTCCTGGTATCATAAATAACAAAGAAAACATGATGTGAGTTTATTCCTCCTCTGCCATCTTGTTTTTACCATTGCCCAATGAACTAAATAAATGCTCAGTTTGCCCAATTAGGTTATTCGTCCCAGGCTTGAGGCTACAGAATCCTTCACTGATATACAGAGGGAGAGATATGATAATGATTTCTACTTCGTCATGTTTATATCTATAAGCAATGTATATATATATATATATATATATATATATATATATATATATATATATATATATATATATATATATCAATTACAAATAAATTGAATGTATGCTCCCTAAACTTGATAATACAATGACAATTTAAAAAAATTGGCCATTAAAATACTTGTAGATCATGGAATGTATAACGCAATGAATGAAATCCATTTTATATAATTAATTAAATTGCATAGGGTATGACTGACAGTTTAAGGGGTGACCATCGTCCGACCTGACCATCCCTCCCTTCACGATAGATATGGTATCCGTATGTGTCCAAAGGGGTCCTGAATCCTTGACTCCAACAGTTCGCGGGACAGAATTATTAGTAAAATGATATCTTTGTCAATGCAATTTCAATGCACCCATGTAAATCTCATCGAGGCAATTTAAAATTTAGCTATCACAATTTCCTTATGTGTTCAAGTCATACATTTTGAGGGCATTTGTTCCTTTGATAATAACCTCCACTCCTCTGTGTGGTCGAAGAGCTCCCCAAACAGACCCAACAGCAGCACCCTTTCCTTCAGTGTGCTTCACCTCAAGGATAGACAGGCAGAGATTGTAACCTTCTCATTTGCCGTGCAATGCCCCTTCTGGTGTCATCTCCGGCATCCTCTTTGTGGTCAAGGTGGTGTGGGAGATAGCATCAGAACATGTGGGTTGAGTGAAAAGGAAAAACAAACATGGTAGCTCCAACAGCAGGCTTCTCTTCTTTGGGTGGGTTTTCCCCAAGGTGTGGTAGTAGATTGCAGATGGTTTTATAGAAATTCCAAGAGTTAGTAGCCATTGGTGGATTTCCCGAATGATGCAGGCCACACCAAGTTCCTTCTGCTTCTCGCTCATCACTGGAAGCATGGGGCTAGCTACTCCAGGGAGAGCAGTAAGATCAATATCAATAACACATACAAGCACACTACGATACTAGTGGAATTGACAGTGTTTAACTGTTTGTTTTTGTCAGCAAGATGATCTTGCATAGAAGTTGCGGTCTACAGAGGCAACCAGGTGCATAGGATACATTAATCAGCTGGATCATTGGTTGTAGAAAAGGTGAGCAATGTATTTGTGGTGCCAAATCAATTGCGACATTAGCGGGTAATCCTGTGTTGCTGAGTTTGAGGCAGCCTCAGTGACTTTGTATTTGCTTATTCACACCACACTGAAGAAGCCCAGGGAGTTTCCCTGAAGGTGCCGGGAGTGGACAGCTCTGTTCCACCCAGAACAAAGGCCTGTTCTGGTGAAAACATGCTCCAAGGTAAAGTGTTGTAAAACGAAAAATCCCACTTGAAAGGCTTCAAGAACACAATGGAAATCAAACATGTTTCTTTCATAGGGACGATAGCAGTATAATTTTACATTTTCTGCATCAGCCCTGTGAAGATGCGACAATTAAATCATAGTTTGTTTTATCAAGATGTGTAATTTCAGTCAGAATTCTGCATTCACTGTGACCTTGAACGATGCATGCACACCTTGCATTGCAGCTTGTGTTTCACCTTAGTGCTATGAAAGCTAATGCTGAAGTGAAAATGAAATTAGAAAAAAACTGCATAGTGTGCTGTACTGTATACTGAACAGAGAAAAAGAGCTGTGACCAATAAACCATAACACAGTTTGTGCACTACAATACACTTGTCCAGCAAAAAGGATTCATTCCCTATTCAAAGGTTTCCTGCATCTTTGCTCCTTGACAGCTTTACAAAGCTCGATATACTGTCTGTCATCCCTAGAGGATACAGAAACTGTGGCATATCTTGGTTGCTTCATGCGCCATACCGGAGAGAGACTGGAGAGGTGCAAAAGAAATAAGTCAGCTAGAAGCAGTCTACAGGCTCCAGGAGGCTGTATACTATCGTCCAACATTACAATTCTTGATGACAGCAACTATAATGGTACCTGCATTAAACAGGGTAGCACATAACAATGACTGCAGAAAAAACTGGGAACTTCTGTCACACTATACAGGCACCACCATAAATGAAATGAAGGCAACAATACTGCAGGAGTAAAGGTCGATCTTCCATGAAGAAACATTATTTTGATGAACATACAAACCAAGAAATAGAGAACCAGCTGGTGGGGCTGTCTACAGAAGAATCACACGTTCACAACTCTGAATGGCCAAAAGGAAGGACAGAGATGATAAATAATGTAATATTGGACATTTGAGAGAAGTGATGAAAGTCATAAAATAGGACAAAGCACCAGGGCCCAACATGATGCCTGTGGAGCAACATAGAAGAACATATGAGGATTGACGGAAAACAACTTTGTTTAGAATCGTCAAAGAAATAGCCACTAAAATATTTGCTTAAATAATCATACAACATATTGAAACATGGGTGCAGGAAAATTGCTTAAGCTTAAAAACACAAGCAGACTTTAGAAATTCCCTTCTGCAACTGATTAAATCTTCATTTTCTTGATAAATCCTAAAAAAAGAACAAAGCAAACTAGACACGTCTTCTTTTTAAAAAGCAAAGATTTATTTCAACAATCACAGATTTGGAAGAACCTTGATCCATTGAGAATTAATGAGACCGTCCTTAATGGAATCAAAAACGTGTACTTGGACACTGAGATTCAATTAAGATTGGGTTTGATGGGGAAGAGATCATAATGTCTTCCAACTTATAGAGATGTAAAGCAAAGATGTATTCTTCTGCTTGTGGTTTTCCAACTCTATGGCAGTGATATGTATCAGAAATAGCTAAAAGCAACTGTGGATGGCCCAAAGATCAAAAACTACCTTGTCCATAGCTGTTTATGCATAGGATCCCACCCGAATCTCAAAAACAGTGAATGAGATGTGAAAACATCTAAATGTAGGGAGAAAATAGGGAGTGATATCAATCTCAAACAGAATAAAGACAACATTAAGATTTTGATTGGAACAACAAAAAATAATCAACACTTTTTGGGTGAAAAGTGTCTGCAAATGTACCCATTTTAGGATGATAATTAACTACTCTCTGTCATAGAAGGAACAGGTTAGGGAAAAGGACAGGACTACTCAGGATTAAAACACATTTTACTGTAAGATCTTAATCATCTTTTATCATGAAAGCAATCATTGGGCTTTTCCACATTTAAGTGGGCACACTAAACATGGATCTTTTGGGTGCATAAGCCATGCCCAACGGCAGTATTAGTAGTGGACATTGGCCATGAGCTCATTGGTGACCTAGCACACGTTATGCAATTAAAATGGCAAACACAGTCATTCAAATATTAATTGACCAAGTATAGGATTAGATCATAGAACAAAAATCACAAGCAAACTGGCTGAAGTATGTGTTGAAACTGACATAAATAATGCAGCTCAGCACAATCCTAAAGGGCAGTGTGCTGACCAAAAGATCCAACAGATTGTTGCAGCAGTCCATCAAAAAGGCATAGTAATGCCAAAGGATTTCTAATTTGATTTCTAGCATTGAAAACTTACAGTGTATTCCATGCCTGAGATCTTCTATCAAGAAAACATGATCCAGCAACACTTTTTGTGAGTTAGGAACAACAATCTAAAGAGTACATCTACTCGCTGTGCATTTCCAAATGGGCACACCATGATTGCCTTGACATCCAAAGCCCCTGTTAGCATTCCCTACAAATTCCAGGCACTTTTTAGGCTTTATTGTTCCTTGTATTTCAAACATCAGAAGCAGTTGTATTACAGCCCATTTGGACATTTCTTGTTTTTTGGGACATTAAGCAGGGTTGGTCATCTGTACCAAAAGAAACAATATGCCACTCTTGTGTGATTTTACATTTGTAAAAAAACATAGTGTAAGACTGTTTTGACGCATGGCTACGTCTTGATTTATTATAGATATCCTATATAATGTTTAAGATTGGAATTCTCAAAGATTTAAGGGAGCGATGTAGAAGTAACTGGCCATATAATGGTCCTCATTCTGACTATGCCTGTATCCTGGCAGTAGACCCGGCAGGATACTGGCATCTGGTACTTACCTTTACTGGCACCAAGATACCGGCAATTGCCGATGGTGAAAACAAGGACTTTATTGGCCAGAAGGGCACCTGGCTTACCTACAGCATTTACACAGAGGTAACCCAGGTGCCCCACTGGCATTCCCATAGTCGGGCAGACCGGTAAAGTGTCGGTATCCTCGGATAATGGCACCACACTTTTTTACCGGACCGCCCGACGACTCAGAATGAGGACCAATATACCCTGCAAGCCCTCTGAATGAAATGTGTGAGAAGGTATCGAGTGTCTGCCTCTATTTTATTGTGCAATGGTAAAGTGTTTCACTTGACTTGGATAATATATTAGGTTGGTTAAAACTGCCTTTTTGCCATTTTATTGTGCTTGCTGTTTTTGTATTGAACAATTTCGGGGGTAATTCATAGAAATTCGCGCACAAGTGGTGCACGCGGCTGGCGCACAGTGTGCGCGTGCGAATCTCTGTGCCAGCCCGTGCGCTAAAATCCATTTCCGCGCACAGCGTATTCATGGATTTTAAAACCAGCCGTGGTGCACAGGGGTGCAGCAACCTGGCAGCAGTGCCAGTTACGCCCCAAAGAACGCCCCTCGCGCAGGGAAAAGCCATCAAAATCCCCAATCCAGCGCAAAGGGCTGCGCTAACCCTGTACCAGCACGGCAAGCAGGGAACGTGTATTACTGGGGTTCGTGGGAAGTTTCACACGCGATAGGCCCTGTGCGAGTGGGGTATGTTTATTACTGGGGATCGCGGGAAGTTTCACATGTGATTGGATCAGGGTACGTGTATTTCGGGGGTGCGCAGGAATTTTCACAAGCGATTGGCCCTGTGCGAGTGGGGTACGTGTAACACTGGCGTTCGCGGGAAGTTTCACACGCGATTGGCCCTGTGCGAGTGGGGTACGTGTATTACTGGGGTTCGCTGGAAGTTTAACACGCGATTGGAGCAGGGTACGTGTATTTCGGGGGTGCGCGGGAAGTTTCACACGCGATTGGCCCTGTGTGAGTGGGGTATGTGTATTACTGGGGTTCACGGGAAGTTTCACACGCGAAAGGGCCTGTGAGAGTGGGGTACGTGTATTTCGGGGGTTCGCAGGAAGTCTCTCACGCGATTGGAGCCGGGTACATGTATTCCTGGGGTGCGCGGGAAGTTTCACATGCGATTTTGCTGTCAGAGCGGGGCACGTGTATTTCAGGGGTGCGCGGGAAGTTTCACATGCGATTGGCCCTGTGTGAGTGGGGTACGTGTATTACTGGGGTTCGCAGGAAGTTTCACACGCGAAACGGCCCGTGCGAGTGGGGTACGTGTATTACTGGGGTTCGCGGGAAGTCTCACAGGCGATTGGAGCAGGGTATGTGTATTTCGGGGGTGTGCAGGAAGTTTCACACGCGGTTGGCCCTGTGCAAGTGGGGTACGTGTATTACTGGGGTTCGCGGGAAGTTTCACACGCAACTGGAGCAGGGTACGTGTGTTTCGGGGGTGCGCGGGAAGTTTCACACGCAATGGGCCCTGTGCGAGTGGGGTACGTGTATAACTGGGGTTCGCGGGAAGTCTCACACGCGATTGGAGCAGGGTAAGTGTATTCCTGGGGTGCGCGGGAAGTTTCACATGCGATTTTGCTGTCAGAGCGGGGAACGTGAATTTTGGGGGTGCGCGGGGAGTCCTACACGTGAATTGGCAGTGTGGGTCCTCCCAGGTGTTCCCTCTACACCCTCCACGGCCCCTGCAGGCAGCCCACACCACAGGAGACTACCCTGCACCCCTGGTCATGTCCCGCAGGCAGCCCATCCACCATGGGCATGCCCCCCAGCCAAGCCACATGTCACCTTGCACTACTGATCACCAACTCATGTCCCCTTGCACCCTCACTCCCCAGCACTGAGGGGCACCTGCCAGCAGGCCCCCACTCATGTCCCCTTGTACTCCCACCGCCCAGCACTGTGGGGCACCTGCCAAGAGGCCCCCACTCATGTCCCACTCATGTCCCCCTGCACCCCCGCCCCCAGCACTGAGGGGCACCTTCCAGCAGGCCTCACTCATGTCCCCTTGCACCCCCACCCCCCAGCACTGAGGGGCACCTGCCAGCAGGCCCCCACTCATGTCCCCCTGCACCCACACCCCCCAGCACTGTGGGGCACCTGCCAGTAGGCCCCCACTCATGTCCCACTCATGTCCCCCTGAACCTCCACCCCCAGCACTGTGGGGCACCTGCCAGCAGGCCCCCACTCATGACCCACTCATGTCCCCCTGCACTCCCACCCCCCAGCAGTGAGGGGCACCTGCCAGCAGGCCCCCACTCATGTCCCCCTGCACCCCACCCCCCAGCACTGTGGGGCACCTGCCAGCAGGCCTCCACTCATGTCCCACTCATGTCCCCCTGCACCTCCACCCCTCAGCACTGTGGGGCACCTGCCAGCAGGCCCCCACTCATATCCCCCTGCACCCCCACCCCCCAGCACTGAGGGGCACCTGCCAGCAGGTCCCCACTCATGTCCCCTTGCACCCTCACCCCCCAGCACTGAGGAGCACCTGCCAGCAGGCCCCCACTCATGTCCCCTTGCACCCCCATGGCCCAGCACTGAGGGGCACCTGCCAGCAGGCCCCCACTCATGTCCCCTTGCACCCTCACCCCCCAGCACTGAGGAGCACCTGCCAGCAGGCCCCCACTCATGTCCCCCTGCAACCCCACCCCCCAGCACTGTGGGGCACCTGCCAGCAGGCCCCCACTCATATCCCCCTGCACCCCCACCCCCCAGCAGTGAAATGCTGATCTCATGACACAAACCAAAAGTCAACTATGTACATCAACAGATGTCCGTCACACACATACACTGGTTGGCATTGCTTGTGTAAACCCACATTTTCACATGCATCAACCCAATGAGCGAATCCCACACATGGAACTAAAAAATGAAAATGTATTATGTACATAAAATCAAAAATGAAATGAAAGCATACCAACATATGAAACATGAAATGAAAAGCATGTGAAAAAGATGATTGAATGAAAATGATAACAATCCAAAAAAATTTGAAAGAAAAACAGTCCAAAGTCACCCTCCAACAACGCAAATCCAAAGGAAATGTAAAAAAAAATCTCCATTACTTCATGTTCATAATAAAAAAAAAAAAGAGAAATCAATCCATAGTCCAACTATTTACAATCCATTGTCCGGAAAAAAATAAATCCATTGCTCAATGTCCATAATGCAAAAAAAAAAAATGAATACATGATGAAACTATATACAATCCATTGTCCAAGGATGTAAAGGGTCCATGATCCCAACCAAACAAATGAAACCTACCCCAGACACGGCTACACACTCTGGTACCTCAAGGAAGCCTTGCTTTAATGAGGCAGAACGTGATGCACTTGTGTCCTATGTGTCGGCACATAGCCATGAAATGCTGGTGACTGCAAGGCCCAAGACCACAACTAGTCAACATAAGGCACACTGGCAGATCATCGCTGACAGCATAAGTGCCCTTGGATTTGTGAGGTGCACAGCTGATTGCTACAAGCGGTGGAATGACCTGAAACGCAGAGCAAAGAACAAGCTGGCCTCAAATCATGCCGCTACTCTGGTGACTGGCGGTGGGTCTCCACAAGAGGACAATGAACTCACTGAACATGAGTCTGTTGCTGGGGCCTTCGTCACAGAGGAACAGATCCAAGGTGTGGGAGAACTACCTGATTATGATGCATTGTCCGGTGAGTGCTCATGCATGTGTGTGTAATGCATGTGTATGTTGTTTGGGTGACGGGTTCTGATTGAGTGCCAGGTGAGGGTGTGTGTGCCTGAGTGGTATGGGTCACCCATGTGCTTCATCCAAAACATTCAGCGGCCTTGGATTTGGGTGTAACAGTATCCCTTCTGCCCACAGTAGTAATTTAGCGCAACATTACGGCAGTTGACCTTGAAGTGGCATCTTGCAACAACATTGTTTGTATTTTTCAGTGTTCATTCAGGCTGATTGTTTCCATTCTCCCACTTTTGCTACGAATTCCTCAGCCCTATTGCCATATTTGTGACATGCTTCTGTCATTGATGAACCCCACATTGGCCCACATGTGTTACCTTGTTAGGTGAATGATTTGACCATTCAGGCTGATTGAGTATTGGCCTGATCACATACATTTTTGGGGCCTGTTTGAATGTGGAACATGATAGTTGTTTCCTGTCATGTTGAAGTGCACAACCATTGATGTGTACATTGCCTGCCATCACTGTATTTTTGTACACTGGATAGGTTGCAGTGTGTGGCACATGCCTATTTTGTCACACTATGTAGCATTTTTCATCTCATCATGTCCATCTCGCATGGATGGCTGACAGTATTCATTCACTGACATATGGATGTAGTTGTGGAATGTACCATGGCTATGGTACATGCCATCTGTGTGATGGCATGTGTCATGTATGTGTATTGGACATGCCACTCACAGGCCAATGTGTGATGGCAGTGCTACCGAGCATGCAGCAAATGTGTTGCTCTTCCATCTTGGTGTCATCAGTGTCTGCCTTTTGCCTCCCCTTCCAACTCAGTGACAGTGCATGCATGGGGGGGTTATAGTCATGTGGGACATGTGTAAATCATGTACTGGTTCTGTAGCTTGTCAGGCCTATTTTTGTGCTATGGGGCTAAGGCCTGTTTCCATTTTTTGTCTTTTATGTTTTTGCAGGGGATGACACACTTGATTCTGTTGAGGTTGAGGAGATGGTGCAGACCCAGGAGGGATCTCAGGCATGACCAGGCACCAGTGGGGGACGTGGTGTGGTGGTAGGTGAGCACCCAATCTTGCTGCAGACCATTCTGTCTAGGGCTGTCTCTGGGTGCACCTCCCCAGACCTCTATTCAGGTGCTGATTCGGATGATGAGACCTATGTGCCGTCGCAGGTAATTGTTTCTGGCAGGGATTCTGGTCTGTCCAACCCACCTGCACCAGGGGTAGAACCCTCTATGGGGATGTCAGTGTTGGTAAGTCTGCCTTTGGCGGTTACAGATGCAGGGTCACACTCCACAACATCTTATCCTGTTCCTGGGCCAGAAGATCAGAGGGGGAATGCAATCCTCCAGCCTCAGGCAGTGCCGGCACAGCAAGGCGCAGATCGCCTTTCCCCAAACAGGTGTGGTACCCGCCGACGCGGTGGCCGTATGCCACCAGGCAATAACGCATGGGAACAATCCATGTACGGTATGGCAACCCAACAGGCAGCATCAGTTGAGATGATGGCTCAAGCAATGGAGAGGGTGGCCACTTCCATTGTCCCCCCTGAAAGGCAGATGGAGCAACTACAGCAGGCAACAGACTCCATTTGCCAATCACACAGGGAGGACATGTTGTCGTCCAACAGGGACAGACGGGCGGCACTGGAGACTCTACGCCAATCGATATCAATAGAGTCCCAGGGCCACAGGGAAGCCCTGAGGGTAGAACTCCATCACCTCAGGGAAACTCTTGTTGACCTTGAGGCTTCCACTAACTTGAAGACAGAAAAGCAGCTGGAGCGGCTCACACGTTTGCTCTCAGCTGAGATGCAGGCAACTCGGGAGGAGATCCGGGCATCACGTCAGGTGGTGCATGGGGATCCCCGCACTATAATCCTCCAGAACGAGACCTTCCACACCCGCATGCTTGCTGCCATGGAGGACCATACCAGGGCTTTGCATGGGCTGCCTCCCATATCACCACCACCTCCTGTGGCAGCAGCAGAGGGTGATGAGAGTGACAGCAGCAGTTCTCCCACATTAGCATAGCCGTGCAGGCCATGAGCCCATGGAGGTGTTTTTTTTTGTCCCAACATCCACACAGGTGGCTGTTTGTGCGCACCCTGTCCTCGGACCTCCTGGGTGGCCTCCCCCCCTGCCCCCCACATGGCCATTTTTGATTTTTGATTTTTAATTTTTGATTTTCGATTTTTGATTTTTTTTTACAGTGTGTTGCCTTGTGTGGCTCCCGTGGGCATCCACTGTATTCCGGCTGGGCACATGCAGGCTTGTCCTGAGTTTGGGTTAGATGCTTGGGTTTGTGAGACACACACCCCTCCTGCTTCCTGTTTCCATGGGCTTGCAAAGGGTGTGCCCAAATGACACAGTGATGTTGGACTCCGATGAGCTTTGTGGGCAGTCTTTAGTCAATACTGTGTATGCATTCCTAGTGGATATTGTTGTTGTGCTTGTGCATCCATGTCTTCCTCCTAATTTGCAGGTTCATTCCTCATGTCTTCACAAGGCCGTCTACTTTGGAGATGGAGTTCATGGTGTAAGCAGTGCACTTACATATTTGCGTGGCAGCAGCACTGTACAGTTGGAAGTAGTCGATGTGCTGGCATAATCAGGTTATAAGACTACCACTACTTAAACTTAGTACTGTCATGTTTATGCTACATTTGAGGTTGTGTAGCTGCATTGTATTGTTGGGAAGTATTTGGTCATGTGTGTTGTTAGTTCTACATTACTGGGAGCATATTGTGTGTGGCCAGTTTCCATTAGGGACACTGTACTTTGTGACACTTGTGTCATGTTTTGGGGATTGCTTTGTTTGCTCTCACATAGCATGACATGCCATGGTGTGCTGGGTGGCGGTGCTGGGGAGGGGTTGGGTGACATGGCACTGTTGTCATTTTGTATTTTGCAAGGGGGTAATGAATTTAGCAGCATAGAAGTGTGTCTTTTGATGACACAGCCTTGGTGGTGTTTGTGTAGGTAGGGATGCACACAATGTAACACTTCCAGGTGACCAATCTCAGGCTGGTATGGTTGTGGCAGTTGACTGTCCCTTATGTCATCATCATTGATTGTCAGATGGTATGTGCCAGGGCTGTGTGCAGTCCACAGGGGTGTGATTTTAGGTGAAGTAATTAGCCACCAGCTGCATACGGGCTGCCTCCCATGCGCAGCAGCCGTGCATGTGGTTGGGGATGTGGGGGCACCACCATGTCCACGGGCAGGCCCCGGCGTTTTGCAACGTTGTGCAGGACACATGCTGCCACTATGATCCTGCACACTACTGGGGGAGCGTATAACAGCTGCCCGCCAGAACGATAAAGGGAGCGAAAGCGTGACTTGAGCACTCCGAATGTGTGCTCCACTATGCCGGGTTGCAATGTGGGCTGTGTTGTATCTTACCTCGGGTGGCGTGGTGGGGTTCCGAATTAGCATCATCATGTGGGTGCTCAGAGGGTAGGCACTGTCCCCTGGGGAGGTGGCGATGGGTATCATTAGTGGGGTTGTGACATTACTCAGTATCTGACATGCATGCATGTGCTGTGGCATTTATACTCACCGAGCAGCCATGTATCGCCATGCCGCCCAGCTTCTAGGTCCCGGTTTAGGGTTGACATTCTGTAAATAAAACTGTCGTGGGTGGACCCTGGATAGTTGGCATATACTGAGGTGATGATTCCCTTGGCATCACATACTACCTAGATGTTGATGGAATGCCAGTGCTTGCGGTTTCTATAGATGTGCTGTGATGCCCTTGGGGGACGTAGAGCCACATGGGTGCAATCAATGGCACCTAGGACTTTGGGGAATTGTGCCACCCCTTAGAAATCCTGGATGGCAGCCTGCCTTTCTGCAGGTGTTCTGGGCAGGTATATGTGCCTGCGGACTGATGGGCGTGCAGTCATGATGGCCAAGACCTGGTGTAGGCAGCGTGACTGCGTGGCCTGTGAGACCCCCCCCACTATAGCACTTGTCAGCTGAAATGATCCAGTGGCCAAGAAGTGCAGTACATTGAGGACCTTCTCCAGGGGGCTGAGTGCTTGGGAGCACAGGGTGGGTGATGTGAGGTCATCCTCCCACTCACTCACCAGGTCGAGTATTATGTGAGGTGGAAACCTGTACCTCCCATACACCTGGTCATCAGGCATCCCAAAAAGGCTGGTTCTGGGTGTGAAAATACTGGGCCTGACTATCCTCCTCCTCCTCCTGCGGTATCCCACGACCACTGCTGCTAGGAACGGTATATTCATCCTGGCGTCTGAGCTTGTTTGTTGTTTGCATGCACGTTTATGCTGCGCGGGTCCACGTACGCCTGCTTCCTGCTGGCGTACGTGTTTCCGGATTAGCGTGTCTTTTTTGGTGCACGTGTTAGCCCCGTTCGAATCCATGAATACATGTTTTGAACATGCGTGTGGGCGTTCCGCGCATTTGCCTCCTGTACTTCCCCCATGACGCCCACATTTTCACGCGTTGTTCCCCATTCCGCGTGTCACGCCCTGTTCCTCCTACTTTTGTTGTGTGCGCCGCGCTATGTGCGATTTCGCTGTGCGCGTAGCGCACGCTGCTTGGAGACGTGTGCACCAGCGTGCGCCATGCAGAATTTTGGCGCACATCCTGGGATTTACACGCGCACGGACTTCCATGAATCGCTGTGCGTAGGTTTCGCTGCGATTTTCGCACTGGCACTGCGATTCGCACGCTTTCGCTGAAAATGTCAGCGCACATTAATTCCATGAATCGGCCTGTTAATATTTTAATGTGTGTAACTTTGTGTATATGTTTTAAATTGTGCCCACCTTCCCTATGAATCTGTAATGGGCACCTGAATTTGATATGCTTTGTAACTGCATAACTATAAAACACTAGTGCTCTTGTATAATATTGAGTGTGTAAAGTATATGTTTGTATCACCTCTTTAGCAATGTATAGATGTCGAAAATGAAACTCGGGTCAGTTTCATCTTGTCACAGGCCTCCTGTAATGACAGTTGACATGATCCCTCGGCGGTGGCGTGACATGCTTACTCATAATATGCTCTATATGACAGTGTGTTCCGTACACAGACAAGACAAATCCATGATTAAGTAACACATCACACCAGTCATTAAGTTTGCATTTCGAAAAGGCATTCTAGGCCAACTGTCAATGTGACAAGTGCATGCATGTGGATTTGGTTAATGCTTACCTTTGAACAAACCTTTGCAAAAGTCTTGAGAAAGCGCCATGATGAGAGCAAAGCAGGTGTCGACAAAATGTCATTATGTGTTCCATTTCATATAGTGCAGAGAAGTAAAGTGAGGCATAAATGCAACGTGTAATGCATTTACTCTTTAAGGTACCTATGTGGCACATTTTCGAATGCTTTCACTGCAGAGAAAGATCTTTAACATCTATGCCGTCAATTTTTCCTCCATCTTTAACATACGTTTTTATGTGTATCTAAGTGTGTTGACAGTTTAAATTTAAACTTTTCACGAATAAGATAAGATCCATCAGTGACATGCTTAAATAATAAAACAGACATACAACTTACCATACATTCATGTGATCATTAAACCATCTATTAAGCAATATTCAATACAATTGATAATATTGCAATGAGGCCAAATACCCTTTAACCAGGATTATCCATTACAAAATCTAAGATTCTACAGCGAGTACTTAACGTAATTTCAATGATTCCATAACATAATTATGGCTATAATCATTGAAACTTGGCTGCCTCTCAAACAGCAAAGCAAATAGCCCTGTGTATTGATATAAGAGAGACATGCAGACATTTTTCCAGAAAATACTATCTAGTGTGTGTCATTAAGAACCTTACCTTCCAACAGTAGATGCTTAATGGATTCCTGGACTTCCGTTTCATTACATAGCCTGCTGCTTCTCTTAGCAGAGGGTAGAGCCATCCTCGGGCTGTTGACTGTCAGACAGGCAAGTTGATTCAGGCGCAATAACATTTAGAATTGTAGGAATATTCGTATGTACAGCTGGGGGTCCACAAAACAATACATCAGATTGACATTCTCCAAGACCAACTTTGTCCTCCTTGCCAATTCTTGATTATGAATTTAATCCCACATGAGGGCTTTTTTTTTAGTTGCACGGGGGTATTGAGAGCTGTTGCAGATTTTTTTTGTGTCTTAGTTGCATATTTATAACACGCTTAAATATGCAGAGGTTTCTAAGAGCGGACCCGGGGATTGAATCTGTGTTGCTTGCTATCGTTTTGAATTCAAGGGGAGCACGTTGCCACTGAGCTACCCTCCCGGGACAGATTAAGCCAAGCATACTGACTTCCCTGCCTAGCAGCTCCCAGCAAAATCCAAATGGGGTGATTCAATCTTATATGCGTTTTAATAAAGATCATTGTCTCCAATTCCAGCCTCATTATAGTTATCAACACAGAGTATGAGAGCCCAGAATCATTCTACAAATGATACCCTTCAGGGTATCAAACTTACCTCTGACATATTCCAGGCTAGGAAGCATGCCATAAAGTACTGAAGGTATCACAGTGGAACAATGCACTTGGACAGTTTGTCAGTTGTATAGCATGCAAAGTTTATTCAACACCCTGATAACTGTAAATTCACAGATGGATGGTTCCTTGTGTCTAAAATGAAAGAGGGTACCCAAATAGATGTAAGATTCGACTCTCTCCAGATGAGTGCCATTATGAGTACACCCAACCTTTTCCTTCTGCCAAAGACCATGGTCTTGGTTTTAACAAAACTAATGGCTAAATCATGGTGTAGGGAAAAATACAGGTAGAGTCTCCAGTGATCTTTTTAGCCCTATGGGTGTGTGATCGTCCAGGATGATATTGTCTATGTAGCCAAGCCCGTTGATGTGGGTCATTTTTATCTTTGGTGAAAACTGCAGCTATTTAAAGATTGAACAGGAGAGGGGCCAGTAGGCATCCCTGCTTTAGACGCCAATTAGTGGCAATCTTATCAGTGATATGGCCGGCCTAGTCCATCTTTACAACTACTGAGGTACCTGTGTGAAACCTGACTAGCATATTAAATAAGGCCTTGGGAATACCCCAGCGATCCGTCTCTGACCAGAGAAGGGGGTGATTAACTGAGTCAAAAGCTGCGGAATAGTATATAAATACGAGGTATACAGGAATATTTTCCGCACTAGCCTGTCTGCTGAGCAACCTGAGAATTAAAACATTTGGGCAGTCAAGTTTGCTTTCTTAAAGCCCGCCTGAAAGCACTAAGGAGCTGGTTCTCCTCAGCTCAGATGGTGAGTTCCCAAAAGAGGATATTAGAAAATATCTTTCCTGGAACGTCCAATATTATTAACAAGCATTAATTAGCTGGGGTAAAGCAATCATGTTTCTTATGCCCTGGCTCTATGCAGAAATATTTCTAGGACATGGGTATATGATTAGCCTAAAATAAAGTAGTACGATTTTAGCCCAGGTTTTTCAGCATTATTCTTAAGAACCATGTTGACCAGGCTGTACTGACCTTATGCCCCAGAGCTCTTAAGCCTTTATATGTAGACAGTAATAACATCTATTGTGATCCAGCTAACATCAAAGCTATGTGTGGTATAAAAGGAGAAATCCGGCTCCAGCACACTATCATAGTTGTATACGAATTGTTTGAATGACAATTGTCCGAATGACAATTGACCTTCTGCACAATTCACCAAATTTAAACGGTCAATTAGGATATATATGTGGAGGGAACCACCCGCACCGCCACACCCAATCCAACCCCCCACCCAATCCCCTTATATTATTATTACCCCAACCCAACCCATTCTATATATATAAAAATGACAATACAGTCAATTGTGCACAAGATCAATTGGGACCCCTGCAATTCGGTCAATTGTATCATTCGAATAATTTTACTCGAACAATTTGGGTAATACAGCGCTAACATGTACTCGCCAGGATCCTGCATCAACAGTGTTCATCAGGCAAAGGTTTGCAGGTTTTCCCCACCCTAGTGACCAAATTCCTTAGGATCTTGCAATCTCCACTGGCCATGGTGTAGAGCATAATCTGTCATCCTTGTGGCGGACTCCAAATAATGATATGAATGCAGACAGTACTGATAAGAGTGCTTCCTGCCCCTAGGTTTGTTTTGTCCTTGCATGTAATTCTTGTGCAGTTGTAAAAGGAATGGAGTCCTATGGAATCTGCATCCATTTAGTACCTGCTAGTAGCAGGTGCATTCCATAGGTGTCCATTGGTAAATACCCTCTGCAAAGTGTGATTTGCAGGCAGCATTTATGTTTGTCAGATAAACTTTAAATGTAATGAGTAAAGGTGTGTTCAGTTGGTTTTACTAAATACTTTTGCAATCCACCTTGCAAAAGACAAAAACAGCATGCAGGGGTACGACAAACACAAAAGTGCTAATCTTCAGTATTATATGGTTGCTGGGGTACTGAAATAATACAGGATGAATCTGGATGAAGCTGCAAAGCGATTTATTCAAGCATAACAGTCAGACTGCGGCCACCCTCTCTCAGGGTTTCCATCTCAACTCCATCTAAAACTCCCCCACTCTCAAGCCACTACAATACAGCACTGGCTCTGAGAGTGAGGTTACTGCATTCTAAGAACAAAGACAACTATGTACAATGCTGAGCGATCTTAATTATGTACATTGAAAGATGATTGGTAAAGAACATTAATAGGTATTTAAAATCATGAAAAGAGATAGGAGATTACTTTACAAAATTGAGGGGCACCTGCATGCAATTAGCATTTAAAGTAAAAGTGACCCCATTTATGATCAAAATGTTGCCATGTGCAAGCACTTCTGTATAGGCGTCCTACCTTCCAGCTTCTCACATCTAGTGGTAGCAGAACACTACCATCTAGGCATACAGGGGGTCACTCTTGGGATCTCCACCCCTCTCATAGCCGCTAATACTATGTTCACAACATTCATATCGGATCACCCAATTGTTTCCACCACAATCTCCTTTCTCAACCTCTGACCTTTCCTCACCACTTGCTTCACCTATTACTAAAAGGAAATGTAAACCTTATTATTTCCCCCTGCTCTCCAATCTACACTTTCCACTCTCCTCCTTCACACCAGATACCTCTTCCACCAACACTGCCTTCTCCAGCTTCCAATCCCTAGCATATGACTCATTCTCCTGTCACCTCCTACTGCTTACCTTTACCCCTAAATCTTATCATCCTCAACCATGGGTCACCCCATTCATACGCTCTCTCTGCACAGCCATGCGCCTGCTGCTACACATGGAGGCATACTGACACATGAGAACATTCAACTTTACCTCTCTGCCATGAACTCTCTCAAGTCAACTTTTGATAGAGAAAATAAGGGGACTGTACCTAAATCTCATTGACTCTCACTCCAAGCATCCTTGCCGGCTACATGGCACCCTAAACTCACTCCTCACTCCCCCAAGTCTATGACTATCAACTCCACTCTCATAAATTCACTGGAAACATTTCCATAATTAGAGACTCTCTCCTGACCTTCCTCACACTCCCTCCTCCTACATTGTATACTCCACCTACTCTACCATCATCCTCTGTATCCATCTCCAGTGTTAATAACATTAATACTGATGAAGTGCTATCTCTACTTATGAATGCTAACCTTCCTTGTGCACCATCAGACTCTCTTGTTCCTCGGCTAGTCAAGCCTATTGCCCTTTTAGTTGCCACTCACCATGCTGAACTCTTAAACCTGTCCTTTGAGTCTGCTTGCTTTCTCTCTGTTTGCAAAACACCCACACCCTTCACTCTCCTAGAAAAACAACGGTCTGACCTGAACCTAACAGCTAACATTTGCCCTGTGTCTCTCTTTTCACACTACTCTAAAGTGCTTGAAAGGGATGTGTCCATCTGCCTTTCCAATTTATTAGACATCCACAAACTTCGAGACCCCCTACACGCAGGTTTCCACTCCTGTCACTCCGTGGAAACTGCTCTCATGAATGTGTCCAACTTCATCACCTCTGCTAAGCACACCAACCTATCCTCTATCCTAATTCTCTGTGAACAGTCTGCTGTGTTTGGCACTGTCAATCACTCTGATCTCCTTAATATACTCTTTCTTCTTAGGATTTGCAATAGATCCCTTGCCTGGATGGAATCCTACCTTGCACCTCAACACTTTTCTGTCTCCTGGATCAACAACATCTCCCAACACACTCCTCTAACTGTTGGTGTTCCACAAGGCTTTGTCTTGGGTCCACTCCTTTTTACACTCTATACCTCTGCTGTTGGGGCACTAATCTCCACCTTTGTGTTCTTATACCAACTCTTCAGGACGACAACCAAATCTCCTTCTCTTTTCCTGAAATCTCCACTGATTTCTCTATCAAAATGTTCAACGGTCTCTCCGCCATTAAATTTGATGGCTTTGCATTCTCGGGTGTTAAACTCTACCAAAACCAGGGGCTCTTCTTCACTGCCAAAAGGTCTCTCTCTCCTCTATTCCTCTGCCTGTCCAGTTCCCACCTAACACTCTGCCTACTCTTCTTCAGCTAGAAACCTTGATGTCATCTATGATCCTTCTCACACATTCACTACTTTCATCTCCAAAACTGGAACAGCAGCTCGGCTCAACCTCCTAAATATTACGAAAATCAGGTTCTTCCTTCCTTTTAACACGGCCAAGCTTCTCTTAACCACTCTTGTCTTCTCTAAACAGGACCACTGTTCCAGCATGACCTGGCTGCCTGATCACTGTTGAATGTATTTGAGGCCCTTGGCTTTTGACAACACGTGAAGACTGTCACACATAGCGGGGGAAATACCCTGGATTGGATAGTGACTTGAAACCTTACCATCTCACCCACAGTGGTGGAACATTACAAATCGTCTGACCATTCTTGCATCTCTTTTGACCTCCTCTCTCCCTGCTCTAGCACCTCAGTATGCCCCACAG
The DNA here is from genome assembly GCF_040938575.1 of Ambystoma mexicanum. Taxonomy (NCBI): domain Eukaryota; kingdom Metazoa; phylum Chordata; class Amphibia; order Caudata; family Ambystomatidae; genus Ambystoma; species Ambystoma mexicanum. The sequence continues at coordinate 359,922,000 of NC_090940.1, forward strand.
TAAGAAAGCCCATTATGTCCAGGTTGTTCGGAATGTCGCACAGGAGACTATTAACTCTTTCGTAATTCCTCAGTTAACTACTCTTACTTATGATATACACCTAGTCAATCTGACTATGCACTTCACCATTATTAGCAATAATACCTTTAACACCTTTGCAACCCTTTGTCCTACTGTACAGAAAAATAAAAATAAAATAAAAACAGAACAGAACTATTGGTGTACATCTGAAGTTTTAGCCTCCAGAAAGGTCAAATGGGTGGCCGAGTGCAGCTGGAGAAGAAATCCCTCTGATTCTACACTGAGGGTCAATAAGACAGTTGTTAACAGCTTCAAGGAGGCTATTTTTAAAGCAAAGTAGGCAAAAATCAATGATCATATTAATTCAGCTAAATCAAATTCATGAAAACTCCTTTCTGTTTTGCATGAATAGGAAGGTAAATCTGTTATTCTTAACACAGCTGTTGACAACAACTGGTGTCAAAACCTTCGTGATGAGTTTCCACAGAATATACTCTGCCATCAAGCCTGCATTGTGAAACAAGCTAAAACCCTGGTGAGACCAAGATGCAATTGTCTCCTTTCAGTCTTGCTGAATTTGTGGACTCTTCCTTGTCATTCTCTTTTAAGGATCTATCAGACAGTGAGGTCGCAAAGATTATACGAGGGATGAAACCCACGTACTGCAAGGGTGATGTTTTCACGGTTCTCTTTTTAAAATATTCCTGGCCTCATTAGTTCCTTGGGATACAAGGTTTATTAATATATTTCAGAGACCCAAGTCCTGCACTGTGTAAAAGAGGCATGGATATCGCCCTTATTAAAGAAAGATAACCCTGATCCTACTGACCCCTGCAACTATAGGCCCATAACTAATGTGCCTTTTTTGCTAAAAATCCTTGACAAAGTTACTTGCTGTCAATATCAGAATTTTATTGAGCAACAAGGAATTCTCACCTCATGGCAGTTGGAATTTCGCTTAAGGCACAGTACAGAAACCGCAAATCTGGACAAACATAGTACAAATTAAGGCAATATAGCGCTGCTCCTGTTAATAGATCCTTCTGGTGCATTTGACTTAGTTGATCATGCTCTTCTTGCAGACAGATTGGTCAAGATAAGACAATGCTCAACAGGTGATGCTCGATGGTTTAAATCCTTCCTAGGACCAAGTCAATTGAAAGTTGTTAAAGGTGATGCTCAATACTTGCCTGTATCTCTAACTTGTGGTGTGTGTATATCAGGCCTCTATGCAATCTCTAGGATGGTCTAGGAGTGTAATTTGCAAACTACGTGGATGACACCCAGATCCTCCTTAGAGTTATTGGGGACATACTCCAAGGAACTCGAGAGGTTAAATGAGGTGTTTGCAGCAGTTCAGTCCTGGATGACACTAAACTCACTTGCCCTGAATGATAAAAAGACAAAGCTTCTTATGCTTGGGACAAGTGCCAAACTAAATACATTGAATCCCCAATACAGCAATGTCATTCCCATCTTCCAAGATGCTAAAACTCTGGGAGTCTATTCAGACTCACAACTGACTTTTAGTAAGCATGTGTCATACCTGAGTTCTTCTTGCACCTACATAACACGACGCTTGTAGTAAATTTGCTGTACTTGTCAGAAATAAATAGGGCTCTGATGGCTGCTACCAAAACAAACACCATACTTGATTATTGTAACAGCCTCTTTGTTGGCACCACTCAGGCCAATATTATGAGGCTACAGGTTATCTAAAATGGAGCCTTCCGTCCAGTGTATGGACATGGACTGAGGTAGCTCCCAGTAAAACAAAGAGTGCAACATAAGGCAACAACTCTGGTGTAAACATGTTTGGCGGGAAATTCCCCAGCCTATCTCTGGTCTTGCATCAAGAAGGCTCCCATTAGATGAGCCCTGCAATCAAATGAAGATTTCCAGCGTACCTACCTTCATTTCTCTTTTAGAAAATACAGAATGATATGATATGAAATGGCATTTGTAACGCGCCTATACACAAGTGTTTCAAGGCCTGACGAGGCGGGGGGAGGGACAGAGGGAGACAGACAACGATCCTACTAGGCCAGGTGTCATTCAGATCGCACAAGTGCAAGGGTAGGGGGACTGGGAAAAAGGGCAGGGGAGGGGGAGAGGGGAAGTGCAAGTACATGGTTAGTAGAATACAAGATAAATAATAGGGCCAGCTGGTGGCAAGTGCAAGGGTAAGTGCCAGGAGAAGGGGCTGTAGGATACAGAGACAGTCCCGTAGTGCATGTAGGCAGTGCAAGGAAGAGTGGCTGGGCCAGGACATGAGATCGGTGAGTTGCCCAGTTGCAAATTTAGTGCAGGTTCAGTGATTTTAGCAGGGGAGAGAGGTAGAGAAAGAGGAAGGTTTTGAGGTGCTTCCGGAACCGGAGATGGTTCTCCTCAAGTTTCAGGGAGGCAGGAAGGCTGTTCCAGAGGGAGGCCCTTGATGCGGCGAGAGATCTACCACCAGCTCGTTCCTTGGAGAAGCACCTGACCCTGAGGTAGTTGGAGGTGGATGAGCGAAGGGCTCGAGAAGGAAGATATTTAGGAAGAGAGAGTTGAAGGTATTTCGGCCCAAGGCCCCAGAAGGCCTTATGGACAATGCAGAGGGTTTTGAACTTAATCCTTGCAGCCACTGGGAGCCAGTTTAGTGATTTCAGTCCTGGAGAGATACGGTCCCTGGGCTTGAGGCCAAGGACAAGTCTTGCAGTCCTGTTCTGGATGAGTTGCAAAGGGCGGAGAATAGAGGCAGGAAGATTTAGATAGAGGCTGTTACAGTAGTCCAGCCTAGAAAGAACCAGAGCTCTGGAGACAGTGAGCTTATGGGGGAAGGAAAGAAAAGGAAGGATACCTCTGAGGAGGTGTAGCTGGAAGTGTGACTTCTTAGAGACGTCAGAGATGTGAGGAGAGAAGGAGAGTGTGGAGTCGAAGATGACCCCAAGGTTTTTTGCCGTGCAGGTAGGAGCCGGAAGAGGGCCAAGGGAGGCCGGCCAGAGAGCTGCAGGGAAGGAGGGAGTGGGTGTGCCGATAAGTAGAATCTCAGTCTTACTGGCATTAAGGCAGAGGTCATTGGCGGCACACCATTCCTGGATAGCAGAAAGACAGTCAGAGATGAGGGAAGTGGAAGAGAAGGCCGAGGGTAGCCTGAAAATGAGCTGGGTATCATCCGCGTAGCACTGAAAGTTGGGACAGAGAGCGGCTATCCAGTGAGCAAGAAGTGCAAGATATTGATTGAACAGCCAGGGGGAGAGGTTAGATCCCTGGGGGATACCACAGGTAGAGAAAAAGATGTCAGAGAGGAAGTAACCCAGTTGGACCTGGGAGGGTCGATTGGAGAGGTAGGAGGACAGCCACGCCAGAGCTTGACCAGTGATACCCAGGTTATCACGGAGACGGTTGAGCAGGATGGTGTGGTTAACAGTGTCAAAGGCAGAGGAGAGGTCGAGCAAGATGAGGACACAAGGGGTATTAGAGTCAAGGTTTGAGAGCAGGTCCTCACGGATGTTCAGGAGAACAGTTTCCGTGCTTCTGGCAGCTCTGAAGCCAGACTGATGGTCATGAAGACTACCAACAGATTCAGAATGGAGATTAAGATGGGAGATGGCCAGTTTGTCCAGGAGCTTGCCCAGGAAAGGAGTGATAGAGATTGGGCGATAGTTAGCTGGGCAGGAGGGGTCAGAGGAGGGTTTCTTAAGAAGGGGGTGAACAAGGGAGTGCTTGAGGGGGTTGGGAAGACTCCAGAGGCGAAGGAGTGATTGCAGAAGTCAGCCAAGGCAGGTGCCAGGGAGTCGATGTGGTCCTTGATAGTTTTGGTGGAACAGGGGTGGACCTGTTTTGACGAGACTTTCATAGATCGGACTTGTCTCTAAACCTCGTCAGCAGAAAAAAGGGGAAAGGCAGAGAAGGAGGGAGGAGGGGTGGCTGCCGAAAGGCCAGAGGGAGAGCAGGGGATAGGAGAGGGGAGATGATAGGAGGAGAGTGAGGACAGGATGTCTTGAGTTTTTGAAATGAAGTGAGAGACCAGTGCTGTGCAGAAGGTCTGGGAGGGGACAGGAGAGGTGGAGACTGCAGCAGGGTTGGCCAGCTCCTTGCAGATTTTAAAGAGTTTGGCCGAATTGTTAGATGCCGCAGAGATGCGGCCTTGGATAAGGGCTTTCTTCTTAGTGAGAACGGAGAGCCGGTATTGCCTTTGGAGCAGGCGGCAGGCCAGTTTGTCAGAGGATGAACATGAAGCACGCCATTTCCTCTCTGCCACCCTGCACTTGCGTTTAAGGGTGAAAAGATCTGAGTCATACCAGGAGTTACATTTGGCTTTGGGCTTCAGGCGGATTCTCATGACAGGGGCAAGGATATCAAGGGTATCATATATAGCAGAGTGGAGAGTGGAGAGGGCTATGTCAGGGGGGGAGTCAGCCGAAGGGGCGGGGGGGGGCGAGAAGGTGGTAGCGAAAGCCTCAACTGACACGCGCTTCATGTGTCGGATGACCGCGAAGGTGGGTGGCAGTGATGAGGGTGGCTTTGCCTGTGGGGTAGGGAGGGTGAGTTTGGAGGAAAGGAGAGAGTGATCACTCCAGGAGAGAGGAGTGGAGAGAGGGAAAGAGAGGGGAAGGTCAGAAGAGATCAGAGAATCAAGAGTGTCCCCTGCAGAATGGGTCGGCCCAGACGGGAGAACAGAGAGTGAGAGAGAGTCGCAGAGGTCGCGATAGAGTCTAGAGGGAGGACAGGAGGCTTCAAGGTGGATATTGAAGTCTCCAAGAAAGAGGAGTTGAGTGGTTAAGGACAGGAGTGAGGAGGAGAGGTCAGCCCACTCAGAGAGGAAGGAGGAAATTCGACCAGGTGGCCAATAGATAGTAGCCACGGTAAGGGAATGGCTAGGAGAGAGAGAGTCGGCAGACAAGGCATTCAAAGGAGGAGTAGGTCTGCGTAGGAGTGACAGTGGCAGGAATCCACTCAGGGAAGATAAGGGCCACACCCCCCCAGCACCGTTGGGCCTGGGCAAGGAGAGTACTGGCTTTGATGCCTGGGCCTCCTTAAATTGGAATGCCCCTCCTCCCTTAATCAGGCCTATTCCATCTTTAGCACAGTTAAAAAACATGCCTTAAGACATTCATCTTTGATAAGGGCATAGATTAGTTTTCCTGATTGTGCCTTTCTGTTCTTTGTTGCCAGTCTTGTAAGCTCCCTGAGGCCTGCGGGTGTGAGGCACAATACAAAACATTTATAGAATAGAATAGAATGGAATGGAATAGACTAGAATAGAATAGAATAGAATAGATAATCCTCTTTGGTCTTCCCAACTATGCTTTCTGTCCTTTTGACAAGATCATTAATATTGCTACCAGGATTCTCTTTGAACTCCCTCACTTCACCCATTTCCTCGTACCATCACCAGGCTGGATGGCTGACAATGCAAAACAGGGCCAGATTTAAATGTATTCTCCTGGTTAACACACATATCCACAGTAAGGCATCACTGTATCTATCCTCCTATATCCAACTCTACAAGCCTTCTCGTAATCTCTGCTCTGCCTCTTCAGCTACCCTTGTTGCTCTTTGTCCTCCCTGTGCTTCCTCTTGCTTCCCCTTTTTCTCTCTTCTTGCTCCACTTGCATGGAATTCTGTATCTGAGAATCAGTCTACATGGATTTGTTGAAAATCAAACTTAAAGTCTACCTCCTCACTTCGGTGTTAGCCTCTTACCCTACCTCACATCGGCCTGCTAGCTAAAATATTTCCATCACTGCTAACCTGCCTATGTCCCTCACTTCCTCTGCCTCCACTCCAGCACTTCACCGATCATGGTGAAGGCACGCCCCTGTACGCTCAGACCAGAAAGAATACAGCCCGCAAGGGAAAAAGGCCCAAGACACTCTTGCAGGGACGACACATACTTATTTCCACAAAAATAGGAATGCACCAGCAAAGAATTCTGCTGCCGCAGAATGTTCTGAGGTCCGTTGGCATTTGCAATACATTATAAGCACAAACAGCGTGAATAGCGACATCAACATATATAGTATAATTCTACAATATGGATTGGCGGGTGCCTAGAGTTGTAGGGCCTGCTCCATATAGGATGCCAGGCCATTGGTCTATCTTCATCTGTCCGTCTTTGTTCATGTGGGTGCTGCTGGGCTTGTCATCCACAGTGAGCTGACCTAACAATGAAATCGCTACTCTGGCACATAATGTTATTTTCTGATTGTAGCAATGCCCCTGGCAGATATAGGGATGGGCTCGGGGGAGAACCGAGGTCACACTAACTCATACGTACTTCACTCGCTCCCAGACAGATCAGCAACCCACCAAGGTCCTCCACCTTAGATTTAGGCTATAATTCTGATGCCAACCTGCACCTCGCTGCACAAATCACGTGACCCTTTCCTTACGGCGAGACGGCCTTGCCTTCTGATCTTAGGGGTTGATAGAGGGGTGTAAAGGTTTTTTAGTCGGTGGTCTGGGTTTGGACTATGCCATGGCTTGTGGGGGTCAAGGGATGAAAGTATAGCAAAGCTGTATTTCTCATGTGGGGATCATTGGGGGCAGGAGAGCCGTGCTATCTGTTCCATGGGATGGTACTGCAAAGAGGTACTTGGCTACCTTCGCATCACCTTTTGCAGGGCGAAATCTTCTTGGGCACGAGGGCCTGGAACTTTCTGAACAATGGGGAGGTTGTGAATCTCTCTGCCGCATTTGGGCCTAACTTCTAAGGTGGCGGCTGCTTTCCTAGCTGGTGTTGACACCCTCATCTATCATATAGCTTATAATGCATGTACTAAGGTGGTTGCACACCGCCTATATGTGCGCCCCCCCTTGCTCCCTGGATGTGCTCTATTAGTGTCCAGTTCTTTTTCGGCATCTCCTGGGGAGGTGGGAAGACCCTCTCTCCTTCTCAACAATGGTCACATCCCGAGCACAGCTAGCCATACCACCTACCTCAACTTAAAAATATCAAATATTGGTTGTCCTTAATATATGCATGTCCAATTATGTATTGTCCCTGGTGTCTGTTCCATTTACTCCCCTTCACAACCTCGTCAAAATGTCCCTCAAACTCACACCCATTGTAAGAAATCCACTGCTTCCCGTCCAATCTGATTTTGTATCTATTGTACATTGTTTTGTGATCAAAAGAGCATTGTTCCTCCACTATATAAATAAATAAATAACTGCATGCAATACGAATATTGCTTCTACATCCTGCTTTGTAAAAGGCACAACACTTAAATCCTTCAGCAATGCTAAATATAACCTGGCACACCAAAATGGCCGTATCCGCCACGTTTCTCCAATCCCACGACATTGGATAAATGCCTTTCATACATTCTCACTATGTCTGCATGTATGCGTTTCTCTCTGACAGACATATTCGTAAGGGTGCAGGGAGCACATACATATGTATCTATACGGTTTTTGAAATGCATATTGTTTTAATGTGTAACTCTTAAAACATGTAAGCAATGAAAGAGCAAGCTGAAGTAGTTCATATCCGATTTATAGGAGCTGAAGCCTCACATTCTCCTAGTGAGTATCATATCTATAGTGGACCTCTCATGCCCCTAGAGACAGTCACACAGGTCTCTTGTTAATCAGGTTGTCAGGGAGTGCCCAAGCACGACTTGCATCAGTCTTGCACCCAAGCTTCCCTGATTTCCTCAAACACTTCTCTCTGATGCCTTGGCAAGTCTGCCTTCATGGAAAAATACTCGTCTACGGGGGCAAACACGGTTTTCTTTTTCTTTCGTCATGATTATTCTTCCCACATCACACACTACACACATAATGACACCCCCACGTATCTCATCCACATTGCTCTCATTCCCTTATATCTGTCTCTAATGTCACGTGATCCTTACTACTCTTCCTTACTTTAGACTATGGTCTGGTTATCCCTGGCAGTGTCACAAAGAGCCAATTTATCGACAAGAACGTAGGGCCATAAAATGACCACAGTGGTGGTGGATGCAGTATAAAATACTAAATTGAAAAAGTTGATATATTCAGCTGTATTCAATAAAAAAAATTAAAAAATAAAAAATAAAAATAAAATACTAATAATAACAGAACATACCATTCCCAAGACCACAGTCAGTTCGTATGAATATTATCTCAGTCACTTGATGATGAAAGTCACACAACATATGTTTCAAGCGTACATTTTCCTTGTAACCGTGCTCTTAATTATTCCCACTATCTATAGAGTGTGTTGGTGATTGTAGGATAGTACAACTTGGATAATACGTAATTAAGTGTTAGGCACGAGAAGATTCTCAGGAAGATAGCTCAGGGGCAACACGCTCGTCTTGGAAGCAAGATATGAGAAGCGACACAGGTGCGATCCCTGCGTCTGCGCTTAGAAACCTCTGGGTATTAAGTGCATTGTAAATAACCCATTACAGTTAAATACATATGATGCTAAAACTGTTATTATGACAGCATGTTAGTCGACCCATCATGTCATTTTATAAACTTAATAGCTTGCATTATTCTTTGTATGAACACACATGTTTTGTATCTATTAATGTACTCTATGAAGCCAGGCATTTCAAATTAAAATGTGACTGGTGGCTGCGTGTGCTGTACACGAGCGGGTTGAGCCTTTTAGGAGACCGTGGGGTAGAGGTCTTGGAGAATTACCAGCGTTCATTACACTGACGCAGTTTGCCCTGATGGGCCGAAGCCCCACTGGCCACTAAGCAAAGCACCTGAAAAAGGTGGAAGGGTTTCGAGGCATCATACTAAGGAAGGTGCTTTCATAGTTCAGGCAGCCATTTCGCTGCACCTAAAGTTGATCGCTACAATAACTCTTAGTATGTCTCTAATGGTAATGAGTTAAGTCTTCCCATTACCCCGTGCTTCAGGCCCATTCCCATGTCCGTTTTACACAAGGTACAATGGCCCTCATTACGACCCTGGCGGAAAGGGGTTTACGCCTGCGTAAAGCATGGCGTACCTTTCCGCCTGACTACGAGTTCCCGTAGCGCCATGGTGATTTTTACGCCTGCTTTTTGCAGGCGGAAAAATCCATGGCGCTACGGGACTTGTTGTTAATTACGCCACCGTAATTTACGGTGGCGTAATTAACGCCTTCCCCACTCCCATTATACCCTATGGGGCAAAAATGGGAATGGGGAAGGGTAAATGGGGATTGGGGACTTACCGCCCCGCCAAGGTCGGAATGGGGCGGTAAGTCCGCCAACCACCATGGCGGAGTTGGCAGCTTAGCGCCATGGACCATGGTGCAAATTGCACCATGGTTCTCCGCCAGGGTCGTAATGAGGGCCAATGTATTTATTTGAGAGCGATAGAGTGAGGAAGAGAAACAGAGCGACAGAGAAACGCCCGCACACGAGAGGGAGCGAGATGGTGACAGAGGCGGAGAGAAAGAGAGGGAGAGCAGGACAGGGCTTGGCAGTAGCAAAGTGAGAAGTGAAATGGTAGCTGGCTGCAATGTCCAGTAGTGGCAGGCATGTTGGGAGGTCTTTTTCGTGTGCTGCTATGAAATCTAATGCTTTGGTATACGTCCCATGCCTTGCAATGCCATGCTACAGTCTGCTATAAATTCATTCAAGATTGTATCCACCCCACACCAAGCAGTCCCATGCAGGTCTCTGACTGCTTCCAGCACTAACATGCTCAAAATGCATGTGCCAACACACAACGCACATGCAAACCGAGCCACCCATACATCGTGTTTGCAAAAGCCGTCTCACCAGATATCATACATCTGAACAATTCCCTTCTACAACTAGCATACATACCACCACCCCAGTCAATGCATCTTTGCCTCATAGAGTCAGGACGCTCCCCCTCAGAAACAAATTTCTCTATACCCGAAACAAAACCCCTAGAACCTGCCCCCATGAAAAGCTCACGGTACTTCCCTTCTACGCTCAACAACGCAACTGCAACTCTAGATTGTATTTTCCCTCTGTCCCTACTAACCTAACCCACGTCCCGGATTTTCCGGTCCAGCAGAGAGCTTGAAGAGTCTGAAAATGGCATTAGAATTCAGTATGAATCCAGGTAAAATGACATAACATACCATAAGCATCAGAACCAGGGCTGGCAGAATACTGTTTACCTGGTCCTTCGAATGCTGGTGTATGGGACAAAATGGTTGTATGTATCTAGGGAACACACTGGCCTGGAATCTGGAACAAGCTGAATGTTATTACCTAGCGCCCCTGCAAGGGATGGCATTCAGGACAGTGTGAATGCAGTTTTCCTGGGTATACCTTTAGGGCTGGTATCCTGGACAGTCCACATGCTGTTTACCTAGAGCTACATGCCTGGGATCAGTGACAGTATGTGTGTGGCTCAAATTCGATCCATTGTTATGTCATATGGAAAATGTGTTGCTTCTTTAGGAAATGTCTAATTGGTGTCTCTGAGAAAAATGTGTTAAACACTCTAGCGCACTATTTGCTAACATCTGTCGACAGATTTCCAAAAGCTTGGCTTCAAAATGTAATTAACACACTTATTGAAGCTAATATCTCTTTGCAGATGTTAATCTCAAATCCAATCAAAGCGAAAAAAACTTTGCTCTTACATGATTGGATTTTGACCCAAGATCTTTGCAAAAACTTAGCTGATTTCTCCTGGACCATCTTTTATCCCAAAAAAGTGGGTATAATGGAAAAATATTTACAACATTGTCCCTCACACTTTGTACGAGCTCAGATGATGAGAATACGCTTTAATCTTCTTCCCACACATGAAATTCTATCCAGACGTGATAAGAACCAAATGCAAAACCAATGGTGTCGGTATTGTAGTGACAACAACTGTATTGAAACCCTTAAACATTTAGTAGTGTCTTGCTCTACATTAGAAACACTACGGCAAATATATTTTAAAAATTCCCTACAGCTTTACTGCTCTCATTCTGAGGATGAAATTTGGGGCCTACTAATCAATAGTGAACGCCCAGCGATTCTAATCGCTTTAGTTAAATTCATAACTACTATGCTCTATTAGATGAAATTGTTGCAAATATAAGGAGGTATTAGACAATTTCACTTTGCTTTGTATGTTAAAGATGAAATGTATTGAATTTTAAGTTGTTATATGTTGTTAGATTCAAAATAACTTCTTTTCTTCTTGTGTTCTATTGTGTTGTTTTATATTAAATATTTGAAAGGTTGAATATCAGCCAAACAAATAAAAAAAAAAAAAAAAAGTATGTGTGTTGCTGTCCCTGCAACCCTGGGACTGGTATTAGGGACAGCATAAGTCAGGGGAATGCATCTTTTGGCTCTCCAGATGTTTTGGATTAGAACTCCCATCAACCCTTCAAATACAGTAAATGGTGGGCTGAGGGTTGCAGACCCCTGGTATAAGTGCTGCTTAACTGGTACCACTAAGGTTGGTATCTGGGACAGTCCAAAAGTTATTAAATATGAACCATCAACAGGTTTTTTTATCTTGGATAGTCCAAATGATGTTTACACAGGCATGCAGAGACAATAGTTGCCCCCCCCCGTGGGCTGGTATCTGGAAACATCTAAGTGCTATTTATATAGCACTACCATGAGAGCTGGTATCTAGAATAGCCTAAGTACTGTTAAAGTAGGACCCAATGCTTGAATTAGCGACAGTATGAGTGTTGTTTACTTGGCACCCCCAGAGCTGCTATCAAGGACAGGCCAGGCACAGTTAACCCTGCAACACTATAGCTTATATCAGGGGCAGTATGAGTGCTGTTTAACTAGCACCACAATTAGTTATGGTATCCAGAAAAGTCCAAGTGGTATTTCTTTTCACCAGCACCACGGCTGGTATCCAGTATAGTCAGAATACTGTCAACCTAGCATTCCCAGGTCTGGTATGAAAATCATTACGAGTGCTGTTTACCTGGCACAACATGAGCTTGTACACACTACAGCCTGAATGCTATTTATATAGCAATACTACCAAGGTTGGTATCCGGGGCAGCTCAAATACTGTTTGCTAGCACCTAAAGACTGGTATCATTGACTGTATGAATGCTGTTTACCTGGAATCCCAATGTAACAGTATATTGAAAAGCCACCCTCAACACAGGGAGTTCCTTCCCTCCCAACTCACGTGGTTATACAACAAATTGTTTAACATATTCATTTTTTAGCCCACTCTCAGACACATTTCCTGACCCTTGGATTCCTCTCCTCTGAGCTAAACATGTGCCAAAAACCAGGCCGATGTACGGGAAATATATTGGTATTTATTAAAATGAAATGTAATAGAAATTAGCACGGAAATGGTAAAAAACCCTTTATCCATGGCATAACACAATCAACTTCTCTCAGCCTAAATAAATCACAAAAGTAAGTTAAAAAGAACACAATCACAATTTTAATTCACAAAATAATTACACTGATCTGTAACAAAGGCATGTGTGTAATACTGTGTGATTTTGATATTTATGCAGGCTTATAAGGGCAGCAGTAGGATTTCAAAATTGGTAAAAATACATATGGCAATTATAATGTTGCCCCCATTTTTGGTTTAAAATAAACACAGGGTGATTTATTGCTTTGTTTTTTCAGACCCTCCTCCCCCTTGCTTTGGTCTAGGTTGGGAAGTCAGACAGAAAAATTGGAATGCTTTTGGGAATTTTGGATTTCAGACCCCCCTTACTGAAAGGCCTGTGTTGGGGAAGCTGGATAAAAAGGTTGGCCTGATTTACGATCAAAAACACCCCTCTTCCTTAAGGAAGTCAGTGTCAGCTGGATAACAAGGATTACCCAATTAAGTTACAGGCTATAGTTTTCAGCGCACACTGGGAAGCGAGTTATGTCAATTTAGAATTTTAACAAAATTCACTGCGTAGTGTTCTGCCAAATGGGGAATTTATTACATTAATATTTTTGGTTAAATTGGCTAAGGATCTACACAGTTTTGCCCCCCCACCCACTATAAAGGGACATGATTCAAGGCAAGCAGACTCCCCATCATGTTCTACTTACATAGCAAGCCTCATTTTAAGGTTCTGGAAAGCCAGCTGCAACTCAGGACACTCTGGAATGTTAGGGCAGTGGTCTGGACACACCACTCTCAAAGATGGCCTACCACTTTCCACCATAGGACCCAGTAAACTTTGAGGCCTTCCTAGAGATAGACAGCTCTACCCAGATGCACTCTCAGCAATCTCCTCTGGTGTCTTATTACAACTGTCAGATGGTAAGTTTCAGCAACCTTCCAGATGGTCTGTCTCTTCTCTCTGTCCTCCTGTCTTTCTCCTTTTTCTGTGTCCTAGTGCAATCCCCCTTATATGGCAGTAATGACACCACCAATTTTACAATCTTGGGGAAGTACCCTGGAACAATCCCTGACACTAGGATTGGACAGTTACCCTTCTCTTCCCTCCCAAAACCAGCCTCCAAATCAGGATTGGTTTAGGGGTCTGGAGCAACATATGGCAATACCCATATGTCATCATCCTTTGTTCTCCTTTCAACTTTTGTCAAAAATGTGTTATGTATCACAACTTCATAATTTTACTAGCAACTGCCAGACTAAACATATTTTCTGTTTCCGCTAATCATGGGGAATTGGATAAGCCAACCACCAAACCTGTATCATGTAGCACGGCCATATTGCACTTTTCTGCTGTTTCCATAAAAAGCACAACATATATCAATATGTAAGTTTTTAAGCATATCCCTAATTTGAATGTGTACCCACTCACCAAATCTCACATTTGGAACATGTTCAAATCACCCAGAACCTAGTTTTACTGGCCCTTACAGTTCCCAGAGTCACAAGAAGCTGAATTTTATATCCCCAAAATCACCTGGAAATTACATAAAACATGGTACATAGATGAAATACATCTGCCTTATGATCGCTGAGAAAAAGGCCTAAATGATAATAGTTATTTTAAATAAATTGTGAATCTTCATGTGGGACAAATGGTCCTGCTGCTGTTTCCGGCCATTTGTTTTTCCCTGGGTCAGTCTGTACCTTTACTAGTTTCCTTTGTGTTGGAAGCTGGCTCTTTTAAGTGGGTGTCCTCATTTTAACACATATTAGGCATGCTCCAGCCAAGGGTGACTTTTTATTCAGAGCCAGCAAGTATGGAGGATACTGAATTGTGTTGCCTTTAGCAGGACATTCTTATTGTGGTTGGTCATTAGATGGGAGATGTGACATCTAGGCTGGAAGTGGGAGATGTCATTGTGAAGTTTTCCCCACAGCCAGCAAAAGGGTTGTCTGTCGTGGGCTGACATTTTTCTCATGAAGACAAAGTGGCTCTTCAAATGTCACAGGGAGTTTTGTGGGTGAAACATAATATACATTGCTCTTTGTGACCCCACACATCATGTTTTGTTTTCCTGACATTTTTCTTTGAGCAGTGATTTTTTCACTTTTACTTTATCAAACCATTTTTATTTACACAGAAATGTGCAGGCCGTTTTAGTTTTCAATGTTTAAAAATCCTGTTTTCCATATGACAGGGATCTTTGATTCCTCCTTCCTTTGTAAATTAAAATGATGCTTGTTCATTGCTAATGACAGTTAGGCCCCTTTCCACATGGCTCTTTAATTTTACTTGGAAAACAAAAACAAACGCCAGGACGTTTTTGTTTCAGTGTGTAAAATCCTGGCATTCATGTGCAAGGGACTTATGTTTGGGGCCTTTAAATGCACCCCACACCAGGATGGATATCCATAGCTGTCCAAGTGTTGTGTACCTGGCACCCACATGCCTGGTATTTGTGATAATGTGAAGGCTGTTCAACTAGCACCAACAACAGTGTTGGTGTCCAGAAAAGTTCAAATGCTCTTTAAACAGCACCTTCAGGGCTGGTATCAGATCCAGTATGCATGTTGTTTATCTAGCATCCCAGAGCTGGCATCTGGGACAGTACAAATGCTACTCATCTTGCACTATCCCAGACCAATTATGTGTGGTAGAGTGCTTTTTTCCTATCACCATCGCAGCTGGTCACAGGACCAATATAGGTGCTGTTTACCTGGCACACATTCGTCTGGCACCCTGGACCATTCAAAAAAACTCCGAGGCTGATTCATGGAATTATTTGTGCCGAAAAACGGGGATGTGTGCGCCATTCTGCTCACAAATCCCCATTTGTCAAACAGGGATTTGCAGGCAGAATGGCGCTCAAACCACAGTTTTTCAGCGCAAATAATTCCATGAATCAGCCCCTCTATCTTTACTCTTTCCTGCTACTCATCTAATGCCCTGTAGGGTTTTAGAATTATTTTGAAAATTAAGTTAAGAAGCTGCAGCTGCCTCAACACCAGAATGCATGGCCTGGGGTATTTCATTTTGGCATGTCAAAATGCGCGCTGTTTGAGATTAATTTGTGGCTTGTGGGAGTCATTGGAGAAAAAGTCTTGGAAAACGACCAGGGGTTTTGGCTCCTATCAGATCACCTGACAAACACTTGAAAAACTGCTTGATGCCTTGGCAGGTCGAGGTCACAGATGGCCATTGCGCACAACTTAGAGTGAGATTTGAGACCACCAACCAACATAACCAGGAAGATTAAATGAATGATAGACAGCGTTATGTCTCAGAAAGATATTCCTTGAAAGGAATTGTTCAGGTCTCCCATAACCCTTAGCATATCTCTAATGGCAAATATTAGAGTCTCCCCATTGCTGCCTCCTCTCATTTGTCATTTTCTAGATCCCTCTTGTTCATGGTGTTCAGTGTATCCAAGAGAGGAGAGAGAGAGAGAGAGAGAGAGAGAGAGAGAGAGAGAGAAAGAGAGAGAGAGAGAGAGAGGGAGAGAGAGAGACAGGGGAGAAAGTGGTCTGCAGCCCCCAGTGGTAGGACTGTGCAAAGGACATCACTTTGCTTTGCCTTCTGAGTCTGTTTTCATGTGTTCTGTGACTTCTAAAGGTGTTGATTTGACACAGACATTACATACTGACTAAGGTACTCATACAGGGCAATTAAACATACTTCCCAACAAACATCAGAACTTGACACCTCTACAACCAACCTACATTCCACAGTCTTTGCCATCACAGCCAAGCACCTTGGGCACACGAGGCTCCTCTTCAGACACAATGGGCCTCATTACTCGTTTGGCGGTAGCCATGACCTTATTAAGGGGATTGCTATCGCCAAACTCACTACCGGGCCCGGGAACCGCAAATGGGCCATTACCGCCCATCACGAGTTGAATGGGCCGGTAATTGCCCATTCGTGGGTGCCGGTATGGCCGGCCTCCCGATCCCCATCCTGCCCCATGGGGCAGAATGGGGTTCGGGAGCATGGTTGCACCGGCACCGTTAATAACGGTGCTGGTGCAATCACGGGTTCTGCTCGTGGTCAAACCATGCATGCAGTCCGGCACCTGCAAGCAGAGTTCGTAATGTGGCGGAGAGGTAACAACGGTGCCAGTAGCACTACCGGCGCTGTTGTTGCCTTTCCACCACATTTGTAATGAGGGCCAATAGCTGGTATGCTCTCGAAAAAAATACCCCGAAATAGACCCATATGTACAGCTCAGTGTAGACCCAGTCCGCATGCATCTTGCATTTCCCCTCTCCCTCCATTAACCAAACCCACCCCCTCTCTTTCAGATCTGCCATCTGGAAAGCATGCTGGTGGCAGCAGAGTGTGGTATAGATTCCAGTATCCTAACATAACACAGGGCTACATAGCTTTCTCTATGCACTGGCTTGCCTGATACATGAGCTAAACACATCATAAATTCATCTTCACAGGTATATTGTTTAACTACCTTAATGATCTTTGTAAAACAGTTCACATTTTAAATAATTTCGTAAAGCGTATTCATCTAAAGTGTTAATCCTGTAAAGGTCAAACTAGAACTGTCACCCAACGGAATCCAAATGGCAGTGTTTAATTTTGCTTTATTGTAATCCAAAGTTGGAAGCAGAAAATTGCTTCTTTTTTTTTCTGTCCACTATGTTAGAAATAAAACAGCTTTGGAATTATCTGGAATTGATGTGGATGAGTGTGGGATGGGAAAATCACATCCATTTGCAAATAACGTGGATCTGGTGACATTCAAGAAGATTGGTCTGTCACTTTAAATAACTGGGAGTCCCGCTGTGCTCTGCCAAGTCACACGGAGGATCAGCAGGGTGGCAGATGCAAGCAGGCAGTCGCTGTTTCAGAGACGAGGCTGCAGCACTGGGTCTCTGTGAGTACGTTTGTTGAAACACACACTTGCACGTTTGAGCTAATCAAATTTTCGTCTGATCAGAAATTGTATCGTACACGACTTACCTTGGAAAAACACTAGTGAAAACCAACGGATATCTGTCATACTCTCACGAGGGAAGGGAACGGTTTAAGCGTGTTTTCAAGTGTGACTATTCATATTATACGTCTTATCGCACGTCCCCATTCACTGATTAGCTTTAAAACATGACTATTCAAAAACACATTAACAAAAACATCGAGGCATGCACACAACTGTGTGATCTAACATACAAAGATACTTGTTCATTTCTATCCATGATCTTATTGAAAACAAAACATGGTATGTTATTTAGTGTTCCAGAGAGCACAGGTGCAATGATTATGAACTCGTGGTGATAAGAGCTGTTGAGAAACTATCATCATTTAAAGACATCTACAGGACACTTCTGAGGAAAACGAGGGCAAAAGAGGAATGGGAAAGATAGAAAACACATGATTGCACAGTGAATGATTCAGCCCCAAACACATGATTGCACAGTAAATGAGTTAGCCCCATACTGCTTATTTATAACTGAGGTGAGTGTCAAAGCTGGGCTGCTTCTGATCACAACAATTCGGAAGAAGCAGGCTCTTTTCTCGATTAAAAGGGATGCTATCTGGACTCATATCTGGACAGAGAGCCAATGGCGTGAAGTCAATAGCAGGGTGATGTTATGTCAATGAGCCCTGTAAAGCAAGCTTACTGATGCATTGTTTAACCCCTGCGCCTGTCTTTCCATGTTTAGGCTCATTAGTGGCACTAAAACTCCATCTGCTGAAACCAATAGCAATGGCACAGTATGGAAAGGAGTTAGAACAGCAATTCATTGAGGCACAGGCGCAGTGCAGTGGCTATTTGCCCTCCTTCTCTGCACTCGACGCTGGCAGGGGTGGGTCAGAGTCAATCACATGCATGCCCACTCCTAAAATCACAGCACGGTTGTCACAGTGACAGGAGCCACTCCGACAGACTCATTAAACACAGATTCCTCCGTGGCCCTACCACATCCACGGAATACATTAGCTTGGATTAACATTTTCAGCATGGTTTACACGATTGATTTTCGTGTGACTCATAGCAAAAATATTTGATGCCAATGGGTTATCCTTATTTCCAATGTATCAGAAAGTAGATGGGTTTTAAAACGTAAAAAATATTGTGTTCTGAAGCCAGCAGCTCGTGCATTAGGATCTGAAAACGGCGGTCGTCCTTTCTGAACTCATATGAACATGGTCTTGGCAGGCAAGAGCAGCGTTTAGAAAAACCTGCCATGATATAAAGCTGGTTAAAAACGGTTGTGGAAACAGTGGGTGACATGTCATTAAAACGTGTTATACTGTGTAAGTAGAGAGAACTTGGGAAATTCTACCAGCTTCAGGTTTATAATTTTAGAGCAAATTCACAGCTGGAAGTTGAGCAAAGCATACAGTTTTACAGCAGGTATGGGCTTAAATAGCTTGAGAGAATATGGCCAGTGAGTGCCATGCACATGTGTGGAAAAATTAGTATACATTCAACAACAAAGAGCAAAACGCGATCTGGAGACTAGGTACAATATACACTGTCGCAGCAAGACTGATATTTTAATTTATTTTATGTATTCATATGCAGTAGGAACAATGCTCTTTTGATCACAAAAGAACGTACAATAGATACAAACAATCAGATTTGACGGGAAGCAGTGAGCTTCTTACACTGGAGTGAGTTTGAGGGATATTCTGACCAGGTTGTTGAGGGGAGTAAAGGGAATAGTCACCGGGGACAATACATAAGTAGACACACACAGACTAAGGAGAATGAAGATTGCACATTTTTAAGTGCAGGAAGGTGGTACTGCCAGCAGTGCTCGGGATGTGACCATGATGGGTGATGTGCTAGAGTGGAGGCAGCAGAAGTGAGGGACAAAGGCAGGTTAGAGTGGTGAGGGAAAAATGTGAGGGAAAAATGTTAACCAGCAGAAAGATGAGAGAGAGCATCCACAATTCATGTACATGTACATGTATATGTGGAAGAATTGAGAAAGCCCTTGCAATGAAATAGGAGACAAGGTATAGAAGTTTAATTTTGGAAAGGGTAAGTACCTGTGGTCTGCAGAATTTCTACAAATGACAGAGAATTAACAGCGAAACAGTTTGGCCATGTTAATCAAATTAAACCCTTTCACCCGGAACATGAAGTGAAAAGACTAGAGCAAGTTGAAACTAGCAGGGAGTGAAAAAAAGTGAACCTATTAAATAGAATTGCCATAGCAGGTGGATAGGTGTAAATAGTGCAAAGTTGTCAAAAGGAGATTTAAAGAGGTAAAGAAAAAAACAAGTAAAATATATCAAGTTAGTGTACACAAATACAAGTTTGCAACTAAGAGAAATGAGCGTTGTGTTTGAAACTGTTATCTAAAAAATACCATGTGATATTAATGTGCTTAAATCATGTTATTTTCAGTTAGTCATAAGGAAATGGCTTGGATGGATTATATATTATTTGGTATAATTTGGATTTGTGTGCATAACTGAATTTGATTTCAGATAGCCCAATCTGAAAGGAAAAGTAAATGATTTGAGGTGCTTGATACTTAAATTGTATTTTCTTTTTAATCTAGAAAAATAATTGTTTTCCTGTCAGCAGCAGAACTTTGGAGCGCCGGATCCCTGGAGGATACCCCTGGAATGGAGTCCCCTGGATAGCACCGTGGACCGAAGAAGGGGGTGAAGATGATGACTCCAAAAGATGTGAGGATGACCCCGGAAGATGTGAAGATGTCCCCGAAAGATGTAAAGTTGATGACCCCGAAGGAAGTCCCATAAAGTCCCATTTCACCAAGAAGAATTTCCTGAACGATTTATGTTTTAATTTTAAAGACTATTTTTGTTATTTTTACAAACTGATTTTTAGCACAAATAGATTTTTTATCACAAACGGATTTTTACTGATTCTTACATCTGACTGAGGCCAATGGCACAGTCCTGTGCATTTATGTGTTCTGAAAGTGACAATGTTATTCTTTAATATGAAAAAAGAAATGTAAAAGGATAAAAGATAAGGATGATCAAGAGATTAAAAAAACAAAAAAAACAAAAAAATAGACATAAAAAATGGTTTTCTTGAAGATTTTGTTTCTTTTGCTCAAGACTAGAGTTATATACATAATGTTTCTCGTATATGATATTACCATTTGAATTTTATTTATTTTTGACTATTAAGATGTGGTTTATTGGGATTAGAGTATGTTTGTTTTTCATGTAGTGATTTCGGTTTATATCCCAGCAGAAAAATAAAACGAGGGAGTGTAGGAGTATGAGCTCTGCATTTCAACATCTAGACTCCGCATTTAATCATCTAGAATCTGCATTTCAACATTCACATTTTAGCGCGGGTTTGAACTTGAACTAGGGCTAAGGGTGTGAGACTCATTAATGAGTCAAGACTATGAGTCTCAACCTGAATTTAAATAGATGCCAATGCACAGAGCACATGATAGGAAATTATCTCTTTGCTCCAGGTTGCTAATTTAATGATCCGAGCTGCAGTAAATATAATACTAACATAAATCTAACACACTAATTAACCCAACCCTATCTAACATGTAACTGAATCCCATAATAACATTTATTGCAAATTAGTTCATGAAATATGCTGGATGCAGATTGAGCCCATGCATAATGCTCTGAAAATAGGAAGAAAAATGAACTTTAAACATGCAGGCTAAATATGCGCTGTGTTGTAAGCTGAAAAATGTGACGATACGTTCCTAAAGACACAGCTTTCTCTTGGAGCAGGAAGCGCAAGAGAGATGTATCTTTTTTGCTCTTCAGCAATGCGGTTAGCACAATGAGGAAAACACATAGGAAATTGTGTGATGTTAGTGGGATGGACTACACAAAGGGAGGTGCTCTTGAGTGATGAAAAGGTTTTGAGGCAGAGTAGCGACATTCCTCTTCTGGCACTGACTGACGAAGGGAGCAGAGGGCTGGTGCTGGGCTGATTGCAAGATGACTAAGGCTGAAGCTGTTTCTCTCCTGGGTTGGCAATCTTTAGCAGAGCTTGAAGTCTCCAGCGACCTTAGCTGTGAATGACCCTGTGTTACTGCCAAGCTGAGTCGAGAATATATCGGCAGCTTATCTAGGTAAATATAACAGTAATTGAGGAGCGTGTAGTGTACGTGGAAAATGCTTACAGGTTATGCGATAGAAATATGTTTGTTTTCTTAAAGTAATTCACAATCTATATTTTGCGTGGATTCCACTTTTATAGCTGCCAAGAATTGTAAGAGACCAACATTCAGGGTTACATCAGTCCATGCGTTAGCCAGCCAGCAAACAAATGTGTAACAGAAGCTTATTATTTAATGTGTGTGAGCTCACTAATGAAATGCATTTTATCCATGTTTAAATATAAGGCTCTGTAAAAGAGTACAGCAGAATACAACTGTTTGGTCATTTTCTGAATTGTAACATTTTATAAAGCCATAAAAGAGAAAAACAAATTGGACTAGCAACAGGTGGTAAGCCTATTTTACCTCACGCAGTAATTCACATTTTACCAGATGTGGCAAAACATAAGGTAAATTACTTATGGGAGTTGATCCTTTCAGAGGTGCTATGTGTGTGTGTGTATTTGCAGTGAATTGTTTTAGTCAGAAAGGCTGACTGAATGTGTTGTATTTCAATTGCATGCTTTACATTTGTTTGAACAAAGCCAAAAAGGCACCACCGTAATGTTTTAAATAAAACATCACAGGAGAGCCTGAGCCATTTTTTTCAGAGTGTATTAGGTCTAGTATTTGTTTATTGTTAGTGACCCTGGTGAAATAAATATTAGGCAGTATTCTGAAATTAGTCTCAGCACTATAAAAATATCAAAAATACCACCAAAGCAAAATACCACAATACAATAACACAAATTACTAGATATACCCCCAAAATATATCTTACAGCCCACTCTGCGCCATACAAATGAAAGATGATGTGCATGAGAATTTGTGCATAAATTATCAACGCAAATATATTGTGCACATTGAATAGATATTACCAACCCAGTCCCACATCCGAACAAAAGGTTCAGACACACCTATCACTCCATACAATACTCACTATGATACAGCTGGACCAGCGCAGCACCACCACAGTGAGACGGCCCACGAGGAACCAGCAACAACCCCACCCACAGGGATACAACTCTAACAGGACCAGAAGTACCTGAATCAGGATACAGACCTGTAGGGTATTTTGTGGAGATTTGGGGCCTGACGGTATTTTATTACCGCTGAGAAATAACTTAGCAATAATCACTCTTTGTATTCAGATTTGGCCATGTGCAACAATAATACAATGGACATGCATTATTTCAGCACCCAGACCTGCATATTTGGTATACGTGGTTGGTGGTATTTTGGTGAGCATAATTCCCTTGTTTTATTTGTGGCCCCAATGTCCAGAATCCCTTATCTTCGCTTAGATTATTCGTGTGATCACTAGAGAGACCTCAGACCTGCATTCTAGGGAAACCACAATTTCCAGGGATAGTGTTGGTGCGCCACCATGGGCAAACTCACTGACTTATTTACGACAGAGAGCTATATGTGGTAGTCTTGTGGTAATTTCCACTACCTTATATACGGTAGGGAGCTATGTTCAGAGAGTCTCTCTTCCCGTTGGCTCATGTACCTCCAACAAGTTATACTACAGTCACTCACAATTATTCATACTGATTCTGACATACACACATCTGTCTTAAAATGACCATTGCACTGTTTAAAAATCTCCCCACATCATTGGCATTGTAATGGTAAATAGAAAATAAACCACCCGTCTGTTTTCAAATATTTTCTGTATTATAAAATTTGCATTTAGACATAATCTCATTCTTTACAGCAATAAAAGGGAACAATCAAAGCATTTTCAATGACACACTGCAATTATAGTGGCGGAGAACAGAACTTAAATTGCAACATTAGCACTTGATTAAGACACGCACGGGACTTTCATTTTTCTACACTGACTGCATACTTTCGTGCACACACACAGCTCCCCCAGTTAGGTAATTACCTTATCTGTTTAGAGGATTCTCTCTGTGAATGTGGCTCTCTTGGCTTAACTCCAACGAAAAGGGACGCTTGCCTTCTCAAGCCGGGGTCATTGCCTGGAATTCTCAGCTTTTTCAGATAGGACAGCCTCTGCCAGTGGAAATGTAATTCTTTCAGCTTTCCCCAGTCTCGACTGCAGCAGGACACCCCCACAGCCAGGTCTTCTCCCCAGTAGTGCAGAAAGATGTCTGCCTGTCTTTTTCCCTGCTACTGCCCACTAAAACTTTCCTCTCAGCCCTCTTTATGACGTGTTCCAATGAAATCCATCATCTCTCATCCTCCTACTTTTAAACAATAGCTTCGCTTATACATTTGCAATTGTTGCAAATCTGACTTCCTTCCTCCTGCAGTTACTGTGCACAACAACACGGATAATCAGGCAGAGAAGAGAGGAAAAATCTGCACACTCATTTAACTGGTTTTCAAAATATGCCTAATTCTGCAGTAGAGAACACATTTTATTAGTGAGTTATAATAAAATAAGGTTTTATTAGTCAGGTTAATGGTTAATATGTTAGCTGTTAATTTTCAAATGTGTCTCTAGCAATATAGGCATTTCAGGTGAAAAATAGTGTGCATTTTTAAATGAACACGTGTGCTTTTAACTGTAAAAATAGCTTTGCATCTTATATGTTAAAATCGTTTTTTGACTGAATAGCCTGTCTTTCCTTGTTAATCTGCTAACCCATATAGCAATGCACCGCACCCTTGTGGTGGTGCTGCAAAAAAAAAAATGCTACTTGTGCAGTAGTGCTGTAATGCTACTTGTGCAGTAGTGCTGTAATGCTACTTGTGCAGTAGTGCTGTACTCTGTGCTGTAACATGCCAAATATCCTTACATATACCCTCCTTTTGTTTTTAGAACTTGGCTATAATCCAAGCCAATTCCTAAAAACAACTTGTTCTATTTTTTTTTTTTTACAATATAGCAATCCAACAAAATGAATATTCATGTGCATCAATGAAAATTTGCAATTAACATTTCATCTGAGTCCATCAGTTCATAAAATGTTCCACATTTGCCTTCTCAGTGGAAGTGGCATTACTTTAAGTTTAAATTTTCCAAGTCAATTAAAAACAATGAAATAAAACAACTAACTAAAACAAATAAGTAATATAACAAGTTAAAATAAATAATTAAAATAATAAATACGTGGAACTTCATATGCCGGAACTTTTGTTTTGTCTCTTTTGGTATGTCCCGACCAGCGATGTTATTCGGTTCATTCGAGTACTCTTTCATCTTGGCAATCTTGAATCCACAGTAGTCATCTCTTTTGGCATTCCGGTTATTTTGTCTTCACCTCCACCTGGAGGCGGGCATCTTTTGGTCTTCATCCAGGGGACTCCAGGACTCCATCGTCTCCCGTGGCCTCTGATCCCGGAACCTCCGATCAAATAATGTTAATTGTCTAAATCAAAATAGAAAATAAACAGATTAAGTACATAGCACAATACTAACTTCATCCTTTTGCCAAAAATAAAACATGCTTGGTAAAAATACTTCGTTTTTTTTTTTTTTCTTTTTTTCTGAAATTAAACACAAGTTAAAAGAAAACAAACACATATAAAACAGCATTCAATATTTAATACACTTTCTCTCTGCACACCAACCACGAGCTTCCGTTATATGTGCATTTATTTATTTATTTATTTATTTATTTATTTATATTATATATTTTCACATATATTACAGTGTTTATGTGCCATCATAACAATCAACTTTTTTTTTTTTTTTAACTTCTTTGTCACTGCCTCCTGATCACACCCATTTATTTTCTCAAGGGACTCTATCCGTTTCCACACGCTCAAGCTGCCTGATCTCATGTCTGGGATGGCATGGTTTGATTTGATTTACATGGACAAACTGCTCTATTGCTGTTTCACCTTCATTTTTCAAAATTTTATACACTACAGGAGAGACTTTATCTATAATTCGGAATGGCCCCTGCCAGGCTGCCAGAAATTTAGAATTTTTCTGTTTACTTTTTCCAAAATGAAACTTGTACACCTGATCCCCTACATTGTATTCCTTTACTGATGTCTTTTTGTCATAATATGACTTAGCACTGTCAGCAGCTCTTTCCAGATTTCTCTGCACAAAAGCAAATGCATGTTGCAAATGCCTCCTCAGTTCATCAATATATTCATGAACTGTGGATGCACTCACTAGAGTTTGCTCATGTGTTCTGTATAGTAGGTGTTGTGGTAACACCATTTTCCTACCTGTTAAGACCTCATGGGGGCTAACACCTGTTGCTTTGGCAGGAGTCGACCTGATTGCCATCAAAACCAATGGTAAACGCAAATCCCAGCTGGAACCTGCTTCTGCCACAAATTTCTTTAAAATGTCCACAACAGACCTATTGCTTCTTTCAACTGTACCTGAAGACGCCGCCCGATATGCGATATGTAGTTTCCTTTTCACACCTAGTATTTGCCATACCTTACTCATTAGAGTACTTGTGAAATGACTTCCTCTGTCTGACTCAATTCTTTGTGGCAACCCAAACCTTGAGAACACATGGTTCACCAGCAATGTGGCTGCTGTTTGCGCACTACAATCTGGTGCGGGAATGCACTCAATCCATTTTGACATCAAACATACCACACTCAAAATATAGCGGTGTCCCCTGCTCGACCTTTTTAAAGGACCTACATAGTCTATTTGCAAATCTGACCATGGGAGAGTTAGGCCTCTTTTCATCAATGGTGCTCTATGCATTGGTGAAGCAGGTTTAAATTGGGCGCATACTAGACATCCTCTAGTATATAATTCCACATCTTGGGACATATGTGGCCAGTAAGCATAATCTTTTAGTATTTCTAATGTCTTTTGTGAACCTCTATGGCCTGCAGTTATGGCATCGTGTGCATGGTGTAGCATTAGTCCTCTGAATGAAAGGGGTACTACCCACTGTATTTGCCCTGTTATGGACTCTCTAATCATGAGCCCATCCTGTAATCTAATTCGTGTTTTGTTCTTTAATAACACCCTCAACTCTTCTTTTCCCATACAATCATTTTCTGTTAAAGGATTTTTTTCAGGATCTATCAAATGATTATAATAGATTCCCAAAATTTGATCATTCTTTTGTGCCTCAATCAAATCTTGGTCTGGCGTGTCATGACTCCACTGCACCACCGGTTGATCTACCTCCTTTGGTGCTTTAGAACGTGTGACTGCATCAATTTGTATTTCACCCATTAAATAATCAATAGGTAGCAATTCTCCCATCACAGCCCCAATCTTAGCCAGATGGTCTGCCTTATCATTTCCCTCCTTATCCTCTCCTGGTGTTTTTAAATGCCCACGAATTTTTCTCCAGTATATTGTTAAATTATTTTCTGACACCAATTTGTCTATGGCTTGTATCATTTTTCCATGTTTAAGTGGCTTTTTGTTGTATGTAACCATGCCTCTTGCTTTCCAACCAGGCAAATACTCCACAAAGCTATTCCGTGCATAGTCAGAATCAGTCACCAGGACAATTTCACTGAACTTTTTATCAACTGCAGTAGCAATTGCTTTATAGATGGCTGCCAATTCCGCTACCTGACTGCTCCTATCTCCAATCCTCATCCCTATACTAGGAACGCCTTCACATTTCAACCAGACATTTCCTATTCCTGCCACTAATTGTTTATTACTGTCATTTTCAATGTGAAAAGCACAACCATCCACATATACAGTTGGCAAATCCTTGCATGTTTTTTCATCAAAAGCTTTGTGTGGTGATTGTTCAAACTCCTGCAAACTAGCTTCCACTTCCATTTCATTTGGTATTTGTTCAGCTGCACAGTCATGTAAGTCAGCTAACCCTTGAGCAATTGGGCTCTTTTTATTTTGTCCATATCTTACTTCTACGGGAAAACCTTGTAATGCCAGCGTCCATGAAGTGATTCTGGATTGCGCTAGATTGCCTGATCTAATTCTTTTACTCTCTAAAAATTGCAAAAGTTGATGATTTGTTTCAATAATCACCTTTTCTCCCTGAACAATGGGGCGGAAATGTTGTAGCGCCCACACAGTGGTTAATAGGGCCTTTTCGCATTCATTAAATTTCATTTCAACTTGGGAAAATGCCTTACTTGCATATGCAATGGTTTTGTGATTCAAATCGTGTTTTTGTGATAACACTGCTGACATACAATGTTCAGAAAAGCCTATTTCTATAAAGAAATCCCTGTCCTTTATGGGGTATGCTAAACATGGTGCCTTTACAAGACATTCCTTCAATCTAGCCACTGCATCAGACTGCTCTCTTTCCCATCTCCAGGGAGTATTTAGTTTAAGCAGTTTAGTCAATGGTTGAGTGATTTCTGCATAATTCTCAATGAACTTTCTGTTATAGCCTGTCATCCCTAATAAACTTTTTACTCCTTTCACATTTTTAGGATCTTTTAATCTTTGTATGGCCTCTATTTTCTTCCTTTGTGGATTTAGCCCATGTTCAGTCACTTCATGCCCTAGAAAGTTCACTTTTTTCTTGCACCATTGTGCTTTTTGCAAAGATACTTTGGCGCCTGCTTTCTGCAATTGGCCAAGCACATGTCTTATTTCATCAAAATGGCTTTTAAGGTTTTCATTTTTTATCAAGACATCATCCACATAAACTATTGTCCCTCTTTCCGCTGCATCCGGCATGGCCTTTCTCAAAAATATGCCAAATTCACTCCCACTATTGATGTACCCGAACGGAGCTCTAAGCCAGGCATATTGAGTCCTGTCAAATGTAAAGGAAAATAGGTGTTGTATCTCCTCTGCCAATGGCACACACCAATATCCAGATGTGAGATCTAACGTGGTAAATACATTTGAACCATGTATCTGAGCTAGGCCCTGATCAATGAATGGTAGTGGCCATCTAGATACTGGTACTCTTTTATTTAACTCTCTTAAGTCTGCACACAGCCGCCATTGACCATTTGGCTTTAACACACCTAAAATAGGCGTATTGGATGTGCTATGAATGGGCCTAATTATTCCCCGTGATTCCAAATTTTTAATAATCTCTGCCAATGATTCTAAACATGCCAGCGGTAGTCTATACTGGCGTACAAACACTGGATTTCTGCTACAACCTTCTGGTAGTGTGGCCACATGTAAATCAGTTAAACCACAATCATAAGCATCTTTTGCAAATACATCCTTAAACTCCATAAATATTTCCCTCAGATTGCGTCGATCCTCATCGCTGTTACATGCATCCGCTAAGGAGATCTGCTCTTCTACCATTCTGGAAAATTCTGGAAACTCTTCTGGTAAAGGAATCTCAGCGCTTTCCTCTAACTGTGTGGCTGTGTCTTTTTGTAGAGCTGCCACTTTCAAATATTTTGGCATATCAGCTTCCACTTCAATGGGCTGATTTCCTGTTTCATTTTCATTTAAATTAAATATTATGCAATCCTCTTGATGGCAGCACACTGTCTCATTTGAATCATAAGGATACACAGAATGAATTTTAAATATTCCTTTGGGCTGAGAGTCCAGGTGTTCTGGTAACTCGCCCTTGGCATCTACATATTTTTCAGGAATATTCCCAATCACCATGTTATTTAAATCTGCCGTATAATGTGATTTTTGTATGGCCATTCCTAATGGGGAGTTTTCCTCTAAATGAACGTCCTGACAACCTTTATTATTTACCATGATTTTTACAGATCCCTCACCAATGTCTACCAATGGAATGTATTCATAATCCAGTCCTTGCTGTTTTATGGATTCATTCAGGCATACAAATGCATCAGAGCCTTTCATCTGCTGTCCATTTTTGCATTTCAGTGTTATTGCAAACTGTTTTGTAAATGCAGGAACAATAGTATTTTTCCTCATCTGTAATTCGACTGCATAAGGAACTAGTTGTGCACAATGATAAGCCCTTCTTTTGTCTTCAAATTCAGGTGCCGGACCACCTAGGCGTGACCATATTTTTTGATTAAGGAAATCTAACACCATACACATTCTGTGCATGATGTCATTGCCCATGTAAAATTCATTTTGTGCTCCATTCACTATCCATACATTATGGTAAATTGCTTTCTGCCCAATGCTAATTTTAAGCATGCATCTGCCTGTAATTCGGTTTTCAAAGTCTGGACTGTCCAACCCAGAAACATATTGGTTTTTAATCCTAAATTTTGGGATTTCTTCCCTCTCCATAATTTTTTGCAACAATTTCTCATTAATGAAACTCCTTTCATGTTCAAGCGCTAAAGTGGCTTTTATTGTTTTAAGATAATCATTTATACCAGCGTGAACCCATGGTTGCTCATCTTCCATGTGTATCTCTGCCAGAGTGGTAATGTGTTTTTCTGAATCTGTTTTAGGAACAATATTCTGTTTGCATGTATTCTCTTTTAAGTAGAAACGTAATGTGTATTCGTCTATGGCAGTCTGCCAATCTTTCCTTGGGTCCAAGTATATTTGTACAGGTAGTTTTTCATTGTCGCTCTGATCTTTGTCTTGACACCTTAATATAACAGTGACACTAGGTATGCAGCTATTCTGGAGATATACCTCCACAGCATCATTTGTTTTGGCAATGGTGTGACATTCTTTTATATTGCTGTTTTGTGATTTTAGTTTCTTAGGCCTCAATGGTTTTTTGGTTAAGGACCACAGCACTCCATTCACCCCATCTATGAGAGGAGACAATCTTTTCAGGCAATCTGTCCCCATCAGAAATGGAATTTCACAAATAGATGTGATCAATACCTCTTGTTTCATTCTGTGCTTTCCTATTTTTATGTCAACCTCAGTTACACCTATGATGGGCACCTCCTCCCCATTAAAGTTATGCACTGGGCCTTGATTTGCCTTCACTGTGATCTGACTCTGTGGAGGCCTCCCTTCATTGATACTCTTTACCAGCTCCTTGGACATAATTGTGGCCTGTGCGCCAGTGTCAATCATAGCAAAGGTGTGGCATTTTTCTTCTACAGTGATGGGTGCATAATATCTGTCCTCAACTTCCTCTAATACACATAAGAAATGTGAATTCTTACTGATTTCAGGGCTCACCTTTCTCAGGTCTTTTTCACTTTTGGCTAAGCACATTGGTAAATGAAAAGACATTTTTCCCTCCTTTTTACCCATTTCTGTGCGAGATATTTTATTCATTTCTCCATGTTCAGAGGTTTTTTGGAGTGTGGCCACCGTTCGCCCATCCATCTGGGTAACATCAGAGACCACATTACAACCTTCCAACTGAACATGTGTCACAACATCATTCAGCAATTTGTCATTTTTTAATTCTGTGCATTTGTGATCATTTAGTGTAATACCAGCCCTTTCAGCCTCTTCAAAAATATGTGGCTCAAAGAATTTTTCAGGTGATTGACTTG
Source organism: Ambystoma mexicanum (assembly GCF_040938575.1). Lineage (NCBI taxonomy): Eukaryota > Metazoa > Chordata > Amphibia > Caudata > Ambystomatidae > Ambystoma > Ambystoma mexicanum. Next base: position 359,952,615 of record NC_090940.1, read on the forward strand.
TACCCTCCTTGTGAGTATTTCCTTTTTCTGTCTGTGTTTGGTAATTGTTTTGCTTGCCCAGGGAAGGAGCTATGGCATCCCCACTTACTCCCTGTTCACTGGTATTCCCCATGCATGAGTCATTTTTCTTAAATCTGTCCCTTTGTTCTTTTGGAATTCCTAATGTTTCTTTTTCATTTGTGCAAATCTTTACTGTTTTATTTAGCTCTAAGTTAAACCGTACCTCTTTTTTAGAAGTATTTGCACTTTCTGTCACAATTTCATTTACTGGTACTTTCATTTTTAATCCATTAGACATCTCAGAGTCGTTATGCAAAATTATATCAGAGCAATCTGTCATTTTGGCACTGCAGTTATCATGAGTACTTAGTCACTTTTCGGAAGCCCCCCGGTCATTGCTATGGCCATCAGCCCCCTCTTTGGAAGGTTGTTTTTGCGCTGTATAGAGCTTTCCTATTTGCTCAGCTAACATTTTCACTTGGGCCTCAAGGCATTGGAACCTTTCCACCTCTCTAGGATCCTCTTTCTGTGGCCTAGGTCGATATTGGTTGTTTTCCCCCTGATTGGATCTATTCTGATACCTCTCAGGTGATTGATACCGGTTGGGATGGTTTCTGAACTCTTGATTCATTTGTGGAGGGGAGCGGGTTGCACCCATCCTTTGATTATAGTCCCCTGGTGGGGAATCATTGTACTGGCGTGGACTGTAGTTCACGTTTTGCTTCATGTCCTGTTTCTCAGATTGTGGGTACTGGCCCCTATATTGATTTCCATTATCAGTAAATCGATCCACATATCGGGGCCTATCCTGATTACCATATATCATGGTGCTGGGATCAAATCTGCTCTGTGTCCCCAATGACTGGTAGGGACCATCATTTCTTTGATCTTGATTTTGTCTCTGATTATTGTTCATACCTGCCATATCAGACCGGTATCTTACCCGGGGTCTATCTCCTAAATATCTAGGGCTGATGTAGCTCTCTCTATTACTAGGATCATGTGATTGGAACATTGGTACAGTAAATGGCGATCTTTGTTGATTACCCCTTTGTTCAGGTGTCACATTATTTTTACCTTGGCTTTGAGCAGACTCAAGGGACATTTTGGCTGACCTGATTTCCATTACTGTGGCTGAGGGTTCTTTAGATTTAGGCCTAGTATCTTTCATTTTATCACTTTCTCTACCCTGACAATAGAGTACCTCATATAGCTTGGTGCTTTGATGTACAATCCATTCAAGGGACTTGTCACGGTCAAATTCACGGACCAATTGGGATATGATGTCTTTCTGTAGCCCATAGAAGTATGCGGTTTTAAACTCATTGGAATTTGAGTCAAAAGATACATCAAAGCGAGAGAATGCTCTTTTTAAGTCTTGTAAAAATTGGCGAGGTGATGTATTAGGTCCAGCAGTAATAGTGTACGCAACTTTCTTTGCCTCCTGCAATGACTGAAAAGGAGAAAAATGACGCCTAATTTCTTTTTCAAACTCCAGCCATGTCATATTCTGCTGTTCATTTAATCCCCTTATGATGCTGGCTGTCGGGGCATCTAAAGTTAAATGAAAATATTGTCTGTACTGTTCCTTAGGTATCTGGAGCGCTTTAAAAATGTCATGAACCGCTTCTAAGTGATCCTCAATGCAGCATTCACCTCCCTTTTTAAATGGTTTGATCAGGGCTTTAATGGATTTCATTATTTTTATGGGGCTACTTGTTGCAATGCATGGAATTGCACTATTTTGTGATTCAATCCTGTTTTCAGGTGTATGAGATTGGTGGCTGCCCCCAATGGGAGTATCAAATCCCCCAAGGGCGCTGCAACCAAGTTCAGTCACCGGCCCAGTCACTGGGGCACTAGCTCTTTGGGCAGAGCTAGAATTCACCTCCACTCCATTGAATGTGGTACCCTGCCGCCTCTCCTGGGACCTGGGAATGCACATTTGCTGTTCTAAGTCCTTACACTTTTTAAGGAGTCTGTTGGCTTCATCATGCAAATAATTATTTTCATCACTCATTTTATTAATTGCCTCCTGCATATCGCACATTTGCATTTGGCATTCATTGAACTCTTTACTTCTCTTGTCTCTTTCTTGGATCATTTTAATCATTTCTTGTTCTACACTCTGGAGATCACCTTCTTTTTCGCAATGTTCTTTTTGTAAAATCTGCATTTCTGAAACAACCTCATCTTTATCCTGCCTAATGTGATCCACTAAGGCTTTTAAGTGTGTCAATTCTTGCTCACTATCTTCAAATTGTTTCTTGCTTTTGGATAACTGAGTATCAAAGTCTCTGCATTTTAATTGCATGTCTTTTTGGCATACATCCAATTCTGCTCTCAACATTTCCTGATTTTTACTTGCCCCATCTAATTCAGTCTTTAACCTGTTAATTAGCTGAGTATCATTCTCTTGCATTCGCAGTGACTTGTTTAAAATAAACCATATTTTGCCGCATAGCCGTATTAAACAGTCTTTCTCTGCACTTTTATCGGCTGCATTCAATAATCTTGTAAGGCAGACCTGAATTATGCTGCCTTCTGCAAAAATATTGTCTAGTTTTTCTTTCTGCACCTCACCCTGAATGCGGTTACTCCATTCTAAGGTACTGTTCGAAGACCAATTCCCATGTGCAAATAACTTTGCCTCTAAATATTGCACTAGATCTGAGAATGTGGTTTCTCTTTGTGACATTCTGAAATTCGTTTTTAGTGGCACACTGCTATTATAAAATGGGTTCCCTTTAATGTGCAAATGGCAGTGTGAGACACGCTTGCCACGCCCAGTAGGTACTCTATGATCACTTTCCCGGCCTGCAACGCACCATAAATATGTAGGGTATTTTGTGGAGATTTGGGGCCTGACGGTATTTTATTACCGCTGAGAAATAACTTAGCAATAATCACTCTTTGTATTCAGATTTGGCCATGTGCAACAATAATACAATGGACATGCATTATTTCAGCACCCAGACCTGCATATTTGGTATACGTGGTTGGTGGTATTTTGGTGAGCATAATTCCCTTGTTTTATTTGTGGCCCCAATGTCCAGAATCCCTTATCTTCGCTTAGATTATTCGTGTGATCACTAGAGAGACCTCAGACCTGCATTCTAGGGAAACCACAATTTCCAGGGATAGTGTTGGTGCGCCACCATGGGCAAACTCACTGACTTATTTACGACAGAGAGCTATATGTGGTAGTCTTGTGGTAATTTCCACTACCTTATATACGGTAGGGAGCTATGTTCAGAGAGTCTCTCTTCCCGTTGGCTCATGTACCTCCAACAAGTTATACTACAGTCACTCACAATTATTCATACTGATTCTGACATACACACATCTGTCTTAAAATGACCATTGCACTGTTTAAAAATCTCCCCACATCATTGGCATTGTAATGGTAAATAGAAAATAAACCACCCGTCTGTTTTCAAATATTTTCTGTATTATAAAATTTGCATTTAGACATAATCTCATTCTTTACAGCAATAAAAGGGAACAATCAAAGCATTTTCAATGACACACTGCAATTATAGTGGCGGAGAACAGAACTTAAATTGCAACATTAGCACTTGATTAAGACACGCACGGGACTTTCATTTTTCTACACTGACTGCATACTTTCGTGCACACACACAGCTCCCCCAGTTAGGTAATTACCTTATCTGTTTAGAGGATTCTCTCTGTGAATGTGGCTCTCTTGGCTTAACTCCAACGAAAAGGGACGCTTGCCTTCTCAAGCCGGGGTCATTGCCTGGAATTCTCAGCTTTTTCAGATAGGACAGCCTCTGCCAGTGGAAATGTAATTCTTTCAGCTTTCCCCAGTCTCGACTGCAGCAGGACACCCCCACAGCCAGGTCTTCTCCCCAGTAGTGCAGAAAGATGTCTGCCTGTCTTTTTCCCTGCTACTGCCCACTAAAACTTTCCTCTCAGCCCTCTTTATGACGTGTTCCAATGAAATCCATCATCTCTCATCCTCCTACTTTTAAACAATAGCTTCGCTTATACATTTGCAATTGTTGCAAATCTGACTTCCTTCCTCCTGCAGTTACTGTGCACAACAACACGGATAATCAGGCAGAGAAGAGAGGAAAAATCTGCACACTCATTTAACTGGTTTTCAAAATATGCCTAATTCTGCAGTAGAGAACACATTTTATTAGTGAGTTATAATAAAATAAGGTTTTATTAGTCAGGTTAATGGTTAATATGTTAGCTGTTAATTTTCAAATGTGTCTCTAGCAATATAGGCATTTCAGGTGAAAAATAGTGTGCATTTTTAAATGAACACGTGTGCTTTTAACTGTAAAAATAGCTTTGCATCTTATATGTTAAAATCGTTTTTTGACTGAATAGCCTGTCTTTCCTTGTTAATCTGCTAACCCATATAGCAATGCACCGCACCCTTGTGGTGGTGCTGCAAAAAAAAAAATGCTACTTGTGCAGTAGTGCTGTAATGCTACTTGTGCAGTAGTGCTGTAATGCTACTTGTGCAGTAGTGCTGTACTCTGTGCTGTAACATGCCAAATATCCTTACAGACCTCACTAACCCATCCCGCAATCTTCTGCATACATAACCCAGATAAAAGCCACACATCCATCTCTCTCCCAGGAATCTGCACGCACTTTACCACACCACATCAACAACACATAAATATCACCTACAGCACACAAGTTCTCGCCCGATCCGATACTTGCATGAAAGCCCAGCACTCGGTGTATACCGAGCTGAAGCTGCCAACAGCACACCACTTCTCCCACTCTCCTTCTCCCCTCCTCTCGACTAAGCCTACCCATCCTCCTTCCTGTTTACAGATCCGCCCGAGCGTCTGGGGACCAATTCCGTTGGTGACGGTGCGCTATATAAGTACCTGTAGCATAACTAACATAACATAACATATTACTGAATCCCACCTCCAGCATTACACCCAGTGCCTAATCTTATTATGTTTTCACTAGTATACATGCAAGGCTCTGAAAAGAACCATTGATGTGAGTAGGTTGGAAGGTGAAAATTGAAATGGGATGAGAGATGACACACTTATTTTTACCAAGTTGTATTCTTTTTATAAATGGAAAAACAAGAACAGATAAAATGACCCAGAAATAAAGAGTAAACATACAAAATATAAATTTCATCATCATCATAAATACATTCTGAAAATAATCCATCAAACTATCTACAACAACTCATAGCATAGAATGATTCAAATCGATATAATAAAATGCGTGATACCAAGTGCACCAAAAGATAATTAAAATGCTGCTAAGAAGACAAACTTTACAGAATAACATAAAAATTGAAAACTGGCCTTCTCAAAAAATTAATGTCCCTCAGCTTACTCATGGTGCATGAAAACAATTGTCGATGAGAGTCTTTCTGTCTTTGAAAGCTTATCTCAAATAAGACAGAAACGCCCATCCAACATATGTCAAATTGGCCTGAAGGAATAATGCGGGATGACATTGTTCCAATTTCTGATATCTTAGGACAGGACGTATGGTGCTTTGATATCTGTGTGAACTGGGCAAAACATATCAAAAATCAATCCATTTTCTACATCTTCATTACATAGCATGCAGCTGGTATCCCATGGATGGCCTTGCCATTTTGCAGCATTTGCTTTCAGGAGGAGGCAAACAAAATGAGCTCTTGTAATCGACCATCTATCATTTTTCTTATGGCTCATAGTTGAATATGGCTATAGCAAGTCAAACTAACTAATCAATGCAAGTTGCCTGTTCACATTTATTAAAAATGCCCTGGACTCCCGTAAATCCTTTCCAAATGAAGAGAAACTACTCTTATGAAAGTTTTTTTTCAGATATTGGGCCTCATTACAAGTTTTGCAGAGTGGGAAAAGTGTGGGGAAAAGTACTGGTAATTCCATGACTGCCACTTTTACCGCACCGTAAAACTACAGGTTTGTCGGTGGAGGTCACTGATTTACTTGATCAGCCAAGAGCTGGGGTAAATCAGGCTCCCAACTGCAAAAAGCGCAGGTATTACCAGAAATATTGGTGTGATAACACCGGCAATCCCCTGCATAGAGTCATATAGCACTCCCTGGAATGGGGATTTACTGCCCTTGATGCCACCTGTAATATCCTAGAAATTCCAGGTATCAGGCGGCGGAAACGGTAGGTCAGTTTGTTGGTATCCCACTGGAAGTACCAGCGGGATACTGGCAAACCTCTAATGTGGCCCATTGTATAAGAAAACTGGTGGTAAAAAAAAAGTGCAAATACATTGCTATGTGTTAAGCTAAATCTAATATAGTGCAGCCAAGGGATTTCCATTGAGCCATATTGATTTATAAGCTCTGTGATTATAAAGAGTAAAAATACTAAAAAGGTTTTAAAAAACCAACAGCAATGCTGTCCATGCACCCCCACACCATCCTTCACTGTCTCAATAGGTGCAGCATCAATGATGACTGGCTGAAAACACATGCACAGTTCAAAGCAGGCCCTACTAGTGACTTGTGTGGGTGCATAGGTACTGATGCAGGGACAGCAGATGAGGGTGTCTGATTGATTGATTGATTGATTGATTGATTGATTGATTGTTTATTTGTATAGAGCCTATACATAATGTGTTTCAAAGCGCTTCAAGGAGGGAGGGAACATGAGAGAATACAATTACATTCTTACAAGTCCTTGAAACAAATTAGAATGTGAGAAAATAACTATCATAATCAGCCTGACTACATTTCAAACAGTGCAAGTGCTTGGAAAAATTAGGGGGAAGTGGGGAGGGGAAATGAGATAAACCAGCAGTAACAATACTATGCCTGACAACAATTTTGATGTAGTGCATGAGTATACAGGAGGAGGGAAGGAGGGGAAACAGACAAGCTGCTGTCAAGGGTCACTGGACAGATGATAGGAGTAAGTGCTAAGGGACAAAAAAGGGGGGAGTGGAGGCAGAGTGTGCAGGTGTCTGCAATAGGCAAGCAGCTATGATTACTAGGCCTGGCGGCATTTGGGGTAGTGCCAGACTAGAACAAAACAGGGGAGGGAAAAAGAAGTGGAGAGGGCAGGTGGAAGGAGAGACATGCAGCAGGGATTACTATGCCTAACGGCAATTGGGAAGGCAAGAGGGGGTGGGAGGGGATACGGTGGGAGGGGGATAGGGGCAGGAGGGGGACCCAAAGGTACTCAATGGGGCAAGGGGGGACACAGGGGTAGTCACGGGGCATGAGGAGAACACAGAGGTACTCACAGGGCCAAGGGGGGACACAGGGGTACTTAAGGGAGCAAGTGGGGACACATGGGTCCTCAAGGGGGAAATGGGGACACAGGGGTCCTCATGGGGGCAAGGGGGGACACAGGAGTACTCACTATGGCAAGGGGGACACAGAGGTAATCACAGGGGCAAGGGGAGACACAGAGGTGCACACGGGGGCAAGGGGGACACACGGATACTCACAGGGGTGAGGGGGGACACAGAGGTACTCATGTGGGTGAGGGGGGCACCGAGGTACACAAAGGGGTGAGGGGGACACAGGGGTACTCACAGGGGTGAGAGGGGACACAGGGGTGCTCACAGGTGCAAAGGGGACACAGGGGTCCTAACTGGGATAAAGGGGGACAACGGAGGTGTACACGGGGTGGCAAAGGGGGGATGCAGGGCTACTCACGGTGGCAAGGGGGGACACAGAGGTACTCACAGTGGTAAGGGGGGACACAGGGGTACTCACAGGGGCAAGGGGGACACAGGGGTTCTCACGGAAGTAAGGGGGGAAACAGGGGTACTCACGGGTGCAAGGAAGGACACCAGAGTACTCACAGGGACAAGGGGTGACACAGGGGTACACAGGGGTACTCACAGTGGTGGCTAGTGGCATACCGTGGTGGACAGGGGTAGACAGGGCCTTGTTGCGGGACTTCAATGGTGTGTCCGGCTCCCTTCTTACTTCACTTTCGCTTGTCTGCTTACTTCACTTTCCCTGTATATACCCATATTTGTATGTGTTATTGTGTCTTTGTGTTTTGTCTGTAATAATGCAATTATATTATACGTGGTTTTTTTTAGCTACTTATTACGTATTTCACAGTACACAAAACTCTAATAAGAAAACAGTTACCATTTCATTATTCAACATATCAAAATTATGAATATTATACCTTCATGTATGCTGCACACAATGCCTATGTTTCTGCATGAGTACCTTAGTATATTGGATAGAACTTCATAATATAATGCAATTTATATCAACTCATCGCTTAATGCACTAATTAGCTCTTGAAATTTATTCCAATAATCTTTGACACTTTTTTCTCAATATTATAATAAGAATCCCTTGTACAGACATTGCATGAAAAGTAAATGCACATGTGATGTCATCAGTGATGTCATCAATGACATTTGTGATGTCCTCTTTGATGTCGTGGGTGTTAGTCTTAGCAGTGCACAGTGGTGGCGCCAGTTATGGTTGCTTAGCTTACCATAACTGGCGAATTTCAGGGGGTTTCGGTTTTACTTGGAACCGTAACGTCCCTTTAACAAAGTTTTTTCACTGAATTTCATAGCACAACTTAACCATAACGTCTCTTTAACAAAGTTTTTTCACTGAATATATATATATATATATATATATATATATATATATATATATATATATATATATATATATATATATATATATATATATATATTTTACATGGCCACAGTAGTGGCCATGTAGTTATGGTTAAGTTGCTGTTTCCATAGGAAGAGCACTTTTTGGGTGGCTTATAACTTCGCTCTCCCTGGACGGATCCTCACCAAACTTTGCAAAAAAAAGTATTTGGGTCACTCTGAATTGTTTTGCAAAGTTTGGTGAGGATTCGTCCAGGGGGGGCAAAGTTATAGGGGGGGGTCCCAAAACCTTTTTTCTTCCCCATAGACTGAATGGGAAAAAATGTTTGCTCGTGCCTACAACCCAAACCGCTGGATGGATTTCCACCAAATTTAGACCAGGAGCAGCGGCTTGGTCCCGAAAGCGTGCTTTTGCAAATTTGGTGAAAATCCGTCCAGTAGTTTTTTTTAAAATGACCAAAAAGTAGGTAAAAAAAAATTAGTGATATCTGTGTTCGGTTCGCGGACACACTTCCCTGTTCGCTACGCGGACAGTGTCCTGATTGGCCAATCGTCATGCGTGATGTTCGCGGACATGCATCGTGTTCGCTGATTGGACGGCGTGGAGCGTGAAGCGCGTCAGATTTTTCGGTAGCGCCCGCCATCTTGGATTCGCGGACGTCCGCGGACAGCGCGGTGAAACTTTGTTCAAAATGTGTATTTTGTAGAGTATGTTGGTGTGTAGGAGTGTTTGGGGAGGGTGGGAGTGTATGAGATAGGATGAAAGTTGTGTTTTTTATGTGTTCGATGTTCTTTTTGTGTTCGATTTGTTTGCGGACATCACAGGTGTTCTGAAATGTTCTAAATAAACTGACTAGGCGGTGTTCTAAGGACTAAATATGTGTCTGTTTTGTTCGCAAGCAAAGTGAAACTGTTCTAAGAACACTCGCCGTGTCCGGGGAGTGTTCGTAGGGGGTGTCCTGAGGACGCTGTCTTTATTGTTCTCTGTCAAGTTGAATGTGTTCTAAGAACACCCGCGGTGTCCTGAAATGTTCGCAAAAATAACCAAAATGGGGGTGTTCTGAAGACGTTTTTGAGAACACTCCCGGTGTCCTGAAATGTTCGTAGGGGGTGTCCTGAGGACGCTGTCCGTATTATTCTCTGTCAAGTTGAATGTGTTCTAAGAACACCCGCGGTGTCCTGAAATGTTCGCAAATAAACAAAATGGGGGTGTTCTGAAGACGCTTCTAAGAACACTCGCGGTGTCCGGGGAGTGTTCGTAGTGGGTGTCCTGAGGACGCTGTCCGTATTGTTCTCTGTCAAGTTGAATGTGTCCTAAGAACACTCGCGGTGTCCTGAAATGTTCGCAAATAAACAAAATGGGGGTGTTCTGAAGACGCTTCTAAGAACACTCGCGGTGTCCGGGGAGTGTTCATAGGGGGTGTCCTGAGGACGCTGTCTGTATTGTTCTCTGTCAAGTTGAATGTGTCCTAAGAACACTCGCGGTGTCCTGAAATGTTCGCAAATAAACAAGATGGTGGTGTTCTGAAGACGCTTCTAAGAACACTCGCGGTGTCCGGGGAGTGTTCGTAGGGGGTGTCCTGAGGACGCTGTCCATATTGTTCTCTGTCAAGTTGAATGTGTCCTAAGAACACTCGCGGTGTCCTGAAATGTTCGCAAATAAACAAGATGGTGGTGTTCTGAAGACGCTTCTAAGAACACTCCCGGTGTCCTGGAATGTTCGTAGGGGGTGTCCTGAGGACGCTGTCCGTATTGTTCTCTGTCAAGTTGAATGTGTCCTAAGAACACTCGCGGTGTCCTGAAATGTTCGCAAATAAACAAGATGGTGGTGTTCTGAAGAAGCTTCTAAGAACACTCCCGGTGTCCTGGAATGTTCGTAGGGGGTGTCCTGAGGACGCTGTCCGTATTGTTCTCTGTCAAGTTGAATGTGTCCTAAGAACACTGGCGGTGTCCTGAAATGTTCGCAAATAAACAAGATGGTGGTGTTCTGAAGACGCTTCTAAGAACACTCGCGGTTTCCGGGGAGTGTTCGTAGAGGGTGTCCTGAGGACGCTGTCCGTATTGTTCTCTGTGAAGTTGAATGTGTTCTAAGAACACCCGCGGTGTCCTGAAATGTTCGCAAAGAAACAAAATGGGGGTGTTCTGAAGACCTTTTTGAGAAAATTCCCGGTGTCCTGGAATGTTCGTAGGGGGTGTCCTTAGGACGCTGTCCGTATTGTTCGTTGTTAAGTTGAAAGTGTTCTAAGAACTATCGCATGGTTCTGAAATGTCCGTAGGGGGTGTCCTGAAAACGGTTCCGTATTGTTTGCTGGCAAGTTCAAAGTGTTCTAAGAACACTCACATTGTTCGCGGACATTAAAAGTTTCCCATAGATCATAGTTGAAATGTTTGACTCTATTGACTCTATGGATGTGATATGCTGCGGTGGTTGTTGCCAGGGCATAGAGTCTTGGGTGCATGGCCCCTTGGCATCCGCTGCCTTCAAGAGGCGCCGGGCCTTGTTCAGGGTCCTGGACCTGAAGTCCTCCCAGCGCTTCTTGACATGTTGTAAGTCGCGGACTGCCACCCCCTCCGCGTTGATGGCAGTCACGATGTCAGTCCAGATCCGAGTCCGTCCTTCCTTATCGGCGCGGGAACTTCCGAAGAGGGCATCATACTGCCCCAGGACTTGCTCCACCAGGACACCAACTTCCCTGGCACTGAAGCTGGTGCCCCTCTGCCTCTCTGGCCGGGGGTTGTCAGTGGTCTCAGATGGTGTTTGCCCCGACATGACAACCCCAGAGGCAGGAGTGGGTGGGCAACTGGGTCCTGGGGCTGGGCTGTGGAGCGATGGAATCCCAGTCGGGAGTCTTCGGTTCCAGCAGGGGTGGTCACAGCAATAGCACCCCTGGCTGATGTGCAGGCAGCAAATGGCAGGGCACGTGGGCAGCAGGCAGTCAGGCAGCAGCAGATGGCAGGTGGGAGCGTGCTCGGGGCTCTGGGGGGCAGTAGTTCGGCCTTCTGGGCAGGAGCGTGGTCTTCTGTGTGCTTAGGCGTGGCCAGCTTGATATGGAGTGATTTGGCACGTGAAAAATCTGCACGTCAGCGTGTAATTCGAGGAAAGGCCCTTAGCGCGTATGCACGGCAGCACGCATATGCGATTTCATTGGACCAAAGGCCCTTAGCGCGTGAGCGCGTCTGTGACGTGACGCGCGCGGGTGTTTCCCTCATTGCACGTGATGACAGAACACACGTGGATTTCCACCAATCGCGTGTGAAAGTTCCCGCGCACCCCAGAACACACGTACCCAGGCTAATCACTTGTGGAACTTCCCGCGCACCCCGAAACACACGTACCCAGGCCAATCGCGTGTATGCTCACTCCCCTCTGATCACACGCGATGACACTCGGACGTACAGTCTTACCACATATCCGAATACGGGAAACCCGCGCACGGCAAAAGACGTGCACAGGCGTCAACGCATCCGCCCACACGAAGGCAGGCGGAAGCGTCCCCGCGCACAGCATAAAAGTGCGCGCAAACAACAAACTCGTATATACAGCTACGATGAATGCCCCATTTGTCGCTGCACTGATCGTGGGACACCGCAGGAGGAGGAGAATAGCCAGGGCACGCATTTTCGCACCACGGACAAGCCTTTTTGGGATGCCTGACGACCAGGTCTATGGCAGGTATAGGTTTCCACCCCATATCATCCTTGACCTGGTCAGGGAGTGGGAAGATGACCTTACATCCCCCACCCTTTGCTCCCAAGCATTGAGCCCCTTGGAGAAGCTGCTCAATGTCCTGCATTTTTTGGCCACTGGGTCATTTCAGCGGACCACTGCCATAGTGGGGGGGTCTCACAGGCCACGCAGTCACGCTGCCTACACCAGGAACTGGCAATCATGACAGCGCGCCCCTCAGTCCGCAGGCACATATCCATGCCCAGAACACCCGCAGAAAGGCAGGCTGTTGTCCTGGATTTTTTCAGAGTGGCACACTTCCCCAAAGTGCTCGGTGCCATAGATTGCACCCATGTGGCCCTACGTCCACCTAGGGCCACTGAGCACATCTACCGAAACCGCAAGCACTGGCATTCCATCAATGTACAGGTGGTATGCGATGCAAAGGGAATCATCACCTCTGTCTATGCAAACTACCCTGGCTCCACCCATGACAGTTTCATATACAGAATGTCCTCCCTGAGCCGGGCCCTGGAAGCTGGGCAGCATGGCGACACATGGCTCCTAGGTCAGTACAAATGCCCTTGCACATGCATGCAAGTCACACACAGACAAATATCCAAACCCTAATAATCTCAACTATTATCACCTCCCCAGGGGACAGTGCCTACCCTCTGAGCAACCACATGATGACGCCAATCCGGAACCCCACCACACCACCCCAGGTAAGATACAACGCCGCCCATATTGCAACCAGGGGCATAGTGGAGCGCACATTCGGAGTGCTCAAGTCACGTTTCCGCTCCCTTGACCGCTCTGGTGGGCAACTACTCTATGCACCACCAGTAGTGTGCAGGATCATTGTGGCAGCATGTGTCCTGCACAATGTTGCAACACGGCAGGGCGTCCCGGTGGACATGGTGGTGCCCCCACATCCCCAACCACAGGCACAGGCGCTGCCCATGGGAGGGGACAGCGCACGTGGCGAGGAAGCCCAGACCCAGCTTGTGGCCACATTTTTCACCTAAACTCCCACTCCTGCGGAGTCCACACAGGCCTGGCACATACCAGGTGACAATCGATGATGACAAAGAGACAGTCAACTGTCACAACCCTACCACCCTGAGATAGTTGCCATGGAAGTGCCACATCGTCTGCATCCCTAGCTACTTAAACACAAGCTATCCTGTGTGACCAAAAGGCACACATGACATATGACATGATATGGCCCGTACACAAGTATTTCAAGGCGCGATGAGGCAGGGAGGGGGGAACAAGGGAAGACAGACAACGGTACTACTAGGCCAGGTGTCATTGAGATCGTGCAAGTGCAGGGGTAGGGGGAAGGGAAAAGTGCAAGGGGAAGGGTGGGGGGGAGTCCAGTACAGGGGAAGTAGCCCAAAAGAATAATACATAGGTTGGCTGGTGGCAACTGCAAAGGTAAGTGCAGACAAGTGCTGGGAAAGGAGGGCTGTAGGGATAGAGAGACAGTACTGCAGTGCAGGGGTTGCCAGGGAGGCAGTGCAAGTGGAGAGTGGCTGGGCCAGAGACCGAGGTCGGTGAGAGTGGCCCAGTTGCAGCTCCTGTGCAGTTCCAGTGAAGAATTCTGCAAGGAAGAGGCAGAGAGTAAGCAGAAGCAAAGAGGAAGGTCTTGAGGTGCTTCCAGAACTGGAGATGGTTCCCCTCAGGTTCAAGTCAGGCAGGAAGTCTGTTCCAGGGGGAGGGCCCTGCCGTGGAGAGAAATCTACCCCCAGCTAGTTGCTCTGAGAAGCGGATGACCCTGACATGCAAGGTGTGCATCACACACACCTGCAAAACAGGCCATGGCCATCACTGTCATGTCACTCAAACCCTCCCAAACCACAACATGACATGGCAAGCAATACCCATACACCAACACAGTAACGATAAGGTACACATTGCCATGTCCTAAATGTACAGTGGCATCAGACAATGATGCCTGACCCGGAATCAGATGAAATGACAGACCAACAAAATCTCCCACCCAAAATAAGTCATTTCCAAATGCATTACAACAGTCGTAGACGTAACATAACAATGAATGCCTGTCTACATGCACATTATGCATTGCAAAATCAACACTGCAGCTCATGTGTGCAGTGTCCTACTCCTGTAACACACTGCTCAGCGCACAGCACAGTGAACAGCCATTGTGTGTGATGCACACCCTGAGCATCACATCTAAGTGACAGACCACATCAAACATCAAATTAGGCATGTACTGGATCCATAATCGGTCACAGAACATGTGCTGCAGGGACACAGTGGGCACCAGAAGGCAAACAGTGTACACGTGGATATGCAAGGGTGGGAGTACATGTAGTGCATCAGAGTGCAAGTGTGTGGTTCTGCAAGGACATGCACTCCACATATGCATGTGCACTCAAGTGACCATCAGTGTTCCCTACACATCACATGTGAACATTCACCATGTGCACACCCCAGCATGTCAAACCACAACTATCCCCTCGCACCTGAAAGGAAAACACAACACATGAACAGGCATTGATCAGCAGAACACAACATGTACATAGGATACCACCATTACAATGTCAGGGTTCCCATCACACTGCAGGGTAAGGCAACTATCAACAACAACCCCCCCTCCCTCACAAATGACCATGACCCACTGAACAACTGCACCTGGGTCATGGAGCTTCCAACCCTCAATTCCACCTGGCCACAGGATCACCTTTACCCTTCGTCACCATCTCCCACCTTGTGTGTAAAAAGATGCCTGAACCCTCAGAATCCACACTCATTTCCAAAATCACAAAATCCAAGGCATAAAAACGAACCCGAACACCCTCCAGTAGATGACTTGACGTAGCAGTACCTCACAAAGGCCAAGTACTACCACAATGATGCAACAACCAAGGTAGCACAGTAAAACAATGTCACAACAGGATGTGAACCATGTGTGGTACATAACATAGGATGATGCATCATGAACGGATGTGTATTGTCACAGGTCCCGTGTACAGGCGCGGGAGTGTCACGGAACAACCACCCCCACCGTGTCCCGGGTGCCTGCAAGGTCAAACTCACACAGGCCCCTGAGACCCTGGTGGGGAAGGAGGTTCAGGGATATGCAGTCGGGACAGGTGTTGGCACACTGGATAACTGGAATGAGTGGCAGGAGAGGGGAGGAGCAATGACACATGAAAGTAGGGAATGCACGAAAATGTACTACCTGCATGAACACATACACAATCCAAACAAACTTGGACATCATTGTTATGGCCTTCTGTAGTCCAGGCTTAGGAGTGGTACGAACCAACCACCCCCTCTAGGGTTTTGGCGCCTGCAAGTTCGGGGCTTACACAGGCATCCGCAACCCCAGCGGGGAAAGAGTGTTAGGGAACGTTGCTTGGATAGGTACGGGAAGCAGGAACACCGGGTAGAGGGTACAGGGTTCAAAATTGCATAGGATTCCGGGTGATTAGGGGGAAAAAAACATACCAAATTGAATCACACATACATCCATGCATTAGTGCACCCCCCCAGCAAGCCTATGCAGAGCAGTTTGAAAGAAAAAAAACAAGACACTTAGCTCTGGTTTTGAGTGCTGGCCTCCTGCTGCGCACTCTCAGATCCGGTTACAGGAGCACTGCAATGCTGCAAAGAGAGCCACAGTCAACAACCAGTATGTGCCAATTACACAAAAACACACCACCAAACATGCCCCATAGCAACAAAGTACTCTACAAACAGACAATCTGGTGTAGATGCTTCGTACCCATATATATCAGTACCCCTGTGACGGGTCATACACAGTCAATGCAGTAAGTCAGCCGCCGGTGGGTGCGTGGCAAATGGAACACCAATGTGTCACAATTCACACAACATGCAATGTTCCTTGGGTAAGCAGACAGACCCATATAGCAAGCCATGACTTCAGTGCAAGTTGCGTACCACCATGACCGAAACAAAGTTGGCAGTGCATTTATCATAAAGTACATGGAAATGAAATGCACTGCACCTGCGTCCCGGACAACCCTACTATCAACAGCCATCAGTCCACAAACACATCTGAGCTGCATTGTGTGCTTCAACACCAATATTCGTCTAAGCTCACCCTCAGTGCTGTGACTAAGCCTGCATGTGCAACTCACCTGGTGCAAGCTTTGCTGTGTCGTGGCCCCCCTGCGATGCTCACCTTGCCTGGAGTTCCTTGGAACATGTCATCAGTTCTAGGATGTGGGTCTGCAATCACTGTGCCTCTGCTTGTGCACACATGTGCATGTGGGCACCAACAAACGGGTCCAGATTTCCGTCGTCCAATGGGCCATGTCTGCTGGCAAAGGTGCTCTGGAGGCTCATCCCCCTGCAGAAAGGGCATGAAACACATGATTAATGCTTCAAAGTCATCTGTGTGTGTCTCATCAGGCATCTCATTACTTGACCATGTCAGAGAGTCACATCACAAATCACACCATAAGTCCGTCTTTCACATCCAAAGTGTGGTACACTATCTACAGCATGAATTGCAACAAGCACGTGTACAGGAAAGATATGAAACATACTACACAATGCATAGCAATCAATGTACACATTATTCATGACACACCCCATCTAGCAAAAGCCGAACAGTGGACGATGACACCAAAATCATCCCCATTAGGGGTGTCAACACAAGTCACACAGCACCAGACATGCCACAGATATGACAGTCCAAAGCCCTTGTGTAATATTCTGTAATACCGAACCATCCTTGCGAGCCCATGGATAAGGGAGGCAGGAGTGGCATATGTGAGTCAAGGACCCCAAGCAGCAAACACATACACAAGACAACCATGAAGGGCCCAGCTGGAACAGACAGTGGATACCTTCAAAAGCCACAAAGCACCGCACCGTCACATGAAAGCACAATAGACTAGCAATTTTAAACTAAATCAACTATTAACTAATTGCACTAACAATGGAAAACCTACATTACCTATTTAAACTAACTATCAAACAGAAACTTAACTAACTAAACTAAAAGAAAAATCAAAAATGGCCACATACGACCCGGGGGGGAGGGGAGGCACCCAGGAGGGGGGAGGTACAGGGTGCTGCTCAACATCCACATGCGATGATGCTGAGCCTCAACATCCACATGCGATGATGCTGAGCCAAAAAAAAAACCTCCATGGGCTCAACGCCTGCACAGCCCGACCTATGTGGGAGATAGATGGTCGTCCGAGTCTGGCTCATCCTGGAAAGGAGGACGTGGCACAGTAGCCTGGCCACGCCTAGCCGCAGCTTGCCCCTCGTCGGCAGCAAGTCTGCCGGACGGGTGAGCCTGGTTCTGTGTGACGATGTGACATAGGTCTGCATGCAGAACCTCACGTGATACACGTGCTTCCTCTTGAAGGTAGCACGTGTAACACAGAGTTCCTCCTGCAAGGCCTGGCTGAACAACCGCTGCACCTCCCGGCAAGCCTGTAGCTCAGCCGAGATGGTACGCTCAAGCTGTGCAAACCTCTCCTCTGTCTGCTGCCTCTGGGACATCATAAGGACACCCAGAGTGGATCTGAGGGAAGCATACTCCTCCCTCAGGGCATCCATGTGCGCCTCTGCGTGAGCAGCAATTGCTTGACGCAGAGACGACATTTCAGCCTGGTGTGCCCTGTCTGAGGCCGCCATGCCCAGCCTGAGCGAGCGGGCCGTGGACCGTGCCGCCTGCTGCTGGAGAAGCACCTGCCTAGCAGGGGGGAGCACAGATCGGGCCACACGCTCCATGCTTTCAGCGATGTTCTCCATTGCTGCCCCCTGCCGTTCTGAATTGGCAGTCATGTCTTGCTCCCCCTCAGTATACAGCGGTTGCGCGCGGCGACCGCGTTGCCGGGCTTGACCCCTGCGGGACCCAAGGACCGGGGGTCCTCGCTGTGTTGGCACCGCCTGCGGCTGCACGACTACATGCCCCCGTCGACGTGATGTCCCAGGCACATCAGTGACTGGTGTGGAGGGTGACCCTGCGTCCCGATCCACCACGGGCGGAGGAACCAAGACTGTCTGATCCCTCAGTGCAGGTGTCACAGACAGAGGAGTGTCCACATCAGAATCACTCACCCCTGACACATGGACTTGATGCTCATCCAACTCAACATGGACGTCAGAGTCGTCATCAAGGCTGGACTCATAGGCAGCCAGAGACAAGATGGACTGCAGCACTTGGGGGTTTTCGTGGCCTACCACCCCACGACCCCCACTAGTGCCGGGTTGATGTGGTGTTACCAACCCTGTGTCTGGCATGACAACACCATCCTCCGCCTCCATTGAGTCATCACCTGAAAAATAGAGAGAAAAAAGGTCACTACACATGTCAGAAGCACACGACACACACACACACCGACAGCAAAGGCATCCGGCAGACATGTGACACACAACATATGACCTTGCATGCATGCTGGGTCTACTTTGAATAGCTATCTGTGATCAGACCTGTTGAAAGGTGGCAGTTTCCATGGAAGTGGGTCTATGCAGTGCAGAAAATGTGTACGCCACTCACTACCTACATGTACAAGCACTCCATGGTGTGTGCCAGGAAATGTGAAGGCAGTGCAATGTCAAATTCACACATCACGTGCATTGTGCATTCAATGTGTACCATGTCTAGAAGCCAAGCACCCCTCCACCCCAGTACCAAAGCAGGGATGCCTAGCATGGTATCAAAAGGCTGATCATACACCTGTGTATTGACAGGCAGTGTTGACTGGCATCAACAGCTTAATGTGATTCAAATTACAACACTGCAAATGATGCTGGAACAGTGGGCAGGACACATGATGAAAACTCCGGAGGCCGCCCACGTGTGAAGAAGACACAACAAGAGTTGGACAGAGTCATTGGCCATTGAACAGGCTGAGGCCTGTGAGCCACACAGATTGTCAGAGCCTAAACATGTGTGCAACGCAGGACTGAGCCACAGTTGACATGGGGAGGCCGATGAGATGGCAGGCAATGTATGTAACCAAGGACTCATATTACAGTGATCATCCAGTCAAGGACACATAGGGGCATGCGTGCAATGCACATGGAGCATGAATGGGCACTCATGTCCCTGCGGGACATCTGACCCATGCACAGTACAAGTGAGATACCCTGCATCGAGTACTAAGGCTGTACCACACGGCATATGTCTGGCAGTTTCTACGCTGGAAGTTAGCATCTACACAGGACACATGAACAAGAAACTACACATTGGCAAGATTGAAGAAGACCAGTGCAAAGGTGGAACTGGGGTGCAGAGTGGCGGAGGAGGGGCAAGGGAGCATGCCCACGTGGAGTCCCGCATGCAGGCAGAGGAGACATGCATGACGGAAGCATTGCATTACTTACACATCAGAACCATGTACACGTCACATGTAGCAGCAATCATGCACAACACATCCCACAAGTGAAACACACACGTCCTCAACAAACACGCATCAACACTCACTGGACTGGGCATCAAAGTCCAGCATCTCTCCCACTCCTTCGACCAATTCAGGTGGTATGAACTCTGCAACGAGAGCCTCATGCGGAGTGAGTTCTTCCTCCTCTGGTGCAGGCCCACCGCCAGTCACCAGAGTCAAGTTGTAATTTGAGGCACGCTTAGCCTTAGTGCTGCGCTTGATGTCATTCCAACGCTTTTTGCACTCCTGCGCCGTGCGCACCTCATGGCCGAATGAACTGACATGTTCCGCAACATGCTTCCAGTGGGTGTCACGTTGGGCAGCCGTAGTCTGACTATTGGCACCCACTAGCATGTCACGGCTGTGGCCCCGCACGTAGTCCACGAGGAAGTCCAGTTCCTGCTTACAGAAAGGCTTCTTCCTCGACGTGCAGGAGGTCGTGGCTGTGTGTGGGGTCCCAGCCTGTGCTGCAGGTGCAACCTTCCTCCTCTTGGACTGTGGCGCAGACCCTGGCTGGATAATGCCGCCCTGACCAGTATGGCCAGTGGGTTCGGTGGATTGAGCCAAGGGAGTGGCAGGTGGAGGGATGACCAAAGGCCTGACTTGTGTCAGTGGCAGCTGGGTGCCCACTAATGGACCCTGCGCAGCAACATCAGCTGTGGCAGGGTCATTGACCGCAACGGTCCTGGTTGGCAGACTCACAACCGGGGTGCTGTTGGGTGCATCTGCCCCTGCACTTGCCAACACCCGGCTGTTCGGGGCAGCAGATGACATGACTGCCCCAGGGACACGTGTCTTGGTCTGAGCAGCCCGGCCTGCCCCTATGGTTTCCCCCCTGGCCTGTTGGAGATCTACCAAGGGCTCTTCAAGTGCCAACGCAGCCTGCGCTGGCAGACCCTGAGCCTGGGTGGCGGTGTCCACAGCTGCACCTGCAGCTACCACTACCCTTGGGCCCGTGGCAGTCGATGGAACGGACTGCCGGGTCGTACGGGTGCCAGTGCCAGATGCAGGAGCTGCATCCCCCGGAACCACAGGGGGTGGTGGCATGGCTGCACCCACACTTGGCACAACATTGTGCTCAAGTGGCGCACCCCTGCCTCTTCCCCCTCTGTGGCTGCCCTGGACACCCTGGAGTCCCCCTACTCCCTGGTCACCACGGCCACATCCCCGACCACGCCCGCCACGAGGAGGACACCCAGCTGAGGCGCCCCTCACCTTTGGTGCCCTCCCAACCATGGCACAGATGTAGTAGTGCTGGCACAGATGGAGTGGTGCCAATGGGAGGTGTACACCACAATTGACCTGGGCAATTGGGGTGACGGGGGTGGGAAGCAAGATGTTAAAAGCCCCCCTGCACCTGCAAGGCTGTATGTGACCCCGGTGATGTGGTGACGGGTCACGCAACGCTCAGGCACCCCAAAACTGCAGTAAAACCGTGCACGCAACCCTGCAGCCTACGTGCGTGGATTCAACCTCCCGCAGTACGCGGTGGCACCCAGTAACACGAATAACGAGTACGCCTGGGACACGCAGGCTACTATGACATCGAAAATGGGTGCGATACACAGGGGCACCCGCAGTGGGAAAAAGAGAAAAAGAGCGTGTGCGACTCACCGTCTGACTAGCGCGATGCAGAAAAACACGCATAGCCAATACCCCTGCCAAAAGAAGAGATACGTCCTTGATAGCTGTGAAGTTGTGATGGCGCGTGAAACAACAGGAAGCAGCAACACACGTCGGTCTCCACGAAAGGCACGTACAGCGAACTGCTGAGCCCGCTCACCTTTAACCCGTGCTGAGGGAAACGCACGCGCGCATCACGTCACTTACGCGCATGGGCCCTTTCCTCGTATTACACGAGGACGTGCAGTTTTCCACGCGCGCTTACGCGCATGGGCCCTTTCCTCGTATTGCACATGGACGTGCAGTTTTTCACGTGCGCTTACGCGCATGGGCCCTTTCCTCATATTGCACGCGGACGTGCAGTTTTTCACGCGCGCTTACGCGCATGGGCCCTTTCCTCGTATTACACGCGGACGTGCAGTTTATCACGCACGCTGAAATGCCCATGCACGTCTGTACGCGTCACGTCACAGGGGCGCTTGCGCTTGAGGGGCCTTCTGTCCAATGAAAATGCATATGCGTGCAGACGCGCTTACGCGCTAAGGGCCTTTCCTCGAATTACACGCTGACGTGCAGATTTTTCACGTGCCAAATCACTCCGTATCAAGCTGGCCACGCGTAAGCACACGGAAGACCACGCTCCTGCCCAGAAGGCCGAACTACTGCCCCCCAGAGCCCCGAGCACGCTCCCACCTGCCATCTGCTGCTGCCTGACTGCCTGCTGCCCACGTGCCCTGCCATTTGCTGCCTGCACATCAGCCAGGGGTGCTGTTGCTGTGACCACCCCTGCTGGAACCGAAGACTCCCGACTGGGATTCCATCGCTCCACAGCCCAGCCCCAGGACCCAGTTGCCCACCCACTTCTGCCTCTGGGGTTGTCATGTCGGGGCAAACACCATCTGAGACCACTGACAACCCCCAGCCAGAGAGGCAGAGGGGCACCAGCTTCAGTGCCACCGAAATTGGTGTCCTGGTGGAGCAAGTCCTGGGGCAGTATGATGCCCTCTTCGGAAGTTCCCGCGCCGACAAGGAAGGATAGACTCGGATCTGGACTGACATCGTGACTGCCATCAACGCGGAGGGGGTGGCAGTCCGCGACTTACAACATGTCAAGAAGCGCTGGGAGGACTTCAGGTCCAGGACCTTGAACAAGGCCCGGCGCCTCTTGAAGGCAGCGGATGCCAAGGGGCACTGGGGCCACTTGTCGGAAGAACAGATGAGGGTCCTGGAACGCATATCCCCAGCGCTCCACATCCAGGTCCTTGAGAGGCAGACCCGTCTGGAGTCGAGCGGTAAGTGTACATGCATCCTGATTGTGAGCAGTGCGTGTGGTGATTTTTCAGTAGTGTGCAGGTTGCACATCTGTTTGTATGGGGTCGAGTATGGGTGGGGGTGTACAGGGCCGTGGGGCTAACACATGCGAGGGCTGGAATGTGTGAGACATGGATGGTGCTTGTGTGTGTAGGCTTGCATGCCAAATGCAGTTGTGTGGGCACACATGTTTGGATGAATGTGTATGTAAGTAGACATGTCCGTGATGTCACGCATGTATGTTGTTTTCGGCTGCATGTATCAGCACTGTGTACATGTGCATGTGTGTGTATTTGACAAGGGTGCAACAGTGATGCAACATGGATGCATGTGACAGCGGTATGTTGAAGCCTGATTGGCAGATGTGAAATGGTGCAGTGCAGGGCCAGGGACAGGAGGCAGCACAGGCCGCTGCGGAGGTGCCTGTGTGCAATCAAGTCCCTGATCCTGTCCCTGCATCATCTTGCACCAGCAGGGATGCCTACGTCCAGACCCGTTTTCAGGCAGGGGATGAGCTCACGTCAACTGGCCTTCCTCTGCCTGCGGACGTGGCTATCCGGGTCTGGGTTGAGCCTGACTGGTGTGGCGTTGCGTCAACGGGCCATGCGAGGTGACCTGCAGTCTTTTCATGAGGAGACTGCACGTCATCTCGAATGGCTCGTTGACCACGTCAGCCTGCTGGGACAGGTCACCCAGGCCGGATTCCTCCGTATGATGGGGCTTGCTACGACCCCCTCCTCAACTGGACCCCCTACGCGCCAGTCGTCCTCCATGCCATCTTCCCACCCATCAGTCACCTGGGTGCCCTTTGGAGCTGCCTCTGACGGTGCGGCCAGGCTGGTGGAGGAGGCATCCCTGCCACAGTCGGGAGTCGGACGTCCAGCAGGGGTGGCCACATCTACGACTGCACCCCAGCCGGCGGAGGATGTGCAGGCAGCAGGATGCAGTGCATGGGCAGAGGCACAGCAGCAGCAGCAACGTGGTGGGAGCCATGAAGGCTCCGGCCTTCAACATCGGAGGGGCAGGCATCGGCCGGTGGGCAGGAGGACCCAGGACAGAGAGTGTCTTCCGTGTGGCAGCGGTTGGGCCACGCCATAGATGCGGAGCGGCAGTGGGCGGAAGAGGCACGGCTCACAATGGTCAGGGCGGAGAACTCCATGCGGAGGGCCCTGAGGTGGGCCGAGTGCCTTGAGGCAATCCGCAGGGGTTTGGAGGGGGACACGGCGACGGCCCTGCGGACCCTCGGGGCCATGGAGGAGGACCACCTCTGGGACATTGAGCAGGAGTTCGATGATGCCCTGGCCCGGGACATCCACAAGTGAGCTGTCAAACTAGCCCGCTGCCCTTGTACATAGTTATGTAGGTAGTGTTAGGTTTCATTTTTGTTTTGATTTTATTTGGACCTTTCGGACATTGGCCACATTTTTGTATATAGTTCATTTTATTAGTTAGTGTAGTTCGATAGGTTTCCTTTCTTTTGTTGGGATAATGGACCCTGGCTTTTTCCCATGTACATAGTTCACTGTTGGATTGTATTTTTGTTTCACATTTTAACCATGGAGCAATGGCTTTCTTTTTTATTTCCCATTGGATTTTGTTTTGTGCACATTGACTTTGGACACCATTATTTTGGAATTTTATTTTTGGTTTTGCTTTTTTTCACGGACATGCTTCTTTTGATTTTTGTACATTCACATTTCTGTTTCTTTATTTTTGATTCTATTTATGTTTCCTTTAATACATATTTTTTTGGTGAACTTCAATGTGTGGTATCTCATTGATTTCATGCATTTCATGATATGGGTTTTGAGATTCACTGACACCCATTGGGTGTATGTGAGGGAGATGTGTTTGTTTTGGAATTTGCAATTGGTGTTCTGTGATGTAATTGCAATTTATGAGTGGGTGGATGCAATACTTGGGTGGGTGTTTTGCATTTGGAGGCTGAGCATAGGGACCAGGGATCTAGATTGTGATGACATGTTGGCTGGGGAACATGAGTTTCACATGGGTGGGGGCCTGCTGGCAGGTGCCCCACAGTGCTGGGAGGTGGGGGTGGTGGGAGACATGGGTGGGGGCCTGGTGGAGGCTGCCCCTGGTGGCTGGGGTGGTGGGAGACATGGGTGGGTGCCTGGTGGAGGGTGCCCCTGCACTGCTGGGGGGTGGGGGTGGTGGGAGACATGGGTGGGGGCCTGCTGGCAGGTGCCCCACAGTGCTGGGGGGTGGGGGGGAGGGAGACATGGGTGGGGGCCTGGTGGAGGGTGCCCCACAGGCTGGGGCACCCTCCACCAGGGCCCCACCCATGTCTCCCACCACCCCCACCCCCCCGCCACCAGGGGCAGCCTCCACCAGGCCCCCACCCATGTCTCCCACCACCCCCACAGTGCTGGGGGGTGGGGGTGGTAGGAGACATGGGTGGGGGCCTGGTGGAGGGTGCCCCTGGTGGCTGGGGGGTGGGGGTGGTGGGAGACATGGGTGGGGCCTGGTGGAGGCTGCCCCTGGTGGCTGGGGGTGGGGGTGCTGGGAGACATGGGTGGGGGCCTGCTGGCAGGTGCCCCACAGTGCTGGGGGGTGGGGGGTGGGAGACATGAGTTGCACATGGGTGGGGGCCTGCTGGCAGGTGCCCCACAGTGCTGGGGGGTGGGGGTGGTGGGAGACATGAGTTGCACATGGGTGGGGGCCTGCTGGCAGGTGCCCCACAGTGCTGGGGGGTGGGGGTGGTGGGAGACATGGGTGGGGGCCTGGTGGAGGGTGCCCCACAGTGCTGGGGGGTGGGGGTGGTGGGAGACATGAGTTGCACATGGGTGGGGGCCTGCTGGCAGGTGCCCCACAGTGCTGGGGGGTGGGGGTGGTGGAAGACATGGGTGGGGGCCTGGTGGAGGCTGCCCTGGTGGCTGGGGGGTGAGGGTGGTGGGAGACATGGGTTTGGGCCTGGTGGAGGGTGCCCCTGCACTGCTGGGGGGTGGGGGTGGTGGGAGACATGGGTGGGGGCCTGCTGGCAGGTGCCCCACAGTGCTGGGGGGTGTGGGTGGTGGGAGACATGGGTGGGGGCCTGGTGGAGGGTGCCCCTGGTGGCAGGGGGGTGGGGGTGGTGGGAGACATGGGTGGGGGCCTGGTTGAGGGTGCCCCTGCACTGCTGGGGGGTGGGGGTGGTGGGAGACATGGGTGGGGGCCTGCTGGCAGGTGCCCCACAGTGCTGAGGGGTGGGGGGGTGGGAGACATGTGTGGGGGCCTACTGGCAGGTGCCCCACAGTGCTGGGGGGTGGGGGGGTGGGAGACATGGGTGGGGGCCTGGTGGAGGGTGCCCCACAGTGCTGGGTGGTGGGGGTGGTGGGAGACATGGATGGGGGCCTGGTGGAGGGTGCCCCTGGTGGCTGGGGGATGGGGGTGGTGGGAGACATGGGTGTCGGCCTGGTGGAGGCTGCCCCTGGTGGCTGGGGGGTGGGGGTGCTGGGAGACATGGGTGGGGGCCTGGTGGAAGGTGCCCCTGCACTGCTGGGAGGTGGGGGTGGTGGGAGACATGGGTGGGGGCCTGCTGGCAGGTGCCCCACAGTGCTGGGGGTTGGGGGTGGGTGGGAGACATGGGTGGGGGCCTGCTGGCAGGTGCCCCACAGTGCTGGGGGGTGGGGGTGGTGGGAGACATGGGTGGGGGCCTACTGCCAGGTGCCCCACAGTGCTGGGGGGTGGGGGTGGTGGGAGATATGAGTTGGACATGGGTGGGGGCCTGCTGGCAGGTGCCCCACAGTGCTGGGGGTGGGGGTGGTGGGGAACATGAGTTGGACATGGGTGGGGGCCTGCTGGCAGGTGCCCCACAGTGCTGGGGGGTGGGGGGGTGGGAGACATGGGTGGGGGCCTGGTGGAGGGTGCCCCTGCACTGCTGGGGGGTGGGGGTGGTGGGAGACATGGGTGGGGGCCTGCTGGCAGGTGCCCCACAGTGCTGGGGGGTGGGGGTGGTGGGGAACATGAGTTGGACATGGGTGTGGGCCTGTTGGCAGGTGCCCCACAGTGCTGGGGGGTGGGGGTGGTGGGGAACATGAGTTGGACATGGGTTGGGGCCTGCTGGCAGGTGCCCCACAGTGCTGGGGGGTGGGGGTGGTGGGGAACATGAGTTGGACATGGGTGGGGGCCTGCTGGCAGGTGCCCCACAGTGCTGGGGGGTGGGGGTGGTGGGGAACATGAGTTGGACATGGGTGGGGGCCTGCTGGCAGGTGCCCCACAGTGCTGGGAGGGTGGGGAACATGAGTTGGACATGGGTGGGGGCCTGCTGGCAGGTGCCCCACAGTGCTGTGGGGTGGGAGTGGTGGGAGACATGGGTGGGGGCCTGGTGGAGGGTGCCCCAAAGTGCTGGGGGTGGGGGTGGTGGGAGACATGGGTGGGGGCCTGGTGGAGGGTGCCCCTGGTGGCTGGGGGGTGGGGGTGGTGGGAGACATGGGTGGGGGCCTGGTGGAGGCTGCCCCTGGTGGCTGGGGGGTGGGGGTGCTGGGAGACATGGGTGGGGGCCTGGTGGAGGGTGCCCCTGCACTGCTGGGGGGTGGGGGTGCTGGGAAACATAGGTGGGGGCCTGTTGGAGGCTGCCCCACAGTGCTGGGGGGTGGGGGTGGTGGGAGTCATATGTTCGACATGGGCGGGGGCCTGCCGGCAGGTGCCCCACAGTGCTGGGGGGTGGGGGGGTGGGAGACATGAGTTGGACATGGGTGAGGGCCTGCTGGCAGGTGCCCCACAGTGCTGGGGGGTGGGGGTGGTGGGAGACATGAGTTGCACATGGGTGGGGGCCTGCTGGCAGGTGCCCCACAGTGCTGGGGGGTGGGGGTGGTGGGAGACATGGGTGGGGGCCTGGTGGAGGCTGCCCCTGGTGGCTGGGGGGTGGGGGTGGTGGGAGACATGGGTGGGGGCCTGGTGGAGGGTGCCCCTGCACTGCTGGGGGGTGGGGGGGTGGGAGACATGGGTGGGGGCCTGCTGGCAGGTGCCCCACAGTGCTGGGGGGTGGGGGTGGTAGGAGACATGGGTGGGGGCCTGGTGGAGGGTGCCCCTGGTGGCTGGGGGGTGGGGGTGGTGGGAGACATGGGTGGGGGCCTGGTGGAGGGTGCCCCTGCACTGCTGGGGGGTGGGGGTGATGGGAGACATGGGTGGGGGCCTGCTGGCAGGTGCTCCACAGTGCTGGGGGTGGGGGGGTGGGAGACATGGGTGGGGGCCTGCTGGCAGGTGCCCCACAGTGCTGGGGGTTGGGGGGGTGGGAGACATGGGTGGGGGCCTGGTGGAGGGTGCCCCATGCTGGGGGTGGGGGGTGGTGGGAGACATGGGTGGGGGCCTGGTGGGGGTGCCCCTGGTGGCTGGGGGGTGGGGGGTGGTGGGAGACATGGGTGGGGGCCCTGGTGGAGGCTGCCCCTGGTGGCTGGGGGGTGGGGGTGCTGGGAGACATGGGTGGGGGCCTGGTGGAGGGTGCCCCTGCACTGCTGGGGGGTGGGGGGAGGTGGGAGACATGGGTGGGGGCCTGCTGGCAGGTGCCCCACAGTGCGGGCGGGTGGGGGGGTGGGAGACATGGGTGGGGGCCTGCTGGCAGGTGCCCCACAGTGCTGGGGGGTGGGGGTGGTGGGAGATATGAGTTGGACATGGGTGGGGGCCTGCTGGCAGGTGCTCCACAGTGCTAGGGGGTGGGGGTGGTGGGGAACATGAGTTGGACTTGGGTGGGGGCCTGCTGGCAGGTGCCCCACAGTGCTGGGGGGTGGAGGGGGTGGGAGACATGGGTGGGGGCCTGGTGGAGGGTGCCCCTGCACTGCTGGGGGGTGGGGGTGTGGCCGACATGGGTGGGGGCCTGCTGGCAGGTGCCCCACAGTGCTGGGGGGTGGGGGTGGTGGGGAACATGAGTTGGACATGGGTGTGGGCCTGCTGGCAGGTGCCCCACAGTGCTGGGGGGTGGGGGTGCTGGGGAACATGAGTTGGACATGGGTGGGGGCCTGCTGGCAGGTGCCCCACAGTGCTGGGGGGTGGAGGTGGTGGGGAACATGAGTTGGACATGGGTGGGGGCCTGCTGGCAGGTGTGCCACAGTGCTGGGGGGTGGGGGTGGTGGGGAACATGAGTTGGACATGGGTGGGGGCCTGTTGGCAGGTGCCCCACAGTGCTGGGGGTGGGGATGGTGGGAGACATGGGTGGGGGCCTGGTGGAGGGTGCCCCTGGTGGCTGGGGGGTGGGGGTGCTGGGAGACATGGGTGGGGGCCTGGTGGAGGCTGCCCCTGCACTGCTGGGGAGTGGGGGTGGTGGGAGACATGGGTGGGGGCCTGGTGGAGGCTGCCCCTGGTGGCTGGGGGGTGGGGGTGGTGGGAGACATGGGTTGGGGCCTGGTGGAGGCTGCCCCTGGTGGCTGGGGGGTGGGGGTGCTGGGAGACATGGGTGGGGCCTGGTGGAGGGTGCCTCTGCACTGCTGGGGGGTGGGGGAGCTGGGAGACATGGGTGGGGGCCTGGTGGAGGCTGCCCCACAGTGCTGGGGGGTAGGGGTGGTGGGAGACATGAGTTGGACATGGGTGGGGGCCTGCTGGCAGGTGCCCCACAGTGCTGGGGGGTGGGGGTGGTGGGAGACATAAGTTGGACATGGGTGGGGGCCTGCTGGCAGGTGCCCCACAGTGCTCGGGGGTGGGGGTGGTGGGAGACATGAGTTGCACATGGGTGGGGGCCTGCTGGCAGGTGCCCCACAGTGCTGGGGGGTGGAGGTGGTGGGGAACATGAGTTGGACATGGGTGGGGGCCTGCTGGCAGGTGTGCCACAGTGCTGGGGGGTGGGGGTGGTGGGGAACATGAGTTGGACATGGGTGGGGGCCTGTTGGCAGGTGCCCCACAGTGCTGGGGGTGGGGATGGTGGGAGACATGGGTGGGGGCCTGGTGGAGGGTGCCCCTGGTGGCTGGGGGGTGGGGGTGCTGGGAGACATGGGTGGGGGCCTGGTGGAGGCTGCCCCTGCACTGCTGGGGAGTGGGGGTGGTGGGAGACATGGGTGGGGGCCTGGTGGAGGCTGCCCCTGGTGGCTGGGGGGTGGGGGTGGTGGGAGACATGGGTTGGGGCCTGGTGGAGGCTGCCCCTGGTGGCTGGGGGGTGGGGGTGCTGGGAGACATGGGTGGGGCCTGGTGGAGGGTGCCTCTGCACTGCTGGGGGGTGGGGGAGCTGGGAGACATGGGTGGGGGCCTGGTGGAGGCTGCCCCACAGTGCTGGGGGGTAGGGGTGGTGGGAGACATGAGTTGGACATGGGTGGGGGCCTGCTGGCAGGTGCCCCACAGTGCTGGGGGGTGGGGGTGGTGGGAGACATAAGTTGGACATGGGTGGGGGCCTGCTGGCAGGTGCCCCACAGTGCTCGGGGGTGGGGGTGGTGGGAGACATGAGTTGCACATGGGTGGGGGCCTGCTGGCAGGTGCCCCACAGTGCTGGGGGGTGGGGGTGGTGGGAGACATGAGTTGGACATGGGTGGGGGCCTGCTGGCAGGTGCCCCCGAGCACGAGACATGGGTGGGGGCCTGGTGGAGGGTGCCCCACAGTGCTGGGGGGTGGGGGTGGTGGGAGACATCGGTGGGGGCCTGGTGGAGGGTGCCCCTGCACTGCTGGGGGGTGGGGGTGGTGGGAGACATGGGTGGGGGCCTGGTGGAGGGTGCCCCTGGTGGCTGGCGGTGCAGGGGGACATGCGTTGGTGGGCAGTAGTGCAAGTTGACATGTGGGTTGGCTGGAGGTCCTGGCCATGGTGGATGGTGTGCCTGCAGGACATGTGCAGGGTAGGCCCCTGTGGTGTGAGCCACCAGCAGGGGCCATGGAGGGTGTAGAGGGAACACCTGGGAGGACCAACACGTGCAATTCACGTGTGGTGCTCCCCGTGCACCCCTGTAATACACGTACCCTGATGGAATCGCGTGTGGAACTTCCCGCGCTGGGAGACATGGGTGGGGGCCTGGTGGAGGCTGCCCCACAGTGCTGGGGGGTAGGGGTGGTGGGAGACATGAGTTGGACATGGGTGGGGGCCTGCTGGCAGGTGCCCCACAGTGCTGGGGGGTGGGGGTGGTGGGAGACATAAGTTGGACATGGGTGGGGGCCTGCTGGCAGGTGCCCCACAGTGCTGGGGGGTGGGGGGGTGGGAGACATGAGTTGGACATGGGTGAGGGCCTGCTGGCAGGTGCCCCACAGTGCTGGGGGGTGGGGGTGGTGGGAGACATGAGTTGCACATGGGTGGGGGCCTGCTGGCAGGTGCCCCACAGTGCTGGGGGGTGGGGGTGGTGGGAGACATGGGTGGGGGCCTGGTGGAGGCTGCCCCTGGTGGCTGGGGGGTGGGGGTGGTGGGAGACATGGGTGGGGGCCTGGTGGAGGGTGCCCCTGCACTGCTGGGGGGTGGGGGGGTGGGAGACATGGGTGGGGGCCTGCTGGCAGGTGCCCCACAGTGCTGGGGGGTGGGGGTGGTAGGAGACATGGGTGGGGGCCTGGTGGAGGGTGCCCCTGGTGGCTGGGGGGTGGGGGTGGTGGGAGACATGGGTGGGGGCCTGGTGGAGGGTGCCCCTGCACTGCTGGGGGGTGGGGGTGATGGGAGACATGGGTGGGGGCCTGCTGGCAGGTGCTCCACAGTGCTGGGGGTGGGGGGGTGGGAGACATGGGTGGGGGCCTGCTGGCAGGTGCCCCACAGTGCTGGGGGTTGGGGGGGTGGGAGACATGGGTGGGGGCCTGGTGGAGGGTGCCCCAAAGTGCTGGGGGTGGGGGTGGTGGGAGACATGGGTGGGGGCCTGGTGGAGGGTGCCCCTGGTGGCTGGGGGGTGGGGGTGGTGGGAGACATGGGTGGGGGCCTGGTGGAGGCTGCCCCTGGTGGCTGGGGGGTGGGGGTGCTGGGAGACATGGGTGGGGCCTGGTGGAGGGTGCCTCTGCACTGCTGGGGGGTGGGGGAGCTGGGAGACATGGGTGGGGGCCTGGTGGAGGCTGCCCCTGGTGGCTGGGGGGTGGGGGTGGTGGGAGACATGGGTTGGGGCCTGGTGGAGGCTGCCCCTGGTGGCTGGGGGGTGGGGGTGCTGGGAGACATGGGTGGGGCCTGGTGGAGGGTGCCTCTGCACTGCTGGGGGGTGGGGGAGCTGGGAGACATGGGTGGGGGCCTGGTGGAGGCTGCCCCACAGTGCTGGGGGGTAGGGGTGGTGGGAGACATGAGTTGGACATGGGTGGGGGCCTGCTGGCAGGTGCCCCACAGTGCTGGGGGGTGGGGGTGGTGGGAGACATAAGTTGGACATGGGTGGGGGCCTGCTGGCAGGTGCCCCACAGTGCTCGGGGGTGGGGGTGGTGGGAGACATGAGTTGCACATGGGTGGGGGCCTGCTGGCAGGTGCCCCACAGTGCTGGGGGGTGGGGGTGGTGGGAGACATGAATTGGACATGGGTGGGGGCCTGCTGGCAGGTGCCCCCGAGCACGAGACATGGGTGGGGGCCTGGTGGAGGGTGCCCCACAGTGCTGGGGGGTGGGGGTGGTGGGAGACATCGGTGGGGGCCTGGTGGAGGGTGCCCCTGCACTGCTGGGGGGTGGGGGTGGTGGGAGACATGGGTGGGGGCCTGGTGGAGGGTGCCCCTGGTGGCTGGCGGTGCAGGGGGACATGCGTTGGTGGGCAGTAGTGCAAGTTGACATGTGGGTTGGCTGGAGGTCCTGGCCATGGTGGATGGTGTGCCTGCAGGACATGTGCAGGGTAGGCCCCTGTGGTGTGAGCCACCAGCAGGGGCCATGGAGGGTGTAGAGGGAACACCTGGGAGGACCAACACGTGCAATTCACGTGTGGTGCTCCCCGTGCACCCCTGTAATACACGTACCCTGATGGAATCGCGTGTGGAACTTCCCGCGCACCCCTGAAATGCGCGTGCCCTTCTCGCACAGGCCCAATCGCGTGTGGAACTTCCTGCGCACCCCTGAAATACACGTACCCTGATGGAATCGCGTGTGGAACTTCCCGCGCACCCGTGGAATACACATACCCTGCTGATGTCGCGTGTGAAACTTCCCCCGCACCACGAAATACACGTACCCTGATGAAATCGCGTGTGGAACTTCCCGCGCACCCCTGAGATACGCGTACCCTGCTCGCACTTGCCCAATCGCGTGTGGAAATTCCAGCGCACCCCTGAAATACACGTACCCTGCTGAAATCGCATGTGAAACTTGCCCCGCACCCCGAAATACACGTACCCTGCTGAAATCGCATGTGGCACTTCCCGCGCACCCCTTGAGATACGCGTACCCTGCGGAAATCGCGTGTGGAACTTCCCGCGCACCCCTGAAATACACGTACCCTGCTCGCACGGGGCCAATCGCGTAAGGTACTTCCCGCGCACCCCAGTGATACACGTAGCCCGCTTGCCGTGCTGGTACAGGGTTAGCGCAGCCCTTTGCGCTGGATTGGGTATATTGATGGCTTTTCCCTGCGCGAGAGGCGTTCTTGGGGGCGTAACTGGCGCTGCTGCAGGGTCGCTGCGCCACTGTGCGCCACGGCTGGTTTTGGTGGCTGGAATCCATGAATACACTGTGCGCGGAAATGGATTTTAGCGCACGCGGCTGGCGCAGGGATTCGCACGCGCACACTGTGCACCAGCCGCGTGCGCCACTTGTGCGCTGAATTCTATGAATTACCCTTTATATGTGTTGTCAAGATTGTTTGCTGTATTTCTGTGAAGTACTAACATTTGCAAACACAATGGGTCTGTACTGTGTAAGTAAATGTTGCCAACAATTGGTGGTAATTGAAATAGAATATTCATTGCTACATTTGCATAGCAACTTACACCAACTATATTTGAGAATTTAAATGGTCCAGGTAGTTCTTTATCTAACTGCTTTTTTTGGAGTTTGTCTTCCTTCTTTAAAGAAGTACCTGGTTTACTTTCTCTAATTGATTCTTTTTTGTTTGTGGTACTTGATGAAGTATTAGTTTCTTTTACTCTCTTTGGAGGATTTGCAGTGACGTCCTGTTGCATTTCTGTTTGATTTAGTTTTCTTTTACAACGTTTTAGTTTTTATGGAACAGAATATGTGTTTAGATGGGGAGTGTATAGTGAGCGAAGTCTATTATATTCTAAAATGCAAGGAATATCAGCGTTTACTTTACTTGCATCAAAGTTGATTAGAAATAGACCGTCAAGTGTACGTAAGCGTGATAGTGCTACCTAGCTCATGCCTTCTTTAAAGACTGTGTTACCAATATCTATCATTGCTTTGTCTAGGGTAAGACCTTGTGATTTATGAATCGTGACTGCATATGCAAGAGTTAGAGAAAATTGTTCTCTGTGTACATACATATCTTTGAAGAGAAGGAATCTAGCTGTTGAGCGTCCTATCCGTTTTACTTCTGAAAGTTTGTCAAAGAGTATATTGACAAACTGAATTTTGTTGTCACGTGGGTATGTTTGAAAGCCAACAACTGTACCCAGTGCTCCATTAACTAGTCCTTGGTCCACGTCAAGGTTACGTTTAAGCATTACTCTGCAATTTAAGGATAATTTTAACATCTTTTCTAAGCCTGCTGTGTTTGAGATTGATTTTTCTAAATTATTTAGTCTTGTTGTGGCTTGGTCACACATGTGTAATGTCATACAATGTACATCTAATTTGTCTGTGGCGCTAATTTCCATTATTGGTTGTATTTCTTTACTTAACATTATTTTATTGAATTTGAGACAGCTTGCAAGAGTTGGCATTAAGGCCATACAATTGACATTTTTGTGGGCTAATTTTTCCATAACATCTGTAGCACATGCATTATCGCCATAAAGTGCATTAATGTGCCGGGTTTTCAATGTTGCTTCTGCTTCTTTAGAAAGTATACCAACTCTCAAACATTTTAAAATGTTGGCATAAGTTAGATCTGCAGATTGGCGCATGTTTTCTGTTAATTCTCTGTATTGGAAATGTTGCCAAAGGTTGACATTTCCAATGCTGCCAACAGTTTTACGGCAGAGTTTGTGCCCTAATGTTTTAAAAATAGGTTCACCTTTTACTGGTGTTAATTGAAGCAGATCTCCAAAAACAATAATGTGTTTTCCTGCAAAGAGCTCTTCATAGTCTGTTTTGAGTACTTCTTGTAATCTGAGGTGAATCAAAGCAAGCATCAGGTTGGAGACCATGCTCACTTCATCTATTAGTAGCATTTTCATTTGTTTCAATACTCTGCGTAATTCCATTGCAGCTTCTGCAGAACGTTTGAAATAGTCTAATTAGTTCTGGTGTTCTACTGGTAATAGTAGTAATCGGTGTAATGTTACACCACCTATGTTGTAGGCAGCTAAACCTGTGGGGCAGTGACAACAGCTGACAGTTTGTTGTTTGTCAATTGTTGAAGGAACTTACTAATGATTTTGATTAGGAATGTTTTGCCAGAACCAGCTTCACCACTGACATACAGTAGTATAGGTTTATAATTATGGCAGGAACATTCTTTATTTTCATGTTTTACACCATGTGCAATTTGTTTTGTTACTTCTTGAAAAATGCTACTTTGGTCATTGTTTAGCTTTGATTGTAGTATAGTTAAGTCTTCCTTATCTTCATACTGACACATGGTGTTTTCTACTTCTATCATAGCTAATTCTGCCCCATTTGTTGTTCGTGGTTCTCCCAGTGGTTCTTGGCTTCCTGTTACAGAAGGTTGACTACTGTCAGGAGTATCCTTATCTAGTTGGGCTTGGAGTTCTTCTTCATGTTGCTGTTCATTGTGCAACATTGTTTTGTACTGTGTAAAGTTTACATCAGTTATAGTGCTTTCATTTGCTTTGAAAGCATCCTTATATGAGTTATAGTTATCTAGTAATTGTTCTTCTTTTCTCCATGGTTTGAAGAGTTGTAGCAGGGACATGTAATATACTTCTTTATGTTGAGGAGTCTTCAATGATAATTTGATATGATTAATTAAATTTGGTTTAGTGAGTTTAACTAAGCTGCCTTCACAGTCTGTCACTCTATATTTACCTTTTTTTCATCAGATTTCATATTATTTTTGTATGTGTAGTTTTGGGCTATTTGGTATAGACACATGTTTTCCAAAGTATTACTTCTGTTTGGGTAGTATGTGTCCAATAAATTGTTTTTTAAAATGTCTTGGCTGTTGGGATCATGTTTGGCTATTGTTTCTATATCTTCATATGATTTTAGAACTCTTTTTCTAGATTTAGCTGGACCAAGACTTAGCCATACTATATTTTCAGATCTACCATACAATGAAGTACCAGTTAAACGATCAGCTGCTTCATAAGATCCACATTCTCTATGGGTGAGCATTTTTATGCCCAAGCTGTATAATTTCTGAGATACTGTTTTATCTGATGACAGGTCATTCCAGAGGTCTTGGAGCTCTGTCTTTTCTGCTTTAGTTAAGTATGCTGTGACATATTGTGCAACTGCAGTAGAATTGTCTGCAATGTACTGCACATCTATGTTTGCATTCCATAAGTGGGCAATGATTGCATTATAATCATTGATATATTTTTCTTCTTCTTTTCTTTTTATGTAATATGAATTTTTAGGTGACTTACCTTTAACACTATGTCTAATCGGCATTTGGTGTAGTATTTGCCTTTGTTTTTGTATTTGCGACGACAATATTTTCCACATTTGTGTCTTTGAAATTATAAAATATGTGCACAAAGATCACTATTTGTGGCTTCTGATGGAATTTCACAAGTGACATATTTTTCAATAAACTGTAAAACAGTGGCATCACTGTCTTGACCAAATTTAGGAGCATCTTTAATCCATAAAAGCATGTGGATATGTGGTGCTCCTCTCGCTTGGTATTTTTTTCTCCAAAAGAAGTGTTGCACTTCTCCAAGGGGAGGTCAAGTTTTATTACAAATAAAATGTAGCATAGCAATGAAGCAATGGTGAAAATATCTTGAAACATTAACAGGATCCAAAGAACAAAGTTCTCCAGGTGTTAGAATATCTATGTTTGTTTTGTTTTTATTTGATATGCATAGGAAATCATGTAAATCTTCGCATGCATATTCTGCACAACTTAATGTAACAAACCAAGTGGGTGGGCCAAGGTTTCTGATCATACAACGTACATCTCCATGACGTTGAAACCAGTACTCTTTAGTACCACGCATATTTGCTAATAGATTTGTAATATTTGATTGTAAAACCTCATCCTTTTGTTGCACTTTCTCTAATAATTGTGTAGCTGTCATATTTTGAAAGTGTGATCCTGATTTTAATATGTGTGCAACTCCGTAACATAAAGTTGCTAGTTCACTTTCAAAGAGTAGGTGGAATATGTATTCCACATTTTGTCTAAATCTGGGATCTTCAGAATACATCCGTAAAGAGCGGTATTCTGAAGCTGATATTTGAATAGGTCTATCATCATACCTTCCTCCTTTGCCAGTAGGAAAGAGTAGAGGAAAAGCACGTGCTTCTATACTCTTTTCCCATATACTGATTGGCGATCCTTTTGTTTGACGCATTTGGTAAGTTTCCAGTACATCTTGTATGGTGTCATTACAGTGCAAAGGATGAATTGTATAATGGTCTAAAGTATTTGATAGTGTAGCAGGATCTAGTAGCTCAAATTGACCAGCTTCTTGTGTTCCTTGAATTATTTCAGTTGTATCTTTCAAGTTTTCTTCAATATTAATTTCTTTGTAATATTCATTATTCTCTTTAAGATATTGGAAGGCTTGTCTAACTTTATATAAATCTACCAGCTGTTGCCATATTTTTTTGTCTTTTGTAGGTACTCCATTTACTAATATAATTAAAGATTGCTGCTTTGGACGTTGCACTCCTAGAGTATGCACATTTTCTTTTAGATTTAATGGTAAATAAACTACTTTTCCACGAATGCATTTTACCAATTCAGAGGGAGGTAATTTTGCTGTTTTTGATTGAAGGCGTATTATTGCTTGAAATGGGTGTACTGTTTGAATTATGATGCTCTCATATAAATTAAGTTGTTGATGAGGTTTTGGTACTGGGTATAATTCCAAATTATTTGTGATAGAACGTGAAGGAGTTTGGTTGTTGTCAAGTTTTGTAGTGCAATAACTGCAAAGTATTAAGTGCTCAGTTATTTCATATTTGTTTTCTGCTACAGGGTAGAGAGCTAATTCAAACCATTTAGAATCTTCATTGTCTTCTATTTTGTATGATAGGTCCACAGTTTTTGTGTTACTTTTATAAAAAATTCTACGGCAACATACACATACATGGTATGGTACTTCAGCTGATGTACTTTTACATTTTAGTATTTCTTTTTTGTATGTGTTTAGCAAAAGGTTGCCATGTGTAGAATTGTTGCTTAATTGGTTTAAAGCTATTTCATTCTGTAAATGGCTTTCACTTCCAAAATATTTTTTCTGGATATAGTGAATTTCTTCAAGTAGGTCTTTTGCTGTCCCATGTAGAAGGATGTTATTTAACTTTGCTAGTGCTAAAACAGGACTTTTAGCCTAGTACAGTTTATAGACTAGATTTCTTATAGTTGAATGATGTGTTGATATCATTTTGATATAATGGAAGGTGGTTTTGCAATTAGTTCCAGAAATGCAGGCCAATGAATGTCCCTATAGTCCTGTGTACTTGCGCACTGGACAGGTATCTATATTTTGCAGTAATTTAATTTTGATTTTGTCTTTGCTTTTTACATATTTATTGAGGAATTGGCGTAAAGATTTGAAACATTGTTTGGGAATGTTACACATTGACGTGCATGGCCATTTGTACACTAGACGTTCTGATTCAGTTGAATGGAGGGGTAATTCTAAGTTTTCAGGGCATATTTTTGTAAGAAGTACTTCTTGTTCCATTATGGTATTATTCACTTTTTCATAACCTCGACCACTGCTATGTATGGCAATTGTATTAGTTTGCTTTTGGTTGTACGCTTCTTCATTAAAATATGGTTCTCTGCTTGTAGTGTGATTCCATTCACCTGCGCTGATACTTAAGAAGTTTTTTCTGTTGATATTTCGCATATTGAGAAGTCTTTTTTGTAATTTAGTTATTAGTTTTGTTAGTGGTTTCATTTTGTTTAACAGTAAAATAAATACATTTCTTTTGAGAAGAATTGCACTGTCCATCAATGCTTCTAAGATTAATTTCCTACGATAGGTTTTAAGCTTTGAACCTGATTTCTCTCCTGTTTTTATAAGATTTTGAAGGACTTTGTGACGGTATGTTTTGGCTAAAATACTTTTCTTGGTATGCTTACTTTGCACTATATTAAAATTTGAAGAAGTAGTTTTATCTGTACTGATAGCTGATTTTCTGTTAATTGTTTATTGGTTTGTTTTACATTTTGATAGAGGAAGCAAAGTTGTTGTACTTGAAACTTCTTGTGTTTCACTAAATGATTGTATTAGCTGTTTTGTTTCAACTTTTTTTACAAATTCTGCTAGAGATGGATGCTTATGTTGGACACCTTTATTTTAATTTGCTCTACTTTTGCGTTGCTTTCTACGGACTTGACTTTTGGTAGGCATTCTTTAGGGTCTGTTGAAAAAAATAAAGAAGATATGGGTTGGGGTGTTCTGGAATGTATGTGTGCTGTGTGCATGAGTGTTTGAGTAAGATGATAAAGATGTATGTAATGGTGTGTGATTGTGCATTGGGAACTAAAACTAGTAGGGATAGGTATTCTTGAATTTATGTGTTACTAAACTGGGGTTCAGATGACAAAAAAAAAGTAAGCTAGTGGTGTGGAAAAGTACAAATAGTAAATCTAATGTATACAATTAAAACAGTTGTTTGTTCTATAATATGAAAATTGTAGTGGTTCAGTTGGGTAATTTGTGTAATTTGTGTGTCCAAAAATGGAAATTTGTGGGCCATTCTGGCTGTAAATCGCTGTTTAACCGAAATAGCTCGTATTAATGTTATAGTATATTTGATTAATAATACAAATATTATGGTGATATTTTACTTACTTTTTTTTAAAATTAACAGGTAACTTCTTAGTTTTTATTTCTTCTTCGAATTCGGCTGCTTCTTTTCAGGAAACTGGTCTTCACTGCAATTGTAAAAGCTTCAAATTAGTAACTTTGTTTGTATATAGCACTGTTTTTAATTTAGATATTGATTTTTTTAATTGAAATCCTCAGTGCCTTCTGTAAAACCATTAAACTAATTTATTTACATAAGATACATTGAATCAGTTCAGTACATATGATATATTCTTAATGAACAAATTGTATTGAATGACTAACAGTAGCAAAAAAAAAATATCTTTACTATGTCTTGTGAAATTTATAATATATTAGTGAATACCACTATTTCTGTAAGTAAACTGTTCTAGGTAATAGCGCCTCAATGTCATGTCTAATTTAAAGTAATTAAGTAAATAAATAAATAAAAACAAAAAATATG
Source organism: Ambystoma mexicanum (assembly GCF_040938575.1). NCBI lineage: Eukaryota > Metazoa > Chordata > Amphibia > Caudata > Ambystomatidae > Ambystoma > Ambystoma mexicanum. The sequence continues at coordinate 359,992,548 of NC_090940.1, forward strand.
AAATTGTATAAGTATTTTTATAAAGGTTTAAACATAGATTGTGTTTCCATGCGATTTTGTTTGCATATATGTAGTCTATATATTTCATTTTAAAAATGTTAGTTTAACATGATTTGAGTGTGTGTGTATAAAGAAAGTAAAAAGTATAAAGGTTTATAAGTGATAGTTGATTTTAGGAAATTGAAAAAAGTACAGTAAATTCATTTTACAGATTTTACAAGGTAAAAGTCTGTTTGAAAATGTGTTCATCTACTATACAGAAAATATGCATACCTGAAGTTTGTGTTCATGCATATGGATATGCATGGAGCTGCAAGTAGAAATCTTGAAGACTTGTACAGTATTTCTGGTAGATGCTGCTTGCCAATGATATGACACTTGTACTCAGAGAGATTCAGAGTACATTTGCAGTGCTGATCTATGATGATGCAGTTAGATGTAGAGGTCTTGAATGTGATTGGTGCATGGTCATGTGATTTTTGAGGTACATCCAATGAGGGAATGGCAGAGAGAGTGTAGTGGAAATGGTAGAAGGGCTGCTCATGTTACGATATGTCCGCGGACATGGCGGTAGTTCGCAGACATCGGGAGTTACATCCGGGGATTTTTGGGTTCAGAAGTCATGCAAATGAGAATAAGCACTGAAAGGGATTGGTCAGGAAAGTTTGGTGGGTGTGTTGTGCCAGGAGAGATTTTCTCAGATACTCTTTTTGCTGAGAGAACAAAAGATAGCTATGGCTGTGTGTTTCAGAAATCAGATTGTTTGGATTTTAGGAGATTCGTGGATACATTGGTTGAAGGTGCATGCAGAAAGCTGTGGAGTAGCTGTAGATCTTGGATTCCCACATGTGGAAGTACACTGGCATGGAGTACGTGGAATGAAGTGGTTGGACTTGCTACCTCTCTGTGCTACTTTGGAGACAGAGCAACATCCAGACATAATTGTAATTCATTGTGGAGGGAACAGTTTAGGACATGTGACTGGAATTTTTTTGCAATTTGCTATGACAGAATGACTTAGGAAGGTTATGGACATGTTTCCTAATTCTCAAGTGATATTTTCACAGATTGCGCAGAGACAAATGTGGCTTCGTTCTTCTTCATTTGGTCCACAAATGGAAAAAGCAAGGCGCAATGTTAATAAGGCTGTTTGTGGCTTTCTAAGAGATTTTGGCATGTCTTCTTTTCACAATAAAAATATTATGTTTTGTAGTACATACATTTTTCGCAGAGATGGAGTCCATCTTACTTATGCTGGCAATCAGATTTTTCTGAGAAATGCATTGCGACCTTTTTTGGAATTACAACAACGATTTTGAAGTAGATGTTAAGCATTTACAATTTTTGACTTACAAACACCACCCAAAGGCTCTTTTCAGAGCCAGCACTTCTTTCCAGAGAAAATTACAATGTTTGTTATGGAGTAGCAACCCAATTTTTTTAATGTTCACAAACTGTCCGCGGTCTTCTAAAAAATACAAAGAGCCCTGCTTCATTTATTTTCACTTCTATTTTTTAACTGGGAAAGGCGGCTCTGAAAAGAGCCTTATTTTTTTTTGATTTTTGTAATTTTGTATTTTTTTTGGTTTTTCAGACATGACACACTAGGAGAGGAGGGTAAATGAGGGTAAACGGGGGGACACCAACCACAGGGATAAGAAAGGGCGAGCTGAGAGAGGAAGATGTAGAGTGGGTTTTATTTGGGTAGTGAGCAGGTCTTCTCGTGCTCTGAAACGATAGTCTCAAAAGCACTCCGAAGTCGCTCCCCCGTGCAGAGTACTATGTCACAGTACATACATACAACTGTAACCTTTGAAAGGTAAGGGTCATCAGCATTCTGTATGGCCTGTGGGGCAGCTTGAGAAAGACGCTGTCCCACAGAGGTGGTCCTTGTGGTGACAGGATCAGAAACAGAGGATGAAGTAGAGGAAATCAACCTGCTACGTTCTTCGCAAGGTACAACCCTGCGAATAGCCCCAGAGTGAAGTGACCTCAGGTGTCGCTTCATAGTAGTGGTCCCAAAGCTGTACTTACCGTGCTTCCCGCTACTGAGTATCATTTTGCACTCATTGCAGGTTACACGGTTCGCACGAGCCTTAGGACCATTCCCATGAATGGTAAATAACCGCCACACCCAAGACTCACACCTAGTGCGGGTAGTAGGGATTTCCTCTACTTCATTCTCATCATCCTCTTCTTCCTCCTCCGCATCCTCACTCCTGTTCCCCTCTTCAGGCCCTTGGGGAGGTGGTGGTGGTGGAGGGGGTGGGGGTGGTGCTGAAGCAGGTGCAGCACCAAGTGGCAGTTCAGCAGCCAAGGATGCCATCTCGATGTTGGTGTAGTCTGCAGGTGGCAGCAAAAATCACTGTGTTCTGAAGAATAGACCGAAACACAATGGGAATAAGCTCTTGGCGTGGTCTTTTATAGGGGTGCTTGTGCGCGGTCGGCGGACAGATCGAACACAAAAAAAGGATCGGAAAGTTTCAAAAGGTATATAGAAACTCAAGATTGCTATGTGGGACTTGTGCCATGGTGACATTTTATTGAAAAATATTATGGATTAACTGAAAATGTACTTTTAAATTGTTCGGGGACACGAACAGTGTCCGCATTTCAGGACACACGATGAGCGTGGGCGCTGTTATATGATCCGTTTGCGAACCAGTCCGCGAAGGAAGCGCCTGTCCGCAGAACACCAAGTGCACAGAGATTGGTTAGCGCATGCGCATTGATGTCCTACGGACACTGTTCGGGTTCTGAAGTAATTAAAAGTGCGTCACACGTGAAACAAACATTTCAGGACACCGCGTGTGTTCTTAGAACAGTTTAAACTTGGTAGCGAACAGTAAGGACAGATATAGTGTTCTTCAGGACACGTGTAATTTAGTTTATGTACGAACATTTCAGGACACCAATTGTGTTCTTAGAACAGTTTCAATTGGGTAGCGAACACTACGAAAAGGTATAGTGTTCTTCAGGACACCTCCATTTTCATTTACGTACGAACATTTCAGGACACCAATAGCGTTCTTAGAACAGTTTGAACTTGCTAGCGAACAGTACCGGACAGGTATAGTGTTCTTTAGGACACTTTAATTTTTGTTTGTTTACGAACAATTCAGGACACCGCGTGTGTTCTTAGTACAGTTTCATGTTGCTAGCGAACACTACGAACAGTTGTACTGTTGTTCAGGACACATCATTTTCGTTTATTTACGAACATTTCAGGACACCAATTGTGTTCCTAGGACAGTTTTAAGTTGATAGCGAACATTACGGACAGATATCGTGTCCTTTAGAACACTTTAATTTTTGTTCTTTACGATCATTTCAAGACACCACGTGTGTTCTTAGAACAGTTTCAACTTGCTAGCGAACAGTACAAACAGATGTGGTGTTCTTCAGGACACCTCCATTTTCGTTTATGTACGAACATTTCAGAACACTCGCACTGTCCGCTGACAGTTTTATTGTTTTTTTTAAAAAAAAAACGGAAACGATTCACAATACAATATAAAAATTAAACTTTATTTAACATATATTAATAATTTATGACAGAGAAGGTGAGGCAGAAACAGAAACAAAAACAGGAGAATTTGGGGTTTCAACATGATTGGTATTAGGTGAAAAAGGGGTGGAAATCTCATCAAAACAGTTTTGGATTATGGAGAGGGTTTGGGGATAATTGACTGGGATATGGTGAGGAGGGACAAGTACATGTGGGGCAATGGTACAAGGTTTTTGGTTTGAAATGATTTTCTACAAAAGTTTTTAAATTATTAAAATTAGCCAACAATACATCCATTTTTTCTTCTATATTGTGAAGACTGTTATCCATAACAGGGTTTTCTGAAGTTTTTTCTATTCTGGTATGCTCTGTACAAAGAAATAATATACATGTTAAATGTATATAAAAAAAATAATAAATAAATGGTTTATATTATAAAGTGTTTACCATTAGTTTCACTATCTTGTGACATTTCTTCATGTGGGAAATTGTCCTCTAGCCATTCCAGAGTACTAGACATTTCTGTGAGAAAAAAAAAAAAGATAATATATTTTTTAATCTACTACAGAAAGTTTATAAATATATGAGTAAAATGAAGTACACTTACTATTTCTGGTAAGATAAGTCCTATGTATTCAGTGGGTCTGGTCTTGTTCTCAGTTCTGTTGTGTCTGTGAGGTAATTATGTTGGAAGCCAATTTATCTTCTTGTGGTATATTCCATTTCAGAACATATTGTATTTAAATGAATGGCTAGTGTGTTACATATATGGGTTACATTTCTTATGTATTACTATATATAATGTGTTTGTGTGCTGCTTTTTGAATTTGTTAAATGTTCCTATATTATGATATAACAATCAAACATACCCCACCACCCACCCCCACAGTTTTTAGGTAGTGGTACTGTTCTCCGAACATGTCCGCGAACATTAAATAAGTTCGCGGACATCAAGTTCATAACAAGAGATCTAGTCAGTTCCATATGACATGTATATAAAGTCAAAGTCATTATTGTTAAGTTGTGCTACTAAAAAACTATGAAATTCAGTGAAAAAACTGTGTTAAAGGGACGTTATGATTAAGTTGCGCTACTAAAAACCTATGAAATTCAGTGAATAAAACGTTGTTAAAGGGACGTTATGGTTAAGTTGCGCTACTAAAAACCTATGAAATTCAGTGAAAAAACTTTGTTAAAGGGACATTATGGTTCCAAGTAAAACCGAAAAACCCTTGAAATTCGCCAGTTATGGTAAGCTAAGCAACCATAACTCGCGCCACCACCGTGCACTGCTAAGACTAACACCCAGGCCATCAAAGATGACATCACAAATGAAACTTGGTGGAAAAATACTATTTAGAAGAGTGTGTTGGTGTGTAAGACTGTTTGGGGAGGGTGGGGGAGTAAGAGATGGGTTAAATGTATTTATTTAGGTGGTAGACTGCCCCTGTTGTGTTCGCTTTGACCGCGGACAACACGGATGTCATGAAATGTTCTAAATAAACGAAATGGGGGTTCTCCTGAGGACACTACGCCTGTACGTATGGTTCGTAGGCAAGTTGAAACTGTTCTAAGAACACGCGCAGTGTCCTGAAATGTTCAAAAATAAATTAAATGGGTGTGTCCTGAGGACGGTATGCCTGTCCGTTTTGTTCGCAGGCAAGTTGAAACTGTTCTAAGAACATATCATGTGTCCTGGGATGTTCGTCAATAAACAAAATGGGGGTGTCCTGAGGATGGTGGATGTTCATCAATAAACAAAATGGGGGTGTCCTTAGGACGGTATGCCTGTCCGTACTGTTCGCAAGCAAGTTGAAATTGTTCTAAGAACACATGAAGTGTCCTGGGATGTTTGTAAATAAACAAAATGGGGGTGTTCTGAGGACGCTACATCTGTCCGTATAGTTTGCAAGCAATCTGAAACTGTTCTACGAACACTCGCGGTGTCCTGCAATATTCGTAAATAAACTAAATGGGTGTGTCCTGAGGACGCTGTCTGTATTGTTCGCTGGCAAGTTGAAATTGTTCTAATAACACATCATGTGTCCTGGGATGTTTGTAAATAAACAAAATGGGGGTGTCATAAGTACGCTATATCTGTCCATACTGTTCGTAGGCAAGTTGAAATTGTTCTAAGAACACATCAAGTGTCCTGAGATGTTCGTAAATAAACAAAATGGGAGTGTTTTGAGGACGCTAGCCCTGTCCGAATTGTTCTCAAGCAAGCTGAAACTGTCCTAAGAACACACGCGGTGTCCCGAAATGTTCGAAAATAAACAAAATGGGTGTGTCCTGAGGATGGTATGGCTGTCCGTTTTGGGTATTATAATATACTTACTGTTTGGTTTAGTAACTGGAGTACGTGTATTTCTTGTTCATTTATGTGATAAAAGAAAAGATCATGTTAGTATTGGTATTTTGTAATGACTTATAACATTGAATAATCAACATTTTTTTTTAACCCTCATATTTAGTAGATTACAAACCAGTATACTGTGCAATTTGCTCAGTTTCTGTGTTTGTTGCTAAAATCATTGGGTCTGTGGGAGAAAAAAAAATCCATGTTGGATAAAAAAACCCTTTTTTTGTTATGCTACAGTCTGTTTGTTTGTTTTCAGTGTTCACATGTTGTTTCTGGCTAATGCTCTACATATTGGCTTGTTGCAGATTTTTGGAGCAGTTAGATACCTGTTGACATATTGTAACTGTGTATTTTTTGTTATAATGAAGTGGTATTGATTTATCTGTTTGGATATTGTAAAAGTTTGGGACAGTTAGATACCAGTTGGCATATTCTAACTGTCTTTCTTTTGTTATAATGTAGTGGTATTGATTTATCTGTTTGGTTATTGAAAATCTTGGGGCAGTTAGATACCAGTTGGCGTCTTATAACTGTTTATTGTTTGATATAATTTAGTAGTATTCATTTATCTGTTTAGTTGTTGTTGAATCTTGGGGCAGTTAGATACATGTTGGCATATTCTAACAGTCTATTTTTTGTTTTAATGAAGTGGTATTCATTTATCTGTTTAGTTGTTGTAGAATCTTGGGGCAGTTAGATACCTGTTGGCATATTCTAACTGTTTATAGTTTTTTATAATGAAGTGGTATTGATTTATCTGTTTGGTTATTGTAAAATCTTGGGGCAGTTAGATACCAGTTGGCGTATTCTAACTATCTATTTTTTATATAATTTAGTACTATTCATTTATCTGTTTAGTTGTTGTAGAATCTTGGGGCAGTTATATAGCTGTTGGCATATTGTTACAGTTTATAGTTTTTTAATAGAAGTTTAGTTAATGTTTAAGTACAGTTTAGTTAATACATTTTGGTTTTAAGAAGATTAAATAAGCGTTTGTGAAGATTTGCAGGTAATCTCTGCTTTAGAGTAATGGTACTATCATTACATTCGAACCATCCACATTTCTTTTTATATATGCAGTATAGTGACCTGCATTGGTTGTGGCTCCTGTGTGGTAGATTAGACCTATTGTTGTGAAGGTTTTATTGCCAAGTGATACTTGACCATGTGTGAATCCAGTCAGCTTGCAGTTGTTTTTGCTACCATCTGCATTGTAAAGTAGAAGCATTAGTATTACGTATTTACTATGTGTTTGTATTAGTACGGTGGAGCGATTATCCAAATTGCAGGTAGTATATAATGTACCATGGTTTGCATTTTGTACAAGTTGCTGAAATGGAACGGATTCACAATTAGGTATTGATACATACACAAAGCACTCATTGGGGATTTGTTCTTGTGTCACATTGCTGCAGAGAGTGCATGTATGTTTCCACATGTCTGAAATCTGGAAGATTTCATTTATATGTATGTTTTTGTTTTCCAGTACTTGTAGTATGTACATTAGAAATTCTTGTGGATCTTCCTGTGAGTTTATAGTGAATTTCACCATTCCAGCACAGTAGTCCAATTGTTGTCTTATTCCACCAACACTATACGTGTTGTCAGGATTGTTTGTTGCATTTCTATGAAGTACTAACATTTGAAAACACAATTGGTCTGTACTGTATAAGTAAATGTTGTCAACAATTGGTGGTCATTGAAATAGAATATTCATTGCTAAATTTGCGTAGCAACTTACACCAATTACATTTGAAAGTTTACATGGACCAGGTAGTTCTGTATCTGAGTGCTTTTTTTTTAGTTTGTCTTCCTTTTTTGAAGAAGTACCTGGTTTACTTTCCCTAATAGTTTCTTTTTTGTTTGTGGTACTTGATGAAGTATTTGTTTTTTTAATTCTCTTTGGAGGATTTGCAGTTACATCCTGTTGCATTTCTGTTTGATTTAGTTTTCTTTTAGAACATTTTACTTTTTGTGGAACAGGATATGTTTTTAGATGGGGTGTATAGTGAACAAAGTATATTGTATTCTAAAATGTAAGGAATATCAGCCTTTACTTTCCTTGTATCAAAGTTGATTATAAATAGGCCATCAAGTGTACGTAACCGTGATAGTGCTACGTAGCTCATGCTTTCTTTAAAGACTGTGTTACCAATGTCTATCAATGCTTTGTCTAGTGTAAGACCTTGTGATTTATGAATGGTGACTGTGTATGCAAGAGTTAGAGAAAATTGTTCTCTGCGTACATACATGTCTTTGAAGAGAAGGAATCGAGCTGTTGAGCGTCCTATCCTTTTCAATTCTGAAAGTTTGTCATAAAGAATATTGACAAACTGAATGTTGTTGTCACGTGGGTATGTTTGAAAGCCAACAACTGTACCCAGTGCTCCATTAACTAGTCCTGATCCACGTCAAGGTTACGTTTAAGCATTACTCTGCAATTTAAAGATAATTTTAATATTTTTTTCAATCCAGCTGTGTTGGAGATTGAATTTTTTTTAGTCTCATTGTGGCTTGTTCACACATGGGTAGAGTCATACCATGTATCTCTAGTTTGTCTGTGGTGCTAATTTCAATTATTGGTTGCATTTCTTTTTTTAACATTGTTTCATTGAATTTGAAACAGCTTGCAAGAGTTGGCATTAAGGCCATACAATTGACATTTTTGTGGGCTAATTGTTCCATAACATCCGTAGCACATGCATTATTGCCATAAAGTGCATGAATGTACCGGGTTTTCAATATTGCTTGTGCTTCTTGAGATAGTATACCAACTCTAATACTTTTTAAGATGTTGGCATAAGTGGTATATGCAGATTGGTGCATGTTTTCTGTTAATTCTCTGTATTGGAAACGTTGCCAAAGGTTGACGTTTCCAATGTTGCCAACAGTTTTACGGCAGAGTTTGTGTCCGAAGGTTTTAAAAATAGGCTCACCTTTCACTGGTGTCAATTGAAGAAGATCTCCGAAAACAATAATGTGTTTTCCTCCAAAGAGCTCTTCGTAGTTTGTTTTGAGTACTTCTTGTAATCTGAGGTGAATCAAATCCAACATTAGGTTAGAGACCATGCTCACTTCATCTATTAGTAGCATTTGCATTTGTTTTAATACTCTGTGTCGTTCCATTGCAGCTTCTGTAGAAAGTTTGTAATAGTCTGATTTATTTTGGTGTTCTACTGGCAGTAGTAGTAATCGGTGTAAAGTGACACCACCTATGTTGTAGGCAGCTAAACCTGTGGGGGCAGTAACAAGAGCTGACAGTTTGTTGTTTGTCAATTGTTGAAGGAATTTACTGATGATTTTGATTTAGAATGTTTTGCCATAACCAGCTTCACCACTGACGTACAGTAGTATAGGTTTGCAATTTTGGCAGGTGCATTCTTTGTTTTCATGTTGTACACCATGTGCAATTTCTTTTGTTACTTCTTGAAAAATGCTACATTGCTCATTGTTTAGTTGTGATTGTAGTATAGTTAAGTCTTCTTTATCTTCATACTGACAAATGGTGTTTTCTACTTCCGTCATAGCTAATTCTGCCTCATTTGTTATTAGTGGCTCTCCCAGTGGTTCTTGGCTTCCTGTTACAGAAGGTTGACTACTGTCAGGAGTGTCGTTATCTAGTTGGGCCTGGAGTTCTTCTTTGTGTTGCTGTTCATTGTGCAACATTGTTTTGTACTGTGTAAAGTTTACATCGGTTATAGTGCTTTCATTTGCTTTGAAAGCGTCTTCATAGGAGTCATAGTTATCTAGTATGTCTTCTTCTTTTCTCCATGGTTTAAAGAGTTCTAGCAGGGACATGTAATATAGTTCTTTATGTTGAGGAGTCTTTAATGACAATTTGATATGATTAATTAAATTTGGTTTGGTGGGTTTTACGAAGCTGCTTCACAATTTGACACTCTGTATTTACCTTTTTTATCATCAGGTTTATGTTATTTTTGTATGTGAAGTTTTGGGCTATGTGGTATAGACACATGGTTTCCAAAATAGTACTTCTGTTTGGGTAGTATGTGTCTAGTAAATTGTTTTTTAAAATGTCTTGGCTGTTGGGATCATGTTTGGCTATTGTTTCTCTATTGTCGTATGATTTTAGAACTCTTTTTCTAGATTTAGCAGGACCAAGACTTAGCCATACTATATTTTCAGATTTTCCATATACATCAGTACCGGGTTAAACAATCTGCATCTTAATAGCAGCCACATCCTCTATGAGAGAGCATTTTTATGCCTAAGCTGTACAATTTCTGAGACAGTGATTTGTCCGATAACAGGTCATCCCAGAGGTCTTGAAGCTCTGTTTTTTCTGCTTTGGTTAAGTAGGCTGTAACTTATCGTGCAACTGAGTGGAATTGTCTGCAATGTACTGCACATCTATGTTTGCTTTCCATAAGAGGGAATGATTGCATTGTAATCATTGATATATTTTGCTTCTTCTGTTCTTTTTATGTAATATGTGTTCTTAGGTGATTTACCTTTAATACTATGGGGGTCATTACGACCCAGGCGCTAATTGCGCCAACATTACCACCATTACACCATGGTGGATGGCGGATTTACCGCCCCATTCCAAGGTGAGTGGGGCGGTAAATCCCCATTTCCCATTTTCCATTCCCCATTCCCATTTTTGCCCCATAGGGCATAATGGGAGTGGGGAAGGCGCTAATTACGCCACCGTAAATTACGGTGGCGTAATTAGCATCATGGCAGGTTAGCGCCATGGATTTTAACGGCTGCTAAAAGCAGCCGTTAAAATCAGAATAGGCGTTAAGGGTTAACGGCAGCGTTAACCCTTAACGCCTGGGTCGTAATGAGACCCTATGTCTAACTGAAGACATGAAGTTGTTCATTTCACCTGTTTCTGTAACTGGTCAAGGGAAACTAAAGTGGCATTTGGTGTAGTATTTACCTTTGTTTTTGTATTTGCAACGACAATATTTCCCACATTTGTGTCTTTGAAATTGTACAATTTGTGCATGAAGATCACTATTTGTTGCTTCTGATGGAATTTCACAAGTGACATATTTTTCGATAAAGTGTAAAACATGAACAAGACTTAGCCATACTATATTTTCAGATTTTCCATACAAAGCAGTACCAGTTAAACGATCTGCTGCTTCCTAGGAGCCCAATTCTCTATGGGAGAACATTTTTATGCCCAAGCTGTATAATTTCTGAGACAGTGTTTTGTCTGATGACAGGTCATTCCAGAGGTCTTGGAGCTCTGTTTTTTCTGCTTTGGTTAAGTATGCTGTAACATATCGTGCAACTGCAGTGGAATTGTCTGCAATATACTGCACATCTATGTTTGCATTCCATAAGTGGACAATGATTGCATTGTAATCATTGATATATTTTTCTTCTTCTGTTCTTTTTATGTAATATGTATTTTTAGATGATTTACCTTTAACACTATGTCTAACTGAAGACATGAAGTTGTTTACTTGACCTGTTTTTGTAACCGGTCTAGGGAAACCAAAGCGGCATTTGGTGTAGTATTTCCCTTTGTTTTTGTATTTGCGACGACAATATTTGCCACATTTGTGTTTTTGAAATTGTATAATTTGTGCAGGAAGGTCACTATTTGTTGCTTCTGATGGAATTTCACAAGTGACATATTGTTCAATAAATTGTAACAAAGTGGCGTCATTGTCTTGACCAAATTTAGGAGCATCTTTAATCCATAAAAGCATGTGGATATGTGGTGCTCCTCTGGCTTGGTATTCTTTTCTCCAGAAGAAGTGTTGCACTTCTCCAAGGGGAGGAACAGTTTTATTACAAATAAAGTATAGCATAGCAATGAAGCGATGGTGAAAATATCTTGAAACATTAACAGGATCTAGAGAACAAAGTTCTCCAGGTTATAGTATATCTATGTTTGTTTTGTTTTTGTTTGATATGCGTAGGAAATCATGTAAATCTTCTGATGCATATTCTGCACAACTTAATGTAACAAACCAAGTGTTGGGCCAAGGTTTCTTATCATACAACGTATATCTCCATGACGTTGAAACCATTACTCTTTAGTACCACACATGTTTGCTAATAGATTTGTAATACTTGATTGTAAAACCTCATCTTTTTGTTGCACTTTTTGTAATAATTGTGTAGCTGACATATTTTGAAAGTGAGATCCTTATTTTAATGTGTGTGCAACTCCGTAACATAAAGTTGTTAGTTCACTTTCAAAGAGTAGGTGGAATATGTATTCCACATTTTGTCTAAATCTGGGATCTTCAGAATACATCCTTAACGAGCGGTATTCTGATGCTGTCATTTGAATAGGTCTATCATCGTATCTTCCTCCTTTGCCAGTAGGAAAGAGTAGAGGAAAAGCACCTGGTTCTATACTTTTTTCCCATATGCTGATTGGTGATCCTTTTGTTTGTCGCATTTGGTACGTTTCTAGTGCATCTTCTACAGTGTCATTAGAGTGCAATGGCTGAATTGTATATTGTTCTAAGGTATTTGGATACTGTAGCAAGATCTATAAGCTCAAATTGACCAGCTTCTGGTGACTCTTGAATTATTTCAGTGGTTTCCTTCAAGTTTTCTTCAATATTAATTTCTTTGTAGTATTCATTAATGTCTTTTAGATATTTCAAGGCTTGTCTAACTTTATGTAAATCTACCAGTTGTTGCCAAATTATTTTGTCTTTTGTATGTACACCATTTACTAAGATAATTAAAGATTGCTCCATTGGACATTGCACTCCCACGGTGTGCACATTTTGTTTTAGATCTAATGGTAAATACATGACTTTTCCACGAATACCTTTCACTAATTCAGAGGGAGATAATTTTGCTGTTTTTGGTTGAAGGCATATTATTGCTTGAAAGTGGTGCACTGTTTGAATTATGATGCTCTCATATAAATTGAGTTGTTGTAGGGGTTTTGGTAGTGGAAATAATTCCAAATTATTTGTAATAGCACGTGAAGGAGTTTGGTTGTCGTCAAGTTTTGTAGCGCAGTAACTGCAAAGTATTAAGGGGTCAGTTATTTCGTATTTGTTTTCTGCGATAAGGTAGAGAGCTAATTCAAACCATTTAGAATCTTCATTGTCTTCTATTTTGTATGTTAGGTAGTTTTTGTGTTACTTTTATAAAAAGTTCTGCGGCAACATACACACACATGGTTTGGTACTTCAGCAGATCTACTTTTAATTTTCTTTTTTGTATGTGTGTAGTAGAAGGTTGCCATGCATAGAATTGTTGCTAATTTGTTTTAAAGCTATTTCATTCTGTAAGTGGCTTTCACTTCCAAAATATTTTTTCTGGATATAGTCGATTTCATCAAGTAAGTCTTTTGTTGTACCATGTAGAAGAATGTTATGTAAATTGGCTAGTGCTGAAACAGGACTTTTAGCCTAGTACAGTTTATAGACTAGATTTCTTATAGTTGAATGATGTGTTGATATCATTTTGATATAATGGAAGGTGGTTTTGCAATTAGTTCCAGAAATGCAGGCCAATGAATGTCCCTATAGTCCTGTGTACTTGCGCACTGGACAGGTATCCATATTTTGCAGTAGTTTAATTTTGATTTTGTCTTTGCCTTTCACATATTGATTGAGGAATTGGTGTAAAGACTTGAAAGATTTTTTGGGAATGTTACACATTGACGTGCATGGCCATTTGAATACTAGACATTCTTATTCAGTTGAATGGAGAGGTAATTGTACATTTTCTGGTGATATTTTTGTAAGCAGTATTTCTTTTTCCATTATGGTATTACTAACTTTTTCATAACCTCGTCCACTGCTATGTATGACAATTGTATTTGTTTGCTTTTGTTTGTATGCTTCTTCATTAAAATATGGTTCTGTGCTTGTAGTGTGACTCCCCTCACCTCCACAGATATTTCAGAATTTATTTCTGTTGACATTTCTTTTATTGAGAAGTCTTTTTTGTATTTTAGTCATTAGTTTTGTTAGTGGTTTCATTTTGTTAAACACTAAAATAAATAACTTCCTTTTGAGAAGGATTGCACTGCCTATCAAAGCTTCTAAGATTAATTTCCTACGATAGGTTTTAAGGGTTGTGCCTGATTTCTCTCCTGTTATTATAAGATTTTGCAGGACTCTGTGACGGAACATTTTTGCTAAAATACTTTTTTTGGTATGCTTACTTAGCACTATATCAAGATTTATAGGAGCAGTTTTATCAGTAGTGGTAGCTGAATTTTTGTTAACTGTTTTCTGTTTTGTTTTACATTTTCATAGAGGAGGCAACGTTTCTGTACTTGAAGCTTGTTTTGCTTCTCTAAATTACTGTATTAGCTGTTCTGTATTAGCTGTTTTGTTAGAACTTTTTTTACAAATTCTGCTAGAGATGGATGCTTATTTTGGACACTTCTATTTTCATTTGCTCTACTTCTGCGTTGCTTTCTACGGACTTGATTTTTGGTAGGCATTATTTAGGGTCTGTTGACAAAAATAAAGAAGGTATGGGTTGGGGTGTTTTGCAATGTATGTCTGCTGTGTGCATGAGTGTCTGAGTATGATGATGAAGATGTATGTGATGGTTTGTGATTGTGCACTGGGCAACTACAAATAGTTGGGATGGGTATTCTTGAATTTATGTGCTACTAAACTGGGGTTCAGATGACAGTAGAAAGTAAGCTAGTGGTGTGGAGAAGTACACATAGTAAATCTAATGGTATACAATTAAAACAGTTGTTTGTTCAATAATATCAAAATTCTAGGGGCTGAGTTGGGTCATTTGTGCGCCGAAAAATGGGAATTTGTGCACCATTCTGCCTGTAAATCTCTGTTTAAGAAATGGGGATTTGTGGACAGAATGGTGCACAATCTCTATTTTTAGGCACAGAAATAGCATGAATTAACCTTACAGTGTGTTTGAGTAATAGTACAAATATTATGGTGGTATCTAATTTACTTTTTTCTGGAATGAGCAGGTTTCTTCTTAGGTGTTCTTTGTACTTCAAATTCGCTGCTTCTTTTAAGGAGAGTGGTCTTCACTGCAATTGTAAAGGAAACAAATTAGTAATGTTGTTTGTATATAGCACTGATTTTAATTTAGACATTGATTTTTATGTTTTTGTACAAGTATTGTTGTTTGATATTTGAACATAGTGTGTGCATGCAATTGTGTTTGAGTATGTTAACTCTTTACATTGTACTTAAAATATGTTAGTTCAACATGTTTTGCAAATGTGTGTGTAAAAAGAAATTAAATAGCAGATAGATTTGGAAGTGACAGTTGATTATAGGAGAAGGGAAAAATGACAGTAAGTTCATTTAATAGGTTATACAAGCTAAAAGTCAGTTAATTTGTTTATATGAATTTATAAGAATTGTACATGTACTATACGGAAAATATGTATACCTGTAGTTTGTGTTCATGCATATGGATATGCATGCAGCTGCAATTAGAAATCTTGGAGACTTGTACAGTAATTCTTGTAGAAGGTGCTTTCCAATGATATGATACTTGTACACAGAGAGATTAACAGTACATTTGAAGTGCTGATCTATGATGATGCAGTTAGATGTAGAGTTCTTGGATGTGATTTGTGGATGGTTGTGTGATTGCTTAGCTATATCCAATGAAGGAATGGCACAGAAAGTGAAATGGAAATAATAGAAGGACTGTCCATGTTACTATATGTCCGCGGACATGGCGGTTGTCCGCAGACTTCGCGTGTTACATCCAGGGATTTTGGGGTGGGGAGGCATGCAAATGAGAATGAGCAGAGCAATGGGTTGGTCAGTAAAGTTTAGTGGGTGTGTTATGCCAGGAGAGAGTTATTCAGATACTCTTTTTGCTGAGAGAAGGACAGATAGCTATGGCTGTGTGTTTCAGAAAACCGATTGTTTGGATTTTGGGAGACTCGTGGATACATTGGTTGAAGGTGCATGCAGAAAGCTGTGGAGTAGCTGTAGATCTTGGATTCCCACATGTGGAAGTGCACTGGCATGGAGTACGTGGAATGAAGTGGTTGGACTTGCTACTCTCTGTGCTACTTTGGAGACAGAGCAACATACAGACATAATTGTAATTCATTGTGGAGGGAACAGTTTAGGACATGTATCTGGAATTTCTTTGCAATTTGCAATGCAAGAAGGACTTGGGGAGGTCATGGACATGTTTCCAAATTCTCAAGTAATTTTTTCACGGATTGCGCAGAGACAAATGTGGCTTCGTTCTTCTTTATTTGGTCCACAAATGGAGAAAGCAAGGCGCAATGTCAATAAGGCTGTTTGTGCCTTTCTAAGAGATTTTGGCAAATCCTCTTTTCAGAATGAAAATATTATGTTTCATAGCACATACATTTTTCACAGAGATGGATTCCATCTTATTTATGCTGGCAATCAGATTTTTCTGAGAAATGTAAAAAAATGCATTGCCACCTTTTTTGGAATTACAGCATCCGTTTTGTAGTAGATGTTGAGCATTTCAAATTTTTCAAACACAAACAAACACCACCAAAAGGCTCTTTTCAGAGCCACCACTTCCTCCCAAACAAAACTGCAATGGTTATGATAGGGCAGCACCCCAAAATTTTAGATGTTCGCGGACTGTCCATGGAGTTCTAAAAAATACACAAGGCCCTGCTTCATTTATTTTCACTTCTATTTTTAAACTGTGAAAGCTGGCTCTGAAAAGAGCCCTTTTTTTATTTTTGTTGTTTTATATTTTTTTGTTTTTTTATACACGACACACTAGGAGAGGAGGGAAAAGGAGGGTAAGAGGGGGACACCAACCACGGGGATAAGAAAGTGCGGGTGGAGAGAGGAAGATGTAGAGTGGGTTTTACTTGGGTAGTGAGCAGATCTTCTCGTGCTCTGAGACCAGAGTCTCAAAATCACTTTGAAGTCTCTCCCCCCTGCAGAGTACTGCGTCGCAGTACATACGCACAACTGTGACCCTCGAAAGGTAAGGGTCATCAGCATTGCGTATGGCCTGCGAGGCAGCTTGAGGAATACGCTGTCCCACAGGAGTGTTCCTTGTGGTGACAGGATCAGAAACGGAGGATGTAGTAGAGGAAGTCAACCTACTACGCTCCTCGCAAGGTACAACCTTGCGAATGGCCCCAGTGAGGAATGACCTTAGGTGTCGCTTCATAGTAGTTGTCCCAAAGCTGTATGAACCAAGCCTCCCGCGACTGAGTACCATTTTGCACTCGTTGCAGGTGACTTGGTTCGCACGCGCCTTAGGTACATTACTACGAACGGTAAATAACCACCACACCCAAGACTCACGCCGAGATTTGTGATGTGATCTTTGATGTCCTGGGTGTTAGTCTTAGCAGTGCACGGTGGTGGCGCAAGTTATGGTTGCTTAGCTTACCATAACTGGTGAATTTCAGTTTTTTTTGGTTTTACTTGGAACCATAACGTCCCTTTAACCCTTTAACTGCCATGGGTATTTCCCCCCAGTGCCAGAGCCTTTTTTGGTGATTTCGGTATGTGGCCATTCAATGGCTTGTAACTTTTTTGTTACATGAGGTATCTCGGCCAAATTTGGCTCCTTTTTTTCTCTCATGTAGGCGGTTGTAACCCTACCCAGGAATCCTAGGTTACTGTAGGGGTGTGAGAGAAAATAAGCAAAAAGGGCAAACATTTTGGGTTTTTTAAAAAAATGCCAATAAAATGATGTACAAAGAAGCCTGTGGTTTATTCCATATAAGAACTAGGAACAAATGGTTTGCTGTGCTGAGGAGTTCCCCAATTTCCTGCCTTTCAAGAACAGGTTGAGTGGAAACGAAAAAAAAAATATTTTGATTTGGCTATCAACCGTTTTGTGAGAGGTAGGTGATTTTGGCCATTTTTGCCAATTGGACATGCATGGAAGGAATGGAAGAAAAGGGTAGGAAAGCCGAATTGGAGGACAGAAAGGCATATATTTCTGAAAAGTAGACAGAATTCCAAGTTTAGGAAGGGGTGACTTGCGTAGGTCAGGCAGCAACTAGGTAGGGGAAACTGCCATAGATTGGGGGAAAAGCAGGCAAATGACTGAAAAAAAAAGGTATGTGTTGGACATGGTTGGCTTGTTACAGCAATGGCTTCTATGAATTTTGAGAAACACAATGCTCTGCTACATTCCCCCGACTCTTGCAGCTAGGAGAGCACACATTTTTTGTAGTGTTTTACAAAACAAGCAATACCACAAGCCAAACACTGAGCCATGGTACACAGGAGTTTTACGCTCACGGCCTGAACAGACGCACTTAGCATGTGTAATTCGGAAAAATCAATGTGGTGAGGAACGGCAAGCATACATTTTTTGAAAGAGCACAGGCAGACCTTTTTAAGGGTAGGTGACTTGTGCAGGTTTCAAAAGAGCATGGTGCCTAAAGCAGCAACTAAATGTAGGTCACATTTGGGAAATGAAAGGATTGTGTGACAAAGGGCACCAGCAAATGGTTCAAAACGTTATGAAAACCACACAAACACAACACATGGCCTACCGTCCCACGTTCCCACAGGTATCCCGATGAAAACGGTACCTCACATGTGTGGGTGCACCTACCTGGCCTCCAAGGGGAAAGCCTAAAACACAAGTAACCCCAAGTCTGTTTTCAGACCGGAATTTGAGACGCTCTGCCGACCGGCACAACATACAGATATGGGCCTCGGGTGTCCAATCCACCAAGGAAAACAGGGAACCCCATGCATTTCTGAAAAGAGGACACCCATGGGAATCCGCAGAGGTATGATATGCCCAAATCGCCCCAGAATGTATTACCCAGACACCCCCGCAAATTCCGAAATGGGGGGAAAAAAACGTATTTTCCGCACATTTCGCTCGGCTCACCCATCGAAACACGCCCCCAACAACAAATGGCCTACCTTCCCGCGTCCGCACAAGTTTCCCGATGAGAACGGTACATCACATGTGTGGGTGCACATACCGGGGCGCAGAAAGAAAAGTGTAACCCACTGGTAACCCCAAGCCTTTCGCCACTGACCCTTTTGTTCATGTGGGCAACCTACAGATTTGGGTCTAGGGTGTCGAAGCCAGCAAGGAAAACAGGGAACCCCATGCATTTCCCAAAAGAGGAAATCCCTGGGAATCCAGAGAGGTCTGCCTAACACAAATTTCCCCAGTTTTTATTAGCCACAATCCCCGACAAAGTGTGATATTTGGTGGGGAAACAATACAATGTTCACTTTGTCTGGGGTTCTGGGTAATAAATTCTGGGCCGCTTCGCGCAAGTCAGACCTCTGTGCATTCCCACGGTGTCCTCTTTTGGGAAATGCATGGGGTTCCCCGTTTTCCTTGCTGGCTTCGACACCCTAAGCCCAAATCTGTAGGTTGCCCACATGAACAAATTGTGCTGTGGCGAAAGGCTTGGGGTTACCAGTGGGTTACCCTTTTCCTTTTGCGCCCCCGATAGGTGCACCCACACATGCAAGGTAGCTTTTTCGTCGGGACACCTGTGGGAACGCGCGAAGGTATGACATGTGCTGTTGGCGATGTGTTTCGGTGAGTGGACACAGGGAACTGTCTCTGAAATTGCCCAGAAATGCAGACAATTCTCTGACATTTCGCTCTGGCCACCCACCGAAACACACCGCCAACAACTCATGGCCTACCTCCCCGCGTCCCCACACGTGTCCCAATAAAAACGGTACCTCACATGTGTGGGTGCACCTACGGGGGGCACAAAAGTAAAAGGGTAACCCACTGGTAACCCCAAGCCTTTCGCCACTGACCATTTTGTTCATGTGGGCAACCTACAGATTTGGGCCTAGGGTGTCGAAGCCAGCAAGGTAAACAGGGAACCCCATGCATTTCCCAAAAGAGGACACCCGTGGGAATCCACAGAGGTCTGCCTTGCGCAAATTGCCCCAGTTTTTATTAGCCACAATCCCCGACAAAGTGTGATATTTGGTGGGGAAAAAACACAATGTTCACTTTGTCGGGGGTTCTGGGTAATAAATTCTAGGCCGCTTCGCGCAAGTCAGACCTCTGTGCATTCCCACGGGTGTCCTCTTTTGGGAAATGTATGGGGTTCCCTGTTTTCATTGTTGGCTTCGACACCCTAGGCCTAAATATGTAGGTTGCCCACATTAACAAAATGTGCTGTAGCGAAAGGCTTGGGGTTACAAGTGGGTTACCCTTTTCCGTTTGCACCCCCAGTAGGTGCACCCACAGATGTGAGGTACATTTTTTGTCGGGACACCTGTGGCAACGCGAGAAGGTATGACATCTGTTGTTGGCGACGTGTTTCGGTGAGTGGACACAGGGAAATGTCTCTGAAATTGGCTGGAAATGAAGAAAATTCTCAGACATTTCGCTCTGGCCACCCACCGAAACACACCGCCAACAACACATGGCCTACCTTCCCGCGTCCCCACACGTGTCCCGATGAAATGGTACCTCACATGTGTGGGGGCGCAAAAGGAAAAGGGTAACCCACTGGTAACCCCAAGCCTTTCGCCACGGACCATTTTGTTCATGTGGGAAACCTACAGATTTGGGCCTAGGGTGTCGAAGCCAGCAAGGAAAACAGGGAACCCCATGCATTTCCCAAAAGAGGACACCCGTGGGAATCCACAGAGGTCTGACTTGTGCGAAGCGGCCTAGAATGTATTACCCAGAACCCCATTATTTTTAAGAATACATCTCTGTATTCATTATTATTGTGTTCCATTTCAGTAAACCTCATTTATTTATACATTTTACTGTGGGTGTTGTTCATGCCTGTGTATAGTCCAAATATTTAATGACACAAGCAAGTTTCATGTAACGGTCTTATAAAATTAAAATAGATACTAATGTGCCAGGCCAACATTTTGAGGAAAACACATTTCTGAAAAACAAAACATTAACGAAAAACATGTTTGACCATTAAGTAACTACTCTGTGAAACAACACATATTTATGTATTATACTTACAGCCAATAAAATGGGTTTGTATATACAACATGCATACAAAGTCACACGATAAATACGTAAAACATTAAAACATTAAAAAAGGCAACATTTCTGCTTCACGTAATTTTACCTGCTACACTAATAAAATCCCTTGCGATAGATCTACTAAATTTCCATGCACACAGAGTACAATTTAACCATATGATATATAAAATTAACATCTTTGCCCTCTAACAACATGATCCACATCATTGTAACCTCATCACAATCTGTTTTCTTACAGTAGGCTTTCATGTGTGTATTCCTGCTGGCATTTATGCTAACTCAGTAACACATCGCATGTTCGCCAGAATCAATTATCATTTCGCCACAAAGTCGGCACAAGCGCTCTGACATTGGTATGCCCCCTTTTTTCCCTCTAATTCCAAGACCTGAGTTCTGTTACATTTAATCAAAAGGTACTGCCTAATTATAGCACTATTTGGAAAGGCATCAATGTATTTGGCACCTCACTTCGTTCCTGCAAATACTGAATAAATGGCTCACTATTAAACATTGATTCTAGATGTACAAAGTCAGCTTCGGACCGACAAACCTGAAGGTGTCACACTCACCAGTCCATGGAGATCTGTCATTCAGGTGGCCAGGACACGGCCATCGCTATTGGATCCAGTTCCTAGGGGTGGACCAGTGTGAAAGGATCACCTGGATGAGGGGTCTTCATCGAGTGGAAGTGGGATACTGACAGGCGAGACGCGGTACCCCTTTCCTTGTGACACTTTTTCCCCATCCAACCTGAAGCATATCTAGAAGCTCTACCCCCCACCGCCACCCCCTTTTGCAACACAAACACTTTCCGACACAATGACAAACAACAGACTTACACATGAGCCATTTACCTGACATGTCCCAACACAAGGATCAGCCATAGTGAGGCAATTGACAACAACTACACACACCTGATGGCCCTTTCCCTTCCCCACAGGGATAAAAGGCGGAGCACGATAGCACACTACAAGCAAGGCTGAATGCACGAGGAAGCAGCTATACCGGAAAGGCATTTCCAAAGGAGAAGAAAGATGGTGAGATCCGAATGGACAACAAGGAGGGAAGTGACATTGCTCTTTAAAACTCAGACCTGCAAAGTCTCCATAAAAGGAATTGTAAAACCGGGATATACAGCTGGTGTGCGACAGAGCAGAAGTTAATGGTGTACAGTGGCCTCCCGCACTGGTAGCCCAGACGGGGAGGCATGCTGGCTACTGAGGCACTGTCCTTTACTTCAGAGAAAAGAAACGCCAGGGAGTTCAACCCAGCTGTTGAGTCGGAGAGAGAGCTGATGATAAGCCAGGCTGTGTTTAGCTGAAGGTTGCAATCAGCAACATATTGTGAACGCAAGGACTTGTGAACAAAGGACTTGTTTGTGTTTAGACCTTTGGGAAGCCCAGTGAAGGGCCAGATGCAGAATGGTCATGTCGTGCAGGAGTGCACTTTCAAAGCACTCTGACTGGCCCCTTTTGTTGGAACTACAAGTACCAGGAGGCCCTAGGAGAGGCCAAAGTGAGGTGTCAGAGTGGTCCTACAAGGATCATGTCAAATCACTTGTACAAACGAAAGTCTCTGCCCTGTTGCCAAGAGAAAGCTAGATGAAGGGACTCCCACCCCCACTTTCTGACAAGATTGTGAATATTGTGAATAAGGCAAGTGTGAACCCTATAAGGGATGCATAAAGAAAGCTAGGAGAAGGGAAGACCAGCTTTCTGATGAGAGGTGTAAATAATGAACTCTGTTAGAAAATGATGAACTGTTTTCAAAATGGCTATGTGAACCCGACGGAGGGATGCCAAGGGGAAAGCTAAGAAGAGTGAATTCTGCATTGTTATAAGGCATGAGAAAGCTAGGGGAAGGGAAACTCCCTCTTTCTGATGCGATTGTGAACATTGCGTTAGAGCGGCTATGTGAACCCGACAGACGGATGCCAAGGGGAGAGCTAACAAGAGTGAATCCTGTGCTCTGATAAAGCAAGTTGAACATTGTGATGACAAGAGTAAACCTGGCCGAGGGATGTCCACAGTGAATGATTGCTGAACTGGCGATTGAAAGGCTGTAGTGAACCCGACAGAGGGAGGCCAACCCTGAGAAAAGGATCGAAGCCCGACAGAGGAGAATCCTAAGGCGAAAGGTAATTGCCCCACGTGAAAGATTTACAGAAGGAAATGTTTGTTTGTTTGAACACTTCAGGTCCTCTGAAGCAACAGACTTTGTTGAACATAGACTTGGCCACAGAAGCCCCTGATGTTTTCAAACTGAACTGTAACCGATTGCTAGCAAGGCCCAGGAGTGTGCTGTGCTCGGAAGTCCTGCCTTCTCCCGTGCTTGAAAACGTCAGGAAGGGAGACCCCAGCCATACCATCCTAAATTTTCATTTTTTTAACACTTCTTTCTTTTCTGGTGAACATTCCCCCCCACTATTTTTTGTAGCTTAGCGGTAAGGAATTGGAATAAGTTTTTTAGTACAGGCCGTTTTTATTTGACAATACGCAACTAGGACTGCCTTATTATAAGTTGATGGTCGTAGCTCGCTCCATTGTTAGATTTAGGTTTAGATTAGGCATTTTTCTCACCAATTCATACAATTTAATAAACAACCTTGAACTGTGATCACTTGTATATGTCTTTACTGTTGCCACCATGAGTTCCTTACAAGACCCATACAGGTGTGTTTTTTCTTCTACCCATCTTTTTAACCCATTACTTGTTGGTCTCTCAGTCTGGCATTCATATCCTACTTTCCAACTTTTATGTTTGGCCAACAAACTTCAAAGCGTGCCAAATCTCTTGTGATCGTGCAGTCTTCTATAGGCCTGAATCACCTCTACCAAAATATTGCCATTATCTAATGTTAATAGATTTTTCATAGATCAGGGTTAATTTGCTATTTATTACTGTGGATATCTTGAGATTAAATTGTAGGAGTACATATTCATTAGGAAGCGACTTTGGCATTCTAAGTAGTATGCACAGCATTTTACTTTCAAATTTGACTAGCTCTGCCATTAGATCTGTCCCCCATACTTCAAAACCATACAACAAGCAAGGTATACATTTAGTTGGATATAAAAGTATTATTGTTTTGATAGAACATCCACCCTGTCTACTGATAAACAGACTCAAGGATTGTGTTATTCACATACAATTGGCCTTATGTTTCTCCCACTGGGATATCCATTTGAGTTTGTTATCAATGAGCACACCTAGTCATTTGTAGCTGCCCACACTCCCAACTACTTTCTGATCGAGCCTCTAAACTAATTCTCGACTAATTTTGTTTGTTGTTTTCCCCCCTAAATGCACATATTTAGAGCACATGAAGGGAATAAAGCTGGGTAAAATGTCCAAAGAGTGAAAAGGCAAACATTTGTGAGAGTGGGACATAGAGCCAAACGTTACATTTTCTGTGAATACTGTTGGGACTTTTTTGTGGTTGCAATCCAGCCCTTCTGTGACTCCTAAAACATCTATAAGAGTTCACTCATTCTCCCACTGTTCCTCACAGCCTTCACGTTGCAGCATCCCAGACATATTCTATTTTAAGTACAATAGCAAGCACGATTTATGGATTCATTGGAAAAATCTGGCAAGACCTGGGTGATTTTGTGAATAATCAAACATGTTCTCCCTGGACTAGCAGGTATAACAGACTATGCCATACCAACTAATGATGCATCATAGTTTCCCGGGGTCAGGGGCACCTAAGAATGTTGTCTTTTGTCATGTCCTACAATTTTCAAATAAGGTTTGCATGTGTATTGTAAAATGATGTATAAAACATTTACAAAGTATTGTGAAAATATGTTTTCACCATGAGCACAGATCTAACATACATAAACAGGACAATGACATTTTCAAATGTCAGACTAACGTGCAATGTTCTGCTTTCTTCGAGGAAGATAATGAGTTTGGCAGCTTCACAGCTTTATCTGGTAGCACATCTTTGAAATAATCCAGTTGTTGATGAGACAAAACAAGCAAGTGTTTGTAATTTAACAAGCTTAAATAATAATAAAATGAGATAATATAGATAGAGGAGTAATGATTTAATTAGACCATCAATAGTGTTGATTTCAGAATGTTGCAAACATATTTCTTAACACGTGTTTTTCTGCGCAAAACAAACATGTGTTCCGCATGCAAATATTGTCATTAGTATTACAAAGGATATAGCTAGCCAGTTTGGGTTTAAATGTGTTCTTGGAAAAGAAATCAAATTGCATCAGATACAGGAAATCAATCTACCAGTTAGATATGATTCTAGCAGCTGAAAAATTATACACAGCCAATCAAATGGTTGGAAATGCGGGCAGAAACTGCAGGTGTCTGGCAACATTCTCTCTGCCTCCTTCAAGCCACCTCACCACCAGAATCCACATGACATCCTGCACCTCCCCACCCACTTCCCCCCACAAATGTTTCTGTTGCAGATGCTTCCTGCTTTTTCTGACGGACTGCCTCCCCTTCTGTGCCAGGTCGCCATAGAGAATAACAGCCCGATTCCTAGAGTGCTGCAAAGGCACTTTGCACAGAAAAAGTGCAATTTGCGGCACGCAACCTCATGTTGCCGATTTATGGATTGGACTTTGTGTGGGTCCTTCCCTACTTTGCGAGATGCTAAGCGCTTTGCGTGACACACTGTGCAAAGCGTGGGAAGGGCCAGTGCAAAGACACAAATGGCTGATCATGCATTTTTACCATTGCCTGCACGAAATGAGGAAGAACAAGGAATAATGCTGGTGTGTTGTGGGACATACCACGTAACAAAATAACACTCCCAGTCAAGCACAAACATAGCCCAATTCATGGATTACTAACTGCAACTTCCCAGAGCGAAACGGCACACGCTAACCTTGTGATCTCACTGCCGCGTGATACATGATGCAACATACAAAGTGCAAAGGGGATGTATATTAGCACGCAGTGCACACCATTTCAAAGTTGCACTGCTGTAGTGGCAGTGATCGTACATGTTCATGGAAGAAGGAGTAGGAGGAGGATGGTGAGGGACATGATTTTCCATCCTCCCACAATGCCTTTTGGGGTGCCAGATGACGAGGTGCATGCAAGGTACAGATTCCCACCCCATGTTATCATAGACCTTGTCAGGGAGTGGGAGGAAGAGCTTGCAACACCCACCATCTGCTCCCATGCACTAATACCCCTGGAGAAAGAGCGGAAAGCACTATATTGTTTTACTACAGGCTCATTCCAACACACCTCTGCCATTGTTGGGGGCATATCGCAGCCCACACAATCCCAGTGCTTACACAAGGAACAACACATGTGTCTAGGCACATATACAAGACATGCACACTGCAGCAAGGCAAAGAGTGTGCCAGGAGTTGTATGCCAGAGCACACTTCCCCCTTTATTGGGAGCTATTGATGGCATGCATGTTGCGCTACTTCACCCCGAGTGACCAAGCACATGTACTGCAACCACAAGCATTGGAATTCAATCAATGTACAGGTAATCTGAGATTCAATGCAAGGGCGCCATCATGTATGTGAATGCCATTTTCCCTGGAAGCAGACATGATAGCTTGCTTTACTGCAGGTCACCATTACACCGGGCCCTGGCATTGGGAACCTTTGCTATCATGCTCATGAAAGCAGTTACATGACACACAGAATAACAGACAATGTCAATCAATGCTAACAACAACCATTTCCACACTTGCAGGGGACAATGCCAACCTGCTCTCCCCATTCACGAATCTTGCCACCCGAGCTGAGGTAAGGTATAATGCAGCACACATAGCTACCAGAGGCATAGTGGAGTGCAAGATCATCATGATGGCATCTTGTGTCCTGCACAATGTTGCCACATGGCGTGGCATGCCAGTAGAGCTGCAGGAAGGACATAGCCCTCAGCCACAGAATCTACCCATCCCCTTGGCAGGTTAAATGCAGAGGGACAGGATGCACAAAAGCAACTTGTGCAAACTTAGTTCACATGAATAGAAGCCCATGTGGAGCACACAGAGTGAAGCCACATCGCTGGTGCCATTCAATGATGAAACAGGGCTAATAAACCTTGCCCATAACAGCACCCTGAGAATGTTTGTGTGGGAGAGGCAAACTGTTTGTGAGCCCATGGCTTTTAAATCAATTGCACAAACCACTGACACATTCATAGCAAGTGGAAACATCAGTATCCCTGTTGCTCACACAAAACCAGTCAACATAATTAATGAAACCTGTAATCACTTCCACATGCTCACTGCCAACAATTGTGCACACATACACCCAACAACCCACAGGAGAACACAAACAGAAAAACATAGCATATAATGTAAGGAGGAACAAACACTTGCAAGGACTGCTCTGGCCACCCTAGGGACACCTCTCACCTCAATATACAGGTGGAGTGGCTACTCCATTCCCTACCAACAATGCAGCTGATAAAAAATATCTACCTAGAAATAGTCATACAGACTGAGAAAAGTGCAAGTTCAGTTCAAGAATGATGCTCATCTCACTTCAACTATTTTGCCTTGAGAATCTGCTCCAGCTGTCCCCATGCATTCAGCAATGTAGGTCTTCAAACAAACTTGCACTGCTGTGGCGTGGCATGCAGGCATTCAGCATCCCTGTGTTCTTGCATAGCAACAACCATCTCTGCCAGCAGAATGCCTCAGAAGAAAGGAAAACACAAGGTCAGAGCAGGCAACACATCCCTGCACCAAATGAAACTCTACCATGGGCCCCCCTGAGTGCTATCCAACAGCTGCAAGTAATGAATCTCCATGTCTACCTGCTCATGACCTGCTCATTTCTGGCCAACACACTGAAAAACACTATTCATAGTGACAGCATCACCAGCGACAACACCACCACTGTGTGCCACCCTGAGCATCAAGCAACAGCTGCAAACAATGACTCACCATCCTCCCATCTTCATTTCTCCCCCGCACCCATGCAGCTTGATCTGCTCAACTCAGGCCAATGCACTGAAAAACACCCCACACAGTGACAGCATCACTGCTCACAACACCACCACTGTGTGCCGCCCTGAGTGGCATGCAACAACTGCGAGCAATGACTTGCCAGTGTCCCATCTGCATGTCTACCTCTGCACCCGTGTAGCTGGACCTGCCACCATCACACCAAAACAGATAAATACACCCCACACAGTGAACACATCCCTGCTGCCAATTTCACCATACTCTATGCTCCCCTGAGTGCAATGAACAAACCTACACAAAGTACACATCTGACTCCCATCAACAGCATTTCACCCTAAATCACCTTCTCAGCTGGCACAGACACGCAATGCGTGAAAGTAAACCAACTGGACAGCCTTCAGGTGTCCATATGGAACAAGGTAACTTGACAGCTGTGGTCTACCCAGTGGCACCAAAGGGTGGGTTATCACACCTGGCCATCCGGGGACCTGCCTTCAATGCCTTTGAGTTTTGCCCTCCAGAGTGGGCTGTGTCCTCTGTGAAGAACTCTGCAGAGTAACGCTGCTGAAACACTGTATCAGGAGCAGGTACACAATGGCTGGTTTAGCACCCCTGGATGGCCAGCGCACTGGATTGGACACCTATGCGCCATGCCATCTGGAAAGACCTGGGCATGACCTGTCAATCCTCCTTGCCTGCTTTCCTAGGCATCATTGCAGAATAAAATAAGTACTGTGTCAATGAATCCTGCTTTCAACTCTGAAACTTGACAACCATGGTATACCAAGCACTGCCCTCTGCATGCCTGGGATGTATCCCTGGCCCTGCAAAGCCTCAATGTGTTTAGCAGCTGCCTGCCCTGCCAAGGTACCCACAGCTACTGCTCTGCACCTTAAACCACCTGGGTGTTCACTCCTGGGGCCACACAGATGGGGCACTTCTGTTCCAGGGTCAGGTGCTGTGCCAGTTCATTGGAAGAGCTATCTTGTGTCCTGGCCTGAGCTCCATGATGGTTGGGTGTGCCATCGCCTCCCCATAGAACCTGCCTCGAATGTGGGTCGTCCGTTTGCCTGGTCATCAGCGACCTGGGGCTCCTTCTGGGTTCCTTGTGCCTCTCTGGAGGGAAATCCACAAATGCACCCAGAAGGTCCTGCTGTCCCTTGACCAGGGGTCAACATTGACCTTCCTTTACAGGACCATTGGAATGCATTGCACTTCCAGATGACTGGCCTCCTTTGGAAGTCCAGATGGCTGACAATTGAAAAATCCAATTTCAATGTGCTCCAGAAGGAGGCCGGACGCTCATGGTCAGAACTCCCCCTCTGCACCCAGGGTACACATGATACAAGAAAGTTCAATCAACTTCCTCTGGATTACTGTACACAGTGTGCCATGGAACTATCTGTGCCCCACTTGGTTCTTGCTGCCCCATATCTTCCTTTGTGGTGAAAACACCATGCCGATGGAGGCTACCAGCCTAACACCATCCATATGGTGTACTCCGAACTGAAGGACTGGCCCTGCCTGATTGGTGCTGTGGCATTGGTTTCTGCACACCACATTCCCTGCACATGCCCCATGTGCTGTTACTGAGGGAATCCTGGTCAGTTACTTCAACCACGCTTAACGAGATAGTCACATTCCCCGTCTACTCTATATGTTCTGTGGCCATAGTGAGTGAGCGGAAACTCAAGTGGCTGTGCTTGATCTGGGCCCTGTTGTGGTGTTGCCCCAGCATGGCACCTCTTGCGTTGTCAAGTGTGTGCTGTCCTGATCTGCAACAAACACTACCTGGGGAATGCTTGCCTGAGGGATCTGGTTGTGAGGCCTGTGCTCCACATCCATCACATTCTGGCAGCTGTGGAACACCACAGACAGTCACATGGGGCACAACAAGCTGTCCTTGGGTAAGGGAATGTGTGTTGGGGGTTTCTGGCCACCACCGCCAGGTGCATACTGTGAGTTTGCCTCACCTCGCCCCATGAGGAGTGAAACTGTGAGGCCAGTTGTCCCTAAAAACAAGTAACTGGAATGGTTCATGGATCCAGTGACAGTGCTGATCTGGGTCTGAGCTTAGGGGGACAAAGGCAACAGGGACCCTGTGGCAGGGACAGTTGCACACAGGGAGGTGCCCTGGGACAGTTGATATCCAAGGTGAGATTGAAGTGATGATGATCAATGTGTTATACAGATCACATATACAAATTGCAGCTAGCTCCATCTTTTCATAGATGCTGTCATGATCCCAAGCATGACCCCCAAGACAAAGACATGGTGTGTGGACAGAGACTGGATACTAAGCGTTGCTGGCTGGCACAAGTGCAAGTTGCAGTCTGTTCACACCAACAACTGCCACCTCCAAAAGGGCCCACCGAGCAGGATGTCATTTAGGAACCAAGATGGCCCCTGGCAATCCTTATCCGATCTATCCTTGCTGGTCTAGTGGTGCTGGGTGCAGCCCAAGGCTATATAAGCCCTGCCTTGGGCCACACCCAGTGCTTAGCAATTCCTCCAGCTGAAGACTGCAGGCAGCGTAACGCTTGCTGTCCACGGCAGACTCCATGTATTACACTGCTTTTTTCTGCAACACTGTGCAGCACCGTCGCTTACCTGATCCAGCTCCAGAAGCCACTCTCATCAGAATACTTACTGTGGGAGTCTCCAGTTCCACAGAAGGGCTTCCTTCCAGCGCTGTGGTTCGTTTCACCTAGGAGATTGGAAAAAAACAAGAAACAACACTTGGTAAGCTAGTATCTGCATCTGG
The DNA here is from genome assembly GCF_040938575.1 of Ambystoma mexicanum. Taxonomy (NCBI): domain Eukaryota; kingdom Metazoa; phylum Chordata; class Amphibia; order Caudata; family Ambystomatidae; genus Ambystoma; species Ambystoma mexicanum. Next base: position 360,022,987 of record NC_090940.1, read on the forward strand.
AGCTTACCCAGCACGCCTCCCGCATTCCTGCTTACCTCCAAGCAAAGGACAGCAGCTCACGTCAGCTGATTCCAGTAACAGGGGTGTGCCTGTACACAAACCGAAAGCAACAAGCTCAATACAGCCTGAAAAGGAAAGGAAAACACGTTAGCAATGCGCAACAAAACAATCGGACATTAAACAAACTGCAAGCCAACATAAAAGGACACTTTACCAATGTGCATCACGCACCAGCAACGCTCCTAGGTCAGGACAATATTTGAGCAGAAGCAAGAGAGGACATTAATACTGCACGCATGGACATTACTGAATAATGCACACAGCAGAACACTTACTTTTTGGAATCCCGTGTGCCGCAGCTGGACTGGGCCTCCCCTCTCAGTGAAGTAACTGGGAGTCAGAAGTCAACCTGAAGTCCTGCCCATCACTTAAATACAAAGGTGAGCACATCCCCTGAATTGCCTACCAGTCAGCTTATCCTTGGGAAGGTTGGGGAGGTGGGGGAAGGCAGGAAACACAGTGGTTTACCATTTTTATTTAATATGCCCACCTGTAGACCCACTCAGAGGGCCCTGCACCAAATCACCACATCCAGGATCTCCAACCCACTCCCAACTGACCCGAATACTGGGCACTTAGTCTTTTCAGAAGAACAGTGGGAAGGGAGTGGTTTGGGTGAGCAGCATAGCACTGAGAGGCACACAGTTGGCGATCCGGAGCAGGCACTCTTGCAGGACACCAGAGGTAAGCGTTACAGATGTGTGAGTTGAGCAATTGACCAACAAGAGTCACAGAGAACCTACATCCATCCAGAGGTTGGCCAGAACCTGCTGGTGCAGGAAAATCTGGGGGAAGGCAGCACCAGCTGTCCTAACTGAATGGCGAGAAAGACACATGCCCTTTTCAGCATCCACACTTGATCGTCCAATAAGAACATTGTGTAACACAACAAACGTGTTCACGGTGCATTGACCTCTAGGTCTGCTTGATGGTCTCTGTGGGAACATCACGGGCATTCACATGGTGATAGTGGCCAGGGCTGGGAGAGGCATTTGTGTGCCTTGTGCAAGGCCTTGATGCCCCATCACAAGATACAGTGGAGCAACTGTAACATATGCATGTGGAACTGGACTCACCATGCTGCTGCCACTAGACTTGCCCCCCACTGATTCCCTGGTAAAGGATGGGAACTGAACACATTCCATTCACAGGAAATTGAAAGAATCCTGTGACATCGATTTAAAGTCACTACCTCCACAAATTGGGATTGGCAAATTAGCATGCCTGATGGCTTCCTTGGATGTGGTGGCTGTTTGTCAGGCTCACTCACTTGAACTGAAACTTGATTCATCCTTATTTGTGAGCATCATTGTAGGCACAGGAAGTTGACTTGCCAGACATCACTATGTATGTTTGCCGTCACAGGAAGGAACAAACTGACCAAGTGTAGCTACAGTCAATGAAGCGGCCATGATATGCCAAATTGTCCTAAATCTGTTTAATGCACGTATCCCAGAACGTCAGCATCCGCTGGCATTTATTTGCTGTACATCCACCATGGAAATCAACGTAAGTGAGACAGGCATCAAATGGGACATGACTAATTCAATGAGCCCTTTACATTGTCACTGTGCTAGCCATGTGTACAAGCATGTGTATGGCTCATTGAGATCATAATTAGTTATTCGCTCTTTCCCGGAGACCAGTCGAGATCAACCTGAGATCAATTGAGATGTATGTGACTGATAGAAGGTATTTAAAGTTTTGTAATGCCTGCAGTAAGAGACACATGTTAGAACATTTGACAGTTTCTGTGTAATAGCTTCTGTTCGATCATTTTGTTGGTCACTCATTAAACTGCAGCATAACAGTGCAAAAGTCATATATTTAAGCCCATTTTGTTTCATTCTTATGATTTATTTTTGTATATTTTATCATGAATTATGTGTTTTTATGTTTAATTGTAAGTATAGAATGCAAGAAATTCACAAGTTTAAAAACTGTTCTCGGGGTAGAGATAATTGATAATTGATTAACCAATAGTGACATAAGGTAAATTTAAGTGTCACCAGCCGCAGATATTTGGGCAGAGAGATGGGTAATCAGTTTTCCATTTATATTTTTGAATTTGACTGTCTTCCCAATCAAAAGCTGATCCCCCATAAACAAACAAAAAGGGAAAGAATCCAACGTGATAGTATTATGGCTCAATTATTGAGACAAGCGCATGCCAATAGCTGGATACTCACAGTAGCTGCACCTGCCTGAGCATAGTAATGCAGTGCCTTCCATTCGCTTCTCGCTGATCTGCATGCACTCAGGGACTTCTGTGGGACAGAAGAGAGCATGCAAAGATCCAACACTTGGGGGGTGGAAAGGTCAACCACACATGCACCAGCAGGCCAGCCTGCACTGAGGGTGGTGGTGGAAGTGGAGAGAATGGCCTCAGGGACAATTGAAAGTGGGAGGGGTCATGCCACGCACCCCCACCAGTATGGTGACAGGGTGGATTGGCATCCTACAGTATGGTTATTCTGAACTGCTGTACATATGTGCTCAGTGGCGAAGGCTGAACAGCATGGCTGAGAGTGCCCACACTGGGGCAAATAAAACCCAACACACTCCACTATGAACTGGCCAGCAGTGAGCTTCCAGGATGCTCAGCCTCTGCCCTGCCTGTAGGGGTAAGACATATTTGTAAGAAAGTGAACCCAAGGGGGCATACCCATTAAACAGTTTCAAAGTGTGTGGAATCCATTTCCTATAAACTGCAGCCATGAATGTGTGAGGCACAATAGAATCGGGAAGGATGTGTGGGTGCCTGCAAGCAGAGCCACTGTTCTGGACCAGGGATCAACCAACAGTGTTCGTTCCATGCACAGATGGACTGGGTACCCCCTATATCAACAACTGGAAGGTCACATCAAAAAGTGTGGACACCAGTGAATACACACAAATAGGAACTCAGGAACAGAGTAATCACTGGCAGTGAAGTAAACCAATTGCCACCAGAGTATGTTATGCACTGTGGACACAGGGGTTAGTCTATCCTGGGATGTAAGCACAAGGCGGTACATAGATGGTAGGCACACAAGTTGGGCACACCCGCTGGCAGATTGCCAGGTGCCTGTGCGATACCCTTGGATGCAGGGGAGGGAAAGGGACACCAAGGGAGGAGCGGATGTGTTGGGGAGTGAAAGTACAAGTGGGGGAGTTGATAGGAAGGATTAAAAAGGGCAAGAGGGACTGGGGAGAGCGGAGACAGAGTGAAAAATGAGCAGTTGGGGAGCATAGAGAGAGAATGGGAGTAGGGAGCAAAGAGGAGTTCTGCTGGTTTGGAGATGAGGGAAGAGAAGGGGGCTGTTAGAGTGGGTGAGGGTTGAGAGAATGTGGAAAGAGAGTTAGACAGAGACAGAAGTTGAGAAAAAGCAGGAGCAGAGAGGCTGTGAAGCACACTGATGGATAAATAGCATAGGTTGGGGGTGAAGGAAGACAATGGGGGAGAGGGTGAAGGGCAGACTGGGTTAGAAAGGCCACCTGCTAAAGGGGACTCCACAGCTTCACATCCCCCAATCCAACTCGCCACAGCATGTAACCCAGAAAGTGACTGAGGTCCCAAATCGCCATGCATACAAGGCTGTGGCAGCCTCACTCCAGACGCTGCCCCAACCACCTACCACCCATGTTGAACACAATAGTTCATGGACAGGTAATCACTCCCCAGCTTTTGCTTCTCCCTCCATCAGAGCCCACACCCAGGATGATCCATTCCAAGAAAGGGGGTGGGGATCATATGGTGCAGCCACAATACCTGCAGGGACAACAGATGAACAGAAGCTGTGGGGAGTGCAGTGACTCACAGAGCAAGATTTGAACAGCACATTTAAAAAGAAGTCATGCAATACATTGAAGATGAGAGAACATACAGAAAACCAACAGTAAACAACAAGTGACTTGTATGTGGAACACAGGTAAAGGCTGTCAGTGGTCCACATGTGCCAAGCAGTACACATCTCAATTGTCCTAGTGTGCCAAACCGTTTCTGTGTATTGCAGGGAGACATATGGGCAGGCTGCCCTGCCATCTGTGTGCAAGTGAGCTGATGTACATGTTTTGGCCTGGTACCCTGCTGGCCGAAACAAGCCAGACTCCTGAAAACACTGCCATGAGCCAGTAGGGTGCCCCCAGCAGGGCAGTCTGGGATGGGACACTGCATGGGGTATGGCCTTTGTCAGGCTTGGGGAAGGAAAGAGCCAGGATTTGAGTGCCTTACTGAAGAAAAGGTGGTCCACTACTTAGTGGATTCTGAGTGGGAGGGAGTTTCAGAGTGTGGGAGCCTTGACAGTGAAAGAGGTACCACAAGTCGAGTTGAATTGTGGGAAGGAATCACAAGGTGAGTGCAGAGCCTGATGTGAGGTTTCTGTAGTGTCATTTGCCTGTGAGCCATTGTTTGAGGTAGTCAAAGCACATCTCATGGAGGGCACAGCTGGTGTTGCAAATGGCCCTGAAGGTGTTGTGTTGGACAATACCCGGAGTACAGGAGTCATGTGTTCCCTGTGGGTGAGTGCAAGAATGAGGCAGGCTGCATTTTTATGGATCTGTTGTAGCTTTCTGAGTTGATAGCCATGGGCACCCAGATAAATGGAATAAGAGCAGTGTAGGCGGGAGAGGATGATTGTCATGATGCCTGCTCCCGAGGAGCCAGGTCAGGCCCAGCGTCACCGGAAGCAGACTTCATACTCACCAAGCAGGACCCAGCAAACCCCTATAGGGGCTCTTTGGACCTTGTCCTGGCGCCTTTGGCACCAGGCTCATCATGGCAGAACATATGGTAATGCTTGGGTGAACTCAACTGAGGCAGACCATACTGCATACTCACCCGAGGCAGACCATGCTGTCTGAAGCTCCAAGCCAACTAAGGCTGGGGAGGAACTATTTTCTTTCAGGAACTCTTTTCTTACTCGGGTGGGGCCAGTGGAAGAACACTCACCTGAAGCTCTTCCAAGGCTATTTAAACCACGCCCGGATGGCCACAAGTGCTTCGCGTTATTCTGCATCTGCAGCAGGACGCTCACCGAGTCGGCTCCTGCATCCTGGCTCCTGCCACGCCCACCAGCACCTGGAACACCTGCAAGGAGAGAAAGGCAAGCATTAGGACATTACCTACCTTCATCCAGCATCCGGATTCTTCACTCCGTCGATCCTGCAAAAGAAAGTCAAGGGTTAGAAACGCATCTCATCGCTCGCTGCAGCGCCGCTTCCACTTACCTTCACGTGGCGCTGTCTAGCTCTTCAGCCGTCATAGGCGACATCGGCCACATCCCAGCACCTACAGAAAAGAAAGACAATAGTTAGAAGCGCTCCGCTTCTCACGCTGCCGCGCCGCTTCCACTTACCTTCACGTGGCGCCAGCAACCTTTTCAGCGCCCATAGGCGACATCTGTCGCATTCAAGACCTACGGAGAAAAAGGACAAAACAAGGAGAGCAACGGACTAATTGCAATAGGACAGATTACTCACCTTAAGTCTTACCTGAATTTTGTTGGGACCTCAGTTCCCTTTTCGGGTCGGAGCGGCTTTTCTGGCTTTTCCATACCCCGGCCCCTATGGGGAAATAAGACACACTCATTAAGGTGTCGGAGCAAACCACTACGGCACACCTTCATTAAAAGTACTCAACTGAGCTTACCTCGGCGAATCCATTCCTCCACACGGATTCCTCACCTAGACCCTAAACAAAGGCCAAGGGACAAATAAGACTTGATCTTTTGAACTATATACTTAAGGCAGCATTTTGGTAAAGGCAAGCAGACATCGAACCCTCGCCAAATCCGAGATCCAGTGAAGTAACTGGAAATCTACGCGCCCCTGCGTCAGAAGCAGGATGGAGAGCTCGTCCATACAGAAATTAAGGTGAGAGTCTGCGGAAGGCACAGCTAGGGTTCGAGGAGGGTGAGAAGTGGAAAAAGGGGGAATCTCACACACAATCTAGCAGACAGTTAACTCCCTTTTCCCATCTACAGAAGGATTATTCTATGGGCCAGACAGTCGAGGTTTGGGGGTCCAGTCCAGTCCATCTTCAAAGCACTATGCTTTACCGTGGAAGAAGTTGTAGCAGTCCAGAACGGGTCGGCGCCTCCGTGGGAATCAGGTGAGCGTTACAGAACGCGAAGCCTACCAATAACTTCCTACCCAGGCGCCATGGAAACTTCAGAGACAGACCAGCTGGCCCAGCTATTAGGGGAATTACGGGCCGAAGTTCATTCTGCTCGCCAGGAGACGAATGCCCTCAGGAGGGAGTTAATTGTGTCAAAGGAACGAACTGATGATCTTGCCCGCCAGCTGTTGCAGAGTCAAGCTGGACAAACTCCTCTACCAATTTCAGGGGGTAGTTTCACCCCCGTGGCGTCAACTAATCCAGTGCAAATCAATCTACCTGGAAACGTGCCACTGGCCTCACCTGAACGTTTTGCTGGAGATCCCAAAAGATTCGCAGTATTTATGAATCAATGCCGATTGCATTTCCTCTGCAGACCTGGGGCCTTCCCGAATGACCAAACCAAGGTAGCCTTTGTACTTTCTTATCTCAGCGGCAGCGCAGCTGATTGGTCAATCCCATTGGTTACTCAAGACGACCCGATCCTTCAGAACTTTCAAGCCTTCCAGACAAGTATGGAAAGACTTTTTGCGAGGCATTCTCAGGGACAGGCCCTGAGCAACAAACTCCTATCTCTACGAGAGGGTAATCTGGACCTTTTAGCTTACATTGCGACCTTCAATAGGTTAGTTGTGGAAACAAGATGGCCCGAGGATAAGAGAATTACGCTATTCCATCGAGGTCTACGTGGAGAACTTAAAGATGTCTTGGCCCAGGTCGTAAATCCACCCCAGGACTGCTCGGACTATATTGACTTAGTGGTCCAACTGGATCACAGACTTCAAAACAGAAAAGCAGATCGGTCCAGGTTTGAAACCCGGGTTTTTGCCAAAGCCCAGGTTCACCCCAAGGGTGTCGATGCTACTGAACCTATGCAGATTGGAGTAGTCAAGGGACCTTTGACCCAAAGGGAGCGTGAAAGAAGACAGCAAATGCAATTGTGCCTCTACTGTGGAACTTCAGGACACTTCTTACGAGACTGCCCTGTAAAACCGCCCAAAAAGGCGGTAGGAGCCACGGATAAAGATCTTGTAGAATCTGAGCCGGGAAACGACCACGCCCGACAAGCGTAGAGGTCCGCTTGCCGAGCTTAAAAACCAACTCTTTGACCTCGCACTTCACCATGCCAATGGTCCTCGTAAATCCAAAGCAGCCTGAACGGTTGCATGCAATTAAGGCATACATCGATAGTGGGGCTATAGGAAACTACGTGGATCGTGAATTGGCTTCTAGGATGAACCTCCCTCTTTGCCCTAAAACCAATAAATATGTCATCACCACTGTGGATGGAACCGAAATCGCCTCTGGGCCGGTAACTCACTCCACCACGGAAGTGACATTGCTGGGTCAAGACGGGCATCGGGAGGCAATGGTGTTTGACGTAATCAAGGCTCCGCAATTTCAAGTAATTCTAGGAATCCCTTGGTTGGAAACACACAATCCTCAAATTGATTGGCGAGCAAAGAGGATAACCTTTCCAGAGTGTGTACAAACCTGCTATCCACGAAATACAAGCATTGGCCTAGCTACCGTAACTCCTGTCAGTTTGCAAATACCGCCAGAGTACCAAGAGTTTCAAGACGTCTTCCAAAAGGAACAGACCAATACTCTACCGCCCCACAGGTCATACGATTGCCAGATAGATCTACTACCCGGTGCAACACCCCCTTGCAGCAGGATCTATGCCCTTATTGAGCCCGAGAATCTTCATTTACGACAATATCTGGACCAGTACTTAGCCAATGCTTTTATTCGCCCGTCTAAGTCTCCTGCATCCTCGGCTTTATTCTTCGTACCAAAAAAAGAAGGCAATCTCAGAACTTGTATAGACTACCGCGCACTGAACCAGATAACTGTAAAAAACAGATACCCTTTGCCTTTGATCCCTGAACTCTTTGACCAAGTGAAAGATGCCTGCATATACACCAAGCTAGATCTCCGGGGGGCTTACCATCTAGTGCGAATCAAAGAAGGCGATGAATGGAAAACTGCCTTCCGCACTAAATATGGGTTGTTCGAGTACCAAGTTATGCCTTTTGGACTGTGCAATGCACCGGCTGCCTTCCAATATTTCATGAACGATGTCCTCAGGGAACTCATCGATGTTTGTGTTATCGTATACATCGATGACATTCTTGTATACTCCTCTTCAGAATCTGATCATCGAAACCATGTCAGGGCAGTCCTCGAGAAATTGCGTCAACACAAACTATTTGCTAAACTTGAAAAATGTGTTTTCCATGTCACGGAAGTCGAATTTCTAGGTTTTATCCTGACACCTAAAGGAGTCCACATGGACTCACGAAAAGTGGATGCTATCCTCAAATGGCCATCACCCAGCTCTGTAAAAGGTGTTCAAAGCATGCTTGGCTTTGCCAATTTTTATCGGAGGTTCATTCCGGAGTTTTCACGGGTGGTTCAACCCATCACTGCACTGTTAAAAAAAAATAAACGTTTTGAATGGTCTAAAGAAGCTGAGCAAGCCTTTCAAGAACTAAAAGCTAAATTTACTTCTGCACCCGTATTGAAACACACGCGCCCGGATCTCCCTTAAATCGTCGAAACCGACGCATCCAGTCTAGCTATGGGAGCTGTCCTTTCTCAAAGGGACCCAGAGACTAACCAACTGCATCCCGTTGCGTTCTGGTCCAGAAAATTCTCGGCTCCCGAGATTAACTACGCCATCACGGACAAAGAACTGTTAGCGATTAAATCTGCTTTTAAGGCCTGGTGACATTATCTCCTTGGCGCAAGACATACCATCACGGTGATCACCGACCATCGAATTTACAGTACTTGAAAACCGCCAAGGCTCAGTCATCTCGACAGCTCCGTTGGGCTCTGTTTTTTGCTGAATTTGATTTCATAATCACCTACCGTCCTGGCTGTAAGAATGGCAAAGCGGATGCTCTATTCCGAATTGGAATGGGGGACACAGTCACTAACTCAGAGCCTGTGCCGATAATTCCCGAACAGAGGATCTTAGGTATGACTTCTTCACAATCGCTAGAAAATATCCAAACTAGAGTTAAACAACTCCTGGACCCAACAGACTTGCAGGACAGGGTTCAAAAGGGATCTGATTTTACTATAGATAATGATTTACCTTATTTCCGAGGACGATTATTTCTTCCACACACGGATTTACAAAAGCTAGTTGTTTCTTGTTATCACGATACACTAATAGAGGGACACCCCGGCATTGCCAAAACTGAGGAAAAGGTGAAAAGACAATTCTGGTGGCCATCTTGGCGAAAAGATGTAAAATCATTTGTGATGTCCTGTGGTGTGTGCGCCCAAAATAAAGGCCAAAAGAAAAGACCAGCCGGTCTTCTTCAACCGTTAGACATTCCACAATCACCCTGGCACACCCTGTCATTGGATTTTATTACGGACTTACCCCCCTGTTCAGGATATAACACTATTCTTGTTATTGTGGATTTATTCTCCAAGATGGCACACTTCATTCCATTAAAAGGTTTACCTTCAGCTTCGGTTCTAGCTAAAGAATTCCTTAAAAATGTTGTCCGGTTACACGGATTTCCGTCTGTGCTGATTTCAGATCGAGGAAGCCAATTTATTTCCCACTTTTGGCGTAGATGTTGTCAATTGGCACAAATCGATGTAAGACTATCAACCAGTCATCACCCCCAGACCGATGGTCAAACAGAAAGAACGAACCAGACTCTCGAACAATATTTAGTTGTATGCTGCAACAATCTGAAAGTAACTGGAAAGACATTCTTTGAATAGCTGAATATGCATATAATAATTCTGTGCACTCTGGAACTGGGCAACGTCCTTTTTACACTTTACATGGGCTTCACCCTCGAACCTCTGACCTGGATCCACCTCATGATCTCGGAACACCCGCAGTGGACCAGCTGCATACCGCAATTACCAAAGCCTTCAAAGAAGCAACTGAACATTTACAACAAGCCATAAAAGATACAAGAAAAGTGCTGATCGGCATCGAAGTGAGGCACCTCAGTACCAGATTGGGGACCAAGTCTGGCTGGCTACCAGACACTTATCACTCAAAGGACCTTGAACTTTTAATCCCAAATACCTGGGACCATATTCCATTACGGCCATAATCAATCCTGTGGCCGTTAAACTGGATTTACCAGCTCATATGCAAATACATCCTGTTTTTCATGTGTCACTTTTTTTGCAACCTGTGCAACCTGGAACCAGACTAATCAAGCCTCCAGAACCCATTCAATTGGAGGGAGAACCTGAGTTTGAGGTGAAGAACATTTTAGATTCTAAAATGATAAGATCAAGGCTTTTCTATCTAATCGATTGGAAGGGTTACGGGCCTCAAGAGAGGTCATGGGAACCCCATGACCATGTACATGCTCCTCGGTTATTTAAAAAATTTCACCGGACCTTCCCAGCCAAACCAAAACCCCCGGGGAAAACAACCTTGGGAGGGGCCTTGGGGGGGAAGGCTGTCATGATGCCTGCTCCCGAGGAGCCAGGTCAGGCCCAACGTCCCCGGAAGCAGACTTCATACTCACCAAGCAGGACCCAGCAAACCCCTATAGGGGCTCATTGGACCTTGTCCTGGCGCCTTTGGCACCAGGCTCATAAGGGGCATCTGTCCTGGCGCCATAGGCTCCAGGCTCATCATGGCAGAACATATGGTAATGCTTGGGTGAACTCACCTGAGGCAGACCATGCTGCATACTCACCCGAGGCAGACCATGCTGTCTGAAGCTCCAAGCCAACTAAGGCTGGGGAGGTACTATTTTCTTTCAGGAACTCTTTTCTTACTCGGGTGGGGCCAGTGGAAGAACACTCACCTGAAGCTCTTCCAAGGCTATTTAAACCACGCCCAGATGGCCACAAGTGCTTCGCGTTATTCTGCATCTGCAGCAGGACGCTCACCGAGTCGGCTCCTGCATCCTGGCTCCTGCCACGCCCGCCAGCACCTGGAACACCTGCAAGGAGAGAAAGGCAAGCATTAGGACATTACCTACCTTCATTCAGCATCCGGATTCTTCACTCCGTCGATCCTGCAAAAGAAAGTCAAGGGTTAGAAACGCATCTCATCGCTCGCTGCAGCGCCGCTTCCACTTACCTTCACGTGGCGCTGTCTAGCTCTTCAGCGGTCATAGGCGACATCGGCCGTATCCCAGCACCTACGGAAAAGAAAGACAATAGTTAGAAGCGCTCCGCTTCTCACGCTGCCGCGCCACTTCCACTTACCTTCACGTGGCGCCGGCAACCTTTTCAGCGCCCATAGGCGACATCTGTCGCATTCAAGACCTACGGAGAAAAAGGACAAACAAGGTGAGCAACGAACTAATTGCAAAAGGACAGATTACTCACCTTAAGTCTTACCTGAATTTTGTTGGGACCTCAGTTCCCTTTTCGGGTCGGAGCGGCATTTCTGGCTTTTCCGTACCCCGGCCCCTATGGGGAAATAAGACACACTCATTAAGGTGTCAGAGCAAACCACTACGGCACACCTTCATTAAAAGTACTCACCTGAGCTTACCTCGGCGAATCCATTCCTCCACACGGATTCCTCACCTAGTCCCTAAACAAAGGCCAAGGGACAAATAAGACTTGATCTTTTGAACTATATACTTACGGCAGCATTTTGGTAAAGGCAAGCAGACATCGAACCCTCGCCAAATCCGAGATCCAGTGAAGTAACTGGAAAGCTATGCCCACCTGCATCAGAAGCAGGATGGAGAGCTCGTCCATACAGAAATTAAGGTGAGAGTCTGCGGAAGGCACAGCTAGGGTTCGAGGAGGGTGAGAAGGGGAAAAAGGGGGAATCTCACACACAATCTAACAGACAGTTTACTCCCTTTTCCCATCTACAGAAGGATTATTCTACGGGCCAGACAGATGAGGTTTGGGGGTCCAGTCCAGTCCATCGTCCAAGCACTACGCTTTACCAGGGAAGAAGTTGTAGCAGTCCAGAACGGGTCAGCGCCTCTGTGGGAATCAGGTGAGCGTTACAATGATTGCCAAAATTGCTGTGACTCTGTCTGGGTAGGATAGTCAAGGGAAGGATCATCTAAGGATGTGGAGATGAAGATGATGGGAATTACAAGCAGCGTTCATGTGGTGATAGAGTGTTCTGTCCTAATCCATGGTGCATCCCAGGTTTTTTACTGAGCTGGATGCTATGGGAGTGTGGTCTAGGGAACAGTGCCAGGTTTGTGGGATGGTGGAAGAGTGCTGTATTACTACAAATAATGATTCTGATTCAACCAGGATTTCACAGGAGGTGTTTAGTTGCAAGGCAGTGTCTGTGTGGCCCCAGCTGAGGTCACGATGGGGAGCAGCTGAGTTCTCTGGGATCTTGGAAAGGATGTGGGTGTAATCTGTGTAGCAGTATAGTTTATATGAGTGGATAAGGGTGGGGAGCAGGCTCAGGCACATGTTGAAGAGTATGGTGGATAGGAAGTCAACTTCCTGTGACCCTGTTGAGAACAGGGTGGGGGAAGAGAGGAGAAGGGTGATACGAAGAAGATTTGTGAACAGTCAGTGAGCTAAGAGGTGAGCAATCTAAATGCACAATCTATGATGCCTAGAGAGTGAAGTCGGTCGATGAGGATGCTGTTGTTGATAGTGTCAAAGACTGTCATTGGCTCAAGGAGGATAAGTCAATGAGTCTGCTGTCCTTTGTGGAAGTGCAATCAGAAACACATAAACATGCATGGATGATCAAGAGGACATGCACACACACAGACATGTGGCCCAACTCACAACTTCAGTGACTGTCACCATCACAAAATCGCAAGACCATGCAAGACAATGCAAACCCTATGTGTGCCACTGCATGCCAATATTGGGTTTTTAACGTCAACAGCCATGAACATGATGGACAGTGCTCAACCTTACCTGCTGGCAGTGCTGTTCTGCTGTGATTCCCTCACCATCTCCACCTAACAGTATGCCTCAGCATTGGGGATGGAGGGCCAGTGTCGGTTCTAGGGTGGGAAAAGAGTGCTGTGTGTACCTCTCAGGGAGTGCAGGTATTGTATGAGGCAAGATACCTGTAACGACATAGAACATTGGAATGGACCAGCAAAAGCAGCCATTCACGCAGACTGCTCATGTGTACATCAATGTAGAGTGTAATCTGTACCTGTATATGCAAGGCAGTTGCATTCAAGTTAACCATGTCAGTTGACTCCAAAGCACATGGCTGCATGTCCAGTCATCCACTCAAGAAGTCCTCGAAAGCATATCGCTCCAGGTAAAAAGAAATAACAATAAATCAAAGAAAACGTGTCCATCTTGGGCAGGGGTTACAAAACACATGTCTACACTGCGGGGGGGGCACTAGGGGTGAGGGAGGGATGTGTCCACATATGTATACTGAAAAGATTCATGTCATGATGCCTACCCCCGTGGACCCAGACCAAGTCCAGCAACCCCGGAAGCAGGCATCAAGTTACCCCAAGCAAGCCCAATAACCCCTGCTAAAGGGCTATTTGGGTGCAGTCCTGGTGCTTATGGCACCAGGCTCATATGAAGAGTCAGTCCTGGCGCCATAGGCTCATAGATTAAAACTTACCTGATGCAGACCATGTTGCAAACTTACCTGATGCAGAACATGCTGCAAGAGCTCCAAGCCAAAAGAGGCTTGGAAGGGATTATTTTACCTAGGGACTATTTTTTTACTCGGGTGGGGCTGGGGAGGAATACTTACTTGGGACTACTTTGGGGGCTATTTAAACCACGCCCGAAGTGCAGCACACGCTTTGCGTTATTCTGCATTCAGCAGCGTAACGCTCACTGTGCCTGCAAGTCTGCATCCAGTTTTCTGCCACGCCCGCCTCGAGTTTGGAGCTCCTAGAAAAAGGGAGAAAGAAGGAGAAAAGGTTAGAACAAGAGCAATACCTTTGATCCTTACCTGAATTCCCGATCCATCGCGCCTTCGAGCTGGAAGAAAGAAGTTATTTTATGCGTGTCGCCTAGCCTGTTGCAGCGCAGCGCTGAACTCACCGGCCTTCGCAGCATCTTCACATTCCACTGCATCCTCCTGCTGTTCCCGCCGCACTCCAGCACCTAAGGAGATGACAATAACAGCAAGGTGAGCCAAGGTAATACACAGAGGAATACCCCCCATAGACTTACCTGATTTTACCACCAGGGGTACTATTCCTCTTCACGGGTCGGCGCAGCTCCCACTGCATCCTAGCCGCACCCCGGCCCCTAAGGGGAAACAAAAGGACAGCAAGGTGAAACAAAGGGACTAACAAGGGAACCCTCCGCACCACAAAAGACTTACCTGATTTTACCACCGGAGGCAGTATTCCCCGAGACTTCATACTTTCTCTCAGCGCCTGAATAAGGGAGAAAGCAACAGGTTACATATGGACATTATTTTATCAAACTGTGTTGGATAATACAAATCCTTACCAGAATATTACTGGTTGCCACGAAGAACTCTTTAATAGGGTCAAGCTGCAACCTTCAAGGAATCGGACAAGAGTGAAAGTCAGGCATTTGAACTCTTACGATATACATACTTACGGCGTCTTGCTGGGAATATCGGAGTCAATATTGTTCTGGAACTCACCAATTCCTTCGAGCAAGTGAAGCAACTGGTTATCTACGCGCCCCTGCGCTCAATGCGGGATGGAGAGCTCATCTTTTCAAACCTTCAGGTGAGACTATAAGACGGGACAGCAAAGGTGATCAGTGGGAGAACAGCGGGGTGGGGAGATTTACGCTCAACTCCAAGGGTGGTTAATTCCCTTTCTCCATTTGCAGAAGAATATTCCTACGGGACAAGCAAACGAAGCTAGGTGGGCCAGTCCAGTCCGTCATCTCGGCCCTACCCGTCACATTGGTGGAGACCGCAGCTGTCCAGTCCAGATCGATGCCTCTGTGGGAGCCAGGTGAGCGTAATAATTCAACAGAAAAACATAAAACTCATACCCTCTTGATGGGCTCATGGACATCAGAGCACAGGTGGTTGAGGTTGCATGGGTGGTCTGGGACTGGTATCCTATGGTGGTTCATCAGGTGGTGGTAGGATTGGTGGCAGAGCACCCTGTCCATGCAGTGCCAAAGCCTTGTCTGCATTGGCTTGTGAGACTGATGCATGCATGAGTAACCCAATGGCAGATATGTCACAATGGACTTCCTCCCGAGTGGCCACAGAGTCTGCATGTGCGCTCACTTGTGATGCATCAGACTGCTCTGCTGTCAGAGAGTGTGCCTCAATGCGCCCCTCTCCTGGTGGAGGTGGCCCCTTGTAGCCAAAGTTCATCATGCATTGAAGCCCTCAAGCTCTGTATCTCACAGCAATGGGAGTCTCGAGACACCAGCATCGCCTGCTGCAGGCTTTTTCTCTGTGTTCCAAAATATCAATACAGGGAACCCTGCAGGGATGCCAGATCAGCCTTCTAGCTTTTGATGTTGCCCTAGTTAGTGGAAGAGCCTTGAGGACTGCATATAAGCATGCAATGTCCTTGTCAGGCTGCCCATCAACCACTGCTGATGGCCCTGAGAGGCCAGGTGCTATGCATCCCATTCAGCTGGTGAGAAGATGTTCTCAGCCTGGCTAAGGATGTCCCCGGCCATCTCCTGCATGACCTCACCATGTCTGATGGTCACACACAGCATCTGCTGCTCCCATTCCGACTGTCTGTCATGCTCATGTATTCTACATTTGTGGGGCTGAAAGCAGTGGGATTCCAGGGTCCAGTCTTGCTGCAGTGGGAACCCTGTCCTTGGCTGCAGGTTTGCAATCCTTCCTTGGACATCAGCCCGAGCTGCTGATTCCAACACTGGTGAAGGGGATCTTGCAGCCGTAACCATGGTAGGTATGGGGCTTCCGACTGACCCGACCTGTGACTCCTTGCTCACCTCCTCGGACTCAGCAGCCCCATCTGGACTGTCCATTGGAGCACCCCCCATGTCCCTCAGTGTGTTCCACATGTGATGCATGGATTTGAAGAGTATGAAGAGTCCAAAGAGTCAACAACACTACTGAGGATTGTCTCCAGCAGCTGGGGATTCTCATGGTGCACAACACCCCAGTCTGCAATGGTGGTCTGTCATGCAACCGCCTCCTCTTACTCCTCTGCCACTTCATCTGCTGCATCATCACCTGTACAACAACAGACAACAACCCATTTCTGAGGCACGAGTCCCTGGCAGAACAGGTATATGTGCATTACAATGCACACAGACACAAAATGGCTGGACACACATACATCACATATTGTGACTGAGCTCACTGTGACCTGTATGGCACAGATGAATGGCATTCAGTGACATGTAGAATCATGTCTGGTCATGTCAGGTAGTGCAACATGGCATGTTTTGTGGGATCAAGTGCACACACTGACACACTGAGATGATTGGCAGTAATTCACATCAGTGAAATGATGGAGGTCTGTGCATCATCAGAGAGCCCACTCTCTACTCCAAATTTGTATTGTTGCAACTATGGAACTGTGACCTGTACATCTGTGAAACCAATATGTAATGCAGGCATATGTGTTGCCATGATCTCCCCAGCCACCATTGCAACATAGCCCCACACAAGATATGCCGTTAGTCATAATCACATGCCCCGCAACCATGTGTTAGGAGACTGCAACATGGAATTGAGCATGGCACGCTTGCAGGGCCACTGCTCCATTGACACCTCAAATGTGAAACTACTACACTGAAACAACTATTGGCCATCAACATCTTGTCCCATCTGGAAGAAGGCCTCATGTGTCTATGCTCAGACATTGATGATTATCAATGTCCACCTTCAGCCAGGGCCAGTGAATGGATGATGGTCACATCATGCACACATTGCTGTGAATCTACATGAGTCACGATTACCTCCCAGAATAGACAATACACATACATGACTCTGTGAATGTGTACAATGATGTGTGTGTTGCATGCCATTGCCACACATGCATGCAATGGCACAGCAGTGAACTGCAGCCAACTGTACTCCAACAAATATAAGAGCATGTCATGCAAAATTGTCAAAACATACGATACACACAAATGCTGCTCACCAGTTGTGTCAACATAGGCGTTCATGCCTCCCATGCCTTGCACCTGCTCATTGCTGATCAGTCCAGATGTGACCTATTTGAATGGAGTCAGCTCTTCCTTCTCTGGTGGCCTGGGCAGAGGCCAGGTTGACACTGGACATATCCTTAGACCTTTGAAGGAGGTCATCCATCCACTTATGAGATATGTGACCTCCTGCCACATCCTCATTCACTGTGCAGGAGTATGAGTGCTGCCAGCCAAGTGCTAGAGGTCCCACCCGTGGTCCAGCACATGTGCAGTGGTTGTAAGCTCCTCATTGGTGAAGCGCTTCTTCCTCGTTGGCCCCTTCTCCTTCACCTTTGCCTGATCACGTGATCATGTGGTGAGGCCTCTTCCTGCTCTGCAGAGTATGCCCTATTGGACGTAGTTGCGCTTGGTGGTGTTTGGTCATGTGTAGGCCTCCAACCATGTGCTGGGTCACCTGTGGGATGAGGCTCACCACATCCTCCTCCTAGGGCTGAGGTGCATGTCCCTTCACCATGTCCCTGTCCCTGTCATCTCCCTGATGGTGCCTTCTCACTCATGGTGCAGGCAAACTGAAGAGCATCCCCAAAAACAGATCACACCACAAAAACACCCAAAAATACAGACTATGTGATGACAATGTCAATGAGAGGCCGTGCAAGGCTCCAAGGGACCTCAAAGACAAAAAATGCAGAACACAATGCGTAGAGACACCCCAAACAAAAAAATACATATGCAATACCCTACAGGCACCCCAAAGCCAAAAAAATGCAGCACGCGATGCATAAAAGCACACCAAACAAAAATAATATGTACACATACTATATAGGCACCCCAAATCCCATAAATGTGGTACAAGATGCGCAGATGCACCACACACACATAAAATACATATACAATACCGTATAGGGAGCCCAAAACCACATAGTGTGGTTAGCGATGCACAGAGGCACACCAAACAAAGAAATGTGTATGAGAAAGGCATTAGAACAAAAACATCTCCCCAACCTTGTGCACCCAGTTCAGTTGATGTTATCAAAGAACTCTTAAACTCTGGTCATTGTATTTAGATATTTATTAATTCAAGGTTTGCTGTGTCTTCTCATTGACACTTGTGTGTCAGTGACATTGTGCCAACATTAACTCACTGGTGCACGTTCAATAGTTTTGCCAAAAGGCGCCTTTATCTCTGCTAGACCCATGATTTCCAATCTGAAAATATCCTAATTTACAAATAGTAAAACATGTCTTAGTTTAATTCACAATCCACTTGTAAGAGAACATCCGAAAGAAGAAAGAGAAAACATCCATTACGTCAAATGTAAGTAATTGGTGTATATATAGTATGTATTAACTTGGCCACTGGGGTTATAACCACCCATACTAGCAGTACTGGTGCATCCCATCTTGAAAAAAACATGCCAGTGGGATAGAATAATGATACCACCACACCGTGCAACCTCAGTTTCTACAAACCCCTCAGGTTCACTGTGTGCCAATACAATTAATAAACACCATAGAGTTGTAGATCCTTCTACTTCTCCTTTAAGTTATTCTAGATTGAATACATTGTTGGTTATATTACCTCTCAGTATCAATTGAGGTCAGTATAAGTACAAGACTTTGGTCATAATAGTCCATCACTTAAATATCTGGGACTTGCTTCCGGTATTGTCATGACCTGCAGAGCTGTGAAATTAAATATATGTGTCAGAGTATCCATTAAGTGTAACCAACACCTGTTAACTGTTACTTAATTAAAAGGGTATCTAGATCTGATAACCCTGTCAAAACACCAGTCTGGTTTATCAGCAAACTATTTAAATTCACCACCTATTTGGGATATAGATATTAGTGCTATATTTAAATATCATAATTAAAGTTACTGATGTAACAGACAACTGATGTGAAGAACCTCGCCTATAAGTGGGTTGCGTAGTCACACTGCCCTTCTGATGAAAATGCTAATTATTTCATTGTTGCACCTACAAGACAAATATACCTGACGGCTAGGATTGCCCTATATAATCTTGACTTTGTGGCTGAAAGACCCTAATATTATTTTGCCCGGCTCCTTACAAGAAAAATGTGATCCCTTTTATTTTAGATTGATGTCGGCATTAATCGTGTGTGCATGTTGCAGCCACTTTGACATCTTTATTTACTACGGGTAGGTCATCTCCACGTTGGCGTGATGATGTCATGAATCCGTGATGCTATTGAGTTACAATCATCATTATCAACTTGCATTGTTTAATGTGGAAACAACCGTCGTTGACAGTACAATGATCATAGCTGTGCGAGTATTGGAAAGCAGGCCCATTACCTATCCATTGTTCATTTATTTAAATATCGTCTGGCCTAAACTTGATACGTTTTTATCAATCACTGTTTTTCAAGAATAGGTCCTAATGAATATTGATAACTCCAAAGTAGGGAAGACTTCATTACATTGCAATAATGATTATCGACTCAAATTGTATTAAGTACAAATCACCAGTATGCATATTTTACTGACTGAGCTAAATTTGATTCAAGTATGTATCAAGCAATATTTTTCAAAAGTGAGTCTTTAAAAAATATTGGTGACTCCTAAGCATGAAAAGAAGGTTAGCCTGTAATTCATAGTGACCACATGTTTTCATTATGTAAAATTAACACATGTTGTGAAAGCAAAGGTAGGTTGCGCACTAGGTTGTGACTCAACTTGCGCTTCAGTCTGGGTTTCCTTGGGTTTGTGCAGTTTAAGTTGAGCTGTGTGGTTGCCGGTTGTTGAGGTTTTCCCCAAACCTCGTGTTTTATCTAATGTTTGTTTCTGCCCGGTTACCTTGTGCTTGAGATCATTCAAGAGTCTTGATATTATGGTTCATATTGTTTTGTTTGATCTTTAATATTAGTATTACTGTGGTCAGCCGACACGTGTTTCGGCACCTCCGGGTCTTTATCAATGCTAGTATTCTTTTGCATGTTCCTGTGGATGCAGATTTCAGGGGCTCCGTTTCCTATCGTTACCCATGGATAGGCCCTCGGTAGGGTCAGTCTGGTCATTCGAATTGGGTGATCTCCTTTCGAAGTTCTGTCTTGATAAAGCCCCGGAGGGGTCAAAACACGTATTAGCTGGCCATGAAAGTGTTGTAAAAAAGATGTTTGGAAAGTAGATCATATGATGGATATTAGCCAGACTGAAGTTAAATTGGGAATGTTTACCCAACAATTTGCAGTGTGTATTTGCATCTCAGCATCATAGCACCATTACAATGTGGCAATATACCCTTAAATCTAGATTTGCCTGTTGCCAATACGAAATAGTGTGTGTTCCGAATTCTTCATTTTATAGGAGTCACATGATGGAGTATGGAATGTCGATCTCACATTCTAAGGATATTAAGGTTGGATGTGTGGGTTATTCCATACATTATAACATAATTATGCAAATGATCTGAATTTAGGAAACTGGTGTGCACAGCGTAGAGTGAGTCATCACAGCCTCCCACTTAACCTAGCATCATATCAATTCATGAATCTTTCAGGTACTTTGATCTTGGTGTCTGTTGCCCCTTGAAAAGGGAGGAAAAGACAAGGTTATACAAATAGACAGCCCAAATACCATCATAGGTAGGGCAAAGGGTTTCAGTTAAATACAACCAGCAATTCTTCTCTTCAGGCCTGGGCCAAAGTCAATGGTTCAGAGTCTTTTGTATAGGATAGCACAGTTCTGGTATATAGCGGTTAAGTCTTTGCCAAAGATTTTTAAAGGATTTGGCTAGGCGAAAAGTTTGACGAATGTTAAGGCAAGGACAAGCCTTCGAAGTTGAGAAAAGTTTCACGGACTTTCTCGATGGCCGAAAATATTTCCGGACCGCGTTTGCACAGTACCTTTTTAAATGAAGAAAGCTGTAGCTGAGGCAGTTGTTCCTGGCAGTTCGAGCAGATCTCGCTGTTCCTATGCTTCAGTCGTGGGGACAAGAAGGAGGACATCGGGAGGTTCCTTCACTGCCCAGAGAAGAGGCCAAAAGCTGTAGCAAGACGTCGGTTTAAGGTTTGAGTGCCTTAAAGTCCCCCCGGTTTCCTTCCCTCTGGCAATCCGTTTTTCAACAGCACTCTGAAGAAAATTCAACCAGAATAGGACTGTGTCCAGGTGGCTTACGAGTTGGTTGTTCCCACCAAACTCAAGGGAAGAAGTTAACCTTGAAGGGCTTCTCTGTCGTCGAAGTTTCAGGCAATTTGGACCTGCAGCAGGGCTTCAGCGGATGTCCAGGAGTTGCAGCAGTCCTCTTCCTTCCTCTCCTCTTCAGTTCTTTCGTTCCAGTGGTCGACTCTGCTTTCCAAGTTCCAGTGACCCACTTTTAAACAGTTTTCCTCCATTCATTCAGCCTTGCCGTCAATCACACAGCAGGGTGGCTGTCCTTGCCGGACAGTCAGCCAACCAATCACACAAGAGTGCATTCAGATCTCCTTGGAGACTAAGCACAGGAAGTTTCGAGCACCTCCCTCCCATCCTGTCCACCCCAGACACTCTGGCACCAGAGGAGGGCTTCAGCACAGAAGCCCACCAAAGGGCACAAACAAAGGGACCAAACCTGGTTTGGCGTGCAGAGTTACACTTTTCCTTAAAGAAATGACGAAAAAAGACGACCAGAGTCTGTTCTTACAATTAGGTCTGGGGCGCCATATTGAAAAACATGGCTACCCCTGATTTTGAGCTACCGTTGTTAACGGTCGCGAAAAATCACGGTAGTTGATCTAAACCACTGCCACCAGCCATTTAAAATAGGAAAAGGTAACATTTGACTGTTACATGAGTGTTTAGACTCTGGGGAAGCTATACAACCCCTACAGCACTCTATAGTAAGATAGGGTGTGCTGGGTCAGTACATTTAAAGAGACTAGTAAAGTCAATTTAACTTTATATGTCCTGAGAGATGGTAATCATTCTTAGGGAAGATATTTAAACCTTTGAGGATTCTGAAAAGACACCCCTGTGTCACTGCACTGAAAGTGCTGTGTGACACATAGAAAAAGATGATGCCACTGGAGTTGTTTTAAAACTCCATAACCAAAGAACACAAAAGTAAAACACACACCAAATACATGGAAGAGTGGGGGTAAAGATGCTCACACTCTTCCCAGGTAAAAATCCAGCAAAGTTGCGGGGGATCTCAAAAGGTATGGGAAATTAGCACATTTGGAGAATTCTCTTTAACAGGGACTACAACCAAAAGGTTATAGCTAGCCCCGAATCCCGCCAGTCTCGACATTAGGTTAGCCCCTGATCTTTTCCAGACCTAGCAACACCCCTGTGTAAAGGTGATCTTTTTTCAGAAACCATAGACATATTAAGATGATCTCTGATTCTGAGTTCACATATCATTGATCCCACATACAATTTATTACATATACAAACAATTATGTATATGAAGAGTTTTGTCTTGCTATTAATCAAATCCAAGAGTAAAATTAAACTCTCCTGGAGACTCGCGCCATATCAGGTAGTTTGTAAAATTGTTTAATAGGCACAGTTAAACAATTGCCTTTCGTAAAGTCAAATTGTTATTTCATCACAATTGCCCAATTGCCCTTTATGATGACACGTGTTTCGGCTAAATTAGCCTTTCTCAAATCAGGGCAAGCACATTTTCTTAGAAGCATGTACTAAAATTACATACATGTTGATCAAAACACAGGTTTAACAATGCCAATTATTCAAATGCAAGCGTGTCCAGAAATGATTTCATCATTAAGTTGTGATAAATATGCATATTGTGATAATAATCATGTTGCCAAGCATTAACAATCGACAGAAAACAGGGTTGGGGGTCAGGGGATGATTGTTAAGGAAGCGGAAAGAGACATAAAGTAAAGTAGGAGAGATAATAGGCAAAAATAGGATTAGTCTACAGTCTTGTGATGCATTGGAGCTTAGTCAACTAGATGCACGCCAAGCCGCCTTAGTATTGCGAAACTTACCGTCCAACATTCGGTGCCAAATATTATTCTGTTCTAAATTTCTTGTGTTAAATCCCTGTATCTGCTTATTATCTCTCCTAGTTTATTTTATGTGCCAGGTGGGTCATAGATTTTAACTACCAGCATGTTCTTATGTACCCCCCTCCCTGGGGACAGATACTTCTACAGCCAATATGTTGCCTCCCGGCTGACCCTGGTAAAACATTTTTGATTGAGGCTATTTTTAGCTCCAATCAATAGGCCACCAGCAGGCCACCCACACTCACCCTTTTTGCTTGGGTCTGGAATATTACATACCCGTCTAACTCCAACTCAAAGGTGGCCCATGTCTGCTGAAGAGCAAACTTTTTGTAAGTGAGTCCAGAGACCCACCCTGGCAAAGCCAATGTTTAAAATCTCTGGCATTCCAGCTTAGAATAATGTTATTTCACTCTGCAGTCTCTTTTGGGGAATCATTCTCATTAGTCATTCCCATCCTTGGTCTCTATTGTACTTTACTGATGCCTGTGAGCTCTTTTGAATAGATGTAGGTTTTTTTGCGGCAACTCGAGAACAGCTGAACTCAGAGCAACCCGTAGGCCTCTCCTCTATGAGCAGCTGAACATCCAATAGATAACCCAGATGAACCAGGGAAGACTGATGCTGTCGTATGAGTGCCTCTGTCTCAGGTAGGCAACAGTGTATCTACGTTGTTTTTTGCAGTAGGTTACGCAGGGGATCAATGAAGTCAAAGTCTGCCGAGTTCAAAATCCTTAGTGAAGGAATGTTACTGAACAGTTCCATGAGTGTGGAACGATTTAATTTGCAGCAGACTTTGGATGTATCCTATGGGATTATGGTACGTTTTTTCTCATCCAAGGTAGCAATTGGAACTTTCCTGGGACATTTGTCTTGGCCCAGGTCTTGTGAGTCTGAATGTGATATATTAACTTCCTTGTGCCCGTTATTTGGGGGTGGGTCGATGTTTACATTGTTAGATGAAATTTGCTCCTCTTGCCAAGTTTGTTCTTTTTCAGGTGCCTCCACTACAAGCCAACTTGTTAAGCTTCCTACAGTCCGTGCAGACCTTCTCTTGCATCCTGCTACTCTCTTTCATTGTTACTTTGACGTGAAGGTTTTACCAGGCCGCAATGTGGACTGTGGCTAAGATTAGGTATTTATCTCATTTTAATTGGTTAATAATTTCCAAAGCCTGCATTGTGTCTCTCACATAGGATGGTAATGTAGCCCCTTTGGGTCTCAAAATCACATCTATGAAGATTGATATATTTTCTGTAAGCCATTCCATCCCACTAACAATTGGGCGTACCTCTGGCAAAATTTCATAGGCCTTGTTTCTCCTAAAGAGGAAGTAGATGGTCAATATTTTGGGGTGTTCTGAAATGAGAAAGGCTGTTTCCTCATCTGTTAGGAGTTATGTTTGGTACCATCTGACTATGAGGTAGCTATATTCTGTGATTGTACTCATCACAAATGCCTGACTGGCCTTTGTGTAACAAT